>NC_140589.1:1809883557-1811330003 GCF_964204655.1 Triturus cristatus
GTAGGGAAATGGACCACCTCAAAAGTTTGGGGTTTTCACCCTTCATCTGTTTTAGCCATATGAGGGGCTTATGGTCTGTTTGAACAATGAAGTGAGTGCCAAACAAGTATGGCCTTAACTTCTTCAGGGCCCAGACCAGAGCAACGACTTTCCTCTCAATAGCTGACCAAAGTTTCTCTCAAGGGGTCAACCTTCTGCTGATAAAAGCTACTACCTAATCCTGGCCCTCTGCATTATGTTGAGACAACACAGTCGCTACCCCCAATTCAGACGCATCTGTTTGGACAATACATTGTTTGGAGTAGTCAGGACTCTTCAGAATGGGAGTAGTGCACATGGCCTGCTTGGGATCATCAAATGCCTTCTGACTGCTAGCTGTCCATTGAACTTTCTTGGCCATTTTCTTTGATGTAAGATCATTCAAGGGATTCACTATGGACCCATATCATTTTACAAATCTTCTGAAATACCCAGTCAGACCCAAGAAAACTCTGACCTTAGTCTGGGTAGTGGGAGCAACCCAGTCCATGATGGTCTGGATTTTCCTCTGCAATGGTTGAACCTGGCCTCCACCTACAAGGTGGCCCAGGTACACTACCTTACTCTACCCTATCTGACACTTGGTGGCCTTGATAGTGAGACATGCTTTTTGCACAGCCTCCAAAACCTTCTTCAGGTGGACCAGGTGATCCTCCAAGGTGGAGCTTAAGACGGCTATATCATCTAGATATGCTGCACTATAGGCTTCCAGACCTGTGAGAACTTTATTCACCAGCCTTTGGAATGTGGCAGGTGCATTCTTCAAACCAAAGGGCATTACAATAAATTGATAATGCCCAATTAAGGGTTGAAAATGCTATTTTTGGTTTGGCATCCTCAGCTAATCTGACTTACCAATAGAGAGCAGTAAGGTCAAATGTACTTAAGAACTTGGCTGAGGCCAAAGTGTCAATAAGCTCATCTGCCCTAGGAATTGGGTGAGCATCAGTCCTAGTGAGTGCGTTGAGTCCCATGTAGTCTACACAAAACTTCACCTCTCTCTTACCACACTGGGTGTGAGCTTTAGGTACCAGGACTACTGGACTAGCCCAAGGGCTAACTGAGGGTTCAATCACACCCAAATCCAACATCTTTTGGACTTCTGTCCTTATACAGTCCCTGACATGGTCAGGTTGCCTGTAGATCTTATTCTTCACAGGTGAGTTCACCAGGTGGTCTGATGGGCAGTCAACACTCTGAGAATCTGTAGTTCTGAGGTTCTGTTCATTCTGTGATCTCACAGTAGTTCCTGGTTACTGATGTTCCACCTACTAGAGACCACACTTGTTACAAGGGTTACCCATGAATTCCTTGGGCCCCAAGCCAGTCAGCATCAATCTTAAGAAAATATGAGGTTTCGATAGGAGACTCATGTGGAAGGGGATGTGGCTAATAAGTAACAATATATCACAGGAACAGTACCAAATGCAAGGGTCAATTCTAACAGAAATCACATGAAACAGGGACATTATTAAAAATGTCTGAGCAAGGATGGCAAAGAAAAGCACTTAGCGGGAAGACTAAAGCTGACAACCAGATTGGATTGTACATTCGTGAGAAGCAGGCAATGGGCTGACTGATGGACCCAGAAGTTTTATTGCTGCAAACCGTAAGTGAACTGTAAAATCTGTGCCAGAGGATGGGGAAAGAGCTGTGCTTTCTAAGTCAAACTAATGACAAACCCCTGCTCCTGTTGTCTACTGCTGCAGTTGCTAGACCATAAGCTCAATATTTATCAGCATTAAACCTTGAATAATAGGGTCATTAGCACCACTAACAGGTAAAATGATGTGGCGGAAGGTCAAAGCCTTGATGCACAGAACTGGTGCCGGAGGGAACTCGCAGACAATGGGAGGCAGCGTATGCTCCATACTAGTAGCTAGTGGTTCTCCCCTGATGCACCTCCTCTCTCTACACATCCCAGTGCTCACTCGTCACAATCTTGATCAGGCTGGGCAGTGGTTGCAGGCCTCCAGTCTCAGCAATCTTGATGAACAAGTGTAAAGTACCAATGCTGAGGCAGGTAGATGAAATTCCAATATTTATTCAGGTACATGCAGTAAGAGAGACACAGCGCATCTTGATACCTGAAGAGTCTAATTCAACCGCCCCTTCTGGAACATGGAACATAGGTCATACCACGCAGGCATAATGTTCCATGTTCCAGCAGGGAACACTACAAGATGACAACGTAACCAATGGTATTAACAGAGAAGGAATGTAGAAGGAATGTAACACATTTCCCTTCCTACAGAATAAAAAAATTAACTCAACAACTTTAGAGGTAATTATCTTTCCCTGACATCGCTCTTAACTCTGGATGCTATAGATTGTGTAGGATAAGAAACATCAGTTGAAACATCAATAGGATTCTGAAATACAATTGGTTTATCACTATGTACATTTTTACATTTTGCAACTCTTCTTACATTCCAGACTCTACCATCCTGGGTAAGGACTCTGTTTTTGTAAACCTTCACCACCTTGATAGGATGATAAAATTTGGAATAACCTTTAACCAAAAAAACAGGTTTCCTGATCCTGACCCACTCCCCTACCACAAAATCAGGTACTTTGACCTTCATTTCAGAGTCAAACCTCCTTTTCATTACATGTTGTTTATCTTCAACCCGTTTGGCAACCACCTTAATATCAGTCATGTCACTGGTTTTGTTGATGTTTTTTATCCACCATGGACAAATATCATATGAAGGTTCTCTTCCCATCAACAATCTTAAAGGACTTATACCCGTAACCGAACGTGGCGTAATACGGTACATCCACAACTTCTTCCTAATAACCTCTAACCAAGGTTCATTAGACATATGAGCTGAGTGAACAGCTTCCTTAAGAACACGATTAAATCGTTCTACATAACCATTCTCCCTTGGCTCATATAAAGAAGTAGTTAAATGTTTGATATTACACCTAATAAAAAAACTTTCCATTTCATGTGATGTAAGTTGTATCCCATTATCGGTTACAATTTCTTCAGGGTAACCCTCATGTGCAGAAATTTCCTTAAAGAAAGTGATAATTACTTGGGATGAGGCATTAGCCACAAATTTGACCTCTGGCCATTTAGAATGATAGTCAATCATGACTAACGCAAAACGAGCATTTGAAGGTAGATCTCTAAAGAGTCCCGAAATGTCAAACGCTACTTTTTGCCAAGGAAAATCTGGCCACGAGATAGGTTTAAGAGGAGCAGACGAAGTATGAAGCATTTTATCACTGTTGATGCATTCTTGACATTGTACGACAGTCTTATCTACCATTTTGTCAAGACCTGGCCACCAAAAATTTGCCCTGATAAGACGCTTCATAGAGGACATGATGAGTAAGTAACAGAATTTTTTTTTGCATAGAAACAGGAGGAATAATCTTGCCCCCTTTGAAAAGCAACCCATCACTTTCTTCTATGTCTGCAGATATACGACAGAAAGCAAGATCAGCAGAAGCAAATTTCTCTTTAGGCCACCCATTTTTGACACAATCAAGGATTTTTAGATATAAGGGGTCGTTATTCATTTCCAAAGTCCAATCATCCTCAGATAGTTTAAAAAATTCACCAGAGACAAAATCTTTTATTGTAGCAATAATGTCTATGTCCTGTTCAATAGAAGAGACATTCACATCATTGCATGGTAATCTTGACAGAAAATCAGCAGTGACATTGTTCTTACCAGGTACGTATGCCACGTCAAAATCATACTCTTGAAGACGAGAAGTAAGACGAGCTGTGCGGGCCGTAGAATTCCAACCACCCCCAGGAGATAAAATACCAACAAGAGGTTTATGATCAGTTCAGAGTGTAAATCTACTTCCCCATACATAGTTGCGAAAGTGCTCAATGGCCCATATGTATGCTAATAACTCCCTTTCAATTACAGCATATCTTCTTTCTGTTTCTGAGAGTGTCCGCGATGCAAAGGCTACACACCACTCATCTTTGCCGGCACATTGGCTAAGGACTCCTCCCAAACCGTACAGGCTAGCATCCACAGTGATAATGCACCTTTTATTGAGACAAAATGACTTCAAAGTAGGAGCATTGATAATTTCCTCCTTGATTTGTCTAAAGGCTGCTTCCTGTTTATTCGTCCAGACAAACTCAGAGGATTTTCTCATTAACTCTCTGAGGGGTTCCATTTTAGTGGCAACATTTTGTATAAATGTACTATAATATTCACACAGCCCTGTGAAAGAAAAGAGTTTTTCTCTATTATCAGGAGCTGGTGCATTGACAATAGCATCCACTAAAGTTTTCTTAGGTACCACACCCTCCCCAGAAAGTGTGTGTCCTAGGTATTCTACAGAATCACAAAAAAAATTGCATTTGCTGGCCTTGAGTGTTAAACCAAAATCACTTAACTTTGTACACACCGCTTTAAGGTGATGATAATGTTCATCCTTATTTTTAGAGAACACCAGAATATCTTGTTGGAAGCATTTGACAAATGAGCACAGATCTTTAAAAATATGGTACATAGCTCTTTGGAATACAGATGCGGCCGAAGCAAGGCCAAAGGGCATCCTCTTAAATTGAAAAAGACCATGGGGTGTTATAAAAGCCGTGTAATGTTTTGAGTCATCAGTAAGTTCAATTTGATGGTAGGCCGATCGAAGATCGAGAGTGGAAAACACAGATGCACCATCTAACATGCACAGCATCTCAATGATATGTGGGAGAGGATGGCAATCAACAACCAAATTGGAATTTAGTGCCCTCAAGTCCACACATAGCCTAATACTCTTATCAGGCTTAAGGGCTAAAACAATGGGAGAAACCCATTCTGAAGACTCAATTTCTTCAATTACATTGTCCTTAATCATGGTATCCAACATGTCTCTTAATTCTGTTCTGATACTGATAGGGACCCCTCTTAATTTTTGTTTTACAGGTACCGAACCAACCTTGACCTTTATTCTGTGACTGAACCCTTTAAGTTTTCCCAAATTATCAGAGAACATATGAGGGAATAGGTGTGTGAAATCTGTACCGGATAAAGACAAAGCAAGCACAGATACTGGTTCTTTGCTTCTAGGATTCAAAATAATGCCTAGTTTAGCTTGGTCACGCCAGCCTAGCACATTGACCCCTTTAAATGCCACATACAATTTAATGGAGGCAGAATTACCTTTAAATTCAATAAGTACTTCTTTGAAACCTATAAAATCAATTTTCGAGCCATCAAAATTAAAAGCAACAATATCCGGCTTACATAGTAAAGTGATATCTACCGGTTCTCCCAAACGTTGTAAACAATACTTCTTTGTAATGATCGTCCAAGGAGATCCAGAGTCTGCCATGAGTTCCAATTCTCTTCCCAACACATTTACCATACATTTAGGTGAACCAATTTTGTCAGCCTCTGAAATGTTAAAATAGTCTTGGATAGACACCACAACTCCAGACTCCGTACCTCCAAAACAGTGATCATTAGAAGAATCATCACACGCAACATAAGAAATCTTTCCCCTTCCTACATTGGAAGGTGAAAAATTTCTTCTAGAATCAGATTTGAATTTGGGTACATTTTTACACATTTTTAGAAAAATGACCTGAACGTCCACATTTGTTACACTGTGGAGATGAGGCTATGTGTTCTGGACATCCACATCTATAGCAATAAAATTGTTTGGATTTGATACCTCCTTTTACAGTAGTATATCTCTATGACGTGCTGGGATTGACATTAACTTCTCCTGAAGTAGTGGATTTCGTGTCTTTGTCAAGAACTTTGAGCCATTTATCCGGTTGTTCTAACGCTTTCGCTGTACTAATCGCTACCTCCAAGTTAGGATCTCCCAAAATCCATAGTTGTTCTTGAACTTTTTTACTTTTAACATGTACTATGATTTGATCTCTGATCATCTCGTCAGTCATTAGACCAAAATTACAATGTAGCGATAAAGCACGTAAAGCTGTAAGAAATTCGTCGAAACTCTCATTTTCATCTTGGGCTCTTGTGTAGAATTTAAATCTATTGAGTGCAATACTAGTAGTAGGCTTGAATCTTCCTTCTATACGCAGAATAGCCTCATCGTAAACATTGTAATCTCCATCAGACCTTACAGGAGGAAGTGTTCTGTAAACTAATTGTCCTTCAGAACCAAGGGAATGTAGAAAAATATTTGTCTTCCTTTCCGCTGACATGCGTTCCCCATCAATGGCTTTTAGAAAAGTGAGAAATTCCTCTTTCCACCTTGACCAAGGAATTGGTGGTTCTCCTTTGTTTTGTAGAAACTTGGAAGGTGGATCAAATTGCATATTTGTGGTAAAGTGGGCGCTATATTATAAACCGCTAAGTATATTGAATGAATACAGCACTGAGATATATGGAGTAAACGCAAAATGGTAACTCACAGCATGAAGTAATCATAACTAGAAAACCCCACAATTTGCTGTATCAGGCGTTAAATAGATAGTATGCACTTCTCTATATGTAAGTGAATGTCAAAACATACTCAATGTTATATCACTTATATATAATTAGACATACTGTCTTTATATTTTTTTGAAGATAAATTATAACTGAAATGTACAAACAGTACTCAATATTAGTATGCGCAAAATATTCTGTAAAATACCAGAATTTCTCTTTGAGGGATATACAGGAGTCCTCCGTTGCGCTTTGACGAGTGTTCCGAAGTCCTCCGCGCTCGGAATCCAGAAATATTTGAAGCTCGTAATTCCCGACAATTATTGAAGCTCTCTGCCGAAATTACTTACACAAGATGGCCGCCAACGTGATGATGTAGCGCGTAGCCAATGAGAGCGCTTGTGTATGCTTCGCGCATGCGCACGTATGCGAGATCGTCAGGCCGTTTGTGAGCTCGCGCACACTACTTGCTACCAAAAAGAAGAAAAATCGGTAAACTTGCCGCTTTAAGTCATAGAATTTCCGGAGTCTCGACAGGCTGAAGTCTACAATGCTGGCAGCATGGATGTTGCAGGCAGAACACGATCATGAGGCGTTGACGTGGATTCGAAGGGAAATCTCACCGCACCTCTGTCTCGGTATGTAACTGCAGCTGGTGGATCTCTTGTAAAATCGTCGCCAAATTTGTAAAGTACCAATGCTGAGGCAGGAAGATGAAATTCCAATATTTATTCAGGTACATGCAGTAAGAGAGACACAGCGCATCTTGATACCTGAAGAGTCTAATTCAACCGCCCCTTCTTGAACATGGAACATAGGTCATACCACACAGGCATAATGTTCCATGTTCCAGCAGGGAACACTACAAGATGACAACGTAAGCAATGGTATTAACAGAGAAGGAATGTAGAAGGAATGTAACAACAAGATTTACCACATCAGGGTAGTGGGCAGCTGGATGTGGCTCTGAGCTGAGGTAAGTCACATTCTCTACATTTCAGGCAGTCTTTCTCCTTCTCTTCTTCATGGTACAACAGAACCAAAGTTCTAGGGTATATTCCCTACTCCTTTAGGGGAGTCATTCAAGTTATCTTGCTTCTGGTCTCACTGAGAGTGCAACCCTGGTCTCTGCCATAGACAGACCTGCTGGAACTGGTTTGGCCCAGAGAACGTGAGCACAAGGGATTGTCCCTGCTCCAATCAAGTTGATGTGATTGGAACCCAGACATGTACACCTGGCTTCACAATGGTGTCTACTGTGAGGGCCGGTATGGACAGTGCAGGGAAGGGAGGGAGGGATATAGGGAGGCCACAGATCTGACTACCAGTAAACCCCGGTGATCATCCTGCAGCCTTAAAGACTGTATACAGACTCGGAAGACCCCAATTGAGGTTCATCAACCCTTTTGTACCCAAGGACTACTCACACACACAAGATACAATCAGGGGAATCCAAGGGCTCAGACATGAAAGACTGCACAAATGCACATATGAAGAGCTTGTAGGTACTCCGCCCACTGGAGTGCAATTATACAGGTGTGTACCCCATGAATATTAATCAGCTATCACCAACCAGTGTCACAGCTGGGTTGAGGAAACAGTAGTCACACATGTGAAAGGAAGTACAACTTTGGCTGTTCCCCTCTCACCGAACAGACTCTAGCACTCTGCTTGAAAGCAAAATCCAAAATCATATTGAACACTTCTTAGCAGGCTTGTGACACAAGTCTCCTGCACTGGAAATCATATGGAGTCAGTCCGAATGAAAACATTTCATGAGACGGATGTCACACGGCTAATGCATCAGGGACTTTTAAATTCATGTTGAATCCTATAAAATACCTCTCAAGAGTCTGCCTTTGACTGTCGCCTGATAGTGAAAAAGGAACCTTTTAGACAGGTGATTCCTTAATTATAGGGTTGTTGAATCACTTAACATATTTTACCCGTTATGGTAAGTTTTCTATACCTCTGTGGCCAAGGAAATATGTACCTTAAAGTATGATGCCAATTTCTTTCTTTGTCTTCAAAGAATGTAGAGATGTTCCATGTTGCATACTGTAATTTTGATAATCACTCTTTACTTACTTTTAAACAGATATACTTCATGTTGTTAGTCGTATGTGAGGGGGAGGGGAAGCTTATCAACCTAACTAGTTCTTTCAGTTAAGCTAACCAAAGGCATCTACTGCTTGGGAAAACTGCTTCTGCACCGGGTACTGGAATTTACATTGTTGGTTAAAATTATCTTTCTGATGTATTAGTCATCAACAATGGATTATGGGTTTGCAGATCTGTTCATCTTCATCAAAAGTCAATTAATTTTGCATAGAAACCAAATCCAAGGATGCACTTAGGATGACCCCTTACCTCCATCCTGGAACATATAGGAACCACGTTGCCAGAAGCAGCATCATTTATGCAACTGAAGGGTGAGAGAGAAAGGTGGTTAGTTACCTTTTCATAAATAGAATCAATGTTCATAGATTGTGGTTATTAATTAGCTCTTGCATAGCTCAAAACAAGCAATTAGCATGATATCACATTTCCTATCACTGGCCTGAACTACCAAGAGCAGCATTTTTCTTCATCTTATTTGTTGCTTTCCGAAGGCATTATCCATCCTCTGCAACCAGACTGGTTCTCGGTTACTCTACAGGTGAAACTCAAGGCTCTTTTAAGAACCTACACTGCAACGAATGGCCTGGCCATGCCAAGCCCGAGCAATCCTACATAATATATCAATTTGTTTCTAACAATGTACTTGGGAATCCTGAACTCAGCTGGTGACTGTTGTGTTTGGTGAACCCAGGCCAGTACCTCGTCAGCGTACTATGCATTCTTATGCATTCAAATATTTTAAGTCACTAAACCAAAGTCATCTGTCACATATAGAAAATGATTTGGCCTCTGCCTCAATAGCGAGGTTATGAGATACCAAGTCAAGCAGAGCTACGTAGTGTCACCTCCATTGCTAATGGGAATGTGATATCAATATGCCCGGTGCCGTAGTGGAGGTGAAACATATCCTGCGTCAACTATAAAGCTCTTCTTTAGGATCCATATAAATCCCAACATGATTCAAAAATATAAAAGAGAGGCCGTGTCAGACATAAAACTAACAAGAAGAGACTGGCAGAGCTTCAACCCCATCAATCAAGCACCAATTAAAAGGAAGGCCGCCCAGCCAAGCTGAACATCAGGACCACTTAGGTCTCCAAACACAAGTGGGCTGTTTCTACCAGAGAACCAGAGGGAAGCACTGCCCCCTCCCCCTCCCCCTCTCTTCAAACTCCAAACCACCCTTCTACTCTGAACAAATAGACTCTCACCCTAGGGATCTCAAAAGAAGCAGAAAGGGATCCATCTGTGAATGCCGGGAGATGGAAGTTTGATCATTCGCCAACAACAGGAAACTGAAAACAAAAAATACAGCGTCAAAGAAATACAGCAGTTGAAAATACCTTAAAAAACACACTTAGACTTGTAAGAAGTCTGGGCCTGGGGAGGGTTAGGTGCTATTGTACCCCTACTCCCTGGTGATGCACAGCCCCCCAATTGCACAGCCCATCACCCGAAGTAGGAAACACCATTGCCTAAGACCGCATTAGCAATCAATTGAAAAAAAACACTCAAATACGTTTTACTAGGAGTCCTTCTGTGAATGAAAGGGGAGATGCAGAGGGAAAGAGCTCTTTATCGCTCTGATCTTCTGATTCCACTGAAGGTGGGGCCTCGACTCAAATTGGAAAAACTTTCAAAGTGGGGGGATACTGTCCACATGTGCAGGCCATGGTACAACTAACAGTTGGTGTTATCGTATCACTAGTTATGGGCCTTCACTGACCCAGTCTGACTGAACTACAACCTCATCTCATTAGCAAATTGTATTTGCCTGTGCCAGACGCTCTGAAGTAACCAAAAGGTGGCACATAGCCCTTTCCTTTAAATTCTCATTAAGGCAACCATGCAGATCCTGGGTTTCCCCTAGTCCATAAGCCCCTCCCCACTCTTGAGAGGAGGGCTATTAACTCATCACATACTCTATGCCTTTTAATTCCCTTTCTTCAAAAACATACCACATTCCTGAAATGACAGTTTTGTGAAAAAATAGCATTAATAAAATAGAAATTAAAAAACACATTTTTACAATGGTATTTTTAACAATATACCCCTCTGTAAATGAAAAGAGGGTGGGGGTTGGAGAGACAGTTGTGAGGGCTGAAACAGCCATATCCTATCTCTCTCTCTTCAGACATGTGTGTACTGAAACAGTCCGTATGCTTTATTCAAGAGGTCGAAAGTTATTCATTTGCTCATCTTTCAAAATATGCTTGGACTCTAATTGACCCCCTTTCCCTTCCCGTCTCCCTCACTGAAAGTCCTCCATTGTGATTCCTTTCTCTTTTCCTACGCACTTGTCATTTATCTACACTACATATTCTCTCCTGCAATTAGAACATGAAAGTGTGCAAGGAAGACAATACATTTTAGAAAAGATAAATGTACATCTTAAAATAAAATCAATCTAAATTAGTCTGCTTAACTACATCAAAATCAGTATCTATGACACCATAACCTTTCACATTATATTGAGATGTCCCTTTTTCCCTATCTCTCACTTTTCACTCTTGCCTTCTTCCAGTTAATGTAACCCCCTCCACATTTCATGGTCATATGGTTGTTTTACTCTTCTCTACCTCCCCCCTGCTTCGTCTGTGTCATTTTCCCATCCGCTCGCTCCCTCTCTTCTTTTGTCCCACTTTCTCCTAAACATTCTCCTTACACTCCATCAATCTGTCACTCTAGCACACTGTTTTTATGTATCATTTTGTTCAAAGAAGCATAATTAATTCCCTTCTCCAGAGGAAACGGCAAAAAGCTCTAACATCACTACATTATCCTGAACAGAGGAGTCTAAAGTTTAGCTAGGATGGAGCCCTCAAGCAAAGAACCAGTCACTGTTGCATGTCCCCATTTCATTTCTAAGCAGGATGGATAGATCTATTCCAGTAAATAGCCATGCAGCCCCCCCTCCACCCTCCAAACCCTGGTACCATCAACTCAAATGATATATTTAAGAAATTATAAGATTAGGAGAAGCATGCATTTCACCAAATACCTTTGTGTGAAAAGACGGTAACGTTTAGTTTTCACAATATAAAGTAACCCACATTTTAAGCAAGTAGTCAACATTCCAACATTAGAATGTATAATCTGCTGACAATGATTTTTATCGGGATAAACTGAGAATATATTCATTGTTTTGTATCCAATTGTATGTTTGTGTGTCCATTGGATTATTTTAAATAATTTTTTTAAAGCAACAAATCTCAACTTACTTGTGTAAAAAAGTGATGCTCCGCTTTCAGACCGCCAAGCAAGTTCCCCAAATTCAAAGCAAGTATCCAAAATTCAAAAAAGTTGCCCTTTCTCCAGTTAGTTAGGTGTCGCAGTTGTAAGTCTCCAAGATTATTTTAGACTCCGAAGACTATTGCTTCTGACCAAAAGGGCAGAGCAAGTGGAGACACCTCCTAACTCATCTACCTCTAAGCAGAAATGGTCACACAGCTGGGTTGAGGCACACTGATGAGCAGGAGGGACTATGACATGGCTGCTGAGGTCATTTGAATTATATCCTTGACCATCACAGCAAGGTTTGCAAAATGCCAAACCACTGGGGCCAAGTAGCATCTTTTGTCCCATTTTCTCCTAAACATTCTCCTTACACTCCATCAATCTGTCACTCTAGCACTGTTTTTGTGTTTTTATCATTTTGTTCCAAGAAGCAGAATTAATTCCCTTCTTCATAGGAAACGGCAAAAGCTCTAAAGTTACATTATCCTGAACTGAAGAGTCTTAAGTTTAGCGAGGATGGAGCCCTGAATCAGAGAACCAGTCACTGATGCATGTTCACCTTTCATTTGTAAGCAGGATGGATAGGTCTATTCCAGTAAATAGCCATGCAACCCCCCTCCATCCTCCCAACCCTGGTACCATCAACTCAAATGGTATATTGAAGAAATTAGGAGAGAGAAGCATGCACTTCACCAAATACTTTTGTGTGAAAAGACTGTAACGTTTAGTTTTCAGAATATATCAAGTAACCCACATTTTAAGCAAGAAGTCAACATTCCAACATTAGAATGTACAATCTGCTGACAATGATTTTTACTGGGATAAACTGAGAATATATTCATTGTTTTGTATCCAATTTTATGTGTGCCCATTGGATTATATTAAATAATTATTTTAAAGTAACAAAGCTCAACTTACTTGTGTAAAAAAGTGATGCTCCGCTTTCAGACCGCCAAGTAAGATACCCAAATTCAAAGCAAGTATCCAAAATTCAAAAAAGTTGCCTTTTCTCCAGTTAGTTAGGTGTCGCAGTAGAAAGTCTCCAAGATTATAATAGACTTCGAAGAGCAATGTTTCTGACCAAAAGGGCAGAGCAAGTGGAGAAACCTCCTAACTCAACCACCTCTGAGCAGAAATGGCCACACAGCTGGGTTGAGGCACACTGATGAGCAGGAGGGACTATGACACGGCTGGTGAGGTCATTTGAATTATATCCTTGACCATCACAGCAAGGTTTGCTAAATGTCAAACGACTGGGGCCAAGTAGCATCTTTTGTCCCACTTTTTACTAAACATTCTCCTTACACTCCATCAACCTGTCACTCTTGCACTCTGTTTTTGTGTTTTTATCATTTCGTTTCAAGAAGCAGAATTAATTGCCTTCTTCAGAGGAAACGGCAAAAAGCTCTAAAGTTACATTATCCTGAACTGAAGAGTCTAAAGTTTAGCGAGGATGGAGCCCTCAGAGAACCAGTCACTGATGCATGTTCACCTTTCATTTGTAAGCAGGATGGATAGGTCTATTCCAGTAAATTACCATGCAGCCCCCCTCCACCCTCCCAACCCTGGTACCATCAACTCAAATGGTATATTGAAGAAATTATAAAATTAGAAGAGAGAAGCATGCACTTTACCAAATACCTTTGTGTGAAAAGACGGTAACGTTTAGTTTTCAGAATATAAAATAACCCACATTTTAAGCAAGAAGTCAACATTCCAACATTAGAATGTATAATCTGCTGACAATGATTTTTACCGGGATGAACTGAGAATATATTCATTGTTTTGTATCCAATTGTATGTTTGTGTGCCCATTGGATTATATTAAATAATTTTTTTAAAGCAACAAATCTCAACTTACTTGTGTAAAAAAGTGATGCTCTGCTTTCAGACCGCCAAGTAAGTTCCCCAAATTCAAAGCAAGTCTCCAAAATTCAAAAAGGTTGCCCTTTCTCCAGTTAGGTGCCGCAGTAGTAGGTCTCCAAGATTATAATAGACTCCGAAGACCAATGTTTCTGACCAAAAGGGCAGAGCAAGTGAAGAAACCTCCTAACTCCTCCACCTCTGAGCAGAAATGGCCACACAGCTGGGTTGAGGCACACTGATGAGCAGGAGGGACTATGACACGGCTGGTGAGGTCATTTGAATTATATCCTTGACCATCACAGCAAGGTTTGCAAAATGCCAAACGACTGGGGCCAAGTAGCATCTCCCTATTTTCTGACTTTACCAAATCTTCTAATTAAGTTTATTGTTTGCTTTACTCTGTGTAAAGGACCGAATGTTTTTAATAGTGAAATGTTTCTTTTCCTTATTTCATGGAATTTAATTTGGCCATATGCTTCTAAAACTATGGAAAGAATATCAGGCTCCAGTGATGGGCATTGCTCTTTCCTCCACTGAGATAAACGAGAAGAAATTCCCTGGGACTAAACTCCAGTTTTTTGTTTTTTTTATAGGAGATTTTTTTGTAGCATGAAAGCTGCATATTGTTAACTGGGCAAGGTGAGGGGATTTACCCCCTCTGCCATCAAGCAATGAAAGTTGCTAAATGTCCACAAAATGTGCTAGATGTCATCAAGTTTGTTGCATTCCTTGGCTTGGGTCATTCATTCGGTCCCTCTGTACCATCATCAGGCATGATCTCTTTGAAGAACATATATACTGTGATACCCATGACTACTTTTGGTTCGAGAAAGGGGTGATCTTGCAGATTTAATATAATGCCAGCTGGGAATGGTTCACTGACCTTGTCTGTTTGGACTTCAGACTCCTCTAATCAGTAAACTGTATTCCCCTCAACCAATCACTCTGAAAGGTAACACGGAAAGCTTTATGAAACTCAATAAATCTAACTTCTGTGCTCAACATTAGAGATTATTCCTTTAGATTTTGATTAAGGCAACCACTTGAACTCCTGATATACCTTCTTCGAAGAAGCTCACTGTCCTAGTGGGACAGTATTATCTTACGTTATCCTGTGTATGTTAATTCCCGTACTCTGAATAGACTCCATGTACCCAAAATTTCTCACCGATGCACAAACATTTGCATCAATAAAATAGGAATTGAAAAACCAACTGTAACAATATTCCTTATTATAAGATGCCCTTCTGTAATGAAAATATATTGGGCGGTGGTAGAGGCAGAGGGGTGAAGTGAACCATCCACTCCTCTGACATCCCCCTGTGTGTTTTGAAACTGTTAATGTCCTTTTTGGATTGTCAGAGGTTACCAATTCACTCATCTTCCCATCTATGTTTGGACTCTCATTGTCCTCCCCATTTTGATTCCCGTCTCCCTTACTCAAAGTCTTCCATTAGAATACTTTTCCTTTTCCTTCCCCACTCAATGGAATTTATTACAAAACACACAAGTCCTGCAATTAGAGCTTCAAGGTGCACATAAGAGACAACACATTTGATAACATAAAACATAACATTTCTGTAAGAAAATCAAACTCTAATTCAGAAAAAATAAAATTCCTAGAATAAAATGACTGATTTAGTCCATTTAACTACATGAACATCTTTTCATATGACAACATATTCTTTCAAATTAAATTGATGTCCCTTCTTTCCTCATCTCTCTTTCACTCTTGCTTCCATTTACTGAAACCCTCTCCAAATTTCATGGTAATATGCTGGGATTATATTCTTTTCTATCTCTCCCCTGCATCGTCTGTGTAAATGTGCCATCCCATCTGCTCTCCCTGGCCTCTCTTCTACCCTCCGTTTTCTAAACTTACTGGCACCCTACACTCCTTCCATCTACCACTCTAGTATTCCGTACTATTTTTTTTATCACCCCATTCCAAGAAACCGAATGTACTCTCTTCTTCATTGTAAATGGGATAAAGCGAAGATGGAACCGTCAGAGAACCAATCATGACGCATGTTCATCTTTCACTCAACAGCAGAATTGATCGGTGTATTCTAGGAAATATCAACGCAGACCCTTCTCTCCCACCCCTTACCCTGACACCATCACTCCCATGATATAGGAAAGAAATGTGCATATAAGAAACAGGAACTCAACCTCTGTTAAAGGTGCTAACATTCAGTTTTCAGAATATGAAGTAACCCACATTAAAGCAAGTAGCCCAAATTCCAATATTAGAATGCACAATATTCAAGCAATGATTTCTATCTGGATAAACTAATAGTATAATTGTTGTTTTGCATAGAATTTCATGTTTGTGTGGCTCTTTAATTATCTAAATATTTAAAGAAACAAATTTCAACATACTTGTTTGAAAAGCGATGTTCCACTTTCAGACCGCCAAGTAAGTACCCCAAACTCAGAGCAAACTTCCAGAATTCCACAAAGAGGTTCTTTCTCCAGTTTGGAATCACAGAAGAAAGTCTCAAACAATAGAACAGATTCCGAAGATCAATGTTTCTGCCCCAAAGTGCAGAGCAAGTAGACAAACCTCCTAAATTATCCCTCTCTGAGCAGAAATGGTCACAGCAGGGCTCAGGTACCCTCCTGAGGGGGTTAACTCACTATGACATGGCTGGTGAGGTCATTGTATTACATCCTATCCTTGACCTTTGCAGTAAGGTTTGTAAAATGCCAACAACTAAGGGTCAATCGGTATCTCCCTGTTTCTGAATTACTAAATCTTCTAATATAATATGTATTCTTTAGTTCTCTGTGTAAAGCACAGAAATTTGAACAAAAAAGTGTTTTTTCTGTATTTCAAAGAATTATGTTTTGCAATATGTTTCTAAAATTATAGAAATTTCAGGCTCCAGTAATGGGCATTTAACTACAAACACATAACAGGCATTGTTCTTTCTCCCACTGACAAAACTAAACAGGAAATCCTTTGGACTAAACTCTAGGTTTTGTTTTTAAACGTGAGGTTTTTAGGAGCAGAAAACATGCATATTGTTAGCGGTGCAAAGTGCGGTTCATTAACCTCTGCCCTCAAGAAATTAAAGTAAGAAATTGTCCACAAAATGTGTTAGATCTCATAAAGTACGTTGTCTTCCATGGTTTGGGCCATTCATTCGGTTCCTCCGTAACACCATCAAGCACCGCCTGCCTGAGTGACGTCTCTACTGTGACACCCATGAATGCCTCTGGTTGAGAAAGGGGGGATCTTGCAGATTCAATATCATGCCAGATGGGAATGGCTCACTGACCCTGTCTCTTCGGACTCCAGACTCCTCTAGTCAGTAACTTGTATTCTTCTCAGTCAAGCACTCTACAGGAACTGAAAGGCCACACGGAATACTGTATAAAACCCCATAAAATTGTAACTTGTGTGCTCCGCATTAGAGTTTATTCCTTTAGATTCTGACTAAGACAACCTTTTGGACTCCTGATATTATTCTTTGAAGCAGTGCCCGGCCTCAGAGGTGCAGTATTATCTCACTGGATCCTCTGTGTATTGTTAAACCCCCTCGACTTGAAAGACACTGAATACCCACTTTTCCCTTTTCTTCCCCACTAAATCGCTTTTATTGTAGTACACACATGCCCTTCAATTAGATCTTCAAGGTGCACAGTAAAAGTAAGAAATATGCTAAAGGACTTGGTGGGCGATAGACTAAAGCCCTCTTCCAACTGACTTGGGGTGAAAAATCATTTAGCAAATTAAAGAAACATTAATGCTGTCTTTATGACCGATAGCAATCCCTCCCCCATCTTAGTTGGTCTGTCCATTCTGATAAGCTTATAGCCTGCCGGTATGGCAAGAGCAACAGAGGGTGTGGAGTGGAGCTTTAGCCAGGTTTCAGTTAAGAACCCAAGCTCAGGCTGTGTAGAAGAAAGTAAGTCCCAAATTTCAATAGAATGTCTGGGCAGAGAGCGAACATTACATAACATGTTCGTCCATGTCCTCTGGGTTCCATTTATAGGATTCGTGCCACATGGAGAGGGGGCACGCTTTGTACAGGGAAGAGCCTTGCCTAATAAAGAATAGTCTGATGTTACGCTGGTCGGCCCTGCTTCGTCAGCGTTACTCTGATACTGACATAGTCTACAGGCAAAAGGACCATCAACTAGTGGTCCAAAGTATCCAAAACACCATCCAAGGGTCTGGAATCTTCAAGATGGTCCTTGGAATTTTGGGACTTCAGTTCCCACAATCCACTTGGACAAAGCCCTTACAAATTCCCTGGTAATACTCCAGGCTAAGGATTCTAAACACACCTCCTGGATGGCTAATCTCTGTAGTCTCTCCCCCTTACATCTGCTCATTCCTTCCTTGAGCCTATAATCTGGCTTGCTTCAAAGAGGAGAGTTGTAAATGAAACTGGTGTCTTCGGCTTGTCTCCTTCTTCTATCGAAGGGCATTATTTACTACCCCTCCCCCTGACTCTGGCATTCCTATGCCCAGCAACCTCTCCTCCTAGAAAGGCTTCCTAAGCCCAGGGGTCATTTATCACTTCTTCAAAGCAGCCAGACTAAACCAGTGATCTCTGACCAATCAAGGCAGGTCACAAGAGGGCTGAAGTTAGGTTTACAGAAACAGAAGTCTTATAACTTCTTGTCTGTACATTTAAGAATAAATTCAACAATACCATATTGTTGGGTTTATAATTATTATTCTACTGAATCCAGGGCCGGACTGGGAACTAAAAGCAGTCCTGGCAAATTTTGGCAGACTAGCCCCCTTCCAGCGTGTAGCGAGCGAGCGCAGCGAGTGAGCCCGGTACTACTAGGAGCGTTTGGGGGTGATCTTCTCCCAAGAAAATTTTGGAAAAAGACAGACCAGAATGGTGAATTTTACAGCACATTTTTCATTACATATCCAATTGTATCACCTTTTAAAGCACAGTAAATAGTAGATGATGTTCTTAAAGAGCACCAGGCTACACACACAGTCATATGTACCCATAGACATTCAAGAGCAGCAAGTTACCCACCCAGTCATATGTACCCATAGACATTAAAGAGCAGCAGGTAACCCACCCAGTCACATGTACCCATAGACATTAAAGAGCACCAGGCTACCCACCCAGTCATATGTACCCATAGACATTAAAGAACACCAGGTACCCACCCAGTCATATGTACCCATAGACATTAAAGAGCACCAGGCTACCCACCCAGGCATATGTACCCATAGACATTAAAGAGCACCAGGCTACCCACCCAGGCATATGTACCCATAGACATTAAAGAGCACCAGGTTACCCACCCAGTCATATGTACCCATAGACATTAAAGTGTAGCAGGCTACCGACCCAGGCATATGTGCCCATAGACATTAAAGAGCAGCAGGCTACCCACCCAGTCATATGTACTCATAGACATTAAAGAGCAGCAGGCTACCCACCCAGTCACATGTACCCATAAACATTAAAGAGCAGCAGGCTACCCACCCAGTCATATGTACACATAGACATTAAAGAGCAGCAGGCTACCCACCCAGTCACATGTACCCATAGACATTAAAGAGCACCAGGCTACCCACCCAGTCATATGTACCCATAGACATTAAAGAGCAGCAGGTTACCCACCCAGTCATATGTACCCATAGACATTAAAGAGCAGCAGGTTACCCACCCAGTCATATGTACCCATAGACATTAAAGAGCACCAGGCTACCCACCCAGCCACATGTACCCATGAACATTAAAGAGCACCAGGCTTCCCACCCAGCCACATGTACCCATAGACATTAAAGAGCAGCAGGCTACCCACCCAGTCACATGTACCCATAAACATTAAAGAGCAGCAGGCTACCCACCCAGTCACATGTACCCATAGACATTAAAGAGCACCAGGCTAGCCACCCAGTCATATGTACCCATAGACTTAAAGAGCAGCAGGTTACCCACCCAGTCATATGTACCCATAGACATTAAAGAGCACCAGGCTACCCACCCAGTCACATGTACCCATAGACATTAAAGAGCACCAGGCTTCCCGTCCAGCCACATGTACCCATAGACATTAAAGAGCAGCAGGCTACCCACCCAGTCACATGTACCCATAAACATTAAAGAGCAGCAGGCTACCCACCCAGTCACATGTACCCATAGACATTAAAGAGCAGCAGGCTACCCACCCAGTCATATATACCCATAGACATTAAAGAGCAGCAGGCTACCCACCCAGTCATATGTACCCATAGACATTAAAGAGCAGGAGGCTTACCACCCAGTCACATGTACCCATAGACATTAAAGAGCACCAGGCTACCCACCCAGTCATATGTACCCATAGACATTAAATAGCACCAGGCTACCCACCCAGTCATATGTACCCATAAACATTAAAGAGCAGCAGGCTACCCACCCAGTCATATGTACCCATAGACATTAAAGAGCAGCAGCCTACCCACCCAGTCACATGTACCCATAAACATTAAAGAGCAGCAGGCTACCCACCCAGTCATATGTACCCATAGACATTAAAGAGCAGCAGGCTATCCACCCAATCATATGTACCCATAGACATTAAAGAGCAGCAGGTTACTCACCCAGTCATATGTACCCATAGACATTAAAGAGCACCAGGCTAGCCACCCAGTCATATGTACCCATAGATATTAAAGAGCAGCAGGCTACCCAACCAGTCATATGACCCAGAGACATTAAAGAGCAGCAGGCTACCCACCCAGTCATATGTACCCATAGACATTAAAGAGCAGCAGGCTACCCACCCAGTCATATGTCCCCATAGACATTAAAGAGCACCAGGCTTCTGAGGGTCCCCGCAGGAGGGCGGGTCGTCCACAGAAAAGACCGTGAGGGTCGGCGCAACAGCACCATCTCCCAGGACACCTGGCCTGGCACCTGGCCCACTGGAGCAACAGCATCACAGCATCAAAAGACATCCTCTGCCACATGGCCTTGCTGGTCACTGTCTGACCAATGTTGACAAAGACTGTGGCATGGACTCTGAGGATTTCAAATGGCAAGGACACCAACTCCCCCAGTGAACTTTTGATTCCACACACCCGGAAAGCCCCTCATGTCAAACCCCCTCCCCCCCCCCCACTAAAATAAAAAGTCACACCATGAAGAGAAGATGCCTGCTGGTTGCATTATTACCTTACATGTGTCTTGTAAAGTCTAACCATGCCTGAGTTGTCTTTTGACTTCAACCATCCACACCCTGGGGCCTGAGTCTGGCACAGGACACACATGGGTCGCAGTGTATTAGGCAAGACAGACATGGAGCACCATACACAGCCGTGATGGGCCCAACCAGCTGAGGGGGTGGCCGCACAACCGTGCCGACAGACATATTGAGTACAGCTACAGTCATGCGCAGAGGTCAGGGATCATGTGGAGTGTCCTGGGGGGCACCCAGGTATGTGTAGACAGGTGGCAGAACCATGTCCTGCAAGCTTGAGTCCGGTGGATGCAGAGAATGGTGGCATGGCCAACGTTGGATGCATGGGGATGGCACATGTCACAATACCCACACACTCATGGACATCATGCACAATACACAGTCTAATCCCACACAAACTGCTTGCATCTTGCTACTCGACACATAGACACATAGCCACTATGACGGAAAACCATGCCAGACATGCTGGATGCACCGTGGCAACACACCAGCATTGACTGAGAAGAGGCACCTTGGAGGCATAGGGACACCTTTATTAGTCATGTATTCGGGATTGCAGAGGCAACTCGGAGCACACATGAACAGTTCATGTGGAGTAACATGTGGGTCCAACACTGGCACCCCCCTTCCGCAGCACAAATGCGTGATAGCCATGGAACTGGCACACAAGTGTCGGCTAACAGCTAAACACCCCCTGGTGCTCACGGAGAGCCTGCCATACACCATTGATCCGCTGATGTGGAAGTCCCACAGCATGTCAAGCCAATGCAAACCGTATGTGTCCGAGGGCAGTGTTACACACATTGATGCCATCATCACATTCCACAATCCCATCACTGATGACTGTCAACAAGTCTGACCATCTATTCAGGTGTACCCACCTGCATGTCATGTGTACCATGGTGATGCAACATGTCTGCAGAGGAACCAAACATCGACAGGGGCAGTGTGCATACATCGTGAACAACTGCCACACCCAATACACCCCTGATGCATCCCTTACCCTAACGAGACTTCCAAACGTGTCCGTGCCTGTAACGCTGAGTCAGCACACGATGACGTGTCCATGAGGAATAGCAGTGCCACAACAATGCAACCAGCAGACGGCAGTCGCAAGTACCTGGGGAAGAGAGACACACAAGAAGTCAGCCACAAAAAGCACAGCCACTTGCATGTGCATGTACTCGACACATGTAAGGATGACCACATGCTAGGTCACAATTATGACTGGGGAAATACACCCATCACTGGCACCATCACTCCAGTGACACATCCACACACACCTCTGACTCACGTGCCATACATGCAGGTGGAGACACACATCGCAACACATGCCACACGGGGACCAATGCGTGCACAATCAGACACTGGTACTCACCCCTAAGCAAAGCAGTCGCGTATGAGCCGAGTCCGGATATCCTCTTGCGGCTCCACATCCTCCACATCACTAGCCCCATTGCCAAGCCTTTCATCCTCCACGGGTGGATGGTCCTGGTCATCTTGATCCAGGATGAGTGGCACAGCTTTCTCAACTGCCAGGTTGTGCAGCATGCAGCAGACCATGAAGATTTTGCAGACCTTCGCCGGGGCATATGGGAGGGCGCCGCCGGTCTTGTGTAGGCACCTGAATCGGCTCTTCAGGAGGCCAAACGTCCTCTCGATCACTCGCCTTGTCCGGCCATGGGCGGTGTTGTAGCGGAGCTGGGCCGGCGTGATGGGGTTGCGGAGAGGTGTGATCAGCCATGGCATGTTGGGATAGCCAGCGTCCCCTACATGGAAAGCACATGGACATAAGTAGGACAGGAGTAACGGTCGTGCTGGAAGTCTACGCAAAATACAGGACAGACAGAGTGCACCCACCAACAACACATGCCCGTTCGTTGCGCAGCTGCGTCATCATTTCAGGCATCCTGCTACGCCTCATGATGTAGGCATCGTGTGCTGATCCTGGAAAACGAGCACAGACATGTGAAATCACCATGTTGGACAGAAACACCACAAGGGCATTGATGGAGTGGTAGTGCTTGCGATTCCGGTACGCTAACTCCTGTGCGTGTGGTGGTACCAAAGCCACATGTGTCCCATCTATGGAGCCAATGACATGGGGCATCCCTCCCAGGGCATAGAATCCACGCTTGACCCCAGTCAACATTTCTGGGGTAGGAAAATGGATGAAGTCATCCAGGTGAATCAACATGGCCTCTAAGAAATCATGCAGCACACGGCAGAACATGCTTTGGGACATGCCACCAACATGAGCTATGGTATTTTGAAAGGTACCTGTGGCTAGAAAATGTAGGGCTGCCATTACCTTCAGCTTGGGTGTCAGCGCGGTAGGATACCTGTGCTGCGGTTGCAGGTGTGGTGCCAGTCTCGCCGTCAACTCCAGAATCAACGGTTGGGGGAAGCGGTAGCACCGGATACTGTCATTCTCCCGCATGGCAGCCAAGTCCGGAATTGGTCGGGCAAGAGGCGGCGCTCTGCAGTAATTTGGAAGTGACAAGGAAGAGTGAGTGCACCACAACAACAATTGATTTGTACTGTGCACATGTTAATCTGTCAATACACATATGCCACATACAGAGTCAGGTATGTGCTACATGCCCTGGACACGTATGGCTGCCAGGTGACACTCCTACCAAGACCCAGCTACACACGGAGATCGTGAACCTCCACATGCCATGGCATTAGCTGTGTCCCAGTGCAAGTGAACAGCCAGACGCAAGACAGGAGTGACATACATCCACACATCAGCAGAAGTAGGATGTCGATTGCAGAGACTGGTAGCGGAACACTAGAGCCACAGGTCACATGACATTACACTCGGACAGCCCACACACCTTGCCATGAAGGTGTACATGTCATGACTCACCACACATTCATAGAGAGGATGCAGACATGTCCTTGTTACGCTACTCCGTGTCCCATGCATACATACGCACCTCACATCCAATACCACATGTGGCATGGTGTGCGGAACAGTGTGCCATGTCAATCTACACACAGACACATGTCGGTTGTTGCAACGGCTGCAGCTTTTGAGGGAGCTCCAACATTTACCTAATGGGAACCCCCCACACATACATGACATAGTCACATCGTGCACCGTGGGTAGTGACATGTCAGGTGTGGTAACCCCTGTACCTGGCCTCAGGGGACACTTCCGTGTGTTGGTGTCCGTGCCATACCAGTGACGCTCATGCCAAGTGTGCAGTACGACATGCACACATGTCAAAGGAGTCAGGGGCATGCCTGGCACACATTGCACCGTCACACATTACATATGTACACATCTCATCATACATCTGGTGCCGTCTCCACTCAGGAGTAATGTGCCACATCACACCCTTTCACACCTGTGCCCCACACATGTAGTACTGGCCAGACAATGCCTTGATGTCCATCCATGGACAAGTATGTCAGCCCTATTCCTTCCTGTGTGCTGCCTGTCACCACTGTGATGTGTGAAAAACACTTCTGCTAAGAGGGCCTGTGTACCTTCCCGTATCACTATGGGAGTGCTGCCGTATGTGTACCCATCGTGATGGTGAGCGTACAGGCATGTGTACGGTCCGTACCACTACGAGTACGCATACGCAAGAACACCCATAGTGGTACGGCCCGTACACGCGTGCCTACGTTCACTTTCACTATGGGTGTCCTCGCGTATGTGTACTCGTAGTGGTACGGCCCGTACACACGCCTGTACGGTCCCTATCTCTATGGGTGTCCTCGCGTGTGCGTACTCGTAGTGGTACGGCCCGTACACACGCCTGTACGCTCCCTATCTCTATGGGTGTCCTTGCGTATGCGTACTCGTAGTGGTACGGCCCGTACACACGCCTGTACGCTCCCTATCTCTATGGGTGTCCTCGCGTATGCGTATTCGTAGTGGTACGGCCCGTACACACGCCTGTACGCTCCCTATCACTATGGGTGTCCTCGCGTATGCGTACACGTAGTGGTACGGCCCGTACACACGCCTGTACGCTCCCTATCTCTATGGGTGTCCTCGCGTATGCGTACTCGTAGTGGTACGGCCCTTACACACGCCTGTACGCTCCCTATCACTATGGGTGTCCTCGCGTATGCGTACACGTAGTGATAGTGAGCGTACAGGCGTGTGTACGGGCCGTACCACTACAAGTACGCATACGCGAGGACACCCATAGTGATAGTGAACGTAGGCACGCGTGTACGGCCAGTTGCTATGCATTTGGGGTGCCCTAGGGCCCCGGAACGCACCGTACCTGTGTGTGAAGCTCAAAATTACATAGGGGACACATGAGGGACAAGTATTAAGGCCTACATGCATGCTGGTTGTCATGGAGACCAAGTTTAAAGTTTGAATTTGTTCTGGAAGGTGCACAGCAGAAGTCAGTTGGAATGAATCTACTTTGTTGCAATGTGTTTGTGGGGTTGACATCATGCTGAAGAAAAAAACTGAATAAGAACCCACTGACTGCTAGGTTTGAAGGGATTGGAGGAAACATAGGATGCAAATGTGAGTGACCAATCACTCTGTACTCCTGTGCATGAAATGGGCCAGCAAGGCAGATATAAGGCAGCCAGGTCCCATGAGGGAGCACTTGCCTGCACATCTCTGTATTCCACGACCCAGCTGCTGCTACTGATTCCCTGGAACCATGTCAAGGGTTGTGGAGAGGTCACAGCCATTCACCCTGGAGGAGAACCTGGCTTTGCTGGATGTGATCCTCCCACAGTACCCCATGCTGTATGGGCGACCAGGTTATCAGGTGAGTGCAGAGTCCACTAGCACAGACTGTGTCCCTTTTTTGTGACTGTGACTTCTGCCATTGTGTCCAGGTGTGACACACATGCTATGTACTGTAGGGAGGGTCCCGGGGGGGGAATGCCTGATGTCTCCCAGCAGTGCCCAGAGACAGGAGGGGTGGGTGCAGACTCCCCCCAGCAGTGCCCAGAGACAGGAGGGGTGGGTGCAGACTCCCCCCAGCAGTGCCCAGAGACAGGAGGGGTGGGTGCAGAGTCCTCCCAGCAGTGCCCAGAGACAGGAGGGGTGGGTGCAGAGTCCTCCCAGCAGTGCCCAGAGACAGGAGGGGTGGGTGCAGACTCCCCCCAGCAGTGCCCAGAGACAGGAGGGGTGGGTGCAGACTACCCCCAGCAGTGCCCAGAGACAGGAGGGGTGGGTGCAGAGTCCTCCCAGCAGTGCCCAGAGACAGGAGGGGTGGGTGCAGAGTCCTCCCAGCAGTGCCCAGAGACAGGAGGGGTGGGTGCAGACTCCCCCCAGCAGTGCCCAGAGACAGGAGGGGTGGGTGCAGAGTCCTCCCAGCAGTGCCCAGAGACAGGAGGGGTGGGTGCAGACTCCCCCCAGCAGTGCCCAGAGACAGGAGGGGTGGGTGCAGAGTCCTCCCAGCAGTGCCCAGAGACAGGAGGGGTGGGTGCATAGTCCTCCCAGCAGTGCCCAGAGACAGGAGGGGTGGGTGTGATGCACAGTGTGAGCCTGGATCATTGATTGTGTAGTTGCCCTCATTCCACCTGTGTCCTTTCAATGGCACGTACTGCTTTTGCCCTTCCCCAGAGGATCATGTCCCTATGACAAAGGTGCAATGCGTTGGATGCATACTATGCCTTGTTGTAAACAGCAAATGTGTTCTAATATGTGTCTCTGTGACATGTGCCAGGTGTATTGATGTAGTGTCACTTGTTCATCCTCACAGGTAGACGCCTCTGCCAAGGAGCACATATGGCTGACCGCCGTCAGCGCCGTGAGGAGTGCGGATGGTCGGAAGCGGCACCTGTCCCAGGTGAGGAAATGCTGGCAGGACATCCGGTGCTGGACGCGGAGGATCGCACGGGTCCTGCTGGGGGACTCACCTGAGAGCCATAAGAACCGCGGGCGCCGCCGTCTCTCCCACATCCACAAACGTGTGCTGGCGGTGGTATTTCCAGACTTGGACAGGCGCCTACAGGAGATGCAGCAGCAGGAAGGGGGTAGGTACATGTGTGTTTTTTGTGTTTCACCAGCATTTGTAAGTGCACTGTTGCATGGATACACTGCCAGGGTTTAATGGTGCTGTGCAGATCCTGTTACCCACAGTATTGCAGTGCTCTCCTGCCTCCCTTCCCCTCCTTGCAATGTGTTCCCTGGTCTGTGTGTAGTCACTCCGTCACAAGGTTATGTAGCCTGGCACCTTCTCCACGTGTACTATGCCTGCAGCATCATGTGTGGTGGTGGTGTGTAACTGGTTTTGGGACCTTGCCTGTGCCCTGTCCAGTTCTGGACTTGTGGGTTCCATGTCAGTTGGCACTAATGCTGAGTCCAGACATGGGAGTTAATCTCTCAAGTGCGAGGCCTTCCAGCACGCATGTCCTATGTGGTGGCCTGTGACATGATGTGCATGAGTGTGCGGTACGCATAGTGCAGGGATGGTAGCGTGTGTTGCAGTCATTCCCATTCAGGAGCATGGAGTTGTGTGGCCACTACTGTCCCCAGGGGCATCTTTTCCTAGGTATCATGTGTGTAATCCAAAAATGTCGACAATCTCTGTGTCTACAGCATAGGTTGTGCTCTGTGCCATTGTCCCCTGGCACCATGTATATTGACGTGAAATGTAGTACAAGTGTCCACTGTCCAGCCTGACCTGATTTTCCTTGTTCATACTCACGGTGGCCATTGCCTGTGTGTCTTGTTACAATCATCTGATGATGCCCATTTGTACATGATTATTTGGACAGGCGCACCTTGGGTATTTTGTGTGCAATATTGAATTTTTGCATCCCATGTGTATTTCACCCAGACTAAGAGATGTAAGTGCTTCCTGTGTCTCCAAAGAATTGTCTCATGTAGGGGGTGGGTGGTGCGGGCATGGCCTACATGTCAACACCTGAAATCTCCTTGCTAGGACTGGCCAGTGTGTGATGTTTGTCTGGACATACACTCAAGGTGCAGTGACCCAGTCAGGGTGGGCATGTTATCAGTATTACCTATGCTGCATGTGCCTCTAGTTCCTGGATATGGTCCCTGCTCATCCCTATTTCCTGCCACGCTGTGTGGTGCAGATGCAGTGCTGGATTGTCCCCAGGGCCTTGCTCCTCAGTCAAAATTCCATGTCATCTCATTTGCTATTGTGTCATGCTCTCCATAGTTTTTCAGTGGCATGGTGGGTCAAACAACTGTGTCTTGCATGCCCTACATATGTACCTTGTTTTGTAGTTGTAACTCTTCTTTTGTTTCAGGCTATGCACTGTAACCTGAGTAGGTTGGACTAATGTGACATATGTATACAGGTGTATGATTAATTTCTGTCTCTTCACCCTGCCCACAGCATCGTCGGGGGACACGGAGGGAGACATGGGCACAGACGGAGCAGAGGGACCGAGCACCAGTGCCAGCGTTGACATCGTGGCTGGCACATCGAGTGGGACTGAGGCGGAGGAGAGTGAAGCCGGGGACCTGTCGACTGGCACAACAGAGTATGAAGCTGACGGGTCCGAGGATGATCTCTCCGAGTGGGCGGAGGCTGCACCACCATCTGACAGCAGCACTACATCTCGCCCCGCCCCCTCCATTGCCATCAGCCGCCTCCCACGTGCTCGTGTCCCTTCCCAGCGTGCCCAGTCACCGCATGTCTCCTTCATGCCAGGCACCGCACCCCCTGCCCCTGTCTCCACTGCTGCCGCCAAAGCCGAGTCTGTGGACATCCAGCGGCAGTTGCAGATTGGTCAGGCTGCGATCCTTAATGTCCTCCATAGCCACAGCCAGGTCCTCAACAACATGGAGGCATACTTGGAGGGCATTCATTCACCGCAGGCTGACCAACGCAACTTGCTGAGGTCCATAGACTCTACACTGACTGCAGCAGTGGGTCTCCTGCAGCGCTACGTCCCACCCCCTACCCCTGCCCCTTCCACACTTCCCACTCCCATGCCTGTCCCACGTACACCCAGACGTCAGCATGCACCCACCACAACAGACACAGGCACCACACCAGCAGGGAAGGTCCGCCGCACACCTCCTGACACGCACACACAGGGTGAAGTAGGCACACCCACTGGGTCGGGGGGCAAACGTGTGACACGCAGCCAGAGTGGGAGTCCGCATTCCACCAAATCCACTCCCTCCAAATCCCCTCCCCTCAGCTCTCCTGGCCACATCTCCCCCAAAGACTCCTTCATGGCCGCTCTGTCCCTGAGCCCCACAGTGACACCACCCCGCAAGCGGTCAAGGAAGTCCCCCGTCAGGGTGGTTGATTCCCCCCCTCTGTCCACACCCTCCCCCAGTGGCGCTGCGACCCATCCCTCTGACCCCCCCCCTCCTTGGGGCCTGTGGTTCCTTCGGGTGCAGGGGAGTCCCTGGAGGACCTTGCTAAGGTGTGCAGCGAGATCCTGGCCTCCGCCTTTGGCCCTGCCCCACCCCCTGTGGTGGAGTCCTCCATCCCTGCACCCACAACGCCTACCCTTCACCCTCCTGTCCCTGCGGTGCCTGTTCCTTCCCCCCCCACATGATGCCCTCACCCCTGTGGAAGACGACGGTATCTAACTGTGCAGGCAAGCTAGGGGACACGCATCCCACTGTGTCCCCCATCCAGCTGTGACTTCTGGACTGCCCTATGGGCTTTGTAAATATTGAACTTTCTACAAACACACTATTTAAGATCATGCTGATTAAAGCCATTTTTGTTTCGTTTGCACACTACTGCTTTTCTGATGTTGCTGTTGGTGGGGCTGCTACATGATTTTGGGTGGTAATCATGTGTTGGGTGTGTGGGAAATGTAGTAGTGTGCTGGTCATAGGGGGGACCCTGGTATCTGTGTGCCATCACACGGTGTTAGCTAGGTTTCTCTGTTCATGTAAGCAGTTACTGCATGGTGAAATTGTCCAAAGGTGTATTCCTTCCTCTGTGTATCCTGCCATCTTCCCTGCAGGGTGTTCCCAATATTTAGCGCAGAGCTGTGTGTACATTAGCTGGGTGTGTGACGGACTCCTTCAACTTTGCACATGCATGCTGAGCGATGTCTCCACCTGCATCATTCGTGGCATTCTTGGTAGTCATTGTACTTGTGTATGTGGACTATTGACATGACTTCATGTGGACATGTTTTCTTTTCGGCGCTATGCATGCGTATACTCCCAGCCTCGCACACATGTGGTACATGTACTGCAGGGTCTTTGTGCACCTGACTGACATTTGTGGGCATGGTATCTGTGGCTACTCCACCCTTTGCGTTCCATGGGCACTGCTGGGAGTGTTAGGCACCCACCCCTCCTGTCTCTGGGCACTGCTGGGGGGACTCTGCACCCACCCCTCCTGTGTCTGGGCACTGCTGGGGGGACTCTGCACACACCCCTCCTGTGTCAGGGCACTGCTGGGAGGACTCTGCACCCACCCCTCCTGTGTCTGGGCACTGCTGGGAGGACTCTGCACACACCCCTCCTGTCTCTGGGCACTGCTGGGAGGGACTCTGCACACACCCCTCTCATGTCTGGGCACTGCTGGGAGTGTTAGGCACCCACCTCTCTCATGTCTGGGCACTGCTGGGGGGACTCTGCACACACCCCTCTCATGTCTGGCCACTGCTGGGAGTGTTAGGCACCCACCCCTCTCATGTCTGGGCACTGCTGGGAGGACTCTGCACCCACCCCTCCTATGTCTGGGGACTGCTGGGAGGACTCTGCACACACCCCTCCTGTCTCTGGGCACTGCTGGGAGGACTCTGCACACACCCCTCCTGTCTCTGGGCACTGCTGGGGGGACTCTGCACACACCCCTCTCATGTCTGGGCACTGCTGGGAGTGTTAGGCACCCACCCCTCTCATGTCTGGGCACTGCTGGGAGGACTCTGCACCCACCCCTCCTGTCTCTGGGCACTGCTGGGAGGACTCTGCACACACCCCTCTTAATTCACTATATGTACGCTTAGAACATACACGGGTGTGGGTTCGCTCCATGCATACGCGGGTGAGGGTACGGGTCGTACTTACACTGTTGGGGTGGGGGGTACGCTCCATACGTACGCGGGTGGGGGTACGTGTCGTACTTGCACTGTTGTGGTGGGGGGTACGCTCCATGCATACGCGGGTGTGGGTACGTGTCGTACTTACACTGTTGGGGTGGGGGTACGCTCCATGCATATGCGGGTGGGGGTACGGCTCGTACTTACACTGTTGGCATGGGGGGTACGCTCCATACGTACGCAGGTGGGGGTACGTGTCGTACTTACACTGTTGGGGTGGGGGGTACGCTCCATGCATACGTGGGTGTGGGTACGTGTCATACCTACACTGTTGGGATGGGGGGTACGCTCCATACGTACGCGGGTGGGGGTACGTGTCGTACTTACACTGTTGGGGTGGGGGGTACGCTCCATGCATACGCGGGTGTGGGTACGTGTCGTACTTATACTGTTGGGGTGGGGGGTACGCTCCATACGTACACGGGTGGGGGTACGTGTCGTACTGACACTGTTGGGGTGGGGGGTACGCTCCATGCATACGCGGGTGGGGGTACGGCTCGTACTTACACTGTTGGGGTGGGGGGTACGCTCCATGCATACGCGGGTGGGGGTACGTGTCGTACTTACACTGTTGGGGTGGGGGGTACGCTCAATGCATACACGGGTGGGGGTACGTGTCGTACTTACACTGTTGGGGTGGGGGGTACGCTCCATGCATACGCGGGTGGGGGTACGGTCCGTACATATCCGTACCCATGCTGTGGAATGCTTTTGCGGGCCGTCCCCAGGCCTTTGCCACGTGGGTACGAGCCGTCCCGCCATTGTTGGGGTGACGTAGGTGTGGGCGTGGTACGACTCGTACCCACGCTCTTAAGGCGTGGGTACGGGACGTACCTGTATGGTTGTGTTGCCGGTTCGCGTCGTCAAGAACTTCCGTTGTGGCGGTCACTGGCTTAGCTGGACACGCCCCCACCCCCTCGTAGTGACCAGGGCCTGAGGGTCAGGTATGTCCAGGGCATGTGTGCTGTGTGACTTTGGTGGGGGTTTTGTGGCCTGCCCTGGTCCTGCCACCCCCCCCCCCCCCCTTTCCCCCCTCCCTTTGTTGTTCTGACCTTCTGCGGCATCTGCGTCGTAACCTGTAGAGGAGGTCGACTGATATGAGGGCCGGGATGACACGTAGGTTCGGGTCCATGTCTGTCCGTCGCGTACAGGTACTCCTTGTTCGCGTCGTCCTGTCTGTCCGTCGCGTACCGGTACTCCTTGTTCGCGTCGTCCTGATTTCCAGGCAGTTTTTGGGAGCCGGAAAATATTCACCGTGCGGGATGACGTCGGTGCGAATCGTAATTCCTGGTTCGTGAATGGCAGGCTGCGTGCGTCCCGACGTCACGTCGGCGCTTTCCCGGATCGCATTTGTACGTTTATTTTGGTCGGTCGGGGTTTTGTACGATTCGTACGGGAAAGGTGTTTCCGTGCGAATCGTAATTCCATGTTTGTATATTTTGACGACCGGGTAAGCGTCGGACGGTGAATATGCTCGTTCCGACGGTTCGTACCCGGTTTTTACAGGATCGTGATCGGCACCTAAGTGTGCAAAAGCGAGGTTCCTAGAGGAGACTTTATTGTCAGCCTCATATAAAGCTCAGGCTTTGTTTAAAATCGTCTACGAGTTGTCACGACCGGCCAGTGCTACTACAGTTATCCCAGCCTCTCAGTTACTATGCGACTCGCTGGCCAAGGCCTTCGAAGATAAGATCGCGACCATCTTGAGTAACTTGAGCCCCATGACATCAGGGGCTGCTCTCTCATCTACATCAGAGATGGAGGCTGGGAAAGCAAGGTTGGATAGTTTTCCTCTTCCCTCCTTTACAGAATTTGGCGCTTTAGCGGATAGTGTGTCCTCAGGTTCTCCCCTTGATGTACTTCCGCACAAACTCTGGAAAGTGTTTAGGGAAGAGTTGTTTCCTCCTCTCCACGCAATCTGCTGCCAGTCTCTTGGTTCCGCCCAGGTTCCGGACAGCTGGAAGCTTGTGGTAGTTTCTCCGCTGCTGAAGAAAGAATCACTGGACCCCTTATGCCCCACTAATTACAGACCCATTTCATTACTCCCTTTCCCGATTAAGATCTTGGAGAAACTGGTCACGATACACCTGTCCAGTTTTTTGGAAGTCAATGACTGTCTGGATGCGGCGCAGTTTGGGTTCAGGCCAGCGCATGGAACCGAATCAGCTTTGGTGACTGTTTTGAGTGACCTTCGATCGCGTGCCGACTATGGTCGAGCAGCCTTTTTAGTGCTGCTTGACATGTCGGCAGCGTTCAATACGGTCAGTCATGCCATCTTGACCAGGAGATTGGAGGAGGCTGGTGTGATGGCTCTTGCTCGGGATTGGCTTGTCTCATACCTGGCCAATAGACATCAGGTGGTTGCCCTGCCTCCCTTCAAGTCTACCATCAGAAGGGTTGGTCAGGGCGTACCCCAGGGATCGGCAATTAGCCCCATTCTTTTTAATCTCTACCTCCGCCCCCTGGTCAAGCTAATTAAATCCTTTGGCATTGCAGTCACCAACTATGCTGATGACACCCAACTTATCTTCTCTTTTGAGGGGGAGAATGCGGTGTCACAGGAGACCTTTCACTATTGTATGGTCACCACAGCAACATGGCTGAGTAACAACTCGCTGCAATTCAACAGCTCTAAGACGGAGGTGCTGCATTGCTCAGCGGACCGTGTCCCGCGACCTCTACCGCAGGACTTCTGGCCCCCATCCTTTCAGGGTACGGTAGCAGCGGCAGACTCGGTTCGTAACCTGGGTGTGACAATGGAACCCAATCTTCAACTGGATGGTTTCATTGATAAAACAGTGTCTACCTGCATGGGGCTCATGCGTACCCTGCGGAAGATTCTCCCTTTGCTCCCCGCCCATGCCAGACCAGAAGTAGTGCGCAGTATCATTTTAAGTAGACTCGATTACTGCAATGCACTGCTTCTGGGGGCACCTGTCACTGCATTAGGCAAACTACAACGGGTACAGAACTTCGCTGCCAAATTAGCACTTTCCCGCCCACGTCTTGACTCGTCATCCGCAGCACTTAAAGACTTGCACTGGCTGCCCATTTCTCAGCGGGTTGAGTTTAAAGCTTTATGCTTGGTCTTCCGGGCCCTTCATGGCTTGGGACCGCTGCCCCTACAGGAGATGTTCTCTTGGTACATCCCTACTAGATCTCTCCGCTCTGTTTCAGCCAACTTGGTAGTTTTCCCCAAGATCCGGAGAAAGCGTATGGGTGGCCGTTCTTTTGGCTTTACGGCATCCAAGTTGTGGAACGATTTGCCACTGCCGCTCAGATGCTTAGGAGACCTTCTCTCTTCTAAAAAAAGAAATAAAAACTCACCTGTTCCCGAGGATAGTGTAGCTTGCTGATATAGTATTGACTGTGTTTCAGGATCTGTTAGATCACAGCGCCAGGATGCCCGTTGGGTGACAGGAGCGCTTTATAAGTGTGTTATACATACATACATACATGTACCCATAGACATTAAAGAGCAGCAGGCTACCCACCCAGTCATATGTACCCATAGACATTATAGAGCAGCAGGTGACCCACCCAGTCACATGTACCCATAAACATTAAAGAGCAGCAGGTTACCCACCCAGTCATATGTACCCATAGACATTAAAGAGCAGCAGGTTACCCACCCAGTCATATGTACCCATAGACATTAAAGAGCAGCAGGTTACCCACCCAGTCATATGTACCCATAGACATTAAAGAGCACCAGGCTACCCACCCAGTTATATGTACCCAGAGACATTAAAGAGCACCTGGCTACCCACCCAGTCATATGTACCATAAACATTAAAGAGCAGCAGGCTACCCACCCAGTCATATGTACCCATAGACATTAAAGAGGAGCAGGCTACCCACCCAGTCATATGTACCCATAGACATTAAAGAGCAGCAGGTTACCCACCCAGTCACATGTACCCATAAACATTAAAGAGCAGCAGCTTATCCACCCAGTCATATGTACCCATAGACATTAAAGAGCAGCAGGTAACCCACCCAGTCACATGTACCCATAGACATTAAAGAGCAGCAGGCTACCCACCCTGTCATATGTACCCATAGACATTAAAGAGCAGCAGGTTACCCACCCAGTCACATGTACCCATAAACATTAAAGAGCAGCAGGTTATCCACCCAGTCATATGTACAAATAGACATTAAAGAGCAGCAGGTTACCCACCCAGTCACATGTACCCATAGACATTAAAGAGCAGCAGGTTACCCACCCAGTCATATGTACCCATAGACATTAAAGAGTACCAGGCTAGCCACCCAGTCATATGTACCCATAGACATTAAAGAGCAGCAGGCTACCCACCCAGTCATATGTACCCATAGACATTAAAGAGCACCAGGCTACCCACCCAGTCAAATGTACCCAAAGACATTAAAGAGCACCAGGCTACCCACCCAGTCACATGTACCCATAGACATTAAAGAGCACCAGGCTACCCACCCAGTCAAATGTACCCAAAGACATTAAAGAGCACCAGGCTACCCACCCAGTCATATGTACCACAAACATTAAAGAGCAGCAGGTTACCCACCCAGTCACATGTACCCATAGACATTAAAGAGCAGCAGGTTACCCACCCAGTCACATGTACCCATAGACATTAAAGAGCAGCAGGTTACCCACCCAGTCATATGTACCCATAGAAATTAAAGAGTACCAGGCTAGCCACCCAGTCATATGTACCCATAGACATTAAAGAGCACCAGGCTACCCACCCAGTCACATGTACCCATAGACATAAAGAGCACCAGGCTACCCACCCAGTCAAATGTACCCAAAGACATTAAAGAGCACCAGGCTACCCACCCAGTCATATGTACCACAAACATTAAAGAGCAGCAGGCTACCCACCCAGTCATATGTACCCATAGACATTAAAGAGCAGCAGGCTACCCACCCAGTCGTATGTACCCATAGACGTTAAAGAGCACCAGGCTACCCACCCAGTCATATGTACCCATAGACATTAAAGAGCAGCAGGTTACCCACCCAGTCACATGTACTCATAGACATTAAAGAGCAGCAGGTTACTCACCCAGTCATATGTACCCATAGACATTAAAGAGCAGTAGGCTACCCACCCAGTCCTATGACCCAGCGACATTAAAGAGCAGCAGGCTACCCACCCAGTCATATGTACCCATAGACATTAAAGAGCAGCAGGCTACCCACCCAGGCATATGTACCCTTAGACATTAAAGAGCACCAGGCTACCCACCCAGGCATATGTACCCATGGACATTAAAGAGCACCAGGCTACCCACCCCGTCATATGTACCCATAGACATTAAAGAGCAGCAGGCTACCCACCCAGTCATATGTACCCATATACATTAAAGATCGCAGGCTACCCACCCAGTCATATGTACCCATAGACATTAAAGAGCAGCAGGTTACCCACCCAGTCATATGTACCCATAGAGATTAAAGAGCACCAGGCTACCCACCCAGTCATGTGTACCCATAGACATTAAAGAGCATCAGGCTACCCACCCAGTCATATGTACCCATAGACGTTTAAGAGCACCCGGCTACACACCCAGTCATATGTACCCATAGACATTAAAGAGCAGCAGGTTACCCACCCAGTCACATGTACCCATAGACATTAAAGATCACCAGGCTACCCACCCAGTCATATGTACCCATAGACATTAAAGAGCACCAGGCTACCCACCCAGTCATGTGTACCCATAGACATTAAAGAGCATCAGGCTACCCACCCAGTCATATGTAACCATAGACGTTTAAGAGCACCCGGCTACACACCCAGTCATATGTACCCATAGACATTAAAGAGCAGCAGGTTACCCACCCAGTCACATGTACCCATAGACATTAAAGACCACCAGGCTACCCACCCAGTCATGTATACCCATAGACATTAAAGACCACCAGGCTACCCACCCAGTGATAAATACCCATAGACATTAAAGAGCAGAAGGTTACCCACCCAGTCCTATGTACCTATAGACATTAAAGAGCAGCAGGCTACCCACCCAGGCATATGTACCCATATACATTAAAGAGCACCAGGCTACCCACCCAGCCATATGTACCCATAGACATTAAAGAGCAGCAGGCTACCCACCCAGTCATATGTACCCATAGACAATAAAGAGCAGCAGGTTACCAACCCAGTCACATGTACCCATAGACATTAAAGACCACCAGGCTACCCACCCAGTCATATGTACCGATAGACATTAAAGAGCAGTAGGTTACCCACCCAGTCATATGTACCCATGGACATTAAAGACCACCAGGCTACCAACCCAGTCATATATTCCCATAGACATTAAAGACCACCCTGCTACCCACCCAGTCATATATACCCATAGACATTAAAGAGCAGAATGTTACCCACCCAGTCCTATGTACCTATAGACATTAAAGAGCACCAGGCTACCCACTCAGGCACATGTACCCATAGACATTAAAGAGCACCAGGCTACGCACCCAGGCATATGTACCCATAGACGTTTAAGAGCACCCGGCTACACACCCAGTCATATGTACCCATAGACATTAAAGAGCAGCAGGTTACCCACCCAGTCACATGTACCCATAGACATTAAAGACCACCAGGCTACCCACCCAGTCATGTATACCCATAGACATTAAAGACCACCAGGCTACCCACCCAGTCATAAATACCCATAGACATTAAAGAGCAGAAGGTTACCCACCCAGTCCTATGTACCTATAGACATTAAAGAGCACCAGGCTACCCACCCAGGCACATGTACCCATAGACATTAAAGAGCACCAGGCATATGTACCCATAGACATTAAAGAGCAGCAGGCTACCCACCCAGGCATATGTACCCATATACATTAAAGAGCACCAGGCTACCCACCCAGCCATATGTACCCATAGACATTAAAGAGCAGCAGGCTACCCACCCAGTCATATGTACCCATAGACAATAAAGGGCAGCAGGTTACCCACCCAGTCACATGTACCCATAGACATTAAAGACCACCAGGCTACCCACCCAGTCATATGTACCGATAGACATTAAAGAGCAGTAGGTTACCCACCCAGTCATATGTACCCATGGACATTAAAGACCACCAGGCTACCAACCCAGTCATATATTCCCATAGACATTAAAGACCACCCTGCTACCCACCCAGTCATATATACCCATAGACATTAAAGAGCAGAAGGTTACCCACCCAGTCCTATGTACCTATAGACATTAAAGAGCACCAGGCTACCCACTCAGGCACATGTACCCATAGACATTAAAGAGCACCAGGCTACGCACCCAGGCATATGTACCCATAGACATTAAAGAGCAGCAGGCTACCCACCCAGGCATATGTACCCATATACATTAAAGAGCACCAGGCTACCCACCCAGCCATATGCACCCATAGACATTAAAGAGCAGCAGGCTACCCACCCAGTCATATGACCCAGAGACATTAAAGAGCAGCAGGCTACCCACCCAGTCATATGTACCCATAGACATTAAAGAGGAGCAGGCTACCCACCCAGTCATATATACCAATAGACATTAAAGAGCAGCAGGCTACCCACCCAGTCATATGTACCCATAGACATTAAAGAGCAGCAGGCTACCCACCCAGTCATATGTACCCATAGACATTAAAGAGCACCAAGCTACCCACCCAGTCATATGTACCCATAGACATTAAAGAGCAGCAGGTTACCCACCCAGTCATATGTACCCATAGACATTAAAGAGCAGCAGGTTACCCCCCAGTCACATTTTGGGGGGGTGTGAATAGTGAGTCTTACCTGCACTATAATAATTGGAAACTCACCCGCATTTGTGGGATTTAGTGAGTAGGGCTACCTGGGAGGCTTACATCGCGGCGTTAGCCGCCATCTTGGGTGAGTGGTTGGGAAAACGGGCCGGTGACTAGGCACCATCTTGGTTGGCGGGCTAGACGATCGCATAGGCGGTCTCCTGCGCTCTGCCCTCGCATCCTGCTTTTAAGGCGATCCTTTTACACCGGTAGGTAGATCTTTTGAACCTGCACGCGTGTCACTGATTTTGTCAGCTTTTTAAATTGAATCCTTATTTTATTTCGCCATTGCTTGGCTCTCGCTTCTGTTCGCGCTTGTGCTGTAACCTGCGCAGTTGCGCCTGCATTTTGGGGGGGTGTGAATAGTGAGTCTTACCTGCACTATAATAATTGGAAACTCACCCGCATTTGTGGGATTTAGTGAGTAGGGCTACCTGGGAGACTTACATCGTGGCGTTAGCCGCCATCTTGGGTGAGTGGTTGGGAAAACGGGACGGTGACTAGGCGCCATCTTGGTTGGCGGGCTAGACGATCGCATAGGCGGTCTCCCGTGCTCTGCCCTCGCATTCTGCTTTTAAGGCGATCCTTTTACACCGGCAGGTAGATCTTTTGAACCTGCACGTGTGTCACTGCTTTTGTCAGCTTTTTAAATTGAATCCTTATTTTATTTCGCCACAGCTTGGCTCTCGCTTCTGTTCGCGCTCGTGCTGTAACCTGCGCAGTTGCGCCTGCATTTTGGGGGGGTGTGAATAGTGAGTCTTACCTGCACTATAATAATTGGAAACTCACCCGCATTTGTGGGATTTAGTGAGTAGGGCTACCTGGGAGGCTTACATCGCGGCGTTAGCCGCCATCTTGGGTGAGTGGTTGGGAAAACGGGACGGTGACTAGGCGCCATCTTGGTTGGCGGGCTAGACAATTGCATAGGCGGTCTCCCGCGCTCTGCCCTCGCATCCTGCTTTTAAGGCGATCCTTTTACACCGGCAGGTAGATCTTTTGAACCTGCAAGCATGTCACTGCTTTTGTCAGCTTTTTAAATTGAATCCTTATTTTATTTCGCCATAGCTTGGCTCTCGCTCCTGTTTGCGCTCGTGCTGTAACCTGCGCAGTTGCGCCTGCATTTTGGGGGGGTGTGAATAGTGAGTCTTACCTGCACTATAATAATTGGAAACTCATCCGCATTTGTGGGATTTAGTGAGTAGGGCTACCTGGGAGGCTTACATCGCGGCGTTAGCCGCCATCTTGGGTGAGTGGTTGGGAAAACGGGCCGGTGACTAGGCGCCATCTTGGTTGGCGGGCTAGACAATCGCATAGGCGGTCTCCCGCGCTCTGCCCTCGCATCCTGCTTTTAAGGCGATCCTTTTACACCGGCAGGTAGATCTTTTGAACCTGCAAGCGTGTCACTGCTTTTGTCAGCTTTTTAAATTGAATCCTTATTTTATTTCGCCATAGCTTGGCTCTCGCTTCTGTTCGCGCTCGTGCTGTAACCTGCGCAGTTGCGCCTGCATTTTGGGGGGGTGTGAATAGTGAGTCTTACCTGCACTATAATAATTGGAAACTCACCCGCATTTGTGGGATTTAGTGAGTAGGGCTACCTGGGAGGCTTCCATCGCGGCGTTAGCCGCCATCTTGGGTGAGTGGTTGGGAAAACGGGCCGGTGACTAGGCGCCATCTTGGTTGGCGGGCTAGACGATCCCATAGGCGGTCTCCCGCGCTCTACGGTGATAAATAGTAATGGAGGGCCCAGCGCGCAGAGTTGGCGCGCAGCGGGCACGTCGTTGGCACGCCGGAGGTGCGCCAGAGGTAAGCCCGTTTGCGCCCGTTCGCGCACAGGACGCGCTGGCAGCTGGAATTGCTGCCCCCGTCTCCCTTATCCGCTTAACCTACACGAAAGAAGATCTTCATGTCCTGAAACCTGATGTTTCGGTAGAACACCAGCCCTCTGCCATTGTTAAAAGCCACAATTCCTTGGCCTGCAGTCTGCTAAATGTGAGATCCTTGTGCAGGCATCACACAGAGAAAGCGCTACTCATAGAACAACATGAGTTAGACGCCTTATTCATGACGGAAACATGGACGAGGATAGATAGTGGAGTAGAATTGGGGCAAGCCTGCCCCACAGGATATAAGATTAGACTTAATCCTATTGTTGGGGCTAGAGGAGGAAGTGTAGGGTTGATTTATAGGGAATCGCTGGATTTTTCCCAGCTAGAAATTAAGAGAATCATGGAGTACGAACTGATGGGTTTCTCTCTGAAGGGACGGGGGGGGTGCTATTCACTGGTCTCCTGTGTTATAGACCCCCGGGTGGCGTTACGTCTGCCGTGTCCGACCTTATTGACTTGATCTACGATCTATCAAACTCCCATGCCAGACTGATGGTACTGGGGGACTTCAATCTGTGGCCAATTGGGCCAACAGACTCAGCATTTACATACCTTACCCAGGCATGTTGTAACATTAATCTGGAGCAGATGGTTCCTTCTAAGACTCACCAGAGGGGACATGTTTTGGATTTGATCTTTGCTGACTCTAGTCAAGTGAGGGTTGGAAACATCCTACCGCAATGCTGGACGGACCACGCCCTAGTTCTTTTCTCCGCAGCTCTCCCGGTAGGCTACTCTAAGAACAGTAGCACGGGAACTGCTAAGACTGGGAGACAATGGTCAAGGCTCTTGAGAGGCGCAACCCTACCAAATCTGCTCTCTGAAGCTTTTCAGCTGGGAGAAAATGCGGATGAAAGTTATAATGCCCTTATCCAGCGAATCACGGCCTCTCTGGACAATCTGGCCCCGCTAAGAAAAACGCGAGACAGAACAAAAACTGCCATGCCATGGTTTTCGAGGGAGCTCCTCCAACTTAAACATCAGTGTAAACGTGCAGAGCGGAGATGGAGGAAACACTATCTGGCATCGGATAAAGTCCTTTTTAAGCAGGAGCTGGCACCTTATAAGTCACAGATTAAGTGTGCAAAAGCGAGGTTCCTAGAGGAGACTTTATTGTCAGCCTCAAATAAAGCTCAGGCTTTGTTTAAAATCGTCTACGAAATGTCACGACCGGCCAGTGCTACTACAGTTATCCCAGCCTCTCAGTTACTATGCGACTCGCTGGCCAAGGCCTTCGAAGATAAGATCGCGACCATCTTGAGTAACTTGAGCCCCATGACATCAGGGGCTGCTCCCTCATCTACATCAGAGATGGAGGCTGGGAAAGCAAGGTTGGATAGTTTTCCTCTTTCCTCCTTTACAGAATTTGGCGCTTTAGCGGATAGTGTGTCCTCAGGTTCTCCCCTTGATGTACTTCCGCACAAACTCTGGAAAGTGTTTAGGGAAGAGTTGTTTCCTCCTCTCCACGCAATCTGCTGCCAGTCTCTTGGTTCCGCTCAGGTTCCGGACAGCTGGAAGCTTGCGGTAGTTTCTCCGCTGCTGAAGAAAGAATCACTGGACCCCTTATGCCCCGCTAATTACAGACCCATTTCATTACTCCCTTTCCCGATTAAGATCTTGGAGAAACTGGTCACGAAACACCTGTCCAGTTTTTTGGAAGTCAATGACTGTCTGGATGCGGCGCAGTTCAGGTTCAGGCCAGCGCATGGAACCAAATCAGCTTTGGTGACTGTTTTGAGTGACCTTCGTTCGCGTGCCGACTATGGTCGAGCAGCCTTTTTAGTGCTGCTTGACATGTCGGCAGCGTTCGATACGGTCAGTCATGCCATCTTGACCAGGAGATTGGAGGAGGCTGGTGTGATGGCTCTGGCTCGGGATTGGCTTGTCTCATACCTAGCCAATAGACATCAGGTGGTTGCCCTGCCTCCCTTCAAGTCTACCATCAGAAGGGTTGGTCAGGGCGTACCCCAGGGAGCGGCCATTAGCCCCATTCTTTTTAATCTCTACCTCCGCCCCCTGGTCAAGCTAATTAAATCCTTTGGCATTGCAGTCACCAACTATGCTGGTGACACCCAACTTATCTTCTCTTTTGAGGGGGAGAATGCAGTGCCACAGGAGACCTTTCACTATTGTATGGTCACCACGGCAACATGGCTGAGTAACAACTCGCTGCAATTCAACAGCTCCAAGACGGAGGTGCTGCATTGCTCAGCGGACCGTGTCCCGCGACCTCTACCGCAGGACTTCTGGCCCCCCTCCTTTCAGGGTACGGTAGCAGCGGCAGATTCGGTTCGTAACCTGGGTGTGACAATGGAACCCAATCTTCAACTGGATGGTTTCATTGATAAAACAGTGTCTACCTGCATGGGGCTCATGCGTACCCTGCGGAAGATTCTCCCTTTGCTCCCCGCCCATGCCAGACCAGAAGTAGTGCGCAGTATCATTTTAAGTAGACTCGATTACTGCAATGCACTGCTTCTGGGGGCACCTGTCACTGCATTAGGCAAACTACAACGGGTACAGAACTTCGCTGCCAAATTAGCACTTTCCCGCCGACGTCTTGACTCGTCATTCGCAGCACTTAAAGACTTGCAATGGCTGCCCATTTCTCAGCGGGTTGAGTTTAAAGCTTTATGCTTGGTCTTCCGGGCCCTTCATGGCTTGGGACCGCTGCCCCTACAGGAGATGTTCTCTTGGTACATCCCTACTAGATCTCTCCGCTCTGTTTCAGCCAACTTGGTAGTTGTCCCCAAGATCCGGAGAAAGCGTATGGGTGGCCGTTCTTTTGGCTTTACGGCATCCAAGTTGTGGAACGATTTGACACTGCCGCTCAGATGCTTAGGAGACCTTCTCTCTTTTAAAAAAGAACTAAAAACTCACCTGTTCCCGAGGATAGTGTAGCTTGCTGATATAGTATTGACTGTGTTTCAGGATCTGTTAGATCACAGCGTCAGGATGCCCGTTGGGTGACAGGAGCGCTTTATAAGTGTGTTATACATACATACATACATGTACCCATAGACATTAAAGAGCAGCAGGCTACCCACCCAGTCATATGTACCCATAGACATTAAAGAGTACCAGGCTAGCCACCCAGTCATATGTACCCATAGACATTAAAGAGCAGCAGGCTACCCACCCAGTCATATGTACCCATAGACATTAACGAGCACCAGGCTACCCACCCAGTCACATGTACCCATAGACATTACAGAGCACCAGGCTACCCACCCAGTCAAATGTACCCAAAGACATTAAAGAGCACCAGGCTACCCACCCAGTCATATGTACCACAAACATTAAAGAGCAGCAGGTTACCCACCCAGTCATATGTACCCATAGACATTAAAGAGCAGCAGGCTACCCACCCAGTCGTATGTACCCATAGACGTTAAAGAGCACCAGGCTACCCACCCAGTCATATGTACCCATAGACATTAAAGAGCAGCAGGTTACCCACCCAGTCACATGTACTCATAGACATTAAAGAGCAGCAGGTTACTCACCCGGTCATATGTACCCATAGACATTAAAGAGCAGTAGGCTACCCACCCAGTCATATGTACCCATGGACATTAAAGACCACCAGGGTACCCACCCAGTCATATGTACCCATAGACATTAAAGAGCAGTAGGTTACCCACCCAGTCATATGTACCCATGGACATTAAAGACCACCAGGCTACCAACCCAGTCATATATTCCCATAGACATTAAAGACCACCCGGCTACCCACCCAGTCATATATACCCATAGACATTAAAGAGCAGAAGGTTACCCACCCAGTCCTATGTACCTATAGACATTAAAGAGCACCAGGCTACCTACCCAGGCACATGTACCCATAGACATTAAAGAGCACCAGGCTACGCACCCAGGCATATGTACCCATAGACATTAAAGAGCAGCAGGCTACCCACACAGGCATATGTACCCATATACATTAAAGAGCACCAGGCTACCCACCCAGCCATATGTACCCATAGACATTAAAGAGGACCAGGCTACCCACCCAGCCATATGTACCCATAGACATTAAAGAGGAGCAGGCTACCCACCCAGTCATATGTACCTATAGACATTAAAGATCACCAGGCTACCCACCCAGTCATATGTACCCATAGACATTAAAGAGCACCAGGATACCCACCCAGGCATATTTACCCATAGACATTAAAGAGCACCAGGCTACCCACCCAGTCATGTGTACCCATAGACATTAAAGAGCAGCAGGCTACCCACCCAGGCATATGTACCCATATACATTAAAGAGCACCAGGCTACCCACCCAGCCATATGTACTCATAGACATTAAAGAGGAGCAGGCTACCCACCCAGTCATATGTACCCATAGACATTAAAGAGGAGCAGGCTACCCACCCAGTCATATATACCAATAAGCATTAAAGAGCAGCAGGCTACCCACCCAGTCATATGTACCCATAGATATTAAAGAGCAGCAGGCTACCCACCCAGTCATATGTACCCATAGACATTAAAGAGCACCAAGCTACCCACCCAGTCATATGTACCCATAGACATTAAAGAGCAGCAGGTTACTCACCCAGTCATATGTACCCATAGACATTAAAGAGCAGCAGGTTACCCACCCAGTCATATGTACCCATAGACATTAAAGAGCACCAGGATACCCACCCAGGCATATTTACCCATAGACATAAAGAGCACCAGGCTACCCACCCAGTCATGTGTACCCATAGACATTAAAGAGCAGCAGGCAACCCACGCAGTCATATGTACCCATAGACATTAAAGAGCACCAGGCTACTCACCTAGTCATATGTACCCATAGACATTAAAGAGCAACAGGCTACCCACCCAGGCATATGTACCCATAGATATTAAATAGCAGCAGGCTACCCACCCAGGCATATGTACCCATAGACATTAAAGAGCAGCAGGCTACCCACCCAGGCATATGTACCCATAGACATTAAAGAGCACCAGGTTACCCACCCAGTCAAATGTACCCATAGACATTAAAGAGCAGCAGGCGACCCACCCTGTCATATGTACCCATAGACATTAAAGAGCAGCAGGTTACCCACCCAGTCATATGTACCCATAGACATTAAAGAGCAGCAGGTTACCCACCCAGTCATATGTACCCATAGACATTAAAGAGCAGCAGGTTACCCACCCAGTCACATGTACCCATAGACATTAAAGACCACCAGGCTACCCACCCACTCATATGTACCCATAGACATTAAAGAGCAGCAGGTTACCCACCCAGTCACATGTACCCATAGACATTAAAGATCACCCGGCTACCCACCCAGTCATATGTACCCATAGACATTAAAGAGCAGTAGGTTACCCACCCAGTCATATGTACCCATGGACATTAAAGACCACCAGGTTACCAACCCAGTCATATATTCCCATAGACATTAAAGACCACCCGGCTACCCACCCAGTCATATATACCCATAGACATTAAAGAGCAGAAGGTTACCCACCCAGTCCTATGTACCTATATACATTAAAGAGCACCAGGCTACCCACCCAGGCACATGTACCCATAGACATTAAAGAGCACCAGGCTACGCACCCAGGCATATGTACCCATAGACATTAAAGAGCAGCAGGCTACCCACCCAGGCATATGTACCCATATACATTAAAGAGCACCAGGCTACCAACCCAGCCATATGTACCCATAGACATTAAAGAGGAGCAGGCTACCCACCCAGTCATATGTACCCATAGACATTAAGCCATATGTACCCATAGACATTAAAGAGGAGCAGGCTACCCACCCAGTCATATGTACCCATAGACATTAAAGAGGAGCAGGCTACCCACCCAGTCATATGTACCCATAGACATTAAAGAGCACCAGGATACCCACCCAGGCATATTTACCCATAGACATTAAAGAGGAGCAGGCTACCCACCCAGTCATATGTACCCATAGACATTAAAGAGGAGCAGGCTACCCACCCAGTCATATGTACCCATAGACATTAAAGAGCACCAGGATACCCACCCAGGCATATTTACCCATAGACATTAAAGAGCACCAGGCTACCCACCCAGTCATGTGTACCCATAGACATTAAAGAGCAGCAGGCTACCCACCCAGGCATATGTACCCATATACATTAAAGAGCACCAGGCTACCCACCCAGCCATATGTACCCATAGACATTAAAGAGGAGCAGGCTACCCACCCAGTCATATGTACCCATAGACATTAAAGAGGAGCAGGCTACCCACCCAGTCATATATACCAATAAGCATTAAAGAGCAGCAGGCTACCCACCCAGTCATATGTACCCATAGATATTAAAGAGCAGCAGGCTACCCACCCAGTCATATGTACCCATAGACATTTGTTGGACCCGGCCTCGTAGCATGGCTCTACTTGTCCCCGCACCACCTAACCTGGTACCTGCAGCCCCGAGCCCACGGCCTAGCCGATCCTTTCCACCAGAACACACGCACCCGACCCGGACATCCTCGTCCATGGCCTCTCTCCCTTCGGCCACCCCGGGCCCGCGTGCCCACTTCATGCCCCAAGATGGCCGCCCGGTCCCAGCGCGACCCGGGCCTAGCGGCGCCACTCCGGCTGGAGGACACCACGCTTGCCAGGGGATGAGAGAGGGAGGAGCAGTTTCTATCGCACCTCTGAACTCCCCTGGGACGATGAGTTTCGATCGGCCCTCCGGCCTCCCTGAGAGCTGGCTCCACGCCTGCTGGGTGTCTGGGACTCCTTCCGACCCGGCCCTGAGAGGATCAAAAGACAATGGCAGGAAACCCCGACAAGCGACCCCCAGGTGACAAGACCCCTGCCTGCACAGACTCCGGACATCAAAGAGGGGTCGACCTATAACAAGGGGTGCTCTGAAACTGTCCGGCAGATTCGACGCTGGAACAACGAGAGCCTGCTGACGCGGTCGCGGCTCCTGGAACTTAGAACCCCTGAGCCCTGCTGAGTGACTCGCGGCTCCCTGAAGATCGTAAGACCTCCGAACTGTACCTGAGCCCTGCTGAGTGACTCGCGGCTCCCTGAAGATCGTAAGACCTCCGAACTGTACCTGAGCCCTGCTGAGTGACTCGCGGCTCCCTGAAGATCGTAAGACCTCCGAACTTGTACCTGAGCCCTGCTGAGTGACTCGCGGCTCCCCGAAGATCGTAAGACCTCCGAACTTGTACTTGAGCCCTGCTGAGTGACTCGCGGCTCGCTGAAGATCGTAAGACCTCCGAACTTGTACCTGAGCCCGCTGAGTGACTCGCGGCTTCCGCAGACTCCACTGGTCCCGCCGGACCCCAACGACAACAAGCCTACCCCCCAGCTCGAGGATTGTGAGCTGTGCGCCGGGAACGTCCTTGCCTTGAACCTTTTACCAGAGACTGTCCCGCTACCCCCTATCCCTTCCGAGACTCATTGAGCCCGCGCTCTCCTTGTACATATTTGCAGTGCTAACCTGTTTGATAAAGAGTGATTCCTAGGAACGCACGGTGTGGTGTTTCTGTGTCGTGTGGTGCCAGAAGTACGATCCTCGATACGGAATTCCTCCTCCTGAGGAGTTTCCCGCCAGTGCCCGGCTACGATACTTTGAGGGTGGGTCTCAGGGTAGTCAGGACCCCCTTTCGGGCTCCTCTGAGGTCGCCGTCTAACATTGGTGGCAAGCGACGGGATTCGGGCCCATCACCTAGAGATCGTACCGTGAACGACGGACGCACTACCGACAAGGATGGCAGAAGGAAACGCCATGATCCCCGCAGAAACCAACGCCAACAGGGTGTTCCAGGTGGAACAACTAGAAGAATACACGCACAAAGAACTAAAGCAATTCTGCAAAGAACTTAAAATCGCTACCACCGGTCTCAACACCAAAGAAGATTTGCAGAAAGCACTGAAAGCTTGGGTGGATGCCGGGGCCTCCCGCCCAGAAGGCATGGGAGAGCGCCCCGACGAAGCCGAACCCCCCCAAGGCGAAAGCAGCAGCAATCAGGTGCGAGGCATCGTACCAGACGGGGGCCTATCCCCGGAAGAACTCGCGGACAGAGAGAGAAGCCGCAATCACGAACTCGAGTTAGCCAAACTCAAAATCGAAGGCGAATTAAAGTTAGCGGAAAAAAAGCTAGCAGTAGAGCAAATGCGCGTGCAAGGCGAGCTAGAAGAGAAGAAGCTCCAACGGGAACACGAAGGAAGGAAGCTCCAACTAGAGCACGAACGCAGCTTGAAGGAAATCGAGCTCAAGGCCAGAAGCGAGGAAGGGAGGCCCCCGGGAAGCCGAGAGGCGGCCTCCCCGGCGGAACAGAAGGTCCACATCCCCAAGGACGTGGTCAAAGAATATTATAAAAACGATGACATTCAACAATGGTTCAGGGCCTACGAGGTCGCCATGACCTCCCATCGGGTCCCGCAGAAAGACTGGGGGGCAGGGTTGTGGGGACGGTTTCTGAGCGAAGGAAGAGACACCCTGCTCGACCTACCCATCTCTCTGCAGACCTCCTACAGCCACATGAAAGAGGCTCTACTCACAAGGTACGGTCTCACCCCCGAGATGTACCGTCAGCGATTCCGGGACTGCAGGAAGATCCCGGGCACCACCTGGGTGGAATATGTAAACTTTTTCAGTCGGGCCTTCGATGGGTGGATCAAGGGCAGCAAAGTCACCACCCTTGAGGAACTCACCAATCTCATGTTGTGGGAACACCTGGCTGCGAACTGCTTTGTGGAACTACGCCAGCATCTGCTCGACAGCAAACTCACCGATCCCAGGAAGCTGGCGGTGGAAGCAGACCGCTGGACCAACACCCGGGTCCCCCGGGGCATGGTAGGAGAATACCCCCGAGCCAGTCAGGGACCACCCCGCCAGAGAGGAGGAGGGAACCAGGGAGGGCAGCGAGAGTCCCAGCCTAGCCCCCCAAAGACCCAACCTCCACCTTTTCCAGCGCCCCCCCCACCAGTAACCGGACCCCGGGAGACGGGGACACCGGGTAACCGTCACTTGCTTTCGTTGCCAGAAGCCCGGGCACTACGCCAATGACCCAGAGTGCCCCATGGCCACCCAAATCACCCCTGCAAGACAGATAGCCAACATAGCTCTGGGGGAGGAGGTTGAGAAAACCGGGGAGTGGGAACCCGCAGCTATGGCCCTAGTATCCCTGGGAGATAGAGAGATGGTCCCTGGTAGCCTCCTGCCCTCCAACACGAAGAAATACGGGCAGCTCGTCAAGATCAATGGCCACCAAATAGAGGCCCTGCTGGACACCGGGGCCAGCATCACCGGTGTTTTCAGGCACTTAGTCCCCGAGGAGCAGATCCTCCCCAACGTCTTTTGCCCGGTAATTTCCGCAGATAATAGAGAGAGTATGTGTCAGGTAGCCCTGGTGCCGTTTGAGTGGGGTGGGGTGACAGGTAAACTGAGGGTCGCCGTAAGAACCTCCCAGCCGGTCGACTGCCTCTTAGGGAACGACCTGGAGAGTTCTCCCTGGAAGCACGTCGAGCGCAAGGCCCACCTAGGAATGATGGGGCTCCCCGAGTGGGTGTGCGCCACCACCCGATCTATGTCAGCTCGACTTCCCCCCATGGGAGAAGTCGAAGACGCCCCGACCGAAGAAGTCAGAACAGTAACCCCCGAGGGTCCTCCCGTCCCCCCATCGGAAGGGTCAGTCGCCAGCGACGAACCCTCACCGTCCGACACCGCCCCGGTCCCCGAGTTAGGCGATCTACCCGAATTGGCAAGCCACTTGTCCTTCCCTGGTCGGACTGCGGCGCCAGGCCGAGGGCCAAGCCGCAGGCGACCAAACTGGAACGCACCGAATTTATTGGGAGAATAACATTTTGTACAATGAGCAGAAGTCGGTGGAGCTGGGATCCGGACGGGTGCTGGTGGTACCCCTCCGCTTCCGAGACTTCCTCCTGGGCTTAGCCCACGACGTCCCCCTAGCCGGCCACCTGGGTCAAGACAAGACCTACAGCCGTCTCGTGACCCATTTTTACTGGCCTAGAATGAGAGCAGCTGTAGAAGCCCACTGCAAGTCCTGTCCCACGTGCCAAGCTAGTGGGAAGAGTGGGGGGAAGCGCAAGGCTCCCCTCCAACCCTTCCCGGTCGTCAGTACCCCCTTCGAACGAGTCGGGATCGACATCGTGGGGCCCCTGGACCCCCCCACCTCCCAAGGTCACCGTTTCATCCTGGTCCTAGTGGATCACGCCACCCGATACCCTGAGGCTATCCCCCTACGCACCGTCACGGCCCCCGTGGTGGGCCGGGCCCTGATGGGGAGCTTTTCCCGGGTGGGTTTTCCCCGCGAGGTCGTGAGCGATCGCGGCACTAATTTTATCTCGAAGTACATGACGTCCCTGTGGCAACAATGTCGAGTGTCCTATAAGTTCACCACCCCGTACCATCCCCAAGGGAACGGCCTAGTAGAGAGGTTTAACAGGACTCTGAAAGGGATGATCACCGGCCTAGAAGAGCCCCTCCGGCGTAAGTGGGACGTCCTGCTCCCCTGCCTCTTGTTCGCTTACCGGGAAGTCCCCCAGAAGTCCCTAGGGTTCAGCCCGTTTGAGTTGCTCTATGGACACCCCGTCCGAGGTCCCCTCAGTTTGGTTAAGGAAGGGTGGGAGGCGGCACCCCAGACCACCCCACGAGATGTGTTCCAATATGTTCTGACCCTCCGGAACCAGACCAGGAAGTTTCGAGCACTGGCCGAGGCCAACCTAGAAGCAAGCCAAGAAGAGATGAAGCGCTGGTACGACCAGAATGCCACTCTGGTCGAGTTCCAGCCGGGCCAACAAGTATGGGTCATGGCCCCCGTGAAGCCAGGCGCCCTCCAGGACAGGTGGACCGGGCCCTACAAAGTGATTGAGCGGAAGAGTCAAGTCACATACTTGGTGGACGTCCAGTCGCCTCGGGATCCCCTTCGGGTCCTTCACGTGAACCGCCTCAAGCCTCACTTCGTGCGGACAGAACTGAGCCTCCTGCTGGCCACCGATGACGGGGCCGAAGATGAGTCCGATCCCCTCCCGGACCTCCTGTGTGTCAAGGAGCAGGATGGCTCCGTGGAAGGAGTGAACCTCTCCCCAGCTCTCACTGCCCAGCAACAAGAGGACTGCCGCCAGCTCCTAGGACAATTTGCCGACCTCTTCTCCCTGATCCCCCGAGTCACCGACTGGTGTGTCCATGACGTGGACACCGGGGACAGCCCGCCGGTGCGACACCGAGCCTACCGGGTCCCTGACCGGGTCCGGTCCTGCATTCAAGCTGAAGTCTCGAAGATGTTGACCATGGGGGTGATCGAGCCATCTGACAGTCCCTGGGCCAGCCCCGTGGTCCTGGTCCCGAAAGCAGCGGCCCCCGGTGTCGCCCCCGAGCTCCGATTCTGTGTGGACTACCGGGGGCTCAATGACGTCACCCGAGCCGATGCCCACCCCATTCCACGGGCCGACGAGCTCATTGACCGACTCGGGGCAGCCCGGTTCCTCAGCACATTCGACCTCACCTGCGGATACTGGCAGATTGCGCTCACCGAGGGAGCCAAGGAGCGGTCCGCCTTCTCCACCCCAGATGGGCATTACCGCTTCCGCGTAATGCCCTTCGGAATGAAAAATGCCCCGGCCACCTTCCAGCGACTGGTGAATAGAGTCCTGGCCGGGCTGGAACAGTTCAGCGCGGCCTATCTAGACGACATCGCCGTTTTCAGTTACGAATGGAGTGAGCACCTCCAGCACCTCCGGAGGGTGCTAACCGCCCTGCGCCAGGCAGGCCTCACAGTAAAAGCCAGCAAGTGCCAAATTGGGCAAGGATCAGTAGTCTACCTGGGGCACCAGGTCGGGAGTGGCCAGGTCGCCCCTCTACAGCCGAAGATCGACGCCATCTTGGCCTGGGAACCCCCCACCACCCAAACGGAGGTCCGAGCCTTTCTGGGCCTCACTGGCTACTACCGAAGATTCATCCGGGGGTATGGCAGCCTTGTCGGCCCCCTCACAGAACTCACATCCAAAAAACAGCCAAAGAAGGTGCAGTGGACGACTGCCTGCCAGGAGGCGTTCGATGCCCTAAAGAAGGCCATGTGTACTGCCCCCGTCCTCCAGGCTCCCGACTACTCCAAGGAGTTTGTAGTCCAAACCGATGCCTCCGAGCATGGCATTGGGGCCGTCCTGTCCCAGGTGAATGACCAAGGCCTAGACCAGCCCATCGCCTTCCTCAGCCGGCGGCTGTTGCCGAGAGAACAGAGATGGAGCACCATTGAGCGCGAAGCCTTTGCCGTGGTCTGGGCCCTCAAGAAACTACGCCCCTACCTGTTCGGCACCCATTTCAAAGTCCAAACCGACCATCGGCCCTTGCGATGGCTCATGCAGATGCGAGGAGAAAACCCCAAGCTACTGCGGTGGTCAATCTCCCTCCAGGGGATGGATTTCACCGTGGAACATCGCCCTGGTACGGACCACACCAACGCTGACGGCCTCTCCCGGTTCTTCCGCCTCAGCGAAGAGAACCCCCCAAGATGATGGGCAGTTCTCTCCGGCTTTCAGCTGGGGGGGACGCGTGTTGGACCCGGCCTCGTAGCATGGCTCTACTTGTCCCCGCACCACCTAACCTGGTACCTGCAGCCCCGAGCCCACGGCCTAGCCGATCCTTTCCACCAGAACACACGCACCCGACCCGGACATCCTCGTCCATGGCCTCTCTCCCTTCGGCCACCCCGGGCCCGCGTGCCCACTTCATGCCCCAAGATGGCCGCCCGGTCCCAGCGCGACCCGGGCCTAGCGGCGCCACTCCGGCTGGAGGACACCACGCTTGCCAGGGGATGAGAGAGGGAGGAGCAGTTTCTATCGCACCTCTGAACTCCCCTGGGACGATGAGTTTCGATCGGCCCTCCGGCCTCCCTGAGAGCTGGCTCCACGCCTGCTGGGTGTCTGGGACTCCTTCCGACCCGGCCCTGAGAGGATCAAAAGACAATGGCAGGAAACCCCGACAAGCGACCCCCAGGTGACAAGACCCCTGCCTGCACAGACTCCGGACATCAAAGAGGGGTCGACCTATAACAAGGGGTGCTCTGAAACTGTCTGGCAGATTCGACGCTGGAACAACGAGAGCCTGCTGATGCGGTCGCGGCTACTGGAACTTAGAACCCCTGAGCCCTGCTGAGTGACTCGCGGCTCCCTGAAGATCGTAAGACCTCCGAACTGTACCTGAGCCCTGCTGAGTGACTCGCGGCTCCCTGAAGATCGTAAGACCTCCGAACTGTACCTGAGCCCTGCTGAGTGACTCGCGGCTCCCTGAAGATCGTAAGACCTCCGAACTTGTACCTGAGCCCTGCTGAGTGACTCGCGGCTCCCCGAAGATCGTAAGACCTCCGAACTTGTACTTGAGCCCTGCTGAGTGACTCGCGGCTCCCTGAAGATCGTAAGACCTCCGAACTTGTACCTGAGCCCGCTGAGTGACTCGCGGCTTCCACAGACTCCACTGGTCCCGCCGGACCCCAACGACAACAAGCCTACCCCCCAGCTCGAGGATTGTGAGCTGTGCGCCGGGAACGTCCTTGCCTTGAACCTTTTACCAGAGACTGTCCCGCTACCCCCTATCCCTTCCGAGACTCATTGAGCCCGCGCTCTCCTTGTACATATTTGCAGTGCTAACCTGTTTGATAAAGAGTGATTCCTAGGAACGCACGGTGTGGTGTTTCTGTGTCGTGTGGTGCCAGAAGTACGATCCTCGATACGGAATTCCTCCTCCTGAGGAGTTTCCCGCCAGTGCCCGGCTACGATACTTTGATGGTGGGTCTCAGGGTAGTCAGGACCCCCTTTCCGGGCTCCTCTGAGGTCGCCGTCTAACAACATTAAAGAGCACCAAGCTACCCACCCAGTCATATGTACCCATAGACATTAAAGAGCAGCAGGTTACTCACCCAGTCATATGTACCCATAGACATTAAAGAGCAGCAGGTTACCCACCCAGTCATATGTACCCATAGACATTAAAGAGCACCAGGATACCCACCCAGGCATATTTACCCATAGACATTAAAGAGCACCAGGCTACCCACCCAGTCATGTGTACCCATAGACATTAAAGAGCAGCAGGCAACCCACGCAGTCATATGTACCCATAGACATTAAAGAGCACCAGGCTACTCACCTAGTCATATGTACCCATAGACATTAAAGAGCAACAGGCTACCCACCCAGGCATATGTACCCATAGATATTAAAGAGCAGCAGGCTACCCACCCAGGCATATGTACCCATAGACATTAAAGAGCAGCAGGCTACCCACCCAGGCATATGTACCCATAGACATTAAAGAGCACCAGGTTACCCACCCAGTCATATGTACCCATAGACATTAAAGAGCAGCAGGTTACCCACCCAGTCATATGTACCCAAAGACATTAAAGAGCAGCAGGTTACCCACCCGGTCAGATGTACCCATAGACATTAAAGACCACCAGGCTACCCACCCACTCATATGTACCCATAGACATTAAAGAGCAACAGGTTACCCACCCAGTCACATGTACCCATAGACATTAAAGATCACCCGGCTACCCACCCAGTCATATGTACCCATAGACATTAAAGAGCAGTAGGTTACCCACCCAGTCATATGTACCCATGGACATTAAAGACCACCAGGTTACCAACCCAGTCATATATTCCCATAGACATTAAAGACCACCCGGCTACCCACCCAGTCATATATACCCATAGACATTAAAGAGCAGAAGGTTACCCACCCAGTCCTATGTACCTATAGACATTAAAGAGCACCAGGCTACCCACCCAGGCACATGTACCCATAGACATTAAAGAGCACTAGGCTACGCACCCAGGCATATGTACCCATAGACATTAAAGAGCAGCAGGCTACCCTCCCAGGCATATGTACCCATATACATTAAAGAGCACCAGGCTACCCACCCAGCCATATGTACCCATAGACATTAAAGAGGAGCAGGCTACCCACCCAGTCATATGTACCCATAGACATTAAAGAGGAGCAGGCTACCCACCCAGTCATATGTACCCATAGACATTAAAGAGCACCAGGATACCCACCCAGGCATATTTACCCATAGACATTAAAGAGCACCAGGCTACCCACCCAGTCATGTGTACCCATAGACATTAAAGAGCAGCAGGCTACCCACCCAGGCATATGTACCCATATACATTAAAGAGCACCAGGCTACCCACCCAGCCATATGTACCCATAGACATTAAAGAGGAGCAGGCTACCCACCCAGTCATATGTACCCATAGACATTAAAGAGGAGCAGGCTACCCACCCAGTCATATATACCAATAAGCATTAAAGAGCAGCAGGCTACCCACCCAGTCATATGTACCCATAGATATTAAAGAGCAGCAGGCTACCCACCCAGTCATATGTACCCATAGACATTAAAGAGCACCAAGCTACCCACCCAGTCATATGTACCCATAGACATTAAAGAGCAGCAGGTTACTCACCCAGTCATATGTACCCATAGACATTAAAGAGCAGCAGGTTACCCACCCAGTCATATGTACCCATAGACATTAAAGAGCACCAGGATACCCACCCAGGCATATTTACCCATAGACATTAAAGAGCACCAGGCTACCCACCCAGTCATGTGTACCCATAGACATTAAAGAGCAGCAGGCAACCCACGCAGTCATATATACCCATAGACATTAAAGAGCACCAGGCTACTCACCTAGTCATATGTACCCACAGATATTAAAGAGCAGCAGGCTACCCACCCAGGCATATGTACCCATAGACATTAAAGAGCAGCAGGCTACCCACCCAGGCATATGTACCCATAGACATTAAAGAGCACCAGGTTACCCACCCAGTCAAATGTACCCATAGACATTAAAGAGCAGCAGGCGACCCACCCAGTCATATGTACCCATAGACATTAAAGAGCAGCAGGTTACCCACCCAGTCATATGTACCCATAGACATTAAAGAGCAGCAGGTTACCCACCCAGTCATATGTACCCATAGACATTAAAGAGCAGCAGGTTACCCACCCAGTCACATGTACCCATAGACATTAAAGACCACCAGGCTACCCACCCACTCATATGTACCCATAGACATTAGAGAGCAGCAGGTTACCCACCCACTCATATGTACCCATAGACATTAAAGCGCAGCAGGTAACCCACCCAGTCACATGCACCCATAGACATTAAAGAGCACCAGGCTACCCACCCAGTCATATGTACCCATAGACATTAAAGAACACCAGGTACCCACCCAGTCATATGTACCCATAGACATTAAAGAGCACCAGGCTACCCACCCAGGCATATGTACCCATAGACATTAAAGAGCACCAGGCTACCCACCCAGGCATATGTACCCATAGACATTAAAGAGCACCAGGTTACCCACCCAGTCATATGTACCCATAGACATTAAAGTGTAGCAGGCTACCCACCCAGGCATATGTGCCCATCGACATTAAAGAGCAGCAGGCTACCCACCCAGTCATATGTACCCATAGACATTAAAGAGCAGCAGGCTACCCACCCAGTCACATGTACCCATAAACATTAAAGAGGAGCAGGCTACCCACCCAGTCATATGTACCCATAGACATTAAAGAGCAGCAGGCTACCCACCCAGTCACATGTGCCCATAGACATTAAAGAGCACCAGGCTACCCACCCAGTCATATGTACCCATAGACATTAAAGAGCAGCAGGCTACCCACCCAGTCATATGTACCCATAGACATTAAAGAGCAGCAGGCTACCCACCCAGTCATATGTACCCATAGACATTAAAGAGCAGCAGGCTACCCACCCAGTCACATGTACCCATAAACATTAAAGAGGAGCAGGCTACCCACCCAGTCATATGTACCCATAGACATTAAAGAGCAGCAGGCTACCCACCCAGTCACATGTGCCCATAGACATTAAAGAGCATCAGGCTACCCACCAGGCATATGTACCCATAGACATTAAAGAGCAGCAGGCGATTCACTCAGTCATATGTACCCATAGACATTCTCACAGAGAGCACCAAAAATAGACATGACTAGTGAATCAGAGAGAACAAAGCAAAAGGGAGACCAGCCCCCATAAGGTGTGTAGCAAGCAAGCGCAGCGAGCAACCACTACTAGATGGAGTTTGAGGGGTTCTCCCCCGAAGAAAATTTTAGAAACAGAAGCGCCAAAACAAATAATTTTTCAACACATTTTTCTTTACATATTAGATTGTATTAATTTTTAAAGCATAGTAAATGATTACCTCATGGAGCACCAGGATACCCAGTCATAAATCACAGACATTCCTACAGAGAACACTACAAAATGAAATGTCGACCACAAAACATGAATTTAAATATACCCAATTTGGGGGAATCTGAGGCCGACAAGGACTTATCTATCTATGTCTCAGCAGTCAGTATGAACAATATGTATCTAAAAAACACTTCACAAGGGAGGCCTGTGGAAGACTCGTGCGACAGCTCACCACCCTTGAAGAGCATCTCCCCATGAATCCCAGTATCATTTTGAATGCTTAACACAGGAGAGAGTTTATGGATGCATATTCTTTAAAGTTCTTTTAAAGTATTCTGAGTGTTATGTGAAGCAGATTAGCAGATATGTATGTCCATTTACTTTGAGGAGTTAATAATTGGCATATCACACTGCCATTGTATCAGCAGCAAATAGTTACAGACCCCACCAACCATTTAGCCCAACCGTGAACATGAAGCATAGGTTGTCCTCAAGGGCACTTATGTGACAATTCACTTGTGTGACAACTTGTAGGACACTTTATAACAGGCATGTGCTTTACATGTGCATTGCATGTACGCAGCCTTCTGAATCTCAAAAGAACCTGGAGGTGACTACGGAGAGTAATCCCATCTAAATGGATGGATATATGGATGGATGGATGACTGAATGGATAGATGGATGGATGTGCTTTGATGAGAGGACAAAGATGTCTGCGAAGGACATTGTAAGAGTTTGGCCCAACAGCTTTCTCACTGTAGAACTAGGGTTCTTTTCCAAGGGCCCCCTCTCGCATTAAAGGCCACCTCGTATTAGTATTAAATAATAAATGTAGATTCCCTCTTGTTTGCCTATATCAGTATGTTTCCTGATGAGAATGTTCCCCGAGCAGCAGGATGGTACATGAGTGAGAGAAGTTATGGCTTAAGCTGCATAGTGCTTCCATTGCAGAATCTACTTGGAGATTCCCTGTGCAGCAAAGTAACTTCATGTCTTCTCAAAATGCAGATGTACAGGGTCATTATCATGCCTGGCATTAGGCAGTATGCTCTCTATGCACAGCTTCCACTTCTATTGCTAGTGGCGCTGTACGCATGTCCCTGTGTCGCTGCTGACTGTACTGGAGAGCACATACTGACTTTGAAAGTCATACATACACTGCAGACTTGCTGTAAATATTTATACAGCACAATTGTGTGCACACGTAGAGCTTCAGAGCACGCGCTATGACATCACAGCATGGGCTTGGCTGGTATCATTGGGCAGGACTTTGACGTTGTGCAAAAGGGAGGGTGACTGGCATGATTGTCTCACATGACTATGGCGTGCTCTGCTGGAAGAATGTGGGTGAGGGGGTGTAGCATTACCCAGCTACGCATGGCTCATGGGTAGCACTGCAGGCGGCATATGAATATTTAGTCTAGTGCAGTGACAGGCTGATATGGGGTCTCAGATTGACATTACCGGGAGAGTTACACAAACCACGGCTTATCAGTGACTAACAACTGCCAGTTCTACCCTTTGGGCTCCCAGCCAGGGCACTCAGAAGAAAGGGCACACCAGTCATGCTCCTACCCTAATATCTGTCCTTTATACGCTCCCAGTTATAGAGCATAGGATTTCTTTAATTTATTATTATGAATCGAACACTCTGTGGTAATTTCTGCTTTTATTCGTAAATGCTTTGCCATTAACTCCCTCTCACGGATTGTCCTCTTTCTGCATGCTTTCCATTCCAGGCTGACGGAAATCTTGTCTAGGAGGGTACAGCTTTTCAAGTTCAAATCCTTTTAAATCAATAGCCCTTAAACCTACGTACAATGCTCTCTGTGAGAGCTTTTCCAAAAGTCTTGGGACCCGGCTCTTTGACAGAGCGTTAATCTCTCTGAATTCTGGGATTCTCTGGCATCCTGAAAACCTTCTGGTCTACGTGACCTTCAACATTGTCCATAATGTGAAATAAGGTAACAGTGGAGTCAGAATCATTCGGTGGGAGAGGCAAGTCTGTGGAGATGGTTGATTTGTAAGTACGGGTCTCATGGCCCCAACACCACCTGCTGCCCCACAAAAGTGTCACTTGGTCTCAATAACTTTGTTGAGAAGCTGGACGAGAATGGAGCCCAGCCTCCGCTGCAGGCCATTCAGCCTGAACAGACAATACCACTGAGTACTCTGATGGTAACTCATTCTGAGAGGGAAGCTTATAATGCCATGAAGAACACTGCTTTAACGTCAACGAGGTCTAGAGGGCCTTTATGTAAAAGGGGGGAAACTCGTGCTGGCTGTCACTCCTTTCTTACAAACTGACTTGGAGTCTTTTAAGCGAGTCACAAAACACCCAAAAATAATATTCACTCTGCACACCTTGCATTGGAATTTTCTCAGTGCGAAAAAAAACGTATTTGGCTTGTCCTGACTCTTACTTGAGACTACAGAACTGACTCTGACTCAGGGTCACGGACCGAAAATCAGACCAGCAACAAAACTGGCCCCCTGTCAAAAAAATGTCCCCCGCCCCATCCAGCCCACCGGGGGATTTCCCGGAATTATTAGTCCGGCCCTGACTGAATCCTTTAATCCTAGTTTTATGGCTTTTCTTTCTCCAGTTATTAACTAATAACCTCTTCCAATGTTAACCTATTGGCTGGGGATCTGCAATGGAAAATGAACTGGGCAATTTCTCCAATACCAGGGCCTATAAAACAGGGTTTATAAGGACCGTGCTTATAGCTGCAGGACCCCCACTCCAGAAACACCTAGGAAAGACTTTAGGGGTTCTGAATATATCAAAATACTGCAGATCCTCATTTCACAGTACTCTTAGCACAAAAGTCGATTTTGGGAAGCACTGATTATAATGTGGGGAGTGAAATGTGCAATTTCACTAACCCCAGGACATATTAAACCTTTTTTGATAAGGATTCTCCTTAAAATGCACTTGACCCCCACCCCTGAGACACCTAGGGGAGACCCTGGGGGCACCTACCCTGCCCAAACATTGTAGTGTATCAATATTTAAGTGCCCCAAACTCCAAACTCGAGTTTGGGCACAACGTGCATTTTAAAAGCAGTCCTGCAACACAGGGCTGTTTTTAACCTGACCTCAGGCTCCAGCAGTGCACACATGCAAGTGCAGAACAGGCTGCTGGCCTCAAAATTGCCTTGCCCTATTCTATACTAGTGACATAAAGGTACTTTCAATACCCTGCCCTATTATGTACTAGGGCCTTATAGGGGAGGTCATGCCAATCACAGGGGACTCTAACCTGTAATGTAACCTAGTGTGGGTCGGTGCTTTCACGGTATTCTAAGTGTGTCTTTCAGCGCAGCAGGGGCCCTGTGCCTGGTTAGGCAGCGCCCAGGGCCAGTCCGAGACTCTTACCACCAGTACGAGTCAGCAAAAAGCTGGGGGGTGCCCAGGGTACAGGATGACTTTACAATATACAGCAACACAACAACTCTCTTTTAACCTCACTACATGACCCACATGCTGCACCACCACCCCTATCTAATAAACTTTCTGCCCTAAACAGATGCAAACAAAATAACCAACGTGCCACACCTCACAACTTCGCTTGTCTATGTCTACTGAACAAAAAGGTTATACTACAAAAAAACACAGCACACCAACTCACTCTCAACCACCATCTCCACCACCTACACACGCAGACCCATCAAAATGCCTTCTTAGCCTGCTGGACGAGGAACACAATACAGAACAGCTACATGATTGCTATCCTCATACAGCTAATGCCAACACAATGACACAGCTGCTACAAGCCCACAAAATTCACACTATCGCCAAAGCACATTCTCTAAACTGTCTACTAATAAATGCTTGATCGCTCTCTAAAGAAACATCACATCTACAACCATCTCACTGACACAAAACCTGACATACTCTTCAAAACTTAATTATGGTTGGGAGATGAGAATGCTCCAGGCGTACATGGTCATTCCTCTAGGCTATCCAATGATCACCCAAATTCGTATAGGCAAAAGAGGAGGTGGCCTAGCTGTTGTGTTCAGACAAATATTACATATCATTAAAGCTGACGAAGTCTTCATAAAGAACTGTGAGTCTCTTTTCACCAGATGCAATCCTACACCATCTTCCTGCAGTAACTTCCTGCTCCTTTACAGACCTCCACCTAGAAACGCAACATTCCCAGATGCACTTCTAAACACGGTTTCAAACCTGATAACACTACACTCCAACCTAAGTATTCTGGGTAAACTCAACATTTGTTTTGACAAATCCAATATCCCCCGTCTGAAAACAATCATCGCTGGCCTAGACGCACTGAACCTTACTCAGATTGTCCACAAACCCACACACATCGCTGGATACATCCTAGGTGTCATTTTCGCAAATGCAGAACTAGTTATCTTTCAAACAATGACTCCGGTCACATGGTCAGATCACCATTTGCTTGCTTTCAAACATAAAACACTAAGCAACGCACCTAAAACCACCTTACGTGCATCCACCTATTAACCATGAAACAAACTCAATTTGGAACACTTAGAAATACAAATAACATCCAGTAGAGATCTAGACACAATAAACTATGTTCAAAAACGATTTGAGTGACTACAGGAGGCTTTTGGTATCCTTGTACCACTAAAAACCACACAACAGTATAAAAGAAAACAAGCACCGTGGTAAAATAGAGATGAATAGATAAAACATCAAATTAAAAAGCTGCAACGGGCCTGGCTCAAAACAAACACCAATCAAGACAAAGTTCGCCTAAAGAAGAATTAACAGATTATACAAGTCAGCTTCCAAAAAAGCCAAGAAAAGATACTATTCAGACAAAATTCAAAATGCTAAATTTGCAAATAAAGAATTCTATAAAATTCTCAATGAATTTCATAAACCAAATTGCCTAGAAGGAGCTCATCCTGTTACTCAAGATTTCACAGACAAACTGGAAAATGATTACACAACCAAAGCTGACACATTGGACTCGTACTTAAAGCAAAGACAAAGCACTAGCGCAGACCATTTTCCAAAACAACAGTCCAAGAATACTCAAACCCAGCCTCCCAGTTCCTTCCAACACATTTCACAAGATAAATTAATGGAACTCGTCAAAGCATGCAGGCCTGCCAGCAACCCTTCTGACCCGTTTCCACCGCAAACTTTCAAGACAATTCTTCTAACAACCTCTGCTGCCACTCCATTAAGAAAAATCCTCAACAATTCCTTAACTACTGAAATTTTTCCACAAGAACTCAAAAAGTCATACATGTGCCCATTCCTGAAGAAAACCATATTTGACCCGCTGAACCCTGACAACTACAGAACGATTACAAATGGACCTTTCCTGGGAAAACTGATAGAATGAGAAGCATTCTCCCAGATGTCACAGTTCATTGAAGATAATGCCCTACTTTCAGACTTCCAAACAGGATTCCATCCAGGAAAAGGCGCAGAATCTGCCCTCTTTGCCATCTAGGATGACCTGAAGAATACAGTTGAGCGAAACGGGGTTGCTACGCTACTTTCCTTGGACCTCTCGGCTGCCTTTGACATAGTTGACCATGACACTCTGATACAAAGACTCTATGGAGCCGGTATAGAGGGGACTGCTCTAGAGTGGATCACATCCTACCTTCGCAACAGAACGAATCTCATCCATACACCCTTCCACCTTTTTCGGCCAAATTGTACTGCACAAAAGCAGGGGTCCCTCAAGGCTCTATCAACTCACCCATGCTTTTCAACATTTACATGAAGTCATTACCGTCACTGATCAATCAATTTCACCTCACGTGCTATAACTATGCAGATGACACGGAAATACTTCTTGATCTGGAATATCCCAAAGACACTGGAAACTCACCAATTTTCAGTTGTCACAGAGCCATGGATCAATGGATGGTGTGGAGCGAAATTAAATATTTTCAAAACAAATACTCATGTGTGACGATAGGAAACATTATGACACGCTCGCCGCGTGGCCTGATGATCTGGGAATGCCGCATAAAGTATCGAAGAAAGTAAGAAACCTCGGAATAACCATGGACTACAAGCTATCAATGAATGCCCAAATGGGCAAACTAGCAAGATCAAGCTTTGTTACTATAAAAACTCTGCGAAAAATTTCCTCCATTTGGAATTTCCACACAAGTTCCAGGCCTCCATCTCCCTTGTTCTGTCCAAACTCTATTACGCCAACACCTCTACCATGGATCACCTTTACCGACTATGAAAAGACTACCACAGATTCAGAACTCAGCTGCCAGACTACTCTTATAAACATAAAACCGCAAGACCACATCTCCCCTGGCTTGAAAGTCCTGCATTGGTTACTGGTTGCCAGACGATCCACATCGAAGCTGCTTTGTATCACCCACAAAGCGAGACATGGAACGAGACCGCACTTCATCAGGAATAAAATCACCAAACACATTCAACAAAGGAACCTCCGCTCTAGAGTGGCAACTCGCTTCAAAATCCCAAGTTACAAGAAAAAAAACATGAGTGGCACATCTTTCTCTGTTCAAGCAGCCAAACTATGCAAGTCTTTACCCCCAAACATAAGATCCACGGATAACCACCAAAAAGAAATATACAGCATATCCCTCTGTATATAATCATTTATTTGTACTATAAATATGTACCTTTATAAGTGTATGGCTTTATATAAACATGTACAATAGTTACGTTAAAAAAAATATAGATATTCATTAGTTCTGCTTAACAAAAGTACAGATTACTGAGCTACATTATTCTATGTTTTTAACATGTATTTAAGTGACTGCATAAATAAGAAAATCTTTTATCATAACTATTTATCTACAGTTGCTTCAGTACTGAATTACAAAAATAAATAAATGAAATTAATTTAAAGTACAACAACCTTGAAGGTCGGAATTTATTTAATGCATCTTTAATCTACATATACTACCATCCTTTAAGCATCCATATACCTTCCATGTACTTATGGATCTATATATTTCTTACTTTTCTTCTAATTCAGCATATCCAATTAATTACCGTCTTTCTCACCATATACTGCTCTCAATATATCCTCTACCTCAACTCTCTCACTCAACTCACCGTCTTTCTACTACTCTTTCCAATGCACTATCCTATTTCTCACCCTATTTCTCTATCAATTTATCCTCGACCTTCATTCTCTCATTCATCCCAAGCCCCATACCACTACTATGATCGCCAAAATAACCCTTTTTAGACTCTTTCCTTCTCTACCCCTCCTTGCATCCTCTCATACCTCTTTTACTATTCAGATCTCCCTAACAAGCCTTTCTAAACCCTTCCCTCTGACTCTTCCCCTCCACCTCCCTTTTACTCATCCCAGCCTCCTCCTACTGCTATTAGCTCCAAAACAAAAAAAAAAGATTTCTTCTATCTCCCCACTATTATTACTGTGGAGGGAGAATCTTCAATATTTCTAGAGATTCAGAACCCCTAAAGTCTCCCCTTGTTACACAGGGGGTGGGATTCCTGTAGATATAAGGCAAGTACTTATAAAAACATTTTTTGTAAGTCCTGGTACTGGAAAAATAGCCCAAGTCATTTTTCCAATTGCAAATCCCCTATTACATAGGTTAACATGGTAGAAAGGTATTGATTAATAACTCTGACGCGTTATTTCTAATGCAGTCTGTCCAATTCGACTAACACAAATATTATCTGTATCAGAGAAAAAGGAGAAAACACTTTCTATAACCTTTCCACAACATAAAAAGTAACCTAAATATTCTAAAAACCTATTTCCCAAACTCTCTGTCCAAGTACCTGTGAAAATTCAGAAGTCTTCACCATCCTCTACGCATCTCCTCGCGGTTTCTCTGCAACTCACGCTCCGTATTTTGAACAGTCCGCTCCTCTGGTTTATAAAGGCAAAGTAGCCAATCACTAAGCCTCCTTTCTAATTGTTAACCCTGTTCCCTCTCTGGTCCGCTCATTCGGCGAGCCAATCACTAAGCGGCATTTCAAAACCTTACTACCCCACGATTTCTCGTCTACTTGCACTTCGTATTCTAACAAATCCGCTCCTCTGATTCGACCAGGCAAAGTAGCCAATCGCTAAGCCTCCTTTCTAATTCCTAACCCTGTTCCCTCTCTGGTCCGCTATTAAGCGGGCCAATTACTACGCGGCGTTTCAAACTGTAGAATAATAATCCAGTTTCCTATATATCCCGCCTAGTCCAACGACCGTAATCATGGTCATTAAAACAAATATTCCAATCATCATATCATGCTGCCAACACGCAAATATATCTGAATCCAGTTGTTTTCCACATACGTGGGTTTCCCGGTTAGTTAAATAAAAACCCTCTGTTTGAATTATTCCGCCATATGCGGTTAATATCCCTGTCCAAAATCATCAATCAATCAACAATATTTCAACATAATCCACACACTCATACCTCTCGCTCTTCAAATCATCACTAGTATGGTCGCCCATACTCACGCTATATTCTCCTGCTCCAACTATTTATATCAACCACCAATCACCTCAAATCTCCTATTCACGATGCCCCATCATGATGCGTTATTCCTAATCCTGGCAAATTCTCGCCCATCATTTACCCCTTTCATATAATTATATGCGGGAAGGGTCGCCCATCACACCACTGTCATATATAACTGTACAGTTGCTACCCCATATTGTCTCCACTACGTATTTTTACCAATGGGCAGTCATTCCATACTCTAATGTTACAACACAATACTCTAGTACCCCTTTCCAAAGTGTGTGAATTTCCAGTCCACATGAAATCCCCAGTCTCATCCAAAGCAACATATAGTAGAGTCGTAGTTATAAGTTTTCCCTTCTGATCTCCACTCAATTGGACTCATTTCCATCCTCACTATGCGGCTCCTCCCTCCACTTCACCACTCTTTATTTTCCTAATCTTCAAATTTGTCACCTGATCACGTAGCTCGACCTCAAAACACAAGGTACTTGTCAGATTATAAAAATGTTTTTTACTTTAATCCTCACTCCCAAAATATCATCTATCAAAGAAGTTTCTACAGCCTTTGCTACGTCACACAACATTGAATAAAGTCCTTAGGCCAAAAAATAATGAAATTCATTATCACTGTTTAAACCCATGGTAACTGCTCTGCATTTACTAATCCATTTTGCTTCTTCCTGTCTAATTCGCAATTCCCAGTCTCCACCCCTCTTACTGGGAAATATCTTCTGAATACCATGGAATTTAAAATCCTGTTGGGAATTGTGACATTCCTTGATATGCATGTACAGAGGTGATCTGGTATCACAATTGCGAATAGCACGTCTATGTTCCTGTAATCTCAATTTCAAAGTCCTTTTTGTGCGCATGGGTGCGGGACCCTCATCGTTGTGGTACATCCAACAATATCATATTGTTGAATTTCTCCTAAAGTGTACATGCAAGAAGTTATAATACTTTCTTGTTTGTAAGTCCATATTCAGCCTTCCAGTGGTCTGCCCTGATTGGTCAGAGTTAAGTGGGTTAGCCAGGCTGCCTTGAAGAAGTGATAAAGAGCCCCTGGGGTTAACCAGCTTTGCTGGCAGGAAAGTGTGCTGTTCCACAGGAATACCAGGCCAGGGGGAGGAGTCGTAAACTATGTTCTTCAAAGAGGAGAGTAGAGACCAGTATCATTTACAGATCTGAACTTACCACCTCAGGCAGATGGCAGTATTAAGGAAGGTATGAGCAGATGCAGGGGGGAGAGTCTCAGTAAATTAGCCATCCTAGGGGTGTGTTTAGCCAGCTCTTACCTCCTTGCTGTAAAATCAGCCATTATGGATTTGGAAGATTTGATACACTCTGGGACAAAATAATGCCACACTCTACAGGATGTGGTCATATATTTGAGGAGTTACCCTGCTCCTATTGGTCAGAAGTGACCTCCTGCTTGACACAGAGAACTTGGAACACGTATCTGAGGGGGGCAGAGCCCTCCAGATCTGCTGCTTGAAACTACTGAAGCAAGAAGTGCCCTGCTGAGAAGTTTTGCTGTGCAAAGATTTCTAAGGCCTGACCTCTGAAAACTGCACCATTTGAAACTACAGCCCTGTGGATTATTCTGCTGAAAAAGAACTAAAGAGTGGACTCCCTGAAAGCTACAGGTTAAAAGAGCTTAACTGGAACATCACCAACTAAATCTACACCTTGGAGACCCATCAGTGAATTTGTAAGGGTTTTATACCAGTGAATTGTGGGAACTGACGTCCTCAACTTTCAAGGACCATCTTGGAGATTCCAGACCCTTGGAGTGAGTTTGAGAAACTTTGGGACCCCTTGAGGAACTTCAGGAAGAAGTTCAAGAAGTTTGGAGAACTTTGGAGCAACTTTGAAAAAATGCTCCATAGAGGGACCGACTCAACCTGGCCAGCCAGGCCGCTTGCCTTCAACCGCGAGCCGGCCAAGCCAACTAGGTTTGTCCCGCTAAAAGCTTCATCGCTCCAACTTCCAGAGATTGACCGGGACTAGAAGAAAACTGAAGCTGGCGAATCCTCACCGGATCCGGCTACATGAGGAGCATCGAGAGACCCCGCGAGAAAAGGCTCCAGAAAAGTTTCTATGTCTGCTCGTAGAAAAGGTGACCGAGAGCAACCGCAAAAGCCAAGCCGCTTGCCTTCCATCGGGAGCCGGCCTGGATTCCTGGGTTGCCCCGCTGAAGCGATCTTGAGAAATTTTCAACGTCTTCTCCAGGAAAGTTGACCCGGACCTCGTCACAAGTCAAGCCGGTGAACCCTCACTGAATCCAGACTGGCTGGGAGCTTTGAGGGCCCTCTGGAAGTGTGGTAAATTTAAATTACCTAGACTTAATTTATGCGGTAAAATTCAAGAAGAATAACTCAGTAAAAATAAGAGACAGAATCCGTGGTATTTGAGGTTATAAAAGGGAATTTATTCCTTACAAAGGAATGATGATGGTTCGAACCAGGCAATCGAGTTCCGTCACCACGAAGGTTCAGGAAGGGATCAGCAATACATTATTGACAGGTTATATATATATAAAAACTCCCGCTGTCAAATGACGATAGACCAATGAAATCTCAAGTAACAAACCACGCAATGACGTTGCGACGTCACGCACCAGTCAAGTTACGAGGACGAACCAACCCAGGAAGCGCTGACGGCTCCACAGCAGCGAGAACGCGAGGACTACGAAGAACGAGACCGCGAGGATCACGAAGAGAGAAAAAGGAACTTTAAGCCTTCTCCCTCGAAGAAATCGTAAGTTGCTTTCAAAATAACGGAAACTACCGTTCACTTTAACTTCACGGCGGTGTCCAACACGGTGTAAATGAGTACTGACCCAGAGCCTACACCAAGTAATACTAACGCATGATGCAATATAAAAGTTAGAACCAGGAGCTAGGAAGCACGTTGTACAGCCACTACACAACCTCAAAAAAACCCCTCTCCCCTTGAACACGGGTGCTAAAGCATGCAAATAAAGGAACAGAGGACTGTAAGAAAAACATCCTAAACATGACGATCTTTTTTCAGAAAACTTCAAACGGCTTTTTGGAATCCTTATAACAACATAAGAAATAACAACAAAGAAACGCACAGGCATCCTCCATCGATTTGGAAAACAGCCTGGTAGGTGCCCACTAACATCGAGGCAAATAGAGCATAAACCATACTAGCTTTTTGCCAAATGAAGCACTAATACAGACACATTTATGCTATTACAGGCCAAGAAAACAACACCGGTTTGAGCCACATGAGCTAAATAAGATTATAGGTACGTAACTTTGATCATGATCCATCAGATCTAGCATAAATTACACGATTGCACACCCTAAATAAGGTTCACTGTTATTTTTGCAGGAGACCGGCAAGATCACATGTCCATATCACAACAAAGCAAGCCCTGAAGAAGACCTTTCCACGACTTTGTAGGTCCATTTAAAGGTCGAAACGCGTAGGCTATATATAAAAACCAGCCTAGCAGAGATCCTGAAAAACAGGAACAGTGGAAACAACTCCCTTTTTGTTTTCCCTCCCCTAAATAAAAGGAACCTAATTAAGATAAGGTTACCCCTTGCCTGAACATCGCAAACTTTGTTACTGACTCTGCTCAGGACCAACAAAATCAAAATATCTTGAGGAATAATCAGCTTAAGGTCCCAAGGTTATAGAATATTGGACTTTTCTCTTATGAAAAACTAACGGTGTACAACTTAGCTACATAACGTCTTATTATTTGTTTTTTGTATATGTCTGTGTAAATAAATGTAAATATTATGTACAGGATACTTGTGTGAATAGCGAAAAAATATAGGAGCCTATTGTTGTAGAGTTTACCCTGTATATAGAAAATTGTGAAAATAAGCAAAATGATATTGGTTCTCTCAGCCAAATAAAAAGGACTGATGATCAAATATTTCTTGTAATTGATGGGTTCAGAGGTAAATATATGTTCATAATAGTCTATCGATTCTGGCCTCTGATACCCTTATTGAATCAATCCCCTATTTTTCATACTCTACGTTAGAGTAGGCACCAGGCCTACGAGGGAATAATCAGAGGTTTTGTCCGTCAGAGAACCCTGAGGTCCTCGAGCTGGGGCAGATACCCCAGCAACCACTAAATCACTGACAGGGTCCTCTCTCCATCCAGACCCCTCACAATATCCGAAAAATTGTTTGTGCTACAAGTTACGTACCATAAATTAGCTTAGATTTAACAAAAACCACTCATAACATCTACTTGGTCTACCGTCAAATGTCAGAACCTAAAACTCTAAGTATAAGGGAGGAAGACATCGAAGAACTACTAAAACGTCCATCAATACTCAATGTAGGCAGTACCACCGCCACAAACTTTGGCCAACAATCTGAAGTAGAAAAGATAACAAGGCTGAAGAAAAAACAAATAAGGACCGCTCTCCATGGAGAAGTACTTTTAGAACATTTGAGAGCCGGCACAATACCTACAGGCCTGCAAGTAAGAAACATCCCGGTGATATTCACCGATCAACCAGAATACCTGGATGGTTTCAGCCACATTGGGACAAAGTGCTCCAGGGACTGGATGTTCCACTCTATCAAAACTGCTGAACGTCTCAGCCTCCTAGAACTGGAATTAATTAAAGAACTGGAAGATGCTTTATTGAATAATTCGGCGATCGAGAATGCACAGTCACTACTAGCAAAATTGGAAAAAGAAAACGAAACCTTCAAAAAAAACACTGAAGATCAAAAACGCCAAAAACTTTCAAAGGACATATCGAATTTCTCCGAAAAAAAGACATATCCTTACCTGGATAAGGAATATTACAAAACCCCGTACAACACAGGAGCGTTAAAAACATACGGAGGTAGAAGCAGGAGACGGTTTCTAACATTCTCAGATCCATCGTCTTCCGGAAGCTCAAGTGATAACGAAGCTAGCTCTAACGAAGCAAGTAATCAACAAAGAACAAATTACCAACCGGCTCCTTTTTTAGGCAGGGGCACCAATCGACCCAGAGGACGCCCTCGAGCGAACAGATGGCACAATGCTCGCTCCAACCAATACCAAGGAGTAATTACAACAAGAAGGAATGTTTACCGTTGGTAACCATGAAAAATAAAAACACAGAAGAAGTAAACGACTGTATTTACAATTTAACGGACTATGAGCTATCAATAAACGAAAAAACAGTTCTACAGAAGGGCCTTTCCTTCATCCCTACAGTAAGACCGGACTTGAACCAGACTAAACTGGAAATAATACAGCTGTTCCGTAAAATGCGGCTCAAAATCTTTTTCCAGGGCAGAATTGAGTTGACTGCACGAAATACCTCAGGCTTAAAAAATCCCTCTACCTTCTTTCCGAATACAACCAACATGCCAGTCGAATTGCTGTCCTTTGAAAAGAACGTCCTTAGAGACATAGATAAACTAAACAAGAAAAAAGTGTTCACAAAGTGGAATCTCACAAAGGTACAACAACAGGCACTGGACGATCTCGCCCAAAATAAGAAATTGATAATCAAGCCCGCAGACAAGGGTGGCGGGATTGTGATCTGGACCAGAGACAGCTATGAACAGGAAGTATTACGCCAACTATCCGATGAAAAATATTATCGGAAAACAAATGAAGACTGGAACCAGATAATAAAGACCAAAATCATGTCCGTTATAAGTAATGGAATAGAAGAAGGCTGGCTCTCCAAAAAGGAATCACAATTCCTGATTAACGAGAACCCCAGGACCCCGATCATGTATGTCCTTCCCAAAATACACAAGGACCCAAAGAAACCTCCAGGAAGACCAATAATCTCGGGCGTCAATTCCATCTTAGAGCGTCCAGCAAAATACGTGGATACGTTTCTCAAACCCCTTATTTTGGAGACCCCAAGCTACATCAAGGACACTATGCAAGCCATCAACATGCTTGAAGATCAACCCTTTGATGAAGAAAATGAGTTTCTAGTCACATTGGATATCGTGAGTCTTTACTCCAATATCCCACAACAAGACGGTTTGGAAGCCCTTGAAGTCTTTCTAGAAAAAAGACCAAGACCTCACATTGTACCAACTCTGGCAATACTAAAATTTGCGGAAATTTGTTTAAAACACAATTTTTTCAAATTTAATGATATTCAATACCTGCAAACCATGGGTACTGCTATGGGTTGTCCATTTGCGCCGGAAATGGCTATAATGTTCATGGCATTATTTGAAGAAAAGTGGATATACAACAACAATCCCCATGACGGACACATCAAAATGTGGCGTCGGTATATAGACGATGTGTTCATGCTCTGGAGAGGAAATATAGATCAACTACATTCTTTCTTGACATGGCTAAATGACAGAAACCAAAACATCCAATTCACCATGAATTCAAACAAAACAGAGATGAACTTTCTAGACATTATGGTGAAACACGAAGAAGGCCGTCTATATACCACACTATTCACGAAGAATACTGATAGAAACACCTTCTTAGAATTTTCAAGCTTCCATCAACGAAATCTACGAGAAAATCTACCATTCAGTCAATTCTTAAGGATAAGACGCAATTGCTCAAAAAAGGAAGACTATTTCAAAAATGCAACAGAACTCTTGGAAAAATTAAAAACCCGTAGCTATCCCAAAAAACTTTTAAAGAAAGCGATGAAAAGAGCCTGGTACACTCCACGAGAGTCTCTTCTCATCCCAAAGGACAAGCAGGACGACACTCCATTGGTCTGTGTTACTACTTTTTCAGGACGCACCAACGAAATACAAAAAATCATCCGAAAAAACTGGAATACAGTGAAAGACTTGCACCCGTTTAACCAAACTCCAATCTTTGCCTTGAAAAAAAACACAAGCATAAAAGAAAAACTAGTACGAGCAAATACCAACCTGCCAAAACCTGAAACAACCCTACGTACTCTGTGGTCTATGCCACCGATAAAAGGCCACAGAAAATGCGGGAACTGTACTTCATGTGAAAGTACCATTGAGGGTACTAAATTCATATATGGGATGAAATTCGTGAACCACGAAAACTTCACAAACTGCAACACCCATAATGTTGTATATTGCGTTGTGTGCCCATGCTCTTTAGCATATGTCGGAAAAACATCACAAGCCATAAAAAACAGGATCTCCCAACACAGGTCACGCATCAGATGCAGGACACCCAATGCACCCATGGTGTCACACTGTACCGAAAAAAATCATGGACCAGATGAAATTAAATGGACAGTATTACGACACATAAAAGGAAGTAACACAGATTCACGCCTGTCTAGGACAGAAGCCAGAATGATTATGTTACTGAACACAATGGACAATGGCCTTAACGAGATGACAGAACTCGGGAATATAATATAACCACCTTAAACGCAAGCTTTGCCTCCACCCACTTCTAAGATTATACCCTAACTCAACTCACGTTATTGTGAATAAAAAGGGGATAAGAGTCCAAATACTCTTCAAAAGGAGAACCAATTATTATAAGATCACAAGCCAGCAACACATATGCTTGGATTTTTCAAGAACCACTTGGGAGATGTAACCATGACGACAGTGAGGTCGGATAACAACACCAGCATCCATCCACTGCTGTCCGGATAACTTTATTGTTCCCTCTAAACTAAATTCAAATAAGACTTACGCCGATGTCAGCTCAACATACCGATTAACAAAAGAAATTGATATAAGCAAAGTCGACAGAAGACACGTATAAATGATGGGTCGCTTTGCTATACTTGGCTAAACAACGGAGCCATTTTACACGATGCTTTATTGTTTCATTAAAGGAAAAACATACTCTACCATGGTTACACGGACGCTAAAAACTCCCGCTGTCAAATGACGATAGACCAATGAAATCTCAAGTAACAAACCACGCAATGACGTTGCGACGTCACGCACCAGTCAAGTTACGAGGACGAACCAACCCAGGAAGCGCTGACGGCTCCACAGCAGCGAGAACGCGAGGACTACGAAGAACGAGACCGCGAGGATCACGAAGAGAGAAAAAGGAACTTTAAGCCTTCTCCCTCGAAGAAATCGTAAGTTGCTTTCAAAATAACGGAAACTACCGTTCACTTTAACTTCACGGCGGTGTCCAACACGGTGTAAATGAGTACTGACCCAGAGCCTACACCAAGTAATACTAACGCATGATGCAATATAAAAGTTAGAACCAGGAGCTAGGAAGCACGTTGTACAGCCACTACACAACCTCAAAAAAACCCCTCTCCCCTTGAACACGGGTGCTAAAGCATGCAAATAAAGGAACAGAGGACTGTAAGAAAAACATCCTAAACATGACGATCTTTTTTCAGAAAACTTCAAACGGCTTTTTGGAATCCTTATAACAACATAAGAAATAACAACAAAGAAACGCACAGGCATCCTCCATCGATTTGGAAAACAGCCTGGTAGGTGCCCACTAACATCGAGGCAAATAGAGCATAAACCATACTAGCTTTTTGCCAAATGAAGCACTAATACAGACACATTTATGCTATTACAGGCCAAGAAAACAACACCGGTTTGAGCCACATGAGCTAAATAAGATTATAGGTACGTAACTTTGATCATGATCCATCAGATCTAGCATAAATTACACGATTGCACACCCTAAATAAGGTTCACTGTTATTTTTGCAGGAGACCGGCAAGATCACATGTCCATATCACAACAAAGCAAGCCCTGAAGAAGACCTTTCCACGACTTTGTAGGTCCATTTAAAGGTCGAAACGCGTAGGCTATATATAAAAACCAGCCTAGCAGAGATCCTGAAAAACAGGAACAGTGGAAACAACTCCCTTTTTGTTTTCCCTCCCCTAAATAAAAGGAACCTAATTAAGATAAGGTTACCCCTTGCCTGAACATCGCAAACTTTGTTACTGACTCTGCTCAGGACCAACAAAATCAAAATATCTTGAGGAATAATCAGCTTAAGGTCCCAAGGTTATAGAATATTGGACTTTTCTCTTATGAAAAACTAACGGTGTACAACTTAGCTACATAACGTCTTATTATTTGTTTTTTGTATATGTCTGTGTAAATAAATGTAAATATTATGTACAGGATACTTGTGTGAATAGCGAAAAAATATAGGAGCCTATTGTTGTAGAGTTTACCCTGTATATAGAAAATTGTGAAAATAAGCAAAATGATATTGGTTCTCTCAGCCAAATAAAAAGGACTGATGATCAAATATTTCTTGTAATTGATGGGTTCAGAGGTAAATATATGTTCATAATAATATATATAGTAAATGCATTACAGTAAAGACAGATGCAGGAGGCGTAACAGCTGATAAGAATACACATACGTAATGAAAAAGGCGTTACAATAGGCGTGCATAAAGGCGTATACTAGAAACGTCATTTATGATGATGACACAAGTGGGTGGATCCATAAAAGAATCCTGCAAAGTCAGCAAAAATACATGGCAGAGATGCGCGCGCAGCCGCATGACGTGTGATTGACGTGTAACTAGAGGGTGAAGGGAACTTGACATTTAGCCCTACATGAGGAGACAAAAGTCTGGGATGTCAGGACAACCTAATCCTAAATCATATCTAATATCTTGTGTTTAAGGAACTATATTATCTGGAAGAAAAGGTCTTTTCGGACAGACCCTATTCTATACTGACTGCTAGTGCGTGTACACGCGTCTAAGTGTCTACATGAGATGCGAGGGGGCATGGGCCTACCATGGTAACGAAAGTCATGAATTACTTGCACAGGGACAGTAAGGCCGGGCCCTTTGCTCTGCAGCTGGAGGGATGTTTACCTAAGCTACTAGACAGGAATGCATTTCTTGAGGAGCGGAGCAGATAACTTGAAGGCTGAATACAGTTTTGGCAGGCAACAGGCCGGGCTAGGCACCGTTAGCCGCGCAGGAAGTAAGACAAAGTTCATGGATACAGATGCAGGTCCAGGCTGGAGCATTCAGAGGCAGAAGCAGGAAAAGCTCGATGGCAGAATTCAGGGCCTACCTTGCCAGAGCTGGAAAACGTGAAAAGTATACCATATAAAGACGGTGGCAAGGCATACTTAGGAACGGAATATCTGACCCATTCATGGCAGATCTGAAAGAGGACATATTAACGTTGGACACAATTGTATTTGCGTCTTCATAGCTTGAAGTGGAGGGAACATACATGTACTTGTAGCATGTACATGGAGCCGTTGGGGTCTAGATAGGGGACACAATTGATCATAAAAATTCATATTTCCTCATTCCCTCCTTGTCCCCGACGGACCCTTCATGAAATATCGATCTTCAGGAATCCATCAATCTGTTCATGTAACATCATTTGCTCATCTTTCTTCTTCCGGGATTTTGAATGAAAACTTGAACGTGGAATACACGATGTGGCACACAGGCCGCAAATCGCTGGTCCACATTGTAGACACAGGCAACAACTGAATACTATGAGAAGGCCAATACCTAGGAAGGATAGGACTTTCCATCCCCAGGCTGACAACACGCTCCAGAACCAACCGGACCATGTCCAGGTGCCTGGATTCTGATGTATCTGGTTTGCAATCTTGTGAAGACGAGTTATGGCTTTATATACGGATGGCGCGTTTTCTGGGATGAAAACACAGCAACTTGATCCGATGACCCTACAAGCTCCGCCCCTATCGGCTAGGATGACGTCAAGGACAAGACGATTTTGGAGAACAACAATCCGCATCGCAGACTGCTCCTCTGTTAAGTTGCCTAGGGCAGAAGTAGTTTCATTCACTACTGCTTCAAGGGTTCTGGTTAATCTACGTATCAGTTTACTGTTTGAGACAACACCTATGTAAGGGAAGAGACCTTTATTGAAATCTGTATATTGTTCCCATGCTGTTTCAGTGTAGTCAACAATCAGGATATCTCTCTGGGTTCTATGGTGTACTAGATTGGTATTTCTATGATAATCAGGAGGGGCTAGAAAAACAGGTGGCAGAAGGAATGCAATGTAACAGGTACCATCCCAATCTAGAGGTAGGCGTATATATGCGGTATGACCACATATGAAGTAGGAATGACGGGAAGCTCTAAATGTAGACTTGCCTTTATCACTGAATTCGATCACAGTAGTACATTTACTATGACCCAGATGTACTGAACCATTCTTTCTTACACAGAATTCACCTTTGACTGGTAATACTGACATAGCAGGCAAGACTAGTGCAGCTTCAGATTCAATATTCAGAATCATGAGGTTAAGTGTAAAATTACCTAATCCATATACTTCATTTTCTAGGTCAGTTCCTGTTCTTTTGGGAAGTCCCTCCTTGTTAGGATAACAGGCTTTAAGCAAAACTAAGTTCAGGTTTCCCCATACCCAGTTGCTCTGGTAAACTACAATGTTTGAATCTAAAGAGTTAATCAAACTAAACCATGCTCCAAGGAACCATTGTGTGTGAACGGGTACGGAAAGAGAGGCAGAACTCCTTTGTATTTCTGATAGGGAGGAAGTCGGCCACATATCCAACAATTTGTAGCATTGCTGGTCTGATGGGAATGATGTAACATACTAATGAATGTGTTGTTGCGCAGCGCAAATCTATAGGACAACTCATGTGGAGGTAGTTCACTAAAAGAATGTTCGGCAGTAACATTGTAAGCAGAATAAGCACGCTTGAAAATAGGATAGTACATGTGCAACAGTATACTTGCAGCAATAATAAAAAGACTTAGAAAAACATAATCAACAATGTCACTATACAGTGACTATGAAGTGATTTACAGTATGCATGTTTCTTGAGCTGTTTCTGTCTATTTCTCTCTCTAATTCGGTCTAGAGGATACATGTCAAAGACTTAATTCAACCGATTCACCTTGGAGAGGACTTAAACAATCGAATTGTCTGACTTGCTAGACCTTAGTTTCAGTTTATAGTCTTGAGATTTGGTCTTTTCAACCAGGGGGAGTTTTGAATCAGTCTCTGGAAGGGGGCAGGGCTGAGGGTTCAAATCAGACGGTAGTCCATGAAATTTCTTGATATGGCTCGAGTGTAACCAACCCTTGCGACCCTCGACCTTCACTGCTGTCCTCGTCGTTAGAAGTACCAGCTTTGGTGTTTGCCAGCGAGGCTCCGACGGGCTCCTCCTGTCGAAGTTTCGTATGAAAATTAGGTCTCCAGGAACCACTTCATGGGGCTTTACCTCGGTGTTGTCGGGAAAGGCTGCAGCTACCTGTGAACGGCAAGATTGTAGTGCAGACATCAAGGAAGCAAGGTAATCTGTCAGCATATTACAATCAACATCAGTGATTTTACGAGGTATAGGCGTCCCCCACATATTTGGTGGCCTACCGAAGACCACCTCGTACGGGGATAGCCCTGTGCGAGAATGTGCTACCATTCTCATGTAAAATAGTGCAACTGGTAAGGCTACTATCCAGTCGACACCTTTCTCTCTACAGATTTTAGAAAGTCGTATTTTCAGGGTCTGATTATGACGTTCCACGAGGCCTGCTGCCTCGGGATGTCGGACACAGTGGAATTTCCATTGATAGCCTAACAAGAGTGAAATGTGTTTCATTAGCTCGGATGAGAACGGCTGGCCATTATCTGAGTACACGATACGGGGCAAACCATACCGTGGGAAGAATTCACGAACTAATTGTTTGGCAGTAGTCGGGGCAGTGTAATCTGAGACGGGATATGCCTCTGTCCAACGGGAAAGAGCGCATACAACTACGAGGACATATTTGAATCCTCGACATCGTTCCATCTGGATATAATCCATCTGGAGGACTTCAAAAGGATGATCGGGAGGTTGAAATCCACCCTGCTCTACAGGTACGCCTTTACCTGGATTGAACTGACAACAAATCATACAAGTTCGGACTTTCTGTTTGGCTGCAGCTCGTAAGTGTTTGTTGAACCAAATGTGTTGAATACTGTCTAACATAGCTTTCTCTCCTAGATGTGCTGGACTATGTATTGTGTTAATGATAACTTGAACCATTGAGTCGGGGAGAAACCATATAGATTTTCCCTTCGTCATCCATCCCTGATCTGTTTGGATCCCTCCTAATTCAGTCCATTTCTTTATTTCCTCTGGTGTAGCATGTGTCTGTATGTCAATTACATCAAGGGCGGGATCCCTAACTGTCATGCAGTGTGTCGGCGTCTGAACTATTGTCTTTGTCAAGTCAGTTGCATGAGTCCTATTCTGTGCTGTTTGCTTAGCTGTTCGGTCTGCTAGATCGTTACCCTGGGAAATGATATCGGTGACTTTTGTATGGGCCTTACACTTCATGATAGATATTGAAGTAGGTAGATGTATTGCATCTAACAGAGCTTGAATAAGGGGACCGTGTTGAATGTTGGCACCGTGAGAAGTCAAATAACCTCTCTCTCGCCAAAGGACTCCGAAGTCGTGTACAACTCCGAAAGCATAACGTGAATCTGTGTATATGTTAACTTTCTTATTTTTGGCTTGAATACAGGCTTGTGTCAGAGCAATAAGTTCTGCTGCTTGAGCTGATAATGTGTCAATACAATTTGTTTCTATGACTTCGGTGTCTGTCGTGACTGCATAAGCGGCCACTAACTCTCCTGTACTTGTTCTCATACATGAACCATCCACATAAAGTGTCAGGTCTGGGTCTGGTAATGGGACGTCTGTCAAGTCTTGTCGGGGTTTTGTCGTAATAGTAATGACTTCAATACAATCATGTGCCAGTGGGTCTGTTCCACTTAATGGCAAAAGTGTGGCAGGATTTAATGTACTACAACGTCTGATTTCTATGTGTGGCTGAAACAATGTGAGTTCGTAACCTGTCAGTCGTGCTATAGTCAAGTGTTGTGTTTGTGTCCGGTTCAAGAGAACCTCTACTGCGTGTGGTACTTGTACTGTCAATTGATGTCCTAATACTATGGAATCGCTTTGTCTGATCACTAGAGCTGTTGCTGCAACTGATTTCAGACACGCAGGAAGAGCTTGAGCTACGGGATCTAATGTGCTAGAAAAGTAAGCACATGGCTTGTGTGATCCTGCTTGTTCCTGAGTGAGTACTGACAAAGCAGTACCTTCACGTTCTGTAATAAAGAGTGTAAAAGGCTTACTGTAACATGGTGTCGCTAAAACAGGTGCTTGGCATAAAGCTTTCTTTAAGTCTTCAAAAGCTTGTGTATGTTCTGGAGTCCAAGGGAGGACAGTCGATGTCGCTGCCTCCTGGGTTGTCAACTGAATGAGTGGTTTTGCTAAAAATGCATATTGGGGAATCCACTGCCTACAGTACGAAGTGAGGCCTATAAAGGCCCGTACCTCCTTTTGTGTCTTGGGTGGTGGCATGTTTACAATTAACTGAATGCGGTCAGGTGTGAGCTGTCTCCCCCCTTTGGACAGCAAGTGCCCTAGGTACACAACTTGCTGGGCACAGAATTGCAGCTTCGAAGGGGACACCTTGTGCCCCTTGTCGGCCAGAAAATGTAAAACCGTCAGTGATGCTTTTTCACATTCGGGTTCGCTTCGGGCGGTGATCAGCAGATCATCGACATACTGAAGCAGTGCAGTGTTAACTGGCATGTGGATACTGTCAAGTTGTCTTTTCAGTGCTTGGCTGTAGATGCTAGGACTTTCTGTAAATCCTTGAGGTGCGCGTGCGAATTTAAAACTTCGTCCATTTAAACTAAATCCGAACAAATATTGGCTTTCCGGATCGATTGGGACGCTAAAGAAGGCGTTCTTGAGGTCAATTACAGTAAAGAACGTTGCCTCCGAATCAATAGCTGTCAGTAATGAAGAGATATCTGGGACCACGGGATATTGTGGTACAATGCATTTATTCAATTCGCGCAGATCAATAACTAATCGATATACTGGGGGTGCTTTTGGATCCGTTCGTTTAAGAATCGGAATGATCGGAGAATTACATACATTGGAGTCGGTTTCTACAACCACTCCTTGTGTAATGAGCTCGTCAATGATTTGCAGTAAAGCCACTACAGCATCTGGAGGTAACTTGTATTGTCGCATTCGTGGTAATACCACTCCTGCTTTGAGTGTGACTCGATATGGTGTAATGTGCATACAACCTACATCAGTGGGGCCTTTTGCCCATAAATGTGCAGGTAGATTCTGTAACCGGTGATCCATGTCTCTAGACACGTAGTGACCTTTAAAGTCACGCAAAAATAGTCGTACTCCGTCCGGAGAACAACATATTATAGCTCCTAGAGCTTTCAATGTTTTTATACCTAACAAGTTTTCTGGGCATGATTTTGTAAGCAATAAATCTGTAGTCCGTGTCAATGGACCAACTGTGAATGCAAGCGGTTGCGATACTTCGTTAATAGTAGGCTTTCCTGAGAAACCAAGGGAAATATTTTGTGAGCCTGAGAGGGGTGCCCCTGGGACTTCGTCGTGACTTATAGTTGTTCTGCTTGCCCCTGTATCAAGTAGAAACTTTCTGTCTTTCCCTAATACTTGACTCTGTACATACGGACCCTCTTGATCTACAGGAACCTCAATAAGGGGTAAGCCAACTTCCCTCTCTAGGCTATTTCATGTGTAGCGTTGATAATCTGGATAGTCATTTTGTGCATACTGGTACATCTGTTGTGTCGTGTTTTGTGTTGCGGCAATAGGCTGTGGCTGTGGTTGTGGCTGTGGTACCACTACGGTCTGTTGTGGAACCGGCATAGACTGTACATGTTGAGGTGCTTGTTGTTGGATCTGATCCTGTCTAGGCGGACGTGGTCTCTCCTTGGTTTTACCCGTAGAGATATTATGTTTCAGAACTGCACAATCGTTTATATAATGACCTGGCTGTTTACAATAGTTGCATGTCCCTTTAACGGGAACCGCTGAATTACTGGACTGTGTCGCACCCTTTTTATGACCGTCAGCTGGAACTGACTGGGCGACGAGCATTTTCATTTTCGTGTCTTTCATACGTCTTTGTTCGTGTTCTTGTTCTTCTCTAATTCTATTCTGGTGATACTGTAACATTTGTAACATTTGTGAAGGAGTGTTAGCTTGCCAAGGGCTCTCAACTTTCAATACTCTATTTTTAACCTGTGGCAGCGAATTCTCGACTAGTTTTGTTACAAAAAGATGTGGATATGACTCGCTACTTGCTTTCAGGCCGCTATTAATACCAAAACATTTTTCAAATCGGGAATAAAAATCACTAGTGTCTTCATCGGGTTTCTGTTTACAAGCTGAGATTGCTCCCCAGTCTTCCTTTTTCGTAGTTAATAAACGTGGCAATACTTGTACTAATAATCCTGGCAATGCTTTTGTTTTGTCCCCAAGCCCTACGCCTGCAGTTCGGGCATTTTCTTCGTTTTCTAATGCTGTCCAATCAATTTTTTGGTCTCCCACTTCTCATTCTTTTTCTTTGAGTTTCTCATAAATACCGGCAGGCAATAATACTTTCAATATTTTCATAATGTCAGGATAGGTATAATCACCCATGAGTAACATGTCCTTTAGTTCACGGTGAAAACCTGCTGGATCTTTGTCATGGCTGGGCACTAATTTTTTCATTTCCAATAGTTCTATTTTAGTTATGGGCGTGTACACAAACACGCGTCTAAACGTATTGTCATCATTTCTAACTGGGTGCACTTCGCGTAAGGGATTCTGTCTGTCTATGTAATACGTTTTTCTCTCCATGGAAGGAGCTGAATCATGTTCTGGACACAAAAAGGCACTATATCTATGTCGGTATTCTAGAATTACTTTAATTAGATCGGTACCTAGACCTCTCCATTTGTTCATGAGTAGTTCTATCAGTATATCAGGTAGGGGACCAGGATCGGAGTGTTGGCCTTTATATAATATAAGGAGATGTTGTATCATGTATATACTAGCTAAACGCTGTTCATCTGGGGCGAGATTCAGAAACGTGTGTGCTAGCGCATCATCACTGTATTTTTCAGGACTGTCAGCCCATTGTACTGCTGACCTGGCTAATTCTTGTTCATCCATAGAATCGAGCACATGGTACCCCCTTCGTTCTCGAAGTAATTTATCAGTAGCCTGGAATAAGTGTTCAGGGGTCCTTGGATTTGAGATAACTGTTTGAAAAATTCTGTTACATTCTGGATGTATCGGACGTATTTGATATTTGAAAGATCTTCCTTTTCCTACATAAGCTATCGTTTGTCTAGCTGGTAATTCTAATTGTCCTGTGTTCATTTCTGACTGTTCCTCCTCCTCTTCCTCTGATTCAGTTTTATCTGCTTCTAATCTTCTTTCATGTATTCGTTCTACTTCTTTTCTGATCCTTCGGCACATGACTTCTATACACTTCTGTTTATCATGTTTCCCGTCTGTTATATTCTGACCCCATCTGGTAAGTACTTGCATTTCCTCCGAATCTAACTCAGGCCTATCTCTGTTTCTGATCAAGCAGTTTATAAAAAAGCGTAACAATAATTTTTGCATGTCTACTTTCTGGTATTCCATGGCCTCGCCAATACTTTCAGGACCTTGCCCTGTTTGGACAAAGCGATATATTTTGTCTAGATGTTCAACCATTCCTGGTAATGTCATTAAATAGTTTGCAACTCGTCGTAAACGTACTGAAGATAGCAACATCCTGTCGTGTTTACCTGGCACTGGATCATATCTACAATCTGTAAGAGGCTCATTTAATATATTGTCATTAGCTCTTTGGGGTGTACGTTGGTGTGCTAAATCCCTATAAGTCAATCTAGTTGCTGGCGGTGGCGTGGAAAAACCTCCTGTCGCACCTCCTGAGGTGCCAAGTCCAAAAGGATTTGTTGGGTGTAGGGTAGAGAGTGTGGGTGCAGGAAGGACTGTAGAAACAGATGGAACGGTCTGAACGTGAGGAGGGGTTTGTTGCTGCGGAGGTTGGTGCAGCTGATCTTGGGGTCGAGCGTCGTTAACAGGTGGTGTGCGTTGCTGCGCACCATTAGCATATTCGGGGGCTGCATCATCTAAATAGGAAGAAAGGAAAATGTCCTTTGCGGTCTTGGGATGTACTTTAATCGGGAGTAATGGAGGTGGCAGATCTTTTGGTACCTCCAGGGTGGCCTTAGGCAAACCCTCGGCCAGAAGAGGATACATACCATTCATAAGAGTGTTTCGTTGTCTGTCTACTTGTTCTGTTTTTACTCGGATACCTTCGTCAATTAATATGTTTTCTCGGGCTCTTTCTGAATCTTCCCTACTTTTCTCTTCTTTTCTGAGCGCTTTCTCTGTGCGCCTATGCGATTCTTTACGCCATAGTTCAATGGCATCTTTCTGTGACTGTCTGGCTTTCTTTTTCCATAATACTTCTTCTATTCTCATGATGCAATCTGCATCCCATGTTCCAGTAGCGGGCCATCTCTGACTCTCTGCTAAATCCTTGGGGTAGTCCACCCATAGATCAAGATATAATACGGCATCTAGGCCATGTTTATGGTACATAAAATACCCTGGAGTGTCCCTAGGGGGAATGGGAACAGCTTCCTCGAGTATCCCTTTTCTAGTTTTTATCTGTCTTAATTTTGAAAATAACGGCATCTTAAACCTTGCAACTTGATTCTTACTCGGACTTGAACACAATAATTACAATAAACACAATAATGAAGATCGAACAATCACTCATACCACGACATTTAAAACATATCAAAACATTTTAGAACGTACAATAATAATTAGAATAAAACTAGTTAACTGCATAATACTAAATATACTGTATGTACTGCTAAACAGTACAGATACACTGCTAAAACAGTGCAGACCAGGTCTGTGTACCCAAACCCGTCTTGACCGGCACAAACTAATGTGCACGTCTAGATGCGTCCCCAGCAACGGTACTCACCGGGAAGCACGGAACGGAAGGCCTCGGAAGTCTGGACTGGACTAGACCAAACTGGACTGGACTCGACTCGTGACTTAGATACTTCGGAACTTCGGAATCTGGTGGGCCTCTGTATACCTCGGATCTTGCTCTCTCAGCTAGGCTCTGGTCGGGATTCTCCGCACTCCTCACCGCCTCGTCTGGGTGTTGATCGCAGCCTCAGTCGCCCCCGTTGGCCTGAGGGAGATACAGGAAATCCTGCGGGTACGCGTAATTGTCCGTCCGGCTGTGGCAGGAGACCGGGTCTGCAACGCACCTCCGGCGCGTGGGGTGTGAGAGGTGTCCCTGTTCGGGCGCCAATTATGTGGTAAATTTAAATTACCTAGACTTAATTTATGCGGTAAAATTCAAGAAGAATAACTCAGTAAAAATAAGAGGCAGAATCCGTGGTATTTGAGGTTATAAAAGGGAGTTTATTCCTTACAAAGGAATGATGATGGTTCGAACCAGGCAATCGAGTTCCGTCACCACGAAGGTTCAGGAAGGGATCAGCAATACATTATTGACAGGTTATAATATATATAGTAAATGCATTACAGTAAAGACAGATGCAGGAGGCGTAACAGCTGATAAGAATACACATACGTAATGAAAAAGGCGTTACAATAGGCGTGCATAAAGGCGTATACTAGAAACGTCATTTATGATGATGACACAAGTGGGTGGATCCATAAAAGAATCCTGCAAAGTCAGCAAAAATACATGGCAGAGATGCGCGCGCAGCCGCATGACGTGTGATTGACGTGTAACTAGAGGGTGAAGGGAACTTGACATTTAGCCCTACATGAGGAGACAAAAGTCTGGGATGTCAGGACAACCTAATCCTAAATCATATCTAATATCTTGTGTTTAAGGAACTATATTATCTGGAAGAAAAGGTCTTTTCGGACAGACCCTATTCTATACTGACTGCTAGTGCGTGTACACGCGTCTAAGTGTCTACATGAGATGCGAGGGGGCATGGGCCTACCATGGTAACGAAAGTCATGAATTACTTGCACAGGGACAGTAAGGCCGGGCCCTTTGCTCTGCAGCTGGAGGGATGTTTACCTAAGCTACTAGACAGGAATGCATTTCTTGAGGAGCGGAGCAGATAACTTGAAGGCTGAATACAGTTTTGGCAGGCAACAGGCCGGGCTAGGCACCGTTAGCCGCGCAGGAAGTAAGACAAAGTTCATGGATACAGATGCAGGTCCAGGCTGGAGCATTCAGAGGCAGAAGCAGGAAAAGCTCGATGGCAGAATTCAGGGCCTACCTTGCCAGAGCTGGAAAACGTGAAAAGTATACCATATAAAGACGGTGGCAAGGCATACTTAGGAACGGAATATCTGACCCATTCATGGCAGATCTGAAAGAGGACATATTAACGTTGGACACAATTGTATTTGCGTCTTCATAGCTTGAAGTGGAGGGAACATACATGTACTTGTAGCATGTACATGGAGCCGTTGGGGTCTAGATAGGGGACACAATTGATCATAAAAATTCATATTTCCTCAGAAGAAAAGCTCCAGAAAAGTTTTCTAAGTGTGAAAGTAGAAACTGAGACCGGGACCTGCCGGGAGCTGTAGCCGCTCAGGGCTCCATCGCGCCCGGCCTGAAACTTTGACTTTGGCCCGGTCTATCGCGAGCAGGTATCACAATATGGTGCTATAATCTTCTAAGTGCTATATTATATTAAATATTTGAAAATTCATATCTCCGGTTCCTTACATTGGATTTTTGTCGTTTTGGTGTCATTTTAAAGATAACAATATTTCCTATTTTTATAAATTGGTGTTGAATTTTATTATGTGTTGTGTCTTAATTATTTACTGTAATGGTGTTTTTAAATGCTTTACATACCTGTCTTTGAAGTTAAGCCTGTATGCTCGCAGCCACGTTACCAAGGGTTGAGTATAGGAATAATTTTCTAAGACCTATGCTGAGTACTACCATGTGTTAGTGACCTCATTGCCAGTGGCAGATCTACATTTGCCCCTACCAATAACCCACTTTCCAACACCTAGCTTTCATTATGAGCTTTTATCTGCCAAGAAGAACTTAGAAGAACACTGGATGAGGGAAAGAAGGCCGCCTTGATTTTGTTAGATCTGTCGGCGGCCTTCGACACAGTCAATCATGGAATCCTAATTGAAAGATTAGAATAGTTGGGACTCCAAGATACTGCCACCACGCCACTATCATCCTATTTAACAAACAGACCGTTTGTCGTAGAAATGGATGGATTAGTTTCTAAATCCTTCAAATTGCCATGTGGAGTGCCGCAGGGCTCTTCCCTCAGCCCCACTCTTTTTAATATCTACGTGGCACCTGTGACGGCCATAATTAGGAAATCCGGATTTTCTGTGGTCTCCTACGCCGATGATACGCAGGTAGTGGTCTCGGTGTCTAATAACATAGACGAGACAGCAGACCGTTTTAACACTTGCATGGTACAGATCAACATTTGGATGCAGAGAAATTGCCTCAAACTTAATGGGGGAAAACAGAGGTGTTGTTATTAGGATCTAAGACCTCCTTTTTTTCCCCAAGATGGTGGCCGGCCGACCTAGGTGAATGTCCTTTTCCGGTCACGAATGTGAGGAACTTAGGTGTAATAGTTGATGAAAGATTAACGTTCGAATGTCAAATCAAAAAACTGGCCTCCGCCTTTTGGGGCATTTTGAAAATGATTAGGAAGATCCGTCCTTTTATTCCATTGGACGCCCTGAAAACAGTGGTTATGGCCCTAGCTTTATCACGATTCGATTATGGTAATGCCCTATATGTGGGACTTCAAACACAGTTTTTAGTTAGACTCCAACGGATGTAAAATGCAGCGGCTAGAATGATTTTGGACATTCCCAAATTTGAGTCTGTTTCCCTTCGATTGAAAGATCTACATTGGCTTCCAGTGGCTAAAAGAATTATTTTTAAGTCGCAATGCTTAGCATTTAAGGCACTACATGGGAAGGGGACATTGTATCTCAGAACACACCTTAAGAAATATATTCCAGCTAGGAATTTAAGGTCAGCACAAGCATATCTTCTATCAATACCCAGATATAAGCAAGCTCGCTGGGGGGGCAGGAGCTTCTTTTTGGGAACAGCAAAAATCTGGAATACTTTACCCATGTCAATAAAAAACAGCAAATCACTAATGTCATTCAGAGGGCTGCTGAAAACATGGTTATTTAAGAATTAAAAATTGGAGCGCAGTTAATTTTAGTTAAATCGTAGAGGACCATACTCGTCGGTCATAGCGCCAAGACGCCCTTGGGCATTCGTGCGCTTTATAAGTCTCAAATCAAATCAAATCAAGTTGCAGACAGAAGAGACCCATAAGGAATCCAACACTCTGTGTGGCAGCTAAAGCGGGGGTCAACAGCCCCTCTGGGTGGAATAAAGCTCACTCCTAGGCCTGGGTTGAAGGATTTTCATACTGCTACTAGTGAAGAGGTATAAATATAGGGGGACAAGCCAACAAATTTACACGGAGAGCAAAGCCATACCTGAACCATGGGCCTGGCTTGGCTCTTAGAGGCCCCATGAACAACCCGAGACATGAACATATTTTGAATGTCAATCATCGAACACATATCATGTAAAAATATGCTGCCTCTTTAAAATGAAAAAAAGCTTCTTTCTATAACATGTCTAATCGATTCACCCTTATACATCAAATATTACAACTGCATTGAGAGGTATTAAATGTGCTAACTTTTAAATATGAACTTAGGAGCATTCGTGCCCCCCTGCCATGATGACTATGCTACTACCGATGCAAATAGATTGTGTATTTGAAGATGCTCTCATATGGGATAATAAGGATAAAGGAAGCATGGTGAAATAAAATATTTACCTAGAATCACACAGTTTGGGTATGAGGAAGCTGGGACTGATCCCGGTGTTCTGGTTTCACATTGTACAACCGAGCCATGAGATGAGTATCTCCCTCTCTCGCTCCTTGTAAATGAAAGTCACTGCTTTGATGTAATTCTTGGTGCCTGGTGTCGAGCGTGAGTGGCAGGGTGAAGCCACTTGAAAGCTCAGCTTGCTCTATTGAATGATGGAGGGTAACTGGAAGCAAAGGAAGTGTAACTGGAAGCAAAGGGAGGGAACCTTTGAGGTGAACCTGAAGCAAATAGAGGCTAAGTGAAGGGAGAGGGGAGTAACTGAAAAGTGAGCACTTAAAGGAGGACGAAGACTGAATGACAAAGGAAGGTGACTGAATAGAGAGGTTAGAGAGAGATCTCCTTGGTCTCCCAATTAAAATGATACCTCACGTGTATGGGTGGGCCATGGGCCTGCGACTGGGAAAGGCCAAAAACGTAGAGATATAGGGGATAGCACAGTGAGCTATAAGCGCAAATGTTTATATAGGATTTTAGGCAATTCTGCATTGGACAACCAAACAAGTGAGATATCATTTTACTTGGTTTATCAAGGGGAACTCTGGGTGCTAGGAAACTTGTGCTGTGCTGGTATGATGATCCTAGAACAGAAATGTAAGTAAAATATGAGTTTTTTTAAGCTAAATTTTAGGTTTACTGGGGATTCTGTATAAGAAAACGTTAGAGGATCCACGCAAGTCACACCTCCCTGGACTACCCCGGGTGTCTAGATTTGAGAAATGTTGGGGTTTGGTAGGTTCCCCTAGATGGCTGCCTAACCCTGTACCAAAAACACAAATTTACTACCACCCAGCATTCCCCAGTCTCCCAAGTAAAATGAAACCTCACTTGATTGGGATGACCAAGAGCCTGTGACTGGGAAAGGCCAAAAACATTGAGATTGAAGGCACAGCACAGCGAGCTCTAAGCGCTATATCTTTTTTTATAGGTGTTTAGGTGATTCTGCATTGGACAACCAAAAAGTGAGGTATCACTTTTATTGAGGGACCAAGGGAAACGCTGCATGGTAGGAAATTTGCGCTGGCACGGCGATCCTAGACAGAAATGTAAGGACAGTATGAGCTAAATATGAAGTTTGCAGGGAATTCTGGGTACGAAAACTTTGGAGGATCCACGCAAGTCACACCTCACTGTACTCCCCCGGGTGTCTAGTTTTGAGACATGTCGTGATTTGGTAGGTTTCTTTAGTTGGATGCCTAACCCGGGACCAACAAAGCAGGTGCCCCCTTGCAAAACCACGTCGTTTTGTGATATATAATTTTGATATCTCCACAATACGTGTGAGTTATAGTTAATGTAGTGTAGCTGCTAAGAAAAATACACTCAGTATGGAGGTGCATGAGTTATAATTTGAAGGCGGTGTGTAAATTATACATTAAAGGTATACCTTTAGAATTTCTAATTTTAGAAAAGTTTAAGTTTTGTTTGTATCTAAAGAATAAATAAAGTTATACCAATTTAACTCAGTAATGTTTATGTAGTTTAAATTGTGTTTGCATTGAAAGAATAGATTAATATTGCAAAGGATGTAACCTTTAGTTTTTTCACTATATATTGATACATGTGAGCATGTATATATGTATATAACCCACTGGCGGCTACTCTCTTTGAGGAAGGCTGTCTTGCACACTTTGATACAAGAAAAGGGGTTTACCCGTTTTAACCCTCTGGCACCTGGGTAAATACACAACATATGAAAAATATATAGTGCCTTGGGATGGATATAAACTTGATTACGTGAAGAAATAGTTTAGTTATCTCTATCAAAAGTACTTCATTTTAATCGAAAAAATCTATATATATTTTGTGAAATCAATCCAGAATCCAATGTGCCACAACCACCAAAAAAAACATATAATAATGTATGTCAAAAAAATATTTATATGGTATTTATAGTACGTTTCTCTTCACATTCTTTCAATACATATATACATCTTTGTCTCTTAATCACAATCTGCAATTGTCTATCTCTCCATAACAATATGCAATTGTCTCTTTGCCCTACTAATCAATAAGGATGTTTACAATGATTTAAATCACATTCCTTGAATGAAAATCACTCTATCAAAGCAACACGATGGATTGTTTTTTCACAAATACATTATTAAGTGTTCTTTTATCTGTTTCGTCACAGTTAAATTTCATCTGAGTGTCTCCAAAATAAATGTCGACGCGTTTCAACCTATATAATTTTAGGCCTCTTCAGGACTAGGGCAGTCAATTGCGCATATTCTCAATTCCACCTATAAACCAAATATACTATTTAGTGTATATATACACATACAACTGATAATATTTACATCTATATACATACAAACACATACTTAGGTAAAACAAAGTGTATTTACACCAGTACATTGTTTTAGTACTTTCTCCTCTCTGGAGTGACGTATTATGAGAGATTAGTAGAAGCATACCACCAAATTGTGAATCTTTAAAATAATAATAACAACAGTGCCCAAATTTGTGTGTTATGTGGCCGAAAAAGATAGTATACCACTAATTCCTTTAAGTGACCTAATTCATTAAAAACAATTATTTCAAAATAATTGCAGCCAATATACGTACGTTTACCTCAAACTCGGTCTGTCCACTGCAATGTAGTTCACGAGGAAAGTAAAGTGAACTACTATCTATCCCAAAATTATTGCGTTAATGGGGGACGGCTCCCACATGTTAGTGCTTAGTCAAAGCGAAAGTATCTCTAGTTGCTTCTCCTCGAGTCTGTTTCTTCCAAAAACGTTATCCTGAAAATAGTGAAACACTGGACCTAAATATATAAACATTCCAGCTCACTGGTAATTTCGCAAAAATGTATTACAAGCTAATCTAAAATGTACCTGCTCAATCTTGTTTTGAAAACTGAACGTCTCTAGGACCCGGCCAATATTGAATCACGCCGTCTGGACAGACTAAAACAACAAACAAATGAAATATAATCGGATGTCTAGGAAAAGATATCCAAATAAAATCTAATTCTGTAAAAGGTATCTAATAATTAATAATGGTACCTGGTATGACAGCAAAATACGGGCTTCGTATTTTTCTACATAAGATCCGTGGGTTCCGATCACATACACACTGCTCGCGTTACTGCACTCGCGCGTGAAGTTAATTACCACGTCCACAGTACGTAAATGCGTGTGAGTACGTACAAGCAAACATCGCTTAGAAGATGGACTATGGTAGTCTAATCGACACCAAGGAAAGACTTATACCGAGGAAAAAGTCTCTAAAGAGGCAAATTAGATAAAAGTATAATGTAAAAAACCAATTACTTACGGAATATTGTACTAAATGTGACCTGGTACAAATATTTAATATGAACCGAGAGTACCAGATGTATCGACTCTCTAATAAACCAATGGTGTCTGGGCTATCTGAATGTGGCTGTAACGAAAAAGGGGGATATATAAAAGAAATATATATTTCTAATTACATCTTCTAATGCAAAGAAGAAAAATAAAAAATGAAAACTACCGAAAAATAATTCGAATTACCGTAATAAAGGTGAGTATCAAATAGTCATACCTTATAACCCCAAAGAACAATAGGTGGGAATACATCACTCCTTACAGTCTTATTATCCATAGCAATATCTACAATGATGAATTATGTACAGTGTCATTTCCGCTAGATGTAAATATTATCAGTTGTATGTGTATATATACACTAAATAGTATATTTGGTTTATAGGTGGAATTGAGAATATGCGCAATTGACTGCCCTAGTCCTGAAGAGGCCTAAAATTATATAGGCTGAAACGCGTCGACATTTATTTTGGAGACACTCAGATGAAATTTAACTGTGACGAAACAGATAAAAGAACACTTAATAATGTATTTGTGAAAAAACAATCCATCGTGTTGCTTTGATAGAGTGATTTTCATTCAAGGAATGTGATTTAAATCATTGTAAACATCCTTATTGATTAGTAGGGCAAAGAGACAATTGCATATTGTTATGGAGAGATAGACAATTGCAGATTGTGATTAAGAGACAAAGATGTATATATGTATTGAAAGAATGTGAAGAGAAACGTACTATAAATACCATATAAATATTTTTTTGACATACATTATTATATGTTTTTTTTGGTGGTTGTGGCACATTGGATTCTGGATTGATTTCACAAAATATATATAGATTTTTTCGATTAAAATGAAGTACTTTTGATAGAGATAACTAAACTATTTCTTCACGTAATCAAGTTTATATCCATCCCAAGGCACTATATATTATTCATATGTCTTGCACACTTTGCTCGCTTGTTGAAATTCACCTTTTAGCATTGCCCTTACAGGCAGTGGGCGGTGTCAGTGGTACAAGTGGGCAGTGCCAGTGGAGGAAGAGGGCGGCAATATCCTAGGAACTTTTGGGCACCTGCATTTATGATTTTACAAATTAGACACTGCATAGGACCTGTAATTCTTCAGGGCCCCATACTCATGCTGCAAGTTATTTATACATTTTACAGAAAAGCTACCCCTTTAAGGTATAACCTACTGACTTCATATACCTGTCTCTTGTTAAAGACTGTTGGACGTGGCGCTCTCTGCAGGGTCACACCCAAAATGTTTGCCTTCAGCCTCCTATTTTATTTTTGTTTGTTTTTGTTGACCTTAGGCCTGCACTTTACAACTGCTACCAGTGCTAATGTGCTTGTGCTCACTCCATAAAACATGGTAGAATTGGCCTACAAATAATTGGCATATTTACTATAAATTCCTAGTAAAGTGGTATACCATATACCAAGGGCCGGTAAATTACATGCTACTAGTGGGCCTGCAGCATTTATTGTGCCACCCACTTAAGCAGCCCTTTTAATCATCTCCCAGGTCCGCCACTGCCGCCTGAATGCAATTTTAAACTGACAATTCGACTTGGCGAAATAACCCCCTTGCCAAGCCATAAAATCACCCGTTATTGCATATCAGCCACCCCTAAGATATGCTCATAGGGCAGGGTGCATTGTAATTAAAAGGTTGGACTTTAAGTTCTACATGTCCAGATAGTGAAAAACTCCTAAATTCATTTTTCACTACTGTGAGGCCTACATCTCCCATAGGATAACATTGGGCTAGCTTATGATTGGGTGGGAACAGGTAGAGATTTCATGTTTGATATCTGAGAATTTGGAATATAATATCCTCTTTATTGGTTAAGTAGGATTTTAAGTTACAATTTTGAAAATGCCACTTTTAGAACGTTATAATGAATGCTGATTAACTTAATGCACTCCACCGTTCAACGATATGCGATCAATGCCTCAAATGTGAAGGGTACTGGCGGGTATCAGCCACTGACCCAGGGTATAAAATTAATGCTAATAAATGCCCTGTGGCAGACTTGGGTTGCAATGTTTTATAAACCCATCTTATCAAAAAAGATTCTTGGATAAAACCGTTTTGTGGATAGATAATTTGAAGTATATTGAATTTGTTTCTTTCATTCAACTAACTTTCTATTTATTCAACATTTATATATTGATGAATTCACTTCCAACAAAAATAAGTTCAAACCAAAACCCTCAAAGCGTTTTGGACCCTTGGTTCTTCATCAGGTTATTTTCACTATGGAACACAAAGACACCACTCCATGTTACAACTGCAACAATATACTAAAGGGATCAGAGATAAATCATCCATCCAAAGGCACTAATATCAGCATTTTTGCATACTTACCTCCAAACACAACTCAGTTATATAGAGCTCCAAAGTCCTCTATCAACCTATAATAAAGCAGCACATTATATGATAAACATATATAAATGATACTAAATGAATAATGCATTTATGATGTGTGCATGAACACATGAAATGCAATTCGGGACACATGAGCAGAAAAACACAAAGCTTACATCACTTCGTGTCTCCCCATGTGCTGCTTTCCTCTCCCATCCCTGCCTTCGAGTATTGCCGATCTTGCTTTCCACCCCTCTCCTAATCTATAAACACACAGCCACAGATCTATTTTGGCCTGGTATGATTACATGGCAAACTCTGTAATACTGAGTATTTGTTTCCGTTCCTCATTGGATGGAAAGTTTTTTTTTTTTTTTTTTTTTAAGTTTTTATTGAAATTAGACAAATCAAATAATACAGATTTTGCGGCTGTGCGATACACAAATAACCAATCAGTAGCAGCATTGTGACATTTCCGGTCCTGAGATAAACAATACCACATCATGAATGCAACCGACAACAAGACCCCATCTACCAATCCATCATTAACACCTGCCCGAACCTGAACCAGGGGGATCCCTGACCCGGGAGCTGTCTCCAGGGTGCCAAAGACGTCCCCCTCCCCTGCCCTCATTTCTAACATGGGAAAACGCCACGCGGTGCACAGTACCTGACCCCAGGAGCTTAATATCCCCGCGTCGACACCCCAGCAGGACCCCTACATCTTCGTAATAGTGGGTTGGTACGACCTACCCCACTCCAGTGGGAGCTATTCCGGGATTCGGGGATGGCGGGGTCGAGCCAGGCAAGCCTGCAATGTATGTTTTATAAGGGCCCCAGATGTCCCTAGGACGCGCTATCGTTGGGAGGAGACTAGAGTAGATCTCGCTATTCGTGCTGCAGAAAGCCATGGCTGTAAGCCATGTTTTGGACGTGGGAGCTGTCTTCCTCCCCCAGTGCTTTGTTATCTCCCGCTTGGCCAGAAGAAGCCCTAGAGAGGCCAGTTTACGGACATTCTTTGGGAAATTGACCGTATAACCCAACAGTGCGACCTCAGGAGTGGGAATGAGTGTAAGCCCTAGCATCTCTTCTAGGATCTTGTGAACCTGAGCCCAGAATGCCTGCAGTCTCGGACACGTCCAGGCCATGTGTGCAAAATCGGCATGTGGTGCAGCGCATTTCCAGCAGGCGTGCGGTCGCGCGGGATCAATGGCGTGGAGTCTAGCCGGGGTCATATACCAACGGCGTAGGAATTTATAATGTAGGAGTTTGTGACGGCTATTCAATGACACTGTGTCGGTGACTTTGCAACATGCCGTCCATTGGTCGTCCGTGATAGGCCTGCCAAGGTCTGTCCCCCACTCCTCCCGCGCACGATCATCCGCACCGGGGACCCGCGCCGCGCACGCCCTGTACAGCTTGGAAACAATATGTGCCCCCGTATCGGCGTCAATCAGGATGGTGAGAGGTTCAAGGGAGGCCGGCTCGAGGGGGAATCCCTGAATCTCCGCCCGGGCGGCGCAATAGAGCCGGCGAAGAACGAACCGGTCCATGAATGTAGCGTCACTGAATCGCGCGTCCTCTGACGCCGAGAAAATGTGCCCACCCGGGTACAAGTCCCCGATCCTGGTGAGGTCAAATTTCGTCAACGTTCGTCGCACTAGTGCTTCATCCGTGCCAGGTAACAGCCCAGGGTTGGGTATCGGGAGGGAAGACGAATACAGCAGAGGCTGAGCCAAATAGCGCGAGAGCCTGGTCCATGCCCAGCTGGTGGTAGACACGGTTTGGATGTCCTTTGGGTCCCTGGGGACACCTTTGGGCAACACCGTCGACAGGCGACCCGGGAGGACAAAGTCCGCCTCTGGGCGAAGGAATGGGATCCGAGCATCAGGGTGATACCAGGCATAGGCATGTGCACACTGAGCGACTAGATAGTATAAATATAAATCCGGCACTCCAAGGCCGCCACGCTCTTGTGGGAGTGTGAGGGTCGCCCAGCGGATCCGGGGGTGTTTCCCGCCCCAGACCAGCCTAATCATTAGGGACCGCAGTGTGGAGAAGAAGGCCCGGGTCAGAGGGACAGGGATGTTATTGAAAAGATACAAGAATTTGGGGAGCACTATCATTTTAAGAATAGCTATCCTGGCGGACATAGAGAGCGGGAGCCGCAACCACCCATCCACCTGAGTCTCCAGCCGCGCAATCGCGCGGCCATAGTTGAGGCGGATGATTTCGTCCGTGTTCAAATGTATTTGTATGCCCAAGTATCGCACCGAGTCTGAGCACCACTCAAGAGGGAACTCACATTGCCATGGGGATGTGCCGATAGTCAGTGGGAAGATGATGGACTTATGCCAGTTTATGCCCAGGCCCGAATGGCTACCGAAACGAAGGATCTCATGTATCAAGGGGGCCAGGTTGGCCTGCGGCTCCCTGACATACAGGATTGTGTCATCGGCATAAAGAGAGGCCGGCAATGGGCCCGTCCGAAACTGGAGACCCCGGTGGAGGTGCCGCTCTTGGAAATGCCGAATCAGGGGGTCCATAGCCAAAATGAACAAGAGCGGTGAAAGCGGGCAACCCTGCCGCGTACCGCGCGTGAGTGAGAATGGGCGAGATAGCGTGCCGTTGAGACGCAAACGGGCCGTAGGGCGACTATAAAGGAGTCTGACGGTCGCCAGGAAGTTCATGGGCATGCCCATGCGCTCCATGACGGAAAGAAAGAAAGGCCACTCCAAAGAATCGAACGCTTTTTCGGTGTCTAGGAGGATCGCTGCAGCCGGAGTGGTCGGGTTAATTCTGTGCAGAACCGTGAAGAGCGTACGCAAATTAAGCGACGTCGAGCGGCGGGGGACAAAGCCGGACTGTGCGGGCGATATAATGAATTCCATCAGCTGGGAAAGCCTGTTGGCCACTATTTTGGCCAAGATCTTATAGTCAGTGTTTAAGAGGGAGAGGGGCCTGTACGACCCACACAATGTAGGGTCCTTATTCGGCTTCGGGAGCAGCACAATGACCGCCTCACTAAGAGTTGACGGGAGGGAGCCACGTTCCAAGGCCTCCGCATACACCTCTATTAGCTTGGGCGCCAGCAGATCCGAAAAGGCCTTGTAGAAGTCAGCGGAGAAGCCATCAAGGCCCGGGGCAGAAGAGCCCCGGAGCACTTTGATCGCCCCCCGCACCTCCGCAACCGTTATAGGTTCCGCCATGAACTCCTGCATGCCCCTATCCAGGAACACAAGAGCGATTTCCGATAAATAGGCCGCACGCGCGGCAGCGGAGTCACCCAACTTGGTGGTGTATAGATCTGTGTAGTAGGCCAGGAACTCGTCCCGGATCTCAGCGGGCGTCGTGCGGAGCTCCCCGTCCGTGCCTCGCACCTCGGCGATCAGGGACTTGCTGTATGGTGGTCGCAAGGCCTGCGCTAGCGTGCGCCCTGGTCTGTCCCCCTCTCCATACCTACGCGCAACCTGGTATTTCCCCAGATACAAGATCTCCCTGTCCGCGGCCTCCCGGAAGTCAGATAACAGTCGTAAGCGCCTGGTAAATACCTCGTCCGCGGGTGCCTGTTGTGCCTCAGTGTCTAGCGCGTCTAGCTGTGTCTCCAGTTGTGTGATTGTGGCGCGCAATACTTTCAGGACCCCCGCATGCTTAGCAATGCAGACCCCTCTGATGTATGCCTTGAACCCATCCCAGAGCACTGCCCACGAGTCCACCGAGCCAGTATTTATGGTGAAATAGTCTTCTATCGCCTCGGAAACCTCGTGCACAAAAAGGTCATCCAGCAGCGCCCTCCCAGGGAAGCGCCACTGCCGTTCAAACCCCTCAGGTCGAGGAACGTCTAAGCCAAGCAGGACTGGAGAGTGGTCCGAGTACGTTCTCGGGAACGTCCTCAACGCGCGGAACCAAGGGGACAGGCCCGGGGAGAGGAGCCAGTAGTCAATTCTGGTCCAAGTGTTGTGCTGCCCCGAAAAGTGTGTGTAGTCAGTAGTGTTTGGGTGTCGCCTGCGCCATATATCCGTCAACGAGAATCGACGGCAAAGGTCCTGGAATGCGCGCCTTGCCCTAGGCTTAGAGTCTGTGGCCCCAGAGGTGCTATCCAGCCCCACATCCAGCAACATGTTTAGGTCGCCGCCCAGCAAAACGCCAGCCGGCGCTAGGGTTACCAGTTGGGCCGCAAGCGCATTGAAAAAATCCGGGGAATCAGTGTTGGGGGCATACACACAGACAAGAGTAACAACATGGCCCATCAAGACCCCCTGTACAATACAGTAGCGCCCCTCCCTGTCCCCCAGAAACGTCTGGCACTGAAACCGGACTGTCTTATGGATCAGCACCGCAGTGCCTCTGGCGTAAGTACTGTAATCAGCGAAGTATCGGTGAGCGCCCCAGGAAGCCGCAAAGCGGGAGGGCATGGGGCCATGCAGATGAGTCTCTTGGAGAAAAGCAATGTCCACCCGATGCCGATTTAAGTAATGCAGTACTTGTTTGCATTTACTCCGGTTGTTCAGGCCCCGGACATTCCAAGTCATCAACGACAGATTGAGAGGAGCTTCATTCAAACCTATGTGGGCCATTGGTGCCAGTCAGCAAGTGATGGGAGCAGCAAAATCGGAATGTCATTGTGTATCAATAAAGTTCGTTCACACATAGCCGTAGTAGTAGAATCAAAATTGCTTACCTCCACCCCCCTCCCCCCTCCCAGCCAAACCACGCAAACGTGAGGCAATCCCAATTCTAGAAAAAAAGAAGAACATAGCTCTAGGCAGGAATACCCAGTGTAACCAAACAACAAAAAGTAGAGCATCGTAACAGAAAACGATCCCAGCGGTTTCAACCAAAGGGGGGTGACAACGATCCGCAATCAACCCAGCGCAGCAGCACCAATATACTCCAAATGTTAATACGTCCTCAAATAACCAAAGTCTAAACAGTGCAAAGTTCAGTAACGGGCGCAGTCTCAGCCGACACTGGAGGATAAGAACAGGTCCTGGCTGCCCGCAGACCCACTACCAGGGGGAGACAGTCCACCCTCATCTCCCCCCGGCGGGCCCTTGCGCGGCTTGTAGGTACGGCAAAACTCCTGCACCGCAGCGGGATTGTCAAATAGCCGAGCTCGGCCATCAACCTCGACCCGGAGCCGGGCCGGATAGAGCATGCCATATTTAAGGCCCAGGTTCCGGAGCGCCGCCTTCACCCCCGCATACTTACGCCTGGCCTCCTGGACCATGGCGGTGAAGTCTGGGTAGAATGAGAGTCTTGCACCTTGCCAAGTAATCTCGCCCTTCTCTCTGGCAAGCCGCAAGGCCGTGTCACGGTCTCGGAAGTTCATAATGCGGGCAATCAGGGGGCGAGGCGGGAGCCCCGGGTTAGGCCTCGGCCCCAGGGAGCGGTGGGCACGCTCCACCACGAAGCCAGGAGTGAAGGAGTCTCTCCCAAAGATATCAGCCAACAGTTGTTCCACAAAAACATCCAGCCTGCCCGTGGACTCCGGAACCCCAATAATCCGTACATTGTTGCGCCGACTGCGCGATTCCAAATCTTCGTTTTTGCTGGCCACTTCCTTCAGTATGCGCTCCAATCTGTCCACCCTTTTGATCTCCTGTACCGATTTATCCTCCACTGCCGAGATCCGGGCCTCAGCCTCCCCCAAACGCTTGTCATGGGCCTGGATTTTGGCCCCCATAGTTTCCAGCGTCTTATTTAGGGCGTTAAAGCGACCATCCAGGGCCCTGAAGCCGGCACGCATCTCCTGTAGCCAGTCCGGGGCCGGAGCCTGGGTCGTCGAGCCGCATGTCGCCCCACTAGCCGGGTCCGGCATGTCAGGGGGGTTATCCGTGGGCTGCTCAGACAGTTTCTCAAACTGCAGCGTTTTCTGTTTGGGGTCCTTGCGGCCCATTCTCACAACCGCCAGACGTGTGGAGAGCAAGGGAGGCGATGGTGCGATGGAGCGTCCGGCCAATCCTTAGCCAATCTGGTCTGGAGCACTGATGATGGAGGGCCCACCGGGCACCGGACAGATCACGTCCTCACCGCGCAGCAGGCAAGAGCCACGACTCCGTGTAGCCAGCAGGGCCCCAATGGAACATCAAGTGCGCCATCGCGATGTGTTCAGCAGCCACGACTCGGCGCCGCCGGGAGGGCCAAGGGAGGAACGCAACAACCAGCCGCGGAGCACATGGCAAAACCCGAGAGGGCCCAAGCAACGAGGCAGAGACAACCCGGGCGTCGGGCCCAGCGCAGGGCCCCAACCGCCCCCCCCCACCGCCAGCAGGCCGTCCCGCCACCCCCCCCCAGGCTCCCCGACCGGATTAGTCCGGGGCCCCAGGGAGGAGATAACGAGCGAGGCCGCGGCCGGAGCGCAGGGCCAGGGCCGTGCGCCCGGTCGTCCTCCGGCCGCAACGGCGTAGGGAGAAAGAGGCGGGCCCCCGCCAGCCAGCACCCCGGTGCTCAATGCCCCCCCCCTCCGAGCCCCCCGGGTACCTGTCTCTCGGCCGGCCGCCCTCCTCGCACTCGAGTCCCCCGATCCCGGATCAGCCCGCCATCTTGGGCCTCAGGATGGTGTGCTCATCTCCGGGCGCCCCCGCTGCCCGGGAGGTCCGCTCTGCACTCCAGCGCACTCCGGGGACTTAGTAGGGTCAGCGGCAGCGTCTGGCGTCCCGCGCCCGCATCAGGAGGGCGAGGAAAGCAGGGTTTGCGCCGGGTCGATGGCGGAGCTTCAACGCCGTGCGGCCATCTTAGCCCGCGGCTTGGCCACGCCCCTCTTTGGATGGAAAGTTAATGACACCCTTTACATTCTGACACTTCCTCAGGCAGCTGTTGTTTTCACTGCCTGCAACTAGTCCTCACTATTATTTTGAAGCTGGACCACATGCAATAGGCTATTTAAATTGTGGCCTGTGCTTTCTGTGTGAATTTAAAAAAATAACCCATGTTATTTATCAAGATTGACAATATTGAACTCAATGTTCAATTTCGAGATACTTTAAGAAAAAAATGTGCTTTTCCTTCAATATATCAATTTATCTCTAACTTTTCTAACTACGCTTTCACAAAACCTGTCGCTCAGCACTCATTTTTATAAAGGCGAAGGCTATTAGCTTTGCCAATGCTTACTAATGATGAGACAGCAAACCCGGCTAATACCACTAGCTCAGCATCTGCTGAGTGTGCCGAGTTTTCTTTTTCTCTGCAGCACATATTTTAAACAATGGGTAGATTTAGAGCTTGGTGGACAGGTCACTATGTCACAAACATGAAGGATATCATGTCCGCCGTATTATTAGTTCGACTGGATATAATGGCATCGTAATTTGCGGATGGGATATCCACCACGTCCGTCACGGAGTAACCCAATGCACCAAACACTAAAACAGTCCCTGCGTCCTTAGGGCTTCTCTTCATGTTGCTTATCCAGCCATCACAAAAACTTCTGTCATGTCTGGGATGAATAAATCGTCTGGTGCAGGTGTTTGTTAGCAGTGTTTAGGCAAGAGTACTACACATGAAGAAGCCGCTCCTAGCAGCCGCTCACTGCACAGAGCCATGCACAGAAACGGTAGTCCACTTCTGGTATGAAAGCACAGTTTGTGCACTATGTACATCATCTTAGTTGGGACGGGGACCTATGCCCAGCATTTTGGAATTATTCCAATCTAAGCTCAGGCACAATGGAAGCACAACACTTTGTTTCATCAGAAATGTTCCTCAAAATCACAACCTCAATTTCCACTGCTTTCACTTTATTCAAACTGTCAGTGAGAGTATGAACGGTATACAGCTAGACTGGGCAGCATAAAACAGAATGAAGTGATGCAACACAAAATCACATCTAGACAGCAACATTAATTCTTGACGTTATATTTATTCTCCAATTTGCATCAATATAGCAACGTTATTTATTTGTGCTGCATGCTTGTGCTGGAAGCAGACATATTTCAAAGAAAAGCTCTGTCACCTAGAAGAGAAATATAAATATACATTTCAGTTAGGGCTAATGAAACAGAATAAAACTTTTACATTTTTAGGTAACTTGAACGAAAAAGTTAGCTAATTATGCTCCAAACAGCAATGGTGCACTGAACAGTTACATTATTTGTATTTCAATACATAGTGACCAATTTGGCTTTTGGTGCACCTCCTGCACCTTTTTCACAATAAGAAACAGAATAAGTGTTAAGATCTTTCCTGGATTATTATTATCACTATGGAGTGCTCAGTCACACAATGCTCACGTTAGGACCAAGCTTTATATTACTGGAGTGTAGACACGGCAAAACAGAGCTGACAGGAACGTCCCTGCCTTACAAGTTCACCAGGTCCAGGCCTGACTATCTGCTTTAGTCCGGATTTTTACTTTTCATTCCAGGACTTGTAGTCCTTGTTTAGCTGTATAAAATCAGGAAAATAAGTCCTAAAATCTAAAGAAACAAACAGCATGGACTAGATTAGCTGCTCAATTCTGAACCAGGGGAATCTTGGTAGCTATGAGCAGCTGTGGCAGAGTGAGAAGGGCCTGAGAAGTTTTGGAGAGGGCGGAGATATAACTGATTTCAGCTTGTCTTTCTAATTACAAAAAGTTCTAAAGACCACAGACGTTTGCACTGATGCAAATTAATCCCTTGTATGCTCATGACGGCTCTGGCCCTCATGCATCACGGTGGGCGTGTGCGCACGACGGCCGGGAGCCGTCCGAATCCCGCCCACCGTTTATTTCTCCCGCACAGCGCGGAAAATAAACCCGCGCCCAAGGGGTTAAAGAAACCAGGGCAAATGTGTGCTTCTTTTCTGTAGATTTAGACATGGGCGCAAACTGATGCACACCCCTTTTCTGGTTGCGTTAAATGAATGCATATATTCTGACAAATTTGTTAATGTAAATTATGGGAGTGTTATTTTCTTCTAGAATTTATTGCAAGATCATCAAAAATGGTGCAGGAATAGTTTGTTTTTCAAAAAAGGCCATTTATGGATTACGATCAGATAAGCTTTCTATTACACTTTAAAATGATGTATAACAATACATATATTAAATATGGTTCCACAATGCATCTGTAATATGGATACTGCCTCAACATGCACTGGCAAAGCCAAGAAGTCTGGCTATAAAGTGTTAATTTGGGTAAACAACAGGAGCAACAGGTTCTGGCAGGTAAGAACCATGGTGGAAAGAAAAGCGAGCCAGACAGGACTAGGAAAGATAGACGAGATGTCAGTGTGGTGAGAGCAGGTGAATTACAGGATATTAATGGAGCCGCTGTAGTTTACAGATTGGACATCGCAGTTACAGATGAGGAGCAGTAGGTGGCGTGAAATGAGGTTGGATCTTAGTCACCAATTCCCGAAGGACAACAACAGAGTATGCAGGTGGAGCCAAAGAAATAATGAACCATACAGTTCACTTCTCTCCACTGATATTCTCTGTCACTTACACTTACTCTTCCAGACGATGATAGATGTGGTTGATAATTGTAGGGCTGCTCTTCTAAAATATTCCAGATGTTCCATGCCACAGTGAGTGCTTCAAAAACACAATAAATAGCATTAGTGAAAGACTCAAAGTATTGTGTCACTCTACACACACAAATTACCTCTCTGCACACCCCAAAATATCCCTCTCGGTTCACTCCGCAGTCCCCCTACCTTGCTCTGCATAAACTGTAGAAGCATTATAGACTCCCATTGTCATGCTGCTTCCAGTGTCCACTTTACACTGCATGAAGTACAGTACATTCCAGAATCCACTTTAGATTGTGAGGCTTGAGATAAACGTTTACAATGCAAGCAGAGTTTGTACAACCTAAGCATTCCTATGAATGCCTCACTGGGAAGGTCAGCAGATGAAAATTAAAGTGATTAAAAGTCCCATTTCTGGACAAGCTTCACCACCGAAGTACAAGCTAAGAAGTGTACGCACTTATGAATCGTAGAATGGGATTCATCCTTGAGGGCAAAGGAAGCATCACTCTGAGGCATGTGTAGGATATTTAAACCTCTTTCTCTTATTTTTAACCTTAAAACAATGGGCATTCTGGCGCATCGGCATTATTTTGCTCAAAATTCACATCGAATTACCCAAACAAGTAAAATTAACTCAGTGTTACCGCACCCATTAATGCGCCACACAGTTGCATAAAATGTAACAGCAAGAGCTAACAACCTTTCGTAAGATTTAAAACTAACAATGAATGTATTTTCTTAACCCCTTCAGTGCCCCGCCCTTTCCACTCCTGTGCCGGCCGTTCCATTAGCGGGCGGGGTTCATGACGAGATAGTCTCGTCATGGGCACAGCGCAACCGTGCTCCATGACGAGACTATCTCGTCATGGGCACAGAAGAGGTTAAGAGAACGAATCTCGGATGTTGTCATTACTGTGGAACAGAAATCGCACTCGTGAATACCGTGACCGTCTTGTGTGGATCAGCTAACCAAGGCTCCTTAAGCATGTTGATCCTTCTCAAACACTTTGTCTCATCTTCCTATTCTGACTTCAGTCTGTTTCACACTTCAGTGACCACTCCAGTGCAATTGTTTGAATTGTTCTACCCTGAGAGGTCACATGAGGAGTACCAGGTCGATCCCCCTCCAAAGGATGCCTGCTCTCACTCACCCTCTCAATCATGACTGTATACGGTAGGAGGGCTTTGCATGGTCTATCTCCCTCCAAAGGATGCCTGCTCTCACTCGGGGAACAGCCATTTCAACGCGGTTTTTACCACGCGTTGCAATTACAACGCATGTGTTACAACGCATGCGATGTTACAACGCGTGGTAAAAACCACGCATACCATTACATCGCATGCACTTTTACAACGCATGCGATGTAATGGCTATCCACATTGTTGTGAAGAAACTGTGGCTGTTTCCTCACAACGACGTGGACCTCTGACGACGCAGGAAGCAGGAACCGGGAGTAGAGACGGCAACGCTGGAACCACGAGGAAAGAGGTAAGGCTGATTGTGCTTATGGTGGGGGTAGTGTAGGGGTGAGAGTAGTGTGGGTAGTGTAGTAGTGTTTTAGGGTTTAGGGTAGTGTAGGGGTGGGAGTAGTGGGTAGTGTTGTAGTGTTTTAGGGTTTAGGGTAGTGTTGGGGTGGTTGTAGGTTGGCTAGTGTAGTAGTATTTTAGGGTTTAGGGTAGTGTAGGGTTGGTAGTAGTGTGGGCAGTGTAGTAGTGTTTTAGGGTTTAGGGTAGTGCAGGGGTAGGAGTAGTGTGGTTAGTGTTGTAGTGTAGTATTGTTTTAGGGTTTAGGGTAGTGTAGGGGTGGGAGTAGTGTGGGTACTGTAGTAGTGTTTTAGGGTTTAGGGTAGTGCAGGGGTGGGAGTAGTGTGGTTAGTGTTGTAGTGTAGTATTGTTTTCTGGTTTAGGGTAGTGTAGGGGTGCGAGTAGTGTGGGTAGTGTAGTAGTGTTTTAGGGTTAGGGGTAGTGTAGGGGTGGGGGTAGTGTGTTGTGTAGGGGTAGGGTTGTCACTTACCTTGCATACTTTTACCACAAGTATAGCTTTACCACGCATGCCTTTGCGTTGTAATGGCATGCGCGGTAAAGGCATACTCGTGGTAAAAGTATGCGATGTAATGGCATGCGAGGTCATTGACATCGCGTAGTAATACCCGCGTTGTAATGGCACGCGTGGTATTAGTATGCGATGTAATGACATACAACCCTCTCACTCACGCTGTCAATCTTGTCTGTGTATCATAGGAGGGCTTTGTATGGTCTCTCCCCCTCCAAAGGATGTCTGCTCTCACTCATGCTCTCAATCTTACCTGTACATGGTAGGAGGGCTTTGCATGGTCTATCCCCATCCAAAGGATGCCTGCTCTCACTCACGCTCTCAATCTTGTCTGTGTATCATAGGAGGGCTTTGTATGGTCTCTCCCCCTCCAAAGGATGTCTGCTCTCACTCATGCTCTCAATCTTACCTGTACATGGTAGGAGGGCTTTGCATGGTCTATCCCCATCCGAAGGATGCCTGCTCTCACTCACGCTCTCAATCTTGTCTGTGTATGGGAGGAGGGCTTTGCATGGTCTATCCCCCTCCGAAGGATGCCTGCTCTCACAGATTGATTCCTCTGAAAGACACTAAAAAAGTGCATCAGGCAACCTTTAGCGATACGATCAACAAAGTGATTGTTATAATGCTTGAATTAATCCCAGCGATTGGTAATTACTCTTTGCTACATTCCAGTTCACTGATTTTTGCTCACTTTGCTACTACAGACCAACCATATGCCACAATTAAATGCAAATCACTCTAGGTGCTCACTCCAGTAGCGGCGGTTCTACCGTGATCTGCTAGGCCTTATCCTCTCTTAATGAGCGCACATGCGACTCCCTTATGCTTTGCCATCAGTGAGGTGCATCAGGCGTTTTACGGCACAGTGAGCACAGGATATAGTGTTCGGCCTTTGCGTCGGGCACTAGTAATCACTGGTTATTATCCAGTACAGGTACTTTCATTTACTGCAGAATTTGCACCGCAACGCTACAACTGCACTTCAATTGGATAATATTATTATTCACGTCCTCTCACTCCACCCCTTGGAAGCCCTGTCTATCAATGCACTTACCCTTCCACTCCTGGCAGCATAAGGTTTAGATCGCTTCTCTGTATCACGCTCTCTTGTGAGTGGTGAGTGGTGGGGTCTGTGAAGGTCCGAAAAGAGGTCATCAGCTGTCGTGGCTAGCATTACTCCCAGGTGGCGGGGCGGGGGGTAATGCGGAGAAGAGGAGGGGTTAATAATATAATAAAGAAAAAATGTACTTGTCCGCCGGCCGGGTCCCACGTTTTCTCGGCACCTGCTCTTGCTCTCCTGCCTCCGGCAGGAGCAGGAAGAAGGCAGCATCCCTCCCCTATGCAATGGCAGCGTTGTGATTGGTGAGGATGCTGCCTAGCAAGGGGCTTACGGGGAGGCAATTTTGTCTATGTAGGCTGCATTTCAGCCTGCATGGATAAACGGCAAAGTGCTCATGATAGGTCTGGGCGGCCCCAGAGAGCTGATCAAACAGTCACTGTGCCCTCAGGAGTGGGCACGCCACTCCTCCCCTGCTTGAAGAGCAGCCCCGCCCACCCACCTGCCTCCAACTAATCCCTTCTGTTCTGCTTTCCCGCACTGCGAGAAGCAGAAACATAAAATGGTAGTTATTACCATTTTATGCTTCTGCTTCTCGCGCTGCGAGAAAGCAACGGGCGACGCTTCTCTGCCCTAGAGGAGGAGCCGCCCCAAAAACCACTTCTACCAACGGCAGACAACATCCCTTGCTGCAATGAGAAATCCCCTCACTCTTTGTAACCCACTTTAGCACCCCTTGGTATTTTGCCGAAGCAGAAAGATGATCACAGATACTCCCGTACCATCAACACAGTTTCTGGGAAGTCACAGGGGATAGAGGATAAAACCCTTACCTGCACTATTTCCCCAGCATTGGTATCTTTCACAGATTCACATGCTTTGAGTATCCTCCATTGTCATACAAAGACCATGTACCATATGTAAAAAGGATAGCCAAGTTTAATTTAGTAGCCCATCAAGGTCGCCTTAGGCAAGCAACAAGATCACGGAAACCACAGAAGCCATTTTAGATTCTATGAAGTACAGCAAATGAGCGAGAACTGTACACACCAAGCAGGCTGCATAAAATATATTTTTGTGTGCAAGAGTGCATGCATGTGTGTGTGCGTGCACATACATGTGGGTCAATATGTTCATGTATGTGGATCTGTGACTGCATGAATTTATGAAGAGCATGCGAGTGTTGTGACCACCATGGTAATTTGATAGCCCAGGCACAATGGTCCTAATTGTTGGCAGCTTGTGGGCATCTATCGGATGACACTAATTGATCATGTGTGATAAAATGCTGGTCCCCAGTTAATGATGGAAAAAAATGCTGGTCCCCAGTTAATGATGGAAATACTTGGCAACTCGTGGGCCATCAATGGCACGTTGCCCATTTACACTCAGCAAAATGATGGCCCTAGAACGAAGATGATAATTCTTGGAAACTTGATACTTTCCGACAACTCACATTGCCTACCCATATTAAAATGACCGCCCTCACATAATACTTATATATTTGTTGGCAACTTGTGGCAATTTATGGCACAATATCCACCTACTAGCAAATTCTGGAGACAAGGGTATTAAAACCTAGCATGTTGTAGGCATCCACAATGGTGCATATATCTGGCATGGTGATGGCCCTTAGAGAATGCTGGGCATCGTTGACATGTTGAGAAATGCCAGGGTCTGATGGGTGTGCCATAGAGAATGGAACCAGAGTGTGAATTGAGATGGATTGGAAAAGAATCTATATTGAGATACTCTTAAATATTTATAGTTTGACCTTGTTAGGATGTCTATTGTACAGAGCCATTGGGTAAGAATAAGACTATTACTTGCCATTGTCAGGACCAACATTGCATTCTATTTCTCCCTCCAATGTGCAGTCACAAGGCACAATTTTTAAAAACTGTCAGCGTGAATTTCAATACAAAACAGAGACATTTTAGAAGATTACGCTATTGATCCAACGCAAATCTCTATTGTATGAGATATTGATGTAGGTGATATGAAAATAAATATGCTCTTGAACAATCAAGCAAAATAAATCTCCTATCATAGATAGAAAGCATTGGATTGTCAACACAAAACAGTTGTTTGAAAGATGTGTACCGGCATAAGCCTATGCTGGAGATGGGAAAGAGTCGAGTGTGAATCATAGTGAGCGCCTTTCGTTTAAGACACTATTGAAACAAACTGGACGAGGAGGTGAGTGTTAGATGTTGTGAGGGACAACGGTCAATATATGTGACATGTCATGCTGAATAAGTATAATAGAGGCAATTTCTTCATCACTAGCGGGGGACCCCAAGGGAAAGCATTCACAGACATGGTTCCAACTCAATCCACTTACATCCCCTCTTACCTACCATTTGTATCCCACCAGGATTCATATCCCAGCACATGAACTATGATTTCATTGGTCAGGATGCTCCCATGTCAGGCAATCTGGTAGCTGTGAAGACATTAAAAAAGGGCATCAAGCTAAACTGAGTGCAGGAGTCGACTGCACTAAACATTGTCACAGTCTTCAACATTTTCTTGGCTTAGTAGGAAGATAGGCACAAACTCTTAGAAAAGGATGTTGATTTTACCTTTAATGTTATTTATCAAGAAAATGCATCTTTTATAGTTTCCCATGGTTTAAATACCCACCAATGTCAGGAAAGACCAGAATCTATCCAGGCCCATAAGTGTTTTACACTGAGCTAACTTGGAAGGTATGAAAGTAGTGACTAAGAAAACATGGGCAGTTCACTAACCTCCAGCCAATACCACATAGGACATCTCAGAAGCCTAAAAGTAATGGCGTCATGAATTGAGTCCTTAACTACATAAACATAAACATTGATTGGCAAGAAGCGTTGTGTATGGATGGAGTGGAAGGAAATGACATCAATCTGGTGAGAGCAGGTGGGTTAGTGGATGGAATGAGTGTAGAGCAGCCATGGCTTCCTCAGTCTTCTAGAGGAAATACGTTTATAACTGAGGGAAGCAGAATATAAAAAAGCCTCAGGTAGATAACAACAGGATCCACAGCTAGAGACTTGTAACAGAGCACGCACTGAGGACAGAGGAAACACTCAGACATATGGGTGTGTATCCCATTACTTACCCTCTGCGATCATGGGGCCCAGCATGAATGCACGGCCTAATCTGTGGAACGTCAACTGAGGGATGCAACACTGGCATGGGAAACATCCTTAACATCGCAGTCAGTACACCGCGATGCTGTTACATCGCGGTCGTTACAACGAACGCGATGTAACCACGCTATGCCATTACAACGCAAGTCTTTACATCGACTTCCGCTAGATGGCGTGCTAACATTACAAATAATGTAGTTTACTATCCCAACACCTTCCCTACTGTTAAGTGGACTGGAGTTGGAATAGTAAATTACACTTTTCTAATGTTAGCACGCCATCTAGCGCAAGTCGATGTAAAGACTTGCGTTGTAATGGCATAGCGTGGTAACATCGCAGTCGTTGTAACGACCGCGATGTAACTGCACGCGTTGTAATGACTCGCGTTGTTACGTCATACATCCCACTGGCATCTGTGACTTCCACAGATATCCGGTATGAGACCTGGAATCAGTCACAAATCTCGAATCCAGTGCATCCACGTTGGATGGGTTCTGCGAATAAACCAAAAAAACAACAAAAAAAGAGCATCAGGCGCAATCCAGGTAAAGGAACATCACCTCCATCAACACATACATGTTCTCTCTGCCCACAATGATTGTTTACTTTTCAGTGTCATGCATCCTACGGGTGATTCTCCTTGGCAAGTAATAGTCCTATTCTTACCCAATGGCTCTATAGAATAGACATACTAACAAGGTTAAAATAGAAATGTTTTGGAATATCCCATTATACATTCTTTGCCAATCCATCTGAGTCACACTCTGGTTCCATTCTCTATGGCAGACTGATCAGACTCTGGCATTTCTCAATATGCCAAGAATGCCCAGCATTCTTCAAGGGCCATCACCATGCCACATATATGCACCAACATGGATGCCAACAGCATGCCAGGATTTATTACCGTTGTCTCAGGCTGTTAGTAGTGGGTGGACTTTGTGCAATAAATGGCCACAAGATACCAAGAAGCATTACAGTTATGTGAGGGCGCGTCATTTTAGCATGGGTATGCAATGTGAATTCTCTCATGAAATTATGAAGTTGCCAAGAATTATCATCATTCTAATCTGGCCGCCATTTTACTGGGGGTGAATTGCAGCATGCCATGGATGGCCCACGAGTTGCCAGATATTACGCCATTAAGTGGAGACCAGCATTTTATCAGGCATGATCAATAAGTGTCATCCTATAGATGCCCACAAGCTGATAACAATTAGGATCACTGTGCATGGGCTAGCAATCTACCAGGGCGGGCAGTGGACACAACACTCACACACTCCTCATACATGCACACAGAGTTTGAGATACACATGCATGCACATTCCAACACACATGTAGTTGCACACAGACAGACATGCACTCACACACAAAAATACAAAATCAATTTCTTATTAAACATTACTTCCACTGGATGCTATCGTGACTCTTGGTTCTGCTCCAGGCTTACCTCCCTTTGATAGTTGGCTCTTGTGGTTAGAAAGCTGAAAGGACAAAATGCATAGGGACAATTGTTGGACTGCCTGGGGCATCAAACAGGAGTGCCTGTTGATGGAAATGAGGAGGGAGAAGGGAATAAGTGGGTGTTCTACGGGGGAGTAACGGAGAAAATGTCAGTGGCTGTGGGCCCAACAAGAGGCCCAGTAGGAAAGATTCATGTGGCAGGGTAGAAGCTCTGGCAAATTGTCCTTCTTCAACAGATGGATTTTTCGCTTTGCATTCAAGCTAGCTGTATAAACACTTTTCTTAACCATTTGCTTTGCAGGCAGAATGTTTATTTCATCAACATAAAAAGAACCCTACTGGAAAAACAAGCAAATGTAAATAAGTAGGTTTAATGTACAAAAAATAAAGGCACATTCACACACGTTTACATGCTCACACGCTTGCACACACACTGAAATACACTCAAAGAAGGAAAACAACTAGAAAAAAGAAACCTCGTGTGTGTGTGTGTGTGTGTGTGTGTGTGTGTGTGTGTGGGTTTGTGTTACTATCCTTGTGGGGACTTGGGTGTGATAACACACTCACGCTGTGGGGACTTGATTGCACTGTGGGGACCTGAACTCAGGTCCCCACAAGACAATGTCTTCTAAATGATAAAAAATGACTTCAGGAACATCTGTGTCAATTTTTACAACTTTTAAAAAAATTGCCTTGTGGGGACCTGTGTTTCATCAAGTGTGTTTATATTTCTGCTCAGCTCTGCCCCTGTAGACAGGAGGTGGTACTGCAGTCTTAAACACACTTTGCATTTAAACACACTTTGCTGATCAGAAACATACTAGTAGCTGAAAGAGCAGACTTTTCTAAGGAAAAGATGCACAACCCTGTATTTATCAAAATATGTTTCATACAAATTAACCCTTTATTTATTAAAATACAATTTAATTTGCATGAAGTATTACATTTACACTTTTTGTTAGCAATTTTACACATATTGCTCAAAGCAATTTGGATCAGTTTCAAATCCCAGAATACTTTTTTTATTGATGTTTGATTCTTAATTGCAATAAAAGAATGATGGTGCACTACTCTGCAATACAATATACATTGGTTTCATAATTGTTGGCAAATAACTTAAAGGAATCAATACTTATTGTCAAATTTTTAGGCTTGTGACAGAAATTCAAAGTCTCTATGTTGCTTTGCCTTTGTTTAAATATTATTATGAATTATGGAATATACTGGCACATGCATCAAGGTAGGCTTTTGCGATTCCTTAATTGCGATTATTAAGGAATCGCAATTAGGGAATCGCAAAAGCCTATGCATGTAGGAATCACTAAAAAAATAGCGATTCCTAAACATTCCTTAATTGCGACTCGCAAATTGTGACTCACAATTAAGGAATGGCTTCCCATTCATTCCTATGGGCCTACATGCCCATAGGAATGAATGGGAATTGCATGCGCAATTTCAAGGTTACAAGGGTGCCAAAAGGACACCCTGTTGCACCCCTGCATTTGTAATGTGCACCCATGTTGCGCACACACATGCTCCAAGGGCATGATTGTGTGTATTATGTAACTTTGAAAAATGCATTTTAGTGCATTTTTCAAAGTTTTTGCAAATTACCGACCAGATCTTTTTTTCTGTAATTTGCGACCCCTAATAGCAATATGTGATTTTTTCATTTGGGATGATGCATCCCAAATGCAAAAATACCAGTCGCAAAGGAGCAGATACTAACAATCTGCCCGTTTGCGACCGGTTTTTAGCTTGATGCATGGTGTCCATGCTCTTTTAGATGATGGCTAGATGGGGAACACCCTTTACAACATTGCCTTTACCATGAAGCCTTTACTATGCATGCCTTTACCAAGCAAGTACTTTTGTGTGTCTTTACCGTGCTAGCCTTTAACAAGTATGATATATATATATGTATAGAAGTAAAGGATGGGAAGGGTAATTTTAGGGTTTATGCGTAAGGATGGTAATACTAATTTTAGGGTTATCGGCTGGGTGGTTGTAAAGGGTGGTAAGGGTAATTTCAGTGCTGTGTTTACGGGTAGGAATTGGTGAAGGGTGGTTAGAGCAATTTTAGGGTTTAGGGAGATATATATTCCATAGGATAAGAGGTTTTTGACTTGCCTGTATCTTTGGCACCAGTGGTAATAGTAATTTTATGGTTATGGGATGGGAAGAATGATGAGGTTTGCAATGACTGTCAATTTTAACAATTTGCATGTGGCCCCCCGTGGATGGAGAGTATTTGTGTGTATATATGTATTTACACTTGTAAATCTGCTAAGCGTCCAGAGAGAATATTTAATACTGACTGTATACAGACTAAGAAAGTAGAAAGACCTCTCTTCCATAGCTCTCACTTGCGATGAAATGTCTTAGAAAGTTTTTCAGCCTTTCTCTTTTTTAACATAACCAAATATTGTTTTATAGTTTTTTTCACTTGGCACGTTACACTTTTAGCACTTTAACGATCATGTCATCATGTGTTGCCCGAGATAGGGATCAGGCATTTGCCTTACTCCATTAACATAGAAGTAATATTTGAATTAAATATATATGTATTAATGTGAATTAATATTGGTGAGATCCCTTCCGGAATTTTAGTTGAGAGGCATGAATATGTGGTACTATTATTGAGTAGATTAGTGACTCGGTACAGGCAACATAGTGCTGTGCATATCCATCAATATGAGTTTGAACAGTTATGATTGAAGGTGAGTTACCGGTGTGAAATAGGTTGAACAGTAGGGCACTGGCTGTGTGTTCACCAAGTAGAAAGAGGAAAAAAGAGTTGTTTTCAACACTATATATTATGATGTGTGGTTTAACATTTGTGCCTATGGTTGGTCCTGTGAAGTATCTGTCACAGGCACCATAGGGTGGACTAGTCAGGCACTGGCCAACATTTTTTTTTTTTGCATAGTTTCAGATAGCGCGAACTTGACCCGAATCCAATCAGGTATCAGAGCGCTTTACATAGCACCAGTTACATTACATGAGGACACACATTCATTTTTTTTGTAAGGCACGAGGAGATTAAGTGATGTGCCCAGAATCACAGGATGTTCAGCGTCATTACCGAGACTCGAACCCAGTTTCCGAGGTTGTGCGCCCTAGCCGTTAGGCCAGATTGTCAACAAATATTATAAAGCTACAGGATGAAAGTATTTTTTAACCTGTGCAACTTTGGAGATGTTTTGAATTTGACATCAGTAAGGCATTGGCTGAGTGAGAGAAAAAAAGTTGTAAAAAGAAGATATTTTAACACTTTTTTAACTTGTCAGTGTATTTCCAGTAATGGTTTTACATGGATAATATTTTACGCTCATTTGCACTTTATTCGCAACAAGTTTGCACATTACCATTCATAAGTACTGTATTAATTTTAGGCAATTTACGAATCACAATAAGTTGCGATTGCTAGTAACAGTGAAAGCAACTGATAATATTGATGTATTGTAACTTTGAAATAATGTTCAAACTCTTTGCTCTATTATTTTGCACTGTCACTTTAAAGTTTGAAAATGAGCACAGGCTACAAATTAGTGACAAAATGGTGGCGATTCAGGTTTGACAAAGACTGCGGAGGCAGTTGAAACGCGTTACTTGATTTTCTTGGCTTTCAAATAAATACATTTGCAAGCTATCCCAACCGTGCTGGAGTCTGTTTTCGCACACAGGAACAGTCGTTTTGAGGATATATATAGATATAGATGCTATTATTGTACTGTATATATAATTATGCACTGATATGTACTGTTATGCCTTTTTAATTTTGAAAAGGCATAGGATTTTAGTGGCCATGTTTGCGACATTTAGGTTTTGGATTAACGGCCAATAGACACAGCAAATTTAGAAGTGTTTCTTCTATGTCCATATAATTGCTATTGCACTTGCACTTTAAAAAGCAAGCAAAATTGCTGATGAGTTGTCATGTGATGAAGGGCGGGATCGCCCGAAAAGCGTAATGGCGGATTTGGCAGAATAAATATAAGCACAAGATACCTGGGTCCACGCTTGTTTGTTCTTGAAAGCTGGAGAAGTTGAAGACGAGTTGGGTCAATTTGTGCCGGATTGACTTCCTCCGGCTCGTGGATCCCCTTCCCGGACGTGGCTCCGTGTGCGGCAAGTCTTGTCCTAGAGTATCTGTCTACAGGCACCGCGGGCTCGTGGTTTTCTGTGGCGGGGACCCCTGGGGCACCTAGTAAAAGTTTCCGAGAACGGAAGAAACGGAGCCCCCTGCTAGCCGAAATTGGAGAGTGTACGGACACGGAAGATGGCGATTGACTGCGGCGGTTTGCCCCGTAACCAGTGGAGCTCGGAGGAGGATACATCGGCAGAGGGAGTACATCGGCATAGGGAGTAAACGCAGCAGGACAGCGTCGAAATCTGTATAAGGTACGACACCAAAGACACTAACGGCAATCTGCAGGTGGGAAGGTGTGCAATGCGGTAGAGGCATCTCGGGGTATTTACCGACAGAGAATCATCTACTGCAATACAATATTGGACTGGCCAAATATGTCCGCGGACATACTTAAGGATCGCGAGCTGGCGGCCGAGGGGATGTTCTCAGATTCCCCGGAGGACACACAAGGGGCCAGCAAAGTGACGAGTGAAGAAGCCAGTAACAAAGGTAAAGGGCTCAGGGACAGTTTTCGTGTGCTCGAAAAACTGAAGCGCCAGGAGCCAGCAAAGCGGTTGGAGGCAAGATCTCTTCAGAAATATCTGGATGTGGGGAGGATACCTAGGGGCCTCCGAATTATGATTGCCCCCAGCTATGAGACTCCGAACCCACTCATGATGGCGGAGTGGGGGGAGTGTAATTTAGAATCATCTCGCCGGCTTGTACAAATATTGGTCAAATACGCTGACATAGATAGAAGTGCGCTTCAGGAAAAAATAGAGCTTTTAGAAAAAGAAATTGAGCCACAAGGGGATCCACAGTTCAAACAAAAAATAGTGGAGGATATGACTGTTCTTCTTAGCAAGGAGAAAGAAAAAATTAAAAATCGAAAAATCTACAAGTTTAGGCGGGACCGTGATGACTACGCGAACGGACAGATCTTCACGTGCGCAAAAAGATATGACTCAATGCGAGTGGCCACTGCAAACAAACGTATGGATAATGTGAATGATAATAGGGGAAGCCGAAAACCGATTGAATCCCCCTCAGCCTCAGACTTGAGTTCTGCTGTGGAAAGTGGCTCGGAATCAGACAATTTGGGAGCAAGGTCGGAGGCCAGCAATATTAAACTAACTTTGGGGGAAGAGCCGGAAATTTTAAAACGCAGTCAGAGGGAGACATTAAGGCCGCGCAACAAAGTGCCCGTCAGAACAGGGCAACCCAGAGAAGAAGGAGGCACCGGCAGGCAAGGAGAAGGTGCCAAGAAGCGCGGGCATGGTAGTACTCGCAAATAGAGGTCGAAATGCGGGATATGAGGAACAATGATTCCAGTGCTAGTACCTTGGAAAGTAATACCATTGTCAATCCAGCGGGTATTAACCTCACCACTGCGGAGCAGCAGCTCCTATCACTTGGATTGTGGTATTGTCCTGAATCTAATTTTAATTACACCCAGACTAGGGAGGACATATACAGGTTCATACGGAAATTGAAATAAAAAAAGTTCCATTACCAACGTGGCAAGCAGGGCGGACCGGATGGGGTGGAAACAGCATCGCACGTCCCTGGGTTGTCAGGGCTGGTGGGCTCTGATTATGAGTTGTTACATGATCTACAGAGCCTAGGAAGAGGAGATGTATTATCAGCTGATGCCTCTATCAACCCATATGAGGGAAATGAAATAGCAGGCCCAAGTTTACAGCAGTCATAAATACATGGGACTAATGTTAAGCCACGGAACCCTTTCAAAACGAAATCTAAATTTGTACCTATCATGGCTAGAGACTCCATAGATGTTTTTAATGAATAGGTGGTTGCACAATTAAAGAGATTGAACATAACCACCAATAATGCCCAAAGGAAATTTACCAATCATGAGAGGAAATATAGTCAACTTGTAAATAAGCTTAAAGTCAACCATCATTTCATAATACGCAATTCCGACAAAGGGGGGAATTTGGTATTATGGCCCTTAAACGATTATTTGGAAGAAGCGCACAGCCAATTGAACAATATCGAATGTTATAGAAAGGTTTCTCCCACGAAATTTAAGGACACACAAGAGTTCTTGTTTTCCCAATTATTAGCCTGGAAAAGTATGGGCCTACTAAGTTGGGGCAAGAAGGAGCATGCTACTATCCCAGTGATTTATGTTATACCTAAAGTACATAAAAATATCAATAAATTACCGGGCCATTATAGCAGCATGTGATGGCCTGTTGGAGAACCTTTCTGGATACATTGAGTTTTTCTCGCAGGACTTTGTTAAAAGTCTCAAATCATTTGTGCAGGATAAGTGTGACTTTCTGAGGAAGATTCAACATATCACATGGGAGTCCACGTTTTTGCTGATAGCGCTCGATGTGTCCGGCTTATATACATGCATTAAGAATAAGGACAGAATGAGAGTGGTTGAATACTTTTGATGAATAGGCCAATCACATTTTCTCAACACACTACTATGCTGCTTAAGATGTTATTATTCTGCTTGGAAAACAACTTATTTTTGTTTGATGGCAAAATGTATCAGCAGACTCGGGGGGGGGTTGCTATGGGGGCCAGCTTCTCCCCCAGCTATGCCTGTTTGTTCATGGGATGGTGGGAGGAGCTGGTCCTCATGCAACAACATGAGCGGATTTTTAATAAGAGTGTGGTAACATGGCTGCGCTATTTTGATGATTTATTTATAGTGTGGGATGGAGATGTTGAGAGTGCAACTGCTTTTATTGAGTTATTAAACAACAATACAATCAACCTACATTTTACTTCTGACATTAGTAAGGACATGGTCACGTTCTTGGATGTAAGAGTCCAAGTAATTAACAACAGGTTATCCACTACCCTTTTTAGAAAACCTACAGCAGGGAACACACTCCTGCATGCCTCCAGCGCGCATCCTCCCCATCTTATTAAGAGCATTCCATATGGGGAGATGCTGCGCATTAGACGGAAATGCAGTGATGAGGTCGACTGTAACCTTAAACAGGGGGAAAGTCGGAATAGGTTTCTAGCTAGGGGGTATGGACCAGATGTTATTGATTCGGCAATTGCCAAATCTAAATCTTTGGCAAGACAGGACTTATTGAAATACAAGGAGAAACATGCCAGCAATGATGCAGGTGATGAACCCACAAGGTTGATTCTAGGTTTTTCGCGACAGGAAAAACAGATAAGGGCAATTGTGAGGAAGAATTGGCCCATAGTAAGGGACGACCCAGTGACTGGAAGGTTGCTACCTCACAATCCAGCAGTAACCTTTAGAAAGGCCAACAGTATGGGTTAGGCACTTGTCAGAAGCAACCTTGAAGTACGAAGAAAGGGGTCATGGCTTATGGCGCGGAAAGGGTTCTACAAATGTTCTGTATGTAAGGCCTGCCAATATGGTGTTAACACTACAACATACACAACTGCATTTAGTTCCAGAACTTGCAATATAGGTCAACATCTTACATGCAAGGCTGAGTTTGCAGTCTATGTGTTAACATGCAGCTGCAATTTGAAGTACATAGGCAGCACTAAATTGCCAGCGCATAAAAGGATCCTTCAACATATCCGGGTAATTCTTAACAATGATGAGAGTTATCCAGTTGCAAGGCATTTTAAGATCAGCCATAATAGTGATCCAAAATACCTGAAATACTATGTCATAGAGGCCATAACTCCCCAGAAAAGAGGTGGGGACAGGGAATCAAAATTGAGGCGGTTGAAAACAACTTGTATCCTGCAATTTGATTCTAAGTACCCCAGGGGTCTTAATGCCAGTGAAGACTTATATACGTTTTTATGAGGATGTAGGTTTACTGAAAGACGATAGGAACTATATGGAATTTGTAGGCATGAAGGTTTGGTAATGAGAGAAATATATACCTTCCAATATGACGAATGCTGATTGGCCCCACCTAACATGAATTTTTTATTTTGCATGTTTTAGGGTAATTTATATATTTATGATATTTAAGGTTGGATTTTAGAAATCATTTTTTGGAAAGTGTATTTTTATACTTCCATTTACATACCGTGATTTTCTGAGGGATCTACCTATTTTATTTATTGATAATATATATTGCTGTCCTTAAAATGTTTGCACTTTAAAGATTGATGTAGTTTGCACAACTCCGTACACAGTGGATGTTGTTTTGGCAACTTGGATCTTTCAGTTGACAAATGTGGGCCTTTTGGGGATTTAGCTTCAGGGAGGTCACTTTACTGGAACAAGGAACTATAGAGTGTTTGTTTTTTGTTTTTAAGGGAGTCATATAGCATGTTATTATTGCACTAATGTTGTTAAGCACTATATATGGTTTCACTGGTTGGACATAGTGAAGAACTGGAAATAGCTTATGCATTTATGCTATTATTTTACTATATATATATTATTATGCACTGATATGTACTGTTATGCCTTTTTAATTTTGAAAAGGCATAGAATTTTAGTGGCCATGTTTGTGACATTTATGTTTTGGATTAACGGCCATTAGATACAGCAAATTTAGAAGTGTTTCTTCTATGTCCATATAATTGCTATTGCACTTGCACTTTAAAAAACCAGCAAAATTGCAGATGAGTTGTCATGTGATCAAGGGCGGGATCGCCCGAAACGCATAATGGCGGATTTGGCAGAATAAATATATGCACAAGATACCTGGGTCCACGCTTGTTTGTTCTTGAAAGCAGGAGAAGTTGAAGACGAGTTGATATATATATATATATATAAAAGAGTTTTTTTACTTGCCTATACCTTTGGCATCCATGGACGTATCTTCATGAAAGTTTCCCCAAAAAGTATAGTAAGTTTTGTTGTGCATGGGAAGATTTGGGATGATCCTTTAAGTGGGGGCTGAGAAAAAGGGGGTTAAATAAAAGTGTGTTTCCCCATTTTAATTCCCATAGGACGAGTAGTCATATCTACAGCCCGCACCGCTGGACGGAATTACACCAAATTTGGCAGAAAGGTAGATGTTGTGCTTTTTGTTATTTAGTGTAAATCCATTAAATCTTTTTTGGGAAATTTAAGAAGAAAAACTTTGATATATCTCTGGTTGTGGATATTTCGCGATGCTTTTGCTATCAATCACAAATGTTTGTGCCAACAGGAATGCTGCGATTGGCTGGGCACAACCTGAGCAGAAAGTTGCGGTTACCATTTTACCAATCGGGACTGGTTCCGGGGCTGAAACTTTGTGTTAAAGCTATCATAAGGGATCAGGGTGGAGGTACTCTGCCCCCATGTTTGAGAAATGGGGGTGTTAGTGACACAAGTTATGTGTCCAAATTTCATGCAATATTTGCGATGACGATCCGACCGCCAGCGCGGCCCCACCCCCTGTGTACTGTCACTGGGACATTTCGACTATCGACGTTTTTGCGAATTAGTGAATATATTAAAAAATATATATATTTATACACACTGCTGGTCACTGTTGAAGACTCATGTGTGCACTCACAAACTCACTCAGACACTTATACACCCACTCAGACATTGATACATCCAGTCACATACCCACACAGATATCCATGCACCCACTCCTATGCCCCCTCAGATACTCATGCACCCACTAGCAGACTTACTGTGAGAGTCATGCACCCATGTACAGACCCTCTCCAAAACTCACACCCAGTTAAAGACCCACTTATAGACTCATGCACCCACTCACATTCCCGCTTAGAGACTCTTACACCCACTCACAGACCCCCCGGGCACTCATGCACCCATTAACTGACCCACTGAGGGACTTAAACACCCAGTGACAGACTAATTCAGAGACTAATGCACCCAGTTAAAGAGCCATTCAAAGACTCATACACCCACTCAGAGACTTACTCACAGAGATGTGCACCCTCTGACAAACCCACTTACAGACCCACTCAGAGACTCATGCACCCACTTACAAATCCACTTAGAGATAATGTACCCACCCGCAAACCCACACAGAGACTTATGCACCCCCTCAGGTACTCACTCACAGATTCATGCACCCAGTCTCATTCCCACAGAGAGACTAATGCTTTGTCAGAGATGCTTTTGGGGTTTTACTGAGCAGCAGCTATATTCTGAATCTCATTGGAATATCAGATTATAAACTAAAGTTCACATGGAGCATATCCACAGAAAGGAGACTATCCAATACATGGTACTTACATGGGAGGCAATGTCATGAAAGGAGGGAGTAGCCACAAAGGACAGAGACATCCTTTAGACTACACTTACAGAGCAGAGAGTATTGTCTTTAGTTTATTTCCAGGCAATTTGTGATTCTATAATACATAAGCCTGAGTCTCTTCTCCATGTATGGGTAAGTTCAAGTTAAGAATGGGTGTGCATGATGCAGCACGGTTGAGAGCTCTAGAGTTGGGGTTAAGGCAGTGAGAGGTTCTTATAGTCCCTGTTGGTGTCTCATAAGTGTATTCAGACCACATACTGATCTAATAATTGGCCTCTCTACTGAGTGCACAGGAGAATGATAATATTTTCTCTCAAAGTAATCCACGTCAGTGATACAGTCCCTTTTTACATTTCATCTTTTACTTCATTTACATTTCCTAGGATTAGATGGGTTTTCCAGGGGGCATATTTCTATATTTGTTTTCATACAACATGTGATTCTTGTATAGTGCATACTGCGAAATGTGTCACCTCTAGGTGTCTGGGTAAATTTGAGTTATGTACATGTACTTCCAACTATAAGTAGGTGCAGCTACCACTACCTATACATTTGTATCTCTACTTTGCCCTATACTCCAGCATCCATAACAACATCAAAAGCCTAGTAACTTTTTCAAAGTACCTGAATCTCTTTGGCACCCTAGTAGCTCTAGCCATGTCTGTGCCTCCTTGCAGTACCCCTTACTCGACTTTGGTACTGCCACTCTTGCTAATAAGGGGCTTCTCCTTTTCCCCCAGTATTGATACCCTTGGTTTTACCCTACATCCTCTATCCTAATATCGCAACCTTTCTCTGTAACTTAGTATGTCTACTCAAACCATTGTAGTTCTATCCCTGCCTAAACCCTACTTCAACTCCTGCCTTAACATCTGAATCTGCCAATACCCCAGTGCCTTTAACCCTGCCACTTCCCTAGTATGCCACTCCTACCTATACCCTAATATCTCTACTCATACACCGTAGTACCTCTACCCCTAACTACATCCAAGTAACTATATTCTTGCCTAAGCCTCTAGGTCGGTCTTCACCTTGTAGCTTTACTTAAGTTGTGCCATTAGCATATTTCTACATCCCCTCCATTACACCAGCCATCTTTTCCAGTGTTTCTTTATTGGATTTTCCTAAATACTTTGAGGACTTCGGTTTCCTCATTTCATCAAAAAGGAGGTTAACTGCCCTTGAGTCATCAGGCTGTGTTCTCCATTTTGTTTTTTCTCCACAACATTAATAATGTTAATGTACAGTTGATGTGGTAGGCCTCCATTTCCATACATTGGGTAATACCCAGTGCATTAAATGTGGAAAAAATAAGTGCAGGTACTCATTAAAATAGAGGTGTGGCCAGTGGGCGGGGCTAGGGGCGGGGCTAAGAGGAAAATATGATCATACATAATTACTTCTGTACCAGTTGCAGCACATTTTAAAACACGAGAAATGTGTTTCTGTAAAAAAAAAAATTAACTCATTACACGAAATGAAAGTCACGATGGCACTTTCACCCGAATGGTCGCTGCGCACCTGATTGACAGCGCAGGGTCTGTCTAGAGACTTTGTCCTGTTAATCACAGCGTGGCACAAACCCTCTCACCCCCTACAGTTTGGGGGCATTCACATGGGCGCTGCTGGAATCTTTGCCAGCAAATCTGCAAAGGCTGCTTCAGCCGAGTTAATTACTGCCATGCACTGGTGGAGAAAACTAACCTGAGCCTGCGATGCCGCCGATCAGGGTACCGGTACTCTCCCTGGCTACAGAGAAGTGCCGGTACTGACGTTAAAAAAATTCGAAAGTGCCGGTGCTCAGTACCGGCGAGTACCGGTCCATTTAAAGCACTGGCAATACCGCAGAATGTTGTGCTCAATCATTAACACAGATCATGTTCCTGTACAGCCAGGAACAATCTTGTTGTCTTCCTGTACCTCGCTTCTCTTTTCTGTTGAGTGGCTGCACATGGAAATAGTCAATACATCTATTGTCAGTAGCGGTCCGTGGAGGGAGTTCCGTGGGGCGGCGGGGCGGGGGAGGGGCAGGGTGGGGAAATGTAAACTGGAATATGGATGAAAAAAGCAAGTACACATTTAAATAAATAAAACAAATTCCTTTGTGCGCGCTGCATCGCAAAATGCGATGCAGTGCGCGCAACGAAATTCGTTTTATTTATTTAAATGTGTACCTACCTCCGTTCATCCATATTCCGGTGTTTACATTTCCCCACCCAGCCCCTCCCCCGCCCCGCCTCACCGCCCCACGGAACTCCCTGCACGGACCGCTACTGTCTATTGTACGTTGTATATTTCCTGTTGTGCCATATCGCTTCTACTGAATCCTCTCTCTCTCTCTCGCTCTCTCTCTGTGTTCTTCAAACATCCCTCTTTCCCAAGTGCATGTGTGGACACGAAAATAAATACTTGTCACTCCACACAAGCCACAAGTATTGGTTTTGTCAATGCTTGTTTACTTTTGGAAATGGAGACTATATAGGTAATTTTATGTTATGGGTGTGAATCGTGCTAAATGTCTACTGGGGCAAACGAGCACCGTGTTAGGTTGCCAGCTTGTTTAGCTATTCAGTGATGTGCAACAAGTTGAAAGAAATTTAGTTGGCATGTATGTTAATAAATAAGTGGTTAGCAAGATAAATGTGAGAATGTTGTCCACTACTTATATTCATGTTTAGCTTTATACAAAACTTAAATAGCATGAAGAATATTGTCACAGACAAAAATGATACAAGTTGCATACACGCAGATGCTTTTCTAAATAGGGAAAGCCAGGAATTTAAACCATGCCATGGCAAAGCAGACATATTAAATTCCAACATTACATTTCATCCTGCAATATATTTTCTTCATCCTATTTAAAAGCTAACAAAAAAGTATATATAAAAAACAATATTGTTCAAGGAGCCCCAAACTATTCATTAGCGCCATTAACAGAAAGGAAACCAAGAGCAGGGCCTCTGCCTCGGGATGGCCTCTCACAGAATGTAAATGCGCGATCACGCATCAGAAAAGGTCAATCAGCATAACAAGAGACCTGTGGCTGACACACCTAAAGCTCATGGAAACTCCCAGTTTGGGGGATGGGCTGTCCTGCTAGGAATACACCTTGAAACTCAGCCTACAGAAAGCAGCATTGAAAGTGAATGCCTTTCATCCCTGACAGAAGCAAGTGCAGGCCGAGGCGCACGGAAGAGAGACGCTCAGTGACCACGGCCTTGAGCTCAGAGCAATGTTATCACAGACAGAACATTGAAATATAGCATTTGCAAGTGCTTTACAAAATTCCGTGTGCATAAGCACACACCTTTTCTGTTAATTATTGCATTGTTAAAGCTTGTCTAGGATGCAGGTGGGTTAGGATTTGCTAACTGCTTAAGGGATACTTTTGATACACTTAATCAGACTCAGCAATGGGAGGAATTTTTTTCATTCTTTTTTCACGTTTTAAAGCGAACCTTCAGTGATTGTTTCAAAATAGAGCACAGGATTAGCAACCACATTACAAAGGCTTTCTTTCATTTTATAAAGCTTGTTTTGTAACTAAACAAAAGTTTTGGGGAAAAAATCGGTCATATGCAAATAAATGCAAGTAGAGAACAGGAAACTAAACGAAAGCAACAAAAAGAACCGTAAACAAAGAAATACATGGAGAGGAAGAGACAGGAGAAAGAGAGAATGGGAAGATCAATAACATTATTGAAGTCCTAGAAATGAGGTAAACATGCACATAGTAAAAACATGATCTGCCCAGGAGAGAGGACTGTGCAGATTGAAATCTAGGGAACTCTCAAAGGATAAGACACTGGAACTATCAGTGAGGATGGGCAGACAGAGGAAATGGATGGTGAGCAGGAACAGCTCAAAGAGGAACACATAATAAAGCAAATAGCGAACAGCACGGATTGCACTGAAGCTGTCCCATGTCAAACTTGAGTAGATTTTCCAGCCCTGATGTTTTCCTTTCATTGAAACACTAGTGGCGTTTTAGTAATATGCAAGACAAGAATACAAATATTATGATGTACAAAACAATTAAATGTACAAAGACATACTGGGTGCTGCTCAGCTTGAGAGCTATAGTAGCTGCAATAGACAGCTAAGATTAAAGAGGAAAGGCAGGATAAAGAACTATTGATTAACTATTTTTATTGATTTTTGTGTTGAAACACATACCCTCACCTACATCCAGACTAGGCATTGAGAATTCCAGAATTGCTCAAAGTTTATGTACATGGCAAACCAAACCTACAAATACAATAGCCCCTTGAGAACTACCGCTCTGCCCTGACTCCTCAATATTTCCTCTGTTCAGGGTCAAACCAATGCTTTTGGTGACAAAAATAGTGCCAGGCCGCATGCCAATTCCATCATAGGCAATCTGTTCATTCCTGGCATCTTTCTTTTTTGCAATTTGATGGCTTTGGATTTGGCCTGCTTTGTGATCATTATGTCACATCTGAAGGTGTTGCCCGAGGACTCTCAACTAACTATGGCATGGAAGCTCTCCAAATTCTGTTTACAAACAGTACTAACAAGGTGAATAGTCCAAATAAAAGGTTTAGGTTTAGGGCTAGGTTTTATTGACAGAATGAGTTCCTCAATTCCTAGTAGGTTGCACTCTAGCTGTGTCTTGATAGTCACCTTTGACAGTACAGTGCAGTGCAGCACATATGAAAAGTGGGAAGTCAGGAGAAACAAAATACTTTTTAACACCTGCTTCAAAATGCGCTCTTTTTTGATGCAAAACCCTATTATTGTTTATAGGTACGATTCTGCATCAAAAACTGGGTGGTTGCATGGAAATGCCCATGTACCACCCATGAAACACCCCTTTGATGCAGAGTAATACAAAGCAGCACCTTGCGCTGCTTGTATTGTGCTGCAAAGTAAATCCCCCCAAAAATCATTTTGCGCAGGTGTGTGTCACTTTTCCGATGCAAATCCAGAGCAAACTTTTCTACATCTGGGACAAAATATGTGTAAACTCCGCATCTAAAGTGAAATTTTGAATAACAATCTATGGCATTGTTTCCATAATTTTTGCCATTTGAGCATACACTGATATAAATAGGATTCCACCGTAGAAAATGAAAGTAGAGTGCATGTTTGGCAAATGATAATCAAAATTTTATTTACCAAGGAAATAGAATGTTTGTTGTGCATGTGTGTACCAGAACACCAATGTATTACTCTGAACATCACATATATGTTTTAAATCTTGTCTTCAATGTTGGATGCACCCGTATTCACACTATTGGGCACTGAGAAGCATCTCTTTTAATTAGGAAACAGGATAAACTTACAGTACATCATTTATTTATCAGAGTTGTGTCTCTTAAGGGAGCACATTTGAATTGAAGACATTTAATTTTAAAAGAGAAATGTGCCATGTTCAGGAATCCTTATAAAACCTGCGAGCCCTCGTGAAAAATAACTCTGTATTTACAGTAGAATAGCGCTTGTAATGTAAGCATGAATTTCCCACCATATAAAACACAACAAATTAATGACAAAGAAAAATGCGCCTTCTTCCCGACATCTGTGGAGTTAATAGCTGAAGTCCAGCCTTCCTTGGTAATTCAAGTTTCAAGTCAGCACTTCAGCGGGACAGGCAAGTGATGCAAATGCACTTTTGCGCATAACAAAAAGTCCATTAGCATCGCAAGAGACCCGTGTGCTCTTAAGCCTAGAAGTCTACCACCTTTGCAGTCTGGGGGATGGGGCTTGCACCTGACAACAAACCTTCCTGGGAGGCGGCATAGGATGACATTGACTTGAGACCCTGATGGCAACAAGAACCGGGCTCAGGAGCTCAATCAAGGCTGTCTCTAACACAGATTCGACCCCCCAGCAATTTTATAATAGCCACAGTTAAGCAAAGTGTTCGATTTCAAAGGCAATTGGTTATTTTAAGATGCACTTTCTTATTTTTTTTTTTTACCAAACTGCAGCTTTTTCATGACTTTGGCAGGGGGAAAAGGTTCAGTGTCTCGTAGAGCCCAGCACAAGGCAAATGCTTATAGTTACTGTATTGCCTTTTCTTAAGCTGAGCGCAGCTTCCACAATCCGCAATAAAAATAGACAGATTTGTGGAAGGAAAAAAATGAGCGGACGAGGAACCTGAACATATAAGACAGTGACCTCATAGAGACACGAGAGAAGAGAACATGGGATGTTGGGGAGTGCCATATGACGAGTGTGAAAACATCTGAAGTGTATGGAACTGGATAAGAGCGGAAAGGTAATAGAAAGATTGGAGCAAGTAGGGAGAGGAAGGGCTCAAGCAGGGAGAGAATACCCGGAGTGGCATGAGAAATATGTAAGGAGATTCAAATGAGGAGATTTGGGGGGTTGATATTTTAAGGGGAAGAGGCCTGCCATCTAACATTGGTAAACACCCAAAAGGCAGATTGGACTTTTAAGAATGATATGTAGAAATACTCGAACAGATCTACCATTTCTGCCTAGTTATTTCTCCATTATACCACTCTATTCTGAGTTAAAATTTGTAATAGACGGGGTGGTATCTACACCTGGGGATAAAATTTGACTTGACTTGTAATTGACCCAATAGTGGCTTTTTAAATGAGTGTGTGAGAGAGAGAGAGAGAGAAAGAGAGAGAGAGAGAGAGAACGTCCATAAAGATATAAAATATCATCAGTTTACATATATGGAGTCATTCTCTATGAAATGGTGAGTGCTGTGATAGGATAACCTAGGAAACGGGTACATTAGATATCATTGCCTCCCCTCTAAGATTTACATCATAGTTTTTTGTTGGCTATGTATATATTTATTTGGATGCACGTACATGATAATGTACAGGGTCAATGAAAAGCATAAAGTCAACAACTCCAGAGAGAGAGAGCTGGGCTGTGAGCAGTTAAATCAGTGTGGTGTAGCATTTTGTAAAGAGGTGAGTCTTCAACTCTAATTTTAAGCAGCATTTGTGCTGTTCTGATGGATATGGGGATGTTGTTCCAAATCCTGGGTGTATATATGGGAAGAGGCATAATGCCTTGTGTTTTTTTCTTATATACATTCCTTATTCTGCAGTCTGATGGTGTCCTGGCTCTGCATTTGCTAAGAACTACCAGAGATGGGGAGCTTGTCTGAAAGATAAGAGGGCTGCTGATCGCGATGGCTTTGTAAAACACACCACTGGTTTTGAAGATGGTGCGGGCTAGCAAGGGGAGCCAATGTAAGTCCATTAGGATGAAGGTGATGTGATCATATTTCATCAGGCCCAGGATGAGATGTGCTTCGGTGTGTAAGAGGCTCTTAAGAGGTGACAGTGGGTTTTCTGGGAGGCCATGGAGGAGGGCGTTATTGCCATTCCTGCGTGAGTACAAACGCTTGAACAGCAGTTTTGAAGTTGCTTTCTGGAGCTAACTGTTTCACTTTCTAGTACCAGGCCACTTTTTGGGGGGAAATGTGTTCCTTGAGAATTTGGTTGGTGTCCATGATGAATCAAAGTAACTTGGCACTCCGTGAAAGGTTGAGTTCAAAGACGTCAAGGTACAATCCATTGAGCCAAGGTTTGTATGGTGTCAAGTGTGTTGCTGCATTCCTGTCTCAAGTATTAATTTAATAAGCTAGTGCATACTGGGAGTTGCAGTGAATGTACTTCAGTCCAAACATTTACACAAATGTTCTAGATTAGAGTTGTTTGTATAATGAAACATTTATTTTAACATGTTGTCCCCATGTAACCATAGGGGACTTAATGTTACAGTTGATTTTTTGATCCCAATTCTTATTAGAAAAGCTATTAGGACCTGTCCTACAGAACTTACTGGGCACCCAGTTTAACTGGTAGTTTAGGAAGTTGCTTCTCTATGTGGGTTGCATCTATGCAACTTCTTGGTAGAAATCATAGACTCTTGGTTACCTCTCGACCATAAAGTGCCTTTGTGAACCAATAGATACTTAGGCACTCAGTGGGTTTTGGAAGCAGAATTTTTCGTTTAGTTGCATCTTTACCACATCTGTACCCCATAGACTCTTACGTATTTTATATTTGTTTAGAACTGCATCATGCTCTTAGCATAAGTCAGCTAGACCCAAACACACTGTGCTGAGGCAAAGAGGGGTGGAAAATGCTAACTTCATCCACATCATGCAGCAGTCTCCCTATGACCAGGCCGCAAAGAAATGTGTATTTAAATACTTTCTGTCGGCTGCCTTTGTAAAGCTCATCTCTCAGCTATGCACTAACAACTTGAGGTGTAAGGAATCATTTTTAGTGAAAAACGGGGAAGATAGGAATCAAATTGGTGTTTGCTGTGGAGATATCAGTGCAAAGGTGAGCTGTCGCCAGTCTCTACGAAGAACATCAGCTACCCCATCTAGAGGCATTCGAACAGGTGCTCAAACACAAAGTTGTCTATATCAACAAATGCAGAAACACTGCATCTAATCTTAATAATTCTAATCTAACCCATCCCTCCTTACCTCTCTAGCTGTTCTGCCCCTCTTCCACCTTACCTACTTCATTCTACTGTGTCCCCTTCCTCTTTGCCCTCTCTAGTGACCTCTCTTCTCTCACTAACAGATCCATCCACTTTTTAACTTCAACAACTCATTATACATTGCCTACGCTCTCTGCACAGTCTTACTCAATACACGCCCTCTTACATCTCCTTACTTAACCACAGCCTTCTCATATACATTTCTTTTCTCCTCTAAGCACTCCTGCATTAAAACACTCAGGGACTTAACTAGGACTATCATTTATACACTGTCTATAGGGACCTGAGCACAATTTTAATCACACACTATCTCTGTAGGGACCTAACCTAACACACTACCTCAGCAGGGATTTAAATAGGCTATCAATAACACACTAGTACTATGGGGACTTCAGTACAAGTTTAAACATGCACCATCTCTGTGGTGACCTGGGCATCACTATAGCCACACTATATGGGCACCTGGGCCTCACTATAATTACACATATCTCTGTGGGGACTCGTGAATGACTAACCCAACACACTATCTCAACAGGGACTTAACTATGACTATCCTTAAAACACGATCTCTACAGGGACTTGAGCAGAAGTTTAATCCCACTCTATTTCTGTGGTGCGCACTGTATCAATACACACATACGCTAGCTCTATGGGGATCTGGGCATCGCTATAATCACACACTATCTCTGTGGGGACTTGAGAATGACTTACCTAATTCAGTGTCTCAAGAGGGACTTAAAATTGTTTAATCTAACACACTATCTTAACTGGGACTATCAATAACACCATATCTCTACAAGGACTGGAGCACAAGTTTAATTACACAGTACTTCTGTGTGTACTTGGGAAAGACTAGCCTAACACAGTATCTCAAGAGGGACTTAAATCTAACACGCATTAACCGGAAACAAACTTTACAACGCAGTCATTACATCGCACTACCTTTACAACGCAGTCATTACAATGCAACATCCTTTACATCGCATGTCATTACAACACAGCCATTACATCGCATGTCACTACAACGCTTGTTATTACAACGCATGTCACTACAACGCAGGCATTACATCGCATGTCATTACAAAGCATACTATTACAACGGATAGTACCCCTACACTATCCAACACTTACCCTACTGTTGCACTCACTGGAGTTCAAATAGTAATTTTTACCCCTACACTATCCAACAAATACCTTAAAAGCAATGTAATGGTATGCGTTGTAATGGTATAATGCGATGTAATGGAATGCGTTGTAAATGTAGTTTCCAAAAATGCAATGTAATGGCATGCAATGTAAAATAATGCATTGTAATGGATGTTGCGTTGTAAAAACTGCATTGTAAAGGCATGCATTGTAACGTCATACATTCCGCATTAACACATTAACTCTACATGGACTTGAACATAATTTTAATCACACACTATGGCAGTGGTGACCTGGGCCTCTCTATGATCAAACAGTATTTCTATAGGAACCTAGGCATCACTATATTTACACACTATGTCTGTGGCTATGACTAACCTAATAAAGTATCTCGACTGGGACATGAATATGACTATCATAAAAACGGTATCTCTAAGTTACTTCATCACATGTTAAAACACAAACCATCTCTGTGATGGCATGAACATTACTATAATCACACACTATCGCTATAGGCACCTGGGCATCATTATAATCACACATAACTGTGTGGAGCCACGTGAATAACTAATGTAACACACTATCTCAACAGGGACTTAAATATTACTATCATCTTTTTATGTTTTAAAGAAAAATGTATTCAGCTTAAAATGGCATACAATAAAATAATACAAAGCACTTAAACAAGAGTTACAGAGAGGGCAAGATAAACAAAAGAGAAAATAGAAGAAAGGAATATACAATGCATAAAAACACAACAATACAGTCTGATCATTTGTCAACTGTATAAAATTGAGATAATAAAAGAAGACGTTTGAGATAATAAAAGGAGACGTTTGATAATAACAAGTCTTAAAGATTTTTGTGAGGAAGTCAGGGAGATATTAAAACTTCCTGAAGAAGAGGTGGGGGAGCAAGAGTTGCAATGGCAGAGTAATCCAAAAATATTACTATCATTAACACACCATCTCTAAGTGGTATTGAAACACAAGTTTAATCACACACTATCTCTGTGGTGACTTGAGCTTCCCTATGATCACACACCATCTCTATGGGGACCTGGACATTACAATAATCACACAACATCTCTGCTGGGACTTGAAAATGACTAACATAACACACTATCTAAAAAAAACTGGGCTATAAGTATCATTAACACACTATTTCTAATGGGACCTGAGCACAAGTTTAATCACATACTGTCTCTGTGTTGACATGGGCATCACTATAATCACACACTATCTTTGTGGGCACCTGGGCAGGGGCACATTTTATGTTTTATTTCCCCCAGAAAGCAACTAATTGCCCTTGTCTGTTCCTAAAAAGAGGATTCACTAACCCCTTTGAGAAAGCCTTGTTGTATACCCAACATACACCAACATACAAAATTTGAAGTACTCAAAAATGTTTGTTAACATTGTGAAATGCTCCTGTAATTAAGGCGGCCCATTTTGCAATGTTTATTCACATGAAAAGTACAGGTGTATGTCAGCCAAAGTGAAATTATCAACTCTTACACAATGTTTACGAGTCTAATTTGTACAACCATCAAAGCTGTCAAAGACTTTTATATTTAACATGATCAATTCTGGGAATGTTCTTTTGTCTATGAACAAGGCAGAGTTTAAGAACTCCTGTATTACACCCGAAACATAATACGTGACTCCCAAATTCAAGTAATCAATCAAATCAATCAATCAATTAATACTTTATTTCGCATTTAGAAACAAATGCATAAAAAGTTCAGATAAAAATATACAAACATATCAATAAATTATCATAAAAAGCTGATATCTTAAAAGCTTAACCCCAAAACCCTTAAACACAGTGTATACATCTCCACACTAATTCAGCTGATTCTTAAAACATTTAGATTTCTTCGAGCTGTGCATATTATGCATGTTTTATGACATTTGATCACATGTTCGCTAATCTGCGAGTTTTTAATGCTCTACATAGAAAGGAGGCCACCATCAGGCATACATATGGAGTCTCTAATTGTAACATAACAGTCAGGGCGGTAATGTAATTTCACAAACAAAATTTCTTCAGTAGTGGCACAATAAATCTTTTCCTCGCTGTTTCGTAAAAATAACAAAAAGTGTAGGTGTGTAATTGATTGTTTTGAGCGGTAATCGCACGGACATCGTCTCAGTTGTGTCTCAGATAACACATTCACTGGGAAACCCAGCATTAAAGTTACACACCCAAACCGAAACTTTATTAAAATAAAACGATGCCAATTATTGGTCACACAAGCAAGGTACGAAGATAGACCGTGTGCCAGAGGTGGTCTCTTATTATATTCAATTACCGTGGTTTTATCTTTATTTCTCTGTTTTCTTTCATGTGCACGTTTCTCTAAAAAAGAATGTATTAATTTTGCCTTTGATAAGGATTCGCATTGAGTGGGGTCATCATAGAGGGCCACCAAACCCAGAGCGTCCAGAGTGCACTGTATATAGTTCAGCCACGTTATTTTGTGCCCCTAAGCCAATTTCATGACGTCCTTTATAATACATCGGTTTATCTGTACTGCCTCCCGTTTCCAAATTGACAGCCAGAGTAGCAAAGGCGCCAGTTTGATTGTATCAGAAATGTAGGGTGTTCCTAGTAATTACATTGGTACACGTCTTAGGGGCGGACAGTAACCTCTTGGTGAATCTATCCTCTATTTTTTGAAGGCTGTCCACATTGGTTATATCCCAAATGGCCGCCCCATATGTGGCCACAGAGACAGTTTTTGCCAAGTAGATTTTAACCATCTCCGGTATTGGTTTGTTGCCTAAGTTCGATGCAAACCTAAAGATTGCAGCTATACTTCTGTTCATCTGTGTAGTCCTCAAGGACAGCGTTATTTTCCAGTCTAAGTTATTATCAAAGGTAATGCCTAGATATGTGAAATTAGCTACAATATCAACTTTTCTCTGTGCAATAGCATAATTTCCTTTCTTTTTGCTTTTCCCAATACACATAATAAAAGACTTCGCCTTGTTCACATGTAAATCAAGGTTTTCCATAAAAGAAACCTAATGGTGATGCAATTTTGTAGGGCTAAGGGTGTCCGTGCCAAGAGGACTGCATCGTCTGTGTACAGTAGGATGGGGAATCATGTTGTGCTTGTGATCGGAGTGCCTATTATCTTTTCAACCAAATAATCATTTAGTTTGTTAGTGTACAATGAAAACAAGAAGGGCGCAAGTATGCAACCCTGCCTTACACCATTTGTTATGTTAAAAGATCTAGTGCATTTACCCTGCCTACCGTGGCACACCTTTGCTGTAGCCCCTGCATACAGTTGTCTTATAAAACAGATTATTACTGCCTCTACCCCCATTTGCTCCATGACCTGCCACAACTTGTTATGGTTAACGCAGTCGAATGTGGCAGAGAGATCCAGGAATGCCATATAGAGGTTCTCTTGCTTGGCCTGTGTGTACTTCCCAGCTAGGAGTGCCAAGTTCAGACATTGATCCACGGTCCCTCTGCCTTTCCTCAACCCATATTGGACCAGCGCCTGGGTCCCCTTCTCCCATGCCCAATCTTCCTATCTATTTAATATTTGGCCCATCACTTTTGCCTTACTATCAATTAACGTGATTGGGCGATAGTTAGCACATTGGGAACCATCTCCTTTTTTAAATATTTGTACAATAATGGGCTGTTTCCACGATGGAAGTGGGTCCTCAATGCCAATGGCGTTGAATGCCATAGTGAGTGAAGGGACCCAGAAGTTTCTATTATTCAAGAATATATCCACAGGAACCCCATCTGGGCTTGCGACAATGCACAGTCAGTCTACCTCTTCCATATTAAAAACTAGGGGAAAGTCTGTTTTATCCTATCCAAACGTTCTACAGTGGGACTCATATTTGACTTTTGGAAGATTTTTTGAAAGTGGTCTGTGAGAAGTTGGCCTGGTATATGATGCTCACTAGTTAAAGTGATCACCTTGTACCATGCCAAGCAACCCTTATGGTGTGGTTGTAAGTCAACCTTTTCGGACTAGCTGCCCTAGTGGTAGCGTAGGCTAAGCAGTCTTTGAGGCTAAACTCGTGATGCGTGTTAAGCCAGCTGTTTTACCAAATGTAACCCCCTTTTATACCAATGAAAGGACACCACACAGATATATATTCAAAATATATATGTATTTATTTCTCAAAGTAACCCCTAGTCTCTTTATGAGCACAGGAGCACAAATCGTCAAACAAGATTATCACAGAATACACAGAAGTTGCACGTTATATGGATAGGCCCTGGTGGCCACTCAAACCATATACTAAAATAGTGGTATAAGTACCACGAACAGAAAAGGGAAAAGGCCTAGGGCCTCTAGAATCGCTGGGCCTACAAGGAGCTAACGTCAGTTAGTGCCCAGGAGGTCCACGGGTGGCGTGTGCAGAGCAAATAGTCACACGCGTGCTCCCATAGGTTTCAATGGGTGCGTAAAAAGTACAAAGTTACTGCAAACGGAATCTTCCGGATGACCTAGGAACTTAAGATTTGGAACACAGGCACTAGAGATGTAATACTACACTTGGGCACAGGAGTGCCAGCTTTACCTCACCCACAGGAAGCGGGTGCATAGGCCTCGAAGTGCGTCGGGTTTCTTCTATCTGTTCCGTGGGGCCTGTAGACAAAAGTGCTGCAGGCGGTCGGTCGGGAAGAGATGCAGTGGATCCAAGAGTGGATTGGAGATGTTGAAGACCTGTAAGCAGAGGGGACAGTGTTCACAGTCACTAGCCAGTGACCCGCGTGGCACCAGGTGGGTACCAGGCGATGTCGGGTGCAAACAGGAAGGAAGATGTAGCTTGACTCTGCAGCCACGTGGTCCCTGAAGGTCGACGACGTCCAGGAGTCGAGTCACGAGCTGTCCCACGCAGGCTCTCGCTGTCGGCGGTGTCGGCGACTTGATCGAAGCAAACAAGCCTTGGCAAAAGCAATTGTTGTAGGCAAGGAGTTTAAGCTGATGGTTCTGACCAGCAAGGTCAGAGGAACTGCTCCTTTGGAGGGGAGCAAGGGCCAGTCTGGAGCAACCAGACCAGCGGTGTTTGTCGTAGATTTCGTCGCCAAGATGGCCACTAGCCAGCGGGCCAGCAACCGGTTAGGCGCGTCGAGTGGCAAAATGCAGAAGGGCCCCACGCAGATCGTGGAGATGCTGGAGGGCTCACCTTTGGTGCAGATGCTGCTCGAGGGTTGGGCTTCTCAGGACCCAAAGCACAACTTGGAGGGAGCCTCGGTTGTTGCACTTGTCAGCTTGTCGTAGTCGTTCCAAGATGGCTGGCTCCACGTGTCTCGGTGCCTCCACGGGTCTCCTCTTTGCAGGGACTGTGGATCGGGCGGTGAGAGGTCTGGAGGTCCAGGTCTTGTCAGTCTCTGGGCTCGGGCTCCGGCGGGAGGCGGCGGCAAAGCAGACGTTGATTCGCTGGATGGTGCTTGCGTTAGCAAGGTGGTCACTCCCTGACCACAGGGGAGATTGGCTTCAGTCCTCTGTGCGGCAGAGCGTCGAAGTTCCCGTCTTCTTCTTAGTTTCAAGTTGATTCCAGGATGTCTGAAGTCTTAGGACACAGCTCCTACCTTTATTCGGATTCTAGGGGCCGGACTACCTGCTAGGTCCCTCCCTATGGGTGGGACCAGGAAGGGGGGTGGTTACACCCCCAATCCTTTGTCCAGCTCGCCCCAGGCCCGGGACTGGTGTGCCCCAGGACCGGTTTGAACTGGCATATGCACCGAGGCTCCTTGTGAGCCACAGGCATGTCTGGTTTCTTTCAAGCCCTACCTGACCAATACACAAAATCCTGTCTGGGGTGGTGCACGCACCTCCCCTGGCAGGAAACCCTTTGTCCACACCTCCCAAGCTGGAAGGACTCCCAGCAGCAGGAGGGCAGACTTGTGTCTGTGGTGGCAGCATCCATTTTGTGGAGCTGAGGCTATGTCTGATTCTACCCGGGTTTCAGGCACTGTACATGTCGCGTCCCTCTAGAAGGGTGGAATGCTAACCCCGTCGCCAGAATTGGCGAGGGGTTAGTATTCCAATTCGTATGACACCTTACTCGACATGTTTTGATAAAGCCAAACCAAAGTTAGCATTTAACCGCGAGGTTCATAATGCACTTAAGAGTATATGGTATGACGATATCTGGAAACAGTAGAAGGAAGTTGTTCCGACCACTGCAGACAGGCTCAGCTCATGCCAGAGCACCATCTCACATGGAACCAAGCACTCTGCCTTCAGGATTGTTAAGGCCTGCCATAGGAGTGACTTATAGGTTACCAGGTGTCCCATTTAAGGTTAGGTATAGGTATACTACACCTAAGTAAGAGGTGATTACACCAACTTACCCCAGCTGAGTGATCAGCCAGTTGTGTCAGATTGTTAGGCCAAGCCTGGGGTGGCATAATACATGCTGCAGCCCCTGGCAGGCCTTGGGTACACCAATGCCCTGGGTACCTAGTGTACACTGGTACAGGGGCTGACAGGGTGATCCAACCAATTGGGTATGTACCTAGGGTACATGGAGTCCATTTTAAAGAGAGAACAGCCAGGCTGAGATCCTGAATGGCAGGATCTCAGGCCAACTAAGTCGAAAAACCAGCTAGACACTAGGCAAAAATTTGGGGGTAACCATAGTCAGATATCCACCTTCCTACACAACCCCCCCCCAAACGAAGGGAGATAAGGCTGACCTTGACCAGGTAAGCCTATATTGCCCAAGTGGCCATATAAGGAGGAACCAGCACTGGCATGGTTACCCCCTGTCTCATGGTCCACTAAGCAATCCCTCACCCTAAGGGTATCAGAGGGTCTCCACCATAGGGAATCTCTACCTTTGGTGTGTCTTGGCAAAGTAAAAGGCTGGTGTTGAGATGGAGTACTGAAGTGAGTGTCCTCAAAGTGAGGCCTCAGCTTCCTCCAATCATCCTCCACCATGGATGCCTTTCTTTCCTTAACTGAGTTGCACTGTGCTCTCAGGGTCAGCCTCTGGCTACCTAAAGCTGGAGGCTGGGTCCCTTTTGTGGGCTTACTGGAGGGACAGGTCAGGTCTGGGGCCCTAAGGTCCCATGTTTGCCTGTACCCAACAGAATCCCTCTGGGGGAGGTCCCTAACTACCTGTAAAGGAGATCCCTCAGGAATGTTTTTACCCATCACCTGACTAGGGCTACTAGCCAGGCAATCCTCATTCTTTTGATGGGGGGGTTCTTGTGGACAGGGGCCCTCTTGGGGTCCACTGGCCTCCCTGACCTCTGCAGCCCTGGGCTGACTGAGGCAGGGTAGAGAGAGGCAGGCTACCTGCACCAGACTGGGTCCCACCTTGGAAGGGGCCACTGACATCAGAGGCTCTGCCAGGCCAGGCCTGGCTACCTCTGGGGCAGTTCCTTCACAAGGGGTGAGGTCAGCTCCCTGAGGAGGCTGACGTTTTCCTAATGTCTGGGGAGAGGGAGACTTTTCTTCCTCCCCACTACTCTCTGTTTGTGTGGAGTGATCCATAGTTTCAGGCTTCACTACACCTATGTCAGTCTGAGTATAGGCTGAGACCATTACAGCCTTGCCAACCTTTTCAGGGAGGCACTCAGTTTGTGTTTGAGCTGTGACTGTCACAGCTCTGCCAGTCTCTACAGGGAAGTCTGTCTGTGCCTGGGCTGTGGCTACCACTGCCCTTCCAACCTTTCCAGGGAGGAAATCTATTTGGACAGGGGTTGTGAATGGCACAACCCCACTACCCTTTTGTGAAAGGCCTACCATTTTAGAATGGGTGTCTTGTTCAACTCCAGCCCAAGCTGAGAGTTCTAAGTCATTCCCCAGTAAGCAGTCTACAGGCAAGGTTGGGGACACTGCCACCCTTTTAGGGCCAGTGACACCTCCCCAGCGGAGACATACCTCTGCCATGGGATGACTGTTCTGTTTGCCATCAATGTTGGTCACCTGGTAGGAGAAACCAGGCAAAAGCTGCTCAGAGGGAACTAGCCAATGGGCCACCATTGTGATGCTAGCTCCAGTGTCTCTGTAGGCCTCAGCTTTTGTACCATTGATGTAGGGCTCCTGTCTGTACCTACCCAAAGTGTTGGGACAGGCAGTGAAGTTGGCAAACCCCATGCCACCATCACAGACAAGAGTATCTGCTGCAGGGGAATTGGCTAAGCCAGGGTCCCCCTGTGTTCCCCAAGTAAACCCACCCAAATTTTTGGGGGCACTCCCACCACCTGGGGGATTACTGCTGACAGTAATAGGTGGTGTGACAGGAGTAATTGGAGGAACAGTTTTGTTTGTAGCCCTTGGGCAACTGCTGTCAGTTTTCCAATGCCCAGGAGTTTTACACTCATGGCAGTAAGGCTTTTTACCTGTGGTAGAGGAGGGAGCTTGGGACCCACCACCCTGTGTGGAGTTTTGGGGCCCTGAGGAAGATTTCTCTTTTGCCTTATCCCCTCCCTTCTCTTGAGGTTTGGTGGTATCTTTCTTTTGGTCACCACCCTGATTCTTAGGCCTGATCCTGGTCCTGACCCATTTATCTGCCCTCTTTCCCAATTCTTGGGGAGAGGTCAAATCTGAGTCTACCAGGTGTTGATGGAGGAGCTGGTTTTGACAGTTACTTAAAATCTGTTCTCTCATCATCAAATTGTACAATCCTGTATAATCAGATACCTTACTTCCCAGCAACCAACCCTCCAAAGCCTTAGTGGCACATTCAACATATTCAGACCAGTCCTGAGTCTGTGTCTTTTGGGTGTCTCTGAACATTAACCTGTACTGTTCAGTGGTTAAGCCTAACCCATCAACCAGAACACTCTTCAGGACTCTGTAGTTTCTGACATCCTCTTCTCTAACAGTGAGGAGTCTGTCTCTGCCTCTTCCTTCAAAGGAGAGCCAGAGGATTGCTGCCCACTGGTCTTCAGGAACCTGCTGTACTTTGCAGGCTCTCTCAAGAGCAGTTATCCATTTGTGGATGTCATCCCCACTTTTGTAGGGGGGCACAACCTTAGACAGGTTCCTATTATCAAAGACCCTATCTTTGTCCTTAGGGACAATGCTGCCACCAGTGGGTATAGACCCACTCTCTCTAGGTTGCCTAGCCTTCCTCCGTTTTTCTTCCATCAGGGCTACCTCTAGCTCCTGCTTCCTGATCCTCAGCTGGGCTTCCTGCATTCTGGCCTCATGTTCCCTCCTCTGAGGGGTGGTCATCCTTTTCCTGGAGTGACCTTGAGAGCCTCTAGAGCCATGAGAAGCATTGGAGTCACCTGAGCGATTCCTTTGCCTCCCAAGCCCTGTGTTAAGTCCACTGGGGAGATCCAATGGGGTAAACCCACTGTCAATCCCCAATAGCCTTAGTTTAGCTGGGCCAAGTATAACACTTGGCACTGGGCTAGTTCTCCCTTCATCATCACTACTTTCTGTATCCTCACCACTTTCCTCCCCTGTAGTATGGTTCTCATCTAAGGGATGGCTATTGGAACTGGGTACCTCTGTAGTATCTTCAGAAGGGGGGCCTCCTGTTCCTGACCCTAAGGGGGCTAACTGGGAAGCTTTCTTGAGTTCTCTCTGATTCTCATCATTTTGTAAGAGTTCTCTGAGCTCAGCAGAGGTAGGGTTCTTGGGCTGTTTAAGGCCTCTAAGAGTTGCCAAATGCCTGAGCTCATTCTGATTAAGGGTAGCAAAGCTGGATGGTGCCCTCTGGGGGTCACTCTCAACAGAGATGGGTACAGTGGACCCCTCTGCCCCGGCCATTGCTCTTAAGTGTGGGTGGATGTGTTGCAATCTACCTACACTTGGGTTTACCTACTAAACCTATCTAGTAGTTGTAGTCAGGGTGTGCTACTCCCTTTGCTCTACAACAACTAAGTTCAGTAGAACTTATGTATATCTAATCTTGTTTTATATGTACCTACAGGTACCTATGTGATCTTTCAATTGGTAACCAAGAGATTACAATGGTAAAACACAGCAAGCTCAAATCCAACCGCTGCTCACCAATGTGAGAAGTTGGCCTGGTATATGATGCTCACTAGTTAAAGTGATCACCTTGTACCATGCCAAGCAACCCTTATGGTGTGGTTGTAAGTCAACCTTTTCGGACTAGCTGCCCTAGTGGTAGCGTAGGCTAAGCAGTCTTTGAGGCTAAACTCGTGATGCGTGTTAAGCCAGCTGTTTTACCAAATGTAACCCCCTTTTATACCAATGAAAGGACACCACACAGATATATATTCAAAATATATATGTATTTATTTCTCAAAGTAACCCCTAGTCTCTTTATGAGCACAGGAGCACAAATCGTCAAACAAGATTATCACAGAATACACAGAAGTTGCACGTTATATGGATAGGCCCTGGTGGCCACTCAAACCATATACTAAAATAGTGGTATAAGTACCACGAACAGAAAAGGGAAAAGGCCTAGGGCCTCTAGAATCGCTGGGCCTACAAGGAGCTAACGTCAGTTAGTGCCCAGGAGGTCCACGGGTGGCGTGTGCAGAGCAAATAGTCACACGCGTGCTCCCATAGGTTTCAATGGGTGCGTAAAAAGTACAAAGTTACTGCAAACGGAATCTTCCGGATGACCTAGGAACTTAAGATTTGGAACACAGGCACTAGAGATGTAATACTACACTTGGGCACAGGAGTGCCAGCTTTACCTCACCCACAGGAAGCGGGTGCATAGGCCTCGAAGTGCGTCGGGTTTCTTCTATCTGTTCCGTGGGGCCTGTAGACAAAAGTGCTGCAGGCGGTCGGTCGGGAAGAGATGCAGTGGATCCAAGAGTGGATTGGAGATGTTGAAGACCTGTAAGCAGAGGGGACAGTGTTCACAGTCACTAGCCAGTGACCCGCGTGGCACCAGGTGGGTACCAGGCGATGTCGGGTGCAAACAGGAAGGAAGATGTAGCTTGACTCTGCAGCCACGTGGTCCCTGAAGGTCGACGACGTCCAGGAGTCGAGTCACGAGCTGTCCCACGCAGGCTCTCGCTGTCGGCGGTGTCGGCGACTTGATCGAAGCAAACAAGCCTTGGCAAAAGCAATTGTTGTAGGCAAGGAGTTTAAGCTGATGGTTCTGACCAGCAAGGTCAGAGGAACTGCTCCTTTGGAGGGGAGCAAGGGCCAGTCTGGAGCAACCAGACCAGCGGTGTTTGTCGTAGATTTCGTCGCCAAGATGGCCACTAGCCAGCGGGCCAGCAACCGGTTAGGCGCGTCGAGTGGCAAAATGCAGAAGGGCCCCACGCAGATCGTGGAGATGCTGGAGGGCTCACCTTTGGTGCAGATGCTGCTCGAGGGTTGGGCTTCTCAGGACCCAAAGCACAACTTGGAGGGAGCCTCGGTTGTTGCACTTGTCAGCTTGTCGTAGTCGTTCCAAGATGGCTGGCTCCACGTGTCTCGGTGCCTCCACGGGTCTCCTCTTTGCAGGGACTGTGGATCGGGCGGTGAGAGGTCTGGAGGTCCAGGTCTTGTCAGTCTCTGGGCTCGGGCTCCGGCGGGAGGCGGCGGCAAAGCAGACGTTGATTCGCTGGATGGTGCTTGCGTTAGCAAGGTGGTCACTCCCTGACCACAGGGGAGATTGGCTTCAGTCCTCTGTGCGGCAGAGCGTCGAAGTTCCCGTCTTCTTCTTAGTTTCAAGTTGATTCCAGGATGTCTGAAGTCTTAGGACACAGCTCCTACCTTTATTCGGATTCTAGGGGCCGGACTACCTGCTAGGTCCCTCCCTATGGGTGGGACCAGGAAGGGGGGTGGTTACACCCCCAATCCTTTGTCCAGCTCGCCCCAGGCCCGGGACTGGTGTGCCCCAGGACCGGTTTGAACTGGCATATGCACCGAGGCTCCTTGTGAGCCACAGGCATGTCTGGTTTCTTTCAAGCCCTACCTGACCAATACACAAAATCCTGTCTGGGGTGGTGCACGCACCTCCCCTGGCAGGAAACCCTTTGTCCACACCTCCCAAGCTGGAAGGACTCCCAGCAGCAGGAGGGCAGACTTGTGTCTGTGGTGGCAGCATCCATTTTGTGGAGCTGAGGCTATGTCTGATTCTACCCGGGTTTCAGGCACTGTACATGTCGCGTCCCTCTAGAAGGGTGGAATGCTAACCCCGTCGCCAGAATTGGCGAGGGGTTAGTATTCCAATTCGTATGACACCTTACTCGACATGTTTTGATAAAGCCAAACCAAAGTTAGCATTTAACCGCGAGGTTCATAATGCACTTAAGAGTATATGGTATGACGATATCTGGAAACAGTAGAAGGAAGTTGTTCCGACCACTGCAGACAGGCTCAGCTCATGCCAGAGCACCATCTCACATGGAACCAAGCACTCTGCCTTCAGGATTGTTAAGGCCTGCCATAGGAGTGACTTATAGGTTACCAGGTGTCCCATTTAAGGTTAGGTATAGGTATACTACACCTAAGTAAGAGGTGATTACACCAACTTACCCCAGCTGAGTGATCAGCCAGTTGTGTCAGATTGTTAGGCCAAGCCTGGGGTGGCATAATACATGCTGCAGCCCCTGGCAGGCCTTGGGTACACCAATGCCCTGGGTACCTAGTGTACACTGGTACAGGGGCTGACAGGGTGATCCAACCAATTGGGTATGTACCTTGGGTACATGGAGTCCATTTTAAAGAGAGAACAGCCAGGCTGAGATCCTGAATGGCAGGATCTCAGGCCAACTAAGTCGAAAAACCAGCTAGACACTAGGCAAAAATTTGGGGGTAACCATAGTCAGATATCCACCTTCCTACATGGTCTATCCATGTATTTTCATCTATACATACGTCTGTGGAAGGGCCTCCTTCTTCGTGTAAGAATGGTGTATTGCCCACTTACCAGAAGGATTTAGTATCGCTGTCATTAGCTGCTATCCTTAGTTGCTCCCATGCTTTGGATCTTAGTTGTTTTTTCTGATTTTTCACAGTGCTTTTAGAGATCCCTCCCGGATTTTTAACTTATCCCTAGGGTTAGCTTTTAAGGCCTGGCGAAGGATGACAGAGGCTTCTGAGCAGGCATTATCAAACCAGCGATTTTGCAGCTGTTTTCTTGCTCCCGAAGGGTGAGTTAGTTGCTGTTTAATTCCTTCTAAGATCTTCGAGAATGTTCTGACTACGTGGAAATTATTTATTGGATGATTTAAGTGGAGGCTAAACTCATCGTAATTTGTCTGTATCAAACGGGAGAGGAGCCCTTCGTCAACCTTGCTCCATTTTAAGGAGTACCCGTTTCATCTAGCTAAGACAGGTTTGGTGATTATGGTACTCTTTTTGGTTATGCATTGAGCTTTCCAGGGAAGCAAATAGATTTTTCAACTTTTTTTTAACTCTCCCATGTTTTTCAGGGGCACATTTTGAGAATGTTTCTTTTCCCATTTAAAGGCTGTTGTACCGAACCACTGCCAATGTGTTTTTTTCCACTCTCGCACTAAGTGACAACTAGCCGTACCCTCGAAACCCAGCTGTATGTTCCACTTATAGAATTTGTGCGCCCAAACACAATTTGATTTTAAATTTGTTAAGCAAAGTTTATGTTTGGGCATACAATAATTTGCAGAGTGTGAGCTAAGGTAGCTTGAAGGAGCCCCAACTGCAGGTAGAAGAAACACTCAAGAGAAGAAAGTATTTTGGTAGGAGAGGCCCAATATATTCTCGAATTCTAGTGACAAAAATAACAAAGATGTGCCCATCTTTAAATCTATTTCTCCAATGTAATAAAGCAACAGGGCCAGAAAGAATCAGCGTGGACAGTTTGTTACAATCAGAAATACAGTTTTATCTTCTATTTGGAGAATAGTCTATTAGGTGGTGGCTAGAAAAAAGATTGAGAACACGGAATATTTAGTTTTCTGGGGAATTATGAACCTTCATTGATGAACATATTTTAAATCAGGTATTTCTGTATTTGAAGTGGGATTATTAGATTAGTAGGATAATTGCAGTCCAACTACTGAAGGTCCTTGAATACCACTATTATCTGATCACATCCCATCATCTAATTTAAATTTTCATGCCTATGGGATATCTTAGTGCTGAATAACAATTGTTTTTTGTTACCAAAGTCACTGGTACTCATTTTATCAACAGTGGAAAGATGAAAGTCTAAGTGGAAGCCCAGGATTCATACATTTAAGTGGGAGGTCAAACACAGATCCCTGAAGTGCAGTGGCGGCTGATAGGGGACGGTGGTGTGGGCAGGGGAAGGGGGGTTATGAAATGCATAAAAAAGAAAACGTACTTGCTGGTCGCCGTCGCCAGCTGCCGCCTCTCCTCACAGGAACAGGAAGCGTCCAGGCTTCCAGACTCCCCTGACCAATCACGACGCTGCTGATAGCAGCCTTGTGATTGGTCTGAACACCATGGTTTGACACTCAGAGAGGGAAATGAAGCCTGGGCATGTTCTCCACCTAACTAGTAATGCAGCCTGGATGGAGAACATTCAAAGTGCGCATTACTGTTTTGTCGGCCGGCCAAACAGTCATGAGCACTTTTGGTGCAGCAGCAACCAATCCTTCTCCCCGACATCAGGGGAGCCCAGCCCCACCCACCTTAACCTGGCAGCAACTGTGTTGGACTAGGCCCTCTTTGCAGGGTCATCCCAGAACATTTTGCTTTTCTTCTGTCATTTTTCTGACCTGTTTTTGTTGGTTTTCTGACTCTGTGCACTTTGCCACTGCTGATCAGACTAAAGTGCATGTGCCCTCTCTTGTAAACCTGGTAAGACTGGTTTACACCTGTTTGGCATATTTAATTTACCTAGACCCAGGGCCCGTAAATTAAATGCTAGTAGTGGGCTTGCAGTGCTGCTTGCGCCCCCCACTGAAGTAGCCTTTCCAACATATCTCGGTCCTCTTCCAATGCAGGGCCTCCGCACGCAGTTCACTGCTGCAGTGACGGGGCATGGCAAGTGGCTGCCATGTCTGAAACTCCCCTTTTACTATATATATATATCAGCCCTAATGTAGGCCCTAGCTAGCCCTATGGGAAGGGTGCTGCGTAGGTAAAAGGTAGGACATGTGCCTTAACTGTGTGGCATGTCCTGGTAGTGACAAACCGCTCATTTGGTTACTCACTGCGGTGAGGCTGCCCTCTCATAGGGTTGCATTTGGGATTCCCTGATATGTGCTTCAGTGGTAATTCCTGACATGAGAGGGGTAGCGTGACCATGTTTGGAATAGTAGTGATAAATCCTGCTTATTGGGGAAAACAGATTTATTATTACTAGTTTAGAAATACCACTTTTAGAAGTGGGTATTTCTGTGTGCTTATGAGTCTTTGTGCCTGCCTGATGTGTATTGCCCGTCTGTGTTTGACTGACAGGAGAGAGGGAATGTGTATTCACTCCAGCCAGTCCCTGGGGGGGTTGAGGTGTGTCCCGCCCTGCGTGGGTGACTCAGTGCTAGGCTGAATAGACCTTGCCTGAATTTAGAGTGGCAGGAGGATTTTCCCTGCACCTGAATAGGCCTGGTCTTCATTTGGAGTGGTGGGAGGAGTTGCACCTGCACCTGAATAGGGCTGTGCCTAACTTCCACAATTATGGCTCCACCCCCTGTGGTGTGTCTGGGGCCCAGGCTTACAAGATGAATGGGGGGTTGTTGTGCACTTCTAATATGTGGTTGAAGTGCCCCCAGAACAAAGACTGTGGAACTATAAATACAAGGGCTGTGACCCCATGAAAATAAGCAGATACTTCTTGGGGCTCGTACCCAAAGGACTGCTGTGTGCCAGGAGGAACCGCCGTTTGGGACTACCTGTTTGTGGGACTAACCTGCTGCCTGCTGGGTTGCTGCCACTCTGCTAAGGGACCTTGTGTGCTGGCCTGCCTGTGCCCTGTTCTCTGCCCCAGTGTCTCCAGGGACGAGGTAGTGCTGGCCTCCCTGTTTGCTAATAGCATGTGGTTAGCGCTTTCAATTCTGTTGCCCCAGGAGTGGGCTCACTTTGTGCTAACCCCATACAGGAGCGCTTTTTACCCTGCAGCATGGGCAGCGCAGCCCTCTCATCTAGGGCCTGAAAAATGAGAAGGAAGAGCTGAACGAAACGCTCTCCTTCTCCCGGCCGTATTGCTTGCCTTTGTTTATGTGGGTGTGCAGCCGGGGCTCTACTACATGGCTGCGAGGCCATGCCCAAGCAGCAAGGAATATCGGCCCGAGAGTTTCCTTGGACGTCAGAAGAAGATGGGGCCCAGCCACACCAGGAAGTGATCGGAGCCTCGCGGTCTCCAGTCAGCTGCTTCCACATGGGGCTGACGCGAGCCTCTAGGTGGATACCATGCCTTGGTGCGGGCGATGCTAAGGAAGGCAAGAGCTTCCCAGCTGCACCAGGCCGCCTGCAGCTAAACATGAAGAGCTTTGCACCCATGCCACACTACGGAGCTGCACCAGGGGCATTGGGCTCCCCTTGCCCTCCGGCCCCGTTGTTGTGAATCGTGCGGGCAGGTGGACCCATCACGCTAGATAGCACGAGCAGCCCAGGATTGGTGTGCTCTCACCAACATACAGACCTCCTGCCAGGCTGATCTCCAGGGGTGATATCCTTTGGTGTTTTTTTGCCTGGTACAGCACCCCTGTACTTCCCGTCATTCCCCTGCTTCCATGGAAACCAGTAGAGTGTTTCCTTGCAGAGAGTATAGGCCAGTAGCCCTATCATGCTGGTGAGCACAAGCACCCATAGACTGTGCTCTCCCCGTTGTGCAGGCGGGAGATCTTTTACCGTTTCCTTGCCCCATAGGGCATCTCAGTAATTCCTGCCATTTTCTCTGTTTGTACGGGAACCAGTGGAACATTTTCGTGTAGAAGGAGCAAGGGGGTGTGTGCAGGGGAAGTGGTTGGGTGTTAACAAAGCTGGAAGCACTTATCCTAAAAGATTGCTCTGTCAGACTGGTGACACTGGCTCAAGCGGTATCATGTTCAACTAATCGGTATTGTCTTGATTGCACTAACTGTAATATTAGGCCTTATGTTTTCAGTGTGGTGTTCACTTATAAGTATTTACTAAAGTTCACTAACATCAATAATTATGACAATTACCCAATTGGCAAAAGTGGTGTATGGCTTTATGTGATGTCATGACAAAGTGATTTATGTGATTGAAAATACAAAGGATATTTTTATATAACCTTGTGTGGAGTCGCGTTTTGTGGTGTGCTTAGTGTGTCACTGTTGTGTGAGTGCGTCGTGCAAATGCTTTAGACATTGCCTCTGGGATAAGCCTGACTGCTCTGCCAGGGGTTATCTTCGGTCTGTAACTCCCTTACCCTGACTAGAGTGATGGGTTCTGCTTGGCTTAGGTGCATACCCTAACTAACCAGAAACCCCATGTCTAACAAACTGGAAAACTTAAAATAAAATGATAATAACGTCCATTATCCTTATGGTGGGTGTGGGTATTTGGGTGGTAAGGGATTTTGTAGGCTTTAGGGTAAGTATGGATGTTTGGGTAGCAAAGGAAATTTTCGGTTTAGGGGGGAATGGGTTTTTAGGTACAAGGGAATTTTTAGGGGTTTAGTGTGGGTATAGGTTTTTGTGTGGCAAGGGAATTTTCAGCATTTAGGATGGGTGTAGGTTTTTAAGTGGCAAAGGAATTTTTAATGTTTAGAGTGGGTGTGGGTTTTTGGGGGGCAAGGTAAATTCATGGTTTTGGGTGGGTATGGGTTTTTGGATGATAAGGGAATTTTTAGGGATTAAACTGGATGTGTGTTTTTGGGGGTTAAGGTACTTTTCGGGTTTAGGTTGGGTATGGTTTTTTGGGTGGCCAGTGAATTTTTATGGGGTTAGGGTGGGTATGGGTTTTTGGGAGGTAAGTGATTTTTTAAGGGTAGTGTAGGTATGGGTTTTTGGGTAGTAAGGGAATTTGTGGGGTTAGGGTCACAAGGAAATTTTAGGGTTTAGCATGGTATCGTTTTTTGGGTGGTAAGGGAATGTTTAGGGCTTAGGGTGGGTATGGGTCTTTGGGTGGCAAGGGATTTGTTAGGGTTTATGGTGCCAAGGGAAATTATTTTTTTAGGATGGGTATGGGTTTTTGATTGGCAGGGCATTTTTTAGGATTTAAGGTGGGTATGTTTTTTAGTAGGCAAGGTAAATTTTAAGGTTTAGAGTTGGTGTGGATTTTTGGGGGTGAGGGATATGTTAGGGTTTTGGGTGGGCATGGGTTTTTGAGTGGTAAGGGATTTTTAAGTGTTTAGGCTGGGTATGGAATTTTGGGTGGTAATGAATCGTACAGGGGTAGTGTATGTATGGGTTTTTGGGTGGCATGGGATATGTTAGGGTTTTGGGTGGGTATGGGTTTTTGGGTGATAAGGCAATTTTTAGGGCTTAGGGTGGGTATGGATTTTTGGGTGGTAAGGGATTTTTTAGAGTTTAGGCTGGGTATGGGTTTTTGGGTGGTAATGAATCATTTAGGTGTAGTGTTTGTATTGGTTTTTGGGTGGCAAGGGATTTTTCAGGATGGGTATGGGTTTTTGGGAGGCAAGTGAATTTTTAGGGTTTAGGGTGGGTGTAGGTTATTGAGTGGTATGGGATTTTTCAGCATTTGGGATGGGTGTGGGTTTTTAAGTGGAAAATGATTTTTTAAGGTTAAGAGTGCGTGTGGATTTTCGGGGGGCAAGGGAAATTCATGGCTTTGGGTGGGAATGGGTTTTTGGATGATAAGTGAATTTTTAGGGATTAGAGTGGATGTGTGTTTTTGTGTGTAAGGTACTTTTTCGGGTTTAGGTTGGGTATGGGTTTTTGAGAGGTGAGGGAGTTTTTAAGGTTAGGGTAGGTATGGGTTTTTGGGTGGTAAGGGATTTTTGGGGGTTAGGGTCGCAAGGAATTTCTAGGGTTTAGCGTGAGTATCATTTGTTTGGGTGGTAAGGGAATTTTTAGGGCTTAGGGTGGTTTGGGTTTTTGGGTGGCAAGCGATTTGTTAAGGTTTAGTGTGGCAAGGGGATTTTTATTTCTAGGGTGGGTATGGGTTTCTGATTGGTAAGGGATTATTTAGGGTGGGTATAGTGTTTTGGGTGGCAAGGGAATTTTTAAGGTTTAGGGTGGGTGTGAATTTTTGGGGGCAAGGGAAATGTTATGGTTTGGGTGGGTATGGATTTTTGAGTGGTAAGGATTTTTTTAGGGTGGTCATGAATTGTTTAGGTGTAGTGTCTGTATGGGTTTTTGGGTGGCAAGGGATTTTTCAGGGTGGGTATGGGCTTTTGGGAGGCAAGTGAATTTTTAGGGTTTAGGGTGGCTGTAGGTTTTGGAGTGGTAAGAGATTTTTTAGGGTTTAGGATGGGTATGTTTTTTTGGGTGGCAAGGGAAATTTTAAGGTTTAGGGTGGTCTAGATTTTTGGGGGCAAGGGATATGTTAGGCTTTTGGGTGGGTATGGGTTTTTGGGTGATAAGGTCATTTTTAGGGGTTAGGGTGGGTATGGATTTTTGGGTGGTGAGAGATTTTTGGGGGTTTAGGCTGGGTATGGGTTTTTGGGTGGCTATCAATCGTTTAGGTGTAGTGTTTGTATCAGTTTTTGTATGGCAAGGGATTTTTCTGGGTGGGGATGGGTTTTTGGGAGGCAAGTGAATTTTTAGGGTTTATGGTGCATGTAGGTTTTTGAGTGGTAAGGGATTTTTAGCAATTAGGATGGGCGTGGGTTTTGAAGTGGCAAAGGATTTTTCAGGGTGGGTATGGGCTTTTGGGAGGCAATTAAATTTTTAGGGTTTAGGTTGGGTGCAGGTTTTTGAGTGGTAAGAGATTTTGTAGGGTTTAGGGTGGGTATGGGTTTTATGGGTGGCAAGGGATTTTTTAGTGTTTAGGGTGGATGTGAGATGTTGTTGGCAAGGGATATTGTAGATTTTACAATGTGTATGGATTTTTGGGTTGCAAGGGAATTTTTAACGTTTAGGGTGGGTGTGGGTATTTGGGTGGAAAGGGATTTTTTAGGATTTAGGGTGATCATGGGTTTTGGGTGGCAAGGGAACATTTAGGGATTTGGTCTGGTATGGGTTTTTTCGGTGGTAATGAATCATTTAAGGTTCAGTGTTTGTATGGGTATTTGGGTCTCAAGTGATTTTTTATGGTGGGTGTGGGTTTTTGGGTGGCAAGTGAATTTTTGGGGTTTAGGTGGGTGTAGGTTTTTGAGTGGTAAGGGATTTTTAGGGTTGAGGGGGAATGGGTTTTGTGGGTTTCAATGGAATTTTTTGCATTTAGGATGGGTGCCATATTCTTGGTGGCAAGGGATTTTATAGGGTGTATGGTTCATGATGTGTATGGGTTTTTGACTCACAAGCGGATTTTTAGCGTTTCGGGTTGGTGCCGGTTTTTGTGCGTCAAGAGAATTTTTAGGGTTTAGGGTGAATGTAGGTTTTTAGGTGATAAGGGCTTTTTAGCGTTTTCCGTGAGTATGGTTGTTTTGGTTGGCAAGTGAATATTTAGTTTTTAGGGTGGGTGTGGGTATTTGGGTGGTAAGGATTTTGTAGGGTTTACGGTAAGTTTGGATTTTTGGGTAGCAAGGGAAATTTTAGGGTTTAGGTTGGGCATGGGTTTTTAGGTGCAAAGGAATTTTTAGGGTTTAGTGTGGGTATAGATTTTTGGGTGGCAAGGGAAATTACAGCATTTAGGATGTGTGTGGCAAAGGAATTTTTAATATTTAGAGTGGGTGTGGATTTTTGGGGGCAAGGCAACTTCATGGTTTTGGGTGGGTATGGGTTTTTGGATGATAAGGGAATTTTTAGGGATTAGAGTGGATGTGTGTTTTTGAGTGGTAAGGTACTTTTTGGGTTTAGGTTGGGTATGTTTTTTTGGGTGGCCAGTGAATTTTTATGGGGTTATGGTGGGTTTAGGTTATTGGGAGGCGAGGGATTTTTTAGTGGTAGGGTTTTTGGGTGGTAAGTGAATTTTTGGGGTTAGGGTCGCATAGAATTTTGTAGGTGTAGCGTCGGTATTGTTTTTTGGGTGGTAAGGGAATGTTTAGGGCTTAGGGTAGGTATGGGTCTTTAGGTGGCAAGGGATTTTTTAGGGTTTAGGGTGGGTATGGATTTTTGGGTGATAAGGTAATTTTTAGGGTTCAGGGTGGGTATGGATTTTTGGGTGGTGAGGGACTTTTTAGGGTTTAGGCTGGGTATGGGTTTTTGGGTGTCTATCAATCGTTTAGGTGTAGTGTTTGTATGGGTTTTTGGATGGCAAGGGATTTTTCAGGGTGGATATGGGTTTTTGGGAGGCAAGTGAATTTTTAGGGTTTAGGGTGCATGTAGGTTTTTGCGTGGTAAGGGATTGTTAGCAATTAGGATGGGTGTGGGTTTTGAAGTGGCAAAGGATTTTCCAGGGTGGGTATGGGTTTTTGGGAGGCAAGTGAATTTTTAAGGGTTTACGTTGGGTGCAGGTTTTTGAGTGGTAAGAGATTTTGTAGGGTTTATGGTGGGTATGGGTTTTATGGGTGGCAAGGGATTTTTTAGTGTTTAGGGTGGATGTGAGATGTTGTTGGCAAGGGATATTGTAGATTTTACAATGTGTATGGATTTTTGGGTTGCAAGGGAATTTTTTACGTTTAGGGTGGGTGTGGGTATTTGGGTGGAAAGGGATTTTTTAGGATTTAGGGTGGGCATGGGTTTTGGGTGGCAAGGGAACCTTTCGGGATTTGGTCTGGTATGGGTTTTTTCAGTGTTAATGAATCATTTAAGGTTCAGTGTTTGTATGGGTATTTGGGTCACAAGTGATTTTTTATGGTGGGTGTGGGTTTTTGGGTGGCAAGTGAATTTTTGGGGTTTAGGTGGGTGTAGGTTTTTGAGTGGTAAGGGATTTTTAGGGTTGAGGGGAATGGGTTTTGTGGGTTTCAATGGAATTTTTAGTGTTTAGGATGGGTGCCGTATTCTTGGTGGCAAGGGATTTTATAGGGTTTATGGTTCATGATGTGTATGGGTTTTTGACTCACAAGCGGATTTTTAGGGTTTCGGGTTGGTGTCAGTTTTTTTTTTTTTTTAACACAATTTTTATTATTTTCTTTTAACACAGTACAGTACAGCAAATTACGATTATTTAATCGGTGTTCAGCATGTAACAAAGTCTGAAGCAGTTCAGCCCCCCACCTCCCGGCAATCCCCCCACACAGGTGCCCATCCCCAACAGTCACACCCCAAATGTTTACCATAGAGGCCTGCCCCTCAGTCCGCATCAAGGGTCTCATCTTCAAGCGTTGGTGGTGGCTCGCATATATCTCCCCGATATGTGTTCCATGCCCCCCATATTTTAGACCATTTTCGGGGACAACCCCTCCCTATGTACACTGAGCGTTCGGCTATCATAGCCCTATCCATGTCACGCCCCCATACAGACAGAAGCGGCACCTCTCCCACCCCCCACTTCTGCGCTATGTTCCGCTTAGCTAGCACGATGCCTACTGTGGCCCAACACTGAGCCTGCCTGCCCAAGTCGTTGGGCTCCCATACATTTAGCAGGCAGCGCCTGGGTTCCGGTGCAAGTGACACACCCCCCGCCTGGGACAGCGTACGCATCACTCGCCTCCAGTATTCTTGGATTTTTGGACACTCCCAGATGGTGTGGTAGAAGGTGCCTTCCTCCCCGCAGCCGCGCAGGCAGAATGGATGGGGTGCTCTTCCTATTTTGTGGAGTGTGTGCCTGGTGTAGTAGGACCTATGCAGAATCCGGAGCTGTACCAACCGAAGCCTGGAAGGTATCCCTGCCTCCCGAGGGGACGCCAGCGCCTCCCTCCAGTCCGGGTCATCAAAGTCCCCGACATCAGTGGACCACCTCTCCCGCAGGGTGCCCATAGGGTCCGGGAGATTATTTATTAGCTTACGGTACGTGAATGATGTTGCCCGCTGGGGCATATAATCGTTGGTGTCAGTTTTTGTGTGTCAAGAGAATTTTTAGGGTTTAGAGTGAGTGTAGGTTTTTAGGTGATAAGGGCTTTTTAGGGATAACGGTGAGTATGGTTGTCTTGGTTGGCAAGTGAATATTTAGTTTTTAGGGTGGGTGTGGGTATTTGGGTGGTGAGGGATTTTTTAGGGTTTAGGGTAAGTTTGGATTTTTGGGTAGCAAGGGAAATTTTAGGCTTTAGGTTGGGTATGGGTTTTTAGGTGCAAGGGAATTTTTAGGGTTTAGTGTGGGTATAGGTTTTTGGGTGGCAAGGGAAATTACAGCATTTAGGATGTGTGTGGCAAAATAATTTTTAATATTTAGAGTGGGTGTGGATTTTTGGGGGCAAGGCAACTTCATGGTTTTGGGTGGGTATGGGTTTTTGGATGATAAGGGAATTTTTAGGGATTAGAGTGGATGTGTGTTTTTGAGTGGTAAGGTACTTTTTGGGTTTAGGTTGGGTATGTTTTTTTGGGTGGCCAGTGAATTTTTATGGGGTTAGGGTGGGTTTGAGTTCTTGGGAGGTGAGGGATTTTTTAACGGTAGGGTTTCCGGGTGGTAAGGGAATTTTTGGGGTTAGGGTCGCAAAGATTTTTATATGTGTAGCATGGGTATCGTTTTTTTGGGTGGTAAGGGAATGTTTAGGGCTTAGGGTGGGTATTGGTCTTTAGGTGGCAAGGGATTTTTTTAGGGTTTAGAGTGGGTATGGGTTTATTGATTGGTAAGGGATTTTTTAGGGTTTAGGGTGGGTATGGAATTTTGGGGCAAGGGAAATGTTATGGTTTTGGGTGGGTATGGGTTTTTGGGTGATAAGGGAATTGTTATGGTTTAGGGTGGATATGGATTTTTGGGTGGTAAGGGATTTCTTAGGGTTTAGGCTGGGTATGGCATTTTCTGAGGTAATGAATCGTTTTGGTGTAGTTTTTGTATGGGTTTTTGGGTGGCAAGGGGTTTTTCAAGGTGGGTATGGGTTTTTGGGAGGCAAGTGAATTTTTAGGGTTTAGAGTGGGTGTGGATTTTTGGGGGAATGGACATCTATGGTTTTGGGTGGGTATGGGTTTTTGGATGACAGGGGAATTTTTAGGGATTAGGTGGATGTGTGTTTTTGGGTGGTAAGGTACTTTTTCAGTTTTTTGGGTATAGTTTTTTGGGTGGCCAGTATATTTTTTATGGGTTTAGGGTAGGTATGGGTTTTTGGGTGGTAAGGGATTTTTGGGGGTAGGGTCGCAAGTAATTTTTAGAGTTTAGCGTGAGTTTTGTTTTTTTGGGTGGGAAGGGAATGTTTATGGCTTAGGGTGGGTATGGGGTTTTGGGTGGCAAGGGATTTGTTAAGGTTTAGGGTGGCAAGGGAATTTTTATTTCTACGGTGGTTATGGGTTTCTGATTGAGAAGGGATTTTTTAGGGTTTAGGGTTGTTATGGTTTTTTGGGTGGCAAGGGAAATTTTAACCCCTTCTGTGCTCATGACGAGCTCAGCTCGTCATGAGTCACAGTCGAGCTGTGCTCATGACGAGCGGAGCTCATCATAACGGCCGCGGCCCGCCCACACGTGATTAATTCCCCGCCTGTGCGGGAGAATTAATCAGTGGGCGGGGTCGTGACGAGCTCAGCTCGTCATGAGCACAGCTCCACTGTGAGTCATGATGAGCTGAGCTCGTCACGAGCACAGCGGCGCCGCGGCCCCCTGCACTGTGGGGGTATTACCCCCGCAGGGAAGGGGTTAAGGTTTAGGGTGGGTGTGGGTTTTTGGGGGCAAGGGAAATGTTATGGTCTCAAGTGGGTTTTGATTTTTGGGTGGTAAGGAATATTTTAGGGTTTAGGCTGGGTATGGGTTTTTAGTTGGTGATGAATCGTTTAGGTGTAGTGTTTGTATGGCTTTTTAGGTGGCAAGGGATTTTTCAGGGTGTGCATGGGTATTTGGGAGGAAAGTGAATTTTTAGAGTTTAGGGTGGGTGTAGGTTTTGGGTGGTAAGAGATTTTTTAGGGTGGGTAGGGAGTTATGTGGGTGGCAAGGACATTTTTAGGGTTTAGGGTGGGTGTGAGGTTTTTGGTGGAAGGGATATTGTAGATTTTACAGTGTGTATGGGTTTTTGGGTCACAAGGGTTTTAAAGGCTTAGGGTGGGTGTGGTTATTTGGGTGGAAAGGGATTTTTTAGGATTTAGGATGGGCATGGTTTGTTGGTTCTAAGGGAACATTTAGGGGTTAGGGCTAGTATGGGGTTGTAGGTGGTAATGAATCATTTAAGGTTTAGTGTTTGTATGGGTATTTGGGTCACAAGGTATTTTTTATGGTGGGTATGGGTTTTTGGGTGGCAAGTGAATTTTTGGGGTTTAGTTGGGTGTAGGTATTTGAGGGGACCTAGGGATGTCTATGATCTCACACATTCTCTTTGGCACCCGTGGCAATATTAGTCACACACCATCTCTGTAGGGACCTCGACATCTGTATAATCACATTCTATCTCTGTGGGGACCTGTGCATGTCTATAATCACACACTATCTCCGTGGGGACCTCGACATCTCTAAAATCACACACTATCTCGGGGGGGGCTGGGCATGTCTATAATCACACACTATCTCTGTGGGGACCTTGACATCTCTATAATCACACACTATCTCTGTGGGGACCTGGGCATGTCTATAATCACACACTATCTCTGTGGGGTCCTGGGCATGTCTATAATCACATTCATTCTCTTTGGCGACAATGGTAATACTGTAGTCACACACCATCTCTGTGGGGACTTGAGCATTCCTGTAAATATGCGCAAGCTCTGTTTTGGCTTGAGCATCATCAGCTTCGCATTCTCTGTATGGGGCTTTGTGAATACTGAAAAGTAGTAAAGTTAGACTTTTGGTCTAAGCTTACATTTGTGAAACTGAAAAGTAGAAAAGGTAGATTTTCGGTCTAAATTTAGCTTTGTGAACTGGGCCCTATTTTAATGAGGACTTAAACATAATCATCTCCATGCACTATCTCTGTGGAGACTTAAACATCGCTATAATAACACACTATCTTTGTGGGGACTTGAACATTACTATAAAAACATACCATCTCTGTAGGGATTCGGGCATTCCTGTAACTAAACGCAAGCTCTGTTTCAACTTGAAGCACCAGGGGGTGCCATGAGGCACAGGGTCAAGACTTATTTGCATATAGCTGGGTCTGAACTGGGGTGGCGAAGTGAGCTAAAGAACGATGATGGATTCAATCCAGATCTGTGACTGGGGGTGAGTGATTGAAAAGCTTCAGCGCTCCGTCCATCATCTCCTTGTGTTCGCTTTGTTCACCCTAAGTTGGCAGAGTATGCCTAGACGTGGGTCCCTTGCTCACTTTGCCATTGGATTCAAGCAAGCCTGGCTGATGAGGGGGTGTTAACCCAAAACCGGTCCCAGGATGCTCGTTTCCAATCAAGGGAAGACCTGGCTTGGCAGTTCGGGCTGGACTGTTCCCATGAGGCACAGGGTCAAGACTGATTTGCATATAGCTGGGTCTGAACTGGGGTGGCGAAGTGAGCTACAGAACAATGATGGATTTAACCCAGATCTGTGACTGGGGGTGAGTGACTGAAAAGTTTCAGCACTCCGTCCATCATCTCCTTGTGTTTTCTTTGACTTGAAGATAATCAGCTTCACATTCTTTGAATGGGGCTTTGTGAATTTTGAAAAGTAGTAAAGTTGGACTTTTGGTCTAAATTTACCTTTGTGAATACTGAAAAGTGGTAAAGTTAGACTTTTTGTCTAAGTTTACCTTTGTGAATCGGGCCCTATTTTAATGAGGACTTAAACACAATCACCTTCATGCACTATCTCTGTGGGGACTTAAACATTGCTATAATAACACACTATCTTTGTGGGGACTTAAACTACACTGTAATAACACACTATCTTTGTGGGGACTTGAACATCACTATAATAACACACCATCTCTGTGGGGACTTGACCGTCTCTATGATAACACACTATCTTTGTGGGGACTTGAACATCACTATAATAACACACCATCTCTGTGGGGACTTGAACGTCTCTATGATAACACACTATCTTTGTGGGGACTTAAACATCGCTTTAATAACATACCATCTCTGTGGGGACTTGAGCATTCCTATAATTACACACAACCTCTGTGTGGACTTGAACATCATTAGCTTCACACTCTATAATGGGATTTAATCTTTGAATGTACACACAATTTCTATGGAGACTTAAACACAATGATCTTCACCCACTATCTCTGTGGGGATTTGAACATCTATTTTGGCAAAAATGTAAGCAGCTAATCAAGCTCTGGGTTCTACTTGACCATATTTCTTAGTTCCATGTGTTAATTTCTTTATGTGTTAGTTCTCTTATCTCCTAAGATGTTAAGCACTGAAAAATAGGTTAAATACAGCTTTAAGGGTCTTCTTTGAGCATGATAGGATATTTTCTGGCACATAAACATAATCTGTCCATAATGTATACCCCTAGTATATATGCAGCAATTCATATATGAATAGATTATAATGTTGTTTGTGTATATTGTCGATAAAATACACTTTTAGCCATGTGCCTGCGACTGTATTCATTCACAAATAGTGTTACGGAATAGGTCCCCACAAGGATGGTAGCACGTGTTCAAGTCCCCACAAGTATGGTGCTGTGCGCACGATTAAATAACAATATATTTGCAAATTTGAAGCAGGATCCTGTTTCATGAATTTTTTCTTAAAATGTTTCTGTTATTAGTGTATTTTAAAAACATTGGGAAAGGTTAGTCCCCACAAGGCAGGTATTCACACATAGTCCCCACAAGGATGGTAACACGTGTATGTGTGTGTGTGTGTGTGTGTGTGTATGGGTGGGTTTGTGTTACTATCCTTGTGGGGACTTGGGTGTGATAACACACTCACGCTGTGGGGACTTGATTGCACTGTGGGGACCTGAACCCAGGTCCCCACAAGGCAATGTCTTCTAAATGATAGAAAATGACTTCAGGAACATCTGTGTAAATTTTTACAACTTTTTAAAAAATTGCCTTGTGGGGACCTGTGTTTGGAAAAGTGTGTTTATATTTTTGCTCTGCTCTGCCCCTGTAGACAGGAGGCGGTACTGCAGTCTTAAACACACTTTGCATTTAAACACACTTTGCTCATTAGGAACACATGCTAGCAACAGAAAGCACACCTATAACCCAATGTTAAAACCTATTTTAATGCATATTGACCTTTTTTCTAATTATCACATTAAAACTTTGTTTACATTAAGCTGTTAAATTTAGATTAATTGTTTCTGAAAATTATTATTTCGTTTGTAAACATTGCTAAAATCATGTTAAGGCTCCCAGTTTTCTGCTTTTACTGTTTCATGACAGATAAATACTGACAAAAAAAGATGTTTCCTCTCTCTGTTTATTTTTACAAATTAATTAATTCTGAAAACATGTTTAAAACAAAACCATAGTTAAAGTAAATGACCAATAGAAAAAATAAACCAGATGTCGAGAAACTGTAATTTAACAGACTGTGAATGATTTAAAAATAACAGGCCCTTATTGTGCAGCTGATTTAACCTTCCGTGTAAATGATTGACCTATGCCTCTAAATGTATTCGGTTATTTCATCTGTGCTAACATTTAGTTTAAACTACCTGGTTCTTTTAATTCTTTTCAAAAGAATCCCTGAAGCACTGGCCAGTGTTCCTGTGCTAAGGAAAATTAAAGCGCGCCCGGACAGGACATTTCCTTTCCGCTGCCAGCCAAAGAAGTGCAAATGCAGGCATCTGCATAACAAGGCTCCAAGTAGCCAACCTTGGTTTTGACAGCTCCAGGCCGTGACTGTTAGAGACAGGGGGGATGGGCTCTCCTGCATCCTAATGCCCACACCTTGGTGAAGGGAGCAGGAAGCCAGGAGTAAACAGCAGCAGGTCCGACTCGCCTGAAAGGCTGAAGGCTGAAGATCTGACAAAGCGTGTTTGAGACTGTGCTCACAGCTAAAACTTGAAAAAAGTATCGTTTTTTTTTAGTTTGCAGCAAATGCAGAGCAGCATTATTCCTATGCAGGGCAGAGCAGCTGATTGTGGAAGTTATACCTTAGATAAAATATGGGGAAATCAATGTATCTAACTCTGCATTAGAAAGAAAAAAATAACGCAGCGATGTTATGCCCTTTGGTCAGGTTTGCACTATAGCCAAGGCAACCGCACGAGTTAATGATAGCTGAGCATCCTGTACCAATGCATAAAATCAAACAGAACAGCAGAGTGACTTCACCTGCACAAGCACAGACAGTGTAATGCTCGTTTTGTTTTATTAAGGAAAACCCCTTTAAATTCATATTTTGGCTGCTAATCAATATTTGTTCGTTGAACATTTCAGTCATCACCATAGTCTCTTTGGGTCTTATTGAGGTGGGATGCGCTTTTGAAAATTATTCAACCACCTACTTGCAAAAAGCATCAGCTATTTCTAAACAAGCATTGGTCTGGCCTAAAGGGGATCGTTTGGCTTTGCCAATCGTTTTTAGCCATGTGCAAGAGGCTCAAAGTATAGGAAAAAAAGCTTTTTCACAAACCTAGCATTGACTGCGTTATAGCTTTTTTTTTTTACTTGCATCTGTGCTGCAGTGTAGCTGCTGTATAATTTGTACTATACCTTCCCATCAGATGTATAGTCTGGGGGCTGCAAGCGCACTCCTGACCTTTTAATGTGGCCCCCTGTTCATTTCGGGCAAGCATTTATTTACAAGTTAATTCATGTGAAAGAAAGCAAGTAACTAGGGAGGTGTGCACTGTTAACTTTTGGGCCGCCTCTATTTTTAAAGCCATTCTAGAACACACGTGTAAAAGAAATTTGAAAAAGTGGCCTAAAAATCTCAAAAATGTATGTTATTCATGTGCAGAACTGTTTAATCATAGTAGTAGTACTGCACCAGACTAAATCAGTGCTAGTATTTTTAAGAACAGTCTTGACGCATGAATTTTGAAACTCTCATGCTTCCACCCACCCGGACTATTCCAATAGTAAACTTAGAGGCAAGTCAGTTATGTGCACCACTTGGATGGCCTGGGATGCTATTCTACAAGGACAACATTTTAGAATAACTAAATGTTGGAGATGTTTTCATACAGCGCACATTCTGAAGTTATTATTTCAAGATCGTATTATATGTAATAATGAAGAACAAGCATCGGCAAAGCCAATATGGTTTGGCCTATGCGAAATTTATTGTCATTGTCAATGTTTTTTGTACATATTGTAAATGACTATAATAAAAATGTGAAATAACAGAGAGAGCTGCCGAACTGGGGAATTGAGTTCAAGTCTCGATGTCGGCTTAACATCCTGTGATTCTGGTCAAATCACGTAATCTCTCTAGTGCCATTAAAAATTGTCTTCGTGCAGTATACCTGAGTCTCATATAAAGGGCTGGAATACTTTATTGAACTTTTAAGTGTTGTTTTTTTAAAAAGCTGCCCGTACTGTGAAAAATTATGATCCATTCACTTTTAGGGTGGGCCAGTATCGTAGGTGAGGGGAAGAGGAAGCGTGCTAGGGAGAAAGTCCGAGAGGGTATAGAGGATGGATCAGGAAGAGCAGTGGCAGTAGAGAAGGCGTGCGCCACAGGGAGCAATGCAATGGCAGACCGTTGGCAGGGAGACATCAGCCAGAGCTGGTTCTGAGTTGGGGGTTGTAGTAAAATATGGCAATAAACGGTATTCAGTGGGTTTCCTAGGCTTCTTAGCCCTTGTGCTAGTGCACCTGTTGCACCATTAAAGTCATTACACTAGTGCCTGCAAGGTAATTTCACTTGTGAATGCTTTTTTATTAGTAAAATGTAGAAGTTATCAGTGCTCAGTGTGTTTCCTAGACCTTTGGGCCATGTGTCACTGCACCTGCTGCACCATTAAAATCATGACCCTAGTGCCTGGAAGGACAAATGAGGAAATTGTTTATATGCAGTAATATATGTGTTCCGAAAAAGGCACAATTGCAGACGGAATACATAATTATTGTATAGCTAAACATAAACACAAGAGGTTACAAAAGAAAGTACCTTCACAATTGAGTTTGGACTTAATGCCAGATCTGTTCCATGACAATATCTTTAATTTTACAAGGTTCCAAAGGAATACAAATTGTGTGTGTCTTAGGGATTGCCTCCCGTCTTCACTAGCCTCATTGGGGTTGATGTGTGATTCTCTTACTACAGATACATAAGAACAACCATCTCCCCCTGCCAAGCTGAGCTTATTACTTTGGTAGACAACTCCTTTTTCCATCATGTACTACCAGCTCCAGACTTACCTCTAGCTAGTCCCTCTCATCATATTCGTTGGACAAGGGTGAAAATGTAGGTATATTTACCATAAAAGTTGTATTTAAATATAAAATAATATGTACCACACCCTTCTTGGCCAATCCGGGGCAATCATAGAAAATATGTGGTAACGCTCATTTTGTACCCACTCCTTTTTGCGAGACGCTAACCTCATTTTGTAGTTTGGAAAAGCTTTATCTTTACCACTTTTGCAGTCCAGGGGTGAGTGAGCTGTTTGACGGTGTTGGGGGACTGCCAACGACAACTAAGTGGTCTGGTAAGCCTTAGTTAACCCACTGTGTACAGCCTTTCTCCTGATTTATTTGGAGAGAAATTGTTCCGAGCATGCCTGTCCCATCTTGCCACACCGGTTCTTAGTAGATATTGGGAATAGCTGCTTTTAGATTGCCCAAGGAGTTGGGCAGCTGTTCTAGGCTGACCTTTTCTTCTTTTACATAGCCTTTAGCCTTCTCTCTTGGTCGTCTACCTGATTCACTTTGTGTACATTTCTGTTGTGTGCCTTTTCTCTCTGCGCTATTTCCCCCGATCGTTGAAGGGCCCAAGCTTGAACATTAGTTGGAGCTCTTACACATAGTTTACTCTTCGCTGAGGGCTCTTGATTGTCTATAGTAATACCCTTATCAAGTTTTTTTGGAAAGGACACTACTAATAGAAACAGTTGAGATATCTTGGGTTGCTCTCGTTGTGATGTTTGGGAGGTGGTTGATTTCAAAATGATGTCTGTGATTGATCAAGATGTAGAAAGGGGATGTCCTTGACTCTATAAAATTTTGTTTCACAGTGGAAATAATGCTCCACCACGCACAGCTACTTTTTCGTTGTTGCTTTGTAGAAAGGCTTGCATGCCTCTATGCTGTTGTTTTCCTTGGAGATGTGTGATGCTTCCAGTTGTCTGGAGCATGGGTACTCTCAAACATTTTTTGAGGGGCTAAAACGTTTGGTCTGTGATGTGATTAATGCCAAGTGGGGGTAGGGGAAACAAGTCATATACATCTAATGGCTGAATTGAACAATGTGAAATTGGAACGCCTGGGATTTATTCTGGCTCCAAATCATTACCAATCTGTGTGACTCTAATCAATTGTTTTATTTCACTGTCCTACCATTTTTCATTATAAAAAGGCCTTGAAATACATGACTTCAGGATCTACATTCTACAAAACCTACTCCTGTGTTGTTTTTTTTACTAAACTATGATATTGTTCAAAGAGTGCACATAACAGCTGACTTGCTTCTATATATCTATTGGGTTCGTTTTCAGGGTGGGAGGGGAAAATATCTTAAAAACAGAAAGTGATCCTAAAGTTAGGCGGGCCAGGACTGCGTAGTTACTTCCTCTCTTTAACACCAACTAACCTTTGAATAAATGCTGCCTGTTTATTTAACCTCTTTTTATTGTTTCGTGCTGAGTGGAGTGAACAGGAGCGCTGTGCTGCTTTTGACCAGTGGGATGCATTTAAAGGTCCGCAGGGCAGCATGCAGCCCCTGGGCTGCACTTTGAGTATCAGTGTTTTAGAGTTTTTCTTGATCTCCTTTACCAAGCTGCTTAAGAAATAAGGCACAGTACTTAACTTTTCCATGATTTGGGTACAGTCACGTAATGAAATTAGCTTCAGGATCTCTCTGCACCCTGGTTATTGGGCTGTTTAGTGCCTGAAACTTGGTGTTCATTCACAGGATGAATACTGCAATAGTGTTTAAAAGGCTAAAATGTATATCGAGTTTGGATGAATGAAAGTTCATAGCTTCAACGGCTGCTTGCAGTGTGTCTAAAAGAGTGGGCCAACATTTTGGATGATTTAAGTTTTCTTTTGCTCAGGTTTTAGGGCCTTTATCAGTGCTAATTACATGCTCAATGCACGGATCAGGTGTGGACCTGAAAGCACTTAAATATGAGCCTGCACATTTTAATTGTGGGCTTGATAGTGTGTAGAGTTAAGAGAAGTTTACTCCACACTTATGAAGGGCCTCTTAGGGCTGTTGGAGACCTTCTCTTGCTTTTTGCTTGCATGCAAGATCTCGGTGAAAATATAGTCATTATTTAACATTATTTCTATTAGGTATTATATTATTTCCCCACCTCTATTATTTTCAATGAGAATGTGTTACAGTACCTGTGAGTGTCAATGTGTGTTGTTAGACTTGTTCCAAGTCTATTCCTGAGTAGACCACCTGCTGTTCTGTGAGTTTTGGGGCAGAGATAACTTTAGTAGTGTTGTTTGTGAATGCCAATGGTCTTGCTGTTTTGTGAGCTGTGTTTGCATTTACATGCCCCTCCTGAAACTCCCTCTTGTCACTTTCTATACCCCTAATTTTCCTTCTCTAAAACACTCCCATTTACTAGTAGATATTCCCAAATTTTCCAACCATTCCCCTTGTTCTCTCCTAAATGTAGTACTAAGTTGTAAATAAATATGTGCAGTGTTCTCTGCATAGAAAGGACAGCTGAGGTGGCTCTCTCCTCATGTAGGATTGTGAATTGTATTTAGTAATAAATAAGTAGAACTATTTTTGTATTACTTTACGTACAACAAAATAATGTTTGTTAACCGGGCTCACCCCCTGTATAAGTGGGAACTTTAATCCGACTACCATAACACAATGCCACTGTAAGCACTATTTCTGAAGAGCCCTGGGCATCACAGTAATGACACATTATCTCTTGACTTAAACCTAATAATCTTCTCGCACTATCTTTTTTTGACTTTAACACCCCTATCTTTGTGGGCACTTGAAATAGTCACTCACAATCTTTGTGTTTCTTCACACACTATAACTTTTGTTTGGAATTCAACATGATTATCTTCACACACTACCTGTGTTGTGACTCAAACATCTGTTCATATTACCACTCTGGGGACGTGGCCATGATTATCTTCACATACTATCTATGTCAGACCTTGGACATTATCTGCACACACAATCTCATTAGGGAATTGAAAAAAACTGTAGTCACACATTATGTGGAGGCTTGAATGGCCCAATAATCACACATTATCTCTCTGGGGACTTGGGTATCATTATCTACACACACTGTCACTGTGTGGACATGACCATGAGAGCCGCCATACACTATCTTGATTGGGATTGAACACCATTGTAATCACACACTAAGTGGATGCTTGAATTTGCCTATAATCACACATTTTTTGTGTGGAGACTTAAACATTATCTTCACACACCATCTTTGTGGTGACTTGAACTTGATTACCTTCAAACACAATCACTGTGAGGTTTTGAACCTTCCTGTAATCACTCTATCTCTATGGGGACTTGAACATCATTATCTACACAATGTGTCCGTGTGGAGACTTGGACATCAACTTTCACGCACTATCTTTGTGGGACCATGATCATCATTACCTTCTACCACCATCTCTGTTAGGTCTGGAACCTTCCTAAAATCACACATTAACTTTGTGGGGACTTCAACCTTATTATCTTCACATGCAATCTTCATAAGACTTAAAAATCCCTATAAACACATACTATGTATGTGCAGATGTGAACATGCGTATAATCATATACAGTCCCTGTTTGAATGTGAACATCATTACCATCATCTGTCTGGGGACTTAAAGGTTATATTTAAACACTATCACTGTAGGGATGGGAAGACTATAATATTTGCACACTATCTTTGTGGAAGCTCGAACATCCTGATAAACAAACAATAACTTTGTGACAGATTGTGCATCCCAGTAACCACACACTATCTCTGTTGCAACCTGAACATCCCTGTAAACACACGCACCCTCTGTGGGTACTTGAACATATCAATAACCACATTAATTGCAGGGAGATTTAAACATTATATTCACATATTATCATTAACGCGACTTGAACCTGATCTTCACACACACTTTGTATATGGTCTTAAACATTCCTATAGTCACTCCCTATCCCTGTGGGGACCTAAACTAAACACCCTTTACTTCACATGCAATCTTTTTAAGAGTTAACCATCCCTATTATCACAAACTATGTATGTGCACATTTGAAGATGCTCTTAATTCCAGTTTGAATATGAACATTCTTACCATCACACTCTGTGTGTAGGGACAAGAAGATTATATTTAAACACTATGGCTGTGGTGACTTGATCAACCACATAACCACACACTATCTTTGTGGGGACTTGACAATAACAGTCAATTCTGTATTTAATGTACTTGAAAAAGAAAGAAAACAGTTTACAAATGCTGTCCACTGATCTGATAATGCAGAAAGGGAGACTTCCTACTGAATGCACAGATATGCACGTTAAGAAAAAGCAGACCAATACTAGTAGAAAGCACATGTGACCTCTGATACCGATGGACAATGCTTTGTTTTATGCTTCCTTGGACAGTGTGATTGTGATAAAGTGTCCGAGTTGGGGGTTAGGAAATTGTGATGCTAAGATTACTATAATGGGCAAATTGTATCCCTCATTACAATTTGTGGTCAATGCTTTATGGGAATATTGCCTAGAGAAATACCAATACTGCAGGAATCCGCTTTAATCCAGTGAGGTATTACCTCCCTAAAACAGCTTATTTTTCTAAGAAAGGGAGGAAACACAGCAATTTTGTACATTTGCCCCCATTGCCATCTGCAAGATTCAGAATATTGGATTCTTCCATCACAAATGTTGCCAGAATTTAGCTGGCAAAACATGTGCAATTATATATCTCAGGACTGATGGAAATGTAGCCCACAGGGTAAAATTAAAAGCTGGGAGCAAACACAGGTTCACAGTCAAATGACTGAACATTCTGAATGAGGTTCTTGAGAGTTTTGCCGGTGGAATTTCCATTCAGCAGTTTAGTAGATGTACATCCTCTGACAAAGTAACAGTTATAGAAAACTAATGCATCATAGTTTGACACTAAAGTGGCAAACTTTGTGGGCGAATAGCCACTTTGGGGAAAGTCATCTCCCATTTCATGGCATTCTCACAGCTCAAACTCTTAAGCATATGTGGGGGATCTGATAATGCAGATGCTGTGGGCGAACCACCACCAACTACAGTTTTTTCTAGAACCCAATGTAGTGGTATTCAGTTATCGACCTCCGAAGATAGAAGGCTGAGTTGCCCTTGACAGAACTCAAACTGAACAAAACTACCATTCTCTGCATAACTCACCCTTGTGCGGATAACTCAGTGTCCCACTTTACCAGTAGTGCCTGTTTGGTTATTTTCAAACCTTGGGGTTTCATAGGTGCTTTTAGCTAGGTATGCAGCAATGCCTTCACTTTTACAGACATTGAAAGATATCTTCATAGTTCATCTACTATAAACTTTTAGGCAGACACTTATGATATGCTGAATACCCAGTAATTTGAAGTACATGTATGTTCATTGCGGTTACTTCAGAAATGGTTTTGGGTTTGTCTGGATAATGTGAATACAGAAATGAAGTTAATGAATATAAATGCTCATACACTTTACCACCTAAATATTTAGTGTCGAATATTGTGGGCAAAATATTGTCAAGACAAAGACATTGGGAGCCATAATATTGTTGCATCATCAGATTACCATTAGAATAAGTATTAGGTAAGGTTTAGGATTAGGTTGAGGACAAGGGACAGTTTCACAGTCATTGCAAAGCTTAAGGTCAGGACTATGGTTTCATTCAGGATGCTGCATTTAGGCTCCTAGCTTCAGAGCTAGGTTTAGTGCTAGAGTTAGATTGAGGGTTACGTTATGTGGTTATATGTGGCAAGAAGGTGAAATGTGTCTTTGCTATGCACACTTGCAGCATGAGCTCTGATTACCATGAAATGACTTTTACTTTAGTGTCCAAAAAGCCATAGAGAAATGTTATTATTCATCCTGTAGTGCATAGTTTACAGTAATTTTCACTTAACATAGTTTCAAGAAAGTTTGCTCAAACAATACTAGGAGTGGCCTCTCTGCTCTGGGAGACCATATTATGGAAAATACATCTTCTCTAAAAACAGATTCACAATTCTTAAATAGTATTAGATTCATATTTTGTTTAGCAGTATTCACTGTCCTGGGTTGATGCGGTTAAGCAGATGTGTTTGTCAATGTGAGATTTAGGCAAGCTGATTGTATGATGGGTGGCTACAGTAACCGGGCAAGTCTTCCTTTTGCAGGATTCTCTACCAAGGGAGCGTCTAGCTGCTTGATTATCACTGCCATAGCAGCTTTAGTACCTGGTTAGGAGTTGTGTAATAGTAAAGAATCCTTGCATTAGAGCATGCACTAAATGTGGATGAAACCTCTCCCTGGGTAGGTCCTCAACCATAGCCACGGATTAGTGGATTGTATTCTACTGGAGATTTTCATCTAAGTTCAGTGCCTTCTACAAACATTGGAGGATTTCCCATCATGACCCAAGCCTATATCAAACCATTATTTTCTATATTAAGGCTATATTTAATTTCCTGATGAGATAAGTAGATTTTAGAGCAGGGAAGTAATGGGAGATCATCCACGTTGTAATATGCGCTTGATTCTTGGACTGTGGAGGGTTTTTGTCATCTAGGTATAGCATGACAAATGGTGAGGCCCTGCGGGACTTGGAAGCGATAGTCAGACAGTGGTGACAAGCTGGTATTTGGGCCTAGACAGCTTGGCGGATCCAGGCGGCGAACTTTTTACGAATAGCGCAGAGGGTGATAACTAGACCCAGAATATTGGTGACTACAACTAGCACCAGGAGTGCGCGTGATAATCCATTCCGACCAGACCGGATACCTGCGAGATCGACGCGGCGAGACAGGGTTGCCAAGGGCATGATGGGGAAAACCCGACCCAAACAGGGCGGGGGACAGTCGGCCCGGGACAAAGAGGCGAGCCCACCGGCAACGCAAGTGCTGCAGCAGTCACCGGCTGATGGACTTCCGCAGCAGCAAGTCGACCAGAGTTTTGCAGGCTATAGCGGCCACGCGAGACACACTGCAGGCGGATATAGCGCAAGTGACGCAGAGCTTGGGTCTACTCAGAGCGTATCATAGTAAGTTGGCAGACAGAGTGAAAACGGCTGAAACTGCCCTGGAAGGCATAGAACCGACTACCAAGGAGTTAACGGCCCAAATGAAAGAAGTGCAGAGTCGGCTACATACATTGGAACAGAGAGCGGAGGATGCAGAAGGGAGAAACCGGCAAAGTAACATTCGCGTAGTGGGTTTGCCGGAAGGAGTGGAGGGAAAGAACATGCTGGACTATTTAGAAACCTGGCTGAAAACTGTAGTAGCTCCGGAAGGCCTGTCCCCCTTTTACACGCTAGAAAGAGCGCATAGAGTGCCGGCGAGACCGCTGGGGCGCCCACCCAGACCGGTGATTGCTAAATTACTGCATTATAAAGCTAGAGACTGGCTCTTGCCCCAGGCGCGCACGAAGGGGCCGTTCAAAGTGGAAAATGCTTCTGTAACACTATTCCCGGACTATACGTGGGAAGTCCAGCGCAAAAAGGGCATCATACCTGGCTGTCAAAAAGGCGCTGCGTGAGAAGGGTGTAAGCAGTATGCTCTAATGTATCCGGCGCACTTAAAAATCCTGGTCGACAACAAGTCCTACTTTCACAACACCCCGGAGGATGCGTGGGACTGGCTAGAGCGCTATAAGGCTGGAGCTGAGCAACCATCTCAAGATGGAAGGAGGATCCCGACACAGCCTAAACCTAGACGAGTTCCGAAGTATTGTAGTCGACGACCGAGATCTCCAAGACCGACATTGCAGCAAGCGGAAAAGGAGAGATCGGTAGAGGCAGTAGCGGCGTTATCCAAGACAGGGATGGACTCGCATAGCGACAAAGGGGACTCGGAGCTGGGCACAGGTGAATCGGACACAGATGCCTCACAAGTGGACAGTGTGCGGCTGCCACATGTGACAGCGGGTACAGCTGACAAGCTGGTGGACTTGTGAATAGTTCCTCCTGAGCATTTGAGGCTCATTCCTCATTAAATGGTCTGTATATTGCTGGACGGGGGGGACATAGCTTACTGAGGCTGGGTGACGGCGAGTGCGGGGCAACATTAGCCGAGCAATACGAGGAGTCAGGGGGAGTATGGAGTTCTGGACCACCTTGAAGATGTCTGTAGCAGGGCGATTGGCACGGTTAAAAATGGTAGTGTTACCGAGACTGCTATACTATTTTAGGACCCTCCCAATATGGATACCTGGAGCAATGTTCCAGCAGCTAAAAACGATGGTGGGAGATTTCATATGGGGAAATGGTAGGAGACGGGTTGCTCTGGACACAATTATGCGCCCCAGGGTGGCGGGAGGTTGGGCAGTGCCTGATTTTGAAAGGTACTATCTGGCAGCCCAGCTCCAGTGGCTCACACAGGCAGAGGCAGCGACGTTTCAAGGGCCATATCCAGGCAACAACTGCTGGGTGCCTTGGCATGTGCTCTCCTATGTCTTACTAGGGCAGAAGCTGCATAGAGACACCATTACGAACGAAGAAAGAACGCTGCAGCGGTGCTGGGTCAGGAGTCATAAAAAGCATGGAGTGGAGCGCCCTTATGCGCCTGAGCTCCCGATAGGGGCATGCACGGCGCTACCCCACGGAGGAGACTGGTCAGCTCTGGGAGAGTGGGAGGAGAAGGAGGTATTTATGGTGGGCGACCTCTGACGATGGTGCCTTGCTGTCGTTCTCGATCTTACGAGACAGATATGACCTACTGCGGGGACACTACTTATTGCATGCAGCGCTGGTGGCGGCTATTCAACGCAGATGGAAGACAGGGCTGATAGAACCAGAGACACTACTTATTGCATGCAGCGCTGGTGGCGGCTATTCAACGCAGGTGGAAGACAGGGCTGATAGAACCAGAGACGTCTTTAATCTGCCAGTATGTGGCTATGGCGGCTGGCACGTTTAAGGCCATCACATGCCTTAATAGGAGAATGGAACAGGAGGGGAGGCAACCAATGGATAAACTAAAGGGGAAGTGGGAGCGGGACCTAGAGAGGGACATCCCAGACGCTACTTGGCTTAAACTAGTTGAAAGAGCATGGAAGAGTACGCGGAACGCGAGGTTTCAGCTCATACAATTTTATGTGTTACATAGGGCATATATGACCCCGAAGCATATTAGGCAGATCTTTAAGGTAGAAACGGCTGGCTGCCCTAGATGTGGGTCAGAAGGTGGGGACATTCGGCATATGTTGTGGTCCTGCCTGAATCTGACAGCATATTGGGGAGAAGTACTTACGGCACTGGAGTTGGTCACGGAGCGAAAACTTAACAAGGACATGGGAGTGAGTTTATTGCATTGGTTTCCGCATACAAAGCACAACAAAGTGACCAGCAAATTTCTAGATCTGGGACTGATACTAGCAAAAAGGGAGATAACTAGCCACTGGAAACACAATCCGGGACCTAGCGTGCAGAGATGGAAGCATGAATTTCTTAAGTGGGCAGTGAGTGAAAGTGTGATTAAACTGCGGTTGGCGCATAGGTTGCAGAATGAAAAGATGTTGGAAACGGCGCACGGCTGGGAGGCGCTGGTAGAGGCATTGCGCAGGCCCGATAAAGACCTGAAGGATGAAACTGACCCTCCGCTAGACTGCTGAACGTTGGGGGCTGGAGAGGAGGCGTGGAGATTGGAGGCGCTATGGCCGTGGGGAGTGGCAGACAACATGGTCGTCTCATAGAGATGGCATATTTTAGGCATAAAACCTATAGATTAGACTATATTGGAAATGGTACACTGAAGCGGAGCACACTGGAGGGTGGGATAGGGGGGAAGGGGGAAGTAGTTATGTTGCTGGGGAGGGATGAACACTGTTGGAATTAATATGCAGTAATTGTTATTATGCTGTGAGATACTGTGAAGGGCTGTCCAGATACCATTATGTAACACTATGTTTGGAAGAGATAACAACTCTGAAATTCATGGACAGCAGGCAATTAGTGAACATGTAATATATGCCAAATGTGGGGTTGTTATGTTGACGATGAATACAAATAAAAAATGTTTAAAAAAAAAAATAGGTATAGCATGACAGATGTAAATTTGATGACAGATTTGCAACAGGTCCAGTCTTCTCAAATAAAAGAACTTTAACTTCTATGTCATGTATGAATGTATTGTGTCTGATATTCCCATACCTCACACCAAGCCCAAGAGCAGTGGAATGCCTGAACAGGACCAGAAGTAAGCATAAAGTCAATAAGTACGTGGAAAAGAAGCTGGGTTGTTTATGGTTAGTGCATTGTGATGTAGTGTTCTTAAAAGAGGTGAGTCTTCAACTCTTCTCTAAATTAAAGCTGTGTTGGGGCAGTCCTGATGGATACAAGGATTGTTGTTCCAGATTCTAGGTGCGGAGATGGAAAAGGCCTAATGTATTGTCTTTTTTCCAAATGTGATTGTGACTTTGCTGCAGGTATGCCAAGGTTCACCCGAGGTCATGAGCTTGTCTGCAGCATAAGGTTTGGTGCTAGTCATTAAGAGCAGCCAATGGGGTTCCATCAGGATGGGGATGATGGGTTCATATTTCTTCATGCACTGGATGAGACATGCTGCATCAAGTAAACTCACCTAAGGGATGCCATTGTGGAGTCCGTGAGGCCATGCAGTAGGGAACTACCACCATCACACTTTGGTGAATGTGACGTTGAACAGTAGTGCTCAAGTCAATTTCTGGAAGAAATGGGTTAACTTTTTAAAAAAGTGAGCACTGGCATTAGGTGGGCTTTGAATTCTTGGGGAAATGTGTTTCTAGAGGGCGAGGTTGGTGTCTAGAGTGAATCCAAGTCACTTCGCATTTGATCAAAGTTGCAGTTCGAAGCTGTCAATGGTCATGTCATTGAGCTTGGTTTGTGCTCTATTTTGTTTATTGTTCCTAGCAAATAACCTGAATTCTGTCTTTGTATAGTTGAGCTTTAGGTAGGCTCTGTAATTCCGGGTCTGGGTGATGTGCAAGCAGAGTTTAAGGCATTGGATGTCTAAAGCAGAGGACTGACATTTAATGTTACCACTCAACTCTAAATGAGCCAATGTAGAGTAAAGCAAAATCCTTCTTGCGAATTACGTGCTAGAAATCGAAAAATCCACTGGTGGAATTTCCAGATCCAGAGGGGTGGTATGGATAATGCATGAGATTATTAGTTTGAAGTATTCAGATTTGCTGTTTCCATCACACTATATATATGCTGTAAAGAAAATCAGCTGGCAGGTTCACCTAAAACATTAGTCCTGTAAACAGCAGAAATGTCTGCAATCTCGCAACTCTAAACCGGCTATTTCGTGCAGATTTTCATTTTTACAATTTTGGCTGATAATGGAAGAAAGTTATAAGGCTACCATTGGAAAACACGCAGCTGATTGAGGAAGCAGCAGCAGAATTACCAAGACATGATTCCAAAGAGGAACTAAATTTCACTTACAGATTCTCTGCTGGCAGCCAGTTACCAAGGTGCGTGTGAACTGGTCAAAAGAGAACATTGCATATGCGTCTTTGCTGCACTCAACAGCTTTTACCCCCTATGCTTACCCCCTTCATAAGAAAACTCAGCACAAAAGGTGAACAAACACTCTGTTTACAGCATAGACAAAAAAAAATCAATGATAGTGGTGATACAATGACCTCGAACAAGGTAAAATAACCATTCAAACTGAAATTATATTTATTTGAATTGTAACATAGAATGTAGCAATTTTAAAGACGTTTAAAACAAATCCATAGTTAAAGTAAATGACCAATAGAAAAAATAAACTAGATGTGGAGCAACTGTAATTTAACAGACTGTGAATGGTTTAAAAATAACAGGCCCTTATTGTGCAGCTGATTTAACCTTCCGTGTAAATGATTGACCTATGCCTCTAAATGTATTCGGTTATTTCATCTGTGCTAACATTTAGTTTAAACTACCTGGTTCTTTTAATTCTTTTCAAAAGAATCCCTGAAGCACTGGCCAGTGTTCCTGTGCTAAGGAAAATTAAAGCGCGCCCGGACAGGACATTTCCTTTCCGCTGCCAGCCAAAGAAGTGCAAATGCAGGCATCTGCATAACAAGGCTCCAAGTAGCCAACCTTGGTTTTGACAGCTCCAGGCCGTGACTGTTAGAGACAGGGGGGATGGGCTCTCCTGCATCCTAATGCCCACACCTTGGTGAAGGGAGCAGGAAGCCAGGAGTAAACAGCAGCAGGTCCGACTCGCCTGAAAGGCTGAAGGCTGAAGATCTGACAAAGCGTGTTTGAGACTGTGCTCACAGCTAAAACTTGAAAAAAGTATCGTTTTTTTTTAGTTTGCAGCAAATGCAGAGCAGCATTATTCCTATGCAGGGCAGAGCAGCTGATTGTGGAAGTTATACCTTAGATAAAATATGGGGAAATCAATGTATCTAACTCTGCATTAGAAAGAAAAAAATAACGCAGCGATGTTATGCCCTTTGGTCAGGTTTGCACTATAGCCAAGGCAACCGCACGAGTTAATGATAGCTGAGCATCCTGTACCAATGCATAAAATCAAACAGAACAGCAGAGTGACTTCACCTGCACAAGCACAGACAGTGTAATGCTCGTTTTGTTTTATTAAGGAAAACCCCTTTAAATTCATATTTTGGCTGCTAATCAATATTTGTTCGTTGAACATTTCAGTCATCACCATAGTCTCTTTGGGTCTTATTGAGGTGGGATGCGCTTTTGAAAATTATTCAACCACCTACTTGCAAAAAGCATCAGCTATTTCTAAACAAGCATTGGTCTGGCCTAAAGGGGATCGTTTGGCTTTGCCAATCGTTTTTAGCCATGTGCAAGAGGCTCAAAGTTAAGGAAAAAAAGCTTTTTGACAAACCTAGCGTTAACTGCTTTATAGCTTTTTTTTTTTTTTTTTTACTTGCATCTGTGCTGCAGTGTAGCCAGCGCTGCTGTATAATTTGTACTATATATTCCCATCAGATGTATAGTCTGGGGGCTGCAAGCGCACTTCTGACCTTTTAATGTGGCCCCCTGTTCATTTCGGGCAAGCATTTATTTACAAGTTAATTCATGTGAAAGAAAGCAAGTAACTAGGGAGGTGTGCACTATTAACTTTTGGGCCACCTTCATTTTTAAAGCCATTCTGGAACATGCGTGTAAAGAAAATTAGAAAAAGTGTCTAAAATCCTAAAAATGTATGTCATTCACATGCAGAACTGTTTCATCATAGTAGTAGTACTGCACCAGACTAAATCGGTGCTAGTATTTTTAGGAACAGTTTTCACGCATGAATTTTGAAACTTTCATACTTCCACCCACCCTGACTATTCCAATAGTAAACTGAGAGGCAAGTCAGTTAAGTGCACCACTTGGATGGCCTGGGATGCTATTCTACAAGGACAACATTTTAGTAAAACTAAATGTTGGAGAAGTTTTCGTACAGCGCACATCCTGTAGGTATTATTTCAAGATCATGTTATATGTAATAATGAAGAACAAGCATCGGCAAAGCCTATAGGTTTTGTCCATACAAAATGTGTTGTTGTTCTCAATGTTTTTTTTGCATCTATATATGTGCATATGTGTGCGTGTAGAGAGAGGTAGAGGTGTAGAGGTAGAGGTGTAGAGGTAGAGGTAGAGGGTAGTAGTGAGAGTGGTAGAGAGAGGTAGAGAGTAGAGGATGAGTAATAGAGAGTAGAGAGTGAGTAGTAGAGAGTAGCAGAGAGTGTCTAGTAGAGAGTAGTAGAGAGTGGGTAATAGAGAGTGAGAAGTAGAGAGTGAGTAGTAGAGTGAGTAGTAGAGAGTGAGTAGTAGAGGGTAGTAGAGAGTAGCAGAGAGTGAGTATCAGAGAGTGAGTAGCAGAGAGTGAGTAGCAGAGAGTTAGTACTAGAGTGAGTACTAGAGAGTACTAGAGTGAGTACTAGAGTGAGTACTAGAGTGAGTAGTAGAGAATGAGTAGTAGAGAACGAGTATAAGAGAGAGTAGTAGAGAGTGAGTAGTAGAGAGAGTGAGTAGTAGAGAGAGTAGTAGAGAGTGAGTGGTAGAGAGTAGTTGAATGAGTAGTAGAGTGAGTAGTAGAGAGTAGTAGAGAAGTAGAGAGTGAGTAGTAGAGACTGAGTAGTAGAGAGTAGTCGTGAGTAGTGGAGAGTGAGTAGTGGAGAGTGAGTAGTGGAGAGTAGTAGAGAGTGAGTAGTAGAAAGTGAGTAGTAGAGAGTAGTAGAGTGGGAGTAGAGTGAATAGTAGAGAGGGAGTAGTAGAGAAAGTAGATGGGAGTGAGTGGTAGAGAGTAGTAGAGAGTAGTAGAGTGAGTAGTAGAGAGTAGTAGAGAGCGAGTAGTGGAGAGTGAATAGTAGAGAGAGTAGTAGAGAGTAGTAGAGTGAGTGGTAAAGAGGGAGTAGTAGAGAGAGAGTAGTAGACGGGAGTAGAGAGTGAGTAGTAGAGAGTAATCAGTCAGTGTCAGTCAGTGTCAGTCAGTCAATCAGTGTCAGTCAATCAGTGTCAGTCAATCAGTGTCAGTCAGTCTCAGTCAGTCAGTCTCAGTCAGTCAGTCTCAGTCAATCAGTGTCAGTCAGTGTCAATCAGTCAGTGTCAGTGTCAGTCAGTCAGTCAGTCAGTGTCAGCTAGAGCAGCTCTGCTGACCTGGTTCTCTGGCTTTAAAGCAGCTCTGCTGACCTGGCTTCTCTGGCTCTACAGCAGGTCTGCTGACCTGGTTCTCTGGCTCTAGAGCAGCTCTGCTGACCTGGTTCTCTGGCTCTAGAGCAGCTCTGCTGACCTGGTTCTCTGGCACCACAGCAGCTCTGCTGACCTGGTTCTCTGGCTCTACAACAGCTCTGCTGACCTGGTTCTCTGGCTCTAAAGCAGCTCTGCTGACCCGGTTCTATGGCTCTAAAGCAGTTCTGCTGACCTGGTTCTCTGGCTCTAGATCAGCTCTGCTGACCTGGGTCTCTGGCTCTAGAGCAGCTCTGCTGACCTGGTTCTCTGGCTCTAGAGCAGCTCTGCTGACCTGGTTCTCTGGCACCACAGCAGCTCTGCTGACCTGGTTCTCTGGCTCTACAACAGCTCTGCTGACCTGGTTCTCTGGCTCTAAAGCAGCTCTGCTGACCCGGTTCTATGGCTCTAAAGCAGTTCTGCTGACCTGGTTCTCTGGCTCTAGATCAGCTCTGCTGACCTGGGTCTCTGGCTCTAGAGCAGCTCTGCTGACCTGGGTCTCTGGCTCTAGAGCAGCTCTGCTGACCTGCTTCTTAGGCTCTAGAGCAGCTCTGCTGACCTGGTTCACTGGCTCTATAACGGCTCTGCTGACCTGGTTTCTCTGGCTCTACAGCAGCTCTGCTGACCTGGTTCTCTGCACTCACGATGCACGCATCCGACTTCGCGAAAATATATTTAAAAATAATATAAGTTTATTATAAGTACAAATATATTATTTTTATGAATATCTTAGATAATCTCTTGCCCTAATATGTATATTAAAGACACATACATATCATTTTGGAACATAATTTTTTTGTGGGAGTCACGCACCCAGTGCGCCCCAGCACGTAAATGACATCACGCGAGACCCGCAACCGCGCAAGCATCTCATACCATAATGTGCATGTTGTCACTCAAAAACCCATACCCACCCTTAACCCTGAAAAATACCTTGCCACCCAAAAATCCATACCCACCCTGAACCATAAAGATTCCTTTGCCACCCAAAAACCCATACCCATCCTAAACCCTAAAAAATTCCTGTGCCACCCAAAAACCCATACCCATCCTAAACCCTAAAAAATTCCTTACAACTCAAAAACCTATACCCACCATAAACCCTAAAAATTCAATTACCATTCCAAAACCCATACTACGTCTATAATCACACACTATCTCTGTGGGGACCTCGGCATCTCTAAAATCACACACTATATCTGTTGGGACCTGGGCATGTCTATAATCACACACTATCTCTGTGGGGACCACAGCATCTCTATAATCACACACTATCTCTGTGGGGACCTGGGCATGTCTATAATCACACACATTCTCTTTGGCGACCGTGGTAATACTATAGACACACACTATCTCTGTGGGGACCTGGGCATGTCTATAATAACACACATTCTCTTTGGCGACTGTGGCAATAATATAGTCACACACCATCTCTGTGGGGACTTGAGCATTTCTGTAATTACACACAAGCTCTGTTTTGGCTTGGGCATCATCAGCTCAGAAAAGTAGTAAAGTTAGACTTTTGGTCTAAGTTTACATTTGTGAAACTGAAAAGTATAAAAGTTAGATTTTGTCTCTAAGTTTACCTTTGTGAATCAGGCCCTATTTTAATGAGGACAATCATGTTCATGCACTATCCTTGTGGGTACTTAAACATTACTATAATAAAACACTATCTTTCTGGGGACTTGAACATCACTATAAAAACATACCCTCTGTGGGAACTTGAGCATTCATGTAACTAAACGCAAGCTCGGTTTTAACTGGAAGCATCAGGGGATGCCATGAGGCACAGGGTCAAGACTGATCTGCATATAGCTGTGTCTGAACTGGGGTGGCGAAGTGAGCTAAAGAACGATGATAGATTCAAGATAGATAGATAGATAAGAATCTTTATTCGGATAGATAATATCCATAAAAGCACAATACATCACTACCAGCAACAATACAGTACAATTTTTTAAAACTTATGAATATACCGTGTCATTCAATACAAGATCAAAATTACAATTTATAAAAACGAGATAAAAAGGTTGGACGGGCTATGAAATGTAGTAGCGTTATTAGCGAGTTATGAAATTTATAGACCAATGTGCAAATTCAGCAATATATTACAAATAAAGTGCAATAACGTGCAAAATTCAGACAGAAGTAATGCAAAAATTGTAAAGCATTTAAAGTTCATTCATAGAAGCACGTGAGCGAACTGCAGCTTGTAGGAACGTGCTTACCCGGAAGATCAGATCATCGTTTCCTAGCCATAAAAATTTCAGAGTATGCTAATTTGAAGTCAGAAATAGCCCATGCTTTAAAATAGGGGGTTAGATACAAATTTGTGTGTCTATCATAAAATTTGCAAAAAAGTAAAAAATGTAGCAGTGTTTGTTTACTACCAATGCCACAAGGGCAGCACAGCTGGTCAAGGTTATTATTAAATCCTATCGGGAAGCATAGTAAGTATTTTATGCTACCGTCCCTAAGGCGGAAGAGTAAGCTTCTTTTCCATCTTCCTATGTTCTTCCTAAGATAATTCTGTGGCATATGATGTTGGATGCTCGGTGCCTCCAGAAGGGACAGGTATTTAACAATCGATGGTTTATAATACTCAGTGTTCTGTCTTTCATTATGGTACAAATCATAAAGCACCCCCCTGAGTGATTTTACACTTGTGCCTTCCAGTGCTAGTGGGCTTAGGAAAATATGCTCCAGCTTCACACTGGCTAAACTATTTTTAACTGAGGCAAGCCAAGGTATACTGCCACCTTTGTCACATTTAAGGCAGTCTGATATTATCTCTTTTGTTAAGATCGCAGCGGGGTTCTGCCATATTTTTAACCAGAATATAGCTGGGCGAGACCTGATGAAATCCTGCACGTAATGTAAATTTAATTCTTTGTGGCATATATAAGCTGGGGAACAGATTTGAGCCCCGAGAATTTTTCTGCAAAATCTATTCTCCTCAATTTGGATCCCGCTACATTTTGAGTACCCCCAAACTTCAGCACTGTAGGTGGCCGTTGGTACACATTGCGATTTGTATATCTTGATTAAAGATAACACCACCTCTACTTCTTTAGGCTGCCGAAGGCCAATTATAGAATTGACCGCCTTGAATAATTTATTTCTGCTATGGGCTGCGTGGGCCTGCCATGAACCGGATTCTGAAAAGACTAAACCCAGGTAAGGAAAAGTGCTTGTGCATATTAGTGATTCATTACCCGACGATATAAAATTATTGCTGTGTTTCTTCGGCCCACACGTCATAATATAAGATTTTTTTAAATTAGTGCAAAGGTCCAATTCGGCCATAAAAGACACAAACCCCGAGACTTAAGTGCGGAGTGCATTAGGGGTGCGGCCCATGAGTACCGCATCATCAGCGTATAAAAGCACGGGTAGTAATTTGCCATTGATTTTTGGTACGTCATTAGACAACCTGGACAGAGTTATGTAATTCGTTTATGTAGAGAATAAAAAGTAGAGGGGCTAGAACACACCCTTGTCTTACCCCTCTGCCAATGGCAATATCTCCAGCAACCTCTGCGTCATTATTTATCCTTACCCGTGCCTTCAGATCCCTGTGCAAATATGCCAAAAAATGAACCAAAGCCTCGTCTGACCCATAATTTAAAAGAACCTCCCATAGGCGTGATCTGTTAACGAAATCAAAGGCTGAGGTTAAGTCCATAAAACCCAGGTAAAGTGGAACTTTTTGAGCAATCGTATATTTTCCCAAGATAAGATTTAAATTCAAGCACTGTTCGACCGTTCCAACATTGCTTCAAAAACCCAGATGGCAATGATTTAGGATTTGGTTGTCTTCCGCCCAAGTCCTAATCTTGTTGAACACGACTCTGCCCAAGATTTTCAGGGTGTTATCTATTAGGGAAATTGGGCGGTAGCAGCTGGGATTGGATCGGTCGCCTTTTTTAAAAATGGGCGCGATGATGCTAGTCGACCAGGTACTTGGGATAGCCGTATTAGTCAAATTATTAAAAACATTGCATAAAAGGGGGGCCCAAAAATCTGGTTCATGTTTTATAAGGTCAATTGGTAGCCCATCCGGACCTGGCGCTTTGTTCCCTATGCTTTGTTTTATAGCATCCTCAACGTCGGTCACGCTTATAACAACATTTGGGATTGATGAGCTGGAGCAGCTATTAGGGATCTTTATGGGGGCTGTATAAATTCTGGCAAAGTGCTCCTCCCATAGTTCGCTAGATATATTGCAGCTTATGGGAGTAATATTTGAGCCCATAGACCTCATGGCTTTTACTTCTTTCCAAAAGCCATTTGCATCCTTAAGTGAGGCAGCTCTGGCAAGATTATCCCAGCATTCTCTCAATATCTCATCTGAGCGTGTTTTAGTTGCTTTCTTGTAGCAAGCTCTCAGAAATCTAACTCGGGTTATGTCCCTGGGTGTAGCTGCTAAAGCTTCACGGAGGTCTCTGTTGGCCCGTGAGCATATGCCATCAAACCATCTAGGATTCTGGTTTAGATTAGTGGCCGGTCTTGAGATTGTGTGTTTAATGCCAGCACATAAGCCACTAAAGGCCTCAATAATTTCTGCGCCCGAAATGCTACTTGAAAAACAAGTCTCTACCAATAAAGGATAAGATTTTATCATATGTGCAAATAGCGTTTTGTTATCTATGCCCTTCCAAATCACTCGGAGTTTATCGGTTGATGCCTCCAAATGTTTAACCCCTATTTTCCTTTGAGTAATACATTTGGGAAGAAGTCTAATAGTTGTTATAATTGGGTTATGGTCACCTTGGCTAGTACATAAAACCTCAGCCTTTACTAAAAAGTTTACAAATGAGGATGATATAAAAACATAATCAATGATAGATGAACAACCGCGACCTCTGTAGTTAGGCAGTGGGCCCTTAATTGAGTCAACCCCAGCCTTTTCCATTAGGTTAATTAGGTTTTGGTGGATGTATAATTGCGGAGTTCCTCCCCTCTTTTACATTGGTTAACTTTGGCCGGGGTGGTGGTTACATTATCAATGCCGCTGTGCAATCTGACATTAAAGTCGCCACCAAGACAGATTCCATCCAATTTACCGCACCTGTGCTCATCTTCTAATTTATCAATAAATTCAAACAAGTTAAAAAAATTCCTATTGGGTAGTGATGTAAAATCATTATTATAAAAATATATTAAACAAATTGTGGCCCCCTGTGAATAGACCGTGGCTTGAAAGTTTTCATTGTTTGTCACCAGGGGTTTTGTGCTGCATCCAGCTGAGACCTTTATCCATGTTGATAACCCCCCGCATGGGCAACCCATTTTGGGACAGGGCACAATACTGTTATAACATACGAATCCGTCAAGGAACAGATCGTGTGTGCACCATGTCTCCTGGAACATCAGAATGTCATATTTACTGACTAGGTCAACCCACTCTCTAGAATTCAGTTTAGATCTTAACCCTGCAATGTTCCAACTTAACACGTTTAGGTTAGGATCGTGGGGTCTGGTTTCAACAACGGCTGGGCAAATTGTTGGAGGTACAACTGGGTTTGAGACAGTATTCGATGGTTGACTCAATAGTCAGTCCTGGCTATCCAGACTAGAAAGAGCGGAAAACCGGTTCTGTGTGGTATATGTCGGGAGAGTGAGGTTGTGTATGCCTGGGGAAGGTTTATAAAAAAAGCCCAGGGGTAGTGAATGTATAAGGGTTGGGGCGAAATTGTGATCGGTTTGTGCTCTTAGTAGCCATTTCACCAAAGAGGGGCGTCTGAAATTTACAACTATACAGTCACCTAAGTTGTTCTTCTCTGAGGGCCCTACCCATCCTACGCGTCGCACCATTAAGATTTCATTGGCGTTCACCATCCCTAAGCCCTTATACTTAGATAGACAGTCAATACTTTTATTTTTAAGTTGTTCCCAAGACTCTGATTGATCTTTTTTCAGAGGAGGGACACCGGCTAAGATTATAACATAAGGACAGGCTTCGGGGGGTAGGTAAAGGAGGTCTTCCGCTGGGATCTCAGCCCGTTTTTCGGTAAGAGAGGTGACATGTGGGGCAGTTTGCCCTGCTTGTGGGTACCGGGGCCGATGGCACAGGGATAGGTGGTGCTAAGTTTCTGGATGAAATGCTACCATTGACCTGGCTGCCAAGTGCTGCATTTAGCGGGGGCATCATGCTGGGGGTAAGTTCAAGAAGGCAACTACTTTTGGGGTTGCCACACTTTTCGCATGCAGTGTTATCGGCGGGAGTGGGAGACATACCATCACTACTCTCCTTTGATATGGCCTGATTAGTTGTCTCCAATGATTTTAAATGCTGTTCCCCCCTATCTTTATCAGCAATGGTGACAACTTTTTTATTAGTATCCTGTTTCTTAACCAGGTTTTCCAATCTGTCCAGGCGTTTAAAAAGGGCATTAAATTGTTTGTCCAACATATTTTTTAAACGATCGTAAACAGAGTCCCTTATGGTATCAAGTAGAGTATCTCTCGGCCTTTCACAGGTGCCTTGAACAGTCATATGCTCAGTCTGTGTATAAGTAGAGTTAACTGCTGCTTCTAATGCAGTCAGTTCTACAATACTGTCATTTGGTTGCTCAGCAGGGCTCACAGATACAATGGAAGAACCTCGTTTCCATAGACTCAAAGGTGTAGGTTGAGTTTTTGAGCGGGGGGGTTGTTTCCTCTTGCTACCGATAGGTTTTAACGTGCCTCTCTTCCCTTTTTCCCCGCTGCTTTGATTGCCAGTGCCAAATTTCCAGTGATAACATTAGCTTGAGGCCGTGACTGGCAATTGGGTGTTACTGCGTTATCCGTATCAGTCTCAGGGCCCCCAGGCAGCATTTCTTGGTTGCTAGACCTTATAATTAGCACATTGGGTGATAATGGGAGATGATAGATTCAAGCCAGATCTGTGACTGGGGGTGAGTGTCTGAAAAGTTTCAATTCTCCGTCCATCATCTCCTTGTGTTTGCTTTGCTCGCCCTAAGTTGGCAGGGTATGCCCAGACGTGGGTCGCTTGCTCACTTTGCCACTGGATTCAAGCTAGCTTGGCTGATGAGGGGATGTTACCCTGAAACCGGTCCCAGGATGCTTGTTTACGGTCCAGGAAAGACCAGGCTTGGCAGTTCAGGCTGGACAGTTCCCATGAGTCACAGGGTCAAGACTGATTTGCATATAGCTGGGTCTGAACTGGGGTGGTGAAGTGAGCTAAAGAACAACAATAGATTCAACCCAGATCTGTGACTGGGGGTGAGTGACTGAAAAGTTTATGCACTCCGTCCATCATCTCCTTGTTTGCTTTGACTTGAACATCATCAGCTTCACATTCTCTTTATGGGGCTTTGTGAATACTGAAATGTAGTAAAGTTAAACTTTTTGTCTCAGTTTACCTTCGTAAATTGGGCCCTATTTTAATGAGGACTTAAATACAATCACCTTCATGCACTATCTCTGTGGGGACTTAAACATTGCTATAATAACACACTCTCTTTGTGGGGACTTGAACTACTCTGTGATAACACACTCTCTTTGTGGGGACTTGAACTACACTGTAATAACACACTATCTTTGTGGGGACTTGTACATCACTATGATAACACACCATCCCTGTGGGGACTTGAACATCTCTATGGTAACACACTATCTTTGTGGGGACTTAAACATCGCTATAATAACATGCCATCTCTGTGGGGACTTGAGCATTCCTATAACTACACACAGCCTCTGTGTGGACTTGTACATCATGAGCTTCACGGTCTTTATCATGGGATTTAAGCTTTGAATGTACACACTATTTCTATGGAGACTTAAACACAATGATCTTCACTCACTATATCTGTGGGGACTTAAACATCTATTTTAGCAAAAATGTACGCAGCTAATGAAGCTCCGGGTTCCACTTGACCATATTCCTTGGCTCCATATGATAATGTCTTTATGTGTTAGTTCCAGAATCTCCTAAGATTTTAAGCACTAATAAATAGGTTACATACAGCTTCAAGTGTCTTTCATTAAGCATGAGAAGATATTTTCTGACACATTAACATAATCTGTCTTTAATGTACACCCCTATAATATATGCATCAATTCATATATGAATAGATTATAATGTTGTTTGCGAAGTTTGTTGATAAAATAAACATTTAGCCATGTGCCTTCGACTGTATTTGATCACAAATTGTGTTACGGACTAGGTCCCCACAAGGATGGTAGCACGTGTTCAAGTCCCCACAAGGATGGTTCTGTGCGCACGATTAAATAACAACATATTTGCAAATTTGAAGCAGGATCCTATATAATGAATTTTTTCTTAACATCTTTCTGTTATTGGTATATTTTTAAAACATTTGGAAAGGTTAGTCCCCACAAGGCAGGTGTTCACACATAGTCCCCACAAGGATGGTAACACGTGTATGGGTGTGTGTGTGTGTTTTAATTAAAAAGCATTTTTATTCTCCAATTGTGGGTTTCTCTCTCCAGAAACCTAGCACAACCCCAAAGACACAGAAAGCATCATGGTCCTTTGAATGATCTTGACATCTCCAGCACCACATCTGAATTGCTCAAATCTCTTCTGTATGTACATTGGGGTGTTGTAATAGGCTGCTCAAAATCAAACCAAACATTAGTTGACTAGATACCAAAGAACATCAGTGAAGGCTCTATCCCACCTCCACAAACCCAAATCCACCCACAACAGAGACCTATTTTGACCCGTGTCTAATTTCTTACCGTTTGACTTCCACAAATATAGGGTACTAGACCTGAATCAGTCTCATTTCCAGTGCGTCCGCGTGGGATGGCTGCTGTGAAGACATCAAAGAAGAAACAAAGAGGCATCAGGCACAATCCATTTCAAGGACCATCTCCTCTATCGACACATACATTTCTCTCTGCCCACAATGAATGGTCATTTACTTTTCACCGGCATGTAATCTACAGGTGATACTCTAAGCACAGAAATGCCTTATTTTTAAGTGTGCCCAATTTGTCAGATGACGAATGATTACTTCTAGCAAATCTGGTGCAGTATCTCAGATTGTGTTATGGATAACGGACAGTCTGATTAATTTGTTCACTTTTAATAGGTTTCAAAAAGAAATGAGATTGGACATGAGTATAAAGTGTCAAAAAGTGACAGGGCACATCACCACAAGGGGTCCTCATCCCCCCGGGAGGGGGGCTTTTCCGCGCTTGTCGTTTGCTTGGCTATGGCACAGAGTTCTACCGCAGGCCCTCTGGCCGTCCTGAACGTGGTGTCCTGGAATGTTCGGGGCCTGTTGGACAAGATTAAGAGAGGGGCGGTGCTGCAGGCGGGTAAGGCGTATGGCGCCGATGTTCTTATGTTGCAGGAAACTCATCTTCAGGGGTCTAAGGCGCCGTGCTTGGCGCGCTTCGGCTACACCACCGTCCTGCATTCCGGTTACACTAGGGGTTCCCGAGGAGTAGCGCTCTTAATCCATCGCAGGGTTCCCTTTCAGATTGACAGGCGCTGGGTGGATGACGGAGGGAGGTTCATTATAGTGTCGGGGACACTGGGAGGAGAGCCGATCACTTTTGGTAGCGTGTATGCGCCCCCGCCGCTTAGCCACACGTTTGTGGAGGTTGTGACACGGGTCTGGGGCGGGTCCCGTAGACTCCCGCTTGCACTTGCTGGCGACCACCTTGGGTTGGGCTGATTCCTGGCGCGCGCTGCATCCGACGGCACAAGGTTATACCTACCTGTCGGCGGTTCACCCCACTATGTCCCGCTTGGACTACATCTTCATTACCCATACTTATCTACATAGGGTGTCTCAGGCGGCGATACTACCCAGAGGCCTTTCGGATCACTCGCCGACACAGATACATTTGCGCCTGCTGACTCGTAGGGCGCCGTACCGGTGGCGGATGTCGCCATGGCTCCTCAGGGATGCAGACTATAGTGAAGCTCTTAGCCAGGCGGTCACAGACTACGTTCAGCATAACGCGGGGACGGCGTTCTCACCGGCGGTCTTCTGGGAAGCCCTGAAGCCCGTGCTCCGGGGTGTGGATATAAGCTTCCGAACGCATGCTAAGGCGGCCCGGCGGGCGGATATTGAGGAGCTGGAGGCCCAGCAGGCGCGGTTGCAGGCGCGTCTCCTCCAGTCTTCGGATCCCGCTATCCGGCGGAATCTGCTGCACGTCCAGCGTCAACTGGGCCAGTTGCTGACGGATAATGCTAAGGCGGCGTGGCTCGCCACCCAATACCGTATCTATCAATGGGGGGACAAGTCCAGCCAGATGCTGCACCGGCTGTGCCAGTCTCGAGATGCCCAGACGCAGGTCCAGTTCCTTCGAGCGGGTGACGGTAGCCTCAACACCTCCCCAGAGGCGGTAGCGCAAACGTTTGCGGCCTATTATCGCGATTTATATGCGAAGCGAGAGCCCCTTGACGAGGCGCTCATTGATGCTTTCCTCTCTGATATTCCCCCCGTACGCTTGACTGATGCCCAGAGGGATGCGCTAGACGAGCCCATCACGCTGGATGAGCTTCGCACCGCGATGACCAATTTGCGTCCGGGCCGGGCCCCCAGACCCAACGGCTTTCCGGGTTATTTTTTCGGGCCTCGTGCGACGACATTGGGCCCGCACCTTCTTGCGGCTCTGGCAGACGCAGTGGACCACGCCATTCTTCCCCTTGACTGGCGCCAAGCCGAAATCGTAGTCTTTCTGAAACCGGGCAGGCCCCCGGAGGATCCGGGCTCGTATCGACCTATCTCGCTCTTAAACTTTGAGCCGAAACTGCTAGGGAAGGTCCTGGCAGATCGGCTGCGGACGTGCATCTCTACCGGCCCGACCAATCCGGGTTCATGCCCAATCGGTCGACCCGACATAATATACGCCGGCTTCACAATGTCATCGCCGAGGCCGGGCGCGTGGATCGGCCCACCGCTCTGCTCCAAGCGGATATTGATAAAGCCTTCGACTCCCTTAGTTGGACCTACCTGTTCAAGCTGCTTGGGGCGGTAAACTTGGGGCCTCGATTCTTGGCATATACGCGTCTGCTGTATACGGACATCTCGGCGTCAGTTAGGGTGGCGGGCGCCTGTTCCCCTTCGTTTCCGATCAAACGGGGGACGCGGCAGGGGTGCCAGCTGTCCCCTCTGCTGTTCGCGTTGGCAATCGAGCCGTTGGCGGCGTGGTCCCGCTCCGATCCGGTCCTTCGGGGTATGGACTGGCCCTCGGGCCACTCTGATCGTATCGCGCTATATGCCGATGATGTCATCTTCTTTATGGTGGACCCGTGGGCCTCTGGGCCCCGGGTGCTTGAGATTCTGCGGGTGTTCGGCGAGACGTCGGGCCTCGTGGCTAACCCGGCTAAGTCCACTCTGTTTCCCCTGTATGGTGACCAGAGAAGCCAGGCTTGGGCCTCTCAATTAGTGCTGGCCCCGGACCATATCAAATACCTAGGAGTGCGGGTCACCCGCACACCGGATCTTGCTTGGACTCTGAATATTGCGCCCCTGCTGACTCAAGTCCGCAATGAAACTAGGGTGTGGTCGCATCTTCCACTCTCCCTCTACGGCCGATCGGCCATTTTCAAGATGGTGACCTTACCGCGTCTCTTGTACCATCTCCAACACTACCCCTTCCAGGTGCCCCAGGCGTGGTTCCGCCAGCTGAATGCACTTTTTAATGAATTCCTCTGGCATGGCGGGCCGGTGAGGGTGGCCTTGGCGACGTGTGTGCAGTCTACCTACTGCGGGGGCATAGCGGTGGCGGACGTTCAGGCATACTACAGGGCCGCGCATCTCCTAGTCATAAATGACTGGTGGTATGCCTCCCCCGCGGATCCAGCCTACGCATTGGACCGGGCCGCATTGGCGGAGAAGCCTCTGCTGCATTTTCTTTATAGCCGTTCCTCGCTGGACTGGTTGCCCCCTGCGTGTGCTACGGTGATCCGGATCTGGCGGCAATCGGTCATTTCTATTGGCTGGCGTGGCAGGCTTACGCGGGCCACCCCATTGTGGCAGGGTACCCTGCTCAAGGAGACGGCAAGTCTGGAGGGCTTTCGCTATTGGGACATGATAGGGATCTCCTCGCTGGGGGATGTAATGAAGGGAGTGTCGCTTAAGTCGTTTCAGATGCTGCAGGCCGATTTTGAGCTGCATAAATCCCAGTTTCACAAATATCTCCAGTTGCGGCATGCCCTCACACCTAGCATCCAGCACCTAGACACTCTGCCGGAGTTCCACCCGCTAGAGGGCAGACTGTTGATGGGAGACCTCGGGGATCACAAAATTCGCCAGATTTATCAGACTCTGACAACCTTCATGAACACTACCCTAGATAATACCAAGGAGGCGTGGCAGCGCGATATTCCCGCGCTCACGGAGGATGACTGGGCAGACGCTATAGCGGGTCCGCGATATGCTATGGTGGCCACCAAATACCGGTTTATACAATTCAAATACCTGCAGAGGGCATATTACACCCGGCACCGCCTTTGGCGCATGCACTTAATTGGGTCCCCCACGTGTCTCCGTTGCAGTGATGGGGACGGTACATTCTTGCATACGGTGTGGGACTGTGGGCGGCTGCACCCGTTCTGGACGGCGGTTCTATCCTGCCTGGGGGGGGTGCTGGGTTGGGAGCTTCCCCCCGATCCCCGCTTAACACTGTTGCATTGTACCGAGGAGATAGGGGGCAACATCTATAAGCGGCACCTTCTGTTTTTGGGTTTGACGCTGGCCAAGCGAGATATTGCCCAGCATTGGAAGTCTTCTACCCCGCCCCCGGTTCAGGCCTGGAAGAAAGCACTAGATCGCTGCATGCCTGCGGAAGAGGCGGTATTCTTGGCAAGGGGTTGTCCGAATAAGCATGGTAAAGTCTGGAAGAGATGGGCGCGATATCGGGGTATCGTGTTGTCTGTGCGGGGGGATGCAGTGCCCTTGGACCCAATAGAGAGGCTAATCAGAGCCCCGGTAGGTTCCCCTTCGGGGCCCCGGGCCCTATGCATTGTGGATGAGTAGTCGGAATATGGAGCTCATGCGGATAGGAAATATTGCATATCTGTGTTGGACTGTGGGTTGGTGTGATGTGCGGGTGGGGGGGAGGGTTTGGGGGTCTGATGTTCTGCAGACCGGGGGGGGCTAAACAAGGATGCCACCTCTCACTGTTCTTTTCTTCATCTTTGTACCATGTATGGGGACAAATTCCCCGGTGTCCTTAAAAATGCCAATAAAGTTTATTGTCAAAAAAAAAAAGTGACAGGGGATTCTGGGGGATCCATGCAACCTATCTGCAGCCAAGCGCCATCCACTCACACCACCAACCAAGTGCCATCCATGCACACCGCCAGCCAAGTACGATCCAAACACATCAGCCAAGCCACAATCCAAGCACCTTGCCATTCAAGTCACAATCCACACACATCGCCAGCCAAGTAATAGTCTACACACATTGCCAGACATGTGCCATCCATGCAGACTGCTAGCCAAGTGACAGTCTGTGCTTACTGCCAGCTGAGCACTAGTCCATACACACTGCTAGCTATGTACAAGTCCACTCACACTGGCAAAAATATGCAGGTTCACACAGAGCCAGCCTACCGGCAGTAAACATAAACCATCAGGCAAACTCCTGTTCACACACTCACACACACACACAGAAACATTCACTAGTGTCTAGTTGTTTTCTGCCCCCTTGTTAGCAGATTTGACTAAAAATATCGCTGATCTACTCCCAATGGGACCTGAAGCAGTCAAAACGTGTTCACAAAAAAAAGGGGCGCAACAGTTGCCTAAGGGGTCACTCCCTGACAAGCCCCTAAACATTTCTCTGGTACCAAGTGGGCTTTTTTCCTCTGCGTGGACCAGTTTGGGGATATTGTCCCCTTTCTGCCCTCTGCCCCATGGGGGCAGAAAGACTGGCAATTTTTTGTTGGAGAAGGAGGCATAGGCAAGCCCATTTTGGGCAGCCCCCAACACTCTTTTATAAAAAAAAACCAATCATCCCTGATGCCTAGTGGGCTTTCTGCTCTGGCCCGGGGGTGGGGGGGAGGTCAGATCGGGGGCTATTGCCTCCATCTGCACCCTGGAGAGACAAAAAGACTAAGCAAATTTTTGGGAGGAGTGGGGGTATTATAGTGCCCATGTAGGGCAGCCCCCACCCATAAGCAATAAAAAAATAATAATCCCTGGTGTCTAGTGGGCTCTCTGCCCCCCGGTGGACAGATCGGGGGTTGTAACCCCCACCTGCCTCCTGGGGGAAGCAAAAAGAATGTCCCTCTTGTGTTGTGGATGGGGGCACTGACATGCCCATTGTGGGAAGCCCCCACCCCTTTTTTAATAAAACAAAATATATAAATCCCTGGTGCATAGTGGGCTTTCTGCCCCCCCCCCCTGGAGGGGCAGATCAGGGGCAACTGCCCCCATCTGCATCCCAGGGGGGCAGAAAGACTGACAAATATTGGGAGGGGTGGGGCATTATAGTACCCATTTAGTGCAGCACACAACCCTAAATACTAAAAATAATCCCTGGTGTCGAGTGTGCGTTTTGCTCCTCCGGGGTGGGGGGGGGGCAGAAAGCCTGAAAATGCCCAAATTGATATGAGGGGAGCAAAGGGCCTTGCCCAAGGGGCCACTTCCCCCTCCCTGATGTCTAGTGGTCGATCCCTGCTTGGGAATCACCCTCCTGCGGTGATCCCCAAGAGGGGATCTACTAGGGAAGGGTACCATTGGAAAGGCAAGATTCTCCCCTTTCCCAGGATACATCTCCCGTGTGTTTTGGTGGTAGGGGGTGAGAGCGCCACAAGTGCTGACGTAGTGAAACTGAAACAAGACAATTGGCTCTTCAGGGACAAGCTTGGTTTCTGTGATCCGGACGAATGCAAAAGCCAAGGCTTCAAAGGCTGCCAGAAGTGTAAAAATATGTTCTGTCCAACTATCCATTATGGTATCTCTATACCTGAAAAAATTCCATTCTACCAGAGATGCCAAGGAGGCGTCACCCTCTGTTATTTTGTTAGCAAGGGCATGCCCCTGTCGTATTCTGTGCTTCAGATGGCATAAACCTATTGTGTCCCTGTCCATGACCTATGGATAAGAGGGCTGATGTGTACTTTGCCCTCTTAAAGTTATGCAAAGGCAGTTGCTTCTTATCAATTGAGAAAACTCTGTAGGCCTTGCAAGGGTTACAGAAAGCACTAACAATACAACTACAGTACAACACAGACCAGGTAGGGACATAAAGTCTGTACCACCTGAAGTGAAGAAAGGGACGAGGACATGCCCCTTCTAGCATCCGTCATTTTTTACATTCTCCTCCATGCAACAGGACGCTTCAGTCCCTCAGTCACTCACTGTGAGAAGCTGGCCTGGTATATGATGTACACTTATGTAAGTCAACACCTTGCACCAGTCCAGATAACCATTATGGTGAATTAAGAGGTCTTAGACAACCTTAGAAAGCTCTCTAAGTGGTAGCTGTGGAGAGCAGCCTACAGGCTTAGACCAGAAGGAGTGCAAAGCAGCTTGTTTGACCAGAATGCAATCTGATAGTATAGATTAAGTGAAAAAGAACCACACATGGTATTTATAAAAATATGTATTTTATATGTACTCTCTAACACATACAAACATCTATCTGGAGATACGCACAATGCATACAATACTTTGCAAAGAAATGCGGTAAATACCACAGAATACACAGTGGAACCCATAGGGGGACCAAACCATATACTAAGAAAGTGGTATAAGAACCACGACTTGGGTCAAGACGAGGTTGAGAGGATGTAGAAGTGCTGGGGACCCAAGGAACCACCCAAGGTGAGTAGACATGGACCCCACGGAGAGCGTGTGCAGTGTTGGAACACGACTGCATGCTCCGTACAACTCCACGTGTAAGTTGCGGTTGGATTTTTAGAGATTAAAGGACCATTCCCAGTGGACCCTGAGGAAACCCCAATGAAGACAGAAGGTTTGAAAGCCATTCCACCCTTGGATACCATAGTACCCACGTTACCTACACCAGGGAAGCCGGGTGCATATGTGTGGTGTAGAAAACCGCTTGAAACCCATGGAGGACTTCAGGAAAGTGCCGCTGTTGAAGAAGGAAAAAGTGTCCGGTTGAATCTGAAGGTGGATTCTAGATGAGAGGTACCAACAAGGAGAGGGGACAGAGTCTATGTCACTCAGGGGTGACCAGGAGACTTGGAAGAAGAATGCCTTCCGATGTCGGATGTTGGAGGATGGGTGACAATGACCTTGACTCTGCATCTGCGAGGACCAGGCGATGCTGAGGAAGACCTGGAGCCATTCACCAGCTGTCCCAAGAAGGATGTCAAGTGCTGAGGGTTCGGTGTCCGGCGGAAGCACCAACAAGCCTTGGCAAATGCAAAGAATGCAGGAATTGAAGAAAGAGCAACGTCGGGACCACCAGGGTCCAGGAGACTCACCACAAGCAGGAGAGTCAGGGCAGGCCCCGAGCAATCAGGGAAGCACAAAAGAAACAAGTGTGACCCTCAGATGGACCCACAGGTCGGCGGCACTGGAGTCGCAAGAGGACCTTGAGTAGCTCACCAAAAGATGCAGGCCGCGGAGCACACCATGCGATGTGGCTGAAGATTCTGGTCACTAGAGATGCTTGAGGTTGGGGCTACGCGGAGCCTGAAGATCTTCTTGGAAGGAAGTCATCAAGCCTTTGCAACTGTAAGTTGATACAGTGTACAGGGGTTCGGTTATTGCAACCCCCGCAAGGGATACTGGCCTCAAATTTGGTGAGAGGGCAGGCCTCAGCAGCTGTGGAAAACCACCACCTATGTTGCAGAACCTTTGGAGTCCGGAGGAGCTCAGGATCAGCAGACTGGTCAACTTAGTTGCAGTGCCTGCGGATGCAGGGAAGTGACTCCTTCACTTCAAGGGAGATTCCTTCAGGTGTCTTTGATGCCCACAGGCCTTGGAAGGTTCCTGTATGGAGCACAGACACAGACAATGCAGTAGACTGGAAGGGGGACGAAGTCGAGACCAAACGTCGTCCAGAGAAGTCCAGAGTGCCCAGACAGTAGAAGAAGAAGTGGGGTCTGATCTGAATGTTATCTCACGACGAATCTGGGGACTTACACCCAGGCAAGCCCTTAAGTCCCCTAGGGAAATGGTCAGGACGATTCAGGTGACCCTCCCAGGTGAGGTTACTCCCATGTCCTTTGTCCAGTTTTGTGCCAGAGTGGGAGCCAATAGCTCCCAGGACTGGTTTGAACTGGACTATGCATGGGGACACCAAATGTGCCCCTCATGCAGACTTAGTGGCGCTGGCAAGCGCACCCACCATACCCCAATACACTAAAACCTGTCTGGGAGGTGGTCACACCTCCCTGTGACCGGATGCCTATTTTTCTGCCTTCTCCTGCTCGAGCTTGGCTTAGCAGCAGGAGGGCGGAATTGTAACTCAGGTCAGCAGCAACCGTTTTGTGCTGTCCTGGTCAAGAAGACTAGAACACTGAGAGTTTAACTCTATGGTGTGGGCTATGATTCCAACATGTTTGATGCAAACATGATAGGATTCGTTGCAGCTGTTTTTGAGATGGTCATTGTGTAATTACGCGGTGCCCCTCTAGTATATGGGTGCTTCACTGACAACCCGGGACAATGGACTTCACAGGCTGTAGGGGTGTCCTGCTCATGTAGGGGCACCATCTCACTTAGAACCAAGCTCCCTGCCCTCAGGATTGCAAAGGCCTGCTATAGGGGTGACGTATAAGTTTTAAGTGCAGTGACCCTAGATATAGGAAACTATCTTTTGTAAGTGGTGCTATCACCAGCTTACACAGGCTGCAATGGTAGGCCTGTAGTACCATTATGAATAGTCTCCCATGGGTAACATAATGCATGCTTCAGCCCATGGGTGACCTCTGGGCTACCTATACCTTGGGTACCTTACTACCATATACAAGGGACTTATAAGGGTACCCCAGGATCCAATCTGGGATGTACCTAAGTACTAAACATAACAATTTAGGGAGAAAGCAGATAGACTGGGGTCCTGATTAGCAGGATCCAGTCAGTCTAGTCAATAACAGCTTAGCACCAGGCAAAAAGTAGGGGTAACCATAGAAGCAGATCCTACTTTCATACAAACCCCCCACCCCCAACATAAGGAGATGAGACTAACCGTGCCCAGTTGAGTCTTCATTTTCTAATATCTGGAGAGTCCTTCTGCATTGGCATGGTTACTCCCACGTCTATGTTCCACTGTATAGTCCATCCCCTGTAGGGAAATGGACCACCTCAAAAGTTTGGGGTTTTCACCCTTCATCTGTTTTAGCCATATGAGGGGCTTATGGTCTGTTTGAACAATGAAGTGAGTGCCAAACAAGTATGGCCTCAACTTCTTCAGGGCCCAGACCACAGCAACGACTTTCCTCTCAATAGCTGACCAAAGTTTCTCTCAAGGGGTCAACCTTCTGCTGATAAAAGCTACTACCTAATCCTGGCCCTCTGCATTATGTTGAGACAACACAGTCGCTACCCCCAATTCAGACGCATCTGTTTGGATACTACATTGTTTGGAGTAGTCAGGACTCTTCAGAATGGGAGCAGTGCACATGGCCTGCTTGGGATCATCAAATGCCTTCTGACTGCTAGCTGTCCATTGAACTTTCTTGCTCATTTTCTTTGATGTAAGATCATTCAAGGGATTCACTATGGACCCATATCATTTTACAAATCTTCTGAAATACCCAGTCAGACCCAAGAAAACTCTGACCTTAGTCTGGGTAGTGGGAGCAACCCAGTCCATGATGGTCTGGATTTTGCTCTGCAATGGTTGAACCTGGCCTCCACCTACAAGGTGGCCCAGGTACACTACCTTACTCTACCCTATCTGACACTTGGTGGCCTTGATAGTGAGACATGCTTTTTGCACAGCCTCCAAAACCTTCTTCAGGTGGACCAGGTGATCCTCCAAGGTGGAGCTTAAGACGGCTATATCATCTAGATATGCTGCACTATAGGCTTCCAGACCTGTGAGAACTTTATTCACCAGCCTTTGGAATGTGGCAGGTGCATTCTTCAAACCAAAGGGCATTACAATAAATTGATAATGCCCAATAAGGGTTGAAAATGCTATTTTTGGTTTGGCATCCTCAGCTAATCTGACTTACCAATAGAGAGCAGTAAGGTCAAATGTACTTAAGAACTTGGCTGAGGCCAAAGTGTCAATAAGCTCATCTGCCCTAGGAATTGGGTGAGCATCAGTCCTAGTGAGTGCGTTGAGTCCCATGTAGTCTACACAAAACTTCACCTCTCTTACCACACTGGGTGTGAGCTTTAGGTACCAGGATTACTGGACTAGCCCAAGGGCTAACTGAGGGTTCAATCACACCCAAATCCAACATCTTTTGGACTTCTGTCCTTATACAGTCCCTGACATGGTCAGGTTGCCTGTAGATCTTATTCTTCACAGGTAGACTGTCCCCAGTGTCCACTTCATGAGTGCACCAGGTGGTCTGATGGGCAGTCAACACTCTGAGAATCTCTAGTTCTGAGGTTCTGTTCATTCTGTGATCTCACAGTAGTTCCTGGTTACTGATGTTCCATCTACTAGAGACCAAACTTGTTACAAGGGTTACCCATGAATTCCTTGGGCCCCAAGCCAGTCAGCATCAATCTTAAGAAAATATGAGGTTTCGATAGGAGACTCATGTGGAAGGGGATGTGGCTAATAAGTAACAATATATCACAGGAACAGTACCAAATGCAAGGGTCAATTCTAACAGAAATAACATGAAACAGGGACATTATTAAAAATGTCTGAGCAAGGATGGCAAAGAAAAGCACTTAGCGGGAAGACTGAAGCTGACAACCAGATTGGATTGTACATTCGTGAGAAGCAGGCAATGGGCTGACTGATGGACCCAGAAGTTTTATTGCTGCAAACCGTAAGTGAACTGTAAAATCTGTGCCAGAGGATGGGGAAAGAGCTGTGCTTCATAAGTCAAACTAATGACAAACCCCTGCTCCTGTTGTCTACTGCTGCAGTTGCTAGACCATAAGCTCAATATTTATCAGCATTAAACCTTGAATAATAGGGTCATTAGTAGGGGAGGGCGGAATTTGCGGAATTGCGTTACGCAAATCTCCGCGAAACGGTAAAAAATCTCCGCGAACACGCAGAAATTCCGCGAACACGCGGAATTGCTTGTTCGCGATGCTTTTTTCCTGTTCACAATTGCTGTTTGCGTGCTCGGGGAGAAATATCTCGCGAACACGCATTTTGAGATCGCGAACAAGCAAAAATTTCGCGAAATCGCGGAAAGCAGACTTTTTAGCAATTTCGCGTTCTCCGCGGAACGCGAAATTACGCAAATTCCGCAAATTCCGCGAGCGGAACGGAATTTACCGCCCAGGCCTAGTCATTAGCACCACTAACAGGTAAAATGATGTGGCGGAAGGTCAAAGCCTTGATGCACAGAACTGGTGCCGGAGGGAACTCGCAGCGTATGCTCCACACTTGTAGCTAGTGGTTCTCCCCTGATGCACCTCCTCTCTCTACACATCCCAGTGCTCACTCATCACAATCTTGATCAGGCTGGGCAGTGGTTGCAGGCCTCCAGTCTCAGCAATCTTGATGAACAAGTGTAAAGTACCAATGCTGAGGCAGGTAGATGAAATTCCAATATTTATTCAGGTACATGGAGTAAGAGAGACACAGCGCATCTTGATACCTGAAGAGTCTAATTCAACCGCCCTGTCTGGAACATGGAACATAGGTCATACCACGCCAGGCATAATGTTCCATGTTCCAGCAGGGAACACTACAAGATGACAACGTAAGCAATGGTATTAACAGAGAAGGAATGTAGAAGGAATGTAACAACAAGATTTACCGCATCAGGGTAGTGGGCAGCTGGATGTGGCTCTGAGCTGAGGTAAGTCACAATCTCTACATTTCAGGCAGTCTTTCTCCTCTTCTTCATGGTACAACAGAACCAAAGTTCTAGGGTATATTCCCTACTCCTTTAGGGGAGTCATTCAAGTTATCTTGCTTCTGGTCTCACTGAGAGTGCAACCCTGGTCTCTGCCGTAGACAGACCTGCTGGAACTGGTTTGGCCCAGAGAACGTGAGCACAAGGGATTGTCCCTGCTCCAATCAAGTTGATGTGATTGGAACCCAGACATGTACACCTGGCTTCACAATGGTGTCTACTGTGAGGGCTGGTATGGACAGTGCAGGGAAGGGAGGGAGGGATAAAGGGAGGCCACAGATCTGACTACCAGTAAACCCTGGTGATCATCCTGCAGCCTTAAAGACTGTATACAGACTCAGAAGACCCCAATTGAGGTTCATCAGCCCTTTTGTACCCAAGGACTACTCACACATACCACATACAATCAGGGGATCCGAGGGCTCAGACATGAAAGACTGCACAAATGCACATATGAAGAGCTTGTAGGTACTCCGCCCACTGGAGTGCAGTTATACAGGTGTGTACCCCATGAATATTAATCAGCTATCACCAACCAGTGTCACAGCTGGGTTGAGGAAACAGTAGTCACACATGTGAAAGGAAGTACAACTGTGGCTGTTCCCCTCTCACCGAACAGACTCAAGCACTCTGCTTGAAAGCAAAATCCAAAATCATATTGAACACTTCTTAGCAGGCTTGTGACACAAGTCTCCTGCACTGGAAATCATATCGAGTCAGTCCGAATGAAAACATTTCATGAGACGGATGTCACACGGCTAATGCATCAGGGACTTTTAAATTCATGTTGAATTCTATAAAATACCTCTCAAGAGTCTGCCTTTGACTGTCACCTGATAGTGAAAAAGGAACCTTTTAGACAGGTGATTCCTTAATTATAGGGTTGTTGAATCACTTAACATATTTTACCCGTTATGGTAAGTTTTCTATACCTCTGTGGCCAAGGAAATATGTACCTTAAAGTATGAAGCCAATTTCTTTCTTTGTCTTCAAAGAATGTAGAGATGTTCCATGTTGCAAACTGTAATTTTGATAATCGCTCTTTACTTACTTTTAAACAGATATACTTCATGTTGTTAGTCGTATGTGAGGGGGAGGGGAAGCTTATCAACCTAACTAGTTGTTTCAGTTAAGCTAACCAAAGGCCTCTACTGCTTGGGAAAACTGCTTCTGCACCGGGTACTGGAATTTAAATTGTTGGTTAAAATTATCTTTCTAATGTATTAGTCATCAACAATGGATTATGGGTTTGCAGATCTGTTCATCTTCATCAAAAGTCAATTCATTTTGCATAGAAACCAAATCCAAGGATGCACTTAGGATGACCCCTTACCTCCATCCTGGAACATATAGGAACCACGTTGCCAGAAGCAGCATCATTTATGCAACTGAAGGGTGAGAGAGAACGGTGGTTAGTTACCTTTTCATAAATAGAATCAATGTTCATAGATTGTGGTTATTAATTAGCTCTTGCATAGCTCAAAATAAGCAATTAGCATGATATCACAGTTCCTTTCACTGGCCTGAACTACCAAGAGCAGCATTTTTCTTCATCTTATTTGTTGCTTTCCGAAGGCATTATCCATCCTCTGCAACCAGACTGGTTCTCAGTTAGTCTACAGGTGAAACTCAAGGCTCTTTTAAGAACCTACACTGCAACGAATGGCCTGGCCATGCCAAGCCCGAGCAATCCTACATAATATATCAATTTGTTTCTAACAATGTACTTGGGAATCCTGAACTCAGCTGGTGACTGTTGTGTTTGGTGAACCCAGGCCAGTACCTCGTCAGCGTACTATGCATTCTTATGCATTCAAATATTTTTAGTCACTAAACCCAAGTCATCTGTCACCACATATAGAAAATGATTTGGCCTCTGCCTCAATAGCGAGGTTATGAGATACCAAGTCAAGCAGAGCTACGTAGTGTCAACTCCATTGCTAATGGGAATGTGAGATCAATATGCACGGTGCCGTAGTGGAGGTGAAACATATCCTGCGTCAACTATAAAGCTCTTCTTTAGGATCCATATAAATCCCAATATGATTAAAAAATATAAAAGAGAGGCCGTGTCAGACATAAAACTAACAAGAAGAGACTGGCAGAGCTTCAACCCCATCAATCAAGCACCAATTAAAAGGAAGGCCGCGCAACCAAGCTGAACATCAGGACCACTTAGGACTCCAAACACAAGTGGGCTGTTTCTACCAGAGAACCAGAGGGAAGCACTGCCCCCTCCCCCTCTCTTCAATCTCTAAACCACCCTTCTACTCTGAACAAATAGACTCTCACCCTAGGGATCTCAAAAGAAGCAGAAAGGGATCCATCTGTGAATGCCGGGAGATGAAAGTTTGATCATTCGCCAACAACAGGAAACTGAAAACAAAAAAATCCAGCGTCAAAGAAATACAGCAGTTGAAAATACATTAAAAAACACACTTAGACTTGTAAGAAGTCTGGGCCTGGGGAGGGTTAGGTGCTATTGTACCCCTACTCCCTGGTGATGCACAGCCCCCCAATTGCACAGCCCAGCACCCGAAGTAGGAAACACCATTGCCTAAGACCGCATTAGCAAACAATTGAAAAAAAACACTCAAATACGTTTTACTAGGAGTCCTTCTGTGAATGAAAGGGGAGATGCAGAGGGAAAGAGCTCTTTATCGCTCTGATCTTCTGATTCCACTGAAGGTGGGGCCTCGACTCAAATTGGAAAAACGTTCAAAGTGGGGGGATACTGTCCACATGTGCAGGCCATGGTACAACTAACAGTTGGTGTTATCTGATCACTAGTTATGGGCCTTCACTGACCCAGTCTGACTGAACTACAACCTCATCTCATTAGCAAATTGTATTTGCCTGTGCCAGACGCTCTGAAGTAACCAAAAGGTGGCACATAGCCCTTTCCTTTAAATTCTCATTAAGGCAACCATGCAGATCCTGGGTTTCCCCTAGTCCATAAGCCCCTCCCCACTCTTGAGAGGAGGGGTATTAACTCATCTCATACTCTATGCCTTTTAATTCCCTTTCTTTGAAAACATACCACATTCCTGAATTGACAGTTTTGTGAAAAAATAGCATTAATAAAATAGAAATTAAAAAACGCATTTTTACAATGGTATTTTTAACAATATACCCCTCTGTAAATGAAAAGAGGGTGGGGGTTGGAGAGACAGTTGTGAGGGCTAAAACAGCCATATCCTATCTCTCTCTCTTCAGACATCTCTCTGTGTGGACTGAAACAGTCCGTATGCTTTATTCAAGTGGTCGAAAGTTATTCATTTGCTCATCTTTCAAAATATGCTTGGACTCTAATTGACCCCCTTTCCCTTCCCGTCTCCCTCACTGAAAGTCCTCCATTGTGATTCCTTTCTCTTTTCCTACGCACTTGTCATTTATCTACACTACATATTCTCTCCTGCAATTAGAACATGAAAGTGTGCAAGGAAGACAATACATTTTAGAAAAGATAAATGTACATCTTAAAATAAAATTGATCTAAATTAGTCTGCTTAACTACATCAAAATCAGTATATATGACACCATAACCTTTCACATTATATTGAGATGTCCCTTTTTCCCTATCTCTCACTTTTCACTCTTGCCTTCTTCCAGTTAATGTAACCCCCTCCAAATTTCATGGTCATATGGTTGTTTTACTCTTCTCTATCTCCCCCCTGCTTCGTCTGTGTCATTTTCCCATCCGCTCGCTCCCTCTCTTCTTTTGTCCCACTTTCTCCTAAACATTCTCCTTACACTCCATCAATCTGTCACTCTAGCACACTGTTTTTATGTATCATTTTGTTCAAAGAAGCATAATTAATTCCCTTCTTCAGAGGAAACGGCAAAAAGCTCTAACATCACTACATTATCCTGAACAGAGGAGTCTAAAGTTTAGCTAGGATGGAGCCCTCAATCAAAGAGCCAGTCACTGTTGCATGTCCCCATTTCATTTCTAAGCAGGATGGATAGATCTATTCCAGTAAATAGCCATGCAGCCCCACTCCACCCTCCAAACCCTGGTACCATCAACTCAAATGGTATATTAAAGAAATTATAAAATTAGGAGAAGCATGCATTTCACCAAATACCTTTGTGTGAAAAGACGGTAACGTTTAGTTTTCACAATATAAAGTAACCCACATTTTAAGCAAGTAGTCAACATTCCAACATTAGAATGTATAATCTGCTGACAATGATTTTTATCGGGATAAACTGAGAATATATTCATTGTTTTGTATCCAATTGTATGTTTGTGTGTCCATTGGATTATCTTAAATAATTTTTTTAAAGCAACAAATCTCAACTTACTTGTGTAAAAAAGTGATGCTCCACTTTCTGACCGCCAAGCAAGTTCCCCAAATTCAAAGCAAGTATCCAAAATTCAAAAAAGTTGCCCTTTCTCCAGTTAATTAGGTGTCGCAGTTGTAAGTCTCCAAGATTATTTTAGACTCCGAAGACTATTGCTTCTGACCAAAAGGGCAGAGCAAGTGGAGACAACTCCTAACTCATCTACCTCTAAGCAGAAATGGTCACACAGCTGGGTTGAGGCACACTGATTAGCAGGAGGGACTATGACACGGCTGCTGAGGTCATTTGAATTATATCCTTGACCATCACAGCAAGGTTTGCAAAATGCCAAACCACTGGGGCCAAGTAGCATCTTTTGTCCCATTTTCTCCTAAACATTCTCCTTACACTCCCATCAATCTGTCACTCTAGCACTCTGTTTTTGTGTTTTTATCATTTTGTTCCAAGAAGCAGAATTAATTCCCTTCTTCATAGGAAACGGCAAAAGCTCTAAAGTTACATTATCCTGAACCGAAGAGTCTTAAGTTTAGCGAGGATGGAGCCGTGAATCAGAGAACCAGTCACTGATGCATGTTCACCTTTCGTTTGTAAGCAGGATGGATAGGTCTATTCCAGTAAATAGCCATGCAACCCCCCTCCACCCTCCCAACCCTGGTACCATCAACTCAAATGGTATATTGAAGAAATTAGGAGAGAGAAGCATGCACTTCACCAAATACTTTTGTGTGAAAAGACTAACGTTTAGTTTTCAGAATATATCAAGTAACCCACATTTTAAGCAAGAAGTCAACATTCCAACATTAGAATGTACAATCTGCTGACAATGATTTTTACCGGGATAAACTGAGCATATATTCATTGTTTTGTATCCAATTTTATGTGTGCCCATTGGATTATAATAATTATTTTAAAGTAACAAAGCTCAACTTACTTGTGTAAAAAAGTGATGCTCCGCTTTCAGACCGCCAAGTAAGTTACCCAAATTCAAAGCAAGTATCCAAAATTCAAAAAAGTTGCCTTTTCTCCAGTTAGTTAGGTGTCGCAGTAGAAAGTCTCCAAGATTATAATGGACTCCGAAGAGCAATGTTTCTGACCAAAAGGGCAGAGCAAGTGGAGAAACCTCCTAACTCAACCACCTCTGAGCAGAAATGGCCACACAGCTGGGTTGAGGCACACTGATGAGTGGGAGGGACTATGACACGGCTGGTGAGGTCATTTGAATTATATCCTTGACCATCACAGCAAGGTTTGCTAAATGTCAAACGACTGGGGCCAAGTAGCATCTTTTGTCCCACTTTTTCCTAAACATTCTCCTTACACTCCATCAACCTGTCACTCTTGCACTCTGTTTTTGTGTTTTTATCATTTCGTTTCAAGAAGCAGAATTAATTGCCTTCTTCAGAGGAAACAGCAAAAAGCTCTAAAGTTACATTATCCTGAACTGAAGAGTCTAAAGTTTAGCGAGGATGGAGCCCTCAATCAGAGAACCAGTCACTGATGCATGTTCACCTTTCATTTGTAAGCAGGATGGATAGGTCTATTCCAGTAAATAACCATGCAGCCCCCCTCCACCCTCCCAACCCTGGTATCATCAACTCAAATGGTATATTGAAGAAATTATAAAATTAGAAGAGAGAAGCATGCACTTTACCAAATACCTTTGTGTGAAAAGACGGTAACGTTTAGTTTTCAGAATATAAAATAACCCACATTTTAAGCAAGAAGTCAACATTCCAACATTAGAATGTATAATCTGCTGACAATGATTTTTAACGGGATAAACTGAGAATATATTCATTGTTTTGTATCCAATTGTATGTTTGTGTGCCCATTGGATTATATTAAATAATTTTTTTAAAGCAACAAATCTCAACTTACTTGTGTAAAAAAGTGATGCTCCGCTTTCAGACCGCCAAGTAAGTTCCCCAAATTCAAAGCAAGTCTCCAAAATTCAAAAAGGTTGCCCTTTCTCCAGTTAGGTGCCGCAGTAGTAGGTCTCCAAGATTATAATAGACTCCGAAGACCAATGTTTCTGACCAAAATGGCAGAGCAAGTGAAGAAACCTCCTAACTCATCCACCTCTGAGCAGAAATGGCCACACCGCTGGGTTGAGGCACACTGATGAGCAGGAGGGACTATGACACGGCTGGTGAGGTCATTTGAATTATATCCTTGACCATCACAGCAAGGTTTGCAAAATGCCAAACGACTGGGGCCAAGTAGCATCTCCCTATTTTCTGACTTTACCAAATCTTCTAATTCAGTTTATTGTTTGCTTTACTCTGTGTAAAGGACCGAATGTTTTTAATAGTGAAATGTTTCTTTTTCTTATTTCATGGAATTTAATTTGGCCATATGCTTCTAAAACTATGGAAAGAATATCAGGCTCCAGTGATGGGCATTGCTCTTTCCTCCACTGAGATAAACGAGAAGAAATTCCCTGGGACTAAACTCCAGTTTTTTGTTTTGTTTATAGGAGATTTTTTGTAGCATGAAAGCTGCATATTGTTAACTGGGCAAGGTGAGGGGATTTACCCCCTCTGCCATCAAGCAATGAAAGTTGCTAAATGTCCACAAAATGTGCTAGATGTCATCAAGTTTGTTGCATTCCTTGGTTTGGGTCATTCATTCGGTCCCTCTGTACCATCATCAGGCATGATCTCTTTGAAGAACATATATACTGTGATACCCATGACTACTTTTGGTTCGAGAAAGGGGTGATCTTGCAGATTTAATATAATGCCAGCTGGGAATGGTTCACTGACCTTGTCTGTTTGGACTTCAGACTCCTCTAATCAGTAAACTGTATTCCCCTCAACCAATCACTCTGAAAGGTAACACGGAAAGCTTTATGAAACTCAATAAATCTAACTTCTGTGCTCAACATTAGAGATTATTCCTTTAGATTTTGATTAAGGCAACCACTTGAACTCCTGATATACCTTCTTCGAAGAAGCTCACTGTCATAGTGGGACAGTATTATTTTACGTTATCCTGTGTATGTTAATTCCCGTACTCTGAATAGACTCCATGTACCCAAAATTTCTCACCGATGCGCAAACATTTGCATCAATAAAATAGGAATTGAAAAACCATCTCTAACAATATTCCTTATTATAAGATGCCCTTCTGTAATGAAAATATATTGGGCGGTGGGAGAGGCAGGGGGGTGAAGTGAACCATCCACTCCTCTGACATCCCTCTGTGTGTTCTGAAACTGTTAATTTCCTTTCTGGATTGTCAGAGGTTACCAATTCACTCATCTTCCCATCTATGTTTGGACTCTCATTGTCCTCCCCATTTTGATTCCCGTCTCCCTTACTCAAAGTCTTCCATTAGAATACTTTTCCTTTTCCTTCCCCACTCAATGGAATTTATTACAAAACACACAAGTCCTGCAATTAGAGCTTCAAGGTGCACATAAGAGACGACACATTTGATAACATAAAAAATAACATTTCTGTAAGAAAATCAAACTCTAATTCAGAAAAAAAAAAATTCCTAGAATAAAATGACTGATTTAGTCCATTTAACTACATGAAAATCTTTTCATATGACAACATATTCTTTCAAATTAAATTGATGACCCTTCTTTCCCCATCTCTCTTTCACTCTTGCTTCCATTTACTGAAACCCTCTCCAAATTTCATGGTAATATGCTGGGATTATATTCTTTTCTATCTCTCCCCTGCATCGTCTGTGTAAATGTGCCATCCCATCTGCTCTCCCTGGCCTCTCTTCTACCCTCCGTTTTCTAAACTTACTGGCACCCTACACTCCTTCCATCTACCACTCTAGTATTCCGTACTATTTTTTTATCACCTCATTCCAAGAAACCGAATGTACTCTCTTCTTCATTGTAAATGTGATAAAGCGAAGATGGAACCGTCAGAGAACCAATCATGACGCATGTTCATCTTTCACTCGACAGCAGAATTGATCGGTGTATTCTAGGAAATATCAACGCAGACGCTTCTCTCCCGCCCCTTACCCTGACACCATCACTCCCATGATAGAGGAAAGAAATGTGCATATAAGAAACAGGAACTCAACCTCTGTTAAAGGTGCTAACATTCAGTTTTCAGAATATGAAGTAACCCACATTAAAGCAAGTAGCCCAAATTCCAATATTAGAATGCACAATATTCAAGCAATGATTTCTATCTGGATAAACTAAGAGTATAATTGTTGTTTTGCATAGAATTTTATGTTTGTGTGGCTCTTTAATTATCTAAATATTTAAAGAAACAAATTTCAACATACTTGTGTGAAAAGCGATGTTCCACTTTCAGACCGCCAAGTAAGTACCCCAAACTCAGAGCAAACATCCAGAATTCCACAAAGAGATTCTTTCTCCAGTTTTGAATCACAGAAGAAAGTCTCAAACAATAGAACAGATTCCGAAGATCAATGTTTCTGCCCCAAAGTGCAGAGCAAGTAGACAAACCTCCTAAATTATCCCTCTCTGAGCAGAAATGGTCACAGCAGGGCTCAGGTACCCTCGTGAGGGGGTTAACTCACTATGACATGGCTGGTGAGGTCATTGTATTACATCCTATCCTTGACCTTTGCAGTAAGGTTTGTAAAATGCCAACAACTAAGGGTCAATCGGTATCTCCCTGTTTCTGAAATACTAAATCTTCTAATATAATATGTATTCTTTAGTTCTCTGTGTAAAGCACAGACATTTGAACAAAAGAGCGTTTTTTCTGTATTTCAAAGAATTATGTTTTGCAATATGTTTCTAAAATTATAGAAATATCAGGCTCCAGTAATGGGCATTTAACTACAAACATAACAGGCATTGTTCTTTCTCCCACTGACAAAACTAAACAGGAAATCCTTTGGACTAAACTCTAGGTTTTGTTTTTAAACGTGAGGTTTTTAGGAGCATAAAACACGCATATTGTTAGCGGTGCAAAGCGGTTCATTAGCCTCTGCCCTCAAGCAATTAAAGTACGAAATTGTCCACAAAATGTGTTGATCTCATAAAGTACGTTGTCTTCCATGGCTTGGGCCATTCATTCGGTTCCTCCGTAACACCATCAAGCACCGCCTGCCTGAGTGACGTCTCTACTGTGACACCCATGAATGCCTCTGGTTGAGAAAGGGGGGATCTTGCAGATTCAATATCATGCCAGATGGGAATGGCTCACTGACCCTGTCTCTTCGGACTCCAGACTCCTCTAGTCAGTAAATTGTATTCTTCTCAGTCAAGCACTCTGCAGGAACTGAAAGGCCACACGGAATACTGTATAAAACCCCATAAAATTGTAACTTGTGTGCTCCGCATTAGAGTTTATTCCTTTAGATTCTGACTAAGACAACCTTTTGGACTCCTGATATTATTCTTTGAAGCAGTGCCCGGCCTCAGAGGTGCAGTATTATCTCACTGGATCCTCTGTGTATTGTTAAACCCCCTCGACTTGAAAGACTCTGAATACCCACTTTTCCCTTTTCTTCCCCACTAAATCGCTTTTATTATAGTACACACATGCCCTTCAATTAGAGCTTCAAGGTGCACAGTAAAAGTAAGAAATCTGCTAAAGGACCTGGTGGGCGATAGACTAAAGCCCCCTTCCAACTGACTTGGGGTGAAAAATCATTTAGAAAAATAAGGAAACATTAATGCTGTCTTTATGACCGATAGCAATCCCTCCCCCCATCTTAGTTGGTCTCTCCATCCTGATATGCTTATAGCCTTCCGGTATGGCAAGAGCGACAGAGGGTGTGGAGTGGAGCTTTAGCCAGGTTTCAGTTAAGAACCCAAGCTCAGGCTGTGTAGAAGAAAGTAAGTCCCAAATTTCAATAGAATGTCTGGGCAGAGAGCGAACATTACATAACATGTTCGTCCATGTCCTCTGGGTTCCATTTATAGGATTCGTGCCACATGGAGAGGGGGCACGCTTTGTACAGGGAAGAGCCTTGCCTAATAAAGAATAGTCTGATGTTACGCTGGTCGGCCCTGCTTCGTCAGCGTTACTCTGATACTGACATAGTCTACAGGCAAAAGGACCGTCAACTAGTGGTCCAAAGTATCCAAAACACCATCCAAGGGTCTGGAATCTTCAAGATGGTCCTTGAAATGTTGGGACTTCAGTTCCCACAATCCACTTGGACAAAGCCCTTACAAATTCCCTGGTAATACTCCAGGCTGAGGATTCTAAACACACCTCCTGGATGGCTTCCTTGAGCCTATAATCTGGCTTGGTTCAAAGAGGAGAGTTGTAAATGAAACTGGTGTCTTCGGCTTGTCTCTTTCTTCTATCGAAGGGCATTATTTACTACCCCTCCCCCTGACTCTGGCATTCCTATGCCCAGCAACCTCTCCTCCGAAAAAGGCTTCCTAAGCCCAGGGGTCATTTATCACTTCTTCAAAGCAGCCAGACTAAACCAGTAATCTCTGACCAATCAAGGCAGATCACTAGAGGGCTGAAGTTAGGTTTACAGAAACAGAAGTCTTATAACTTCTTGTCTGTACATTTTAGAATAAATTCAACAATACCATATTGTTGTATTTATCATTATTATTCTACTGAATCCAGGGCCGGACTGGGAACTAAAAGCAGCCCTGGCAAATTTTGGCAGACTAGCCCCCTTCTGGCGCATAGGGAGCGAGCGCAGCGAGTGAGCCCGGCCACTACTAGGAGAGTTTGGGGGTGATCTTCTCCCAAGAAAATTTTGGAAAAAGACAGACCAGAATGGTGAATTTTACAGCACATTTTTCATTACATATCCAATTGTATCACCTTTTAAAGCACAGTAAATAGTAGATGATGTTCTTAAAGAGTACCAGGCTACACACCCAGTCATATGTACCCATAGACATTAAAGAGCAGCAGGATACCCACCCAGTCATATGTACCCATAGACATTAAAGAGCAGCAGGTAACCCACCCAGTCACATGTACCCATAGACATTAAAGAGCACCAGGCTACCCACCCAGTCATATGTACCCATAGACATTAAAGAACACCAGGCTACCCACGCAGTCATATGTACCCATAGACATTAAAGAGCACCAGGCTACCCACCCAGGCATATGTACCCATCGACATTAAAGAGCACCAGGCTACCCACCCAGGCATATGTACCCATAGACATTAAAGAGCACCAGGTTACCCACCCAGTCATATGTACCCATAGACATTAAAGTGCAGCAGGCTACCCACCCAGGCATATGTGCCCATAGACATTAAAGAGCAGCAGGCTACCCACCCAGTCACATGTACCCATAAACATTAAAGAGCAGCAGGCTACCCACCCTGTCATATGTACCCATAGACATTAAAGAGCAGCAGGCTACCCACCCAGTCACATGTACCCATAGACATTAAAGAGCACCAGGCTACCCACCCAGTCATATGTACCCATAGACATTAAAGAGCAGCAGGTTACCCACCCAGTCATATGTACCCATAGACATTAAAGAGCAGCAGGTTACCCACCCAGTCATATGTACCCATAGATATTAAAGAGCACCAGGTTACCCACCCAGTCACATGTACCCATAGACATTAAAGAGCACCAGGCTTCCCACCCAGCCACATGTACCCATAGACATTAAAGAGCAGCAGGCTACCCACCCAGACACATGTACCCATAAACATTAAAGAGCAGCAGGCTACCCACCCAGTCACATGTACCCATAGACATTAAAGAGCACCAGGCTAGCCACCCAGTCATATGTACCCATAGACATTAAAGAGCAGCAGGTTACCCACCCAGTCATATGTACCCATAGACATTAAAGAGCACCAGGCTACCCACCCAGTCACATGAACCCATAGACATTAAAGAGCACCAGGCTTCCCACCCAGCCACATGTACCCATAGACATTAAAGAGCAGCAGGCTACCCACCCAGTCACATGTACCCATAAACATTAAAGACCAGCAGGCTACCCACCCAGTCACATGTACCCATAGACATTAAAGAGCAGCAGGCTACCCACCCAGTCATATGTACCCATAGACATTAAAGAGCAGCAGGCTACCCACCCAGTCATATGTACCCATAGACATTAAAGAGCAGGAGGCTTCCCACCCAGTCACATGTACCCATAGACATTAAAGAGCAGCAGGCTACCCACCCAGTCATATGACCCAGAGACATTAAACAGCAGCAGGCTACCCACCCAGTCATATATATCAATAGACATTAAAGAGCACCAGGCTACCCACCCAGTCATATGTACCCATAGACATTAAAGAGCACCAGGCTACCCACCCAGTCATATGTACCCATAAACATTAAAGAGCAGCAGGCTACCCACCCAGTCATATGTACCCATAGACATTAAAGAGCAGCAGCCTACCCACCCAGTCACATGTACCCATAAACATTAAAGAGCAGCAGGCTACCCACCCAGTCATATGTACCCATAGACATTAAAGAGCAGCAGCCTACCCACCCAGTCACATGTACCCATAAACATTAAAGAGCAGCAGGCTACCCACCCAGTCATATGTACCCATAGACATTAAAGAGCAGCAGGCTATCCACCCAATCATATGTACCCATAGACATTAAAGAGCAGCAGGCTACCCACCCAGTCATATGTCCCCATAGACATTAAAGAGCACCAGGCTACCCACCCAGTCACATGTACCCAAAGAAATTAAAGAGCAGCAGGTTACCCACCCAGTCATATGTACCCATAGACATTAAAGAGCACCAGGCTACCCACCCAGTCACATGTACCCATAGACATTAAAGAGCAGCAGGTTACCCCCCAAGTCACATTTTGGGGGTTGTGAATAGTGAGTCTTACCTGCACTATAATAATTGGAAACTCACCCGCATTTGTGGGATTTAGTGAGTAGGGCTAACTGGGAGGCTTACATCGCGGCGTTAGCCGCCATCTTGGGTGAGTGGTTGGGAAAACGGGCCGGTGACTAGGCGCCATCTTGGTTGGCGGGCTAGACGATCGCATAGGCGGTCTCCCGCACTCTGCCCTCGCATCCTGCTTTTAAGGCGATCCTTTTACACCGGCAGGTAGATCTTTTGAACCTGCACGCGTGTCACTGCTTTTGTCAGCTTTTTAAATTGAATCCTTACTTTATTTCGCCATAGCGTGGCTCTCGCTTCTGTTCGCGCTCGTGCTGTAACCTGCGCAGTTGCGCCTGCATTTTGGGGGGGTGTGAATAGTGAGTCTTACCTGCACTATAATAATTGGAAACTCAACCGCATTTGTGGGATTTAGTGAGTAGGGCTACCTGGGAGGCTTACATCGCGGCGTTAGCCGCCATCTTGGGTGAGTGGTTGGGAAAACGGGCCGGTGACTAGGCGCCATCTTGGTTGGCGGGCTAGACGATCGCATAGGCGGTCTCCCGCGCTCTACGGTAATAAATAGTAATGAAGGGCCCAGCGCGCAGCGTTAGAGCGCAGCGGGCGCGTCGTTGGCGCGCCGGAGGTGCGCCAGAGGTAAGCCCGTTTGCGCCCGTTCGCGCACAGGAAGTGCAGGCGGCTGGAATTGCTGCCCCCGTCTCCCTTATGCGCTTAACCTACACGAAAGAAGATCTTCATGTCCTGAAACCTGATGTTTCGGTAGAACACCAGCCCTCTACTATTGTTAAAAGCCACAGTTCCTTGGCCTGCGGTCTGCTAAATGTGAGATCCTTGTGCAGGCATCACACAGAGATAGCGCTACTCATAGAACAACATGAGTTAGACGCCTTATTCATGACGGAAACACGGACGAGGATAGATAGTGGAGTAGAATTGGGGCAAGCCTGCCCCCCAGGATATAAGATTAGACATAATCCTCGTGTTGGGGCTAGAGGAGGAGGTGTAGGGTTGATTTATAGGGAATCGCTGGATTTTTCCCAGCTAGAAATTAAGAGAATCATGGAGTACGAACTGATGGGTTTCTCTCTGAAGGGACAGGGGGGGGTGCTATTCACTGGTCTCCTGTGTTATAGACCCCCGGCTGGCGTTACGTCTGCCGTGTCCGACCTTATTGACTTGATCTACGATCTATCAAACTCCCATGCCAGACTGATGGTACTGGGGGACTTCAATCTGTGGCCAGATGGGCCAACAGACTCGGCCTTTACATACCTTACCCAGGCATGTTGTAACATTAATCTGGAGCAGTTGGTTCCTTCTAAGACTCACCAGAGGGGACATGTTTTGGATTTGATCTTTGCCGACTCTAGTCAGGTGAGGGTTGGAAACATCCTACCGCAATGCTGGACGGACCACGCCCTACTTCTTTTCTCCGCAGCTCTCCCGGTAGGCTACTCTAAGAACAGTAGCACGGGAACTGCTAAGACTGTGAGACAATGGTCAAGGCTCTTGAGAGGCGCAACCCTACCAAATCTGCTCTCTGAAGCTTTTCAGCTGGGAGAAAATGCGGATGAAAGTTATAATGCCCTTATCCAGCGGATCACGGCCTCTCTGGACAATCTGGCCCCGCTAAGAAAAACGCGAGACAGAACAAAAACTGCCATGCCATGGTTTTCGAGGGAGCTCCTCCAACTTAAACATCAGTGTAAACGTGCAGAGCGGAGATGGAGGAAACACTATCTGGCATCGGATAAAGTCCTTTTTAAGCAGGAGCTGGCAGCTTATAAATCACAGATTAAGTGTGCAAAAGCGAGGTTCCTAGAGGAGACTTTATTGTCAGCCTCAAATAAAGCTCAGGCTTTGTTTAAAATCGTCAACGAGTTGTCACGACCGGCCAGTGCTACTACAGTTATCCCAGCCTCTCAGTTACTATGCGACTCGCTGGCCAAGGCCTTCGAAGATAAGATCACGACCATCTTGAGTAACTTGAGCTCCATGACATCAGGGGCTGCTCTCTCATCTACATCAGAGATGGAGGCTGGGAAAGCAAGGTTGGATAGTTTTCCTCTTCCCTCCTTTACAGAATTTGGCGCTTTAGCGGATAGCGTGTCCTCAGGTTCTCCCCTTGATGTACTTCCGCACAAACTCTGGAAAGTGTTTAGGGAAGAGTTGTTTCCTCCTCTCCACGCAATCTGCTGCCAGTCTCTTGGTTCCGCCCAGGTTCTGGACAGCTGGAAGCTTGCGGTAGTTTCTCCGCTGCTGAAGAAAGAATCACTGGACCCCTTATGCCCCGCTAATTACAGACCCATTTAATTACTCCCTTTCCCGATTAAGATCTTGGAGAAACTGCTCACGAAACACCTGTCCAGTTTTTTGGAAGTCAATGACTGTCTGGATGCGGCGCAGTTCGGGTTCAGGCCAGCGCATGGAACCGAATCAGCTTTGGTGACTGTTTTGAGTGACCTTCGTTCGCGTGCCGACTATGGTCGAGCAGCCTTTTTAGTGCTGCTTGACATGTCGGCAGCGTTCGATACTGTCAGTCATGCCATCTTGACCAGGAGATTGGAGGAGGCTGGTGTGATGGGTCTGGCTCGGGATTGGCTTGTCTCATACCTGGCCAATAGACATCAGGTGGTTGCCCTGCCTCCCTTCAAGTCTACCATCAGAAGGGTTGGTCAGGGCGTACCCCAGGGATCGGCCATTAGCCCCATTCTTTTTAATCTCTACCTCCGCCCCCTGGTCAAGCTAATTAAATCCTTTGGCATTGCAGTCACCAACTATGCTGATGACACCCAACTTATCTTCTCTTTTGAGGGGGATAATGCGGTGTCACAGGAGACCTTTCACTATTGTATGGTCACCACGGCAACATGGCTGAGTAACAACTCGCTGCAATTCAACAGCTCCAAGACGGAGGTGCTGCATTGCTCAGCGGACCGTGTCCCGCGACCTCTACCGCAGGACTTCTGGCCCCCCTCCTTTCAGGGTACGGTAGCAGCGGCAGACTCGGTTCGTAACCTGGGTGTGACAATGGAACCCAATCTTCAACTGGATGGTTTCATTGATAAAACAGTGTCTACCTGCATGGGGCTGATGCGTACCTTGCGGAAGATTCTCCCTTTGCTCCCCGCCCATGCCAGACCAGAAGTAGTGCGCAGTATCATTTTAAGTAGACTCGATTACTGCAATGCACTGCGTCTGGGGGCACCTGTCACTGCATTAGGCAAACTACAACGGGTACAGAACTTCGCTGCCAAATTAGCACTTTCCCGCCGACGTCTTGACTCGTCATCCGCAGCACTTAAAGACTTGCACTGGCTGCCCATTTCTCAGCGGGTTGAGTTTAAAGCTTTATGCTTGGTCTTCCGGGCCCTTCATGGCTTGGGACCACTGCCCCTACAGGAGATGTTCTCTTGGTACATCCCTACTAGATCTCTCCGCTCTGTTTCAGCCAACTTGGTAGTTGTCCCCAAGATCCGGAGAAAGCGGATGGGTGGCCGTTCTTTTGGCTTTACGGCATCCAAGTTGTGGAACGATTTGCCACTGCCGCTCAGATGCTTAGGAGACCTTCTCTCTTTTAAAAAAGAACTAAAAACACACCTGTTCCCGAGGATAGTGTAGCTTGCTGATATAGTATTGACTGTGTTTCAGGATCTGTTAGATCACAGCACCAGGATGCCAGTTGGGTGACAGGAGCGCTTTATAAGTGTGTTATACATACATACATACATGTACCCATAGATATTAAAGAGCAGCAGGCTACCCGGGTGCCGGTCGTAGTCAGAGGAGCCTGGTGTTCTTTTCGGACTTGGTTAACTTCATTCTGCTACACACGCTGCCTTGAAGATAGCGGAACTTTGGCCCTGAAACCTCATTGCGGATAAATCTTTCAGACGGGACTGCGAGGACCAGCAGCCCCGTGATCTTGCTCAGCTGTGTCCTCTTCCCGCCCCTGCTGCCTGAACGCTCTTAACGACTCCCGGCCCCCGCTTCGCGGGTGCCGGTCGTAGTCAGAGGTGCCTGGTGTTCTTTTCGGACTTGGTTAACTTCATTCTGCTACACACGCTGCCTTGAAGATAGCGGAACTTTGGCCCTGAAACCTCATTGCGGATAAATCTTTCAGACGGGACTGCGAGGACCAGCAGCCCCGTGATCTTGCTCAGCTGTGTCCTCTTCCCGCCCCTGCTGCCTGAACGCTCTTAACGACTCCCGGCCCCCGCTTCGCGGGTGCCGGTCGTAGTCAGAGGAGCCTGGTGTTCTTTTCGGACTTGGTTAACTTCATTCTGCTACACACGCTGCCTTGAAGATAGCGGAACTTTGGCCCTGAAACCTCATTGCGGATAAATCTTTCAGACGGGACTGCGAGGACCAGCAGCCCCGTGATCTTGCTCAGCTGTGTCCTCTTCCCGCCCCTGCTGCCTGAACGCTCTTAACGACTCCCGGCCCCCGCTTCGCGGGAGCCGGTCGTAGTCAGAGGAGCCTGGTGTTCTTTTCGGACTTGGTTAACTTCATTCTGCTACACACGCTGCCTTGAAGATAGCGGAACTTTGGCCCTGAAACCTCATTGCGGATAAATCTTTCAGACGGGACTGCGAGGACCAGCAGCCCCGTGATCTTGCTCAGCTGTGTCCTCTTCCCGCCCCTGCTGCCTGAACGCTCTTAACGACTCCCGGCCCCCGCTTCGCGGGAGCCGGTCGTAGTCAGAGGAGCCTGGTGTTCTTTTCGGACTTGGTTAACTTCATTCTGCTACACACGCTGCCTTGAAGATAGCGGAACTTTGGCCCTGAAACCTCATTGCGGATAAATCTTTCAGACGGGACTGCGAGGACCAGCAGCCCCGTGATCTTGCTCAGCTGTGTCCTCTTCCCGCCCCTGCTGCCTGAACGCTCTTAACGACTCCCGGCCCCCGCTTCGCGGGAGCCGGTCGTAGTCAGAGGAGCCTGGTGTTCTTTTCGGACTTGGTTAACTTCATTCTTCTACACACGCTGCCTTGAAGATAGCGGAACTTTGGCCCTGAAACCTCATTGCGGATAAATCTTTCAGACGGGACTGCGAGGACCAGCAGCCCCGTGATCTTGCTCAGCTGTGTCCTCTTCCCGCCCCTGCTGCCTGAACGCTCTGAACGACTCCCGGCCCCCGCTTCGCGGGTGCCGGTCGTAGTCAGAGGAGCCTGGTGTTCTTTTCGGACTTGGTTAACTTCATTCTGCTACACACGCTGCCTTGAAGATAGCGGAACTTTGGCCCTGAAACCTCATTGCGGATAAATCTTTCAGACGGGACTGCGAGGACCAGCAGCCCCGTGATCTTGCTCAGCTGTGTCCTCTTCCCGCCCCTGCTGCCTGAACGCTCTTAACGACTCCCGGCCCCCGCTTCGCGGGAGCCGGTCGTAGTCAGAGGAGCCTGGTGTTCTTTTCGGACTTGGTTAACTTCATTCTGCTACACACGCTGCCTTGAAGATAGCAGAACTTTGGCCCTGAAACCTCATTGCGGATAAATATTTCAGACGGGACTGCGAGGACCAGCAGCCCCGTGATCTTGCTCAGCTGTGTCCTCTTCCCGCCCCTGCTGCCTGAACGCTCTTAACGACTCCCGGCCCCCGCTTCGCGGGTGCCGGTCGTAGTCAGAGGAGCCTGGTGTTCTTTTCGGACTTGGTTAACTTCATTCTGCTACACACGCTGCCTTGAAGATAGTGGAACTTTGGCCCTGAAACCTCATTGCGGATAAATCTTTCAGACGGGACTGCGAGGACCAGCAGCCCCGTGATCTTGCTCAGCTGTGTCCTCTTCCCGCCCCTGCTGCCTGAACGCTCTTAACGACTCCCGGCCCCCGCTTCGCGGGAGCCGGTCGTAGTCAAAGGAGCCTGGTGTTCTTTTCGGACTTGGTTAACTTCATTCTGCTACACACGCTGCCTTGAAGATAGCGGAACTTTGGCCCTGAAACCTCATTGCGGATAAATCTTTCAGACGGGACTGCGAGGACCAGCAGCCCCGTGATCTTGCTCAGCTGTGTCCTCTTCCCGCCCCTGCTGCCTGAACGCTCTTAACGACTCCCGGCCCCCGCTTCGCGGGAGCCGGTCGTAGTCAGAGGAGCCTGGTGTTCTTTTCGGACTTGGTTAACTTCATTCTGCTACACACGCTGCCTTGAAGATAGCGGAACTTTGGCCCTGAAACCTCATTGCGGATAAATCTTTCAGACGGGACTGCGAGGACCAGCAGCCCCGTGATCTTGCTCAGCTGTGTCCTCTTCCCGCCCCTCTCCTCCCTGTCAGCCTACTTCACGCCTCGCGGCCCCCGCTTCGCGGGAGCCGCTCGTAGGCGTTACTGGTGCAGACATTCACCCTTTGCTTGGCGTATGGTCAAAGAGGACGCTTTCCTGATTTAGCGGGATATTCGTATTTATCGGAGTAGTGCACCCTCCCGGGACTGTGAGGACCAGGTAGCCCGGCGTTAAACCACCTGCAATACCTGATTCCTCTTCCCGTTTCCTCCCTCCCTGTTTATTGGTATATAACGTGGCCTATCCCTGAACGCGCTAGCGGGACGCGCGCGGAGCGCAACCCGGAGCGAAGACCGGGCAAAGAGCGGGCCCTCTAAGGCCCTCCGAGGCCGATCGAGGCTGGGCTGGGCCTGGTCTCTGTGACTTTGGGTTTCAGGGGTATATCATTATTATAATTGTAATGGCCCTGAGTGGGAGTGATCTGGCAGGGGACACGTTGAGGGGTGTGGTTAATGGCCCCCTAGACAGTTATTTTAAGAAAAAGATCCTACGGGTTGATGATCAAGGTGATACTTTGGCCGAGCGTAGATCTGAACGACTACGCTCTATTGAGAATATGAAACGTAGGGCTCCAGGTGATCCTAAATTTCAGATTCCCGTAGACGTTAGCGACAGCTGTGGTAATAGTGACGTCCCTCCTTCCCAAGAGGATGTCCCGCTATTATTACGTGAGTGTTCCCCTACAAACAATGTTCCCAGTGTTCATGTTCCCAATGATTCCCCTCCCTCAAATGTTATAACAAATCCTAAGGTCCCTAACACACGACTTCCAGGCCGGGGGTTACAAAATGGGAAAAAGGCTAAGATTCAGGCCAGGAGGAAAATTTATGGTCCTCCTCCTAGGAAAATAAGACGTAGGGAGGGGGTGGCCCCAATTAACCCTAGGATCCACCATTCGGAGTTTGGTAATTATACAAGGACTCGAAATGGAACTGCTGCAGGGCCAGCTATAGGGCCAGAATATAGGCCAAATCCGCCGACTAGTACCCTCTCTGGGGGCCCGGATTTGGTCGTAATCACTCAGGAGCCCATTCAGCCCACTGTTAACTCTCCGCAGGCGCCCGCTATTGACACTGCTTTTCTAACTAAACTGGGGGATATGTTCAGCACTCTCATATTGCCCATTACGGATAACCTGAGGAGGCTGGAGCACAGGCTCGAGAATATTGAATCCACACTGAGAAAACTGACCATAGTAGAAAAGGTGCAAACGAATGGTACTAGCTTCCAGGCCCCAGTACCTACTACTAATAATATTCTTCTAGAAACTTTGGATTTTAGTAGTAATGTACTTAAGGTCGGGGATCATACAGCTCCTGACCGTGTTAGTAAGGGCCCTCGGATGTCTTTGGAACTCCCAAATAGCAAGCCTGTTACTGCCCATGGGGAGGAGATTAGTACAGCACCCATAGGGATTACACGTCAGGAGCAGGATAGCTCCATGCGGGATTGGGGTCCTAGGTTCAATGGTCCTCAGGTTGATTTACCCCCTGAAGCCGTGCCCTTGGTGGTGGTTTTGACAGGGGTCCCGATATTGGCTGATAACAAGAGAGAAGACTTCTACCATTTGAAAAACAAAATTATACACTGGTTAAGAATACATAGACCTATAAACAGGAATATTAATGGAGAGATATTATACGCCAGACGCCTTCCCTGGCTTGGTGGTAAAAGTAAGGACGTTGAAGGAGACATAGTCCTGATTAACTTTAGAGATCCACAAGTGGTTGATTTTATATTAAATTGGCCTTTAGGTAATGGTAACAGCCAAATTAGTCCTCGAGCCCTGACCTATTTTTACCCTAGGTCCCTGGTGTTACCCCCAACCCATGCCGGGAAAAACTATAGAGATTACCCAGCCATCCCCACAGCACCACATGCTATGAACCTGCGATTCGACCATCAAGGTTGGAATACAATACCTTTTAGAGGCCCCAGGTTCAACAAGCTGAGAGTGGACCATACGAGGCCATTCATGCCCCTAGAGCTAGAGAACAGGTTTGATGCTTTTTCCGGCATGGATGATTGCGATTGAAGATTACAGCATAGGAAGGGTAATCGGGATAGCCAAAGTTTAGGCAGATTAAAGGGGAGCGCAATTGTGACATCTAAAGAAGCTGATGAATCCCCAACTAGCGATAGGGTATCTCCACCCCGGAAATTGGAGCAGCTGTTGGTTTCCTAGTTAACACCCACCATCTATCTGTGGGAGGTAGTACTTGTGATATTGATAAACAGCTGCTAAAACAGGTAGAGCATTTTGAAACAACCAATTTAGGGGTAACGGTTGGAGAAAATAGAGTTAGCCCAGCCCCGTCTACTAGTGGTAAAGACGTAATTCACCTATTGTCTTGGAATATAGCAGGGTTGGAAAAAAAACTGGTTCTCCCGGATTGGAACGACTTTATTGAAAAATTCGATATATGTATGTTCCAAGAGACTTGGAGTTTATCACCAGTTTATAAAACTGGTTATGCTACCTATTGTGTGCCCGCCTTCAGTTGTGGGAAGGGTAGACCCTCTGGGGGCTTGCACATTTGGATAAAAATAGATCTAAATTGGAATATCTTAGTTCATGATGTGGAGTGTAGGGACATTCAACACCTTTCATTTCCAGGCCAGGCGAAGGGAAGCAAGGTGGAGCTATTTAATATTTATGCTAGAGGGAGCAAGGGAGTCAAAACACCTTGTACCTTTACGATTCTAGAACAGTCACTAGCCAATTGTACCCCAAACTCTAAAAAAATTGTGGGAGGTGATTTTAATTGCACATTCGAACCCTTAAGTGAGGATGACCCCTTGGGCATAGAGGAGGACGACGCAAGTTGGTCTATCCCCTCACTGGCACTGCCCCCGATTAAAAAGTGGTCCGCTAGAGCATTACAGATCAGCGCTCTTACTGTGGATCACAATTTAAGAACAGTGAATGGTAGATCCCCTTCTGATCGGAATGGGGCGATGACGTTCAACAGACTTAATAGTCCATCCAGAATTGATTATATTCTACTGGACGTCACCATGTGGCGTGACTTAGTGGATATGGAGGTGGTTCCCTCGCAGGATAGCGACCACAACCCCTAATGTCTGTCGTTAGGGTGGAGAAACTTAACAGGTGGCCCAAACACTGCTCCAGCGAAGATAACAAAGGAGGTAACCCCTTATGATGGTAACCGAAGATTGAAATGGGACAAGGTTGCCTCTCACCCAGATAAATTGATAAAGATTAAGGCGCACATTGATGTGTTGACTAGTGAGTTGGAGGCCCTAGCCATGGGGATGGGGGCTGCTCAGGATTCACCCTTTCCTCTGGTATATAACAACACCATTGAAGAAGTAGGTAATTTATTTTTAATTAAGAGCAATAAAACAAAAGCTCCCAAACCCAGTAACCCCTGGTACACTACTAAGTGTCGGGCAAAAAGACGTGAGTTAACTGCCGCCCTCCGTAAAAAGAACCAACCGCTAGTTAAAATAGTTAGGAGGGAGTATGCCCGCGAACTAGCGTGGGCTAAAAAAGAGTGGGAGGAACAGTATTGGCAGGACCTTAAAAATGCATCTAAAATGAAAAATGGCTCACTGTTTTGGGACTTGATTAATAAGGCCAGAAATTTTAATAGGCCCCTGTTGGCTAATCATATTACTAGCCAACAATGGCATTCCCATTTTGCAACAATTTACGGTGGTCAAGATGCACCTGAACTCTTTTCTCGGGTTCCAGCCAATCGGGCCCCCCTTGTTGCCATGCTCGAGAATCCATTTGTGCCCTCTGAGATAGTAGCGGCCATAGGGCATCTAACCCCGAAGAAGGCAGCGGGCCAAGATGGCATTCCGGGGGACCTTCTTATGACTGACCCCACGGGCTGGGCCACACTCATTGCTTTAATAATGAACCTAATAGCCAATGGACATCCTGTCCCTGACTCATGGAAGGGGGCAGAAGTGATTACAATCTTTAAAAAAGGTGACAGGGATGACCCTGCCAACTACAGACCAATTAGTCTGATAGACGTGATTCAGAAAGTGGTTGGCAGGGTCATCACCTTGAGAGTAGGTGCATGGATGGAGGAGGAGCAGATCCTTTCTCACTTCCAGGCCGGGTTCCGGAAAAAAGTGGGTACTATGGACCAGGTCTTCCGCTTTTTTGCGATCTATTGGAAAACTGTGTTAATTAACCAGGGTAGTCTCTACCTGGCGTTTATAGATCTCAGGATGGCGTTTGACCTGGTCCCCCGAACTAGGCTATGGAAAGTCCTGGAGGAGATGGGCTTGCCGGGTTATCTTCTGGATCTTATAGTCAAGCTCCATGAAGAAAATTATGCAAGAATCAGATGGGGTACCCAAGGCCAATTGACCGAGAGGATTCCTGTGAGGAGGGGAGTCCGCCAGGGATGTGTCATGGCGCCGACCCTATTTTCCCTATTTGTGAATGGTGTGGTGGATCACCTGAGGGATGAGGCGGCGGATGCGCCATCCCTGGCTGGGGAAAAAATACCAACTCTCCTCTTCGCGGACGATACCATTCTGATTTCAAAAACCCCGGCAGGTCTTCAAAAGTTACTCCATCGCTTTAGTGATTTTTGTAATGATAGGGGCCTTACAATTAATACCTCGAAAACGAAACTAATGGCCCTTTCCCCGTCCAGAAGATTTCGGAATAACCTTTCGCTCAATGGGGAGTCTTTGGATATGGTGGAGTCCTTTGACTATTTGGGTGTCAGGGTGAATAGTCGGATGCGTTGGAATGACCATCTGGCTAAAATGTTACTAAATTTCAAAAGAACTGCTGGGGTTGTATTACATGAGCATAGGGAGTCAGTGAGTAAACCCGCGGCCCCGGCTCTAGCCATTTATGAAGGCCAAATTCTGCCAAGTGCCCTGTACGGCTCGGAACTATGGGGGTTCCAGAATGTCCAGGATTTAATCACCTCAGAAAACAAGTTCTTGAGAGATTTGGTTGCCTTACCAGCTTCCACCCCATTGACACCATTACGTTTAGATATGGGCAGGCGCCCCCTTAAGGAGATAGTGCGCCTACGCCCTCTACTTTTTTGGGTACGGCTGAGAAGGACGGAGGAGCTCAAGAACTATGCTGATGCATTGGACGAACTTATCTCGTTGGATAAAGGTAACAGGATTAAGTGGTTGAGCAATCTATGGCAGCTGGTGGGACTTATAGGTCTAAGTGATCTATGGAAGAGCCAATCCCCGCCTCCTAAATTAGTTATCAAAAAACTTTATTGGGAGTGGGTCCAGCTGGAGAACTTGCGTAGAGGTGCTGTGGGTTCTCTCACCGAGCGGTTTCTAGAGATAAAGGGGTCATACTATTTTGAACCATTCCTTGATTACATAGAGAAACCACTGGATAGATCATTATACTTAAAAGTTAGGTATGGAACCCTACCGGTAAATGCCTTTACCTCTGGGTGGAATGCACAAGGTAGTTTATCAAAGGGGTGTCCGTGCTGTGCAGCCCCTATGGAGTCTGTGGCGCACCTTATGTTTGCTTGCCCGGCTTACAGAGTATCTAGAAGAAAATGGCTAAAACCCTTATGCAGGGGCCTGGGCCTTCGATGCCACGCAATGGCCCTGCGAGTTCTCTGTACCGATACATCCTCTTCATCAATGGTGTGTGGTGTCGCCAAATTTATCGGAAGTGCTTGGGTGATCCGTACGAGGAGATTAAAGCTCCTACTTACCATGTAGGCCGGGATGTCACAATGAAGGAATGGCTCAAGGGCCAGGTTAGTGGCCACTGTTATTTATTTAGTAGGGGAAATGAGTAGTTATGCTGTCAAACGCAGAGTAAACTGATGAATTTTAATTGGTACTTTCTGCACTGAGAATTTTATATGTGATCTTGTGTTGTACAAACTTTTAATGATGATATATATTGTATTTAGCAGCATGTGTTTACACAGGTCATGAATATTGTATATTACTTTTATGATGACATTTTTTATCGAATAAAGTATCACTGAAACATTAAAGAGCAGCAGGTTACCCACCCAGTCATATGTACCCATAGACATTAAAGAGCAGCAGGATACCCACCCAGTCATATGTACCCAGAGACATTAAAGAGCACCAGGCTACCCACCCAGTCATATGTACCATAAACATTAAAGAGCAGCAGCCTACCCACCCAGTCATATGTACCCATAGACATTAAAGAGGAGCAGGATACCCACCCAGTCACATGTACCCATAGACATTAAAGAGCAGCAGGTTACCCACCCAGTCACATGCACCCATAAACATTAAAAAGCAGCAGGTTATCCACCCAGTCATATGTACCCATAGACATTAAAGAGCAGCAGGTTACCCACCCAGTCACATGTACCCATAGACATTAAAGAGCAGCAGGTTACCCACCCAGTCACATGTACCCATAAACATTAAAGAGCAGCAGGTTATCCACCCAGTCATATGTACCCATAGACATTAAAGAGCAGCAGGTTACCCACCCAGTCACATGTACCCATAGACATTAAAGAGCAGCAGGTTACCCACCCAGGCATATGTACCCATAGACATTAAAGAGTACCAGGCTAGCCACCCAGTCATATGTACCCATATACATTAAAGAGCACCAGGCTACCCACCCAGCCATATGTACCCATAGCCATTAAAGAGCAGCAGGCTACCCACCCAGTCATATGACCCAGAGACATTAAAGAGCAGCAGTCTACCCACCCAGTCATATGTACCCATAGACATTAAAGAGGAGCAGGCTACTCACCCAGTCATATATACCAATAGACATTAAAGAGCAGCAGGCTACCCACCCAGTCATATGTACCCATAGACATTAAAGAGCAGCAGGTTACCCACCCAGTCACATGTACCCATAGACATTAAAGAGCAGTAGGTTACCCACCCAGTCATATGTACCCATGGACATTAAAGACCACCAGGCTACCCACCCAGTCATATATACCCATAGACATTAAAGACCACCAGGCTACCCACCCAGTCATATATACCCATAGACATTAAAGAGCAGAAGGTTACCCACCCAGTCCTATGTACCTATAGACATTAAAGAGCACCAGGCTTCCCACCCAGGCACATGTACCCATAGACATTAAAGAGCACCAGGCTGCCCACCCAGGCATATGTACCCATAGACATTAAAGAGCAGCAGGCTACCCACCCAGGCATATGTACCCATATACAGTAAAGAGCACCAGGCTACCCACCCAGCCATATGTACCCATAGACATTAAAGAGCAGCAGGCTACCCACCCAGTCATATGACCCAGAGACATTAAACAGCAGCAGGCTACCCACCCAGTCATATATATCAATAGACATTAAAGAGCAGCAGGCTACCCACCCAGTCATATGTACCCATAGACATTAAAGAGCAGCAGGCTACCCACCCAGTCATATGTACCCATAGACATTAAAGAGCACGAGGCTACCCACCCAGTCATATGTACCCATAGACATTAAAGTGCAGCAGGTTACCCACCCAGTCATATGTACCCATAGACATTAAAGAGCAGCAGGTTACCCACCCATTCACATGTACCCAGAGACATTAAAGAGCACCAGGCTACCCACCCAGGCATATGTACCCATAGACATTAAAGAGCACCAGGCTACCTACCCAGTCATGTGTACCCATAGACATTAAAGAGCAGCAGGTTACCCACCCAGTCCTATGTACCCATAGACATTAAAGAGCAGCAGGCAACCCACCCAGTCATATGTACCCATAGACATTAAAGAGCGCCAGGCTACCCACCCAGTCATATGTACCCATAGACATTAAAGAGCTCCAGGCTACTCACCCAGTCATATGTACCCATAGACATTAAAGAGCAACAGGCTACCCACCCAGGCATATGTGCCCATAGATATTAAAGAGCAGCAGGCTACCCACCCAGGCATATGTACCCATAGACATTAAAGAGCAGCAGGCTACCCACCCAGGCATATTTACCCATAGACATTAAAGAGCACCAGGTTACCCACCCAGTCGTATGTACCCATAGACATTAAAGAGCAGCAGGCGACCCACCCAGTCATATGAACCCATAGACATTAAAGAGCAGCAGGTTACCCACCCAGTCATATGTACCCATAGACATTAAAGAGCAGCAGGTTACCCACCCAGTCATATGTACCGATAGACATTAAAGAGCAGCGGGTTACCCACCCAGTCACATGTACCCATAGACATTAAAGACCACCAGGCTACCCACCCACTCATATGTACCCATAGACATTAAAGAGCAGCAGGTGACCCAACCAGTCATATGTACCCATAAACGTTAAAGAGCAGCAGGTTACCCACCCAGTCATATGTACCCATAGACATTAAAAAACAGCAGGCTACCCACCCAGTCATATGTACCCATAGACATTAAAGAGCAGCAGGCTACCCACCCAGTCATATGTATCCATAGACGTTAAAGAGCACCAGGCTACCCACCCAGTCATTTGTACCCATAGACATTAAAAAACAGCAGGCTACCCACCCAGTCATATGTACCCATAGACATTAAAGAGCAGCAGGCTACCCACCCAGTCATATGTACCCATAGACGTTAAAGAGCACCAAGCTACCCTCCCAGTCATATGTACCCATAGACATTAAAGAGCAGCAGGTTACCCACCCAGTCACATGTACCCATAGACATTACAGAGCAGCAGGTTACCCACCCAGTCATATATACCAATAGACATTAAAGAGCAGCAGGCTACCCACCCAGTCATATGTACCCATAGACATTAAAGAGCAGCAGGCTACCCACCCAGTCATATGTACCCATAGACATTAAAGAGCATCAGGCTACCCACCAGGCATATGTACTCATAGACATTAAAGAGCAGCAGGCGATCCACCCAGTCATATGTACCCATAGACATTCTCACTGAGAGCACCAAAAATAGACACGACTAGTGAATCAGAGAGAACAAAGCAAAAGGGAGACCAGCCCCCATAAGGTGTGTAGCAAGCAAGCGCAGCGAGCAACCACTACTAGATGGAGTTTGAGGGGTTCTCCCCCCAAGAACATTTTTGAAACAGAAAGGCCAAAACAAATAATTTTTCAACACATTTTTATTTACATATTAGATTGTATTAACTTTTAAAGCATAGTAAATGATTACCTTATGGAGCACCAGGATACCCAGTCATAAATCACAAACATTCCTACAGAGAACACTACAAAATGAAATGTCGAGCACAAAACATGAATTTAAATATACCCAATTTGGGGGAATCTGAGGCCGACGAGGACTTATCTAACCATGTCTCAGCAGTCAGTATGAACAATATGTATCTAAAAAACACTTCACAAGGGAGGCCTGTGGAAGACTCGTGCGACAGCTCACCACCCTTGAAGAGCATCTCCCCATGAATCCCAGTATCATTTTGAATGTTTAACACAGGAGAGAGTTTACGGATGCATATTCTTTAAAGTTCTTTTAAAGTATTCTGAGTGTTATGTGAAGCAGATTAGCAGATATGTATGTCCATTTACTTTGAGGAGTTAATAATTGGCATATCACATTGCCATTGTATCAGCAGCAAATAGTTACAGACCCCACCAACCATTTAGCCCAACCGTGAACATGAAGCATAGGTTGTCCTCAAGGGCACTTATGTGACAATTCACTTGTGTGACAACTTGTAGGACACTTTATAACAGGCATGTGCTTAACATGTGCATTGCATGTACGCAGCCTTCTGAATCTCAAAAGAACCTGGAGGTGACTACGGAGAGTAATCCCATCTAAATGGATGGATATATGGATGGATGGATGAATGAATGGATAGATGGATGGATGGATGTGCTTTGATGAGAGGACAAAGATGTCTGCGAAGGACATTGTAAGAGTTTGGCCCAACAGCTTTCTCACTGTAGAACTAGGGTTCTTTTCCAAGGGCCCCCTCTCGCATTAAAGGCCACCTCGTATTAGTATTAAATAATAAATGTAGATTCCCTCTTGTTTGCCTATATCAGTATGTTTCCTGATGAGAATGTTCCCCGAGCAGCAGGATGGTACATGAGTGAGAGAAGTTATGGCTTAAGCTGCATAGTGCTTCCATTGCAGAATCTACTTGGAGATTCCCTGTGCAGCAAAGTAACTTCATGTCTTCTCAAAATGCAGATGTACAGGGTCATTATCATGCCTGGCATTAGGCAGTATGCTCTCTATGCACGGCTTCCACTTCTATTGCTAGTGGCGCTGTACGCATGTCCCTGTGTCGCTGCTGACTGTACTGGAGAGCACATACTGACTTTGAAAGTCATACATACACTGCAGACTTGCTGTAAATATTTATACAGCACAATTGTGTGCACACGTAGAGCTTCAGAGCACGCGCTATGACATCACAGCATGGGCTTGGCTGGTATCATTGGGCAGGACTTTGACGTTGTGCAAAAGGGAGGGTGACTGGCATGATTGTCTCACATGACTATGGCGTGCTCTGCTGGAAGAATGTGGGTGAGGGGGTGTAGCATTACCCAGCTACGCATGGCTCATGGGTAGCACTGCAGGCGGCATATGAATATTTAGTCTAGTGCAGTGACAGGCTGATATGGGGTCTCAGATTGACATTACCGGGAGAGTTACACAAACCACGGCTTATCAGTGACTAACAACTGCCAGTTCTACCCTTTGGGCTCCCAGCCAGGGCACTCAGAAGAAAGGGCACACCAGTGATGCTCCTACCCTAATATCTGTCCTTTATACGCTCCCAGTTATAGAGCATAGGATTTCTTTAACTTATTATTATGAATCGAACACTCTGTGGTAATTTCTGCTTTTATTCGTAAATGCTTTGCCATTAACTCCCTCTTACGGATTGTCCTCTTTCTGCATGCTTTCCATTCCAGGCTGAAGGAAATCTTGTCTAGGAGGGTACAGCTTTTCAAGTTCAAATCCTTTTAAATCAATAGCCCTTAAACCTACGTACAATGCTCTCTGTGAGAGCTTTTCCAAAAGTCTTGGGACCCGGCTCTTTGACAGAGCGTTAATCTCTCTGAATTCTGGGATTCTCTGGCATCCTGAAAACCTTCTGGTCTACGTGACCTTCAACATTGTCCATAATGTGAAATAAGGTAACAGTGGAGTCAGAATCATTCGGTGGGAGAGGCAAGTCTGTGGAGATGGTTGATTTGTAAGTACGGGTCTCATGGCCCCAACACCACCTGCTGCCCCACAAAAGTGTCACTTGGTCTCAATAACTTTGTTGAGAAGCTGGACGAGAATGGAGCCCAGCCTCCGGTGCAGGCCATTCAGCCTGAACAGACAATACCACTGAGTACTCTAATGGTAACTCATTCTGAGAGGGAAGCTTATAATGCCATGAAGAACACTGCTTTAACGTCAACGAGGTCTAGAGGGCCTTTATGTAAAAGGGGGGAAACTCGTGCTGGCTGTCACTCCTTTCTTACAAACTGACTTGGAGTCTTTTAAGCGAGTCACAAAACACCCAAAAATAATATTCACTCTGCACACCTTGCATTGGAATTTTCTCAGTACGAAAAAAAACGTATTTGGCTTGTCCTGACTCTTACTTGAGACTACAGAACTGACTCTGACTCAGGGTCACGGACCGAAAATCAGACCAGCAACAAAACTGGCCCCCTGTCAAAAAAATGTCCCCCGCCCCATCCAGCCCACCGGGGGATTTCCCGGAATTATTAGTCCGGCCCTGACTGAATCCTTTAATCCTAGTTTTATGGCTTTTCTTTCTCCAGTTATTAACTAATAACCTCTTCCAATGTTAACCTATTGGCTGGGGATCTGCAATGGAAAATGAACTGGGCAATTTCTCCAATACCAGGGCCTATAAAACAGGGTTTATAAGGACCGTGCTTATAGCTGCAGGACCCCCACTCCAGAAACACCTAGGAAAGACTTTAGGGGTTCTGAATATATCAAAATACTGCAGATCCTCATTTCACAGTACTCTTAGCACAAAAGCCGATTTTGGGAAGCACTGATTATAATGTGGGGAGTGAAATGTGCAATTTCACTAACCCCAGGACATATTAAACCTTTTTTGATAAGGATTCTCCTTAAAATGCACTTGACCCCCACCCCTGAGACACCTAGGGGAGACCCTGGGGCACCTACCCTGCCCAAACATTGTAGTGTATCAATATTTAAGTGCCCCAAACTCGAGTTTGGGCACAACGTGCATTTTAAAAGCAGTCCTGCAACACAGGGCTGTTTTTAACCTGACCTCAGGCTCCAGCAGTGCACACATGCAAGTGCAGAAAAGGCTGCTGGCCTCTAAATTGCCTTGCCCTATTCTATACTAGTGACATAAAGGTACTTTCAATACCCTGCCCTATTATGTACTAGGGCCTTATAGGGGAGGTCATGCCAATCACAGGGGACTCTAACCTGTAATGTAACCTAGTGTGGGTCGCTGCTTTCACGGTATTCTAAGTGTGTCTTTCAGCGCAGCAGGGGCCCTGTGCCTGGTTAGGCAGCGCCCAGGGCCAGTCCGAGACTCTTACCACCAGTACGAGTCAGCAAAAAGCTGGGGGGTGCCCAGGGTACAGGATGACTTTACAATATACAGCAACACAACAACTCTCTTTTAACCTCACTACATGACCCACATGCTGCACCACCACCCCTATCTAATAAACTTTCTGCCCTAAACAGATGCAAACAAAATAACCAACGTGCCACACCTCACAACTTCGCTTGTCTATGTCTACTGAACAAAAAGTTTATACTACAAAAAAACACAGCACACCAACTCACTCTCAACCACCATCTCCACCACCTACACACGCAGACCCATCAAAATGCCTTCTTAGCCTGCTGGACGAGGAACACAATACAGAACAGCTACATGATTGCTATCCTCATACAGCTAATGCCAACACAATGACACAGCTGCTACAAGCCCACAAAATTCACACTATCGCCAAAGCACATTCTCTAAACTGTCTACTAATAAATGCTTGATCGCTCTCTAAAGAAACATCACATCTACAACCATCTCACTGACACAAAACCTGACATACTCTTCAAAACTTAATTATGGTTGGGAGATGAGAATGCTCCAGTCCTGCACGGTCATTCCTCTAGGCTATCCAATGATCACCCAAATTCGTATAGGCAAAAGAGGAGGTGGCCTAGCTGTTGTGTTCAGACAAATATTACATATCATTAAAGCTGACGAAGTCTTCATAAAGAACTGTGAGTCTCTTTTCACCAGATGCAATCCTACACCATCTTCCTGCAGTAACTTCCTGCTCCTTTACAGACCTCCACCTAGAAACGCAACATTCCCAGATGCACTTCTAAACACGGTTTCAAACCTGATAACACTACACTCCAACCTAAGTATTCTGGGCAAACTCAACATTTGTTTTGACAAATCCAATATCCCCCGTCTGAAAACAATCATCGCTGGCCTAGACGCACTGAACCTTACTCAGATTGTCCACAAACCCACACACATCGCTGGATACATCCTAGGTGTCATTTTCGCAAATGCAGAACTAGTTATCTTTCAAACAATGACTCCGGTCACATGGTCAGATCACCATTTGCTTGCTTTCAAACATAAAACACTAAGCAACGCACCTAAAACCACCTTACGTGCATCCACCTATTAACCATGAAACAAACTCAATTTGGAACACTTAGAAATACAAATAACATCCAGTAGAGATCTAGACACAATAAACTATGTTCAAAAACGATTTGAGTGACTACAGGAGGCTTTTGGTATCCTTGTACCACTAAAAACCACACAACAGTATAAAAGAAAACAAGCACCGTGGTAAAATAGAGATGAATAGATAAAACATCAAATTAAAAAGCTGCAACGGGCCTGGCTCAAAACAAACACCAATCAAGACAAAGTTCGCCTAAAGAAGAATTAACAGATTATACAAGTCAGCTTCCAAAAAAGCCAAGAAAAGATACTATTCAGACAAAATTCAAAATGCTAAATTTGCAAATAAAGAATTCTATAAAATTCTCAATGAATTTCATAAACCAAATTGCCTAGAAGGAGCTCATCCTGTTACTCAAGATTTCACAGACAAACTGGAAAATCATTACACAACCAAAGCTGACACATTGGACTCGTACTTAAAGCAAAGACAAAGCACTAGCGCAGACCATTTTCCAAAACAACAGTCCAAGAATACTCAAACCCAGCCTCCCAGTTCCTTCCAACACATTTCACAAGATAAATTTATGGAACTCGTCAAAGCATGCAGGCCTGCCAGCAACCCTTCTGACCCGTTTCCACCGCAAACTTTCAAGACAATTCTTCTAACAACCTCTGCTGCCACTCCATTAAGAAAAATCCTCAACAATTCCTTAACTACTGAAATTTTTCCAGAAGAACTCAAAAAGTCATACATGTGTCCATTCCTGAAGAAAACCATATTTGACCCGCTGAACCCTGACAACTACAGAACGATTACAAATGGACCTTTCCTGGGAAAACTGATAGAATGAGAAGCATTCTCCCAGATGTCACAGTTCATTGAAGATAATGCCCTACTTTCAGACTTCCAAACAGGATTCCATCCAGGAAAAGGCGCAGAATCTGCCCTCTTTGCCATCTAGGATGACCTGAAGAATACAGTTGAGTGAAACGGGGTTGCTACGCTACTTTCCTTGGACCTCTCGGCTGCCTTTGACATAGTTGACCATGACACTCTGATACAAAGACTCTATGGAGCCGGTATAGAGGGGACTGCTCTAGAGTGGATCACATCCTACCTTCGCAACAGAACTAATCTCATCCATACGCCCTCCCCCCTTTTTCGGCCAAATTGTACTGCACAAAAGCAGGGGTCCCTCAAGGCTCTATCAACTCGCCCATGCTTTTCAACATTTACATGAAGTCATTACCGTCACTGATCAATCAATTTCACCTCACGTGCTATAACTATGCAGATGACACGGAAATACTTCTTGATCTGGAATATCCCAAAGACACTGGAAACTGACCAATTTTCAGTTGTCACAGAGCCATGGATCAATGGATGGTGTGGAGCGATCTCAAATTAAATATTTTCAAAACAAATACTCATGTGTGACGATAGGAAACATTATGACACGCTCGCCGCGTGGCCTGATGATCTGGGAATGCCGCATAAAGTATCGAAGAAAGTAAGAAACCTCGGAATAACCATGGACTACAAGCTATCAATGAATGCCCAAATGGGCAAACTAGCAAGATCAAGCTTTGTTACTATAAAAACTCTGCGAAAAATTTCCTCCATTTGGAATTTCCACACAAGTTCCAGGCCTCCATCTCCCTTGTTCTGTCCAAACTCTATTACGCCAATACCTCTACCATGGATCACCTTTACCAACTATGAAAAGACTACCACAGATTCAGAACTCAGCTGCCAGACTACTCTTAAACATAAAACCGCAAGACCACATCTCCCCTGCCTTGAAAGTCCTGCATTGGTTACTGGTTGCCAGACGATCCACATCGAAGCTGCTTTGTATCACCCACAAAGCGAGACATGGAACGAGACCGCTCTTCATCAGGAATAAAATCACCAAACACATTCAACAAAGGAACCTCCGCTCTAGAGTGGCAACTCGCTTCAAAATCCCAAGTTACAAGAAAAAAAACATGAGTGGCACATCTTTCTCTGTTCAAGCAGCCAAACTATGCAAGTCTTTACCCCCAAACATAAGATCCACGGATAACCACCAAAAAGAAATATACAGCATATCCCTCTGTATATAATCATTTATTTGTACTATAAATATGTACCTTTATAAGTGTATGGCTTTATATAAACGTGTACAATAGTTACGTTTAAAAAAATATAGATATTCATTAGTTCTGCTTAACAAAAGTACAGATTACTGAGCTACATTATTCTATGTTTTTAACATGTATTTAAGTGACTGCATAAATAAGAAAATCTTTTATCATAACTATTTATCTACAGTTGCTTCAGTACTGAATTACAAAAATAAATAAATGAAATTAATTTAAAGTACAACAACCTTGAAGGTCGGAATTTATTTAATGCATCTTTAATCTACATATACTACCATCCTTTAAGCATCCATATACCTTCCATGTACTTATGGATCTATATATTTCTTACTTTTCTTCTAATTCAGTATATCCAATTAATTACCCTCTTTCTCACCATATACTGCTCTCAATATATCCTCTACCTCAACTCTCTCACTCAACTCACCGTCTTTCTACTACTCTTTCCAATGCACTATCCTATTTCTCACCCTATTTCTCTATCAATTTATCCTCTACCTTCATTCTCTCATTCATCCCAAGCCCCATACCACTACTATGATCGCCAAAATAACCCTTTTTAGACTCTTTCCTTCTCTACCCCTCCTTGCATCCTCTCATACCTCTTTTACTATTCAGATCTCCCTAACAAGCCTTTCTAAACCCTTCCCTCTGACTCTTCCCCTCCACCTCCCTTTTACTCATCCCAGACTCCTCCTACTGCTATTAGCTCCAAAACAAAAAAAAAAAAGATTTCTTCTATCTCCCCACTATTATTACTGTGGAGGGAGAATCTTCAATATTTCTAGAGATTCAGAACCCCTAAAGTCTCCCCTTGTTACACAGGGGGTGGGATTCCTGTAGATATAAGGCAAGTACTTATAAAAACATTTTTTGTAAGTCCTGGTACTGGAAAAATAGCCCAAGTCATTTTTCCAATTGCAAATCCCCTATTACATAGGTTAACATGGTAGAAAGGTATTGATTAATAACTCTGACGCGTTATTTCTAATGCAGTCTGTCCAATTCGACTAACACAAATATTATCTGAATCAGAGAAAAAGGAGAAAACACTTTCTATAACCTTTCCACAACATAAAAAGTAACCTAAATATTCTAAAAACCTATTTCCCAAACTCTCTGTCCAAGTACCTGTGAAAATTCAGAAGTCTTCACCATCCTCTACGCATCTCCTCGCGGTTTCTCTGCAACTCACGCTCCGTATTTTGAACAGTCCGCTCCTCTGGTTTATAAAGGCAAAGTAGCCAATCACTAAGCCTCCTTTCTAATTGTTAACCCTATTCCCTCTCTGGACCGCTCATTCGGCGAGCCAATCACTAAGCGGCATTTCAAAACCGTACTTTACCTGGTCACAAGACAAAGTACCCAATCACTAAGTCTCCTTTCTAATTGTTGACCCTGTTCCCTCTCTGGTCCGCTCATTCGGCGAGCCAATCACTAAGCGGCATTTTAAAACCTTACTACCCCACGATTTCTCGTCTACTTGCACTTCGTATTCTAACAAATCCGCTCCTCTGATTCGACCAGGCAAAGTAGCCAATCGCTAAGTCTCTTTTCTAATTCCTAACCCTGTTCCCTCTCTGGTCCGCTCATTCGGCGAGCCAATCACTAAGCCGCATTTCAAAACCGTACTTCCCTGGTTACAAGGCAAAGTAACCAATCACTAAGCCTCCTTTCTAATTGTTGACCCTGTTCCCTCTCTGGTCCGCTCATTTGGCGAGCCAATCACTAAGCGACATTTCAAAACCTTACTTCCCCACGATTTCTCGTCTACTTGCACTTCGTATTCTAACAAATCCACTCCTCTGATTCGACCAGGCAAAGTAGTCAATCGCTAATCCTCCTTTCTAATTCCTAACCCTGTTCCCTCTCTGGTCCGCTATTAAGAGGGCCAATCACTACGCGGCGTTTCAAACTGTAGAATAATAATCCAGTTTCCTATATATCCCGCCTAGTCCAACGACCGTAATCATGGTCATTAAAACAAATATTCCAATCATCATATCATGCGCCAACACGCATATATATCTGAATCCAGTTGTTTTCCACATACGTGGGTTTCCTGGTTAGTTAAATAAAAACCCTCTGTTTGAATTATTCCGCCATATGCGGTTAATATCCCTGTCCAAAATCATCAATCAGTCAACAATATTTCAACATAATCCACACACTCATACCTCTCGCTCTTCAAATCATCACTAGTATGGTCGCCCATACTCACGCTATATTCTCCTGCTCAAACTATTTATATCAACCACCAATCACCTCAAATCTCCTATTCACGATGCCCCATCATGATGCGTTATTCCTAATCCTGGCAAATTCTCGCCCATCATTTACCCCTTTCATGTAATTATATGCGGGAAGGGTCGCCCATCACACCACTGTCATATATAACTGTACAGTTGCTACCCCATATTGTCTCCACTACGTATTTTTACCAATGGGCAGTCATTCCATACTCTAATGTTACAACACAATACTCTAGTACCCCTTTCCAAAGTGTGTGAATTTCCAGTCCACATGAAATCCCCAGTCTCATCCAAAGCAACATATAGTAGAGTCGTAGTTATAAGTTTTCCCTTCTGATCTCCACTCAATTGGACTCATTTCCATCCTCACTATGCGGCTCCTCCCTCCACTTCACCACTCTTTATTTTCCTAATCTTCAAATTTGTCACCTGATCACGTAGCTCGACCTCAAAACACAAGGTACTTGTCAGATTATAAAAATGTTTTTTACTTTAATCCTCACTCCCAAAATATCATCTATCAAAGAAGTTTCTACAGCCTTTGCTACGTCACACAACATTGAATAAAGTCCTTAGGCCAAAAAATAATGAAATTCATTATCACTGTTTAAACCCATGGTAACTGCTCTGCATTTACTAATCCATTTTGCTTCTTCCTGTCTAATTCGCAATTCCCAGTCTCCACCCCTCTTACTGGGAAATATCTTCTGAATACCATGGAATTTAAAATCCTGTTGGGAATTGTGACATTCCTTGATATGCATGTACAGAGGTGATCTGGTATCACAATTGCGAATAGCACGTCTATGTTCCTGTAATCTCAATTTCAAAGTCCTTTTTGTGCGCATGGGTGCGGGACCCTCATCGTTGTGGTACATCCAACAATATCATATTGTTGAATTTCTCCTAAAGTGTACATGCAAGAAGTTATAATACTTTCTTGTTTGTAAGTCCATATTCAGCCTTCCAGTGGTCTGCCCTGATTGGTCAGAGTTAAGTGGGTTAGCCAGGCTGCCTTGAAGAAGTGATAAAGAGCCCCTGGGGTTAACCAGCTTTGCTGGCAGGAAAGTGTGCTGTTCCACAGGAATACCAGGCCAGGGGGAGGAGTCGTAAACTATGTTCTTCAAAGAGGAGAGTAGAGACCAGTATCATTTACAGCTCTGAACTTACCACCTCAGGCAGATGGCAGTATTAAGGAAGGTATGAGCAGATGCAGGGGGGAGAGTCTCAGTAAATTAGCCACCCTAGGGGTGTGTTTAGCCAGCTCTTACCTCCTTGCTGGAAAATCAGCCATTATGGATTTTGGAAGATTTGATACACTCTGGGACAAAATAATGCCACACTCTACAGGATGTGGTCATATATTTGAGGAGTTACCCTGCTCCTATTGGTCAGAAGTGACCTCCTGCTTGACACAGAGAACTTGGAACACGTATCTGAGGGGGGCAGAGCCCTCCAGATCTGCTGCTTGAAACTACTGAAGCAAGAAGTGCCCTGCTGAGAAGTTTTGCTGTGCAAAGATTTCTAAGGCCTGACCTCTGAAAACTGCACCATTTGAAACTACAGCCCTGTGGATTATTCTGCTGAAAAAGAACTAAAGAGTGGACTCCCTGAAAGCTACAGGTTAAAAGAGCTTAACTGGAACATCACCAACTAAATCTACACCTTGGAGACCCATCAGTGAATTTGTAAGGGTTTTATACCAGTGAATTGTGGGAACTGACGTCCTCAACTTTCAAGGACCATCTTGGAGATTCCAGACCCTTGGAGTGAGTTTGAGAAACTTTGGGACCCCTTGAGGAACTTCAGGAAGAAGTTCAAGAAGTTTGGAGAACTTTGGAGCAACTTTGAAAAAATGCTCCATAGAGGGACCGACTCAACCTGGCCAGCCAGGCCGCTTGCCTTCAACCGCGAGCCGGCCAAGCCAACTAGGTTTGTCCCACTAAAAGCTTCATCGCTCCAACTTCCAGAGATTGACCGGGACTAGAAGAAAACTGAAGCTGGCGAATCCTCACCGGATCTGGCTACATGAGGAGCATTGAGAGACCCCGCGAGAAAAGGCTCCAGAAAAGTTTCTATGTCTGCTCGTAGAAAAGGTGACCGAGAGCAACCGCAAAAGCCAAGCCGCTTGCCTTCCATCGGGAGCCGGCCTGGATTCCTGGGTTGCCCCGCTGAAGCGATCTTGAGAAATTTTCAACGTCTGCTCCAGGAAAGTTGACCGGGACCTCGTCACAAGTCAAGCCGGTGAACCCTCACTGAATCCAGACTGGCTGGGAGCTTTGAGGGCCCTCTGGAAGAAAAGCTCCAGAAACGTTTCTAAGTGTGAAAGTAGAAACTGAGACCGGGACCTGCCAGGAGCTGTAGCTGCTCAGGGCTCCATCGCGCCCGGCCTGAAACTTTGACTTTGGCCCGGTCTATCGCGAGCAGGTATCACAATATGGTGCTATAATCTTCTAAGTGCTATATTATATTAAATATTTGAAAATTCATATCTCCGGTTCCTTACATTGGATTTTTGTCGTTTTGGTGTCATTTTAAAGATAACAATATTTCCTATTTTTATAAATTGGTGTTGAATTTTATTATGTGTTGTGTCTTAATTATTTACTGTAATGGTGTTTTTAAATGCTTTACATACCTGTCTTTGAAGTTAAGCCTGTATGCTCGCAGCCACGTTACCAAGGGTTGAGCATAGGAATAATTTTCTAAGACCTATGCTGAGTACTACCATGTGTTAGTGACCTCATTGCCAGTGGCAGACCTACATTTGCCCCTACCAATAACCCACTTTCCAACACCTAGCTTTCATTATGAGCTTTTATCTGCCAAGAAGAACTTAGAAGAACACTGGATGAGGGAAAGAAGGCCGCCTTGATTTTGTTAGATCTGTCGGCGGCCTTCGACACAGTCAATCATGGAATCCTAATTGAAAGATTAGAATAGTTGGGACTCCAAGATACTGCCACCACGCTACTATCATCCTATTTAACGAACAGATCGTTTGTCGTAGAAATGGATGGATTAGTTTCTAAATCCATCAAATTGCCATGTGGAGTGCCGCAGGGCTCTTCCCTCAGCCCCACTCTTTTTAATATCTACGTGGCACCTTTGGCGGCCATAATTAGGAAATCCGGATTTTCTGTGGTCTCCTACGCCGATGATACGCAGGTAGTGGTCTCGGTGTCTAATAACATAGACGAGACAGCAGACCGTTTTAACACTTGCATGGTACAGATCAACATTTGGATGCAGAGAAATTGCCTCAAACTTAATGGGGGAAAAACAGAGGTGTTGTTATTAGGATCTAAGACCTCCTTTTGGTCCCCAAGATGGTGTCCGGCCAACCTAGGTGAATGTCCGGTTCCGGTCACGAATGTGAGGAACTTAGGTGTAATAGTTGATGAAAGATTAACGTTCGAATGTCAAATCAAAAAACTGGCCTCCGCCTTTTGGGGCATTTTGAAAATGATTAGGAAGATCCGTCCTTTTATTCCATTGGACGCCCTGAAAACAGTGGTTATGGCCCTAGCTTTATCACGATTGGATTATGGTAATGCCCTATATGTGGGACTTCAAACACAGTTTTTAGTTAGACTCCAACGGATGTAAAATGCAGCGGCTAGAATGATTTTGGACATTCCCAAATTTGAGTCTGTTTCCCTTCGATTGAAAGAACTACATTGGCTTCCAGTGGCTAAAATAATTATTTTTAAGTCGCAATGCCTAGCATTTAAGGCACTACATGGGAAGGGGACATTGTATCTCAGAACACACCTTAAGAAATATATTCCAGCTAGGAATTTAAGGTCAGCACAAGCATATCTTCTATCAATACCCAGATATAAGCAAGCTCGCTGGGGGGGCAGGAGCTTCTTTTTGGGAACAGCAAAAATCTGGAATACTTTACCCATGTCAATAAAAAACAGCTAATCACTAATGTCATTCAGAGGGCTGCTGAAAACATGGTTATTTAAGAATTAAAAATTGGAGCTCAGTTGATTTTAGTTAAATCGTAGAGGATCATACTCGTCGGTCATAGCGCCAAGACGCCCTTGGGCATTCGTGCGCTTTATAAGTCTCAAATCAAATCAAGTTGCAGACAGAAGGGACCCATAAGGAATCCAACACTCTGTGTGGCAGCTAAAGCGGGGGTCAACAGCCCCTCTGGGTGGAATAAAGCTCACTCCTAGGCCTGGGTTGAAGGATTTTCATACTGCTACTAGTGAAGAGGCATAAATATAGGGGGACAAGCCAACAAATTTACACGGAGAGCAAAGCCATACCTGAACCATGGGCCTGGCTTGGCTCTTAGAGGCCCCATGCACAACCCGAGACATGAACATATTTTGAATGTCAATCATCCAACACACATCATCATGTAAAAATATGCTGCCTCTTTAAAATGAAAAAAAGCTTCTTTCTATAACATGTCTAATCGATTCACCCTTATACATCAAATATTACAACTGCATTGAGAGGTATTAAATGTGCTAACTTTTAAATATGAACTTAGGAGCATTCGTGCCCCCCTGCCATGATGACTATGCTACTACCAATGCAAATAGATTGTGTATTTGAAGATGCTTTCATATGGGATAAAGGAAGCATGGTGAAATAAAATATTTACCTAGAATCACACAGTTTGGGTATGAGGAAGCTGGGACTGATCCCGGTGTTTTGGTTTCACATTGTACAACCGAGCCATGAGATGAGTATCTCCCTCTCTCGCTCCTTGTAAATGAAAGTCACTGCTTTGATGTAATTCTTGGTGCGTGGTGTCGAGCGTGAGTGGCAGGGTGAAGCCACTTGAAAGCTCAGCTTGCTCTATTGAATGATGGAGGGTAACTGGAAGCAAAGGAAGTATAACTGGAAGCAAAGGGAGGGAACCTTTGAGGTGAACCTGAAGCAAATAGAGGAAGAAGGGTGATGGAAAGAGGGATGGAAAGAGGGATGAGGCTAAGTGAAGGGAGAGGGGACTAACTGAAAAGTGAGCACTTAAAGGAGGACGAAGACTGAATGACAAAGGAAGGTGACTGAATAGAGAGGTTAGAGAGAGATCTCCTTGGTCTCCCAATTAAAATGATACCTCACGTGTATGGGTGGGCCATGGGCCTGCGACTGGGAAAGGCCAAAAACGTAGAGATATAGGGGATAGCACAGTGAGCTATAAGCGCAAATGTTTATATAGGCTTTTAGGCAATTCTGCATTGGACAACCAAACAAGTGAGATATCATTTTACTTGGTTTATCAAGGGGAACTCTGGGTGCTAGGAAACTTGTGCTGTGCTGGTATGATGATCCTAGAACAGAAATGTAAGTAAAATAGGAGTTTTTTTAAGCTAAATTTTAGGTTTACTGGGGATTCTGTATAAGAAAACGTTAGAGGATCCACGCAAGTCACACCTCCCTGGACTACCCCGGGTGTCTAGATTTGAGAAATGTTGGGGTTTGGTAGGTTCCCCTAGATGGCTGCCTAACCCTGTACCAAAAACACAAATTTACTACCACCCAGCATTCCCCAGTCTCCCAAGTAAAATGAAACCTCACTTGATTGGGATGACCAAGAGCCTGTGACTGGGAAAGGCCAAAAACATTGAGATTGAAGGCACAGCACAGCGAGCTCTAAGCGCTATATTTTTTTTATATAGGTGTTTAGGTGATTCTGCATTGGACAACCAAAAAGTGAGGTATCACTTTTATTGAGAGACCAAGGGAAACGCTGCATGGTAGGAAATTTGCGCTGGCACGGCGATCCTAGACAGAAATGTAAGGACAGTATGAGCTAAATTTGAAGTTTGCAGGGAATTCTGGGTACGAAAACTTTGGAGGATCCACGCAAGTCACACCTCACTGTACTCCCCCAGGTGTCTAGTTTTGAGACATGTCGTGGTTTGGTAGGTTTCTTTAGTTGGATGCCTAACCCGGGACCAACAAAGCAGGTGCCCCCTTGCAAAACCACATCGTTTTGTGATATATAATTTTGATATCTCCACAATACGTGTGAGTTATAGTTAATGTAGTGTAGCTGCTAAGAAAAATACACTCAGTATGGAGGTGCATGAGTTATAATTTGAAGGTGGTGTGTAAATTATACATTAAAGGTATACCTTTAGAATTTCTAGTTTTAGAAAAGTTTAAGTTTTGCTTGTATCTAAAGAATAAATAAAGTTATACCAATTTAACTCAGTAATGTTTATGTAGTTTAAATTGTGTTTGCATTGAAAGAATACATTCATATTGTAAGGGATGTAACCTTTAGTTTTTTCACTATATATTGATACATGGGAGCATGTATATATGTTTATAACCCACTGGCAGCTGCTCTCCTTGAGGAAGGCTGTCTTGCACACTTTGGACTTTAAGTTCTACATGTCCAGATAGTGAAAAACTCCTAAATTCATTTTTCACTACTGTGAGGCCTACCTCTCCCATAGGATAACATTGGGCTAGCTTATGATTGGGTGGGAACAGGTAGAGATTTCATGTTTGATATCTGAGAATTTGGAATATAATATCCTCTTTATTGGTTAAATAGGATTTTAAGTTACAATTTTGAAAATGCCACTTTTAGAACGTTATAATGAATGCTGATTAACTTAATGCACTCCACCATTCAACGATATGCGATCAATGCCTCAAATGTGAAGGGTACTGGCGGGTATCAGCCACTGACCCAGGGTATGAAATTAATGCTAATAAATGCCCTGTGGCAGACTTGGGTTGCAATGTTTTATAAACCCATCTTATCAAAAAAGATTCTTGGATAAAACCGTTTTGTGGATAGATAATTTGAAGTATATTGAATTTGTTTCTTTCATTCAACTAACTTTCTATTTATTCAACATTTATATATTGATGAATTCACTTCCAACAAAAATAAGTTCAAACCAAAACCCTCAAAGCGTTTTGGACCCTTGGTTCTTCATCAGGTTATTTTCACTATGGAACACAAAGGCACCACTCCATGTTACAACTGCAACAATATACTAAAGGGATCAGAGATAAATCATCCATCCAAAGGCACTAATAGCAGCATTTTTGCATACTTACCTCCAAACACAACTCAGTTGTATTGAGCTCCAAAGTCCTCTATCAACCTATAATAAAGCAGCACATTATATGATAAACATATATAAATGATACTAAATGAATAATGCATTTATGATGTGTGCATGAACACATGAAATGCAATTCGGGACACATGAGCAGAAAAACACAAAGCTTACATCACTTCGTGTCTCCCCATGTGCTGCTTTCCTCTCCCATCCCTGCCTTCGAGTATTGCCGATCTTGCTTTCCACCCCTCTCCTAATCCATAAACACACAGCCACAGATCTATTTTGGCCTGGTATGATTACATGGCAAACTCTGTAATACTGAGTATTTGTTTCCGTTCCTCATTGGATGGAAAGTTAATGACACCCTTTAAATTCTGACACTTCCTCAGGCAGCTGTTGTTCTTTTCACTGCCTGCAACTAGTCCTCACTGTTATTTTGAAGCTGGACCACATGCAATAGGCTATTTAAATTGTGGCCTGTGCTTTCTGTGTGAATTTCAAAAAATAACCCATGTTATTAATCAAGATTGACAATATTGAACTCAATGTTCAATTTCGAGATACTTTAAGAAATAAATGTGCTTTTCCTTCAATATATCAATTTATCTCTAACTTTTCTAACTACGCTTTCACAAAACCTGTCGCTCAGCACTCATTTTTATAAAGGCGAAGGCTATTAGCTTTGCCAATGCTTACTAATGATGAGACAGCAAACCCGGCTAATACCACTAGCTCAGCATCTGCTGAGTGTGCCGAGTTTTCTTTTTCTCTGCAGCACATATTTTAAACAATGGGTAGATTTAGAGCTTGGTGGACAGGTCACTATGTCACAAACATGAGGGATATCATGTCCACCGTATTATAAGTTCGACTGGATATAATGGCATCGTAATTTGCGGATGGGATATCCACCACGTCCGTCAGGGAGTAACCCAATGCACCAAACTCTAAAACAGTCCCTGCGTCCTTAGGGCTTCTCTTCATGTTGCTTATCCAGCCATCACAAAAACTTCTGTCATGTCTGGGATGAATAAATCATCTGGTGCAGGTGTTTGTTAGCAGTGTTTAGGCAAGAGTACTACACATGAAGAAGTCGCTCCTGGCAGCCGCTCACTGCACAGAGCCATGCACAGAAACGGTAGTCCACTTCTGGTATGAAAGCACAGTTTGTGCACTATGTACATCATCTTAGTTGGGACGGGGACCTATGCCCAGCATTTTGGAATTATTCCAATCTAAGCTCTGGCACAATGGAAGCACAACACTTTGTTTCATCGGAAATGTTCCTCAAAATCACAACCTCAATTTCCACTGCTTTCACTTTATTCAATCTGTCAGTGAGAGTATGAACGGTATACAGCTAGACTGGGCAGCATAAAACAGAATGAAGTGAAGCAACACAAAATCACATCTAGACAGCAACATTAATTCTTGACGTTATTTTTATTCTCCAATTTGCATCAATATAGCAACTTTATTTATTTGTGCTGCGTGCTTGTGCTGGAAGCAGACATATTTCAAAGAAAAGCTCTGTCACCTAGAAGAGAAATATACATATACATTTCAGTTAGGGCTAATGAAACAGAATAAAACTTTTACATTTTTAGGTCACTTGAACGAAATAGTTAGCTAATCATGCTCCAAACAGCAATGGTGCACTGAACAATTACATTACTTGTATTTCAATACATAGTGACCAACTTGGCTTTTGGTGCACCTCCTGCACCTTTTTCACAATAAGAAACAGAATAAGTGTTAAGATCTTTCCTGGATTATTATTATCACTATGGAGTGCTCAGTCACACAATGCTCACGTTAGGACCAAGCTTTATATTATTGGAGTGTAGACACGGCAAAACAGAGCTGACAGGAACGTCCCTGCCTTACAAGTTCACCAGGTCCAGGCCTGACTATCTGCTTTAGTCAGGATTTTTACTTTTCATTCCAGGACTTGTAGTCCTTGTTTAGCTGTATAAAATCAGGAAAATAAGTCCTAAAATCTAAAGAAACAAACAGCATGGACTAGATTAGCTGCTCAATTCTGAACCAGGGGAATCTTGGTAGCTATGAACAGCTGTGGCAGAGTGAGAAGGGCCTGAGAAGTTTTGGAGAGGGCGGAGATATAACTGATTTCAGCTTGTCTTTCTAATTACAAAAAGTTCTAAAGACCACAGACGTTTGCACTGATGCAAATTAATCCCTTGTATGATCCTGACGGCTCCCGGGACTCATGCATCACGGTGGGCGTGTGCGCACGACGGCCGGGAGCCGTCCGAATCCCGCCCACCGTTTATTTCTCCCGCACAGCGCGGAAAATAAACCCGTGCCCAAGGGGTTAAAGAAACCAGGGCAAATGTGTGCTTCTTTTCTGTAGATTTAGACATGGGCGCAAACTGTTCCACACCCCTTTTCTGGTTGCGTTAAATGAATGCATATATTCTGACAAATTTGTTAATGTAAATTATGGGAGTGTTATTTTCTTCTAGAATTTATTGCAAGATCATCAAAAATGGTGCAGGAATAGTTTGTTTTTCAAAAAAGGCCATATATGGATTACGATCAGATAAGCTTGCTATTACACTTTAAAATGATGTATAACAACACATATATTAAATATGGTTCCACAATGCATCTGTAATATGGATACTGCCTCAACATGCACTGGCAAAGCCAAGAAGTCTGGCTATAAAGTGTTAAGGTGGGTAAACAACAGGAGCAACAGGTTTTGGCAGGTAAGAACCATGGTGGAAAGAAAAGCGAGCCAGACAGGACTAGGAAAGATAGACGTGATGTCAGTGTGGTGAGAGCAGGTGAATTACAGGATAGTAATGGAGCCGCTGTAGTTTACAGATTGGACATCGCAGTTACAGATGAGGAGCAGCAGGTGGCGTGAAATGAGGTTGGATCTTAGTCACTAATTCCCGAAGGACAACAACAGAGTATGCAGGTGGAGCCAAAGAAATAATGAACCATACAGTTCACTTCTCTCCACTGATATTCTCTGTCACTTACACTTACTCTTCCAGACGATGATAGATGTGGTTGATAATTGTAGGGCTGCTCTTCTAAAATATTCCAGATGTTCCATGCCACAGTGAGTGCTTCAAAAACACAATAAATAGCATTAGTGAAAGACTCAAAGTATTGTGTCACTCTACACACACAAATTACCTCTCTGCACACCCCAAAATATCCCTCTCTGTTCACTCCGCAGTCCCCCTACCTTGCTCTGCATAAACTGTAGAAGCATTATAGACTCCCATTGTCATGCTGCTTCCAGTGTCCACTTTACACTGCATGAAGTACATTACATTCCAGAATCCACTTTAGATTGTGAGGCTTGAGATAAACTTTCACAATGCAAGCAGAGTTTGTACAACATAAGCATTCCTATGAATGCCTCACTGGGAAGATCAGCAGATGAAAATTAAAGTGATTAAAAGTCCCATTTCTGGACAAGCTTCACCACCCAAGTACAAGCTAAGAAGTGTACGCACTTATGAATCGTAGAATGGGATTCATCCTTGAGGGCAAAGGAAGCATCACTCTGAGGCATGTGTAGGATATTTAAACCTCTTTCTCTTATTTTTAACCTTAAACAATGGGCATTCTGGCGCATCAGCATTATTTTGCTCAAAATTCACATCGAATTACCCAAACAAGTAAAATTAACTCAGTGTTACCGCACCCATTAATGCGCCACACAGTTGCATAAAATGTAACAGCAAGAGCTAACAACCTTTCGTAAGATTTAAAACTAACAATGAATGTATTTTCTTAAGAGAACAAATCTGAATTTTGTCATTACTGTGGAACAGAAATCGCACTCGTGAATACCGGGACCGTCTTGAGTGGATCAGCTAACCAAGGCTCCTTAAGCATGTTGATCCTTCTCAAACACTTTGTCTCATCTTCCTATTCTGACTTCAGTCTGTTTCACACTTCAGTGACCACTCCAGTGCAATGGTTTGAATTGTTCTACCCTGAGAGGTCACATGAGGAGTACCAGGTCGATCCCCCTCCAAAGGATGCCTGCTCTCACTCACCCTCTCAATCATGCCTGTATATGGTAGGAGGGCTTTGCATGGTCTATCTCCCTCCAAAGGATGCCTGCTCTCACTCGGGGAACAGCCATTTCAACGCGGTTTTTACCACGCGTTGCAATTACATCGCATGCGTTACAACGCATGCGATGTTACAACACGTGGTAAAAACCACGCATACCATTACATCGCATGCACTTTTACAACGCATGCGATGTAATGGCTATCCACATTGTTGTGAAGAAACTGAGGCTAATTCCTCACAACGACGTGGACCTCTGACGACGCAGGAAGCAGGAACCGGGAGCAGAGACGGCAATGCTGGAACCATGAGGAAAGAGGTAAGGCTGATTGTGCTTAGGGTGGGGGTAGTGTAGGGGTGAGAGTAGTGTGGGTAGTGTAGTAGTGTTTTAGGGTTTAGGGTAGTGTAGGGGTGGGAGTAGTGGGTAGTGTTGTAGTGTAGTAGTGTTTTAGGGTTTAGGGTAGTGTTGGGGTGGTTGTAGGTTGGCTAGTGTAGTAGTATTTTAGGGTTTAGGGTAGTGTAGGGTTGGTAGTAGTGTGGGCAGTGTAGTAGTGTTTTAGGGTTTAGGGTAGTGCAGGGGTGGGAGTAGTGTGGTTAGTGTTGTAGTGTAGTATTGTTTTAGGGTTTAGGGTAGTGTAGGGGTGGGAGTAGTGTGGGTACTGTAGTAGTGTTTTAGGGTTTAGGGTAGTGCAGGGGTGGGAGTAGTGTGGTTAGTGTTGTAGTGTAGTATTGTTTTCGGGTTTAGGGTAGTGTAGGGGTGCGAGTAGTGTGGGTAGTGTAGTAGTGTTTTAGGGTTAGGGGTAGTGTAGGGGTGGGGGTAGTGTGTTGTGTAGGGGTAGGGTTGTCACTTACCTTGCATACTTTTACCACAAGTATAGCTTTACCACGCATGCCTTTGCGTTGTAATGGCATGCGCGGTAAAGGCATACTCGTGGTAAAAGTATGCGATGTAATGGCATGCGAGGTCATTGACATCGCGTAGTAATACCCGCGTTGTAATGGCACGCGTGGTATTAGTATGCGATGTAATGACATACAACCCTCTCACTCACGCTGTCAATCTTGTCTGTGTATCATAGGAGGGCTCTGTATGGTCTCTCCCCCTCCAAAGGATGTCTGCTCTCACTCATGCTCTCAATCTTACCTGTACATGGTAGGAGGGCTTTGCATGGTCTATCCCCATCCGAAGGATGCCTGCTCTCACTCACGCTCTCAATCTTGTCTGTGTATGGGAGGAGGGCTTTGCATGGTCTATCCCCCTCCGAAGGATGCCTGCTCTCACTCACGCTGTCAATCTTGTCTGTGTATGGGAGGAGGGCTTTGCATGGTCTATCCCCCTCCAAAGAATGTCTGCTCTCAAGCTCTCAATCTTACCTGTACATGGTAGAAGGGCTTTGTATGGTCTATCCCCCTTCAAAGGATGCCTGCTCTCACTCGGGCTCTCAATCTTACCTGTATATGGTAGGAGGGCTTTCCGTCGTCTATCCCCCAACAAAGAATGCCTGCTCTCACTCGGGCTCTGGATCCTGCCGGTATCTATAGTTTAACGGCAGTGCACTCCTTATTTTCCTCTTTGCCAGGCCAGATTGATTCCTCTGAAAGACACTAAAAAAGTGCATCAGGCAACCTTTAGCGATACGATCAACAAAGTGATTGTTATAATGCTTGAATTAATCCCAGCGATTGATAATTACTCTTTGCTACATTCCAGTTCACTGATTTTTGCTCACTTTGCTACTACAGACCAACCATATGCCACAATTAAATGCAAATCACTCTAGGTGCTCACTCCAGTAGCGGCGGTTCCACCGTGATCTGCTAGGCCTTATACTCTCTGAATGAGCGCACATGCGACTCCGTTATGCTTTGCCATCAGTGAGGTGCATCAGGCGTCTTACGGCACAGTGAGCACAGGATATAGTGTTCGGCCTTTGCGTCGGGCGCTAGTAATCACTGGTTATTATCCAGTACAGGTACTTTCATTTACTGCAGAATTTGCACCGCAACGCTACAACTGCACTTCAATTGGATAATATTATTATTCACGTCCTCTCACTCCACCCCTTGGAAGCCCTGTCTATCAATGCACTTACCCTTCCACTCCTGGCAGCATAAGGTTTAGATCGCTTCTCTGTATCACGCTCTCTTGTGAGTGGTGAGTGGTGGGGTCTGTGAAGGTACGAAAAGAGGTCATCAGCTGTCGTGGCTAGCATTACTCCCAGGTGGCGGGGCGGGGGGTAATGTGGAGAGGAGGAGGGGTTAATAATATAATAAAGAAAAAATGTACTTGTCCGCCGGCCGCGTCCCACGTTTTCTCGGCACCAGTCCTGCTCGGCACCTGCTCTTGCTCTCCTGCCTCCGGCAGGAACAGGAAGAAGGCAGCATCCCTCCCCTATGCAATGGCAGCGTTGTGATTGGTGAGGATGCTGCCTAGCAAGGGGCTTACGGGGAGGCCATTTTGTCCATGTAGGCTGCATTTCAGCCTGCATGGATAAACGGCAAAGTGCTCATGATAGGTCTGGGCAGCCCCAGAGAGCTGATCAAACAGTCACTGTGCCCTCAGGAGTGGGAACGTCACTCCTCCCCTGCTTGAAGAGCAGCCCCACCCACCCACCTGCCTCCAACCAATCCCTTCGGTTCTGCTTTCCCGCACTGCGAGAAGCAGAAACATAAAATGGTAGTTATTACCCTTTTATGCTTCTGCTTCTCTCGCTGCGAGAAAGCAACGGGGCGACGCTTCTCCGCCCTAGAGGAGGAGCCGCCCCAAAAACCACTTCTACCAATGGCAGACAACATCCCTTGCCGCAATGAGAAATCCCCTCACTCTTTGTAACCCACTTTAGCACCCCTTGGTATTTTGCCGAAGCAGAAAGATGATCACAGATACTCCCGTACCATCAACACAGTTTCTGGGAAGTCACAGGGGATAGAGGATAAAAACCTTACCTGCACTATTTCCCCAGCATTGGTATCTTTCACAGATTCACATGCTTTGAGTATCCTCCATTGTCATACAAAGACCATGTACCATATGTAAAAAGGATAGTCAAGTTTAATTTAGTAGCCCATCAAGGTCGCCTTAGGCAAGCAACAAGATCACGGAAACCACAGAAGCCATTTTAGATTCTATGAAGTACAGCAAATGAGCGAGAACTGTACACAGCAAGCAGGCTGCATAAAATATATTTTTGCGTGCAAGAGTGCATGCATGTGTGTGTGCGTGCACATACATGTGGGTCAATATGTTCATGTATGTGGATCTGTGACTGCATGAATTTATGAAGAGCATGTGAGTGTTGTGCCCACCATGGTAATTTGATAGCCCAGGCACAATGGTCCTAATTGTTGGCAGCTTGTGGGCATCTATCGGATGACACTAATTGATCATGTGTGAGAAAATGCTGGTCCCCAGTTAATGATGGAAATACTTGGCAACTCGTGGGCCATCAATGGCACGTTGCCCATTTACACTCAGCAAAATGATGGCCCTAGAACGAAGATGATAATTCTTGGCAACTTGATACTTTCAGACAACTCACATTGCCTACCCATAATAAAATGACCGCCCTCACATAATACTTATATATTTGTTGGCAACTTGTGGCAATTTATGGTACAATATCCACCTACTAGCAAATTCTGGAGACAAGGGTATTAAAACCTAGCATGTTGTAGGCATCCACAATGGTGCATATATCTGGCATGGTGATGGCCCTTAGAGAATGCTGGGCATCGTTGACATGTTGAGAAATGCCAGGGTCTGATGGGTGTGCCATAGAGAATGGAACCAGAGTGTGAATTGAGATGGATTGGCAAAGAATCTATATTGAGATACTCTTAAATATTTTTAGTTTGACCTTGTTAGGATGTCTATTGTACAGAGCCATTGGGTAAGAATAAGACTATTACTTGCCATTGTCAGGACCAACATTGCATTCTATTTCTCCCTCCAATGTGCAGTCACAAGGCACAATTTTAAAAAACTGTCAGCGTGAATTTCAATACAAAACAGAGACATTTTAGATGATTACGCTATTGATCCAACGCAAATCTCTATTGTATGAGATATTGATGTAGGTGATATGAAAATAAATATGCTCTTGAACAATCAAGCAAAATAAATCTCCTATTATAGATAGAAAGCATTGCATTGTCAACACAAAACAGTTGTTTGAAAGATGTGTACCGGCATAAGCCTATGCTGGAGATGGGAAAGAGTCGAGTGTGAATCATAATGAGCGCTTTTCGTTTAAGACACTATTGAAACAAACTGGACGAGCAGGTGAGTGTTAAATGTTGTGAGGGACAACGGTCAATATATGTGACATGTCATGCTGAATAAGTATAATAGAGTCAATTTCTTCATCACTAGCGTGGGACCCCAAGGGAAAGCATTCACAGACATGGTTCCAACTCAATCCACTTACATCCCCTCTTACCTACCATTTGTATCCCACCAGGATTCATATCCCAGCACATGAACTATGATTTCAGTGGCCAGGATGCTCCCATGTCAGGCAATCTGGTAGCTGTGAAGACATTAAAAAAGGGCATCAAGCTAAACTGAGTGCAGGAGTCGACTGCACTAAACATTGTCACAACCTCTGTCATGTCTGAGCTGCCTACAGTCCTCAACATTTTCTTGGCTTAGTAGGAAGATAGGCACAAACTCTTAGAAAAGGATGTTGATTTTACCGTTAATGTTATTTATCAAGAAAATGCATCTTTTATAGTTTCCCATGGTTCTGGTGAGAGCAGGTGGGTTAATGGATGGAATGAGTGTAGAGCAGCCATGGCTTCCTCAGTCTTCTAGAGGAAATACGTTTATAACTGAGGGAAGCAGAATATAAAAAAGCCTCAGGTAGATAACAACAGGATCCACAGCTAGAGACTTGTAACAGAGCACGCACTGAGGACAGAGGAAACACTCAGACATATGGGTGTGTATCCCATCACTTACCCTCTGCGATCATGGGGCCCAGCATGAATGCACGGCCTAATCTGTGGAACGTCAACTGAGGGATGCAACACTGGCATGGGAAACATCCTTAACATCGCAGTCAGTACACCGCGATGCTGTTACATCGCGGTCGTTACAACGAACGCGATGTAACCACGCTATGCCATTACAACGCAAGTCTTTACATCGACTTCCGCTAGATGGCGTGCTAACATTACAAATAATGTAGTTTACTATCCCAACACCTTCCCTACTGTTAAGTGGACTGGAGTTGGAATAGTAAATTACACTTTTCTAATGTTAGCACGCCATCTTGCGCAACTCGATGTAAAGACTTGCGTTGTAATGGCATAGCGTGGTAACATCGCAGTCGTTGTAACGACCGCGATGTAACTGCACGCATTGTAATGACTCGCGTTGTTACGTCATACATCCCACTGGCATCTGTGACTTCCACAGATATCCGGTATGAGACCTGGAATCAGTCACAAATCTCGAATCCAGTGCATCCACGTCAGATGGGTTCTGCGAATAAACCAAAAAAAACAAAAAAAGAGCATCAGGCACAATCCAGGTAAAGGAACATCACCTCCATCAACACATACATTTTCTCTCTGCCCACAATGATTGTTTACTTTTCAGTGTCAATCATCCTACGAGTGATTCTCCTTGGCAAGTAATAGTCCTATTCTTACCCAATGGCTCTATAGAATAGACATACTAACAAGGTTAAAATAGAAATGTTTTGGAATATCCCATTATACATTCTTTGCCAATCCATCTGAGTCACACTCTGGTTCCATTCTCTATGGCAGACTGATCAGACTCTGGCATTTCTCAATATGCCAAGAATGCCCAGCATTCTTCAAGGGCCATCACCATGCCACATATATGCACCAACATGGATGCCAACAGCATGCCAGGATTTATTACCGTTGTCTCAGGCTGTTAGAAGTGGGTGGACTTTGTGCAATAAATGGCCACAAGATACCAAGAAGTATTACCATTATGTGAGGGCGCGTCATTTTAGCATGGGTAGGCAATGTGAAATCTGGCCGCCATTTTACTGGGGGTGAATTGCAGCATGCCATGGATGGCCCACGAGTTGCCAGATATTACGCCATTAAGTGGAGACCAGCATTTTATCAGGCATGATCAATAAGTGTCATCCTATAGATGCCCACAAGCTGATAACAATTAGGATCACTGTGCATGGGCTAGCAATCTACCAGGGCGGGCAGTGGACACAACACTCACACACTCCTCATACATGTACACAGAGTTTGAGATACACATGCATGCAAGTTCCAACACACATGTAGTTGCATACAGACAGACATGCACTCACACACAAAAATACAAAATCAATTTCTTATTAAAACATTACTTCCACTGGATGCTATCGTGACTCTTGGTTCTGCTCCAGGCCTACCTCTCTTTGATAGTTGGCTCTTGTGGTTAGAAAGCTGAAAGGACAAAATGCATAGGGACAATTGTTGGACTGCCTGGGGCATCAAACAGGAATGCCTGTTGATGGAAATGAGGAGGGAGAAGGGAATAAGGGGGTGTTCCTACGGGGGAGTAAAGGAGAAAATGTCAGTGGCTGCGGGCCCAACAAGAGGCCCAGTAGGAAAGATTCATGTGGCAGGGGAGAAGCTCTGGCAAATTGTCCTTCAACAGATGGATTTTTCGCTTTGCATTCAAGCTAGCTGTATAAACACTTCTCTTAACCATTTGCTTTGCAGGCAGAATGTTTATTTCATCAACATAAAAAGAACCCTACTGGAAAAACAAGCAAATGTAAATAAGTAGGTTTAATGTACAAAAAATAAAGGCACATTCACACACGTTTACATACTCACACGCTTGCACACACACTGAAATACACTCAAAGAAGGAAAACAACTAGAAAAAAGAAACCTTGTGTGTGTGTGTGTGTGTGTGTGTGTATGGGCGTGTGTGTGAGTGTGTGAACAGGAGTTTGCCTGATGGTCTATGTTTACTGCCGGTAGGCTGGCTCTGTGTGAACCTGCATATTATTGCCAGTGTGAGTGGACTTGTACATAGCTAGCAGTGTGTATGGACTAGTGCTCGGCTGGCAGTAAGCACAGACTGTCACTTGGCTAGCAGTCTGCATGGATGGCACATGTCTGGCAATGTGTGTAGACTATTACTTGGCTGGCGATGTGTGTGGATTGTGACTTGAATGGCAAGGTGCTTGGATTGTGGCTTGGCTGGTGATGTGTTTGGATCGTACTTGGCTGGCGGTGTGCATGGATGGCACTTGGTTGGTGATGTGAGTGGATGGCACTTGGCTGCAGATAGCTTGCATGGATCCCCCAGAATCCCCTGCCACTTTTTGACACTTTATACTCATGTCCAATCTCATTTCTTTTTGAAACCTATTAAAAGTGAACAAATTAATCAGACTGTCCGTTATCCATAACACAATCTGAGATACTGCACCAGATTTGCTAGAAGTAATCATTCGTCATCTGACAAATTGGGCACACTTAAAAATCAGGCATTTCTGTGTTTAGAGTATCACCTGTAGATTACATGCCGGTGAAAAGTAAATGACCATTCATTGTGGGCAGAGAGAAATGTATGTGTCGATAGAGGAGATGGTCCTTGAACTGGATTGTGCCTGATGCCTCTTTGTTTCTTCTTTGATGCCTTCACAGCAGCCATCCCACGCGGACGCACTGGAAATGAGGCTGATTCAGGTCTAGTACCTTATATTTGTGGAAGTCAAACGGTAAGAATTAGACACTGGTTAAAATAGGTCTCTGTTGTGGGTGGATTTGGGTTTGTGGAGGTGGGGAGGAGCCTTCACTGATGTTCTTTGGTATCTAGTCAACTAATGTTTGGTTTGATTTTGATCAGCCTATTACATCACCCCAATGTACATACAGAAGAGATTTGAGCAATTCAGATGTGGTGCTGGAGATGTCAAGATCATTCAAAGGACCATGATGCTTTCTGTGTCTTTGGGGTTGTGCTAGGTTTCTGGAGAGAGAAACCCACAATTGGAGAATAAAAATGCTTTTTAATTAACCCACACACACACACGCACACACGCAGACACACACACACGTATATATCACTCTATGAAGACCAGTGAAAAAAACCTACATTATGAGGGTCACACTTTCTGTTCATCAGAGAATCAAAATGATCATACATTTTATGTTTATACTTTAATGACAGTATGAAAGTTACATCAGATTTTCAATAAAAGATTATGGGAATAGTTTGGAGACTTTCTGACAAAACCCCCCTATAAGGACTGCATATTTCCCGTATCCAAGAGTTATGAAGACCATTTTTACACACTGCATAAAGACAGCAAGGGGCCGATTCCGATCCGTTAAAAATGTTCCCCGTACGAATCGTATCCGGATTTTTTTCTGTACGAATCGTGCAAGTACCGTACAAACTGCCAAGTACGATTCGTATGGGAAAAACTCCCTACGAATCGCATTGGGAAAATTTCCCCACACGTCCTCGGGTCGGAAAATTTGTCCGACACGTCCCCGGACGATTTTACGTACGAATCGGAAAACTGAAGTCCGAGCGCGCAAGTACGATCCGTCCCGTCCGTCCGATTGTACAACCGTATGGAAAAACCACCGTACGGACCGAACTCCTATAGCAACCATTGAGACATGTGCCCGCATACGCGCCGAACACCCCACCCCAGCCCCCGTATGTACGCTCCGAACACCCCCCCAGCCCCCGTATGTACGCGCCGAACCACCACCCACCCGTGTATGTATGGAGCGTCCCCCCACCCGTGTATGTATGGAGCGTACCCACACCCCACCCATGTATGTACGGAGCGTACCCCCACCCGTGTATGTATGGAGCGTACCCACACCCCACCAGTGTATGTACGGAGCGTACCCCCACCCGTTTATGTATGGAGCGTACCCACACCCCACCCGTGTATGTACGGAGCGTACCCCCACCCGTGTATGTATGGAGCGTACCCACACCCCACCCGTGTATGTATGGAGCATACCCACACCCCACCCGTGTATGTACGGAGCGTACCCCCACCCGTGTATGTATGGAGCGTACCCACACCCCACCCGTGTATTTACGGAGCGTACCCCCACCCGTGTATGTCTGGAGCGTACCCACACCAGTGTATGTACGGTGCGTACCCCCACCTGTGTATGTATGGAGCATACCCCCACCCGTGTATGTACGGAGCGTATACCCAGCCCCCCCTGTATGTACGGTGCAAAACACCACCACGTATGGACGGTGCAGACCAACACCCTGCCTGTGTCTGTACGCACCCTACCCCAGGCCCCTACACCAGCACCCTCACCCAACATCGCGCATGTACGAGTCGTACTAAGTCATAGCAAAGGTCAGCACTGTAAAACAACATGGCCGATGTACGCACCGTACAGACGCAAAAAACACTCGTACTGAACCAGGACAAAGCAAAACAACACAAGGAGAGTCAATTTGAATCGCACAACACCACAAAACATGTCCAACAAGCCCAAATACATCCTATACACTGACCTGCAACTGCCAAACAGCTAAACAGAGGCCCAAAACACAACCACTCCTTATAACACACCCACCCAAAGTTCAAACACAGCCACACTCACAAATTGACCAATAAAAAGGCCCAACACCCACAAACCATGATCCTTTGCAACAGATCCACTACTGCCAGACCACAGAGACAACTCACTGCACCATACTACAACCATCAATACACCTTACACTTGCACTCCTACACACAACAACCATCACAAACACCCCCGCATCACATTCACACACACACCTTCACAACCACACTCACACACCCACAACCATCCACACCCACACCCCACACCATGCCCACTAACAAGAATCCAAAGTTCACAAAGGATGAGCTGGAGATCCTTGTCGACGAAATCATCAGAGTCGAGCCACGGCTCGTTGGAACATTGGTCAGACAGACCAGCATATCCGAAAAATCTGCCATGTGGCAGAGAATCGTCGATCATGTCAATGCTGTTGGGGCCACCAGAAGGACCAGGCATGAATGCCAAGCCAGGTGGTACGATCTGCGGAGGACGGTCCGCCGCAAAATGACGGACGATCACAACCAGGGGAACATCACTGGAGGAGGGCCGCCCCGCAGACCGGTACACTACCATCCCTGGGAAGAGAAGGTGATGGCCACGCTGCAGCCGGTGGGAGTACACGGAGTAGAAGGAGTCTGAGAGCCTGGTGAGTACACAAACAACTGACCTCACATGGGGGGAACGCCATCCACAACCAAAATCCCAATTATGCACGCAACCACCCCAAAGCCAGCACCGGACACAACCACACTCCAAAAACACACACATGCCACTAGCGGCTCCATGCCCCATGCACCAAGCAAGGCCATGCCAAGTCACAGGCCACACAAAACACCAACACAAGACAGGATGTCCCCGATGCCGGGAGGGTGGGCCTCAAAATTAACATTGAGCAACTCAGAAGCACACAACAATGCCCTCAGCCCATATGGCCTAGGGCAGAGCCATACAAACAGTGTGTCCCCACACAGTACTGTGTTGCCTGCAAATGGTGGCCGCGTTGCAGGATGACATGGGTATGAAGGCACAATTTGCACATAACAGCAGCTAATGAAGACGCATCCCTCTGAAAGAGTCTCAGCACACACCGCCACAGCAGCAGCGCAGACTCAGACACTCCGCCCAATGGGTGCCTGGAGATTAGAAACAAACCCACATGAACAAGCCAATGGCCTTTGAAAGACCTGCAAACTGTGTGTGCCCAGGAAGCTGGGCTGAGGTGACAGAGGGTGACAGACAGAGGGAGGGAGAGGGGGAGAGAGAGGGAGGGAGACAGAGGGGGACACATGGAGACAGACAGAGGGAGGGAGAGGGGGAGAGAGAGGGAGGGAGATAGAGGGGGACACAGGGAGACAGACAGAAGGAGGAGGGTGACAGAGGGAGGGAGATAGAGGGGGACACAGGGAGACAGACAGAGGGAGGCGGGTGACAGAGGGAGGGAGAAAGGGAGACAGAGGGAGACGGACAGAGGGAGGAGGGTGACAGAGGGAGGGAGAAAGGGAGACAGAGGGAGACCAAATCACCCTTGGGTGGTGTGGCCATGTCCGCTCGTCAGCAGGTGGACTGTGTGCATGTAGACAATGTTTGGCAGTGCGTTAACCTCCCCTTTTTCCTTTGCTAAACACTGGGCCATCTGTCAATCTGTGCACAAGTACATCCGTGCTGCAGGCACAAACCTAACCTTACACCCAGTATACCCACTCACTGTGTTTGTTAGAACCCAGTCACAAATGCTTAAGTTACCTACCTGCATTCTCAAATAGCATGGAAAAAACACCATTTGCCCACGTACAGTGCAACACGTAAGGCGGCTCTGCATGGCTCGCTACGCCCGCTCACTACACTGCTGACTGTGTTCCAAAAAGATGCATCAACTAAGAGTGTGTCACACATAGGTAAAGTGTCGAAAGCTGTGGCCAAGGGACATACCCATGCACAAGTTCACTGTGAGAGGAATGCTAGACATATCCAACTACCCAGAGGAACTGTGCCAACTTTAATAAGAATGAAACATGGATGTCGCATGTAACACAATTAACATTGTCTCTCTCACACACAGGTCAACGTCGTCGATCTCCCCCCAACACTGGGGGGGAAGACTCACAGGACCAGGCTCTGCGTGAAGAGGATCCCACCGGCAGCGACCACTCTTACCACTCCGTGGATGACCCCGACCAACCTGGCCCCTCTGGTGTCCAACCACCTGCAGCACCTGCGTCAGGTACAACTGTGTCAACCACCACCCCCATTCCTGCCACATCCCAGGAGACACCCAGGAGCCCTGCCCGCACACAACAACGCAGCCAGTCTGACCAGGAGGGACAAGGTTCTCCGGGCACCCAGGAGGAGGCAGGCGACACCGCAAATGCCATCCCTCAGGGGTCCCGGAGACCCGATGTGCCCACAACGGCAGGCCAGGCGCAAGTGGGCAGGGGTGGTGGGAGTGGAGGACGGCGGAGGCGCGAACCTGACCAGTTAGCTCAGGAACTGGTAATGTCACACGTCAGCAACATCCTCGACACATACCGGCGTGACACCAGGGGCATCAGCCAGGTTGTGTCCACCCTCAATGAGATGAAGGGGACCCTCGAGGAGATGAAGACCCTGCAGGCCGAGCAATATGCCAGTCAACAGCGACACCAAGGACGGATGGAGGCAAGACTGGCTGAGCTCCTGACGGTGCACACGGAAATGAACCGTTCACTCCGTCGGATTGCCGACAACATTGGCAACCCTCCCTGTGCCACCAGGCGAAGATCATCACCAGCCACAGGGAGGGTTCAGGAGGAGGAGGATTCATCCGACGGAGCATCACAAGCATCGTCACGGCCTGCTTCTGAGGGTCCCCGCAGGAAGGTGGGTCGTCCACGCAAAAGACCATGAGAGTCAGCGGAACATCACCATCTCCCAGGTCACCTGGCCTGGCACCTGGCCCTCTGGCCCAACAGCAGCACATCATCAAATGACATTCTCTGCCACATGGACTTGCTGGTCACTATCTGACCAATGTTGACAAAGACTGTGGCATGGACTCTGATGATTTCCAATGGCAAGGATACCAACTCCCCCAGTGAACTTTGGATTCTACACACCCGGAAAGCACCTCTTTTCATCCCCCCCCCCCCCAACATGTACCCCACCACAAATAAAATTCATCACAATCAAGAGATGATACCGTCATTTAGCATTATTCCATTACATGTGTGTGTTGTAAAGTCAAACCATGCCTGAGTTTTTAAATAACTACAACCATCCATACCCTGGGGTCTGAGTCTGGCACAGGACACACATGGGTCACAATGTATCATCCAATACAGACATGGAGCACCATACTCACCCGTGATGGGCCCAACCAGCTGAGGGGGTGCCCGCACAACTGTGCCGACAGACCTATTTAGAAGAGCAACAGTCATGCGCAGAGGTAAGGGATCATGTGGAGTGTCCTGGGGTGCTACTCCCAGGTATGTGTAGACAGGTGGCAGAACCATGTCCTGCATGCTTGAGTCAGGTGGATGTGGAGAATGGTGGCCAGGCCAAGGTTGGATGCATGGAGATGGCACAATGGGGTCCTGGATGACAGTGCCACAAGGTTGTGTCGGGGTTGTGGGCTGCATCCTGAGTGTGGGCGTGGATTGAGAAGGTCATCCTGCAGCTGGCAGTGATCCATTCCCCCCATCTCTGTTGGACGTTGATGTGGCTTGGTCGCCGGATGAAAAGAAGCAGAGCTGTGCAGATGCACCCTGGATGTGGACAAGTATCATGGGAGTTGTAACGCACATGTACGTAGAGTGCAGGGTAGGATTAGACACGGATGTTGTAGTTGACCTGGGGGATGGTCTCTCTTGCCTTGAGGAGGATGGAACTGGGGATCTTGTGCATAATGCAGAGTGTGCTGCAGCATGAGGCAGAGATGCTGCTGATCAGCATAGCACATGTGAGCAAGCAATCCATGATGAACACCAGCTCGTGTGCGTGGACACTGGGTGCCCTTGCTGCAGGGCCTGCAGCAGCATGCGCCATGTCAAGAAAACAATGCCACAAGTTGCACACAAAGACAAGGATCTCAGGAAGGAACTATGCAAAAGGTGTATGTCAAGGAAGGAATGTCTGGTTCAACATGGCACACACACATACAATGGATGCACATGCAGCACAGTGGCCGTCGTGGAGACTGACATGCCACAATACCGACACAGCCATGGACATCATGCACAATACAGATTCTAATCCCTGACAAACAGCTTGCATCTTGCTACTCTACACATAGACTCATAGGCACAATCTCTGATAACTATGCCAGACATGCCGCATGCACAGTGGCAACAGACCAGCATTGACAGAGATGAGGCACCTTGGAGGCAGAGGGACACCTTTATTAGTCATGTGTGTCGGAATGCAAATGCATCTCTGTTAACACATACACAGGTCATGTGGATGAAAATGTGGGACCGACACTGGCACCCCCCTTAGCACCACAGATGCTGGAAATCCATAGAACTGGCACACAAGTGACGGGTTACAGCTAAACACCCCCTGCTGCTCACGGAGAGGCTGCTATACACCATTGAGCCTCTAATGGGGAAGTCCCACACCATGTCAACCCAGTGCAACCCGTATGTTTCCGAGGGCAGTGTTACACACATTGATGCCTTCATCACAATCCACTATCCCATTACAGATGACTGTCACCAACTCTGACCATCAATTCAGGTGAATCCAGTTCCATGTCATGTGTTCCATGGTGATTCTACATGTATGCAAAGTAACCAAACATGAACAGGAGCAGTGCACACACATTCAAAACAAATACCACACCCAAAAAGCCGTGATGCATCCCTTACCCTAAGGAGATTTTCAAACTTGTCTGTGCATGTAACGCTGATTCAGCACACGTTGCTGTGTTCATGAGGAATAGCAGGACCACAACAATGCCACCAGCAGACAGCATGCGCAAGTACCTGGGGATGAGAGACACACAAGAAGTCAGCCAAAAGAAGCACATCCGCATGCATGTGCATGTACTCGACACGTATAAGGATGTCAACATGCTAGGTGACAATGATGACTCTGGAAAAACATTCATCTATTGCACCATCACTCGAGTGACACATCCAAACACACCTCTGACTCACTTGGCATACATGCAGATGGACACACACATTGCAACACATGCCACACACGGCCCAATGCGTGCACACTCAGACACTGGAACTCACCACTAAGCAAAGAAGTTGCGTATGAGCCGACTCCGGATGTCCTCTTCCGCCTCCTCCTCCTCCACATCACTTGCCTCGTCACCAAGCCCTTCATCCTCCACGGGTGGATGGTCCTGCTCATCTGGATCCAGGATGAGTGGCACAGCTTTCTCCACTGCCATGTTGTGCAGCATGCAGCACACGAAGAAGATTTTGCAGACCTTCACCGGTGCATATGGGAGTGCGCCGCCGGTTTTGTGGAGGCAACGGAATCGGCTCTTCAGGAGGCCAAACGTCCTCTCTATCACTCGCCTGGTCCGCCCATGTGCGTTGTTGTAGCGGTGCTCGGCAGCCGTGCTGGGGTTGCGGAGAGGCGTGATCAGCCATGGCATGTTGGGATAGCCAGCGTCCCCTACATGGAAACATCATGGACAAAAGTGGGTCAGGAGAAGCAGTAAGACAGGAAGATGACGCTAAATACAGGACTGACAGAGTATACCCACCAACAATACATGCTCGTTCGTTGCGCAGCTGCAGCATGATTTCAGGCACCCTGCTACGCCTCATGATGTAGGCATCGTGTGCTGATCCTGGAAAACGAGCACAGACATGGGAAATCACCATGTTGGCAAGACACACCACAAGGGCATTAATGGAGTGGTAATTCTTGTGGTTCCTATACGCTACCTCCTGTGCCTGTGGTGGTACCAAAGCCACATGTGTTCCATCTATGGACCCAATGACATGAGGCATCCCTCCCAGGGCATAGAACTCACCCTTGACACCTGTCAACTGCTCAGGAGTTGGGAATTTTATAAACTCATCCAGGTGATCCAACATGGCCTCTAAAAAATCATGCAGAACACGGCTGAACATGGTTTGGGACATGCCACCAACATGAGCAATGGTATGTTGAAAGGTACCCGTGGCAAAGAAATGTAGGGCTGCCATCACCTTCATCTTGGGTGTCAGTGCAGTAGGATACCTGTGTAGCGGTTGGAGGTGTGGTGCCAGCCTTGCCGTCAAGTTCTCAATCAACTGTCGGGGGAAGCAGGTAGCAGCGTATACAGTCATGTTCCCTCAGGTCAGCCAAGTCCGGAATTGGTCGGGGGAGAGGCGGAGCCCTGCAGTAAATTGGAAGGGACAACGAAGAGTGAATACAGTACACCAACAATGTCAATGTACTGAGCACATGTTCAACAGGCAATACACATATGCTACATACAGAGTCAGGTCTGTGCAATATGCCCTGGACACGTATGCCAGGCAGGTGACACTCCTACCAAGAGCCAGCTACAAACGTGGATTCTGAAGCTCAACTTGCCATGGCATGAAACTAGCTGTGGGCCAGTGTAAGTGAACAGGCAGACGCATTACAGGAGTGACAGACATCCACATATGTGCAGAAGAAGGATGTTTATCGTACAGACAGGTTGCGGAACACTAGAGGCATAGGTCACATGTCATAGAAAAAGGATAGATCACACACCTTGCCATGAAGGAGTACATGTCAAGACTGATCACACATACATTGAGAGTATGCAGATATGTCCTTGTTTCGCAACTCCGTGTTCGATGCATACCTACACACCTTACGTCGGATTCCACATGTGGGCTGGTGTGCGTAACAGTGTGCCATGCCCATCTACACACAGACACATGTTGGTTGCAGCAACTGCAGATGCATTTGACGGAACACCTACAGCAAACTTATGGGAACACATGACACACACATGACATAGTCACAGCGTGCAACGCAGATATTCACACAGGTGTAATAATCCGTGTACCTGGCATCAGGGGACAGTTGCGGGTGTTGGTGACTGTGCCATGCCAGTGACGCATGGCTCAACAAGTCTGTACTACATGCACACATGTCAAAGGAGTGAAGGGGATGTGTGGCACATAGTACACCATCACACATGGCGTGTACACAGCTCATCACACATTTATTAGCTTCACACCCCAAGAGTAATGTGCCACATCACAGCCTGACACACCTGTGCCCGACACATGTAGTACTGCACAGACAATGCCTTGATGTCCAGCCTTGGCCAAGTATGGCAGCTCAATTCCTTTCTGTGTGCCGCCTGTCACCACTGTCAGGTGTGAAAGTCACAGTACATACGCTCTGAGGGCGTGTGTACGTTCCCAATCACTATGGGAGTGCTGCCGTAGGCGTACGCCATAGTGATACGGACCGTACACGCATGTGTACGGTCCCTATCACTATGGGAGTGCTGCCGTAGGTGTACACCATGGTGATACGGACCGTACACGCGTGTGTACGGTCCCTATCACAATGGGAGTGCTGCCGTAGGCGTACGCCATGGTGATACGGACCGTACACGCGTGTGTACGGTCCCTATCACTATGGGAGTGCTGCCGTCGGCGTACGCCATGGTGATACGGACCGTACACGCGTGTGTACCGTCCCTATCACTATGGGAGTGCTGCCGTAGGCGTACGCCATGGTGATACGGACCATACACGCGTATGTACGGTCCCTATCACAATGGGAGTGCTGCCGTAGGCGTACGCCATGGTGATACGGACCGTACACGCGTTTGTACGGTCCCTATCATTATGGGAGTGCTGCCGTAGGCTTACGCCATGGTGATACAGACCGTACACGCGTGTGTACGGTCCCTATCACTATGGGAGTGCTGCCGTAGGCATACGCCATGGTGATACGAACCGTACACGCGTGTGTACGGTCCGTATTACTATGGTGTACGCATACGCCAGCACTCCCATAGTGATAGGGACCGTACACACGCATGTACGGTCCGTTTCACTGCATTTGGGGTGCCCTATGGCCGTGGAACGCACCGTACCTGTGTGTGAATATTGAAATAACATAGGGGACACATGAGGGACAAGTATAAGGGCCTAAATGCATGCTGGTTGTCATGGAGGCCGAGTTTCAAGTTTGAATTTTTGCATCAGGTGGCCAGCAAAAGTCGGTTGGAGACAATATACTTTGTTGCAAAGTGGTTGTTGACTTGACATCATGCTCAATTTTTAAACCATGCAAAGGCACTCACCGGGGTAGGTTTAAAGGGATTGGAGGAAACGTAGGATGCAAATGTGACTGACCAATCACTCTGTACTCCTGTAAATGAAACAGGCCAGCAAGGCAGATATAAGGCAGCCAGGTCCCATGAGAGAGCACTTGCCTGCACATCCTTTCATTCCACAACACTGCTGCTGCTCGTGATTCCTCTGGCACCATGTCCAGGTCTGTGTAGAGGGCCCAACCATTCACCATGGAGGAGAATATGGCATTGGTGGATGTGATCCTCCCACAGTACACCATGCTGTATGGTCGACCAGGGGAGCAGGTGAGTGCTGACTCCACTAGCTTAGACTGTGCCCCTTTTTAGTGACTGTGACTTCTGGCATTCTGTCCAGGTGTGACAGACATGCAATGTTCTTTAGAGTGGGTCCCGGGGGGGGGGGAGGCCTCCTGTCTCCCATGCAGAGCATGCTGTAGTTCCTGTGTGCACTCCTCACTTGAATAGTGCTTACTGTGACAATCAATGCATGGTGCATGCCACATTCAGCCTGGCTAATCCTCCTGGGAATGTTGTTTCTACAGTCCTGATGTGATTCTGTGGTCCCCCCAGTGTGACAGGTGACAGTACCCATAGATGTGTGTTTGTTTAGTGTACCTGTGCTGAGAGTGTCCAAATGATGTGTTCGTCCCCTGGACATTGGTGTGCGTGTGTAAGTCCCCTGTCATGTGGGTGAGTGCATATGTGGAGTGTTGCACCCCAGCTGCATGAGGGATGGATATACCCTGCCCATCTGACGTGAGCAGGGAGCAGTGCTGTGTGACTGCCGTGCTGAGCCAGCCCCACACCTGTGGAACATGTGCAGAGTGAGGTTTGTACCCGCAGTTGCCAATGGCAGGTGATTGTCCTGTGCCTGTGTGTGTCTGTGTACCCTGCTGAGGTTGCGTCAGTGGCCTGGGTCATGTGACTGCTTTGAGGTGCTGTACATAATACTGGTGTAGCTTGTGATGCACAGTGTGAGCCTGGATCATTGATTGTGTTGCACCCCTCATGCCACCTGTGTACTTTCAATGCCACCTAGTGCATTAGCCCTTCCCCAGAGGATAATGTCCCTATGACAAAGGTGCAATGAGTTGGCTGCATACCATGCCCTGTTCAAACAAGACAAATAAGTAATATGTGTGTCTCTGTGTCATTGCTCAGGTGGATTAAAGTATTCTCACTTTTGAATCCTCCCAGGTAGGCGTCTATGCCAAGGGGGAGATATGGAAGCAAGCCGTCAGTGCCGTGAGGAAGACGGAGGGTCGGAAGTGGCGCCTAGCCCAGGTGAGGAAACGCTGGCAGGATATCTGTTGCTGGACGAGGAGGATTGCACGGGTCCTGCTGGGGGACTCACCTGAGAGCCACAAGAACCGTGGGCGCCGGCGTCTGACCCACATCCAGAAGCGTGTGCTGGCGGTGGTCTTCCCTGACTTGGATAGGTGCTTACGGGAGAAGCAGCAGCAGGAAGGGGGTAGGTACATGTGTGTTTGTTGTGTGTCACCAGCTTTTGGAAGCACGCAGTTGCATGGATACACTGCCAGGGTTTAAATGTGCAGTGCATATCCTGTTCCCCAAACTAAACCGGTGCTGTTCTTCCTCCCTTCCCCTCCTTGCCATATGTTCCCTGGTCTGTGTGTAGTCACTCTTGCACAAGGTTATCTAGGCTGCCAGTTTATCCAAGTGCCCAATGCTTGCAGCATCATATGTGGGGGTGGTGTGTAACAGGTTTTGGGACCTTGCCTGTGCCCTGTCCAGTTCAGTCATTGTGGGGTCCATGTCAGTTGGCACTGATGCTGAGTCCCGACATAGGAGTGTGTCTTAAAAGTGTACTGCCTTACAGCATGCATGTCCAATGTTGTGCCCTCTGAAATGATGTGCATGAGTGGGAGAGATGCATAGTGCAGGGACGGTTGCTTCAGTTGCAGTCATATCCATCCAGGACCATGGAGGAGTGTGGCCACTACCGTGCCCTGGGGCACCTTTTCCAGGGTATCATGTGTGTCGTCCAACAATGTGGACATTCTCTGTGTCTTCAGCATAGGTTTGGCTCTGTGGCATTGTACCCTGGCCTCATTTGTATTTACGTAAACTGTGCTACATGTGTCCACTGTACAGGGTGACCCAATTTTGCTTGTGCATACTCACAGTGGCCAGTGCCTGTGTGTGTTGGTACAACTATCTGATGATGGTTGTTTGTCAATGATATATGTGGACAGGTGCATGAGGGGTAGTTTGTGTACAATCAGGATTTATTGCAGGCCATGTGTTTTTATCCCAGAGTAAGAGGTGCAAGTACTTCCTCTGTCTCTATCACATTGTCTCAGGTAGGGGTGGTTTGTGCGGGCAAGGCCTACATGTCAAAACCTGAAGTCTCCTTGCCAGGTCTGGCCTGTGTGTGATGTTTGTCTGGACATACACTCAAGGTGCAGTGACCCAGTCATGTTGGGCATGGTTTAATGTATTAGCTTTGCAGCATGTGCCAAAATTTGAAATACATGGTTCCTGCTCATCCCTTTTTTGTCAACGCTGTGTGGTGCAGATGCTGTGGTCGAGTGTCCCCAGAGCCTGACTCCTCTGTCTAATTTGATATCAAGTTATTTGCTGTAGTGTCATGCTCTCCATTGTTTCTCAGTGGCATGGTGGGTCAACCAACTGTGTGTTGCAGGGCCTACATATGTGCCTTGTATTGTAGATGTTACTCATGTTGCTTTTCAGGCTATGCACTGTGACCTATGTAGATTAGACTCATGTGACATATGTATACAGGTGTCTGATTATTTCCTGTCTCTTCACCTTGCCCACAGCATCGTCGGGGGACTCCGAGGGAGACACTGGCACGGACCGTGAGGAGGGATCGAGCACCAGTGCCAGCAGAGCCATCTTGTCTGGCGCATCGAGTGGCACGGAGGCCGAGGGGAGTGAGGCGGAGGACCTGTCCAGTCCCACCACCGACTATGAAGCTGACGGGTCCGAGGCTGAGCTCTCAGAGGGGGCGGTGGCTGCTCCCACAGCTGAAAGCAGCACTCCATCTCTACTCGCCCCCTCCATTCCCATCACCGGCCTCCCACTTGCTCGGGTCCCTTCCCGCCGTGCTAGGCCACCACATGTCTCCTTCTTGCCAGGCACCGCACCCCCTGCCCCTGTCTCCACTGCTGCCGTGAATGCCGAGTCTGTGGACATCCTGCGCCAGTTGCAGGTTGGTCAGACATCGATGCTTAATGTCCTCCATGGCCACACCCGAGTGCTCACCCAGATGGAGTCGTACATGGAGGGCATGTCAGCTGCGATGTCTGACCAACGCATGTTGCTGAGGTCCATAGACTCGACACTGACTGCAGCAGTGGGTCTCCTGCAGCGCTGCGTCCCCCCCTACCCCTGCACCATCCACACTTCCCACTCCCATGCCTGTCCCAAGCACACCCAGACGTACCCATGCACGCACCCCACCAGACACAGGCAGCACACCACCAGGGAAGGCCAAGCGCACACCTCCTGTCACGCACACACAGGGTGAAGTAGGCACACCCACTGGGTCGGGGGGCAAATGGAAGACACGCAGCCACAGTGGGAGTCCACATTCCTCAAGACCCACTTCCTCCAAATTCACTCCCCTCAGCTCTCCTGTCCAAGAGTCGGACACAGGGTCAGTCCTGCCCAGTCTGTCCATCAGCCCCAGTGTGGCACCACCCCGCAAGCGGTGGATGCAGGACACCGGCAGGGGAGTTGAGTGTCCCCCCTGTCCACACCCTCCCCCAGTAGCGCTGCAACCCATCCCTCCGACCCCCCCCCCTCCTTGGGGCCTGTGGTTCATTCGGGTGCAGGGGAGACGCTGGGGGATCTTGCAACGGTGTGCAGCGCCATTCTCACCACCACCTTTGGCGCTGCCCCACCCCCTGTGGTGGAGTCCTCCGTCCCTGCACCCACAGCGCCTACCCTTGCCCCTCCTGTCCCTGCGGTGCCTGGTCCTTCCCCCCCACATGATGCCCCCCCTCTGTGGAAGAAAAGGAACTCTGAACTGTGCAGGTAAGCTAGGGGACACGTGTCCCAATGTGTCCCCAACCAGGATGTAAAATATGGACTGCCCTATGGGCTTGTAAATAGTGTGCATTTGAAAACAATTATTGTTTCATGCTGAATAAAGCAATATTTTTTTTCCTTTGAACACTACTGCTTTTTTGGTATTGCTGTTGGTGGTGCTGCTCCATGATTTGGGGTGGTGATAATGTGTTAGGTGTCTGGGAAATGTAGTAGTGTGCTGGTCATGGGGTGGAACCTGGTATCTGTCAACCATCACAAGTATTTGCTAACAATCTTTGGTAATGTAAGCTGTTACTGCATGGTGACATTGTCCCAAGGTGTGTTCGTTCCTCTGTGGACCCTGACATCTTCCCTGCAGGGTGTTTTCAAAATGTTGTGCTGAGCTGTGTCTACATTTCCTTGGTGTGTGACGGATCCCTTCAACTTTGGCCATGCATGCTCAGCAATGTCTCCACCTGCATCATTTGTGGCATCCTTGGTGGTCACTGTACTTGTGTATGGAGTATATTGACATGACTTCATGTGGACATGTTCCCTTTTACGCACTATGCATGTGTCTACTCCCAGCCTCGCACACATGTGTTACGTGTTCTGCAGGGTCTTTGAGCACCTGACTGACAATTGTGGGCATTGTATCTGTGGGTACTCCACCCTTTTCTTTCTATGGGCACTGCTGGGAGTGATAGGCACCCACCCCTCCTATGTCTGGGCACTGCTGGGGGGACTCTGCACCCACCCCTCCTATGTCTGGGCACTGCTGGGGGGATTTTGCACCCACCCCTCCTATGTCTGGGCACTGCTGGGAGGACTCTGCACCCACCCCTCCTGTGTCTGGGCACTGCTGGGAGTGATAGGCACCCACCCCTCCTACGTCTGGGCACTGCTGGGAGTGATAGGCACTCACCCTCCTATGTCTGGGCACTGCTGGGGGGACTCTGCACCCACCCCTCCTGTGTCTGGGCACTGCTGGGAGTGATAGGCACCCACCCCTCCTATGACTGGGCACTGCTGGGAGTGATAGGCACCCACCCCTCCTATGTCTGCGCACTGCTGGGGGGACTCTGCACCCACCCCTCCTGTGTCTGGGCACTGCTGGGAGTGATAGGCACCCACCCCTCCTATGTCTGGGCACTGCTGGGAGGACTCTGCACCCACCCCTCCTATGTCTGGGCACTACTGGGAGGACTCTGCACCCACCCCTCCTATGTCTGGGCACTGATGGGGGGACTCTGCACCCACCCCTCCTATGTCTGGGCACTGCTGGGGGGACTCTGCACTCAGCCCTCCTGTGTCTGGGCACTGCTGGGAGTGATAGGCACCCACCCCTCCTATGTCTGGGCACTGCTGGGAGTGATAGGCACCCACCCCTCCTATGCCTGGGCACTGCTGGGGGGACTCTGCACCCACCCCTCCTGTGTCTGGGCACAGCTGGGGGGACTCTGCACCCACCCCTCCTGTGTCTGGGCACTGCTGGGAGTGATAGGCACCCACCCCTCCTATGTCTGGGCACTGCTGGGAGGACTCTGCACCCACCCCTCCTATGTCTGGGCACTACTGGGAGGACTCTGCACCCACCCCTCCTATGTCTGGGCACTGCTGGGGGGACTCTGCACCCACCCCTCCTATGTCTGGGCACTGCTGGGGGGACTCTGCACCCACCCCTCCTATGTCTGGGCACTACTGGGAGGACTCTGCACCCACCCCTCCTATGTCTGGGCACTGCTGGGAGTGATGGGCATCCACCCCTCCTGTGTCTGGGCACTGCTGGGAGTGATAGGCACCCACCCCTCCTATGTCTGGGCACTGCTGGGAGTGATAGGCACCCACCCCTCCTATGCCTGGGCACTGCTGGGGGGACTCTGCACCCACCCCTCCTGTGTCTGGGCACTGCTGGGGGGACTCTGCACCCACCCCTCCTGTGTCTGGGCACTGCTGGGAGTGATAGGCACCCACCCCTCCTATGTCTGGGCACTGCTGGGAGGACTCTGCACCCACCCCTCCTATGTCTGGGCACTACTGTGAGGACTCTGCACCCACCCCTCCTATGTCTGGGCACTGCTGGGGGGACTCTGCACCCACCCCTCCTATGTCTGGGCACTGCTGGGGGGACTCTGCACCCACCCCTCCTGTGTCTGGGCACTACTGGGAGGACTCTGCACCCACCCCTCCTATGTCTGGGCACTGCTGGGAGTGATAGGCACCCACCCCTCCTATGTCTGGGCACTACTGGGAGGACTCTGCACCCACCCCTCCTATGTCTGGGCACTGCTGGGAGTGATGGGCATCCACCCCTCCTGTGTCTGGGCACTGCTGGGAGTGATAGGCACCCACCCCTCCTATGTCTGGGCACTGCTGGGAGTGATAGGCACCCACCCCTCCTATGCCTGGGCACTGCTGGGGGGACTCTGCACCCACCCCTCCTGTGTCTGGGCACTGCTGGGGGGACTCTGCACCCACCCCTCCTGTGTCTTGGCACTGCTGGGAGTGATAGGCACCCACCCCTCCTATGTCTGGGCACTACTGGGAGGACTCTGCACCCACCCCTCCTATGTCTGGGCACTGCTGGGAGTGATGGGCATCCACCCCTCCTGTGTCTGGGCACTGCTGGGAGTGATAGGCACCCACCCCTCCTATGTCTGGGCACTACTGGGAGGACTCTGCACCCACCCCTCCTATGTCTGGGCACTGCTGGGGGGACTCTGCACCCACGCCTCCTATGTCTGGGCACTGCTGGGGGGACACTGCACCCACCCCTCCTTTGTCTGGGCACTGCTGGGAGTGATAGGCACCCACCCCTCCTATGTCTGGGCACTACTGGGAGGACTCTGCACCCACCCCTCCTATGTCTGGGCACTGCTGGGAGTGATGGGCATCCACCCCTATGTCTCTGTCCACTGTTGTGGATTGTAGCACGACACACACCCACCCGCCTGCACCCTTGGTGCAGTACACTGCTCACCTGGGCATCAACCCCCCCCCAATATACTGGTCGGGTGCCGTAGGGGTACGCACCGTACCCAGGCCTTCAGAGCGTGGGTACGGGTCGTACCACGCGTACCCCTACGTCACCCCAACAATGGCGGTACGGCCCGTACCCACGTTCTAAAGGCCTGGGTACGGGCCGTACCAGCATTGTTGGGGTGACGTAGGGGTACGCGTGGTGCGACCCGTACCCACGCTCTGACGGCCTGGGTACGGTGCGTAGCCCTACGGCACCCCAACATTGGGGGTACACACCGTACCCAGGGCTTAAGAGCGTGGGTACGGGTCGTACCACGCCCACCCCTACGTCACCCCAACAATGGCGGTACGGCCCGTACCCAAGTTCTAAAGGCCTGGGTACGGGCCGTACCAGCATTGTTGGGGTGACGTACGGGTACAACCCGTACCCACGCCTTAGGAGCGTGGGTACGGGTCGTACCACGCGTACCCTACGTCACCCCAACAATGCTGGTACGGCCCGTACCCAGGCCTTTAGAACGTGGGTACGGGCCGTACCGCCATTGTTGGGGTGACGTAGGGGTGGGCGTGGTACGACCCGTACCCACGCTCTTAAGGCGTGGGTACTGTACGTACCAGAATTGTTGTGTTGCCGGTTCGCGTCAACATCCACTTCCGTTGTGGCGGACGCAGGCCTTGGTGGACACGCCCCCACCCCCTCGAAGTGACCAGGCCCTGAAGGTCAGGTATGTCCAGGGCATGTATGATTTGTGACTTGGGTGGGGGTTATGTGTCCTGCCCCTGCCCCCCCCTTTGCCCCTGGGTGTTGTTCTGACCTTCTGCGGTGTCTGCGTCGGTTCCTGTAGAGCAGGAGGACTGCTATGAGGGCAGGGATGACACGTAGCTCCAGGTCCATGGCTGTCCGTCGCGTACAGGTGCTCCTTGTGCGCGTCGTCCTGATTTCCCGGCATTTTTTGGCTGCCGGAAAATATAATCCGTGCGGGGTGACGTCGGTACGGATCGTACTTCCTGGTTCGTGAAACGCAGCCTGAATGCGTCCGGACGTCACGTCGGCGCTTTCCCGGATCACATTGGTATGTATAATTTCGTCGGTCGGTGTTTTGTACGATTCGTACGGAAATAGTGTTTCCGTACGGATCGTACTTGCATATTTGTAATGTTTTTTTACCGGGTACGAGTCGGACGGAGAAAATGCTCCGTCCGACGGTTCGTACCCAGTTTCTCCAGGATCGGAATCGGCACCCAAATGTCTTTACGAGGACCAGTCTGTGTTTTTATAAATGCCTGTTTATGAGGACCAGATTATATTTTACATATAGTGTCTTCCTATTTGGTACAGTATATATTTGTAAAAAAAAAACAGCCTTTATTTGGATCCCTTTCGTATGTGACTGACAATTAATTTATATTGGAATGAAAATCACATTTTATTACAGAATACATATGCATTTAGCAAACACTGCTTTCTTATTTCATCCAGCGTATATTTAACTTACCATACTGGATTTACCTTAAAAAAATAGTTCCTGACTGCTGAAATATCCATCTTTTCACTGTGTTTCCCTTTGAATTTGTGTAGTTCTGCATCCTCAATTCAGTTGGTATTTTGGACATTTGCGAAGTGAAGAGCTCTTATTCAGTTTCCAAAAGACACACAATTGATGGACGGAATGCAGAACTGGAATGGCATGGTGAGCAAAAAAACTATGGATTTAGGCTGCAGATCTCTGTACTGGGGTGAATGTATGACATTGTTCTGTATTCTGTCCATCAACTGTTGTTTTTGCATTTGTCACCACGAGTGGGACGGGTATGCACAGACGTGAGTCCCGTGCTCTCCATGCCACTGGAATCAAGCTATCCTGGCTGAAGAGGGGGTGAAACCCCGAAACCGGTCCTAGGATGCTTGGTTCCAGTCCAGGGAGGACCTGGCTTGGCAGTTCAGGCTGGACTGTTCCCATGAGGCACAGGGTCAAGCCTGATTTGCATATGGCTGGGTTCAAACTGGAATGGCATGGTGAGCAAAAGAACGATGTATTTAGGCCCAGATCTCTGTACTGGGGTGAATGTATGACATTGTTCTGCATTCTGTCCATCAACTGTTGTTTTTGCATTCAGTTTCCAGCCACATGAGCTATATTCTTAAGGTGGTAAACATTTAGGGCCCGGATTAGACATTGTAGCACTTGTAATACAACAGACGGGATCTCCATCTCGTCTGTGATGGAGTAGCTCATTCATCCAACTCTCAATATGGCAATCGGACTTTTAAATTAGCATATTTGACAATTTGTAAGTAAATCCCTGTTTGGCGCTCGCAAGTGACGTCAGTGGTAGGCGTCACCTGCCTACATCTCCGCCGCACGCCTCCCGCAGCGCGGGACGCGCTTGACAGAGGGCTGAGACCTGACATCTTCCCAGCGCCGTGAGGGCAACGGCAGCTTCGTATTTGCCTCAGAAGGGCTCCTAAGCAGGGAGCAATTACCCGGAAACAGACCTCCAGGTCCGCCGTGAGGGTAACGGCTCCATCAAGGAACTACACTCCCCAGGCTTCCCTGTTTGGCGCTCGCAGGTGACGTCAGTGGTAGGCGTCACCTGCCTATATCTCCACCGCACGCCTCCCGCAGCGCGGGACGTGCTTGACAGAGGGCTGAGACCTGACATCTTCCCAGCACCGTGAGGGCAACGGCAGCTTCGTATTTGCCTCAGAAGGTGACGTCAGTGGTAGGCGTCACCTGCCTACATCTCCGCCGCACGCCTCCCGCAGCGCCCGGGCGAAGCCCGGGCCAAGGGCGGGCCCATCCTTGCCCGTCATTGACAGGAAGAGGCAGGGCTGGGCCGCCCCCCTAACATTGACTCCATGCCCTTGGACAAAGGACAAGTGAAGTCTGCACATCATCACCGTGAGTAAACACCGATTTGAAATACTTTGGAACAAGAACAGTACTAGTAGTAAGTACCCAAGGACTGAAGTCTAGCCATGTTCACTTGGGGTCATATGACTGTAGTATGAACCAGTGGTAAGGAGATTGGACTGGCCCCCTTTTCACGTTCAGCCATCGAGGTTCTGAGCAAAAGAGACTTGCGAGTGTGGCTGGAGTAACTCTGAAGGTATAAAAGATATTGAGTAAAGGAGTTGGTGATCAACGGGGGTGTAGAAGACTTACACAGGGGTTACGGGAAATCCTGCAGGGGTTTGTTGAGTGGTTGGTGGGAGTACAAGTTGCCACACACTGCCTGGAGATTTAAGGGTAAGACAGAGATAGCATGGCAGGTACAGTTAGAACACGTTCAACCAAATCCAAACTAAGGTTACCCACCCCGTTAAAGCCGTCCTCAATGGAAGACGGCATACTGCCCCTACAGGTTCAACCCACGGCAATTGACCGCATGTTACAAAAAGCCATTGGGGCGGTCTCTAGTGAAATTGAACGCACAGAGAGACGCCTATCCCTTACCCCACTATTCGAATTATCGATTCCAACACAGGAGATAGACTGCGAGAGAGTGGAATCTTCCCCTCCCCAAATTGAAGAGTCTAGTGGCCTGGATCTTCCATGTGCCCAGCAGATCCTGGAGGGGGATACGGAAGACCAAATTAGGGGTATACCAACAGAGGCATGCAGGAAACGTAAAGCCGGCCCAATGAAATTCAGATCAAAGAGACCCAAAACTGGTAATGCCCCGTCCACTACGAAAACTAAATTTGGGATAGGGAGGGAGGCTGAGCCTAAACAATATGCAATTCCACCAACCTGGATGTCGCAAATAGTGGCTGACCTACAATCACAACTGGAAACTCGTAAGCAGACTGGATAAGATAGTTAATGAAGTAAAAATCAGAGATAGGGCATCAAAGTCAGCATCTGATACCACTCTTACCACTAGTGTTAGTGGTCCCAATCGTGCCCCTGCGGAAGAGGGACAATCCAGTAACTTAGAGGAGGGACAAGCACAAGCTATACAGACATCAGTACGAGAGGCTCATATAATGCAGCAGACTAAGCCCGTAAGCCAAAAGGGGAAGGATCAGCAAAAGGGAGTGCAAGGGCAGAACTCAAATGCCACACCAAGGGACCATTTAAGTCCCTCGAACATAGTTCAAACAAATCAAGCAACCTGTCAACCAACGAGTGTGCCTAGGCTAGCACCTATAGTTTCCCTCCCAACGATAAATCTACCGCCAAAAGCGAGCCCATTAGTATTGATTCTTGCAGGGGTCCCAGAACTTAAGGGCGATCAGAAGGAGTCCCATCAGGAATTGAAAAATAAGGTTATACATTGGCTGAGTTGTAACAAACCTTTGCCACAGGGGAAAGACGGGGAGATCCTTTTATTCAGGAGGGTGAACTGGCTTGGCAACAGGCACAAAGACATCACAGGAAACTGCATCATTATTAATTTCAGGGATAGCAGCGTAGTTAAATACATCCTAAGAGGGGATATAGCAAAATATAGCAGGAATATAAAACCCCTGCCCTTGGATTACTTTTATCCCCGTCAACTTGCCCCAAATGTGGGAAGACGTCATGAGGGTGGACAAAGGGAGATAACTCGCATAAATCCTCATGCAATTCAGGGATGCCAGGGAGAAAGGCAGGGGACGTGGGAAGTAGGCTTGGCTAGGTGGGAAAATAGGTTTACCCCCCTTATGTCTCTAGAGGATAATGACTGACTAACCCATCCTTCTGTCACAATGTCACACCAAAGAAATGAAGAGAAACCCAATAACCTGGGGGATGAGGTAAATGAACTGTTGAGTATATTACAGGTTGTCTCCCCCTTAGTTAAGCAGCAAATGAACAACATAGATCAGTTAGCATTATCATTGGAAATAAGAGAGGTTGAGCCCGCTGATCAGCCAATTGCCCCCAGTGAAGATACGTCATGTCCCAATAGAGTGGAAAGTGAGATAGAGGAAGGCGGTACATCTCAGGGTTACGAGGGAATAAGAGGGGAGTCAAGGGCGATAGGAGGTTTAGGTGGGGCACAAGACATTACCCAAAGACCGGGTCAGGTAAGAAAGTTAGAGGGTGGTCTAAATATTATCTCCTGGAATACGGCCGGATTGGCAAGTAAGTTTCATAACCAGGAGTGGAGGGAATATATCACAAAATTCGAGGTAATAGGCCTCCAGGAAACCTGGGTGACTGAAAATAGCTCTTTTCATATACAGGGTTTTAAATGTTTTTTCATTCCAGCCCTTAAATCCAGCTCTGGCAGAGCCATGGGGGGCTTGTCCATATATGTGGACTTAAGGGTGCAAGGCAAGTGGTTAAACATATTAAGCCCATCCCGTAATGTACAGGTCGTAAGGTTTGAGGGGAAGGGACTTGGCCTGATATTATACAATATATATAACCTGGGTGATGGTAGAGAGAAAAACGACACATTGGGAGCACTAGACTCTATATTGAGGAAGGATTACCCATACACAAATGGAGCAATGCACCCATCTCATATAATTATGGGCGATTTAAATACTCATTTATGCCCATTTTTGCTTCCAATAAGCTCAGACTGGTCACGCTGCCCCTCAAAAAAAGGTCCCCATTTTGCCCATACACCAGAAGGTAGAGACCTGAGCAAGCTCCTGATTAGCCACAACATGGAACACACAATAGATATGATGGCCACGGAAAGTGACGGCACCCTCCCCCCGACTTTTAAAGGGAGAGGGTGCTCGTCAATCATTGACTATTTTTTAGTCTCTAGGTCCCTCAAGCACTGGATCATAGCGGTTGGAATTGAGTGGAGCCCATTCAGTGATCAAAACCCTCTAATAATGAAACTACAGTACCAGGTTTCACCCAGGACATGTATAGTGGGGGGTAGCATAGTGAAGTACTGGGTATTTTAGACCCAGCGGTGCAGGGGCACACACCCTATGACTTCTGGGTTCACCCTGTTCCGGACCTACAGAAACACAGAGTCTTCTGGGTGAAGTCAAAGATTCGTTTATTGGCTGCAGACCAATGACAGGTATCCTAGAAGTACAACAGCGTGTATGTTCTCAGGAGACTGCTGAAAATCATAGGAACGGACTTCTCCTTAAGTACAAAATATCATGCTCCAGGCACACATTCCTTGGTTTACGATATGGCCATTATAAGTATACATTACAAACGAAAAAGCAGAGTCATGATGACCATCCCACATTCCAGTTCGGCCAGCCCACAATGATTTACACAGTAAGACTCAGATCCCACGTTTGATGTAAAGAGACCCCCCAATAAACATGAGCATCTCCTGTTTTGGGAAACAAGTCATAAAACAGGAACAAGCAGGTGTGGAAGAGATTAGCCGGGGGATTGTATAGAATGAAAGGGTTTTATGACGGGTCAAGCCCTGATGCTAATCACAGGTGGACGGAGGAAGGGGAGCTCGTGAGACTGGTTTGACCCGGGGCAGCAGGGCCAGCTGCCCAGGTCACAGAGAAGTCAGAGGGAAAGCCCACGTACTGTAAGGCCCGTATTAACTCCATCATAGCCTATGTGAGGGCAATGACAAGATGGCCACTGCTTCCAAAATGGAACCCGCGTAATGGAGCAGAATAACGTGTACACAGTGCATTCACAGCTAGAACGATATATAAAGCACTCGTACGTGCCGCATTTACCATTTGCGGTTTGCTAATACCAAGGTAGACAGGGGTAGGGCCCTGTCCCCTACGCGGTCCCGAATATTAAAGTACGACAGACCCTCCTTTTGCCCTTACATAGGCAATCACTATACTCATCTTAATCCGAGTCTAGGTCAATGTTCACAAAGTCATGGAGATGTTGCTGTAGCATCATCCTATTACTTAGCTCGTCCCTCGATACAGGTTTCCTTACACATAAGGTAGTACAGAGACCACATATCGCAGGAGCACACTGTATGCACAGACAGAACAGGAAAAGAATGGCTAAGATCATTCCAATGACCATTAGAACTTTCCAACCCCAGGCAGATATCAATTCCCAGAACCACCCCACCAGTGACCAATCTCCCTTATCCACGTGTATGGCTTCAGATATTTTATGGAGTTTGGAGATGGCTTGATACACTGTTGGAGCATTATCTGGTATGAAAATGCAGCAACTGGATTGGATGACCTTGCATACCCCACCGCGGTCTGCAAGAATAACGTCTAGAACCATGCGGTTCTGCAAAGTCATAAGGCGATCCGCTTGGAGCTCAGCTGTCAGATTACTAAGGGCACCAGCCGTTACATTGACAGTGGATTCAACCACACGTGTCAGCTGTCTCAGGTTCCTACTATTGACCATAGGTCCCCAAAACGGCAGGAAACCCAAGAAGAAGTCTCCCGCTTCCTGACCGGCAGTATCCTCCTTACTAATCACACCTCTCACAACTCTGGTCTTGTGATAGTCAGAGGCAGCAGTAAATGTCGGCGGTAGCAAGTTCGCAATATAACATGTGCCCGAGAAATCAGGGGGCAGCCATGTATATGCTCGGTCATGACAGATGAAATATGTGCCCTTAGCAGCCAAAAACGCAGGGGAAAACTGTGACGGGAAGGTGTACGTTTCAGTACAGTCACTTCTTCCCAGTTGAGCTCTAGGATTCTGACCATTACCCTGTAAGCAGAACCGACCCATGTGGGGTACGACCCAGATTGGAGATGAGATTTTTCGCTGTCTTTCACCCAGACTAATACTATACCCCGTCGCGTTCCATCCTACATAAGGTCTCAGCTCTTCTTTGGGAATGGATGAGTATGCATCAATATCTCTACTCATATCGGCAACTCCTTTCATCAAAGCCTTATTATTGGTGATAGGTCTGATGGAACGCGGTTGGCGAGGGGAGTATGTATCTAGAGCATAGAGAAACATGGTTTGGAATGCCCATGACGATCCATTGTAACTGTACGGTAGCACCAGGTAGGGAATACCCTTGTTAATGGTATGTGGCATTAACCCACACACCCAGCAATTGGTCGTATTCATTACCAGTTGGTGCTGGTGCAAGAGCTGGATAAACGAGTTATTTACGAACTCTGATCGTCTGGTCTGTTCGTGCTCAGGCAAAGGGTGAAAAGAGTGAGAGGAGGTAGTAGAAAGAGATATAGGCTGTTGAGTGGGTGCAATGGGCTTTTGAGCGGAGAAAAACACAAATCCTACAATAAACATTATTATGCTACACAGTGTAAAAAAGCACAAAAAGACAAAACATTTACTTTTCACAATTCTACACATCCTTGCGTTAGAGTTCATTTCCTCAATCGGTCTCTCCATCTTAAAAAACTCCATCCTCTACTCGGGCCGCTCGCGGTGGATGAGTTTCTTCTGCTAAGGAGTACGCCTGTCAGTCCAGGGAAACGCCTTAAACCAACCAGAACCGTCGACCTAGCGTCTTCGGCCTGTACCCCAAAGTCTTGGCACCGCGACCCTGCGGCAGAACCCGGATGGTGGTTCGAAAAACAAAAATCAAGAAAGTCCTTCAGATGGGAGAGCAAAAAATGTCAAAAGGAAAATAGTGAGGAAATCTTTATTTGTCCGTGGGCCTAGGTCTCAAATTATAGCGGAGACGGCCAGGTGCTGTTTGGTCTCGGAACAAAAGTTCAGGCTCAGTGGTGTCCAGTCGACTTGATGGTGGCACAGCTTCCTGCAGAATATTGTCACTCTCTTGGTCTGAAACTGTGCCTTTTAGGCGTGCGTCACTGAATGGTACAAAGCGAGGTACAATGTCTGTCTCTGAGTCGGCGATACCCTCCTTGACCCACTGGTCATATGGCAGAGGCAAGGGGACTACCTTGCAGTGGGTACCATGAATCCAGTGCTTCTTCCCTTTCACTCGCACTGCTGATCTTGTCGAAAGAAGAACAAGATGAGGGCCGATCCAGCGAGGCTCGTCGTTGCTCTTGCGCTGGAAATTTCGGACCAGGACCCACGAGCCAGGGTTGATAGGGTGTCCAGGAGATTCAGAGGCTTGGGGAAGAGTATCATGTACCTGTTGGTGCAAAACACGCAGTTTAACAGTCAAATCATACAGGTAATCGAGCAGTACTGGATGCTCTATTTCGCTAAATTTCGCCGGTCTTGGCACGCCCCATACATTACCCGGGCGGCCAAAGACGACCTCATAAGGACTAAGTCCCACTCGTGAGTGTATGGTCATTCTGGTGGACAGAAGTGCTAGAGGTAGAGCGTCAGGCCATTTAAGACCGGTGCTCGCTTGAATTTTGGCCAGCTTGAGCTTTAAGGCTCCATTGTAGCGTTCTACTAATCCAGCTGATTGGGGGTGATTTGCAGCGTGGAACTTCTGCTTTATCCCTAGCCCTTCACATACATTCTTCATCACTTTACCTACAAACTCACTTCCGTTATCACACCACACCATTCTTGGCATCCCAAACCTAGGAAAAAATTCCTTCACAAGGGCTTTGGCTGTGGATAGGGCAGTGTTATCTTTCAGGGGATAAGCCTCAATCCATTTTGAGAAAGCACAAACAACCACCAATACATATTTCAGGTTGTTGCATCTTTCCATGTGCATAAAGTCCAGCTGCAAAACTTCAAATGGACATGATGGGGGTGCAAAGTGACCAGCCGGAGTTGGGGTTCCCCTACCAGGGTTGTACTTCAAGCATACTATGCAATTCTTGACCACATTCTCTGCACACTTGGGAATCCCAGCATTCTGCCATACTGGAGCCAACAACTTACATATACCTTTTGTACTGATATGTGCCATTCCATGTGCCATAGTAACCACTGGAAGCACATATGCATCAGGCAACAACCATCGCCTATGTTCTGTCAGATCAATCCAACAACCATTCTCATCCAACTTACCCATACTTTCTCTCCACTTGCTCAACTCTTCCTCTGTGGCTTCAGCTTGAAGCGACTTCACACTCTCTATTGTGTTCTCACACATTCCCACATCATTAACCCATCTTGCGGGACCTGCAACATACATTCTAGTCTTCACATTCTGTGCTGTTTCTCTCGCGGTCTCATCAGCAAACGCATTCCCATGTCCAACATCATCTGTGACTTTCCTGTGCGCACTGCATTTCATGATCGCAACTTGCAACGGTAGGGTCAGTGACTCAAGGAGATCATTCACCAACTTGCCATTCTGAATTTTAGCTCCATGCGACGTCAGGAACCCACGCTCCTTCCACAAACGCCCAAAATTATGAGCCACGCCAAAGGCGTACTGGCTATCTGTGTATATGTTCACTCTCATTCCTTCAGACAACACACATGCTCTCGTGAGGGCGATTAATTCTGCTGCTTGGGCCGAATTATGTGGCACTCGTGCAGTTTCCACGACCGTGTGCAAAGTGGTGATAGCATATGCAGCAGTCGTGTCACCATTAGGGAGCTTAAAACATGAACCATCTACCCATAAAGTGCCATCACACTCAGTCAGGGGAGTATCCTTTAAATCTACTCTCCCTTTCGTCTCTTCTTCTGTTCTGAACAGACAGTCATGTTGCTCAATCTCATCTGAGTCTGCTGGAATTGGCAACAATGTAGCGGGATTCAGCGTATTGCATCTTTTTATGTGTATGTGATTAGCTAACAGTGTAAGTTCATAACCTGATAATAGCGCACTAGTCAAGTGTTGTGTCTTGGTCCTATTTAATAATGTGTCTACAGCATGTGGAACCATAACAATCAATGTGTTGTCCATTACCAAACCAGCAGATTGTCGGATAGACATCGCTGCAGCAGCTGTCGCTCTCAGACAGCTTGGCAATGCCCTCGCTACAGGGTCCAAGGTTGATGAAAAATATGCGCATGGGCGCGGTCTGTCACCAAAAGGCTGTGTTAACACTGACAACGCACATCCATCTTTCTCGTGAACATACAATGTAAAAGGCTTACTGTAGTCGGGAGTACCCAACACAGGTGCTGAACATAATGCATTACGCAATTCCATAAAACTTTTCTGGCACTCTTCAGACCATGGGATAGGATTCGGCGTGTCTTTGCATGTTAAGGCTAACAAAGGTTTTGCCAATAAGGAAAAACTAGGGATCCAATGCCTACAGTATGAAGTGATGCCCAAGAAAGCACGCACTTCTCTCTGTGTCTTTGGCACACTCAACTGTGCAATGGCTTGAATTCTTTCTGGGGTCAGTTTCCTTCCCTCCTTCGATAAGAGATGACCTAAGTAGGTCACTTCTTGTCGACAATATTGCAGCTTAGAGAGAGACACTTTGTGATGGAAAGCGGATAAATGGCGCAACAGTGATAATGTGGCTTCTTTACAGATCTTTTCAGTATCCGCAGCGATCAGTAAATCGTCCACGTACTGAATCAGGATAGCGCCAATAGGTAAAACAAGTGCATCAAGCTGCGCTTTCAAAGCTTGACTGTATATTGATGGACTCTCACAGTAGCCCTGGGGAGCGCGTTTGAAGCGGAAGCTTCGGCCTCCCAGACTAAAACCAAAAATATCTCTGCTCTCTTCTGCAATTGGGATACTAAAGAAAGCATTCTTTAAATCGATCACTGAAAACCATGCAGCAGAGGCTGGAATCATCGTTAACAAGGCAGTTATATCAGGGACAACCGGAAACTGTGGCACAACAATCTTATTAACTTCTCTAAGATCAATCACAAATCTGTAAACAGGTGGCTGTGAAGGGTCCGTTCGTTTTAAGACAGGTAAAATCGGACTATTGCAAACGTTGCCTCTTGTCTCCTCAATCACACCCTTATTAATCAAGTCGCTGACGATGTCTAACAATGCTTTCTGTCCTTCATTAGAGATCTTGTACTGGGGGAATACGTGGCAGTCTGACATTAGCCTTTAAAGTCACCACATATGGCGGTATCTCCAAGAGGCCCACATCATTGGGACCAGTAGCCCAAAGGGCATCCGGAAGGGATGACAATTCAGGTGGCATCGTGTTTTTAGACAAATACATTGGGGAAACCACTTTCTTGCCTAATGTAAGTTGTACTCCTGAAGGAGAACAATACAGTGTAGCGTGTAATCTTTTCAACAAATCTAATCCCAGCAAATTCTCACCACAACCCGTTGTCAGGATCAGGGGTGCTTTCAGTTCACAAGGTCCAACAGAAAGTGACATGGGACTAGAAATCGGATTCCTTACTGGGGCGCCAGAAAAACCTACTGAAACATTTATATCGCCAGACAAAGGTGCGCCAGGGAGTTTTGAATGCATGATTGAACTCTTTGCAGCACCAGTGTCTAGCAGAAAAGGCTCCATTACATTTGCTGTAGTCACCTTAACATACGGTCCACTCTGATCCACTGGCACTGAAACAACTCCCTCTCTCTGTCTATGGCTGTCCTAGTAATCATTACTTTCTGCATCACCGTCCTCTGCATAATAATCATTATTATAATACTGGGCCGTATTACTAGTCGCGTTAGCTTGCTGATCAAAGCTATTGATGGTACTTTGAGGCGGCAGAGGACGCGCGTTCTGGGGAGCACTTCCACGCCCTCTGCCTCTAGGAGCTTGCTGACCACCCCTACCTCTTGCGCCATACGCATTACCGTTCCGCTGCATTAATTTAGGGCAACTGTATTTATAATGACCTTCCTCTTTACAATATGAACATTGGTTGGGACCTACAGGGACACGTGGTTGATAATACCCATTCATTTGCTGATTGTTCTGAAACTGTTGGGGTTAGTGATAGACACCTTGGGGTTGCCTATAATTATTCTGACCTCCACGTGGTGGGTAAGCCTGCTGTAAAAGGACCTTCGTCTTTAGTTCCTTCGTTTTCTTTTCTGTTCTATCTTTCTTGTCCTTATCTCTATTTTCATAATACTGTGCAGTAGCCAGTATTTGCGCTGAAGAAGAAACAGCCCAAGAACTTTCAGAATCTTTCAACTTTTTACACAGGTCAGGAAGTAAATTCTGCACAAACTTATCCACAAACAGCCGTTGGCCACCCTCAGTACTCATATCTTGCCCACTGTGATCAATAAACGTTTCTTCAAACCTAGTAAAGAAGTCTGACACTGTCTCGTCTTTCTTCTGCTTGCATGCGGATAACTTGTCCCAATTTACGCGCATCGCAGGCATTAGTGTCTTCATATACGTGATGATTCTACCAGGCAATTCAGCTACTAAAGGTTCTGGTTTCGCACCACCAGTTTGTCTAGCATCAGCAGCAACAATGTTAGTCCATGTATCCCCTAGTTCTGCATTGTGATCTACATTACGAATTGATCCCCATAGAGGCTGTGGAACAACATTGCCAAACAACATGTCTATATCGGCCAGATTCATAATGCATGACCCTGCCGTCTGTGACAACTCTTTATAATAACCTGCTGGGTTCTTACGAGGATCAGGTAAGGACTGCTTAAGCGCTAACACCTCAGAGCGCTTCCATGGAACATGCACCCAAACACGCTGGAAATGCGCTGCCACAGCGGGGTTACCACCGACAGCTGCAACCGCTTCCTTCCATACCGGGGGAACTTCTCTCATAGGGTATTGTCGCGCTTTTGCCTTTTTCCCCACAAGGACCTCTTGTTCAAACAATGACTGTTGGCAATCGTCATTCCTAAAGGACAATACAACCGCAACTGCTTTATCTACTTCGCGGTCCACAATTATACCAGTTCCAAAATCGAACCTCACTCTACACAATTCCTGCGGACTCGGATTTTTACCACTATCCTCCAATTCTTCACAGAGAATTTCGCACATTTTCTCGAACACATATCTCTGTTTCGGGGCATCCCATTGATGGAAAGTGTTAACAACTGATTCCACATTATACAGTGAAGGAAAAACGATCCATCTACGCGCCATGTGATCTATTACCTTCTTCTCATCGGGGTTAGGCAATTGGCTGCGCAACTGCTTACGCCGTACACCAGGAGTTGCACCAGATGACCCAAAGAGAGGAGACATTAATGTAGTAACCACATTAGCTAAGCGCTGTCGCGCTGAAGGAGAAGTTGAGGCGAGAACAGGGGGAAAAACAGAGGGAAGAAAAGAGGATGTAGAGACAGGTACTGGAGTGGTGGAAGGAAGAGTGTTAGGGGAGGCAGTTACTGGATTAGGCAAAGTCGCAGGAAGTGCGGGGGCAGTTGGAAACACAACTGGCAGCCCTTGAGAGGGCTGCGCTATAGGAATAAGAGCCGGCTGCAAAGCAGCTGGCGGTTGCGGCAAAGCTTGCAGTATATGTACTGGAGGCGGCATATTTACAAGCTGGGGAGGCGCCGTGGCAGTTTGAGCATATGGGGGTGGCGAACTCAACAAATGTGACATCAGGGGATCTTTCTCCTTTTCTTCGGACTCATCCTGCTTAGAATGTGGCAAAGCTGGGTAACATTTGTCAATCCCTAACTTACGCTGCCTGTGCAATTGCTCATTCATCTGCTCCTCTTCATTGTCTTTAAATTGTACAGCTGCTTGCATTACTGACATACCTCTCTCTCTTTTATTCTTTTTCGCTAACTTAATTTCCTTCTGTTTGGCTTCCTTTCGCCATAAGCGGAAAGAGTCAAACATCGCCGGCCGGGCTTTCTTCTTAAACAATTTAATTTCCAAATTATCTAAAATATCGGTATCAAAACTACCATTTTGGGGCCATTTTAAAACACCATCTTTCCTGGTGTAGTGGATCCACACTTCGTTATATGCAATGGGGCCTACGCCATGTTTCACATAGAGCTCGTAAGTTGGAGTTCCAACCGGAGGAACCGGACATGATTCCTCTAGCTGGAAATCTTTTCCACAACCCAAACAGAATAATCTACCAAATAGTCCAGAACCAGGCATCTTCGCTCACTAGTCTAGATCCAAACGTCAAAGGATTATCGAATACGATATTCTCGTGAATACACGAATCCTCTGGTTTTGGCGTTTGCAAACTCCAAAGTACCAATTCAAATGATCTCGAAGGATACCAAAACAAATGGGAGACGCTCCACTTATACTTAACTGAATATTGCTGATCGATGGCGTCACCAGAAGACTCTCTCGATTGTTTCGCTCTCTCAAAACTCGTCAAGGGTCCAAAACAGGTCGATTAATCAGGGCAGCAGTCCTTCGTAGCCGTCGGGACGCGGAGAACCTCGCAGAAAAGACTTTCGGACCACGTCGACATGCAGGGGTCGATGAAGTGGCGGCCTTCCTCCGGAATTTCCACACGAAGCTCCTCACGAACCTCTGGCTTGGACTGGTACCGCTGAAATCGCCCCACGTTGGGCGCCAAACTGAAGTACTGGGTATTTTAGACCCAGCGGTGCAGGGGCACACACCCTATGACTTCTGGGTTCACCCTGTTCCGGACCTACAGAAACACAGAGTCTTCTGGGTGAAGTCAAAGATTCGTTTATTGGCTGCAGACCAATGACAGGTATCCTAGAAGTACAACAGCGTGTATGTTCTCAGGAGACTGCTGAAAATCATAGGAACGGACTTCTCCTTAAGTACAAAATATCATGCTCCAGGCACACATTCCTTGGTTTACGATATGGCCATTATAAGTATACATTACAAACGAAAAAGCAGAGTCATGATGACCATCCCACATTCCAGTTCGGCCAGCCCACAATGATTTACACAGTAAGACTCAGATCCCACGTTTGATGTAAAGAGACCCCCCAATAAACATGAGCATCTCCTGTTTTGGGAAACAAGTCATAAAGCAGGAACAAGCAGGTGTGGAAGAGATTAGCCGGGGGATTGTATAGAATGAAAGGGTTTTATGACGGGTCAAGCCCTGATGCTAATCACAGGTGGACGGAGGAAGGGGAGCTCGTGAGACTGGTTTGACCCGGGGCAGCAGGGCCAGCTGCCCAGGTCACAGAGAAGTCAGAGGGAAAGCCCACGTACTGTAAGGCCCGTATTAACTCCATCATAGCCTATGTGAGGGCAATGACAAGATGGCCACTGCTTCCAAAATGGAACCCGCGTAATGGAGCAGAATAACGTGTACACAGTGCATTCACAGCTAGAACGATATATAAAGCACTCGTACGTGCCGCATTTACCATTTGCGGTTTGCTAATACCAAGGTAGACAGGGGTAGGGCCCTGTCCCCTACGCGGTCCCGAATATTAAAGTACGACAATAGAGAGGGCAACAGACCAAGGAAGGCGGCTTAAGTGGGCTAAGATTGAGTGTACAGCATTTTATAGAGCCCTGATTGAGCAAGGGAAACAGCCCAATGAAGAATGTCTTGACCTAGCTACTGAGGGGCCACAATTATTAAGCGCATTTGGGAGGATTACCAGTTTGGTTAATGGGCTTTTAACAACACGAACCGTAAAAAGAATCCTAAATCAACCAAGATGGTTCGATAGTGACTGCTCACGGGCCCTTAGAGAGTTAAAAAGTTGCCTAAAACAGAAGCCCAGGAACATAGACAGGGTCACCCAGTGCAGAGCAAAATATAAGGCCGAGGTCAAAAGAAGGAAATTAGCTCTTCAGGGGGAAGTGTGTACCGACTTAAGGGAGGCAGCAGAAAGTAGGGATCTCTCAAAATTTTGGAGCATAATTAATAAACCCTGCTTTCATGATAGCCGCACCCCGGAGGTTGGTGTAAATATCCTCCCGGAGCAGTGGGTCTCACATTTTAAGAGCCTGTACAATCATGGAAAGATGATTGTTGCCCCCGAGGAAGGTGTTACCCCGCAGGAACAGCTGGTCGAGTTTACCCTAGCTGAAATATCTGTGGGAATTGAGGGCCTATCAAAAAATAAGGCACCAGGCCCTGACGGGGTACCACCCGACCTGTTCATCAGTAATGTGCAGTTATGGGCCCCATTAATGACTAGGGTAATAAATGCAGCAATCATGTTCGGTCTGCCGCGATCCTGGTCAACTGCCATTATCGTCACTATTTTCAAGAAGGGCAACAGGGATAACCCCCAGTGTTACCGGCCTATCTCACTGATTGATGTCTCTGCTAAGATCTTGGGAAGGGTAATCCTTAACAGATTAATTGAATGGACCGAGGATAATAACATCATCTCGGACATTCAATATGGATTTAGATCAGGGAGGTCAACTAGTGATCAATGTTTGAACCTATACATGCTAGTCGCCAAGTATACTAAGACAAGTAATGAATCCATCCATTTAGGGTTCATGGACTTGGAGGCTGCCTTTGATCATGTAAACAGGGACAAATTGTGGCTAATGATGAGCCAACTTGGTATTGATCAGGGTCTGATTACAATTCTTAGGGAATTACATAGAGACACCACAGCTAGGGTACGTTACAATACCGAAGGGGGCCTTACTGAAGCTTTTGTGTGCTCTAGCGGGGTGAGACAGGGGTGCATTCTTGCGCCCTTTTTATTTTCTCTTTATATCAACAACTTAGAGCATACCCTGATTGCTTTAAATACTGACTGCCCGAGAATTGGTACGCGTCAAATTCCAGTTCTGCTTTACGCAGATGACGCAGTTTTGCTAGCCCGTACCCCGAAAAGCCTACAGATCTTAATTAATGGTTTTGTGAAGTTTATGGGAACCTTAGACCTTTCTGTAAATCTTGGCAAATCTTTTGTAATGATGGCAGGCAACAATCACACAGAATTGGGACTCATACACTGGATAAAGTGCAGATCTTCTCCTATCTAGGGATATTGTTCGATGAGAGGTTAAAATTCACATCCCTGGTAGAAAAGAGATGCGGAAAACTAATATCTTCAAATGGTGCAGTAATTAGTTATGGGCGGAGGTTAGGACGATGGTCTCCAGAACAAGTAATGCATTTGTATAGCTCTATCTGTTGCTCTAAAGCTCTGTATGGAGCAGAAGTCTGGGGTTTTGTAGACACAAAACAACTACAGCGGGAGGAAAATAAAAATTTTCGGTCCATATTAAAAATCCCTCAGAGTACTCCGGCTGTTATTGCCCACAGAGAGCTAGGGAGGCCACATATTGAAGACATGGTTAAATATAGACCCATCTTAGCGTGGCTCAATATTTGGACAAACCCAGAAGCCAAGATAAGTAGGCTAATATTGAGTGACTGCCTAGGAAGAGAAAGATGTATGAATATACCGTGGCTCAAGTATATCAAGACTACCTTGGAGAGTCTGGGCCACATAGAATTTTTTACTAATCCATCAGTAATTAGAGCTCAGGATAAACCCATGTTAAAAAGCTTGTTCCTGGTCCAAAGAAACACAAGTAGAACGTGGAAGAAGGGACCAAAGGGTCAGTGAACGCACAAAGCCTTATTAAGACTACTGTGGGAATGGAACCTTATCTCTACTTGATGTACAACGCACAGGACATATTTTTAATATCCCGTTTTAGGCTCAATCTTTTACCATATTTATTAGCTGATCCACTAGGCTATACTGTTTCGATTGAGCAGAAGGGTGCCTGCGGCTGCGACAACTTGTCTCCGCAGGACACCCTTCATTTTGTATTTTTTTGTTCTTTTTATTCCATTCCAAGGCGAAGTTTTTTAATTAATATTTTGAAAAGGGCCAATTTGACTCAAGCTAAACCAACGCTATTGTTTTTACAAAGGGCAGCTGACCCATTGACTTTGTGCTGTATATTGAATTTTATTAAAGTCGCATTGAGATTAAGATTAACTAAAGGACAGGCTTAAACTGTGATTGCCAAGAAGCTATGTACTCCTCATGTGATATGCTTTCCTTTTCTCATCAAAAGTTCTTATGATGTTGATTTAATTGTCTTTTTAAAATTCTGTATTGTGTATATATATTCTTTTATGGTGTTTTTAACAACCGAATAAAGAACTATTGATTGATTGATTGATTGACTATTGAATGTAAGTAAATATTTTTGTTGGTGTTGATGGTGATCTTCAAAGTATTTGTGTGCCTGCAAATGTGTTACTTTGTGACTGTCCACAAACATTTCTTCAACCCATTCCCACCCAGGGAACAATCTGAGATTCACTTCTAACAAGTGCTAGATTAAATCTATTTCCAGGTGGGAAGTTGAAGGAACTAAAAATTGGAGACGACATAGATAAAGGGATTACTCAATAGGGAAAAAAGTTTTTCACATGTTTTTACTTCTACTTCCTTTTGAATATTTCCAAAAATCTAATCATGTAAACTTGTTCAAGGGAACATGGAATTCTTATAAGAAAATGAAGACTACTCCTTGAAATACATCCTCTGTAGCTGTATGCTAACAGTCCTCCGGACAACCTTTGTGAATTAAAAAGCTGCTTGCTCATGTAATCCAAACACATAATAATATATGCAGCACTAGGTGTTGTGTATTGAGCCTATGATGAAGGGGTATAAAGGTGTTTGTCTATATGAATCACAGCAGCGTCACAATCACAATCTTTCTAGTGGTTTGTTCAGAGCCTGCACAATGAACATAGCTTTGAATATTACAGGTCTTCTGGGGTGTTATGTTTGTGATCTACTATTATACTTTGAATCAAGTCATGGTGTGCATCACAATTGTTTGTTTTTATCCATCACAACGAGGACCGTATGATATTGTGTGTTACACATCTGAGATTTTTGCTAACACTGTGATGACCACAACACTAGGGGCCAGATGTATCATCATTGCAGTTTGCGAGTTCTTAATAGCAAATTTTACCGATTCGCTATTAAGGATTAGCAAAATGCAATGTATGTAGGTTTCGCAATACTAATTGTGATTTCTACATATTCCTTAATTGCGAACCGCATATTGCTATTCGCAATTAAGGAATACCTTCCCATTCATTCCTATGGGTCAAGAGGCCCATTGGAAAGAATGGGAAGACATTTGCAATTTGTGAGTACCCAATAGGTACTCGCAAAATTGCGAATGCAATTTCAAGGGTGCATGGGTGCCAAAAGGACACCCTGTTGCCCCCATGAAATGTGCTTGTGTGCACATGTGGCACACATACATGCCCTAAGGGGTATTATGTGCGCCACATGGCACTTTGAAAAATGCAAAAAAGTCCATTTTTCTAGGAAATCACAAATTACCACCAACCTGAAGTTAGTGGTAATTTGCGATTCCTTAAGGCCAAATCGCAAATTTCTCGTGTTTCCAGAATTGCATTGAAGGAATCAAAATTTGTGATTCCTTAAATGCATTCGCAAAATAGAGAATCGCAAATTTTGCAGTTTCCTATTTTGCGATGGCCTTTTGGGATGATACATCCCAAAAGGCTTTTTCCCATTCGCAAACCGGCCGATTCCGAGAATCGGCCCGTTTGCTAACGGGAAAAGGGCTTGATACATCTGGCCCTTGGTCTGTTGCAAAGTTTTCCTATTATCCAAACTACTGTTACCAAGAATTTACTTCTTTCCATCACAAATAGGATTATATTACATTGTATGTTACAAATTATTTTAAGTTTAGCAAGTGCAATGAGCACTAGATTCCATGACGTGTTACAAGATTGTTTGCCTTGATACATCACATTAAGGAGCACATCATGCTGTCTGTTAGTAATATGAGGCAGTATCTATTTATAACAGAGGACAATCTCATACAATGTTTTACAAAGATGTGCATGCTTTAACCATCACCAGGAGGGGAATATCATGCAGTGCACTAAAACTACATGATGGTTTATCTCTTCATTTGTAATTCATTGCAGAGAATTTATGATGTGCAGACATACCACCATAAGGCTGCCTGAAGATACTTCACAGAAACAGACCAGTTTCTCATAAAGACTGCTTTCTGGTGAGAGACTGGTTCCCCCTGGTGTCAATAAATATGAATTGTTTAAAAATTGTAGTCCATCAAACTCATTACAGAATCACACTGCATGTTTTAACTCTGTGTGTTATTACACTGCACTCTGAAAAAAAAACACAGGAGTGTTTTTATCCATCAGAATGTGGACTACATCGTGGTAGGCAATTCATGTGACCATGTGTATAGCATGTGAGCTTTTACATATTGCAAAAAAGGGCACATTCTGGCGCAGTGTACAGAATTTTGTTGAGATTTGTAACATATTATAGACCCTGCCACAACTTTATATGTGTATCAAGCATATGAACATCATTTCAGAACACTGCAAACAACTTCATATTGTGTGTCACAACAAATCTCTGCCGGTTTGCTGACCGGAAGTGCAGTTAGCACACCAGCATTCTCAACCAGCCTTCAGCCCTACAAAAGGCGGGGCTGGGCAGCAGACGCGCGCGGTGGATACTCTGCTAGCGCAGACCGCATGTCTCCTACTACTGACAAACACAGGTTATGTGTATTCCTTAATTATCGCAAATTGTATTGAATTAGCTGTGAGAAACACTTGAATTTGTATTTTGTGTTTTTAGCTTTTCGCTGCTTTCACCCCCAATTTTAATTGTGCCGTATTTACTCTCTTTTAAACTTGGAAAGCACTTACCTGATAGTAGTTGCCTGTGTCCTCGGTCCGCCACGGCTTGTGCCGATTGAGCGGAGGGACGAGAAGGTGTCAGTTTCACTTCCGGTCTGCCGGTTTGCCGACCGGAAGTGCAGTTAGCACACCAGCATTCTCAACCAGCCTTCAGCCCTACAAAAGGCGAGGCTGGGCAGCGGACGCGCGCAGTGGCGCGCCGGCGGCACGCCGAAGGCAAGACCGTCTGCGCCCGTCCGCGCAAGACTGCTGCCAGCTGCCACGACCCCTGCCTTTTTAAAAAATCTATATACAGTCCACTCTGTCTCCTCCTTTGATTTGGTAAGCCACCGAAATGACTCAAGTCAGGAGTTGAAAGATCTTAACCACTTATCTATCAAACATCTAGCTACACTAGAAGTTATAACTACAAGTGGGGTGCAAAGAACCTTATGTCCTAGCATACCAGCTCCCCCTAGTGAAACCCAAGTCACATGTCACTCCAACCATACTAAAATCTCCAAACCACTAAAACTACTATATTTCAATGCACGTTCCATCCCCAAACACGCTTTTGAAATATGAAGTCTCATTGACTCGGAATTACCAGATATCTGTTTTATCACAGAAACCTGGTTGCACGAGCATGCCTCTCCAGACGTGGTCACTGCTTTTCCTCCACAATACAACATAATAAGAGTGGATAGGGAAAAGAATAGAGGAGGCGGCCTGCTTATAGCCACTATTCCGGATGTGAACATCACCTCTTTAGAAACCATAAGCACAGATAAAATGGAACTATGTGTCTTTAAAATGGAGGGTCTGTTAGGAGGAACATGGAGAGGAGCTTTAGTATATAGACCTCCCGGCCCCAAAAATGACTTTCCATATAAGCTACTGGAGATAATTGCTCCACATGCATTAGCCTCAGATTTTTTCCTTTTGTTAGGAGATTTTATTTACCATGCGGTATTATTACAGGACCCAGACACAGATAAGTTAATTTCTAGTATCAGTACCCTGGAACTAGTCCAATTGGTAATCGGGCCCACTCATATTGCGGGTCACACGTTTGACTTACTGTTAACAAACTCTAAAGAGGTTAAGGTTGAGTCTCCACTATCATTATTATGGTCGGACCACAGCCTATTAAAATGTGTTATTTTAGACCACACCATCAACACGGTCCCCAGGAAGGAATCAGTTTGGCGACGATCTTGGCACAAAGTCAGCTTACCTCTCTTTACTACCTACTTCAGTCCAACCCAACCCAGTCTAAATGTTAACATCGATTTAAGAGCAATTTCTCTAGAAAGAACAATAACTAATGCACTGGATAAAATTGCCCCTCTCACTAGAGTTACAGTTAAAACCCGAGCCGCTCCTTGGTTCACGGAACGATTAAAGTCAGCAAAGCTCTCCTGTAGGACTGCGGAGCGGAAATGGAGAAAAACTAAAGACCCAATAGACCGTGAATCATATAAAGGTGTTCACCACAAATATATAGAAAATATAAGACAAACAAAAAAACAATTTCTCCTAAATCGTATTGAGAAGGCAGCAAACTCAAACAAAGAGCTCTACCAAATCTTAAAAGAATTCTCTACTCCACCTGTTCAGACGCAGCCCTCTATCTCTCAGGACTGGATAGATTCCCTCTCCAAATTTTTTGATGATAAGATCATAACAATTCATAATTCCTTTCCCCCACTAGATACTATCAATGCCCCGGGAAATCTTTCCATAACTGCCTCTGATCCTCCTCACATTTTGGAAGAATTTACCCAAATGTAATTCTGAAGAAGTGACCAAAGCTATTAGAAGAGTAAAATCCGGTATTCCTACAGACCCCATGCCACCAAGAATTCTTCCAATCAGAGCCCCAGCGTTGTTAGACAGCCTCACCGATTTATTTAACAAGTCATTGTCAAAATCGGAAGTTCCTAAAATATGGAAAACTGCTAGAGTCAGGCATATACTAAAAAAATCTACTACAGACCCGAAGCTTCTTTCCAATTGACGTCCAATATCGTTGCTCCCCCATTTTGGTAAGATGCTCGAGTCACTGGTCAATAAACAGCTCGTTGTCCATCTTGAGAGCCAGGGACTGCTAGACCCCTCACAAGCGGGTTTCAGGGCAGCCCATAGCACTGAAATAGCTCTGCTGGAAGTAACTGACAACATCGGACTGGCATTGGACAGGGGGCAGTCATCTATCCTTGTCCTGCTAGATCTATCAGCAGCGTTTGACACCATCTCCCACAGTATTCTTGAACGTCGGCTCCGGGAGATTGGTGTCAGGGGAAAGGCTTTACAGTGGCTATAAAACTATCTGACCAATCGTACTACGATAGTACTGGTGGGGAATACCATCTCGTGTAGTAGATCAGTCAGGATGGGAGTACCACAGGGCTCTATTTTAGGCCCAACACTCTTCAACCTTTACATGACCCCTCTGGCCAAAGTGATCAGATCTTATGGCTTTGATGTCGTGTTGTATGCCGACGACACTCAGATCCTGATAACTCTTGGTCCAGATCCAATGGAAACTAAGTCTCGTTTTAGGGACTGTATGTCTCACATTGATAAGTGGATGTGCACCAACCACCTGCAGCTAAATGGAGGAAAAACTGAGATATGCTCTTTGGCAGGGCTTATGAGCACTGGTCACACGACTGGTGGCCCTTAAGCCTTGGCCCCTGTCCTACTCCAACACAGATGGTGTGAAATCTTGGCTTTCAAATGGACAATAAATTGTCAATGAAAGACCACATTAATAAGACAGTTAGCTCCTGCTTTGGCATCATGCGTAACTTGCGCAACGTTTTTAAATGGATTCCGACGGAGGCGAGAAAACCCCTAGTCCAGGGACTTATTATCAGCCGTATGGACTATGGGAACGCCCTGCTGGCATCCACAAATGATAACCTTCTTTCAAGGATGCAGGTTCTGCAGAATACAGCAGCGAGGTTGGTACTCAGTCTCCCACCAAGATCTCCGAATACGCTTTAAGATTATTTGCTTAACGCATAAGAATATGTACGTAAAAGGTCCAGGCTTTTGGGCCAAAAAGTTAAGCTGGTATCAACCTGGCAGAACTTTGAGATCCAGTAATCTAGCACTCCTCACATCTTCCACAATTCGTACCACTACTAATGGAGGGAGATCTTTCTCCTTCCTTGCTCCATGGTCTGGAACAAACTGCCCCTACATCTACGTACCATAAATGATCATAACTGTTTTCATAGGAAGTTAAAGACATGGCTGTTTGACATCTAATTACACCAAATCTATTTCATCTCAGAGTCATTCACCAGCGCCATGAGACTTTCGAGTGATATGTGTGCTAAATAAATATGGCAAAACCAAAGGAAATGATGGACGGAGTGTTGAACAATGCAAGCACTCACCCCCAGTCAACTGATCTGGGTTTAATCCATCACCGTTCTTTAGCCCACTCTGCCACCCCAGTTCAGACATGGCCATATACAAATCAGTCTGATCCTGTGCCTCATGGGAACAGTCCAGCCCAAACTGCCAAGCCATGTCTTCCCTGGACCGGAAACAAGCTTCCTCGGACCGGTTTCTGGCATTTCAGCCGTCTTCAGCCAGGCTTGCTTGAATCCAGTGGCAAAGTGAGCAAGGGACTCACGTCTGAGCATACCCTGCCAACTTATGGCGAACAAAGCAAAACCAAAGGCAATGATGGACGGAGTGTTGAACAATGCAAGCACTCACCCCCAGTCAACTGATCTGGGTTTAATCCATCACCGTTCTTTAGCCCACTCTGCTAAATAAATATCCCATGATTTGATTTGATTTGATGATTGTGCTCATTTATGCTTTACAATAGCTCCTATATAAATGTGGCTTATGCTCCTATGCGCACTTTATAGGTTAAACTGAGGATCATATTAAATTGTGTGAGACAGGTTTGTGTACCTTTGTCTGCCAGAGGGAATATGCTGCCTATTAGAGAGGTTGGTGTTTTTATCCATCACAATGAGGACAGAATCAAGGTGTGTGTCACAATTCTGCGTTTTTATCCAACGCAATGAGGACCACATTTTGGTGCATTTTAGACAAGTGTGCTTCTTCTATCACAGAGTAACATCATGTTGTATTGAACAAGTTCATGTTAATTTAGCCATCATTAAAAGTATCACATTAATGTGATTTAGTGTCATCACTTATTCCTTTAGCAGAAAGCTCTTATAACATTATGCTGTATATTTGCAATGTGTATGACATTAAGTAACTAAAAAAAACTATATTGTATTGTATCTTGGAAATGTGTGCACCTATCCATCACTATGACGGCTCTATACAGGAATGGTCCATAGGACATGAATCGTCCATCATAAAAAAGTACATGTACACTTGGAAAAAGATGACTATTGAATGTGAGCAAATATTTTTGGCCCATATGTATCATTCCAAATTGCAATCGCAAACGCCGAAATTCGCAGAATTTTGGCGTTTGCGATCGCAATTTTTCTCAGTGGTATGTATTAAAGAAAAATTGTCTCGCAAATTAAGGAATCGCAAAATTTGCGATTCCTTATTTTGCGATTGCATTTAAGGAATCGCAAATTGCTATTCCTTAAATGCATTGTAAGAAGCACAGAAAAAGTGCAATTTGGCCTTAAGGAATCGCAAATTACCACCAACTTCAACATGCCCTTCCTTAGGGCATGTATGTGTGCCACATGTGCACACATGCACATTTCAGGGATGCAACAGCATCCCTGGCACCCTTGAAATTGCATTCTCAATTTGCGATTCTCTAATTGAGAATCGCACATTGAGAATGTCTTCCCATTCATTCCTATGGGCCTCTAGGCCCATATGAATGAATAGGGAGGTATTCCTTAATTGCGAATCGCAAATTGCAATTCGCAATTAAGGAATATGTATTATTTGCAAATCCTACATACATAGCGTTTTGCAATTCTCAATTAGCGATTCGCAAAAAATCACTACTTGAGAATCGCAAAACCAAACTTTCATACACATGGCCCTTTGTGTTTTGTTGATGGTGATCTCCACGGGGCTTTGTTGCTCGGCAAAGTATTTGTGTGCATGCAAATGTGTTACTTTGTAACTGTCCACAAATATTTCTTCAGCCCATTCCCACCTAGGGAAAAATCTGAGATTCACTTCTAACAAGTGCTGGATTAAATCTGTTTCCTGGATGGGAAGTGTAAGGAATCAGACTAAAAACTGGAGATGGCTCCTCTCATCAGCAAAGGTTTCTCTTGATTCCAGAAGTAGTCTAAAGTTCAGAGGGTTAAGGTCAAATACTTAAACCCCAAAATGTCTTTGATCCCTTTGTACAAGAGGCTCTGAGCCCAGTCCAAACCAGTTCTAACCACAGGAGATGGAGACAGCATTGTGCAAGGGAGACAGGCCCAATTCCGGTGCAGGGTAAATCTCCTCCCACCACTCTATATGCAGCCAGGGTCCATTCAGCTCAGGGCCGGGACATCCAGAAAGGGCCTGGCACACCTCAACGCCCACCAGAGGCTGTCTACGGGGAATGCGCATCCTTTGTCTCACTGAAACCAGACAGTCAATCCACAAACAGGCAGAGGCACACAGAAAGGTTGAACAGGAAAATAGACACTTTCTAAAAGTGATATTTTCAAACACATAATTTAAAAACCATCCTTACTAAAAGATGTGTTATTAAATTCTTAGTTCAGGGGTACCAGACTCCAATTTTCTATCTTATCCCTATGGGAAGATATGCTTGTAAAATGTTATTTATTTATTTTTAAAGTTTTATATAGTTCGAACATGACCCGTAAGGGTATCTGAGCGCTTTACAAAGAAGCAGATAAGATTGGCAAGAAAAACGTACATAATAAACATGAGGTAAGTTAACAAGCACATGTATAAAAAAAAAGAGCAAACCAAACTTGTGGTACCTGTAAAGTGACAAAACTTGCGACACTGCATACAAAGCATTACCCATTCTGTCCTATGGGCAAGATAGCCTTTCAATAGTGAAAAACTAAATTGGCAGTATTTTAGTATTATCAGGACATGTTACACACACCAGTACATATCCTACCTTTCACATACACTGCACCCTGCCCTGGGGGTTAAATTGGACCTACCATAGGGGTGTCCTATGTGCAAGGAAAGAGAAGGGTAGGGAATGATGGCAAGTGGGAGCACTTGCCAGGTTGACATGGCAGTTAACAAACTGCACACAGGCACTGCGGTGGCAGGCCTGAGACCTCTTTTTAGGGCTACGCATGTGGGTGGCAAATCAGTGCTGCAAGCCCACTAGTACCATTTGATTTATCAGCCCTAGTACACTCAGAGCACTTTACTAGGGACCACCTGGTAAAACAAATATGCCACTCAGGGAGAACCAATCCCAATATCAATTTACACAGGGAGCACTTGCACTTTGACAATCATCAGCAGTGGAAAAGTGCCAAAAGCATCTAAGCCAGCAAAAATGAAATCCAGTACAGCATCAAAAACATAGGAGGTAGAGGCAAACAGTCAGGGAAAACCCCACCAAGGATGCCAGGTCTAACACGTGTCCCCTCCAGCTGAAGTGGGGAGAACTACCCACCCTCTAGGGAGTTCTCATCGCTAAGGTGGAAGAATCTGGACAGACCATCAGCATTGGTGTGTTCTGTACCAGGGCGGTGTTCCACCGAAAAGTCCATTCCCTTTAGGGAGATGGACCACCTCAACAGTTTTGGATTCTCACCCCTCATCTGCATCACCCATCTGAGGGGCCTGTGGTCCATCTGAACCCGGAAGTGAGTCCCAAACAAGTAGGACCTTAGCTTCTTCAGCGCCCAGACCACAGCAAAAGCTTCCCTTTCAATTGCACTCCACCTCTGTTCCCTGGGAAGGAGCCTCCTACTGATGAAAGCTAGAGGTTGGTCCAAGCCCATGTCATTCAATTGTGAGAGTACTGCTCCCACACCATGCTCTGAAGCATCTGTCTGCACAGCAAACTCGTTGGAGAAGTCAGGTGCCTTAAGCACGGGTGCCGTGCACATGGCAGATTTCAGGGCCTCAAAAGCGGCCTGACAGGCACCAGTCTAGATCACCTTCTTGGGCTGCTTCCATGAAGTCAGCTCTGTCAAGAGGGCAACAATGGTGCCATACCCCTTTACAAACCGTCTGTAGTACCCGGTGAGACCTAAGAAGGCTCTCACCTCTGTCTGGGTATTGAGTGGCTCCCAAGCAAGAATGGTGTCAATCTTTGCTTGGAGGGGTGCCACCTGGCCGCTCCCTACCTGGTGTCCCAAAAACACCACAGATCCCTGCCCTATCGGGCACTTACTTACCTTGATATTGAGGCCTGCCTTTTGCAGAGCCTCCAACACTACACAGAGGTGTTGCAAATGTTCTTCCCAACTGAAGCTGAACACAGCAATGTGATCAAGATAAGCAGCGCTGAATTCCTCCAGCCCGGACAGTACCTGGTTGACCAGTCTCTGAAAGGTGGCAGGGGCGTTTTTCAAACCAAAGGGCATAACCCGGAACTGGTAGTGCTCCTGTGGTGTTGAAAACACGGACCTCTCTTTGGCCCTCGCAGTTAAGGCAATCTGCCAGTACCCAGATGTTAAATCAAATTTACTGAGGTACCGGGCAGCTCCTAACCGATCCACAAGCTCATCAGCTCTGGGGATGGGGTGTGCGTCAGTCTTGGTGACCACATTGAGCCCACGGTAGTCCACACAAAATCAAAGTTCTGAAGTGGCACCAGGTGCAGCAGCTTTTGGCACTAAGACCACTGGGCTAGCCCAGGGGCTGCTGGAGGGATCTATCACCCTTAACGCCAACATCTTGAAAACTTCTTCCTTGATGCTGGCCCTGACTTTGTCAGCTACCCTGTAAGATTTCTGTCCCCAGTGTCCACATCATGGGAGCACCAATTGGTGACTCCTGGTGTCAGGGAGAACAATGAGGCGAACTGTCCCAGCACCTGGCGACTGTACCTCTGCTGTTCTGGGGTCAGAGTAGGAGAGAGGTTAACCCCATCTACTGACCCATCATGTTCCTTCGCTGACAGGAGGTCAGGGTAAGGCTCACTCTCCTCCTCCATTCCATCATCGGCAGCAAGGAGCATAGTTACTTCAGACATCTCAAAGTGTGGTTTGAGGCGGTTCACGTGTAGGACCCTCAAAGGGTTCCTGGGAGTCTGCAAGTCAACCAGATAGGTTACCTCACTCTTGTGCTCCACCACCTCATATGGACCAGTCCACTTGTCTTGGAGCACACAAGGCTCCACTGGTGCCATCACCCACACTTTCTGGCCAGGTTGAAATTCTACCAGAGTGGCATCCTTTTCATTTCTTCCTGGCTAGCTTCTAGGTTCACCTGAGCTAGTTTCCTGAAGTATTGAATCTGGTTTCTGAAAGCCAGCACATAGCTGAACACATATTTTGGGGTCTTACCAGGTGTTCTCTCCTAGCCCTCCTTCACCAGACTCAGAGGTCCTCTCACAGGGTGAACGTACAGTAGTTCAAAGGGACTGAATCTGAAGGACTTCCGGGGTACCTCCCTGTAGGCAAACAGCAGGCATGGCAAAAAGATGCCCCACTTCCATCTCATGGGTACTGCAAGACCCTTGACATGCCCTTCAGGGTTCGGTTGAATCTCTCAACCAACCCATGCCCTTGAGGATGGTAAGGAGTGGTGAACTTGTAAGCTACACCGCACTCCTCCCACAAACATGTCATGTACTTCGAAATGAAGTTTGTGCAGCGGTCAGCGACCACCTCTCTGGGGAACCCCACTCAGGAAAAGATCCCCACCAATGAACGGCCCACCAGGCGGGCTGTGATTGTCCGGAGAGGGACAGCTTCCGGGTACCGGGTGGCATGGTCCACCAAGACCAAGATAAACTTGTTGCTGTCTTGCGTTCCAGTGGCCCCACAATATCAATGCCCACCCACTCGAAAGGGGTGTGCACCACAGGAAAGGGTTGGAGGGGAGCCTTACACTTCCCTCCAATCTTCCCACTTGCCTGGCAAGTTGGGCAAGATCTGAAATGGGTACCAATGTTCTTTCTCATTTGGGGCCAGTAGACGTGGGTGACAAGCCTATGATAGGTCTTGTCGCACCCCAAATGTCCTGCTAGAGGCACGTCATGAGCCAGGCCCAGTAGGAGGGTCCTGAAGTGCTCAGGTACCACCAGCACACAGGCTGCACTGGGCTCAGCGACCTTAGGCTCACTATAAAGTAATCCATCTTCCCAGTAAATCAGATGTGATCCAGACTGATCACCTGCTGCCTGGTCTGCAGCCCGTTGCCGCAGTCCAACAAGAGTAGGGCACTCCATCTGCTCTTTGCAGAACTCCTCCCTGGAGGGACCCCCTTCCTGCTGCCAATGGATCAGCTCAGGCAGGTCTCTCAGTTCGGCTACTTGCTCCACTGTAGGTTCCAGGGCATTCCCCTCAGGTTCTGCCTCCTCCTGGACCGTGTGAACTTCGGGGGCTGGTTTCCCACGCCCCCTGCCACTCCTCTTTCTGGCAGGCGCTTGGGCCACTGTTTCAGGCTCCAGGTCCTCTTGACTACCCCTACTGGCTGCCATTGACCGAGAGATCACACAGACCCACTCAGGCAGACCCAACATCTCCAAATGAGCCTGGCATTTCCCCTCCTTCCATGGGGAACTCTCCAGGTCATTTCCTAGCAGACAGTCTACAGGCATGGATGGACTAACAACAACCTTCAAGGAACCTGAGACCCCCCACTCAAAGGGAACTAGAGATACCTTACATAAGCGCTCAGAGTTATGTTATGTAATGTTAGGTAGGTATTTCTAAAGTGCACGTTCACCGGCAAGTCTCTTGGCGCTATGATTTGAGTAGAGAGGATTCAAGCAAGAAGCAATCTAGTTATGGGCTAAAGTAAACAGCCAGGTCTTAAGCTGTTTTCTGAACTGCACATAATCTTCTTCAAGTCTCAAGGAAGGCGGCAGAGAATTCCAGAATTTCGGGCCCAATATAGAGAACCAAGCCCCACCAGTGCGTTTGCGTCTGAATCTTGGCACTACCAATAGATTCAGATGCATAGATCTCAGGGTGCACTGGGGGGAGCACTTGCTAATTTTCGAAGAGATAAAGCTGGGACCAGTTCCCCAAATAGCTCTAAAAGGAATGCAACCAGTTTTGAACATAGTTTGCTGGTCCACCGGGAGCCAGAGGAGATCTTTCAGTAGCGGACTTATGTGGGATCGTCTATCTTTTTGATAGATAATTCTGGCTGCTTGATTCTGAATCATCTGTAGACGATGCTTCTGATTTTGTGGGAGGCCAAGATATAGTGCATTTCCATAGTCGACTTTGGAAAGGATCAAGGCGATAATAATTTGAATACTGGCCTACCTGCTAAAGAATCTTCTGATCTTACGAAGCTTTTGGAGTCGAACGAAACAGGCAGAGATGACCAAGCCAATCTGAGACCTCATAGAGAGATCTGAATCAATTTGTATGCCCAAGCTCTTAATCACTGGCTTAGAGAGTGGTGCCACGCCTAGCTCCAGAGGCCAATGTGTGGGTGTCCAATGCATAAGTTTGTTTTTGGGTACAATTATTTCATTTTTTTTCCGAATTCAGTTTTAACTGGTTGTTGTTCATCCAATTTTGGATGAACAACATGGAATTCTTAACAAATTCCTTTGAGTTGGTTGAGTCTTCATTGGTAAATATTAGCTGCATGTCATCAGCATAATTGTATATCTTAATCCCCATCTGCCGGAGACTAGAAATGAGTGGGCATACATACACATGGAAAAGAATCGGTGAAAGAGAGGAACCTTGCGGGACTCCACATCTCATACCTACAGTGTTGGATTTGTAAGGAGAGAGCCACCATGATTGCTTACGGCCCTCTAAAAAAGATCTGAACCAATCTAGGGCAGAGGCCCCAAGACCCGCTGCGGCAATGCGATCCAACAGTATTTCGTGGTTCACGGTATCAAATGCCACAGACAGGTCTAGGAGAATCAGGGCCTGGGTGCTGTCCACATCCGCCTGACCTTTAAGGTCATCTATGACAGATAGAATAACGGATTCAGTGGAGTGCGATGGACGAAAGCCTGCCTGATGGGTATCTAAGAAGTTGGTGGCTTTTAAAAAAGAGCTCAGATGGCTGGCTACGTGAGTCTCCAATAATTTAGTGGGAAAAGGAAGGAGAGATATAGGTCTGTAGTTTTCCAGCTTGTGAGGGTCCAAGCCTTGCTTTTCTTTGCAGCGGAATAATTACTGCGTCCTTAAAGACTGCGCGCACAGTACCTCGGGAAAGAGATTTAGGAGCTCAAGAACAGTATCCGGAAAAGCCAGATAGATGGCTTTTAGTATGTGAGCAGGACATACCTCTTTAGGGGAGCCTGATTTTACCTTCTTTATAAGATCAAAGAGGAGTTTACTGTCTAGACAAGGGGAAATAGTCAGCGAGGAAGCATTGGGAGGATCCAAAGGGTCACCTGAGCTACTATGACTGGGATCGATAGAATGTTGAATTTTTTAAAACTTTTCCACAAAGAAGGAGTTCAAATTGTTGCAAAGTTTCTGGGTAGCAGTGAAGGGTGGAGTCACACGACCAGGATTAGATAACTCCTTCACAATCTTAAAAATGTCTTTTGACCTATTGTCAGAATTGAGTACCTTGTTAGTAACAAAGACTCTCTTAGCCTCCAGAATGGCCCTTTTGTAAGTAATTAAGCTTACAGTGTATTACTTTTTATCCTCTGCTGAATAAGTTTTACACCATTTCCTTTCAGCTCGACATGCGTTGAGTTTTAGAATTTTTAGATCAGAGGTGAACCATTTAGATGCTTCGTGTCACCTTAAACGGAAGATCTTAGTCTGTATAGGGGTGTGAATAGCTATAGCATTGATTTGCCAGTTAGTGATCCCCCTCTCAAAGCTATCTAAATTTTCCTCAGAAGTGGGGTGCTCATGAGATAAAGTATCCATAAAGGATTTCATATCAATCCGATTCCAAATTCTGAAGGTGCCTTTTAATTGAGGTGACGGCTTAGGCAGTGATATATCATTCAGGGTAAAGCTGATAGTGTAATGGTCTGACCATACACAAGGGTGGATAACCAGGTTCTGGAGTGTGAGATTGATAGACCACACTGGATCGAGTATATGGCCTTTAATGTGCGTGGGGGAGTGAATGTGTTTAGTTAGATTTAAGCTAGCAAGCGACTCTGTTAGTTCCCTTGATAGCGTGCCCCCTTTCACCTCATTCGCCCAATAATTAAAGTCACCTAAAACCAAAACTTTGTCGTAATCTACAGTCAAAGATGCAATGTTATTAGCTAAGACTTTAGGAAAGTCTGACATCGCTGTAGGAGGTCTGTACAATAGTACGCATACCAGCGTACTGTTATGGGAATCCAGTTTGACTACTAGATTATCAACCGAGGTAATTTCAAAATGAGAGATGGCGGTAAAAGGTAATCCTCTCTTGATAGCAACAGCCACCTCACCCCCTCTTTTTCCTGAAGGTCTATTTGTATTTAAGAAGAAATAATTTTCAGGATGAGCTGCTAATATCTCAGAGGAAGATTCCTCTGTAAGCCATGTTTCAGACAAAAACAGCATATCTGGTGCACCAGTAGCCAAAAGATTGAAAACTTCCAGTTGATGTTTAACAACGAGTGTGAAGATAAATGATGTTAAGATCTTTATTAAGCGGTTGACGCCCCACAGTCCTAAACGGAGCTGTGTGACCAGAGGTTTGCCCCCCTTCCTTATAATTATCAATGAGAGGTGCAGGATGAGGATGTAAAAGGTCCAGGTCTGCTAACTTTAATTGAAGTTGCTGCGCAAACAATTGCCTCTTATTTGACGCCAGATTTTTAGATTTGTCAATTTGGCAACTACAGGGTGAAGTACATTGAGAATAACACGCTCTTTAGACACCCATTGACACCTGACAGATGTCACACTGGCTCCTGTGTCTCTCAGAGCCCCCACCCTCTTCCCATTGATGGTCACCCACTGTGAGAAGGTGGCCTGATATATTCTGTCCACTAGTTCTACTGGGCACCTTGTATCAGTCCAAACAACCCCTTATGGTGAATTGGTTAAAGACAACCTTTATTGAAAGCTATCCTAGTGGTAGCTATGGAGAGCAGCTTTCAGGCTAAGTCTTGAGCTTGTTTTACCAGTCTATAATCCCTTGAATGAAAGGACAACCACACCAGGTATATATTTAAAATGTATGTATTTAGGATAAAACACACCCCTCTAGTCTCTTTATGAGACTGGAGTTCGAAGCAATCAACAGTAATAGCACAAATACACGTCTGGGCCCTAGGGGAGTACCAAACCATATACCAATAACGTGGTATAAGAACCACGACTGAACTAGACACAGGGCCTAGAGCCTGTAGAATCGCTGGGACCCCAAGGAACCACCCAAGGTAGTGACACAAGGGAACCACAGGGACCATGTGCAGTGTGTAAACACAACCGCGGGTTCCCGTTAGATAATATGGGCAATGTCGCGGTTGGAAATTTAAAGATTAGGGACACTTAGAATCGAGTCAGGACCAAACCCTTTTGGACTTAAGAAGTTCTAGGGCTAGGACCCATGGGAGCACCAGAGTACTCGAGTTACCTCACCCAGGGAAGCCGGGTGCATAGGTGTCTTTTGGTGTTGGGTCGCGTCTTCGATTACGATGGAAGCTAGCGAAGAACTGCTGCTGCCGTGAAGAGGAGAAGTGTCCGAAGAGATCCAAGCCTGGATCTAGGATGGAAGGAACCTGAAAGCAGAGGGGGCAGAGTCTGGGTCACTAGCCAGTGACCGAGGGCAGGATGGACCAATGCCCACAGATGTCGGGTGCTTCAGGTGAGTTGATGGGTGTCTTGACTCTTCAGCCACGAGGTCCAGGAGGCGTCTACGAAGTCCACGAGCCGGATTCGAGCTGTCCCACGAAGTCTGTCGAGTGCTGAGGTGTCGGCGACCAGAATGGACCTAACAAGCCTTGGAAAGCAGAGAAAAGACTGCGGTGAAGACCAGCAAGGTTTGAGGGACTCACCCAGCGAGGGTAAGTCGGGGCACGTCTGGAGCAACCAGGAAAGCCCAAGTAGAATAGGAGTTGCCTTCGTGGGGACCTACTAGCCAACGGGCTAGCGATCGCGAAAGAGCTTTAAGCGGTCGCACTTGAAACTGGCCCACGGGTCACTCGTGGAGTGGAGGCCAGCAATCTTCGGTGCAAGAGGTGCTCAAGGCTAGGGCTACTCGGAGCCCAAGGCACAACTTTGAGGAAGTCCCAGAAGATAGTGTTGCTGCAAAAGTTCACGGTGTCCAGGGGTCACGGTTCCACGTCACCCACGATAGCCACGGGCCTCAGCTTTGCTGTGGACTCAGGGTAGCCTCGGGGAAGTCTGTAAATCCACCTCTGGTGATGCAAAGACTTCGGCGCCCGGCAGGAGCTTCAGCGTCAGTTGCTTCTTTGGTGCCTGCCAAGCAGGGGAGTCACTCCTTGACCCCAAGGCAGATTTCTTCCGTCTTCTAGTCATAATAGAAAGTGGAAGGTCCAGGATATATATGTTGCAGAGTTTCATCCAGTGTAATCTAAAGTCGCAAGGACTCGGTTCCCATACTTATACTAAGTTTGGCGGTCGGGCATACTCTAGGGACACACCTAGGGGAGGGTTTGGAAAGAGGGGTGGTTACACCCATTTCCTTTGTCCAGTTTCACGCCAGAGCAGGGGCAGGTAGCCCCTGCAACCGGTTTGAACTGGACTATGCACTGACACCAAGCGTGCCCCCAGTGCAGGACTTCAAAGCACCAGAGAGTGCTCCTGCGCAGCCCCAATACACATCTGCCTGTCTGGGGAGGTGGTTACACCTCCCTGGGACAGGAAACCTATTGTCCAGGCCTCCACTGCCAGAGTTTCCGTCAGCAGCAGGAGGCCAGACCCGTGTCTGTGGCAGAGGCATCCATTTCGTGATGCCAGGGTTCAGGAAAGTCCTACTGGGTTAGACCAGTGTGAACATGTCTCTCCCTCTAGAAGGGTGGAATGCTACCCCCGCCACCAGAACTGGCAGAGGGGTAGTATTCCAAAGCATGTGACACCAAACACGACATGTTTCTGTGCAGCCATTCCAAAGTTAGCATTTACCGCGAGGTTATAATGCACTTAAGAGTATATGGTCAGGCTGCACCACAAACAGCATCAGAGGAGGTACTCCGAACGCTGCAGAGGGGCTCTGCTCATGCAGGGGCACCCTCTCACATAAATACCAAGCACTCTGCCTTCAGGATTGTTAAGGCCTGCCATAGGAGTGACTTATAGGTTTTATATGTGTGTGCAATAGTAGTGATATAGGTAGCCTATATCACTGTAAGTGGTGCAAGCACACCCTTACCCAGGCTGCAGTAGCAGACCTGTGGTGCCATTTTGGAGTGCTTCCCAGGGGTGACATAATACATGCTTCAGTCCCTGGTAGGCCTCTGAGGTACCTATGCCCTAGGTACATAGTATACCATATACTAGGGGCTTATAAGGCATTCCAGAATCCAATTAGATATGTACCTAATGTACATGCAAACCATTTTAGAGAGGAAGCAGCTAGGCTGTGGTCCTGATTAGCAGGGCCACAGCCAGACTAAGGTCGAAAAACAGTGAAACACCAGCAAAAAGTGGGGGTACTCATGTGAAGCAGATCCTACTCTCCTACACCCACTGCCTGTATTTCTTAGTGTTCTCAGGCTGATAGGATCCCTGGAACATCTCTCTGTCTCCTAATGAGACAAGGGTCATAACTGCTTGCTCCTCCCCTTCACTAGGAACCAATTCCTCCCCCAGTGCTACACTCACTGTGAGAAATGGGATTTCTGGTTGGCTAGGGCTTGCGCCTAAGCCAGGCTGAAACCACCACTCTAGTCAGGGCAAGGGAGTTACACCCTGAAGATAACCCCTGCTCACCCCCTTGGTAGCTAGGCACGAGCAGTCAGACTTATTCCAGAGCCAATGTGTAAAGCGTTTGCGCAACACACTTACAGCAGCAACACACTAGGCACACCACAAAAGAGACTCCACACAAGCTTATATAAAAATAGCCTTTGTATTATCCAAAACACATTAGAATCATAATCACACATATTGTGCTTTTATTGTTTTCTGCCTCCCCAACACGATCGCATTGCTTGCATTTAAAAGTTTATGCACTAGACTCACCATTTGGGTGTTTCTTCGCTGCCCTACCCCCGACCGCCATCTTAGGTGTGGGTCGGAAGCGCTCCCACGTCGCTTCCGGGATTAGCGCTCTAGCTCGGACCGCCGCCCCTTGGCAAACACTATTTAGGGGGCGCTGTTGGTGTCCGGCTGGTCAATAGATAGGACTATCACCTAACGCTGCCTCTTGAAACGTGATATTGTCTGTGGCTCTCCTTTTTTAACATTTGTATTGTGTATTAACTGCTGATCCTCGTGCTTTTAAAACGGTGCTAAACTGTGCTTTTATTGTTTTCTGCCTCCCCAACACGATCGCATTGCTTGCATTTAAAAGTTTATGCACTAGACTCACCATTTGGGTGTTTCTTCGCTGCCCTACCCCCGACCGCCATCTTAGGTGTGGGTCGGAAGCGCTCCCACGTCGCTTCCGGGATTAGCGCTCTAGCTCGGACCGCCGCCCCTTGCCATACACTACTTAGGGGAGGAAATGGTCGCGCGCAGCGTCGCGCCGGAGGAGCGCCAGAGGAAAGCCCGTCTGTGCCCGTCCGGGCCCGACCGGGCCTAGGGCCTGCCAATATGCCCGTCGCGACATCTTTGCAGGACAACCGTCGTCGGTACGAAGCAAGTGAGCTCCAGTCATTACGTCCTCTTAAAGTGGATACATGTGGGTACCTTGTGAAGGATGGGCAACCTTTTGTCAGTTGCAAGAGGTGTCGTCCAGGGTTTGGGGCCCATAAGGCTAGAAAACACTTAGCATGCGGTCTGCTGAACTGCAGGTCACTGCCCTGTCATGCCACAGAAATAAATTCCTTAATCCTGGACCAGGACCTTGATGTCTTATTTCTAACAGAGACATGGACTACGTCCACATCAGGCCCAGATATGGTTCGTGCCCTTCCACCGGGATTTGTTATTTTGCATCTCGACAGGCCCATGGGACGGGGAGGGGGTATGGCCATTCTGTACCGTGATACGTTCACGTGTAAAACGCAGGAAGCCGGGGTTAAGGACTGCGAAAGCTGTCAATTTTCCCTGCGACTCTCCCCCACGGTCGCTATTTCAGGCCTCCTGGTTTACCGCCCCCCGGGGGCAGTGGCCGGTTTAATTGACTCATTAATGGAATCCGTTACCTGTATAGCCTCCTCTACGACGAACTTTATCCTACTAGGAGATTTGAATCTCCATTTCGAGGACTCAATGGACGTGTCGGCCACTAACCTACAATGCGACCTGAACGCCATGCAATTGAGACGAATCAACTCAGGGGCGACCCATGAAAAGGGTCACCTGCTAGACCCTATTTTTTCCAATATGGAGTACCTGACTGCCCCACCTCCCCTTGCCCTCCCATGGACAGACCACTCCCTGGTCTTATTCAGTTGGGCCCCTGGGATCTGGGATTCTCCCCCACTTAGGACGTTCAGGACGGATAGAGCCTGGTCGAGGCTCCCTATGGATAAATGGGCTACCCTCTTGGAATCAACATGCCCCCATGGGGACTCTGACCCGGTGGCGGCGGACGCCAGCCTAGAGACCTGGCTGAGTAGCTCCTTAGATGCCATTCTCCCAATGAAAAAGATGCTCATCAGGGATAAGAGAGTGGGCTCGGCCCCATGGTACTCTCCTGAACTGAGGGCTCTGAGAAAGAGCTGTAAAAGGCTGGAACGGGAGTGGAGGAAGGACTGGGGGACAGTTAGTAAGAACAACTACCGCTCAGCAATGAGAGCATATAAGAACGCGATAAAGGAAGCTAAGATCCAACACTTCAATGAAAGAATCTGCAAAGCCACCTGTTCTTCAAGAGAATCTTTTAAAGTAATGAAAGAGTTAATAAAAACTCCCGACCCACCGGTTATACACAACAATCCCCAGGGAAAATGCCGGGAGTTGGCTACTTACTTTAACTCAAAAATCGAGACCATCCTACGCTCACTCCCTCAGCCAACTGCAGTAGCAGAGCCAATTGCTCAGCAAAGGGTAGGAGCCGCTGAGCTGGACTTTTTTGGCCCCGTGACTACGGAGGAAGTGCTGAGTGTGATTGGGAAATTGAAGAGTGGTTCTCCCAAAGACCCTGTCCCGATGCGATATCTTAAACAAGTCGCGTCGACAATTGCGGCCCCAGTGACCGAGTTGATCAACCTGTCGCTTTCACAGGGGGTGGTGCCACCTGGATGGAAAGAAGCAGTTGTAAAAGCTCTCTTGAAGAAGCCGAGCCTTGATCCCACTGACTTGGCTAACTTTCGGCCGATTTCCCTGCTCCCCGGGATGAGTAAGGTGGCTGAAAGGCTGGTTAACTACCAACTTTCGAATTTCCTGGAGTCGAATGGCCGGCTACGGGACTCCCAGACAGGATTCAGGCCTGGACAGGGTACAGACACTGCCCTTCTGGCCGTGGTGGAGGAGGCCAGATGCATTCTGGATTCAGGGGGGTCAGTGGCAGTGATCCTCCAGGACCTGAGTGCGGCCTTTGATACCGTGAATCATCAGGTATTACTCCAGCGACTGGAAGGGCTGGGTGTCACAGGGAAGGCTCTGGGATGGCTGGCCTCCTTTTTAGGTGGACGGTCATTTGAAGTTTGGGAAGGAAACGAGAAGTCCCCCCCTTTCGCCCTCCAGTGGGGGGTTCCTCAGGGCTCATCACTGAGCCCTACATTATTTAATGTATATATGGCCCCCCTGGAGGATGTGGTGTCTCCGTTCGGCTTTAACATCATCAGCTATGCGGACGACACGCAGCTGGTGGTGGGGCTTTCTCAGTTAGATAAGCACCCAGCGGCGCTCCATTCCTGCCTGGAGGCAGTATTCGGGTGGATGTGTAACTCATCCCTGAAACTGAACGGCTCTAAGACCGAGCTTATGATCTTAGGCCAGTCTTCCTTCTCCCTTTCTCCTAGCTGTTGGCCTGACTGCATGGGAGCTCTTCCCAGCCCAAAGAAGGAGATGAAGAGCCTGGGAGTGTGGCTGGAGCAAGACCTGACGTTTAGTACACACGCCAAAAAGACCGCGGGTGTCTGTTTTGGTATGCTCCGGTCAGCCCGCAAGATTCTGTCACTCCTCCCTGAGACCTCTCGCAAGCTGCTTATACAGGGGCTCATCATCTCCAGGCTGGATTACAGCAATGCTCTCTTCTTGGGCGCTCCGGAATCCACGTTCAAGAAGTTGCAGCAGGTGCAAAATGCAGCAGCCAGACTGCTAACTAATGTCCCCAGAAGGCAGTCTGCTAAACCAGCATTGAGGGCACTGCATTGGCTCCCGATACGGGAAAGAGTAACCTTCAAGGCCCTCTGCATGGCGCAGAAGAGTCTGCAGGGGAAGGGCCCAGCGATCCTGAGGAATATGATCCAACCTTACAAAGCAGCAAGGGCTCTTCGCTCTGATCATAAATTTCTTCTCCAGTCTGATAGAGTAAGACGAGCCCGCACTGGTGGGAGACGGTTCTCAGTGAATACGGCCTCCGCCTGGAATTCCCTGCCACTCAGACTCCGGGCAGAAACCAATACTCTGCGTTTCCGTAAACTTTTAAAAACCCACCTGTTCCCGGTTTGAGATGATATGCGCTGGGCGCTGTTCCGATCTATTGACAGCGCTGGGATGCCCAAGGGTAACCGTGCGCGGTATAAAACTCCAAATAATAATAATAATAATAATATGCACTGTGCCAACTGCCACTAGGCAATATTCACAGGGGATTGTATACATGACAGGGCCAATCGGGCCACTGTCAGAACCATCACAAAGCACAAGTAGTAAATAACAAAACCAGTAACTATTGGTACAATAATGACCTCAGCATTATATCACATTAGCATTAGGCATCATCATTAGCATAAACACATGATGCATAAATCACAATTAGGAGTACACCTTAGTGACACTCCCCTGGTGCATACATCACTTTTGGCATATTATGCCTTCCCTTAGGGCCTTGCGCCCTACAGGTACACACAAGTACCCCAAACTGACCCCAGGCCAACTGGCCTTCCGTGGGGCTCAAATGCCCTTTGCTCCAAATGTCAGGGCATCAAACTGGGACCTTCCACTAGCCCTGTGGCTGCCTTGCCAACAAGAACAACGTGCGCAATGCACTGGGGCATGGGGGGTGCAACTCACCCCTTCCTCAAGAAACAAACATGCCCCCGTCGTTGCAGCTGCCCGGGCTCTCGCGGTGCAGCTGAGGAAGCCAACCAGCACTGGCATCACCGTGCCGCTCAGGTCCCACTCCGGGACTTAGGAACAAAAAATATGCACACTCGATGCATCTGCCTGTGCTCCTGCATTGCAGCTGAGGAATCACCTCTGGCACTGCCGTGCCTCCTGAGCCCCCACTGGGACTCTAAAAACAATATTGCCCCACATTGGAGCTGCCCGCACTCTCGCAGTGCAGCTGTGTCCAAAACTCAGCACCACTGTCCCTCAGGGAGTGCCAACACCGCTCCGCTCTGCCCCACTCACCGGGGCCTTGGACTCCTCCATTTCGTCCAACTCGGGGGAAGCTCTGCGCTGGGACCTCTCGAGGCTCCGGTCGAGCCCCTCCTCTCGGGGCTCTTCTATCAGGGATGCAGTCTCCCAGCTGGACTCTGGTAGGGAGCTGCGAGGCTCCGGTCTCCTCTTCCTGGCGTCCGGTGAGCCCGCGGGGCTCCTCCTTCACTTTGCCGGCACACAGGAACTTCCTCTGCTGACAGAGTTGGGGTAGGCTACCGCCCTCCTTCCAGCACTTCCTGTTATCACCACGCTCACAGTCAGGCAGAGGAGCCTGACTTCCACTCCCTGCGATTGCGGTGTCTGCTCCTCTTCTCCTGGCAAATGCGGGGTGGGCTTCCGCTTGTAAATAAACACCACAGGCGGGATAGGCTCCAGCCCGTAAATACACACCACAGGCAGGGTAGGCTCCCACCCAACGAGCACACAAATGCGGGGTGGGCTCCCGCTTAACAGGAGACCAAATTTGCGGGGTGGGCTCCCGCTCCTTCTGGAAGCCCAGGGGAATCCCCACACCGGGATTCCCTCCAAACAGGTAGCAGCCTCGCGCTGCAGGGCACCAGAGCTGTCCCCGTCCTGGAAGAGGTATATAGCGCTCACAAGGCGCTTAGGCAAAGTTTCAGGGGCACCTGGCTGGGCCCAGGCAGGCCAGTTCACAGGGCGTTCCAGCATGGAGGCAGTCCCTTGTGGTAGTACCTCCTGGGGCCCAGCAGCAGCAAGTCCCAAGTCACAAGGAAGCACTAACACATGGGGTCACAGGGCTTGGGAGAACTAGCCTCAATTGGTTCTGGGGGGGTATTGGAGCACTATGTTTACAGGGCTCCTCTTCCCCTTTGTTAGGTGGGGGCTCGGTTATCAGGTTTGAAAGGCAACTTTGGTAGGTGGCGTAATATGCGTTGCAAGCCCACCAGTAGTATTTCATTTACTGGCCCTGAGTATCTGAGATACCACTTTACAAGGGACTGACTGGTAAATTAAATATGCCAAACAGGTGTAGACCAATCTTACCATGTTTACCACAGAGAGCACACACACTTTACACTGGACAGCAGTGCTAAAGTGCCCAGTCCTAAACCCACCAACACCATGTCAGAAAAAAAAGGCTAGGAGGAAGGCAAAATGTTCAGGGATGACCCTGCAAAAAGGCCCAAGTCCAACACAACCCCCTTCCAGCCAAAACGCAGGGTAGACTAATCACTACATTGATGGGCTTCCCTGCTTTGGGCGATAGAACATGGACACGGGCCCGCAACTGCAGGGGCACACTCCAGTTCTACGCTATTCTGAACCCATGTGGTTCCCTCCGTCAAATCTCCCAGGACCAACTAAGCTACCCCACTGGTACTCCCTAGTTGTCTGCGGCCATGACTTGGCCCTTGGCCATCCAGATGTCTCTGGTCCTTGCCATTCCACAGAGTGGGGGGCACTAACCCCTGGCACATAGTAACCATTCTCCACTCTTCGTTTCATCAGTGCAGTTCTAAACTGCCACTGAGCCTCCAACCTAGTGTCTGCACCCTCAGGCTGACCAGAGTTCTCGGGCAAGGCTCTCCTCCCCTTACCTCTCCTTCTGGGATTTCCACACTCTCCTCATTCGGGAAGCACCACCGGAAACAAAAACTGTCAGGATGCTGGAACCAGACCTCCTACACAATTCTTCCACCAGTTCAGGGCCTTGACCCTGCAACTGGTCCACCAACCTGGGATCTAAACCCTCAGGTTGCACCGGGGTCAGAGGCGAGGACTCCCTCCCTCTGCACCCCCTTCCCGAGTTGAGCACCCTCCTACCTGGAGTGGTACCCCTAGAAGTTAAATCAGTCAGGACACTGCTTACAGTTGTCCTTCCCTCCAGGTCAGGTAACACCTGAACCTGGCTTCACAACTCAGGGACTACATCCTGCGGTTGAACCAGGGTCAGAGGCGAGGACTCCCTCCCTCTGCACCCCCTTCCAGAGTTCTGCACCCTCCCACCTGGAGTGGTACCCCTAGAAGACAAACCGGTCAGGACACTGGTTACAGATGTACTTCCCTCCAGGTCAGGCAGAACCTGAACTTGGTTTCTCAACCCAAGGACTAAACCCTGTGGCTTAGCACCTGCCTGGCACACCAGGACTTCCGGGGGCGCACACAGCTTCCCCCTGAGGGTAACACATACCTCATGTGTTGCGTGACAGTCTGCCTAGCACTGACCTCCCGAGCCCTGTCCATCTGACTGTGCGTAAAGACCCCCCATGACAGAAGTGGCATCACCATGGTCACTCCCAGGAGACTTAGCCCTTCTGACTGGCCCCTGACTCACTGGTTTTTCCACTGGGGACTCACTCTCCCTCTCACCCCTCCATCTGAACTTCTACACCCTCCACTTAGGAGCTGCTCCGCCAGACACCATAACCGCTGGAGCTCAGTTTACAGATGCTCCAGGTTCTCCTGACACTAGGAGATCCCCCTCAAATGGTCTACTAATACAGCCTAGGCTCCCCACCTGGTGTTCCCTCAGGGAACCCTCCGGGCCCTGAGACTGGGTTTCGGGCACCTTGGGACACAGCCCACTCTCACTCCTTCTCGGCTGAGACAGGACGTGAGCCCCTACACCCCATCGGGATCTTGCTGGGCTACTCTGAACCTCTCCCACCACTCTGGGCTGAAAGATACCTGAGCCACTCCTTTTAGGGTCACTCCCCAATGCCTCTTCAGACCCCCTGACACCCACCCAGAGGGCTGCCTTCTGTGCAAGCTCCCTGGGATCACAGCCTCAATATTTATACCACATTTCTCTTTGTCTGCCCTGGCACAGGGCTTGGGGGAACCAGCCTCAACTGGTTTGGGGGGGTATTGGAGCACTCTATTTACAGGGCTCCTCTTCCCCATTGTCAGGTGGGGGCTCGGTCATCAGACACACCGCAGGGGGGTGGAGCCAGCATTCACCTAGGCAGGCACAGACCTATTCAGGGTCAGGGGACTTCTCCTCCCACTACTCCAATTGTGGATGTCCCATTCAGCCTAGTGCTGACTCACCCTGCCCTCCCTGGAGCCACACACACCTCACCAGCTCCTGTCACTCCAAAGCCAGATAAGCAATACACATCAGGCAGGCAGACACATAGCACACAGAAATGCCAACTTCTAAAAGTAATTATTAATCAAACAAACAAAACAAAACACATTTCTTTTTCATGCGGACAGTTTTCTCGCAACCATAAAATGGGAGTACACGGTGTAAACTTTTCTCCAAAAGAGCATATATTTAATATATTTATATGTACAAATGAAAACAAGGTATGTGATCATAATAAACCAAACATAGCGCTGGAGGTATGACACCTTAACCTACGAAGCAACTATGCGTATATCTATTCCATATGATGACCAAGGAAATTATCTGAACGAAACAGCACACAATTCCTTAAAACCAATGGATGTGTAAAGAAATAGATGTGGCAGTCGACGTTTCAGTCTGTGTTGGCAATAAGTCCGTCAGACCATCTTCAGGACATATGGTTGATTTTGGAGCCAAAAAATATCCTTCTGTAATTTCTTTAGAAAGATTTGGACCCAAAGGAGTCTAACTAGACGGAGGCGTATTCTCTGCAACCGGTATTTAAGTGTGTGGAATTCCACACTGAGAGTGACTCTACATTTCGCACGAAAACGTATCATGGTCAGATGCGAAGACCCCATTGGATAAACAACGATTGCGTTCAGCAATTGCTTGCATGATCCATTCGTGTACACACTTAAATACCGGTCGTAGTATACGCCTCCGTCTAATTAGACTCCTTTGGGTCCAAATCTTTCTAAAGAAATTACAGAAGGATATTTTTCGGCTCCAAAATCAACCATACGTCCTGAAGAATGGTCTGACGGACTTATTGCCAACACAGACCGAAACGTCGACTGCCACATCTATTTCTTTACACATCCATTGATTTTAAGGAATTTTGTGCTGTTTCGTCCAGATCATTTCCTTGGTCATCATATGGAATAGATGTACGCATAGTTGCTTCGTAGGTTAAGGTGTCATACCTCCAGCACTATGTTTGGTTGAGTCTGATCACATCCCTTGTTTTCATTTGAATATATATATATTTAATATATGCTCTTTTGAAGAAAAGTTTGCACCGTGTAGTCCCATTTTATGGATGCAAGAAAACTGTCCGCATGAAAAAGAAATGTGTTTTATTTTGTTTGTCTGTTTAATCATTAGTTCATCACTGAGCAGTGTTGAACAGAAAGTTCCTTCTATACAAATAACTATTGAATCAAATACAGAAACAGAATCCCTTGTAGGCACCCTCTTACTTAATTCTAGTTTTATCGCCCAAGCCTCCAAGGGTATATTGGGTTTTCCCACTCTTTTGTTACAACTTCTAAAAGTGGCATTTCTAAAATAGGGATAATAAATCTGCCCACACCATTGCGTAGCATTTATTATTACTATTCTAAACATACCAAACTTGACCACGCTGCTCCTCTCATATCAGGAATTACCACTCAAACACTTAACAGGGAATCCCCAATGCATTCCTATGAGAGGGCAGCCTCACAGCAGTGAGAAACCAAAATGGCTGTTTGTCACTACCAGGACATGTCACACACTTACGGTACATGTCCTACCTTTTACCTACAATGCACCCTGCCCATAGGGCTAGCTAGGGCCTACCTTAGGGGTGAATGACATGCAGTAAAAGAGGGGTTACAGACGTGGCACACACTTTAGGTGTCATGTCACCGCGGCAGTAACACGGCGCGCACAGGCCCTGCAATGGCAGAGGCCTGAGACAGGTTTGAAAGGCTACTTTGGTGGGTGGAGCAATCAGCGCTGCAAGCTCACCAGTAGTATTTAATTTACTGGCCCTGGGTATCTGAGATACCACTTAACAAAGGACTGACATGTAAATGAAATATGCCAAACAGGTGTAGACCAATCTTACCATGTTTACCACAGAGAGCACACGCACTTTAAACTGGACAGCAGTGCTAAAGTTCCCAGAGTTCTAAAACCACCAACATCATGTCAGAAAAAAAAGGCTAGGAGGAAGGCAAAAAGTTCAGGGATGACCCTGCAAAAAGGGCCAAGGCCAACACTCACTAATCCCGGTGACGGTGCACCAGTGGGTGCTGGGGGTGCGTTGGGGCACTTGGGATTTCTTGCAATGTGGCCCACCTGACCACATGAATAAAACCGTTGGGGACCCCGGTTGTCGTACCTGCCCTTAGGGATCCGGGACATTTTAGGCTTGGGGGGCTGGGACTCTTTACCCTGGGAACTGTTTTGGGGCCCTTTAGAGAACTCCTTTTGGTTACCCTTGTCCCCCCACTCTTCTGCTGGGGACCCTGCCCACCCGGCGGGGTTACCCACAATCCTCTTGTGGACCCTGGTGCTAGTCCAGGGCCTGCCTCCTTACTAAGTTCACTGGGATCAGTAAGCTTACTATCCAATAGATGCTGGTGCAGCTCTGGAACACACAGACTACTAATTTTGAGGTTTGCAAGGGATTCTGGGAATCAGAATCTGGTAAAAGCCACCCCATCCTGGATTGCCCAGGGTGTCTAGTGTTAAAAAATGTATAGGTTTGCTAGGTTTCCCTAGGTGTCAGTAAAGCTAGGGTTCAAAATCGACAGGTAGGCACTTTGCAAAAAAAGGTCAGTTTTCACTGTGAAAATGTGGTATGTCCACGTTGCGTTTTGGGCCATTTCCTGTCCTGGGCACTAGGCCTACCCATACAAGTGAGGTACCATTTTTCTCGGAAGACTTTGGGGAATGCAGGGTGGGTGGAATTTTGTAGATCCAAGTGGATTCCAGAACTTTCCACCACAGAAATGTGAGGAAAATGTGTTTTTTTTACAACTTTTGAGATTTGCTAGGGATTCTGGTTAACAGAACCTGGTGAGAGCCAGACAAGTCACCCCATCCTGGATTCCCCTGGGTGTCTAGTTTTCAAAAATGTATAGGTTTGCTAGATTTCCCTAGGTGCCGGCAGAGCTAGGGTTCAAAATCGACAGGTAGGCAGTTTGCAAAAAAAGAGTCAGTTTTCACTGTGAAAATGTGGTGTGTCCATGTTGCGTTTTGGGCAGTTTCCTGTTGCGGGCACTAGGCCTACCCGCACAAGTGAGGCGCTATTTTTCTCTGAAGACTTTGGGGAATGCAGGGTGGGTGGAATTTTGTGGATCCACGCAGATTCCTGTACTTTCCACCACAGAAATGTGAGGAAAATTAGTTTTTTCTTTACACATGTTGAGGTTTGCAAGTGATTCTGAGTGACAGAACCTGGTGAGAGCCAGACAAGTCCCACCATCCTGGATTCCCCTGGGTGTCTAGTTTACAAAATCTTTAAGTTTGCTAGGTTTCCCTAGGTGCCAGCAGAGCTAGGGTTCAAAATCTACAGCTAGGCACTTTGCAAAAAAAGGGTCAGTTTTCACTGTAAAAATAAAGTGTGTCCACGTTGCGTTTTGAGCCGTTTCCTGTTGTGGGCACTAGGCCTACCCACACAAGTGAGGTACCATTTCTATTGAGAGATTTGGGGTAACACAGAATTGGAGAGCAAATGTTATTACCTATTACATTTCGATTCATTTCTACCTTCCAAATTAAAGACAATGTGTAAAGAAGAAGTCACTTTGAAAAACTGTCCTATTATTCTCATGCTAATATGGGTACTCACAATTTCGGAAATGTGCAAATATTTACTGTTTCTAAACTCTATATTTTGTTACAATTTCAGAAATACATAGGTGTCTTTCATACCGATATTTCCATGTATATATTTTCCAAAATTAATTGCTATATACCCGGTAAATAATAAATAAACCATTGCAAGACGCTGCTCAGTTATTGGCTCTGGGTTCGTCGGGTTCTTGGTGAATCTACAAGTTCTATATATCCCCACAACCAGAAAGGTCCAGCGGATGTAACGGTATATTGCTCTCAAATAGATGTCATAATTAGAAGAAGTTCCAGGTGAAAACATTGGCACAAATGGCTGTTTTTTTCAACTAATGTTCAATTTTTCCTATATTCAACTGTTAGTTCTATGAAGAAACCTTCAAAGATCTACAAAAATGACCCATTGCTGAATTCAGAATTTTGTCTACCTTTCTAAAATGTATAGCTTTCCAGAATCCATTATTGCTTTCATACCCATTTCCACCATTAACTGGAAGAAGGTTGAAAGCACCAAAAATAGCAACAAGCATTGGCATAGCCAATAGGTCTCACCTTTGGGACCTTATAAGTGTTTAGCCATGCAACATTTGATGTTGTTGCACGAAGGGTATTGTGCTGCATAACTAAATACTTGTATTTTCTGAAAGCCGAGACGTATTGGCTATGGCAATGTTTTTATAGCATAACTATGTTTCTAAACACTACTACAAAGTAATGGACTGTCTGCAACTGAAAACTCTTGTTTTAGCTTTTTTGCTTAAAAAGCAAATGTGGAACAGCTTTCCAATTAGTTTTAATACTAAAGTAGCCGGAAGGCTAAAAATACAAAATGTATCATCTGAGCAATTGGCAGTAATATTTTTTTAGCACACATAAAACACCCAATTAGAGCTAGTGTGTAATGTAGCATTATGTAGGTTAGGAGTAGGACATTTATTTTGAACGGATGTTATTGGCAGTGATCAACAAGCCTCAAACTTGGTTAGAAGGAGACGGCTAAAGATATGGTGAAAGATAAACAGACGGTGGGCACAATATAAAAAGTCCGGAGGTGAATTGGAACACATGAGCTTAAAATACACGTATACAGTAAAATACATGCTAGCATATACTTTTGACAAAGTACAATTATTTTAAGTTCAGCTGCTACATATAAACAAGCACGTACGGCCACGAGAAATATATGTTGAAAGATAAACTATTGGTGAGCACAAAAAAAAGTCCAGAGATGAATTAAAACACCTGAGCTTAAAACACATCAATATACTAAAATACATGCTAGCAGATACTTTTGACAATATACGATTTTTTTTAAGTAAAGCTGCTAGATATGTAGCATAATTATTGACAGAGATCAATAAGCCACAAACTTGTTTAAAAGGAACCGGTTAACAAGGGAGGGCGAATGTGAGGCAGGAAGTGGAAGGGAAAGTAAAGAAATATTAACAAGCGCATGCGGCCACGTTAATTACAAACAGATGGCCCCAGCGTGCCGATGCTCACTACTGCAAGGTGGATGCCACCACAAGCACGAGTGCTTGAAAAGTGCAGAACGATTCCTAAAGGTCATCTGACCTAAAAATAGGCTATGTCCCAGTAAAATGCCTAAACTGTGTAAAACATGTTGGTTTTCTGACAAAAGTCTGCTTGTCCCTAAAAGCTGGGAAAATGGTGATTTAAGCCCCACAAACCCTTTTTTGATACCGTTTGCAGGGAAAAAAACAGACGCTTTCATTTGCAGCACTTTTTCCCCATTTAAAAAAAAAATAAAATAAAATGTAGCTGTATTCTGGCTAATTTCTGGGTACCCTTGAGGGGAATTCACAAACCCTGGGTACCTTTAGAATCCCCATGATGTTGGAAGAAAAGGATGCAAATTTGGCGTGGATACCTTATGTGGTCTAAAAGTTACAGGGGCCTAAGCCCAAACTACCCCAAATAGCCAGAAAAAGGCTTAGCACGGGGGATATGGGGGGGACGACTAGCAGCGAAGGGGTTAATGTCCAGTTCCCTCATGTTCAACCCATGAGCCAAAAGTCAATTTATTTTCTTCCAAAGCGAGAGCATTCTTGCACTCCTCTGCCCTCTTTTCGCTCTCCAAAAGCAATTTCTTTTTTTACAGAGCACATTCTTGCTCTCTTCCGCCCTGGATCCTCATGACCTCCAGCTCATGCTCTCTGACCCTTTGGTTTTCCTCCAGCTCCTCTGGGAAAAAGCTCCTAGTGGAATGGGGGCTGCCAGCCCTGGAGGTTGCTCTGGACACAGGCAGATCCTGTGACCTGAAACCATTCCCTTGTGCATCCTCATCCACTTCTGTATCACCTGTCTCCTCAGCCTCTTTGGCCTCCCACAAGGCCCTTAAGGCTTGAGCTGATCTACGTTGTTAAACTCCAATTCTGCCTTCTCACTTGCTGGGTTACCCCTCTGAGACAAGATGCGTGGATACTTTAAGGATCACTCAAAAATAGAACCAAAAACAAAACACAGTATGTGGTTGCATAGTGGTCTGTACTAAACTAGTGATGTACACCAATCACTGTGGGTCAAGTACAAATACAGGTTCAAACCCCACCGTTGCCCACCAATGTTAGAAATGGGGGTCTCTAGTTGGCAGAGGTAGATACCTTTGTCCAATAGGGACCCTTGTTTCTAGTCAGGGTAAGGGGGAAACACACTCTAGATAACCCCTGCTCACCCCCTTGGTAGCTTGGCACGAGCAGACAGGCTTATCCCAAAGGCAATCTGTGAAGTATTTGTACCAACACTCACAGTAACACAGTGAAATCCCCACAAATGGACACCACACCAGTTTAGAAAAATAAAGTATCTTTATCTAAACTAAACAAGACCAAAACGACAAAAATCTAACTTACAGAAACTCAGAAAAATGTCTTGAAAAAGGATATTGCAAATAAAAGCTTGTAGAAATCAAATAGCACCAACTGAGGCTATCACGACGAAATAGTATGCTGTCTATTACAGAGGTTGGTGTTTTTAACTATCAGAATGAAGACTGTATCAAGATGTGTGTCAAGAATTGTGTGTTTTTATCCAACACAATGAGGACCATATTCTGGTGCATTTTAGACGTGTGCTTCTGCTATCACAGAGTCACATCATGTTACATTGAACAAGTTCATGTTAATGTAGCTATCATTAAAAATTCGACATTAATGTGATTTTGTGTTATCGCATATTCCTTAAACAGAAAACTCCTTTAACAGTAAGCTGCTTTAACATTATGCTGTGTATTTGTTGGGTGCATGATCTTAGATAACTAGATACTATTTTATCTTGGAATGTGTGCACTTATCCATCACACTGACGGCTCTATACAGGCCTGGTCCATAGGACATGCATTTAGCTCCATCACAAAAACTCCCAAGGGCTAATGTTGTGTGCCTTTATCTGCTACAGGAAATATGATGCTGCCTATTACAGAGGTTAGTGCTTTTATCCATCACAATGAGGACAGAATCAAGATGTGTGTCACACCTGCGTGTTTTTATCCAACACAATGAGGACACATTTTGCTGCATTTTAGACAAGTGTGCTTCTTCTATCACAGAGTAACATCATGTTGTATTGAACAAGTTCATGTTAATTTAGCCATCATTAAAAGTACCACATTAATGTGAATTAGTGTTATCAGTTATTCCTTTAACAAAAAGCACCTATAACATTATGGTGTATATTAGCAATGTGTATGAACCTAAATAAAATGACATTGTATTGTACCTTGAAAATGTGTGCACTTTTCCATCACAATGATGGCTCTATACAGACCTGGTCCATAGGACATGCATCATCCATCCAATCATCCATTACAAAAAAGCACAGGGGCTAATGTGCACAAGTATACATGTACACTTTGAAAAAGATGACTATTGCATGTGAGTAAATATTTTTGTGTGTGTGGACAGTGATCTTCACAGGGATTTGTTGCTCTGCAAAGTATTTGTGTGCCTGCAAATGTGGAACTTTGTAACTGTCCAAAAACATTTCTTCAGCCCATTCCCACCCAGGGAACAATCTGAGATTCACTTCTAACAAGTGCAGGATTAAATCTGTTTCCAGGGTGGGAAGTGGAAGGAATCTGAAGAAAAGTTGGTGATGGCATAGATGAAGGGATTACTCAACAGGCAAAAATGCATGCAGAAAGGAAATATTTTACTACTTTTACTTGATTCCGAATAGTTCAATTTTTTTTACATGTATACTTGTTCAAGGAAAAATGGGATTCTCAAAAGAAAATGAGAAATAATGAAACACTGCTACTGCAGAACCATGCTGAGAATAATCAAGAGAACCTTTGAGAATTAAAAAAAAATCTTACTTGTGTAATCCAAGCACACTAATAATCTATGTCAATAAATGTAGCACATTGTGTTGTGAATTGAAGAACAGATGTAGAGGCATTAAGGTGTTTGTCTCTTTGTATCACATCAGGGACACAATCCCAATCATGCCAGTAGATTGCTCATTTCCTGCATAATTACCTTAGTTTTGAGTGTTACAGGTATTTTGGTGTGTTATATAAGTGTGCTACTATTATTTTACTTTGGATCACATTGTGGTGTGTGTCACAAATGATTGTTTCTGTTCATCACAGCGAGGATAGTGTAATGTTGTGTATTACATGTCTGAGCTTTTACCTATCACAGCAATGACCACGCCACTGGGTCTGTTGCAAAGTTGTGCTATCTACACTACTGTTACCAAGAATAAACTTCTTTCCATCACCAAAAAGATTATATTACATTATATGTTTGCCACCGGGTCATCGAGGAAGGGGTTAAGCCCCGTAAGGACTTAACATGCGACTTGATTCTTTTATCCCTTTTATTAGGTATGGTTTGAATTTTTTTATTTTTTTCACGTCCTAGTTTGTCTGTTTACACAGCTTGTTAGGTAGGAATACTTCTTCTGTTCTTCCTCTTATGCGGCCACCAGGTCAGTCGTGGACTCATATGCCCCTCGGGAAGAAAACAAGAAAACCACTGGTGACCGTCGGGACATCAACAATATGTAGAAGCGTAGGGGGCCCGTGCAGGGAGTATCACCACACTCAAAGAAGCGACCACCACCAAGTGTCGTCCAGTTAAACCACCGGTTTAGCCGAGGTGTGTCCTCCCCTTACTTTGCTGCCTTCCAGCCCAGTGCCCATGAGCAGCCCGCAGCCAGACCGTACCTTGCTCAGCCACGTTCCTCCTGGAGCGTGGCCGGGCGAAGCATTAAACGGTTGGCCTCCTGGTGTCTCCTCATCTGCAGGGGTTTACTCCCCCACTTGTCACAGGCGATGAGGTCCCGTTTCTCCTCCACGTGCTATGGTTCTCCTGGCTCTCTCAGTCTTCTTTGGCTCTCACTTCTTCCTCAGTGTTGGTTCCAGTCTCCTTTTCTGCTTTTGTCAGCGGGGCTCTCTCCCCCCATTGGTCAGGGGGCAGAGATGTCATCCGGACTTGCGGACCGCCTTCTTCTTGGGTGTCGGAGTCCGGTTCCTTAAAGGGACAGACTGGAGACAAAGCCTGTACAGGGAGGAAGAGTACCTCATTTGCCAGAGTCACCGGGGAGTATTGTATCTCATCCAATAAGTCATCCTCCACCCAGTGACACAGTTACAAATTAATTTGGGTTCATCGAGTGCAATGAGCACTAGATGTCTTAAGATACCTAATAGAAACAAACCTGTTCCTCATTGCATGTGCATTCCTGTGAGAGACTGGTTCCCTCTGTTGTCAATAAATATGAATTGTTCATGATTCTGTGTCCATTAAACTCATTACAACATCACAGTGCATGTTTTAACTCTGTGCTATAACACCTCACTCTGGAAAAAACATCACACACGTGTTTTTATCCATCACAATGAAGACTGCATCCTGTTATGCAATTCATGTGACTATAACAAGGGGGGGAGTTTAGAGGTGTACAGGTAGAATCTTCCTCCTGTAAGACTTTTCATAAACAAAATGATTCTACCCTTCAAAAGTGAAAATGTATTTAATATTTTATGGTTTTTTAGTGATAAAATGCAAAGATAAGTGCTCCATGGATTATCATGGGAAGGCACTAAGAGTTTTTAAAATACCCCTCAGACACTATGAATCCCATAGTGTCATGCTTCATAATGGGGGTCTTCCCGTCCCTCTACGGGGCGGGGCATGCTGCGACCGGCGAAATACGTGGGAGCACTGATGTTAGTGATGGAATAGGTTATGTGTAATGTGAGGGTAAGAGTGGTACAGGTGGTGAATAATAATAAAAATTTAAAATTCTCTGGCTAGTGGAAAAAACTATTTTATTTGCTTCCCTGGCTGAGAATGTTAAAAAAGTGGAAGAGTAGGGGGTGTATCTTAATTTAATACTCCCTACTGGGTCAACATGTTTCGTAAGCAGTCCCCACTGATTAACTCATCAGGACCTAGTGTGATCCCTACTACACTCAAAAAATATTATTTATATGTGATTGTATGCCTATTTTACAAAACTCAAATCTGCCAAAAACTGTGCAGGCATGGAGATGGTGTATAAAGGTACAATGACCTTTATGGTTTGAAGTTACCGAGTTGGTATCTGAAAAGATAAAGAGATGAAAAAACAACTCTATGATTGTTATGGAACACATCACCATACTGTGGATTCATTGGGTAAAGAAAAAAGTGATATATTTTTCTATTTTATAGCATAGAAGGTTGCTATTCTTAAAAAGCTTAAAATAAGTCGTCCGAGTTTCTGGCGCAACTTAGTCTCAGATTGTATGTACACCATCTGGAGATGACAAAAATTCTACATCCCAATAACCCCTTTCACAATCACATCAACACCTGGAAACAATACATAGATGATATTTTGATCATCTGGGATGGTGACGAAGAGACTGCAAACAGCTTCATTACTTGGCTGAACTACCAAGACGATTTCTTAAAGTTCACAAGTACCATTTCCAACAAAGAACTAGTCTTCCTAGACCTCAAAATATCACCCAAAAAAGGGCTCCTCATCACCACCACACATTTCAAAACTACATCTAAAAACTGTCTTCCGATGTAACAAAGTTTTCATCCCAAACATCTGCGAGACAACCTCCCCTATGGACAATTTTTACGTCTTAGGCGAAATTGCACTGAAATCAATGATTTCAAAACCCAATCAGAAGACCTAAAGATGAAACTTGAAAAAAGACGATACCCCAAGCAGGTTATAGAAAAAGCTTATAAAAGGGCACGTAACAACTGCAGAGAGAGCCTTCTGGAACCCACCAACCACAAGCTTGGAGAAAACGGCCATTCTGTATCACAACATATAATACAAATTCCAACCAAGTTACAAAAATCATCAACCAACATTGGCGGATCCTGAATAGTGGAAGTTTAAATTTCCCAAAACCTGTTTTCTCTCACAGAAAAGGGAAAAGCATTTGCGACATGATCATTCACACAAGACCCCGCAATAATTTTTTTTTAGCACACATAAAACACCCAATTAGAGCTAGTGTGTAATGTAGCATTATGTAGGTTAGGAGTAGGACATTTATTTTGAACGGATGTTATTGGCAGTGATCAACAAGCCTCAAACTTGGTTAGAAGGAGACGGCTAAAGATATGGTGAAAGATAAACAGACGGTGGGCACAATATAAAAAGTCCGGAGATTAATTGGAACACATGAGCTTAAAATACACGTATACAGTAAAATACATGCTAGCATATACTTTTGACAAAGTACAATTATTTTAAGTTCAGCTGCTACATATAAACAAGCACGTACGGCCACGAGAAATATATGTTGAAAGATAAACTATTGGTGAGCACAAAAAAAAGTCCAGAGATGAATTAAAACACCTGAGCTTAAAACACATCAATATACTAAAATACATGCTAGCAGATACTTTTGACAATATACGATTTTTTTTAAGTAAATCTGCTAGATATGTAGCATAATTATTGACAGAGATCAATAAGCCACAAACTTGTTTAAAAGGAACCGGTTAACAAGGGAGGGCGAATGTGAGGCAGGAAGTGGAAGGGAAAGTAAAGAAATATTAACAAGCGCGTGCGGCCACGTTAATTACAAACAGATGGCCCCAGCGTGCCGATGCTCACTCCTGCAAGGTGGATGCCACCACAAGCACGAGTGCTTGAAAAGTGCAGAACGATTCCTAAAGGTCATCTGACCTAAAAATAGGCTATGTCCCAGTAAAATGCCTAAACTGTGTAAAACAAGTTGGTTTTCTGACAAAAGTCTGCTTGTCCCTAAAAGCTGGGAAAATGGTGATTTAAGCCCCACAAACCCTTTTTTGATACCGTTTGCAGGGAAAAAAACAGACGCTTTCATTTGCAGCACTTTTTCCCCATTTAAAAAAAAATAAAATAAAATGTAGCTGTATTCTGGCTAATTTCTGGGTACCCTTGAGGGGAATTCACAAACCCTGGGTACCTTTAGAATCCCCATGATGTTGGAAGAAAAGGATGCAAATTTGGCGTGGATACCTTACGTGGCCTAAAAGTTACAGGGGCCTAAGCCCAAACTACCCCAAATAGCCAGAAAAAGGCTTAGCACGGGGGATATGGGGGGGGGGGGGGGACGACTAGCAGCGAAGGGGTTAATGTCCAGTTCCCTCATGCTCAACCCATGAGCCAAAAGTCAATTTATTTTCTTCCAAAGCGAGAGCATTCTTGCACTCCTCTGCCCTCTTTTCGCTCTCCAAAAGCAATTTCTTTTCTTACAGGGCACATTCTTGCTCTCTTCCGCCCTGGCCTGGATCCTCATGACCTCCAGCTCATGCTCTCTGACTCTTTGGTTTTCCTCCAGCTCCTCTGGGAAAAAGCTCCTAGTGGAATGGGGGCTGCCAGCCCTGGAGGTTGCTCTGGACACAGGCAGATCCTGTGACCTGAAACCATTCCCTTGTGCATCCTCATCCACTTCTGTATCACCTGTCTCCTCAGCCTCTTTGGCCTCCCACAAGGCCCTTAAGGCTTGAGCTGATCTACTTTGTTAAACTCCAATTCTGCCTTCTCACTTGCTGGGTTACCCCTCTGAGACAAGATGCGTGGATACTTTAAGGATCACTCAAAAATAGAACCAAAAACAAAACACAGTATGTGGTTGCATAGTGGTCTGTACTAAACTAGTGATGTACACCAATCACTGTGGGTCAAGTACAAATACAGGTTCAAACCCCACCGTTGCCCACCAATGTTAGAAATGGGGGTCTCTAGTTGGCAGAGGTAGATACCTTTGTCCAATAGGGACCCTTGTTTCTAGTCAGGGTAAGGGGGAAACACACTCTAGATAACCCCTGCTCACCCCCTTGGTAGCTTGGCACGAGCAGACAGGCTTATCCCAAAGGCAATCTGTGAAGTATTTGTACCAACACTCACAGTAACACAGTGAAATCCCCACAAATGGACACCACACCAGTTTAGAAAAATAAAGTATCTTTATCTAAACTAAACAAGACCAAAACGACAAAAATCTAACTTACAGAAACTCAGAAAAATGTCTTGAAAAAGGATATTGCAAATAAAAGCTTGTAGAAATCAAATAGCACCAACTGAGGCTATCACGACGAAATAGTATGCTGTCTATTACAGAGGTTGGTGTTTTTAACTATCAGAATGAAGACTGTATCAAGATGTGTGTCAAGAATTGTGTGTTTTTATCCAACACAATGAGGACCATATTCTGGTGCATTTTAGACGTGTGCTTCTGCTATCACAGAGTCACATCATGTTACATTGAACAAGTTCATGTTAATGTAGCTATCATTAAAAATTCGACATTAATGTGATTTTGTGTTATCGCATATTCCTTAAACAGAAAACTCCTTTAACAGTAAGCTGCTTTAACATTATGCTGTGTATTTGTTGTGTGCATGATCTTAGATAACTAGATACTATTTTATCTTGGAATGTGTGCACTTATCCATCACACTGACGGCTCTATACAGGCCTGGTCCATAGGACATGCATTTAGCTCCATCACAAAAACTCCCAAGGGCTAATGTTGTGTGCCTTTATCTGCTACAGGAAATATGATGCTGTCTATTACAGAGGTTAGTGCTTTTATCCATCACAATGAGGACAGAATCAAGATGTGTGTCACACCTGCGTGTTTTTATCCAACACAATGAGGACACATTTTGCTGCATTTTAGACAAGTGTGCTTCTTCTATCACAGAGTAACATCATGTTGTATTGAACAAGTTCATGTTAATTTAGCCATCATTAAAAGTACCACATTAATGTGAATTAGTGTTATCAGTTATTCCTTTAACAAAAAGCTCCTATAACATTATGGTGTATATTAGCAATGTGTATAAACCTAAATAAAATGACATTGTATTGTACCTTGAAAATGTGTGCACTTTTCCATCACAATGATGGCTCTATACAGACCTGGTCCATAGGACATGCATCATCCATCCAATCATCCATTACAAAAAAGCACAGGGGCTAATGTGCACAAGTATACATGTACACTTTGAAAAAGATGACTATTGCATGTGAGTAAATATTTTTGTGTGTGTGGACAGTGATCTTCACAGGGATTTGTTGCTCTGCAAAGTATTTGTGTGCCTGCAGATGTGGAACTTTGTAACTGTCCAAAAACATTTCTTCAGCCCATTCCCACCCAGGGAACAATCTGAGATTCACTTCTAACAAGTGCAGGATTAAATCAGTTTCCAGGGTGGGAAGTGGAAGGAATCTGAAGAAAAGTTGGTGATGGCATAGATGAAGGGATTACTCAACAGGCAAAAATGCATGCAGAAAGGAAATATTTTACTACTTTTACTTGATTCCGAATAGTTCAATTTTTTTTACATGTATACTTGTTCAAGGAAAAATGGGATTCTCAAAAGAAAATGAGAAATAATGAAATACTGCTACTGCAGAACCATGCTGAGAATAATCAAGAGAACCTTTGAGAATTAAAAAAAAAGCTTACTTGTGTAATCCAAGCACACTAATAATCTATGTCAATAAATGTAGCACATTGTGTTGTGAATTGAAGAACGGATGTAGAGGCATTAAGGTGTTTGTCTATTTGTATCACATCAGGGACACAATCCCAATCATGCCAGTAGATTGCTCATTTCCTGCATAATTACCTTAGTTTTGAGTGTTACAGGTATTTTGGTGTGTTATATAAGTGTGCTACTATTATTTTACTTTGGATCACATTGTGGTGTGTGTCACAAATGATTGTTTCTGTTCATCACAGCGAGGATAGTGTAATGTTGTGTATTACATGTCTGAGCTTTTACCTATCACAGCAATGACCACGCCACTGGGTCTGTTGCAAAGTTGTGCTATCTACACTACTGTTACCAAGAATAAACTTCTTTCCATCACCAAAAAGATTATATTACATTATATGTTTGCCACCGGGTCATCGAGGAAGGGGTTAAGCCCCGTAAGGACTTAACATGCGACTTGATTCTTTTATCCCTTTTATTAGGTATGGTTTGAATTTTTTTATTTTTTTCAGGTCCTAGTTTGTCTGTTTACACAGCTTGTTAGGTAGGAATACTTCTTCTGTTCTTCCTCTTATGCGGCCACCAGGTCAGTCGTGGACTCATATGCCCCTCGGGAAGAAAACAAGAAAACCACTGGTGACCGTCGGGACATCAACAATATGTAGAAGCGTAGGGGGCCCGTGCAGGGAGTATCACCACACTCAAAGAAGCGACCACCACCAAGTGTCGTCCAGTTAAACCACCGGTTTAGCCGAGGTGTGTCCTCCCCTTACTTTGCTGCCTTCCAGCCCAGTGCCCATGAGCAGCCCGCAGCCAGACCGTACCTTGCTCAGCCACGTTCCTCCTGGAGCGTGGCCGGGCGAAGCATTAAACGGTTGGCCTCCTGGTGTCTCCTCATCTGCAGGGGTTTACTCCCCCACTTGTCACAGGCGATGAGGTCCCGTTTCTCCTCCACGTGCTATGGTTCTCCTGGCTCTCTCAGTCTTCTTTGGCTCTCACTTCTTCCTCAGTGTTGGTTCCAGTCTCCTTTTCTGCTTTTGTCAGCGGGGCTCTCTCCCCCCATTGGTCAGGGGGCAGAGATGTCATCCGGACTTGCGGACCGCCTTCTTCTTGGGTGTCGGAGTCCGGTTCCTTAAAGGGACAGACTGGAGACAAAGCCTGTACAGGGAGGAAGAGTACCTCATTTGCCAGAGTCACCGGGGAGTATTGTATCTCATCCAATAAGTCATCCTCCACCCAGTGACACAGTTACAAATTAATTTGGGTTCATCGAGTGCAATGAGCACTAGATGTCTTAAGATACCTAATAGAAACAAACCTGTTCCTCATTGCATGTGCATTCCTGTGAGAGACTGGTTCCCTCTGTTGTCAATAAATATGAATTGTTCATGATTCTGTGTCCATTAAACTCATTACAACATCACAGTGCATGTTTTAACTCTGTGCTATAACACCTCACTCTGGAAAAAACATCACACACGTGTTTTTATCCATCACAATGAAGACTGCATCCTGTTATGCAATTCATGTGACTATAACAAGGGGGGGAGTTTAGAGGTGTACAGGTAGAATCTTCCTCCTGTAAGACTTTTCATAAACAAAATGATTCTACCCTTCAAAAGTGAAAATGTATTTAATATTTTATGGTTTTTTAGTGATAAAATGCAAAGATAAGTGCTCCATGGATTATCATGGGAAGGCACTAAGAGTTTTTAAAATACCCCTCAGACACTATGAATCCCATAGTGTCATGCTTCATAATGGGGGTCTTCCCGTCCCTCTACGGGGCGGGGCATGCTGCGACCGGCGAAATACGTGGGAGCACTGATGTTAGTGATGGAATAGGTTATGTGTAATGTGAGGGTAAGAGTGGTACAGGTGGTGAATAATAATAAAAATTTAAAATTCTCTGGCTAGTGGAAAAAACTATTTTATTTGCTTCCCTGGCTGAGAATGTTAAAAAAGTGGAAGAGTAGGGGGTGTATCTTAATTTAATACTCCCTACTGGGTCAACATGTTTCGTAAGCAGTCCCCACTGATTAACTCATCAGGACCTAGTGTGATCCCTACTACACTCAAAAAATATTATTTATATGTGATTGTATGCCTATTTTACAAAACTCAAATCTGCCAAAAACTGTGCAGGCATGGAGATGGTGTATAAAGGTACAATGACCTTTATGGTTTGAAGTTACCGAGTTGGTATCTGAAAAGATAAAGAGATGAAAAAACAACTCTATGATTGTTATGGAACACATCACCATACTGTGGATTCATTGGGTAAAGAAAAAAGTGATATATTTTTCTATTTTATAGCATAGAAGGTTGCTATTCTTAAAAAGCTTAAAATAAGTCGTCCGAGTTTCTGGCGCAACTTAGTCTCAGATTGTATGTACACCATCTGGAGATGACAAAAATTCTACATCCCAATAACCCCTTTCACAATCACATCAACACCTGGAAACAATACATAGATGATATTTTGATCATCTGGGATGGTGACGAAGAGACTGCAAACAGCTTCATTACTTGGCTGAACTACCAAGACGATTTCTTAAAGTTCACAAGTACCATTTCCAACAAAGAACTAGTCTTCCTAGACCTCAAAATATCACCCAAAAAAGGGCGCCTCATCACCACCACACATTTCAAAACTACATCTAAAAACTGTCTTCCGATGTAACAAAGTTTTCATCCCAAACATCTGCGAGACAACCTCCCCTATGGACAATTTTTACGTCTTAGGCGAAATTGCACTGAAATCAATGATTTCAAAACCCAATCAGAAGACCTAAAGATGAAACTTGAAAAAAGACGATACCCCAAGCAGGTTATAGAAAAAGCTTATAAAAGGGCACGTAACAACTGCAGAGAGAGCCTTCTGGAACCCACCAACCACAAGCTTGGAGAAAACGGCCATTCTGTATCACAACATATAATACAAATTCCAACCAAGTTACAAAAATCATCAACCAACATTGGCGGATCCTGAATAGTGGAAGTTTAAATTTCCCAAAACCTGTTTTCTCTCACAGAAAAGGGAAAAGCATTTGCGACATGATCATTCACACAAGACCCCGCAATAATTTTTTTTTAGCACACATAAAACACCCAATTAGAGCTAGTGTGTAATGTAGCATTATGTAGGTTAGGAGTAGGACATTTATTTTGAACGGATGTTATTGGCAGTGATCAACAAGCCTCAAACTTGGTTAGAAGGAGACGGCTAAAGATATGGTGAAAGATAAACAGACGGTGGGCACAATAAGAAAAGTCCGGAGATGAATTGGAACACATGAGCTTAAAATACACGTATACAGTAAAATACATGCTAGCATATACTTTTGACAAAGTACAATTATTTTAAGTTCAGCTGCTACATATAAACAAGCACGTACGGCCACGAGAAATATATGTTGAAAGATAAACAATTGGTGAGCACAAAAAAAAGGCCAGAGATGAATTAAAACACCTGAGCTTAAAACACATCAATATACTAAAATACATGCTAGCAGATACTTTTGACAATATAAGATTTTTTTTAAGTAAAGCTGCTAGATATGTAGCATAATTATTGACAGAGATCAATAAGCCACAAACTTGTTTAAAAGGAACCGGTTAACAAGGGAGGGCGAAAGTGAGGCAGGAAGTGGAAGGGAAAGTAAAGAAATATTAACAAGCGCGTGCGGCCACGTTAATTACAAACAGATGGCCCCAGCGTGCCGATGCTCACTCCTGCAAGGTGGATGCCACCACAAGCACGAGTGCTTGAAAAGTGCAGAACGATTCCTAAAGGTCATCTGACCTAAAAATAGGCTATGTCCCAGTAAAATGCCTAAACTGTGTAAAACAAGTTGGTTTTCTGACAAAAGTCTGCTTGTCCCTAAAAGCTGGGAAAATGGTGATTTAAGCCCCACAAACCCTTTTTTGATACCGTTTGCAGGGAAAAAAACAGACGCTTTCATTTGCAGCACTTTTTCCCCATTTAAAAAAAAATAAAATAAGATGTAGCTGTATTCTGGCTAATTTCTGGGTACCCTTGAGGGGAATTCACAAACCCTGGGTACCTTTAGAATCCCCATGATGTTGGAAGAAAAGGATGCAAATTTGGCGTGGATACCTTATGTGGTCTAAAAGTTACAGGGGCCTAAGCCCAAACTACCCCAAATAGCCAGAAAAAGGCTTAGCACGGGGGATATGGGGGGGGGGGACGACTAGCAGCGAAGGGGTTAATGTCCAGTTCCCTCATGCTCAACCCATGAGCCAAAAGTCAATTTATTTTCTTCCAAAGCGAGAGCATTCTTGCACTCCTCTGCCCTCTTTTCGCTCCCCAAAAGCAATTTCTTTTCTTACAGGGCACATTCTTGCTCTCTTCCGCCCTGGCCTGGATCCTCATGACCTCCAGCTCATGCTCTCTGACCCTTTGGTTTTCCTCCAGCTCCTCTGGGAAAAAGCTCCTAGTGGAATGGGGGCTGCCAGCCCTGGAGGTTGCTCTGGACACAGGCAGATCCTGTGACCTGAAACCATTCCCTTGTGCATCCTCATCCACTTCTGTATCACCTGTCTCCTCAGCCTCTTTGGCCTCCCACAAGGCCCTTAAGGCTTGAGCTGATCTACTTTGTTAAACTCCAATTCTGCCTTCTCACTTGCTGGGTTACCCCTCTGAGACAAGATGTGTGGATACTTTAAGGATCACTCAAAAATAGAACCAACAACAAAACACAGTATGTGGTTGCATAGTGGTCTGTACTAAACTAGTGATGTACACCAATCACTGTGGGTCAAGTACAAATACAGGTTCAAACCCCACCGTTGCCCACCAATGTTAGAAATGGGGGTCTCTAGTTGGCAGAGGTAGATACCTTTGTCCAATAGGGACCCTTGTTTCTAGTCAGGGTAAGGGGGAAACACACTCTAGATAACCCCTGCTCACCCCCTCGGTAGCTTGGCACGAGCAGACAGGCTTATCCCAAAGGCAATCTGTGAAGTATTTGTACCAACACTCACAGTAACACAGTGAAATCCCCACAAATGGACACCACACCAGTTTAGAAAAATAAAGTATCTTTATCTAAACTAAACAAGACCAAAACGACAAAAATCTAACTTACAGAAACTCAGAAAAATGTCTTGAAAAAGGATATTGCAAATAAAAGCTTGTAGAAATCAAATAGCACCAACTGAGGCTATCACGACGAAATAGTATGCTGTCTATTACAGAGGTTGGTGTTTTTAACTATCAGAATGAAGACTGTATCAAGATGTGTGTCAAGAATTGTGTGTTTTTATCCAACACAATGAGGACCATATTCTGGTGCATTTTAGACGTGTGCTTCTGCTATCACAGAGTCACATCATGTTACATTGAACAAGTTCATGTTAATGTAGCTATCATTAAAAATTCGACATTAATGTGATTTTGTGTTATCGCATATTCCTTAAACAGAAAACTCCTTTAACAGTAAGCTGCTTTAACATTATGCTGTGTATTTGTTGTGTGCATGATCTTAGATAACTAGATACTATTTTATCTTGGAATGTGTGCACTTATCCATCACACTGACGGCTCTATACAGGCCTGGTCCATAGGACATGCATTTAGCTCCATCACAAAAACTCCCAAGGGCTAATGTTGTGTGCCTTTATCTGCTACAGGAAATATGATGCTGCCTATTACAGAGGTTAGTGCTTTTATCCATCACAATGAGGACAGAATCACGATGTGTGTCACACCTGCGTGTTTTTATCCAACACAATGTGGACACATTTTGCTGCATTTTAGAAAAGTGTGCTTCTTCTATCACAGAGTAACATCATGTTGTATTGAACAAGTTCATGTTAATTTAGCCATCATTAAAAGTACCACATTAATGTGAATTAGTGTTATCAGTTATTCCTTTAACAAAAAGCTCCTATAACATTATGGTGTATATTAGCAATGTGTATGAACCTAAATAAAATGACATTGTATTGTACCTTGAAAATGTGTGCACTTTTCCATCACAATGATGGCTCTATACAGACCTGGTCCATAGGACATGCATCATCCATCCAATCATCCATTACAAAAAAGCACAGGGGCTAATGTGCACAAGTATACATGTACACTTTGAAAAAGATGACTATTGCATGTGAGTAAATATTTTTGTGTGTGTGGACAGTGATCTTCACAGGGATTTGTTGCTCTGCAAAGTATTTGTGTGCCTGCAAATGTGGAACTTTGTAACTGTCCAAAAACATTTCTTCAGCCCATTCCCACCCAGGGAACAATCTGAGATTCACTTCTAACAAGTGCAGGATTAAATCTGTTTCCAGGGTGGGAAGTGGAAGGAATCTGAAAAAAAGTTGGAGATGGCATAGATGAAGGGATTACTCAACAGGCAAAAATGCATGCAGAAAGGAAATATTTTACTACTTTTACTTGATTCCGAATAGTTCAATTTTTTTTACATGTATACTTGTTCAAGGAAAAATGGGATTCTCAAAAGAAAATGAGAAATAATGAAATACTGCTACTGCAGAACCATGCTGAGAATAATCAAGAGAACCTTTGAGAATTAAAAAAAAAGCTTGCTTGTGTAATCCAAGCACACTAATAATCTATGTCAATAAATGTAGCACATTGTGTTGTGAATTGAAGAACGGATGTAGAGGCATTAAGGTGTTTGTCTATTTGTATCACATCAGGGACACAATCCCAATCATGCCAGTAGATTGCTCATTTCCTGCATAATTACCTTAGTTTTGAGTGTTACAGGTATTTTGGTGTGTTATATAAGTGTGCTACTATTATTTTACTTTGGATCACATTGTGGTGTGTGTCACAAATTATTGTTTCTGTTCATCACAGCGAGGATAGTGTAATGTTGTGTATTACATGTCTGAGCTTATACCTATCACAGCAATGACCACGCCACTGGGTCTGTTGCAAAGTTGTGCTATCTACACTACTGTTACCAAGAATAAACTTCTTTCCATCACCAAAAAGATTATATTACATTATATGTTTGCCACCGGGTCATCGAGGAAGGGGTTAAGCCCCGTAAGGACTTAACATGCGACTTGATTCTTTTATCCCTTTTATTAGGTATGGTTTGAATTTTTTTATTTTTTTCACGTCCTAGTTTGTCTGTTTACACAGCTTGTTAGGTAGGAATACTTCTTCTGTTCTTCCTCTTATGCGGCCACCAGGTCAGTCGTGGACTCATATGCCCCTCTGGAAGAAAACAAGAAAACCACTGGTGACCGTCGGGACATCAACAATATGTAGAAGCGTAGGGGGCCCGTGCAGGGAGTATCACCACACTCAAAGAAGCGACCACCACCAAGTGTCGTCCAGTTAAACCACCGGTTTAGCCGAGGTGTGTCCTCCCCTTACTTTGCTGCCTTCCAGCCCAGTGCCCATGAGCAGCCTGCAGCCAGACCGTACCTTGCTCAGCCACGTTCCTCCTGGAGCGTGGCCGGGCGAAGCATTAAACGGTTGGCCTCCTGGTGTCTCCTCATCTGCAGGGGTTTACTCCCCACTTGTCACAGGCGATGAGGTCCCGTTTCTCCTCCACGTGCTATGGTTCTCCTGGCTCTCTCAGTCTTCTTTGGCTCTCACTTCTTCCTCAGTGTCGGTTCCAGTCTCCTTTTCTGCTTTTTTCAGCGGGGCTCTCTCCCCCATTGGTCAGGGGGCAGAGATGTCATCCGGACTTGCGGACCGCCTTCTTCTTGGGTGTCGGAGTCCTGTTCCTTAAAGGGACAGACTGGAGACAAAGCCTGTACAGGGAGGAAGAGTACCTCATTTGCCAGAGTCACCAGGGAGTATTGTATCTCATCCAATAAGTCATCCTCCACCCAGTGACACAGTTACAAATTAATTTGGGTTCATCATGTGCAATGAGCACTAGATGTCTTAAGATACCTAATAGAAACAAACCTGTTCCTCATTGCATGTGCATTCCTGTGAGAGACTGGTTCCCTCTGTTGTCAATAAATATGAATTGTTTATGATTCTGTGTCCATTAAACTCATTACAACATCACAGTGCATGTTTTAACTCTGTGCTATAACACCTCACTCTGGAAAAAAACATCACACACGTGTTTTTATCCATCACAATGAAGACTGCATCCTGTTATGCAATTCATGTGACTATAACAAGGGGGGGGGGAGTTTAGAGGTGTACAGGTAGAATCTTCCTCCTGTAAGACTTTTCATAAACAAAATGATTCTTCCCTTCAAAAGTGAAAATTTATTTAATATTTTATGGTTTTTTAGTGATAAAATGCAAAGATAAGTGCTCCATGGATTATCATGGGAAGGAACTAAGAGTTTTTAAAATACCCCTCAGACACTATGAATCCCATAGTGTCATGCTTCATAATGGGGGTCTTCCCGTCCCTCTACGGGGCGGGGCATGCTGCGACCGGCGAAATACGTGGGAGCACTGATGTTAGTGATGGAATAGGTTATGTGTAATGTGAGGGTAAGAGTGGTACAGGTGGTGAATAATAATAAAAATTAAAAATTCTCTGGCTAGTGGAAAAAACAATTTTATTTGCTTCCCTGGCTGAGAATGTTAAAAAAGGGGAAGAGTAGGGGGTGTATCTTAATTTAATACTCCCTACTGGGTCAACATGTTTCGTAAGCAGTCCCCACTGCTTAACTAATCAGGACCTAGTTTGATCCCTACTACACTCAAAAAATATTATTTATATGTGATTGTATGCCTATTTTACAAAACTCAAATCTGCCAAAAACTGTGCAGGCATGGAGATGGTGTATAAAGGTACAATGACCTTTATGGTTTGAAGTTACCGAGTTGGTATCTGAAAAGATAAAGAGATGAAAAAACAACTCTATGATTGTTATGGAACACATCACCATACTGTGGATTCATTGGGTAAAGAAAAAAGTGATATATTTTTCTATTTTATAGCATAGAAGGTTGCTATTCTTAAAAAGCTTAAAATAAGTCGTCCGAGTTTCTGGCGCAACTTAGTCTCAGATTGTATGTACACCATCTGGAGATGACAAAAATTCTACATCCCAATAACCCCTTTCACAATCACATCAACACCTGGAAACAATACATAGATGATATTTTGATCATCTGGGATGGTGACGAAGAGACTGCAAACAGCTTCATTACTTGGCTGAACTACCAAGACAATTTCTTAAAGTTCACAAGGACCATTTCCAACAAAGAACTAGTCTTCCTAGACCTCAAAATATCACCCAAAAAAGGGCGCCTCATCACCACCACACATTTCAAAACTACATCTAAAAACTGTCTTCCGATGTAACAAAGTTTTCATCCCAAACATCTGCGAGACAACCTCCCCTATGGACAATTTTTACGTCTTAGGCGAAATTGCACTGAAATCAATGATTTCAAAACCCAATCAGAAGACCTAAAGATGAAACTTGAAAAAAGACGATACCCCAAGCAGGTTATAGAAAAAGCTTATAAAAGGGCACGTAACAACTGCAGAGAGAGCCTTCTGGAACCCACCAACCACAAGCTTGGAGAAAACGGCCATTCTGTATCACAACATATAATACAAATTCCAACCAAGTTACAAAAATCATCAACCAACATTGGCGGATCCTGAATAGTGGAAGTTTAAATTTCCCAAAACCTGTTTTCTCTCACAGAAAAGGGAAAAGCATTTGCGACATGATCATTCACACAAGACCCCGCAATAATTTTTTTTTAGCACACATAAAACACCCAATTAGAGCTAGTGTGTAATGTAGCATTATGTAGGTTAGGAGTAGGACATTTATTTTGAACGGATGTTATTGGCAGTGATCAACAAGCCTCAAACTTGGTTAGAAGGAGACGGCTAAAGATATGGTGAAAGATAAACAGACGGTGGGCACAATAAGAAAAGTCCGGAGATGAATTGGAACACATGAGCTTAAAATACACGTATACAGTAAAATACATGCTAGCATATACTTTTGACAAAGTACAATTATTTTAAGTTCAGCTGCTACATATAAACAAGCACGTACGGCCACGAGAAATATATGTTGAAAGATAAACAATTGGTGAGCACAAAAAAAAGGCCAGAGATGAATTAAAACACCTGAGCTTAAAACACATCAATATACTAAAATACATGCTAGCAGATACTTTTGACAATATAAGATTTTTTTTAAGTAAAGCTGCTAGATATGTAGCATAATTATTGACAGAGATCAATAAGCCACAAACTTGTTTAAAAGGAACCGGTTAACAAGGGAGGGCGAAAGTGAGGCAGGAAGTGGAAGGGAAAGTAAAGAAATATTAACAAGCGCGTGCGGCCACGTTAATTACAAACAGATGGCCCCAGCGTGCCGATGCTCACTCCTGCAAGGTGGATGCCACCACAAGCACGAGTGCTTGAAAAGTGCAGAACGATTCCTAAAGGTCATCTGACCTAAAAATAGGCTATGTCCCAGTAAAATGCCTAAACTGTGTAAAACAAGTTGGTTTTCTGACAAAAGTCTGCTTGTCCCTAAAAGCTGGGAAAATGGTGATTTAAGCCCCACAAACCCTTTTTTGATACCGTTTGCAGGGAAAAAAACAGACGCTTTCATTTGCAGCACTTTTTCCCCATTTAAAAAAAAATAAAATAAGATGTAGCTGTATTCTGGCTAATTTCTGGGTACCCTTGAGGGGAATTCACAAACCCTGGGTACCTTTAGAATCCCCATGATGTTGGAAGAAAAGGATGCAAATTTGGCGTGGATACCTTATGTGGTCTAAAAGTTACAGGGGCCTAAGCCCAAACTACCCCAAATAGCCAGAAAAAGGCTTAGCACGGGGGATATGGGGGGGGGGGACGACTAGCAGCGAAGGGGTTAATGTCCAGTTCCCTCATGCTCAACCCATGAGCCAAAAGTCAATTTATTTTCTTCCAAAGCGAGAGCATTCTTGCACTCCTCTGCCCTCTTTTCGCTCCCCAAAAGCAATTTCTTTTCTTACAGGGCACATTCTTGCTCTCTTCCGCCCTGGCCTGGATCCTCATGACCTCCAGCTCATGCTCTCTGACCCTTTGGTTTTCCTCCAGCTCCTCTGGGAAAAAGCTCCTAGTGGAATGGGGGCTGCCAGCCCTGGAGGTTGCTCTGGACACAGGCAGATCCTGTGACCTGAAACCATTCCCTTGTGCATCCTCATCCACTTCTGTATCACCTGTCTCCTCAGCCTCTTTGGCCTCCCACAAGGCCCTTAAGGCTTGAGCTGATCTACTTTGTTAAACTCCAATTCTGCCTTCTCACTTGCTGGGTTACCCCTCTGAGACAAGATGTGTGGATACTTTAAGGATCACTCAAAAATAGAACCAACAACAAAACACAGTATGTGGTTGCATAGTGGTCTGTACTAAACTAGTGATGTACACCAATCACTGTGGGTCAAGTACAAATACAGGTTCAAACCCCACCGTTGCCCACCAATGTTAGAAATGGGGGTCTCTAGTTGGCAGAGGTAGATACCTTTGTCCAATAGGGACCCTTGTTTCTAGTCAGGGTAAGGGGGAAACACACTGTAGATAACCCCTGCTCACCCCCTCGGTAGCTTGGCACGAGCAGACAGGCTTATCCCAAAGGCAATCTGTGAAGTATTTGTACCAACACTCACAGTAACACAGTGAAATCCCCACAAATGGACACCACACCAGTTTAGAAAAATAAAGTATCTTTATCTAAACTAAACAAGACCAAAACGACAAAAATCTAACTTACAGAAACTCAGAAAAATGTCTTGAAAAAGGATATTGCAAATAAAAGCTTGTAGAAATCAAATAGCACCAACTGAGGCTATCACGACGAAATAGTATGCTGTCTATTACAGAGGTTGGTGTTTTTAACTATCAGAATGAAGACTGTATCAAGATGTGTGTCAAGAATTGTGTGTTTTTATCCAACACAATGAGGACCATATTCTGGTGCATTTTAGACGTGTGCTTCTGCTATCACAGAGTCACATCATGTTACATTGAACAAGTTCATGTTAATGTAGCTATCATTAAAAATTCGACATTAATGTGATTTTGTGTTATCGCATATTCCTTAAACAGAAAACTCCTTTAACAGTAAGCTGCTTTAACATTATGCTGTGTATTTGTTGTGTGCATGATCTTAGATAACTAGATACTATTTTATCTTGGAATGTGTGCACTTATCCATCACACTGACGGCTCTATACAGGCCTGGTCCATAGGACATGCATTTAGCTCCATCACAAAAACTCCCAAGGGCTAATGTTGTGTGCCTTTATCTGCTACAGGAAATATGATGCTGCCTATTACAGAGGTTAGTGCTTTTATCCATCACAATGAGGACAGAATCACGATGTGTGTCACACCTGCGTGTTTTTATCCAACACAATGTGGACACATTTTGCTGCATTTTAGAAAAGTGTGCTTCTTCTATCACAGAGTAACATCATGTTGTATTGAACAAGTTCATGTTAATTTAGCCATCATTAAAAGTACCACATTAATGTGAATTAGTGTTATCAGTTATTCCTTTAACAAAAAGCTCCTATAACATTATGGTGTATATTAGCAATGTGTATGAACCTAAATAAAATGACATTGTATTGTACCTTGAAAATGTGTGCACTTTTCCATCACAATGATGGCTCTATACAGACCTGGTCCATAGGACATGCATCATCCATCCAATCATCCATTACAAAAAAGCACAGGGGCTAATGTGCACAAGTATACATGTACACTTTGAAAAAGATGACTATTGCATGTGAGTAAATATTTTTGTGTGTGTGGACAGTGATCTTCACAGGGATTTGTTGCTCTGCAAAGTATTTGTGTGCCTGCAAATGTGGAACTTTGTAACTGTCCAAAAACATTTCTTCAGCCCATTCCCACCCAGGGAACAATCTGAGATTCACTTCTAACAAGTGCAGGATTAAATCTGTTTCCAGGGTGGGAAGTGGAAGGAATCTGAAAAAAAGTTGGAGATGGCATAGATGAAGGGATTACTCAACAGGCAAAAATGCATGCAGAAAGGAAATATTTTACTACTTTTACTTGATTCCGAATAGTTCAATTTTTTTTACATGTATACTTGTTCAAGGAAAAATGGGATTCTCAAAAGAAAATGAGAAATAATGAAATACTGCTACTGCAGAACCATGCTGAGAATAATCAAGAGAACCTTTGAGAATTAAAAAAAAAGCTTGCTTGTGTAATCCAAGCACACTAATAATCTATGTCAATAAATGTAGCACATTGTGTTGTGAATTGAAGAACGGATGTAGAGGCATTAAGGTGTTTGTCTATTTGTATCACATCAGGGACACAATCCCAATCATGCCAGTAGATTGCTCATTTCCTGCATAATTACCTTAGTTTTGAGTGTTACAGGTATTTTGGTGTGTTATATAAGTGTGCTACTATTATTTTACTTTGGATCACATTGTGGTGTGTGTCACAAATTATTGTTTCTGTTCATCACAGCGAGGATAGTGTAATGTTGTGTATTACATGTCTGAGCTTATACCTATCACAGCAATGACCACGCCACTGGGTCTGTTGCAAAGTTGTGCTATCTACACTACTGTTACCAAGAATAAACTTCTTTCCATCACCAAAAAGATTATATTACATTATATGTTTGCCACCGGGTCATCGAGGAAGGGGTTAAGCCCCGTAAGGACTTAACATGCGACTTGATTCTTTTATCCCTTTTATTAGGTATGGTTTGAATTTTTTTATTTTTTTCACGTCCTAGTTTGTCTGTTTACACAGCTTGTTAGGTAGGAATACTTCTTCTGTTCTTCCTCTTATGCGGCCACCAGGTCAGTCGTGGACTCATATGCCCCTCTGGAAGAAAACAAGAAAACCACTGGTGACCGTCGGGACATCAACAATATGTAGAAGCGTAGGGGGCCCGTGCAGGGAGTATCACCACACTCAAAGAAGCGACCACCACCAAGTGTCGTCCAGTTAAACCACCGGTTTAGCCGAGGTGTGTCCTCCCCTTACTTTGCTGCCTTCCAGCCCAGTGCCCATGAGCAGCCCGCAGCCAGACCGTACCTTGCTCAGCCACGTTCCTCCTGGAGCGTGGCCGGGCGAAGCATTAAACGGTTGGCCTCCTGGTGTCTCCTCATCTGCAGGGGTTTACTCCCCACTTGTCACAGGCGATGAGGTCCCGTTTCTCCTCCACGTGCTATGGTTCTCCTGGCTCTCTCAGTCTTCTTTGGCTCTCACTTCTTCCTCAGTGTCGGTTCCAGTCTCCTTTTCTGCTTTTTTCAGCGGGGCTCTCTCCCCCATTGGTCAGGGGGCAGAGATGTCATCCGGACTTGCGGACCGCCTTCTTCTTGGGTGTCGGAGTCCTGTTCCTTAAAGGGACAGACTGGAGACAAAGCCTGTACAGGGAGGAAGAGTACCTCATTTGCCAGAGTCACCAGGGAGTATTGTATCTCATCCAATAAGTCATCCTCCACCCAGTGACACAGTTACAAATTAATTTGGGTTCATCATGTGCAATGAGCACTAGATGTCTTAAGATACCTAATAGAAACAAACCTGTTCCTCATTGCATGTGCATTCCTGTGAGAGACTGGTTCCCTCTGTTGTCAATAAATATGAATTGTTTATGATTCTGTGTCCATTAAACTCATTACAACATCACAGTGCATGTTTTAACTCTGTGCTATAACACCTCACTCTGGAAAAAAACATCACACACGTGTTTTTATCCATCACAATGAAGACTGCATCCTGTTATGCAATTCATGTGACTATAACAAGGGGGGGGGGAGTTTAGAGGTGTACAGGTAGAATCTTCCTCCTGTAAGACTTTTCATAAACAAAATGATTCTTCCCTTCAAAAGTGAAAATTTATTTAATATTTTATGGTTTTTTAGTGATAAAATGCAAAGATAAGTGCTCCATGGATTATCATGGGAAGGAACTAAGAGTTTTTAAAATACCCCTCAGACACTATGAATCCCATAGTGTCATGCTTCATAATGGGGGTCTTCCCGTCCCTCTACGGGGCGGGGCATGCTGCGACCGGCGAAATACGTGGGAGCACTGATGTTAGTGATGGAATAGGTTATGTGTAATGTGAGGGTAAGAGTGGTACAGGTGGTGAATAATAATAAAAATTAAAAATTCTCTGGCTAGTGGAAAAAACAATTTTATTTGCTTCCCTGGCTGAGAATGTTAAAAAAGGGGAAGAGTAGGGGGTGTATCTTAATTTAATACTCCCTACTGGGTCAACATGTTTCGTAAGCAGTCCCCACTGCTTAACTAATCAGGACCTAGTTTGATCCCTACTACACTCAAAAAATATTATTTATATGTGATTGTATGCCTATTTTACAAAACTCAAATCTGCCAAAAACTGTGCAGGCATGGAGATGGTGTATAAAGGTACAATGACCTTTATGGTTTGAAGTTACCGAGTTGGTATCTGAAAAGATAAAGAGATGAAAAAACAACTCTATGATTGTTATGGAACACATCACCATACTGTGGATTCATTGGGTAAAGAAAAAAGTGATATATTTTTCTATTTTATAGCATAGAAGGTTGCTATTCTTAAAAAGCTTAAAATAAGTCGTCCGAGTTTCTGGCGCAACTTAGTCTCAGATTGTATGTACACCATCTGGAGATGACAAAAATTCTACATCCCAATAACCCCTTTCACAATCACATCAACACCTGGAAACAATACATAGATGATATTTTGATCATCTGGGATGGTGACGAAGAGACTGCAAACAGCTTCATTACTTGGCTGAACTACCAAGACGATTTCTTAAAGTTCACAAGTACCATTTCCAACAAAGAACTAGTCTTCCTAGACCTCAAAATATCACCCAAAAAAGGGCGCCTCATCACCACCACACATTTCAAAACTACATCTAAAAACTGTCTTCCGATGTAACAAAGTTTTCATCCCAAACATCTGCGAGACAACCTCCCCTATGGACAATTTTTACGTCTTAGGCGAAATTGCACTGAAATCAATGATTTCAAAACCCAATCAGAAGACCTAAAGATGAAACTTGAAAAAAGACGATACCCCAAGCAGGTTGTAGAAAAAGCTTATAAAAGGGCACGTAACAACTGCAGAGAGAGCCTTCTGGAACCCACCAACCACAAGCTTGGAGAAAACGGCCATTCTGTATCACAACATATAATACAAATTCCAACCAAGTTACAAAAATCATCAACCAACATTGGCGGATCCTGAATAGTGGAAGTTTACATCTCCCAAAACCTGTTTTCTCTCACAGAAAAGGGAAAAGCATTTGTGACATGATCATTCACACAAGACCCCGCAAAAATGAACCTACAGGCCAATCAACAGCAATGGCCAATATACATGGACATCATCCCTGTGGGAAATGTAAAGCATGCTCACTCACAAAGAAAAGCAAAGAAATTACATTCCTCAATGGCACCAAATAGGAACAAAGAAAATTCACTACGTGCAACAGTAGTAGTGTAATATACCTCATTACCTCTCCATGCCTACTTGAATATATAGGTATGACTACACAACCAGTGAAAACAAGGATAGGGGAACACAAAAGCAACATCAAGTGCAAGAAAGGCACCACCTAAATGGCCTCACATTTTCTCGAAGTAGGCCACACACCAGAAGATATCACCTGGACTGTGATTGAACAAGTGCCTAATGAGAAGCACCTTCATGAAAAAGAACAGAGATGGGTGTTCCGTCTCAAAACGAACATCATAGGATTAAATGATGAAATTCCGTGGGGCCAATTATAATTTTTTTGACCATGTCAAACATTGTAAAAATCACCACTATCATCACCTCTGATTTTTATTAAAGTCCCTAACCTTCAAGAGTAAGACAATGGCAGTGCTTATACTTGTGGACACCCATGTCCAATGTCCACCTCAAACTGTGTATTTATCATAATCAAAAGAAGCGAATGGGGCAACAACAAAGTGGTTAATCTCTACCACCACTACGACTAATAATATCACTCTAAACTCTATTATTGACATCCTTTTGTGTTTTTCAACCAAAACACCGCTGTGCAAAGATTGCCACCATCTTCGCTTTTTCCTTTTTTCTAAAGTCATCTACTATAAACTTAAAGACTATTGCAATGCTTACACCTATAAACCCCCCCTGTTCCATGTTCACATTAACTTCATTGTACCAACACCTCCAAATGATGGAGCAACCATAATTTAATATATCCTGGTTATTATCACAAGACCATCAGCCTATGACAATGCCAGATATACGTCTGTCCAGTATACCTGAATATTATCGCTCTGAATAGACGCTATGCGTATGTCCGTAAACACGGCAAAACGCCCACTTGATTTATACGTCTTAGGCAATACTGGAGAACAGATTTATCAGCCACCCCGCCAACCATGCCGCAGTTGTATTCCTGCCACAACATAGAGCGTCACCTTTGGCCACAGTATGGAGCCTATGTAAGTAAGCCAATGACCAGTAAGCCTTCATTTTTGACATCCAAGGAAGCAGCCATAGCTAATTCCATTTTTATTTTTTCATAACGTGAGCCCAAAATTAATGTAAGCAATACTAATTACCCTGCCATGCAACTTCTGGTAACTCCAGGAAGTGTAGCAAAGCACATTACTTTTTGTGCCAAATCAGGGTAGCCATTTTTACGAATTTCACCGTTCTAGTCTTTCCTTCTATAAAAAAAGTTTTCCCGCGTCCTGGGTCAATTAGCAATCAGTTAAAAAGCCGGATGCCGATGTCTGTCCCACATCGGACAGGGCACAACGGAGGCAGACAGAAGCAAGGAAAGACCGGTTTACATGTGTGTAAGACAGTGGCCAAAAGTCTTTAAACCAGGCATTTGTTAACATACGCTAAGAAGCGTTTCGATCACGCAATGATGACACAGCGGGAACGCTATACTATAACGCTTGTATGCTTTTTCACTTTCACTTTACCTACAGTGACTATTAGAAGGCATCCTTCCCTCTGGTGTGACCTCTTGAAGCCCGATTAACTTTCACAACAGTTTATGTACCAAGCTACATATATGCATGATTGAAACAAGTATTTTGAGATTCATTGCCGCTCATGTGTTTTGTTTATACAGATGAATGATTTATCACTCGACAAAACAGAATGAATTTGAAGAATGTGTGTGTTCGTTTGTTTATGTCTAACTGGGAGTAATAATCTGAGACTAAGTTGCGCCAGAAACTCGGACGACTTATTTCAAGCTTTTTAAGAATAGCAACCTTCTATGCTATTAAATAGAAAAATATATGACTTTTTTCTTTACCCAATGAATTCACAGTAAGGTGATGTGTTCCATAACAATCATAGAGTTGTTTTTTCATTTCTTTATCTTTTCAGATACCAACTCGGTAACTTCAAACTATAAAGGTCATTGTACCTTTATACACCATCTCCATACCTGCACAGTTTTTGGTAGATTTGAGTTTTGTAAAATAGGCATACAATCACATATAAATAATATTTTTTGAGTCTAGTAGGGATCACACTAGGTCCTGATGAGTTAAGCAGTGGGGACTGCTTACGAAACATGTTGACCCAGTAGGGAGTATTAAATTAAGATACACCCCCTACTCTTCCCCTTTTTTAACATTCTCAGCCAGGGAAGCAAATAAAATAGTTTTTTCCACTAGCCAGAGAATTTTAAATTTTTATTATTATTCACCACCTGTACCACTCTTACCCTCACATTACACATAACCTATTCCATCACTAACATCAGTGCTCCCACGTATTTCGCCGTTCGCAGCATGCCCTGCCCCGTAGAGGGACGGGAAGACCCCCATGATGAAGCATGACACTTTGGGATTCATAGTGTGTGAGGGGTATTTTAAAAACACTTAGTGCCTTTCCATGAAAATCCATGGAGCACTTTTCTTTGCATTTTATCACTAAAAAACCATAAAATATTAAATACATTTTCACTTTTGCAGGGAAGAATCATTTTGTTTATGAAAAATGCAATTCATGTGACCATGTGTATAGCATGTGAGCTTTTATCCATTGCAAAAAGGAGCACATCATGACGCATGTTACAGTTTTGTGTTGCCATTTTTAACATGTAATACACACTGGCACAACTGTATATGTGTTTCAAGCATATGCACGTTTGTTCTGTACACTGAAAACCATTTCATACTGTGTGTCACAAGATTGTGCTCTTTTGTGCTTTACAATAGCTCCTATTAAAATGTGACCTATGGTCCTTTATGCACCGGTGAAACTAAGGACCATATTAAATTGTGTACGACTGGTTTGTGTGCCTTTATCTGTCACAAGAAATATTATGCTGCTGATTACAGAGATTGGTGTTTTTTCCATCACAATGAGGACTGTATTAAGATGTGTGTCACAATTGTGTGTTTCTATCCAACACAATGAGGACCACATTTTTGGTGCATTTTACACATGTGTGCTTCGTCTATTACGGAGTCACATCATGTTGTATTGAAAAAGTTCATGTTAATTTATCCATCATTAAAAGTACCATTTTATCATTATTCCTTTAACAGTAAGCGCCTATCAGATTAAGCACTATATTACAAATGTGTAACTCAAAGAGAACTACATTGTACTTTATCTTGGAAATGTGTGTACCTATCCATCACAACGAGAGCTATGTAATGGTCTGGTCTATATGGCATGTATTTATCTCTATTCCAAGAAAGACCAAGTGCTAGTGTGCACAAAGTACATGTGTACACTTGGAAAAAGATTGACTAACATACAGATATCTATGTGAATAAATATTTTTATGTGGGTATGTAGAGAAATTTCAAGGGCTGTATTCCCTTACAAAGTATATGTGTGCCTGCAAAGGTGTGAGTTTGCAACTGTCCACAAACACTTTCTCTGCCGATTTCCACCCGGGGAACAATTTAAGATTCACTTCTAACAAGAGGTGGAGTAAATTGGTTTCCAGAGTGGGAATAGGAAGGAATCAGCATAAATTTCGGAGATGGCATAGATGAAGAGATTACTCAACAGTGAAAAATGTTTTTCAAATGTTAATTCTTCTACTTGCTTCACAATATTTCCAAACATTGAAACATGTAAACTTGTTCAAGGAAAAATTAGATTCTCACAAGAAAATGAAGAGTAAGAAAACCCTAATGCTACTGTGCACAAAGTATATGTGTAGACTTAGAAAAGATGGAATAGCATATAGATTTCTATGTGAGTACATATTTCTGTGTGGGTGGATAGAGAGCTTTCCAGGGCGTATTTGCTCTACTTGCAGATTCCTCACCTTTTGAATAAATTCCCCCAGCAGTCACAAGCCAAGGTGTGGGTGCATGGCTGGTTGTACCAAAAACTCTTAAAGGAACCAGTGAGCGAAGTGACTTTCCATCCTCCCTTCTGAGTTCAAACGGTAATGCTATGGCAAAAGTGTGGAGGGACCCCCAACTCACCACTTTTCAGATGTCTGCTATCGGCACTCCTGTTGCCAATGCACTGCACATCTTAATGCATAGGATTATCCATCTTGATAATATCCTCTTATGCACTTTCTTGCCTTTCACCCTCCCCATATAGCCCATAAATAGCTGATCATCTAGCCGTAACTCGCATGTTCTGTCCACGTAGAAGCAAACTGCTCTCTTAGGGTCAAGACGATGCAGTCTCTGTTCTTACTTGGTTGCCTGTGGATGAGTGAAGAAGGTTCGTAGTCTGTTTGGCAGGAAGTCAGCCCTGGTTCTTAACACCAATCTGTTAGGACTGAAAGAAGTGAATATATGTTTGACACTAAAAGCTTGCAAGTTGCTAACACGTCTAGCTGATGTGTTGGTGATCAGGAAGACTGCCTTAAAAGTGAGTAACATAAAGGACAACTACGTAATAGTTCAAAAGGGGAAAATATAAGAAACATGAGAAACAAGTTGTAGCCCCATTGAAGCATCCTAAAAGGGATTGGTGGAAACGTGTTAATTGGCCCTTTAAGAACCTCATAACTATGGATGGTTTGAAAAGGGATAGCTGGTCAGGTAAACAAAGAAAAGCCAAAAAGGCTGATAAGTAAGCTTTAGCAGTGCCCACTGCTGCACTAGTGAAAGGACAAACCTAAGATGTTAGACAGATGAGCCTGAAGAGGGTCTACTAAGCTGCCTACACATCACTTGGTAAATTAATTCCATCTGCCTGAGTACACTATCTTGGTGACATGACTGCGGGCACGTGAATTAATATCCACACTTTCAGAAGGAAAGAAAGAGATCTCATGTTGCCCATTAAATCTGTAGAAATACAGGTGGAGGCTTTAGAGGCTGGGATGGAGAACCCGCCATGTGACTGCAACAAGAGGTCTACTCTGTGAGGGAGACGGAGCGGAGAGCACAGGGAGAGGTAAATGAGGTCTACATTTTACACCCTTTGTGGCAAATCTGAGGGCAATGAGGATTACTTGGGCCTGATCAAGAAATCATTTGCTCAGAATTCGAGCAATCAAGGGAATGGAAGGAAACACATAATGAAGCGGAAAGTTCAACTTCAACTGAAACCCATCCTCCAATGCTTCCTGCATCGGAAACAAGAGGTCACAGAATTGCAGGAATTGAGCGTTCTCGTGAGTGGCACACAGGTCAATATCGGGAGTCCCCTAGAGTTGGAATATGTCCTGGATTACTTCAGATTCTAGATGCCACTTGTGGTTGGCAAGATGAAGCTTACTAAAACTATCCACTAGCACATTGGGCACACCTGCAAGGTGATGTGCCACCAGGCAAATCTGATATTCCTGAGCCCAGGACTAGAGTCTCAGAGCTTCTTGGCAGAGAAGTGTGACCCTATTCACCCCTGCTTGATGAAATACCACATAGTTTGTTGTCCATCAAGATCGGACACCACTAATCACAGAGTGAAGGGAAGAAGACATTGAGTGCCAAAATTATGACCTGTAATTCCTACAGAATCTCCGTTCATCTAGGGAGCAGGTGCTTCTGATCTCACATTCCTCCAGATATATTCCCCACTCTAGAGTGGAGGCATCAGTGATAACTGTTGCCACCGGAGGTAGAGAGTGAAATAGACCTACTTGGGATAGATTGCTGTCCATACTCTACCACTGTAAGACCATTAAAGTGTCTCCAAGGTGCTGGAACCACTGCCTCCAAAGATATCATTGGAGTGCCCTCATGTGTCAGCATGCATCGGTGACCAGCAGGATGAAGGAGGGTTGCAGATTGAGGCGGCATAAGACCATCAGGACTGGAACAATCGCTCCATTTTGAAACATCACAATCATAACTTGAATGTTGTGAAACTTCTGAGAAGGAGGGAAGGCTCAATTTGCAATGGTATACCGTACCGCCCCTTTCAATTTATCACGTCTTCAAGCAAAGCAATGCTGCAAGATACCTTGCTGCGCTGCATGAAAGGGAGAGGACAGGAATGTGCCATATTTAACATTATTCGGCAAATTCCTGTCCTCTGTTTGCACTGGCGCAACATGTACTGCTTGTACCAGCACAGGCACCTTTGCACAGGGGTGCAGTATTGTTTTTGTGCAGGAAGGGGCACCTTCCTGCACAAAAACAACGCTGAGAGACACTTTCCTCTTCCAAGTGTGATGCAAAATGCAGAACACTTAGAAAGCGGAAACAATGAGAATATATAAACATATTTTGCCTCGTTGTACCTCCCCTTGGAAGGCGTAGAATTCTGACACATTCCCAGGATTAATCGGGGAATGGACCAAAATCCATGGATGGATGCATAGAAACACCCATACTTCACCCATGGAACGCCGTGGCAGGGTAGAGTAGCGCAAGGCAACCGCTTGCACGGCCTTTGGGTAATCCAGCCAGGCTTGGTAAATCTCATTCTAGGTTTTGTGTGGCCTTGCACTGCCTTGGGTGGTGCAAGGGCAATGCAAAACTTTGATAAATATGCTTCAGGATGCCCTGTAAGGGAACTAGGGGAGACTTAGGATTGTTGCTGGAAAAAATCATATTGAACGACAACTTGTCTGTCGTGTGCAAATGGTAGGACACATCCCTTGTGAGTTGGCTTTTAGGAGCCAGTCATCCCGGAAAAAGAATTCTGGAATTACTTGCCATCTGAGATGGTCAGAGTCTACCATCATCACCTTTGTGAAGACTCGAGGAGCGAAGTGAGGTCAAATGGGAGAACAGCAAACTAATAGTGTTCATATCGGACCGTGACGCGTAGAAAATTCCTGTGTATCCGCAGGGTAGGAAGGTGGAAGTAGATATCTTGCAGGTCAACAGACACAATCTAGACATCCATTTCCAGTGCCCGAAGAACCCGAACTAGGGACAGGATCACTAGCCCCTCTCCTGCTCTGGAAACACTCCACAGCACCCATTAATAGTAAGATCAGAACATCTTGCTAAAAGACAGTCAGATGGTCTGGCAGGAGTACTGGTAACTGGTAGAGATGGTTGGGGGTTCTGCTGGAAGGGTAGGGAAGACCCCTTCCCACAATCTACAAAACCCAAAGGTCTGGAATCCTCAAACTTGTGAAAGGTCTGAAGTCCTCCAAATTTGTGAAAATAGGATGTCTCTCCCCAAAATGATTGTGTGTGTTCAGACAAGGGTAACTACGGCTGTTTCCCGTAGTGGAAGGGGAAGAAGAGGAAGAGAGAGAAAGGGGTAGAGCACATGTTCTTTCTTTGCATTGCCCTCTCTACTATTTGTAGAGGGAAGTTCTCCTGTTGTTGGTGCTGCTGTTGGGCGTATTGCTGATGGCCCCAAAAGTAAATCCCCTGCTGAAACCTTGGATTATGTTGTGGGAAAGTCACCATGTGTTAGCTTGGAGGAACAACAAGCTTGCACTACTAGGCTCTCCAGGGATGGGTGAGAGGAGAGGAAGGTAGTGCCTCCTGAAAATGACTTTTAGTGTCAGGTATCGGTTCCAGAAATCGCAGTAGACGTTATTGGTTGTTCCCAAATAGGTAGACTATGCTCTGTCAGGGCCTCATTGAAAGGAAGTAACAATTCCACTGTATGGGGGGGTTAAATGTACGACCTCAATAAGGGGGTCTGAACTTTGTTTCTATGGATGGCACTTGAAGGTATTGGCGGCCCTCCTAATGACCAAGTAGTATGAATTACCTCTGGTAGGGGCAAACCCGTTGGAGAGAGAAGCTCCCTCTCTGGGGAAGTGTCAATACCACTTGTATCTTTCAAGCTTGTAAAGTCCAGGTCCAGTGTATACTGACCATCCTTATCATCTGCATTTGGATCTGAGCCCCAAAGAAGGAACTGCCTTCCTCCATTATCCTTTGGCCTCTCCTGGAGCAATGAAGTTGATGGTTAATTAATAGAAGAGAGTCTGTTCGAGTGGTCAGCTGTACTGGTGGAGTCAGAAGAGGTGGAAGAATCAATGGTAGCAGCACCAGGGTATTGTCAGTAGTGCCAGTGGAATTAGAGACGTCATCTGTGGCACCAGAGAGGTGTTTTTGTCTGGCGTTGAAGGTGAGTAAGTAAGTAAGTAATTTATTGTATAAGTTAATAAAAACCTTTACAAAGGAAAATTGTTCAAGGCGAAAATTCATAAAAGAAATACACTACAATTTCATCATTTATGCAAACAATAAAAGAACGAGCTATGGGACAGTTTGGCCTAGCCCAGCATTTCCTTTTCAGCTGGCTTATGCTTTCCTCCGACAGAGTGTCTATTTCATCTAATCAGCTTTGGTCGGTCCTTAGTCCCAGACATGTAATATAAAAACATGAGTTTAAAATAAGCTTATGTAATGCATTTATAAAAAGTAGCAAAATCAATAATGTTGTTTATCAGATTTGAGTCAATTATTATAATAGTGATGCTAGAGGTCTGTGGCCTTTCAAATGCCCAATAGTTTTCAATGTGTTGCAATGAAAGTTTTTTGTGTCAGGTGTTACTCCAGTAAAAGAAGCCAATATCAGGGAATGGTAAGCCCTCGATTAGAGCTGTTTATGGTGCGCCGGATCTCTTCATTTTCTCCTCTACTGCCCCCAAGAATTGTACGAACCGGCATGCCAGCTGTATGTCTCCTCCTCCAAAGCAAGCCTGTACTGCCTCCCTGCAGGTTATTATCCTCTTGATGTTAAAGATTGATTTAAATCTGGGTCCAGACCGCGGCAGATGCATAGAAGATGCATGATGCTCTCTTCTGCTTTCCAGCAAAGGCGGCACTTAGTTATTTCTGCGGATCGCTTCCATGGTGGATGGTGCGGCAGGGCAGGAAAAATTCCCAGTCGGAACCGGAGATATTTCTCTTTTAGTCTTCTGCTGAAGCCAGCACACAGATAATTTTGCAGGCCAGGCTTTGTATAACTCTGCAGCACGCACCAGCCGTGAGTCCTTCCCCAGAGCGCTTCTTTGTCTTCCAGTGCTGAGAGCCTTTTTACTCTCTTATTTCCCAAAGACTTGAAGCTGTTCTGCGTTCCTGTAGTAGCCCAGAGCTCCTTCACGCCTAGGCGGTTTATGGATGCGGTCAGGTAATCTCTTGGGGTGCAGGCTTTGCTTGTGTTTATCTCTTTCCATAGATGGAAATTCAGAGAGCACTTATCGGCGCTTCTGATCCTAAACTAACATTTCACATAAGTGGCGTTTCGAGCTATTTTTTGGGACTCTAGACCAAGCTCCAGCCTGATTTGTGCGGAAGAGACATACTTTGGAAGACTGAAGATTATTCTTGCTGATCTCATCACAGTTTGTTCCAAAGTATCCTCATCTTTTCCCCTGAGGCACTCGTGCCCGTAAGTGATAGCTGGGATTAACTTTGCTTGTAGAACTTGTACTCTGGGGTAGAAGCTTGGCCCAGCAGTATTAGGTTTCAGAGATTTTAGAGCTACTGCTATGGAGTTTCCTCTCCTTTTTCTGGCTTCTTTTTGTGGTTTGAAAGTACCTTTCTCATCAAGTATCACCCCATAATACTTATACTCCGCCACAACTTCCATGGGTGCACCTGCCAGTTTCCAGTGAAACCCGGTTGTGTTCTTTTTTGGGTTAAAGCGCATAATCCTTGACTTATCTAGGTTGATGGTTAAACCGTTAGATACTGCGTGATTGACACTTGAATTTAGCAAGTGCTGAAGCTCAATTGGAGTTCGGCTAATTAGCACAACGTCGTCGTCGTTAGAGAGTGACAACCCCCCTAGCCTGGGTGCATGTGAGGTACTGTTGTTTAATTCTGATGAAACGTCTGCCATAAACAGGTTAAAAAGCATTCGGGCCAGCATGCACCCTTGCTTCAATCCCCTTGCAGTTCGTATTCTCCTTGACAGATATTCACCGGTTCCTAGCTTTACTTGAACCCAAGTGTTGGTATGTAGTGGATTATCTGCTTTAATAGTGCTACTGGAATTTCCATCTTCGCTAGTTTAGCCCACAGTTTATGCCTGTTTATACTGTCAAAAGTAGCAGAATAATCAATGAAGCAGAAAAATAGGAGGAGATTTGCTGCTTTGACGCCGTCCATCAGTAGTGTCAGGGCAAGTAGATTTGTGATGGTCCCTGTGCCTTCGGAAAAGCCTGTCTGGTTGATGGGGATGAGGGCTTTTTTATTTGCCCATGCTGTTAATTTATCCAGAAGGAGACCGGCATAGTATTTTGCCTCGACATCAATTAGGGCTACAAGTCTATAGCTGGTTGCTTTATTCCTGTCTCCCTTCTTGTAAATTGGTGATATTATGGAGCCTTTCCAGGAATCTGGAATTCCGGTCCCTTCTCCAATGGTATTAAACAGTGGTAATAATGTGGCCGCCCAAAATTTCGGGTCAGTTTTGAATAGTATTGAGGGAATGCTGTTGGGGCCAGGTGCGCCCCCTAGCCTGGCGCTGAAGGTGAGTAAGATGGGATGTTCAGTGATCCTGAATGCTGTGGTGGCACTGAGTCTAGATTGCTGACCATGATAATGCGGAAAAGGAAAGAAAGAGTGAAAAGGGCGTTGAGTGGTATGACGCTGGTAGTCCTCCAGTGCACAAGTCATTGGGCCTATGGGACCAGCCGGCACTCTAGAAGGGACCACAGATCTCCTTAAAATGCTGAACATGTCACTCAGGGATGCTGAAGGGTCCTCCACCCAAAGAGTCGGAAAACCTGGGCAAAGTTGACTGGCCTGGGGCTTTTAGATCGATTACGCAGAAAAAGTTGACTCCGAAGTCAGCTCCAGGTATGAAGAGACCACATGCGCCATAGACTCCATGGGGACTACCATTGGCTCCTGGTCCAACATTGAATGTGGCAAAGTCGGGGGTCATGGAGACTTACTTCTTAAAGTGTGTCAGAGAGACTCATGCCTCTTCTACAATTTTTTGTTTTTTCTTTGGTGACTTTGACGAAGATGGCTACTGCAGCAACTTAAATCTCTGTCTCGATTTTGACGTCCCCAATGCTTGTCTTGTGCTAGTCCATAAACATCTTGGCCTCTTGTTCTTTAATCACCTTTGGATGTATACACTGACATGATTTGCAGGCCTTTGGGTCGTGGTCAGATCCCAGGCACCAAAGGCACATGTTGCAGGATTTCTGATGGAGATTTGGCCATCACAATCTCTGCATTGTTTAAAGCCATACCGCTCGGCTGGTATCATTGTGAGGTAGTTGCAACTGAATGTTTTATATTTTTGGAGAAATCACCCATGACATCAACACTCCTGAGAAGACTTTGGAGAGCTCCAGAATGTGTAGGTGTAGCGCAAAGAAGGAAACTGATGTCAGCACTCCTAAAGGTGAATTTTATGGTTCTAGTGACTTCGCAGTGATGACGCATTTGGCAATGAAGTGGAGCCAGCACATACTAATTGCATAGGAGAGCTATTGATGAGTTTCCGGTTCCAGATTGACACCAGGCTATTCAAAAGATGAGGAATTTGCAGGTAGAAGTATCCATCAGAAAGTAAAGATTCTGTGAGATGTTGCCAGAGTTAAGGGAGTGAGAGAGACAGAGGAGTGAGTTGAGAGTGAGTAGAGAAGATAAAGAGGAAGAATGAGTGAAGAAATGTGTAAATGAACAAGGATTAAATGAGGTGAGTGAGGAAAGTGACATAATGAGCAAACAGTTAGTTATAACTGAATGAGCAATAGTGATGAGTAAAGATTAGTAGCCATTGAGTGCCATGAAGGAGTGAATAACTGTTTAAGTGAGGAGTAAGTTACAAAATGGCCCCAAGCCATTTGTCACTGACAAACAGCTCTATTTTGTAACCAGCAGCACTTTGAAGTTTGAGTGAAGTCAACAACCATACACGTATCAGAATCCAGACGAAATGGACCCATGCTATACATATTAGGCCTCTAATCTGTCCCCAGGTGGCCATTATAATACCGCTTTCAATCATTTTGTTTCTGGTGCACTCAATATAAGCAATAGTTTATAACCGAAAGGATTTTAGCTACGGGAATGGTCACTGTAGATCAGAAGCATAAAAAGATAGAGGTATTCACATGTCTTCAATAGCACTGGATAGCACATTATAAGCAACAGAGCAGCACAGGGGAAACAGCATTCTTGCTCCTCAGAGGAAGAGCAACCCAAACATACTATTCATTGCTGACGAAAAAACAACATGAAATGTATAAGGGGTGAAAACATTTCATTAAATGCTCGTAAGACAGCACATTCCATACTTAAATTCCAGTTTTAAGGGCCTAAAGGAGCAATATTTGCCTGATGAGGTACTTTAGAGGGCGGATTTGGGTGCTAGGTAGGAAGCTATTTGTAGAAAAGCTAATTTGGGACTCTTACACTACCATTTTTGATGTTTTGCTCACGAAGCAAGCACACACTTGTTTTAGCCATAAACAATATGCTGGAGACAACCACAGAACTATAATTGCCAGCATCTTAAATTGCATTGATCAGTACTCAGGACTTAGTGCTCCCGGGAAAGCGTAAAAATACCCTTCTGATTATTAATTAGACATCTCACTATTTGTGGTGGGCAAAGACAAAATATTCCCCTAGAAACAATACACCTGAAAAAAGATGTTCGATATTTCGCTCTGCTTGCTATATTTTTTTAAAGTCAAAACGGTCTATGATCTGTGATGAGTTAGTGGCAGGAAGGAGATGTGATCTTGGTGTGATGAACACCTAGTCAAACTGTTCGAATTTATATCAGGAAACAGTTGTGTTGGCAACTATTAAGTACAAAGTACCTAGAAACAGAGGGTGTATTAAGTGACTGCAGCAACCTTATAACTGAATGTCCTCATTATAGGTGATTATGAAAGTATGTAGTGAATGGACAAATTGCTAAGAAGTATGAAAAAAGAAGAAAACTGCAGAGGGCACTATGTGATGCTCAGGATTTATTTTTACGCCCTGAAGAAGGGATTATAGTAACACATAACAAGAAACATGTGTTGGGTGTAGTTTTTAAATCATTAAGCACTTTGGAAAGATGAATGAATCGTGAACAGAATGTTTTCCACTTTGACTGGGAACTAATCTAAAACTTGTGGCAGTAAATGTGATCCAGAAAAGATTCCCTGAATAACACACAAGAAACTTAAATAAAAATTAGATGTTACTACCATAACTTTTGTATAAATACAATGTTGAAAATATTCTGGTTATTTATACTCCCCTTCAGAATTATACATTTCAAGTTTTAGATCCTATTATGAAAAAAAACCTCTGTTAATCAGTTAACATCCCATTTGAAAAATTGGTAAGAGTTTAATCGTTTGTGGCCACAATTACTATCACACATGTTCGATTCATAACAATCAGTCAATCAGAAATATGAGGCCTCAAAGGGAAGGTCCATCTGCTCTGAAGCATTTGTATTTAAATTGAACCTTTACCCAGACATTATCAGATCTTCCCCAACTTAGGATCATATGTTCATTTGTTTGATATCTACATCAAGCTCAAGAATACATGACACAGTAAAAAGAGTGTTCATCAGAAGTTCTCTCTCTTAGCACCTTAGAATCACATACAGTCTTGAAAGCTCTGTCTCTTAAGCCAGACTACGACACAAAGTAGGATCAACTACATAGCTATAATAGCATCGGTACTCATATTATCACTTTGGCAGAAATGTAACTTATTAAAAGTATTCTCTATCCTAAGGTTTGGGATTTGCCACCCAAAATCAGACACAGCTCATAGGTTAGTGTCATCTGCCCAATAGATCAAACTAACTGCCTGATTCAGAGTTTTGCGGGCACAGGAAAGTTTGTAAGGTTTGCACAGTACTTTCAACTGTCACCTGGCCTTCCTCAGATTGCCAAACTTGGGTATAACAGACGATCCACCAGTGATCTCTTAGCTTCGGCAGTGATGGCCTTTGCAGTCCATGTTGTAAATGTTTGAAGGCAGGCCATCGCTGGCACTGACGGACAGCAATCAAACTCACCAACGTTGTACTTTCAAGAAACAAACACCCAAAGCAGTTAGTTTCTGAAAAGCAAGAAACAAAGACCTTGACACCAAGGGACCTTTCTCTCCATTGACAGTTGGGATGCTGGAAGAAGGTTTCTGTTGATGGAGTTAATATTACTCAGTAGACACAAACCTAATCGCCTGATCATCCCTAAATTGGGCGGGTAGGGCAGACGTTTGTGGGACAGGGCCCTCTGTCACTACTGCGATGGATTACTCAGTCCATCAAACTCTAAATCAGCCCCTAAGTCCTCTGCTTAGCTTAAGTTCAGTCTCTGAGATAGGAGCCTCTAACCGTTTTCTCAAGCTGTTCCCATGATAGCACACTCTCGCCCTAATATCAGCCACATTGGCAAACCATAGTTCTCTGTCCACTATACCAGACTGTACATCAGACTGGCATTTTTTAACTTTAGATCTCATTGTCCCTAGATTTGGGTCTTCTGCTGATCGCACTAGTCCTCAATTTTTGGGTGAACTGCCTGTCAGGTTGCAGAGCTCCTCAGGGTCCGGGTGATGCTAAGTAGGTCCACTTCCCGATATCCCCGGACTCCAACCAAAGGTTACAGAGCCCAGAGGCGATCAGGCGAGGGAAAGGATGGGGGAAAGGGTCAGCAGGGACAGGGTTCTGAAACGACAAAAACAAACATAGACATATCATATACACCACAGTCTACTCTCAGTAGGTCTCACTACAGATTTGTGGTTTCCAACTCCAAACTCAGTCATCCGAACAAAACAAGATTTTAGCCAACTAGGCTCCAAGAACCCCTGCTTGTTCGGAATCACAATTCCATTCTTGTGCTAGTCCCTACTTTATATATAGGTGAGTACTGGCAACGAAGGCTTCCACGGTGAATACACCGACGCCAATGATTCCTGCGTTGTAGCGCTCCTTCACACATGGAATATCAACACGCTAGGGTTCCTAATTCTTATGGTTCCCCCCTATGCACCGCTCCCATAGTAAGTCCCAATGTCACGCTCCTGTCCGAATAATAGCTTCTCCGAGCTACGAACCAAAGACGCGCTCTGCAGGCGCTGCTAACTTTATGCAAGCTCCTCCGAGCTATGAACCCAAGTCTCGCTGCCAAATGAATGCAAGCTCCTCCGAGCTATGAGTCAAAGTCTCGCTGCCAAATTAATGCAAGCTCCTCCGAGCTATGAACCCAAGTCGCGCTCATTCGGCGCTGCCAAATTAATGCAAGCTCCTCCGAGCTATGAACCAAAGTCGCGCTCTTCTGGCGCTGCCAAAGTGAATACCAGCTCCTCCGAGCTACTGTTAGTTGTGGTGCCTTTCAAGCGCTGACCTCAACGACTCATCTGAGCCGCTGTCTGCCGTGGTGAGGATGAAGGGTTTGGGTAGCCGCGGTGGCCGGGGAGGGTGAAGGAACTTGAGCTCAGCCGAGCTCTATCCGAATCGCTCACCTGCTCTCTCCGTACTCCGCTCCTGCTCCTCCTCCAATTCCCGCCGGGACGCCTTGCTCCGAGAGACGGGGAATTGGAATACCTTCGAGTCGCTCGCTCCGTCACGCCGCTTCTCCTCAGCCCGCAAATCCCGCCTGGACGCCAAGCTCCGAGAGACGGGGGATTGCTTCCTCGGATTCAAAATAACGCACGCCTTCTGCCGTGCGCGACGTCCTCATATAGACGCCCACTTCCTGGTTCTGGGGCTGCTGGTACTTGTAGTTCTTAGACGCTGGGTAGGCGCCTAGAACCTTGATTCCTCACAGTAGGTCCCCTCCCCCAGCACCTCCTAGCTCCAGGCTTCGCCGGATTCCTCCTGTAGAACCGCCTTACAGCCGCCGGGGCATGAACAGCGTCCGAAGGTTCCCAGGAGTCCTCCTCCGCAGAGTATCCTTTCCAGGATACCAGGAACCACAACTTGCCCCTACGAAATCGGGCGTCGCGGATGCTCCGCACTTCATATTCTAATCCCCCATCCACCCAGACCGGTGGCGGGACTCTCCTGGAGGCGGTCACCGCCGGCTTCAGCAAACTGCAGTGAAAAACGGGGTAGATCCGCAGTGAACCCGGCAACCGGAGTTTGTATGCCACCGGATTTATCCGCCATACGATCTGGTACGGCCCAATGAACCTGGGGTGGAAGACGCTACGCAACTTAAAACGTATGTATCTGGTGGATAACCACACTCGATCTCCCACGTCGTACGATGGACCATCTGTTCTCTTCCGGTCCTCCCATCTCTTGTATTTTTGCTTAGCAGCCCTTCGGGCACGTTGCGTTTTCCTGTGAAGAACACGCAAGTCCCTCAACCGGGACTGGACTGCAGGTTGATTGCCCACTGCCTCCGGTAAGGACACTCGTAGTGTTTTTGCTTCATACCCGAAATTGGCCATGAAAGGGGACACCCCAATCGAGCTATGCCACGCTCCGTTGTATGATAGTTCGGCCATCCATAGCATGGACACCCACGACTCCTGTGACTGCGACACGTAACACCTCAGATATTGTTTTAATGTCTGGTTGAGGCGCTCGGTTTGTCCGTCAGATTGAGGATGAAAGCTGGTGGACGTCGCGGACTTGATATGCAACGCCTTACACCATGTTTTCCAGAAGCTGGCTATGAATTGGGGGCCCCTATCCGACACAATCACATTCGGCAAACCGTGAAGTCGTACCACTTGTGTCAACAATAGCTGAGCAGTCTGTCCAGCCGTTGGGAGGTTGTGACATGGAATAAAATGACCCATCTTGGTCAGGCTGTCCACCACTACTAGAATCGCCGAATATCCACCGTCCACAGGTAATCCGGTGATAAAATCCATGCTTATGTTCTGCCAAGGTTGAGGCGGGGTGGGTAACGGGAGCAACTTCCCTTTTCTTTTACCTCGCTCACTCTTGCTTCGGGAGCACACCTCGCAGGCGTTGATCCATAGACGGACGTCTCTGCTCATCGTCTCCCACCAGAAATGCCTTGTCATCGCCTCCGTTGTCTTGCGAATCCCGGGATGACCTGCCAAAGGAGAGACATGGCACCATTGAAACGCCTTCGTTCTAAGCAACTTTGTGGGAAGGAACAGCCTATGTCTGTAAAAAGGGAGCTCACCTTTGATGGACCGTTCCGACCCCTTGGCGCTCCATCTTTTCCAATCCTCCGTGGAGCGACTGACTCGTATCTCATCTAAGAACTCGTCGGCTCTCACGATACAGATCACCTTGGCTGGATTGATGATAGCCAGTGGAGCCGGCGTTACACTCCCTTCCTTCATGAACTGTCGAGATAAAGCGTCAGCCTTCCTATTGTCGGTGCCTGGCCTGAACGTAATGCAGAAGTCGAATTCCGCAAAAAAAAGAGTCCATCTCATTTGGCGCGGTGTTAAGTGCCGCGCGGTTTTCATATACAGCAGATTTCGATGGTCTGAGTATACCACTACCTGGTGTTGCGCCCCCCACAGGTAGTGGCGCCATTCCTGGAATGCCTTCTTTATCGACAGGAGCTCTTTTTCGGCAATGGTATAGTTCACCTCTGCTTTGTCTAATTTCTTCGACAGATAGGCCACGGGGTGCAGCCTACCTGTGTCTTTGTCTCGTTGGGACAGCACTGCCCCTATCGCATCTTCTGACGCATCCGCCTCCACTATAAACGGGACGTCAGTCTGTGGATGTCTTAGTATCGGAGCTGTGGTGAACTTAGTTTTCAATAGTTCGAAGGCTGCTGTTGCCTCCGTCGTCCATTTGAAGGACACTCCTTTACGTAGCAATCTGGTTATGGGTACCGCAATGTGGGAGAAATCCTGGATGAACCTGCGGTAGTAGTTAGAAAAGCCTAAAAAGCACTGCACTTCCCGCACTGAACTAGGAGTGGGCCAATCACGAATAGCCTGTACCTTTCTGTCTGACATGCTCACCCCCTCTGGCTTCAGAATCACTCCCAAAAACTCCACCGTGGTTACCCCAAACTCACATTTGCTGAGTTTACAATATAATTGGTTGGCCCATAACTTTTCCAACACCAACCTGACCTGCCTAGTGTGATCTTCCACTGCTGCAGAGTAAATTAAAATATCATCAATGTAGACCACTACAAAGATGTCCATGTACTCGCGCAGCACCTCATTTAAAAAGAACTGGAATGCCGCAGGGGCGTTACATGACCCGAACGGCATCACCAAGTACTCATATAGGCCAAACCGGGTTTTAAAAGCGGTTTTCCACTCGTCCCCTTGTCTGACCCGCACCAAATGGTAAGCCCCACGGAGGTCCAGCCGGGTATAGATCACGGCCTCTCGCACTTGATCCAACAGGACGCTGATTAGGGGCAAAGGATACCGGTTCCTCACTGTGTTTTTGTTCAACATCCTATAATCGCAACAGGCCCTTAATTCCCCGTTAGCTTTTGCTATAAAAAAGAGAGGCGAAGCCGCTGGGGAGCGGGAAGGCCTAATGAATCCCAGTGCCAGGTAACGATCTAGATATTCTCGTAGATGGCGGGTTTCGGGATCCGACAAAGCATACACTCTACAGGAGGGGACAATCGCCTCGTCCAACAAATCTATCCGACAATCAAAAGGCCTATGCGGGGGAAGCCCTTCTGCCTGTTTTTTGTTGAAAACATCTGCATAACCTGCATATCCCTCAGGTAACTCTACGTCTTTTTCTGCTGCTGTAGCCAGGCAGAAGGGAAAGGCGAGAGCAAGGGCTCGTGAGCGATGGACGTGCAGACACTGTTCTGCACACCCATCCGACAAGAAACGCACTGTGCGTTCCTGCCAATTCACTGTTGGATTATGGCGTACAAACCAAGGCATTCCCAGTATTACTTCGTATTGGGGTGCGGCGATAATATTGAACTCGATTTCCTCCTGGTGCTGTCTGGGTCCGTCTCTTAGGGTAATTTTTAGGTTCTCGGTGTGGAGAGTGATCCGTCCCGATTTCAACGGTTCACCATCCACAGCCAGGACTTCCTCTGGGGATTCCCGCGGCACTACTTCTATTGACAGCAAACTTACCAGCCCACTGTCAATGAAGTTGCCTGTCGCTCCCGAGTCCAACATTGCTCGCACCTGGTGCTCATGCGCCCCTACTTCCAATCCTGCTTGCAGCACTATATGGGCTTCGGTGTCTCTAGACCTGGTATTGGCGAGGGAAGGTATTTTCCACACCGTATCCTCAGGTAGCAATGGTGAGAGACACTCAGGGTTACTCGTGTCCTTAACCAGGGTGGATACCGCTGCCTTCTTGCCTCTATACGGCACTGAGGGGTTTCTGGGCTTAGATGGGCATTCACGTACAAAATGCCCTTTTTTCCCACAGTACATACAGAGCCCTAAGGTGCGACGACTCTCCCTTTCAGCCCGAGATAGTGGGGGTCTCAAGGCCCCTACCTCCATGGGTTCATTGGCTACTGGAACAGGGTTCTGCTCTTTCCTGGTGTATCTACCTGTAATACCGCTTCCCTTGTACCTGTCTCCCCCTCTTTCAGCCATGCGACCGTTCAGTCGCAAAACCAAATTCATCAGTGCAGCGCATGTTGTAGGTTGGGGATCTATCTGTGCCACCACATCTTTTAGTTCTTCACATAGTCCCTGATAGAACAAGGACATTCTCTTTTCTTCCGGCCAGGAAGCCTCTGCTACTAACCGATTGAAAGACGTGAGGTAGGTCACCAAGTCACTCTTTCCTTGCCTCAAAGATAGCAACTCCTTGTCTGTACTAAAAGTGGTAGTTCGTCTATCGAACACACCTTCGAAAGCGGCTCTGAAGGCGTCCCAGTCCGACAGGATGACATCGTTATTCCTAACCAAAGGGACCGCCCAAGAAGCCGCATCTCCCACTAGATAAGAGATAGCGAAAGCCACTCTAGAGTGGTTCGAGGGAAAAGACGAAGGTTTGCAAGAAAAATGCAACATTACTTGAGTAAGGAAGATCTGGATCTTCTGCGGGTCTCCCGCGTATCTCTCTGGACTAGCCAAAGGGATAGCTGGTGGCACCGTCACATGTATCTGTTGTCCGCTAGGTGCCACCACATCAAAAGGATTACGGGCATCCTATCCACTCTATCTCGCAGAGCTGCAGTCTCTAAGCGTGACGCCACTAGTTCCTGCTGGACTAAGGCCAGAGCCTGTACCACGTCCTCTAAGGACGCCATACCCAACACCCCCCCCCAGACCGGGAGGAGCACCTAACGTGGGTGCGTTATTCTGTCAGGTTGCAGAGCTCCTCAGGGACCGGGTGATGCTAAGTAGGTCCACCTCCCGATATCCCCGGACTCCAACCAAAGGTTACAGAGCCCAGAGGCGATCAGGCGAGGGAAAGGATGGGGGAAAGGGTCAGCAGGGACAGGGTTCTGAAACGACAAAAACAAACATAGACATATCATATACACCACAGTCTACTCTCAGTAGGTCTCACTACAGATTTGTGGTTTCCAACTCCAAACTCAGTCAACCGAACAAAACAAGATTTTAGCCAACTAGGCTCCAAGGACCCCTGCTTGTTCTGAATCACAATTTCCTTCTTGTGCTAGTCCCTACTTTATATATAGGTGAGTACTGGCAACGAAGGCTTCCACGGTGAATACACCGACGCCAATGATTCCTGCATTGTAGCGCTCCTTCACACATGGAATATCAACACGCTAGGGTTCCTAATTCTTATGGTTCCCCCCTATGCACCGCTCCCATAGTAAGTCCCAATGTCACGCTCCTGTCCGAATAATAGCTTCTCCGAGCTACGAACCAAAGACGCGCTCTGCAGGCGCTGCTAACTTTATGCAAGCTCCTCCGAGCTATGAACCCAAGTCTCGCTGCCAAATGAATGCAAGCTCCTCCGAGCTATGAGTCAAAGTCTCGCTGCCAAATTAATGCAAGCTCCTCCGAGCTATGAACCCAAGTCGCGCTCATTCGGCGCTGCCAAATTAATGCAAGCTCCTCCGAGCTATGAACCAAAGTCGCGCTCTTCCGGCGCTGCCAAAGTGAATACCAGCTCCTCCGAGCTACTGTTAGTTGTGGTGCCTTTCAAGCGCTGACCTCAATGACTCATCCGAGCCGCTGTCTGCCGTGGTGAGGATGAAGGGTTTGGGTAGCCGCGGTGGCCGGGGAGGGTGAAGGAACTTGAGCTCAGCCGAGCTCTATCCGAATCGCTCACCTGCTCTCTCCGTACTCCGCTCCTGCTCCTCCTCCAATTCCCGCCGGGACGCCTTGCTCCGAGAGACGGGGAATTGGAATACCTTCGAGTCGCTCGCTCCGTCACGCCGCTTCTCCTCAGACCGCAAATCCCGCCTGGACGCCAAGCTCCGAGAGACGGGGGATTGCTTCCTCGGATTCAAAATAACGCACGCCTTCCGCCGTGCGCGACGTCCTCATATAGACGCCCACTTCCTGGTTCTGGGGCTGCTGGTACTTGTAGTTCTTAGATGCTGGGTAGGCGCCTAGAACCTTGATTCCTCACACTGCCAGCATCACAGAGTTTCGCATGGTAGGGCTTTATTCTCCTTATATTAATTTCTGTCGCCATATTAGGTCCTTTGCCCCATAACAACCACCTGTCCTGTGGCCCCTACATTGGTCTCTGCTAGTTTGGGGACCTCTATGTGGTATACTGTATCATACTGTATTACCTTTTCTTTACTGTTTCTTTAAGTTAGTAGAATCTCTATTTAGAATGGTGGTATGTCATGCAAGGTTCTAGCCTTTCTGTCAGTTGCTTTTCTATTCCTGCTTTCGTGACTGCTGTGACTGTGGGCTCCTTATTTCCTTCTGTTTTACTACTGTGCCATGTGCCAATAAAGGACCGAATTTAATAACGAGGAGTTTCCTGACTCAACTGGTATTCCTTTACTACAATTTGGTACCAGGAGTGGGGTCTGATTCGCTATTACCAGGACTTCACGACCGTTGCGACGAAGGAGCCCACCGGAGTGATACAACCTCCGTCATTGAACTTTTCCAAGGGACTTATCCACATTCAGGTCAGTGGGATCAAGTTTCCCAAATTATTCTTGTCGACTGTGGTGTAACGCGAGGCGCGAGACGACTAAATTCGAAAGTCGCTTACCTCGTCGTTGCGGCCTCAGCTCGTTCCACTCGCCGAATTCACAGGTGTTCCGACCCTCTCTCCACATCGCTGCTTCCATTACGCCCTGACCGCCGCGTTGCATCTTGGGAGAGCATGATTACGTCACACGCTTGCTGGCGGCCATCTTCGATTGGGTTGGGATCCTATTCGCATTGCGGATCATTTCGAATCAGCATTTCATTCGAAATTCAATGAATTTCACAATATCGAGTCAGCAATTTCAATTTCAATTCGTGTGACGCCTCCATCGATGACTCGCACACCATTCTCACTTCAGTGAGTCATTTCATCGCAATTTCAATTTCAATTTGTGCGATGCCTACATCGGTGACTCGCACACCATCTTCACTTCAGTGAGTCATTTCATTTATTTTGTTTGTCGCAGATCTTGGCCTCTAACGTTCATAATAGCATTAGAATTGCTGCAATTTTGCCAACTTGAATTCTTGACTAAATACTCTAACATTTTAGTATAAATTTCGATACTTCAAGTTTCAATGGCATCCAGCCAAGGTGTCATCCAGCCAGCACCTTTCCTTGTGAAACCTGGCAAACCGGACTTGAAATGGTCAGAATGGTTGAGAGAATTCGAAAATTACCTCACTGCCATCGATGCTGACAAGTATGCACCTGCAAGGAAATTAGCGCTGTTGGTAAATCATCTTGGCACAGCTGGTCGCAGAGTCTTTGACAACCTTCCGCATTATCCTGCTCCTACTTCAGAAGACACTGTGTGGAATGTTTTTATTGAGGCTAAGCTGCGCATTGGCAAACAATATTCTGATGCTACAAGCGTATTATGGGAGAGGTTTAATTTTGCTATGTGCAAACAGTCTGCCGAAGAATCGGTTGAAGATTTTATTGCAACTTTGAGAGTGTTAGCAGAAAAATGTGACTTTGGACCTAATGTAGATATACATATAAGGGATCAGTTTGTATTCTGGTGCTACTCCAAGAAAGTTCAAGAGCGTCTTATTACATTCCCGAATCCTACCTTAGCTGAAACCATTGACGTTTCAAAGTCTATTGAAAGATCAATTGTTACATCTAAAGTATTATCCACCCATACTAACCAAAGTTTTTCTCCTCCTCAACCTACAGATCCTTCAAATGCAAACCTCATCTCTAATGATAATTTGGTCTGTGCTATTAATTCTAAACAGGTATACCGCAATAAACAATTTGGGAATCAACCATCTAGAGCTCAATTGATATGCTTCCGTTGTGGTTCCAGGAATCACATTGGAAACAATCCTGCCTGTCCTGCTTTAGGGAAGAAATGTACTAAATGCCAGAAGATTGGGCATTTCCAAAGTGTTTGCAGGAGCAGTGTGTATAATACACAGCCCAACAGGATGAAAATTTCCAGTGTTTCGTTAGACGCATCAGACACACAAGAATGTAATCCTTAATTTACAAACATCGTTGTAACTATTGAAGTTACTGAATCGGTTGATAAGCCCATAAAAGGCCTTTTAATTGATATTTGCATTGATAACAAAATTATTTTAGCAATGGCTGATTCAGGAGCACCTTTTACTATATTAGCCGATACTACATTTTACAAACTTTGGCCTAACAACACAACACTAATCAATCCTGACATCAACCCTAAGGCTTTTGGTGAGCAGGACATTGATCTAATTGGTTTCTTCTGGGACAACCTAGAATGTCTTGGCAGATCAATAAAGACTAAGATTTATGTTGCCATAAAAGGTAGAGATATCATCGGCTGGAAAGATCTTGCACTATTAGGCATTATCTTACGCCCTGGTCAAGATCCTCCAATCGTTCTAGGGGATTTACCATCAAATATCTCCCTAATCATTAATCCTAATTCAATAGTTGAAGATTTGCAAGGTAAATTTCCAGAGGTTTTCAAAAACTCCGTAGGCACAGTCAAGGGTTACGAACATAATATCGTTCTTAAAAAAAATGCTATCCCCATTACACATAAAGTTAGACCGGTACCTCTAAGTATCAGAGATGATCTGAAATCACTACCTAATAATTTACAATCCGAAGATATCATCTCCCCTATAGATTCTTCGGAATGGATTTTTCCGGTCGTCATACGGAAAAAAAGGACCGGCGATTTGAGATTATGTGTGGACTTAAGGTCTCTGAACCAAAACATATTGGTTGATTGCCACCCGCTACCTCTCATACATGAGATGTTAGCCAATGTTGGGAGGTCTAAATTTTTTTAAACTATTGATTTACACTCGGCTTACCACCAAATTGAACTAACCCCGACTTGCCAAGACCTCACTGCCTTTGTAACACCTTTTGGGGTCTTCAAATACTTGAGACTGCCTTTTGGACTTGCCTCAGCCGCAAGTGTTTTCCAAAAACGAATGGATAATTTATTCGGTAACATTCCCCAAGTACAAGAATTCCAAGATGATATCTTAATTTACACAGAAACAAAGGAAGAACATTTAAAAATACTCAATGAAGTGTTCGGCATTTTACGCAACAGAGGCATGACTATAAAAGCCAGCAAATGTAAACTGCTTGTCAATTAAGTTGAATACTTAGGTCATACTATCTCATGTTATGGCATCAAACCCAAATTTTGCAACATAGAAGCCATACGCAATGCACCCTCTCCATACGATAAAGATTCTTTACGTTCATTCTTAGGTTTATGTGAATATTATGCAAGATTTGTACCCGGCTATGCACAAATAGTACAACCACTAAGAAACCTCCTTAAGAAGGGCACAAAGTTTGAATGGTCTGACTTTCTTAGAGACACATTTGAAAACACCAAATGGTTAGTTATAAATGCCCCTGCGTTACAACCTTTTGTTTCTAATGCTAAATCCTTCATTTCAGTAGATGCCAGTCAAAGAGGGCTTGGGGTAGTGTTCGGACAGTGGGTTGATGGCAAAGAAAACACTGTTGCTTTCGCCTCACGTGCACTAACATCTAGTGAGTGCAATTATAGCACTATCGAACGCGAAGCCCTAGCCATCGTATGGGCAGTTAAAACATTTAAAACTTATATTTGGGGTAGCCAAACTGAAATTTTCACTGATCACAAACCTCTGGTTTCATTACTCTCTGGCAATGGTTTAGGGAAATCCTCCGCGAGATTGGTCAGACTACTGTCCAAATTACAAGAATACAATCTAATAATAAAATATATTCAAGGGGGGAAAAATATTAGGGCAGATTGCCTTTCCCGCACTCCTCTGTCTAACTGCGATGAAGGCGAGAATGATGACTATAAAGATTGTGTTGTTGGTCTTGTTGATGCCATTTCTTCATGTAAGGGTAGCATCTCACAAAACGAATGGACATCTGCTATGGCATCTGATGAGACCCTCAAAAAAGTTGAAGTTTGTATTAAAAGCAAATGGCCCAGTAGCAAGAATTTAAGTAGTGACCTGCGACACTTTGCACAGATTAGTGAGGAATTATCTTTTGAAAATGGTATTTGCATTAGGAAAGGGTTATTTGTTCCTCCCACTTCCCTCAGAGAAAGAATTATAACAATTGGTCATGAAGGTCATCTGGGAGTTTCTGCTACTTGTAAAAAATTGAAAGATATCTATTGGTGGCCAGGTTTAGATAAACAAGTATCTATTTTCATAGATAATTGCCCAAATTGTATTGTGTCTGATAAACATTGGAAAACTTGCAAAAAAACGTTAATCACGGTTCCGTTTCCTGATTCTCCATGGGAAAAAATTGCTTTGGACTTCTCAGGTCCCTTCAATGTATTACCACCTGAGAATAGGTCCTGTTTGGTTGCTATAGACTATCACTCCAAGTGGATTTATTACTCATTCACGCATACACCTAACTCTTCAACTGTTATTTCTTTTCTTCAGAGGTTATTTAGAGTTGAAGGTACGCCTAATTGTGTAATTACTGATAACGGACAACCTTTTCTCTCTCACCAAGTTGCTGAATTTTTGGAATTTTCTGAAATCAAACATTGCCAAGTTGTGTTATACAGTCCTTCCTCTAATGGCCTAGTTGAGAGAGCCAATAGGTTCCCAAAGGAAGGAGTTAAAACTGCTATTGCATCAAATCTTGATGTAAGTAATTTCTTGCAAGAAAAAGTTTGGAGCTACCTCACAACACCCCATTCCACTACCGGTGTAACACCTTTTAAAGCTTTAAGGGGTAGAGAGGCTAAATCAAAATTAATGCCACATTGGTTTACTAACTTGGATGCAGGTTTAGCTTTCCAAAACAAAAGGAACACTTTAACAGATCCTCAGATTGTTAAAAATAGAGTGTCTATCAAACAGTTACAACAGAGAAACTATTATAATAGTGCTTCTACTCAACATGGCTGTTAGAAATGGCGATTTCTGGTTGGCTAAGGCTTGCGCCAAAGCCAGGCAGAAGCCACCACTCTAGTCAGGGAAAGGGAGTTACACGCCAAAGATAACCCCTGCTCACCCCCTTGGTAGCTTGGCACGAGCAGTCAGGCTTATCTCGGAGGCGATGTGTAAAGCGTTTGCGCGCGCACCCAGCAACAACACCCAAGGCCCACCACAAAAGAAACTCCACACAAGGTTATATATAAAAAAAATAGCCTTTGTATTATACCAAAACACATTAGATAATATTCACACAATTTACACTGTGTCAACTGGCACGGGCAGAATTTTACAAGGGATTATATGTACAGGGGACAGGACCACATGGACCACCGTCAGGAATTAGCACTTTTAGAACTTAGCTCTTAGAACATAGGATATAAAATTACTGTAGCGCAAAATAACACATGTAGCACACAACCAGTAACTACTGGTAACAGGTAAGTTCCACCTACGCAACACTAACCACCTTAGGAAAATATCGCACAGGGAACCAGGACCTCACTAGCACCACCGGTACTAGGAGAAAACAACCACCTAAGTATCACAATACCTGTAGAGGTATAAGCACATTACACATGACGCATAAAAACACATTCAGAGGTGTAAACACAAGGCACATGACGTATAAAAACACATTCAGAGGTGCAGGTTTAGGAACAATAGCGCAAAACTCACATTAGCCACCACCTGTGGCAGTCCCTAGGCCAACTGGCCTTGTCGAGGCTAGGACGCCCTGTGTCCAGCAGAGTCAGGGCAAGACTGCGCAAGCCAAAGCACCAAGCGCCCAGGAGCAACTGAGCACAGCCTACACGTTGCAGCTGCCCACTAAGTGCTGGGCAGCTGGGAAAAAGAGCATGGGCACCACTGTGCCTTGAACACGAGTCTGTCTGCCCTTGAAGCCTTCTAGGCTCTGAACAAATATCTGCCCCGTCGTTGGAGCGACCTCTGCGCTCAGCAATCTGCCCCCTTAACGTAGGGGCGGCCCGCTGCCTGCCGGGTCCGCCCGATACTGCGAAGGGCCTGGTGCCGGGCTTCGGCCTCGCTGAAATGCCCCCGCAGCAGGAGCTTCTCGGGGCTCTAAATCAAATATGCCCCCTTTGTTGGAGCGCACGAGCGCTCTAAAACAAATATGCCCCCTTGGTTGCAGTGGCCCGCTACGGCGGCGCCACCGAGGGGGAACTTGACCCCGGCACTGGGGAAGGACTGGCCCTTACGTCGGAGTCCCGCTCGGGGGACTCGGAAAGCAAATGCCCCAAGGCTGGAGCAGTCCGCTGCCCTGCGGGACCGCTCAGACTCTGCCTCCCCCAACCACAGCCTACCGCGAGCTCCACTCACCGGCCTCTTTGCTGGAGGGGGGAGAATCTCCTCGGGTCTTCTCCTCCGGCCTCTTGCAGCGGGGCGGTGGAGCCTCTCCTCGGGAGGCTCTGGCGGCAGTACGGCTTTCTCGGCGGCAGGGGCAGGCACCAGCAATGTGCCTCAGCCCCCGCCGTCTCCTGCAGTCTTCTTTCGTCCTTAGAAGCGCGGGGTAGGCTCCCATCTGCTTCCTCCCGGTGGCGGTCACAGGAGCGCGGGGTAGCCTCCCGTCCGCTTCCTGTTCAAGTCCCGCCCACGTCCTCACGGAGTTCGCCTGACTTCTGGGTGAAGCCCGGCTGCGGCGGTGATTTTCTTTCGCGGTGATGCGGGGTGAGCACCCGCTAGGGGGAGAAAACAAAAGCGGCAAAGTCCCTGGCGGGGTGGGCACCCGCTAGGGATATTAACTCTCCAATAAAGCGGGGTAGGCTCCCGCTCGAGCACCACAATGCGGGGTGGGCTCCCGCTTCACAGCACGGCAGCAAAGCAGGGAATCCCACGCCAGGGTTCCCTCGCTAAGTATCGCAGCTCAGCGCTGCTGGCCACAACGAAGGTGCTCCTCGGGAAAAGCGCTTCTCGATGCTGGGGCCACAATTAAAGCGCTCCTAGCGCTATAAGTGAAATAAAAGCGCTTCCAGGCGCCTAGAGCAAGTCCAGCAACCAAAAGTCCTGGCAAAGTTTTAGGAAGGTAGGCAGGGGGGCAAGGCTGGGCCAGGGGCCAGCTCACTGGGCCCTCCAGGCAGGAAGGCAGTCCTAAGTGGCGGTTCCTCCTGGCCTCCAGCAGCAGCAGCCCCCCCTCAGATAGGATCCTGGAAGAGAACAACTCTGTGGGGACGCAGCCCCATTTTTTATACACCTTTTCCCTTGGTTCTGGGTTCAGGGTGAGGGGGAAAACCAGTCGCAGCTGGTTGGGGAGCACCCTTGATGTGCTCAGCCCCTCACTCTATTCACTGGCAGGGCTAGGGTCATCAGTCGCACCACAGGGGGCGGAGCCAGCATTGTATGGGGAAAGCCCTGCCCTAATCAGGTCCAAGGTGCACTCCTCCCCAGCCATCAGCATGCTAATCTCCCTATTCACCACTGGGTGACTCCTCCTGACTCTGGGGATTCCCTAGCCCGTCACATGACCTCAGCCAGCCAATCACGCGACAGGCAGTCACTGCACATTTATGCCAGCGTCTAGAAGTGGCATTTCCACACTAGCTACATGCACGCCGCACACATCATCGCGCAGCATTTAATCACACGAGTCCGCACATACCAGACTCGACCCTGCACACCCCACGCATCAGGAACTACCAGGGACACATACATTCCCCATGCATTCCTATGGGAGGGCAGGCCTATCTCACCACATGCACTCAGAGTGTGCACGCACTTTACTCTGGGACACAGGGAAAGTGCGCAGAAACCAAAAATCACTACCACCAGGTCACCAATAAAAACAAAAAGTTCAGGGGTGAACCTGCCAGAAGGGCCAAGTCCAACACAACCCCCTTCCAGCCAAAACGCAGGGTAGACCAATCACCACCGTGATGGACTTCCCTGCTTGGGGCGATAGAACACGGACACGGCCCGCAACTGCAGGGACACCCTCCGGTTCTACGCCACGGTGAACCCATGGAATTCCTTCTAAAACCACTGTCTGGACCAACTGGGCTACCCCACTGGTACTCCCAAGGTGTCCACGGCCAAGACCAGGCCCTAGGCCACCCAGGTGCCACCGGTCTTTGCCTAAACATAGAGTGGGGGGTAGTAACCCCTGGCACATAGCGGCCATTCTCCACTCTCCCTGTCTGCAAGACAGGACTAGACTGCCACTGGTTCTCCAGCCTAGGGTCTGCACCCTCAGGCGGACCAGGAGTCTCAGGGAAGGCTCTCCTCCCCCTACCTCTTCTCCTAGGGTTCCTCCTCCTCCAGCGAGGGGTACACCTAGAACGCCATTCCAACCCAGGGTTTAACCCCTCAGGTTGCACCGGGGTCAGAGGTGGGCTCTCCCACCCTCTGCACCCCCTTCCAGAACCCTGCTCCCTACCAACTGGGGCGGTACCTCTGGAAGAAGAACCGGTCGGGACGCTGGTTACAGACGTCCCACCCTTCAGGTCAGGCTGATCCCGAACCTGGCCTCCCAACCTCCGGTCTAGAACCTTTGGTGGAATAATTGCCTGGCACTCCAGGACTTCTGGGGATTTACACTCCATCCCCCTTAGGCTAACAAACGACACATATGTCGGGTGACTGTCTGTCTGGCGCTGATCTCCCGTCCCATGTCCACCTGACAGTGCGCAGAGATCCCCCAGAACAGAAGTGGTGTCACCATGGTCACTACACGGAATCCTAGCCCAACTGGGTAGTCCCTGACCCACTGTCTCTTCCACTGGGGAACTCATCCCCCAATCACTCTTCACGCTGGACTCCTGTACCCTCCCTACCGGAGCGGTACTGCCAGACTCTAGAACCACAGGAGCCCTGTTTACAGGCGCTCCAGGTCCTCTACTCCCTAGGCGATCTTCCTCAAATGGACTAACAGGACAGCCTAGGTCCCCAACTTGGTGTTCCCTCATGAAACCATCCAAGTCCTGAGGCAGGGTTTCGTGCGTCTGGGGACCCTCGGTCACCCACTTACTACCGCTCCACTGAGCCAGGCCATAAGCCCCTACACCCTCCTCGCTATCCCGGGACCTAGCTGGGCTACACTGAGCCTCTTCCACCACGCTGGGCTGGAAGATACCTGAACCACTACTTTTGGATTCACTCCCTAATGACTCTAGAGAACCTCTAGCACTTTCCCAGCGCTCTGCTTCATCTGCAAGCTCAAATGGCTCAGACAATCCACACCCCAACAGGTGTTGGCGCAACCCCGGCACACAACAACTGAGCAGGTGTTCTTTGAGTACCAGATTACACAGCTTATCAAAATCAGATCCTGCGGGATCTATCCAATCAAACAGTGCATCCTCACATCCATCCACAAACTCCTCCCAAGACTGGTGAGACAGTTTCCTACTGCCCCTGAATTTTAACCTTAACTCCTCCTCCTGGGGAACAGGTACCAGACTGGAGGAACTGGGACGGGGATTTCCTACACTGAAATCTATATTGCTGCTACCACTGGACTCAACCCTCCCTGGGGACCCCAGAAAATTAAAACTGCGCACAGGGGATAGTCTACCCTCCAGAGCTACTTTGCCTCTGGGGGAGGCCCTCTCAGCCTCCTCTATCCTCTCCTGCGCCAAGACCCTCTCAGTCTCTAGCTGCTGCTTCTTGACCTCCAGCTGCGCCATAGCCTGGCCATGCTCTAACCTGAGCTTTTCTAATGCCAGCTGGTGCTCCCTTTCTTTCCTCCTATCTTCCCACTCCTCTGGGGACAGGGAAAGGGATGAGGCGCTGCCTCCTATGCTGGACCCAGCACGGGACTCCCTACCTATGGGGTCTTCACTCTCTACTGGCGTCCAGGTACTGTCATTTTCTTCCTCCTCTTCAGAATCTTCAGGGCTTCCCACAGACCCACCACCCTCCAAGTGTGAGGCCCAGGACCTTTCCGTACCGTACCCAAGATCCCATGGACCCTTTAGCCATAGGACCAGGTGGGCCTGAAGTTCGTACAGAGTGTCTGATTCTCTCACCCTTATACCTCTCTCTCTACAGGACCTTTCCAACTCCTGCCTCTGGTGCCAAGCTAGATCACAGGAATCAAAAGCAGGCTCCATTCTGGCGGACGTTATGGTGAAAAGATTACACAGGGAACCTAGGGGTCTGAGCTTAACAGGAGCACACAATTCACAAAAAGGGTTCAGCAAGCTCTCTATCCCAGAGAACTCACACTCACTTGTCTAGTGCCACACACCCTTTCCCCACGCACAACCCTCCCCTCGGACTGGTAAGGCAGTTTCTACCACCCCTGATTCCTCAACCTGACCACAAGTGACACAGGTACCAACTCTGGGCGCAGGGCGGGGAACAAATGTACTGGACACTATTATGCTGCCACCACTGGATCCCACCCTTACTGGTGAATCCAGAAAACACACTGCACTTAGGGGGATGATCTACCCTCCCGAGCTAGGGACACCTAACTCACAGTGCACAAGAGACACATTTTCAAAGAAATTACATTTAAAAGGAACCTTAGAACAATAATCCCTATACCATGTGATTATCTAAATGCAGAGCTTTGTGGTGCAGCCAGTTGCTGCTGCGGTACAACGCAAACGCAAGTCCAAATCCCACCGCTGATCACCAATGTTAGAAATGGCGATTTCTGGTTGGCTAAGGCTTGCGCCAAAGCCAGGCAGAAACCACCACTCTAGTCAGGGCAAGGAAGTTACACGCCAAAGATAACCCCTGCTCACCCCCTTGGTAGCTTGGCACGAGCAGTCAGGCTTATCTCGGAGGCGATGTGTAAAGCGTTTGCGCGCGCAACCAGCAACAACACCCAAGGCCCACCACAAAGGAAACTCCACACAAGGTTATATATAAAAAAATAGCCTTTGTATTATACCAAAACACATTAGATAATATTCACACAATTTACACTGTGCCAACTGGCACGGGCAGAATTTTACAAGGGATTATATGTATAGGGGACAGGGCCACATGGACCACCGTCAGGAATTAGCACTTTTAGAACTTAGCTCTTAGAACATAGGATATAAAATTACTGTAGCGCAAAATAACACATGTAGCACACAACCAGTAACTACTGGTAACAGGTAAGTTCCACCTACGCAACCCTAACCACCTTAGGAAAATATCGCGCAGGGAACCAGGACCTCACTAGCACCACCTGTACTAGGAGAAAACAACCACCTAAGTATCACAATACCTGTAGGGGTATAAGCACATTACACATGACGCATAAAAACACATTCAGAGGTGTAAACACAAGGCACATGACGCATAAAAACACATTCAGAGGTGCAGGTTTAGGAACAATAGCGCAAAACTCACATTAGCCACCACCTGTGGCAGTCCCTAGGCCAACTGGCCTTGTCGGGGCTAGGACGCCCTGTGTCCAGCAGAGTCAGGGCAAGACTGCGCAAGCCAAAGCACCAAGCGCCCAGGAGCAACTGAGCACAGCCTACACGTTGCAGCTGCCCACTAAGTGCTGGGCAGCTGGGAAAAAGAGCATGGGCACCACTGTGCCTTGAACACGAGTCTGTCTGCCCTTGAAGCCTTCTAGGCTCTGAACAAATATCTGCCCCGTCGTTGGAGCGACCTCTGCGCTCAGCAATCTTCCCCCTTAACGTGGGGGCGGCCCGCTGCCTGCCGGGGCCGCCCGATACTGCGAAGGGCCTGGTGCCGGGCTTCGGTCTCGCTGAAATGCCCCCGCAGCAGGAGCCTCTCGGGGCTCTAAATCAAATATGCCCCCTTTGTTGGAGCGCACGAGCGCTCTAAAACAAATATGCCCCCTTGGTTGCAGTGGCCCGCTACGGCGGCGCCACCGAGGGGGAACTTGACCCCGGCACTGGGGACAGACTGGCCCTTACGTCGGAGTCCCGCTCGGGGGACTCGGAAAGCAAATGCCCCAACGCTGGAGCGGTCCACTGCCCTGCGGGACCGCTCAGACTCTGCCTCCCCCAACCACAGCCTACCGTGAGCTTCACTCACTAGCCTCTTTGCTGGAGGGGGGAGAATCTCCTCGGGTCTTCTCCTCCGGCCTCTTGCAGCGGGGCGGTGGAGCTTCTCCTCGGGAGGCTCCGGCGGCAGTACGGCTTTCTCTGCAGCAGGGGCAGGCACCGGCAATGTGCCTCGGCCCCCGCCGTCTCCTGCAGTCTTCTTTCGTCCTTAGAAGCGCGGGGTAGGCTCCCGTCTGCTTCCTCGCAGAGGCGGTCACAGGAGCGCAGGGTAGGCTCCCGTCCGCTTCCTGTTCAAGTCCCGCCCACGTCCTCACGGAGTTCGCCTGACTTCCGGGTGAAGCCCGGCTGCGGCGGTGATTTTCTTTCGCGGTGATGTGGGGTGGGCACCCGCTAGGGGGAGAAAACAAAAGCGGCAAAGTCCCTGGCGGGGTGGGCACCCGCTAGGGATATTGACTCTCCAATAAAGCGGGGTAGGCTCCCGCTTGAGCACCACAATGCGGGGAGGGCACCCGCTTCACAGCACGGCAGCAATGCGGGGAATCCCACGCCGGGGTTCCCTCGCTAAGTATCGCAGCTCAGCGCTGCTGGCCACAACGAAGGTGCTCCTCGGGGAAAGCGCTTCTCGATGCTGGGGCCACAATTAAAGCGCTCCTAGCGCTATAAGTGAAATAAAAGCGCTTCCAGACGCTTAGAGCAAGTCCAGCAGCCAAAAGTCCTGGCAAAGTTTTAGGAAGGTAGGCAGGGGGGCAAGGCTGGGCCAGGGGCCAGCTCACTGGGCCCTCCAGGCAGGAAGGCAGTCCTAAGTGGCGGTTCCTCCTGGCCTCCAGCAGCAGCGGCCCCCCCTCGGGTAGGATCCTGGAAGAGAACAACTCTGTGGGGACGCAGCCCCATTTTTTATACACCTTTTCCCTTGGTTCTGGGTTCAGGGTGAGGGGGAAAACCAGTCGCAGCTGGTTGGGGAGCACCCTTGATGTGCTCAGCCCCTCACTCTATTCACTGGCAGGGCTAGGGTCATCAGTCGCACCACAGGGGGCGGAGCCAGCATTGTATGGGGAAAGCCCTGCCCTATTCAGGTCCAAGGTGCACTCCTCCCCAGCCATCAGCATGCTAATCTCCCTATTCACCACTGGGTGACTCCTCCTGACTCTGGGGATTCCCTAGCCCGTCACATGACCTCAGCCAGCCAATCACGCGACAGGCAGTCACTGCACATTTATGCCAGCGTCTAGAAGTGCCACTTCCACACTAGCTACATGCACGCCGCACACATCATCGCACAGCATTTAATCACACGAGTCCGCACATACCAGACTCGACCCTGCACACCCCACGCATCAGGAACTACCAGGGACACATACATTCCCCATGCATTCCTATGGGAGGGCAGGCCTATCTCACCACATGCACTCAGAGTGTGCACGCACTTTACTCTGGGACACAGGGAAAGTGCGCAGAAACCAAAAATCACTACCACCAGGTCACTAATAAAAGCAAAAAGTTCAGGGGTGAACCTGCCAGAAGGGCCAAGTCCAACACAGCCCTGAATTTAAGTATAATGATTGGGTGTTGATTAAAAAGCCGTACAAAGTTTGCAAAGGCCAATCTAAATTCTCTGTTCGTGTCATTAGGGTCACCAAATCTTCTGTTCTTTTGGAGAACAAAGGTTGGTGGAACAGAAACAATGTTGTGAAACTCACTGAAAACCAAGTTATATTTTTAACAAAGTTTATGACAATAGGTTGGATGTGGATGATGCACAATTTTCTTTTGGTCCGGATTTTGAGGTGTCTAAGGGCCTGATTCACAGAACAAACTTAATACAAAATCCTAAACTTAGTACCATTTTGGTATTCACAGAATGCACTTACTACTTCTGGTATTCACAGAATGAACTTACTATTTTTGCGATTCACAGAATAAACTTACTACTTTTGCTATTCACAGAATGGATTTACGACTCCTAACTTTACGTCCGCACTCGGTCCGGAAATTCCGGTTCGGAGGCGGAGCTTCCGGCCCGGAGGCGGGGCTTCTGGCCCAGAGGTGGAGCTTCCGGCCCGGAGGTGGGGATTCCGGGCAGTGGCGGATCTCCACCACTGGCCGGAATCCCCACCTCCGGGCTGGAAGCTCCGCCTCCGGGCCGGAAGCCCCGCCTCCGGGCCGGAAGCTCCGTCTCCGGGCCGGAATTTCCGGCCCGAGTGCGGACGTAAAGTTAGGAGTCGTAAATCCATTCTGTGAATAGCAAAAGTAGTAAGTTTATTCTGTGAATCGCAAAAGTAGTAAGTTCATTCTGTGAATTCCAGAAGTAGTAAGTGCATTCTGTGAATACCAAAATGGTACTAAGTTTAGGATTTTGTCTTAAGTTTGTTCTGTGAATCGGGCCCTAAAACTTTAACTGCTGAAAATGTTGATTCTCACTTGAATTCTTCTTCCAGTTGCTCTACTAGTGTTCCTCCTGCTAATATTTCTGATTCACCAATATTACCATCACGTGATCAACGAGTCTGTAAATTACCTACCAAACTTCATGATTATGCTTTATATTAATGTGTTTTGTTCATTATATAAGGGGGGTATGTGGTATACTGTATCATACTGTATTACCTTTTCTTTACTGTTTCTTTAAGTTAGTAGAATCTCTATTTAGAATGGTGGTATGTCATGCAAGGTTCCAGCCTTCCTGTCAGTTGCTTTTCTATTCCTGCTTTCGTGACTGCTGTGACTGTGGGCTCCTTATTTCCTTCTGTTTTACTACTGTGCCATGTGCCAATAAAGGACCGAATTTAATAACAAGGAGTTTCCTGACTCAACTGGTATTCCTTTACTACAATCTGCCCTCCGTATTAGTCTCTCTCCACAGTTGTATAGCCCTAAGTCACTTACATCTTGCAATCCCCCCTAATACGGTACTCTGACCCCAGCATAAGAAATCCCAGGCAAAAAAAAACTCCAAGCTATTACATAAAGCTCTTACCTAGTCTATGACCCTAGCTCTTACTTCACAATGTCCACCGCAGTAGAAACTCTCCCCCTTCATCAGTCTTCTCCCCAGATTATGGCATCTCCGATACACATTATACATCCCTCAGCCCTCTATATCAAGTCATGTGTCCATATTATACACATTTGTCTCGAAAGAAAGGATGCTGCCCAGATTGGATGAGTAGATCTCCATAAACTGCTGTCTGTATTTGAGTGTAATAGCTAAGCATGTTTAGTGAGGGACCTCTCTTCCTCCAAGCACATGCCCTTCTCTCTTGTAACAAAATCAAATTAACCCTGATCCCAGACGCGAGCTCAATGACTGAAGCTTTGGGGTCAACAACACATCCTCCTCATGTTGTCATACTCCTCGCTCTGCTTCCACCCACTTTTACTTGCATAGGGTCATGGAAGATTAATAACACATTGATGGGACGTGTCAAAATATCCTGGGACTGCATTATGAGCAAAGAATGCTGGTAAAGGGAGTTAGAGAAGGAGTGAGTGAATGAAGAGTGATTGAGGAGCAAGTAATAAATGAGTGAGATAGTGCTTCGGATAAAATAAAATGTGAAACAGAACCAAGACATGAGTGAATGAATGAGCAAGGAATGCAGTAGGGGGAGAATAGTTGTGAATGACGAAGGAGTTAGCAAGAGACAAGTTTGTGCAAAAGAAGTAAGCAAGACAGCAGTGTGTGCTATATGTGTGAAAAGAGAGTGGAGAGAGCAAGTACATTATCTGAGTATCAAGTAAGTATAAGTATAGATTCTCAGGGTGGAGTGAGCAAATGGACACATGAGTAGCAGAATTACAGACTGGTGCCATACATCAGTTTGCTAAAGACATTCCAGTGGTTTTAAACAATTCCATTTTGACTGATATTCGTTGTGGTCTAAACTAATATTCGAAAAAGCAACAGCAAAGACATCAGAATCAAAACTCCTGTCAGCTGAAAAGCCAGCACGGGCTTGAAGTGACTCTGATGAAATTGAGCTTCTGCACAATTTTGGGAGCAAGGGACCCACGTCTGGGCATACCCTGCCAACTTAGGGCGAACAAAGCAAGTGGGTGAGTGCTTGCAATGTTCAACACTCCGTCCATCTTCCCATTTGGTTTTGCTTTGTTCGCCCTAAGTTGGCAGGGTATGCCCAGACGTGGGTTCCTTGCTCACTTTGCCACTGGATACAAGCTAACCTGGCTGATGACGGCTGATTAGCCAGAAACCGGCCCCAGGATGCTTGGTTCCGGTCCAGGACAGGCATGGCTTGGCAGTTCGGGCTGGACTGTTCCCATGAGGCACAGGGTCAGACTGATTTGCATATGGCCATGTCTGAACTGGGGTGGTGGAGTGAGCAAAAGAATTATGATGGATTAAACCCAGATCAGTTGACTGAGGGTGAGTGCTTGCAATGTTCAACACTCCGTCCATCATCCCCTTTGGTTTTGCCTAGGTAACTAAAGTAAACAAAGACAGAAAGGCAACGTTAAAAAAGAATACAGATATTTTCATTTCAATTTCTACTTAAGAAACAGATCAGATACCCAGTATGCTTCTCTCGGAAATGCGGGAACAATCCCTGGTGTATGTAATGAATATGAAGTGAGTGAAGTGAGGGACAGGGATAACCTGGAGAGTGCTGGGTAAGGTTGTTGTAAGGTTCATTCATTTGGCCATAGCAAGAGTGACATGAACCAGGACCGATCTCTGTGTCTAAAGCTTCTGTCACTCTTCATGTTCCTCTCTGAGAAGGATGCTTGAAGTGGGGGCTGGGCAGGGAAGCTTTAGGATGTTGGCAAAAGAATACAGACACAGGGCAGTGTTCTCCCAGAATGTCCATGTCAGCCTGTGTTTGGTGGCAGAAGAGTTCAAAAGTTCAACTCAGCTGATAGAGATACCACTGAATGTGTGTGCCCTCTTTCAGCCAGACTGCTGGATAAACTGTAGTGGTGGATAAAGGATCACGTAGTCAGTCCGAGTGGTAGATTATCAGGTTTATTCCAGGTAAGTACATTAGAAGAAGATGAATAGATAATAAGTCACTGAAAACCAATGAACCCCACCTGGAGCAGGTTCCTAGCTGCTCAGCCTCAGATCTCAACTGACTTCAGGGAGTCAGAAAACATTCTAATGCATCACAACAATATGAACATTCTACAGGGACAAGTCAGAGGCTGTTATGGAAGGAGTAAAGACACTCCACATCTCCCTTTTTTACAACAGTATAAAAAAGAAGTATCAGGTGGAAACATATAAATAACAATAAAATAACAATGAACAATTAAGGAAGAGTAGCAACCAGGTAAGTAAGAAACAGAAGAGAACGGAACCATTATGCGGAAGGAGAAACATTACAATTAAATACAAAAGGAAATAAAAGAAGTGAGAAACGAGTAATAGTGAAAAAAGAGAAAAGGAGGTAAATTATGAAAGTAGTAAAAGAAGTGAGAACAGAGTAATATTGAAAAAAGTGAAAAGGTGTTAAATTATGAAAATAATAAAAGAAGTAAGAAAAGAGTAGAAGTGAAAAAGTGAAAGTGGTAAGAGAAGGAATGGAAGGAATGTAAACAAAAAGGAAGGAGAATGAGAAAGACAACAGAATTATCTCTTTAAATGACAAGAGAGAACACATCTTCTCCTTAAAAGACAAAAGAGAAGGAGATGGTAAGAATGTAGACACCGAACATCACGTTGAAAGTAAAGCAAAATACACCAATTGGCCCGACTGGTGAAATTGTGAACCAACAAACAAAGAAGTGAAAGGTATAACTACGCAAAGAAATATACATGAAGAAAGGAAATGCTCCACAAGAGAAAACAAATAGAATCTCCAATAAAATTAAGAAGAAAGGTTAAAATTAACAGGAGCACGAACAGAGGAAAACCTTCATTGCCAGACAGAATAATTAATTATGAATGAAACATGAAAATCTTGCATAATAATCAAATCATCAAATAAAAGCGTTCCGTGCACAGAACATTAAAACTCATGAGTAATAACTATAATAATAATAACATTTCATGTAGTGTACGTCTACGCACAAGAAAATGTTTAGAAGAAGTTAACATATGTACATATGGAAACATGAAGCATCATGAAACTGAAAATAGCATAACTGAATCCAGAAAAAAATACAATGCGCAATGTAAGGAAAATAATAGGTACCTTGAAAACTGATGTCAGGAAATAAAATATGAAACCGGTAAATGTAGAAATTGTAAATCTACTCACATCTATTACATGTCAATATAGAGCATTATGAAACTACATTACATAGAAACTGCACATTAAGAGTTGAACAAATGGAATGTAGAATCAATACAATGTGCCAAGTTATTAAATAAACAGCGAATAACGAAAAACTTATTAAAATTAAGGTCATACTATAATAGTAATTTCAATTGATAACACTATGTGAATTATTCCTGCCGTAAATAAGGTGATAAAATGATAATAATACATGAACATTAATACATGAACATAAAATGTAACATGCAGATGTATTTATAATACATTAGAAATCACATTAGAAATTACAATGACCATGTATACTAAAATAAGTTTCACAAAAACAATAAAATAAAATAATGAATGTAGTCACCGTTGTCCGGAATAGAGCAGGAAACTTGAAGAGGACTTTGAAGAGGACCCAGCAGCGTAAACATTAATAACAAATCTTGTCATGACATTAAAATCAGCAGGGATGAAACAATAACAGTATTTGGTAAGTTACGGTGCTCTCATGTAGTTTAAGCATTGCTGAATGTTAATGTATATTAGCGCTGGAAACCACTAGATGGCACTGTTGAATTAATTATGCCCTCCATTTAAGTCTATGCGAAAGAAGAAAATACTGAGAGAAACACGAAATAAATTTTATGGCAAGACCGGAGGCTTCTATTATGCTTTTCTTTTCTAGCTTTATTCAGTAGCAGCCAGAAAAGTGAAAACACTACAGTTCCCAGAGGGCCAAGCGAGAAGAACTGGCCAATGGGAATGCAAATAAAACGGAACAAATAACCAATCAGGCAGTAGCTAACAATAAAACGTCACAACTGACTGCGGAGCTTCCTCTTTTCTTGCTGCTCGCAGTTAGTTAAGTGACCTTATCTTTTGCTCCGCTATTTGCATGTTTGAATTTACTGTCAATACTGGTTAAATTGCTCATAGCTTTGTTTTTCGGTGTTTCGCCGTCATTACATGTGGTACCTCTAGCGTCTTCTGCCTTTTGCGGTCTTGCGCCACGATCTCTTCCCCCCGCCTTCGGGCGCTAATGGGCTGCTCTATCGCCGCGCGACTTCCCGCTTTCTGCCTCCGCGTTATTCTGCCGTTTTGGACTCGCGCGCAGCGTGCTTTCACTCGGACTTCAATTTTCCTCTCACGGAACTTGTCCTCTCAGCCTTCCGATTTTTTCCCCTGTGTGGCATGCCCCTGGGAGGTCTCTGCTTCTCACGCTCCTCCCCCTCAGGAGAAGGTTTCTCCTCATTAACCCTTTCCTTCCTTTCAGTTCCCACACTGTGTTGATATGGAGGTTGTCAGCCATGGGTGTCCGCAGGGGGGGGGGGCAAGGAGGGGCACTTGCCCCCCCCGGAGCGCCCCTCTTTGGGCCCAGGGTAGTGTAGAGCAGCATTTCCCAAACTGTGGGCTGTGGTCGCGGACCCCCAGGGGTCCGTGACACATTCCCAGGGGGTCCGCGAACTGGATCGTATTATATTGAAGCGCCCATGCGCTACTACGGCTACAAGCACTGAATGACAGCGCAGGGGCGGCAGGACCAAAAAAAATCGGGCCAATCACCATTTCAGCTTTGGGGTGGTAGCTGAAGGGTGATTGGCTTATTATTTTATAGGCGAGCACGCTCGCGCACGTTCACACGGCAGTGCGTCTTCCCTCACGTTTGCGGCCAGCCCAGGAACATTTTGCCGCCCAACGCCCTGTCTCCGCGTTCGAGCATTCCGGCATCTCGGACCACTCGAGGAGCACGTGAGTGTTTATTTTTTAATTAAATTTACAGCTAGTGGGCAAGGGCAAGGCCAGGGGAATTCGGACGCCGTGTTTATTGAGGCCGGGTGTACTTACCTATACATGCCAACATTATTCTGTAAAAAAAAAATCGGGAGAATGGGGCCTTGAATCGGGTTACTGTCATGTATGGGCCTTGGAAGTGTGTTGCTGCAGGATCGGACATTTAAAACGCAAATGCACGTGTTTTTCCTTACCTGTTAAAAGCATAGAGCGCCAGGGCCGGCTTTAGGGCGGTGCGACCGGTGCCACCTTCCTGGGGGCGCCGTGCTTGAAGGTTTATTACGCTTTTGAAGCACCTGCTGCAGCGTTTCTTTCCCCCGGCAATTACCAGGCTCACATAAATGTCACAATAACTCCTGTGATTAATTATCGTCCGAGAGAGATCAGCATTTTGCATAGTTGAGGTTTTGACTTATGTGAAGTTAGTGCAGAGGGTTAATATGCCTTCTGCAAAGAACGTGTACCAAGTGATTACAGAGTGCGTATGTACAGATCAGCAGGTTATTGCTTTCAAAAGAAACCTCCTTTAGTTACTTGCAATTTATAACTTAAAGTCCTAATATAGACAAGTGAGCTATTAACTTTCATCCCAGAACTGCATACACACTGCAAATAATACATTATTAGAAAATTGATTCATGTTGCAAAAAGGATTAATTTGGTTAGAAATCGATTCTTATTATTAAAGAGAACTCCCAACTATGCAGTTTCTTTTTTCGACTCTGAGTTTGGGCTTCTCCACACCAAGCACTCTTAAACTATACTGTCTACCAGTATGGATGACATGTGACTCCTACACTTTTAGTCTTTTGTCTAATGTAACATTTCAGAGGACTCCATTGTGATGGCTTTGGGTTGACAAAGAAGCCGTCAATCAAAGGACCTCACTGTAAGTGCGCAACGAGAGGAATAATTTACAAGTTTTTATATTTTCCAAAGCGAATACATCTTAAACAATACTTATGAAATAAAGAAGAAAAAAAATCAGCACATAAAATACCAGCTCTCTCTTGTTTGAAAGTGTATGCCTCCATAGTGAGCGCTTTCTAGTCATTGTCAGGTGTTTTACTTTTGGCAAACATAATCAGAATTCCTCAAACAGCACTTTTAGAACGTTTTAGCACCCCCAGGCTTCTGTTGGAGTGCATCTACCCAGAACCTGACTGCTCAGCAGGAAGTAATGGCAGGCTGAACATACATTTCTTATAAAAAATTCGTCAGATATGCTTATCTTCCGAATTAGTGCTATATGCTGCTGTGCGCACTGATCAGCATTACACAAATGGTCGCTTCACCATCTTGTAGCCGTAGACACTGTAAACGAACGGCTTGCTCTGTTAAAAATGATGCTGTCAGTATCCCTTTCATCACACCCAGACACCTGCACGCTGAAGATGCGGATGGAGTTTGATGGTGCCCTGTTCCCTCTCATCTGCACCCTTGTTCGTGTGCCATCCTGCCACCAAGGTGCTTGTGTGTACTCTTCGGCACCCGCCACTTGCTGCCTGCCATCTCACTACACCACCCAGTCAGGGTCGCACTTGGCCCGCACTCGCGTCCCTTTCTGCTACCTTTCCTTCGCCTCATGCGTTCCTAGCACCTGAGCCTTGCCAGCATTCCCACTGACCCCTGCCGCACTCGTTCCCTAGTCAGGAGTTGGGAGAGCTGTATCACCCCCCTCTCTCCCCCCCAAAAATCTACTTTGACAGACTCCCAGGGGGCTGCAAAAAATTTCGGGGGGGGGGGGGGGGCTAATTCATCCAGCCAAAGCCATATGCAGTGTGGAGATACATTGGCTCTAAGTAGGGGTGAAAACACAACAACGCCTCATTACCAAGTAAATGGTCTTTGAAAGACCTGTGTGAAGTACTCAGGTGCATCTGTGTGTATCCCCGGGAAGATGTCTCAGCCAGCCGGGCACACACATTCTTATAACATTCACACCCCTCAGAATGACAAATACCACTTCTAGCTGCCTCGTCATGGGGTGGGAGTGGGAAGATGTGCACAGCAGGGGTAAAGGGATGGCCAGTGCAGGTGACGCTTTTCTTTTGTATAGGAATTTCTGCCGGCGTCATAGCCCAGGGTTTGCTGTCTGTGCACTTGTATAGATGTGTATTCCATACAAGTGCACAGACAGCAAACCCTGGGCTATGACGCCAGCAGGATTTACTTTACAAAGGAAAAGTGTCACCTGCATTGCCATCCCTTTCCCCCTGCTGTCTGTGCACTTGTATGGAATACACATCCACGGCGCTGCTCACCAGATAAATGGTGAACAGGGCCATGGATCTGTCTCTTTTTGCATCCAAGGGCACCGAAGAAGCAGAGGAGGCCCAGGAAAGAAGAAACCAGGAGACATTTGACCCACATCTATCTACACAGTGATACCTTCGGGAGGGGCTGGATGCCAGGACGACAGTGCTGCTGATCAGCCCGACTCCACCGAATAGTATCAGAAGAGCAGGCTGCAGTTTTTAAGTAAGTTCCAGTAACTTTAATGCATTCTACAGCATCACCAGCATTACCTACTGGCTGCATATCTAGGTTACTCTAAGTGAACGGTGTTCTAGACTTATATGCATGGAAATGTCAAGGAGGACAGTCCCCTCCAAATATGCACATGTTGTGTAAACTTGTAGGGGCAGATTTACAAGCCCCTTGGGCCACTTTTGCGTCACTTTTCCCATGTTAAAAGTGACGCAAAAGTGGCGCAAGGGGCTTGTAAATCTGCCCCGTAGTGTTCAGTTTTTGGGGTGCAAGTGAGGTAATTTTATGGTTCAGCGTGGTGATGAGTTTTGGTGTGCCAGGGGTAATTTTAGGGTTCAGGGCGGGAATGGGTTTTGGGGTGCCAGGGGTAATTTTAGGGTTCAGCGTGGTGATGAGTTTTGGGGTGCCAGGGGGTAATTTTAGGGTTCATGGTGGCAATGAGTTTTGGGGTGCCAGGGGGTAATTTTAAGGTTTAGGGAATGTATGAGTTTTAAGGGGCCAGGGGCCATCTACAACTCACTTTATTCAATACAGCCAGCCTGGTGATGAGCAGAGTATTTAATGATCCCTATTTCTTTTTAGGAATGGACATCCGAAACTTTTTTTCAAAACGAAAATTGGATGATGTAGAATCTGATATTACGGAAGCAAGAAAGAAATCTAGACATGGTGAACAGGAGGAGGCAGAAGAACTAAGCACAAGCAGTTCTGCAGGTCCACTTTCACCTCCAACGGAATCTAGCCATGATGTTGATGCTTCTGTAAATGATATTGGATTGTATTTTAATTTAGCAAAAAAACTAACAGACAATGTCAAATGCAATCTTCTAACAAATACGTATACTCCACCAGAAACGTATGACTTCAAGAAAGATTCAGGTGGAACACGCTGTTTCCGTCATGTGTGGATTAATCAATATTCACCATGGCTTAGCTACTCTCCACAACTGAAAGGTGCAATTTGCAAGTTGTGCACAGTTTTTCCACAGCCAGTTCTTCGTGGGATACAAGGAGCATTCATAACTAGGCCTTTCACTAAATATAAAGACTTCCATGAAAGTGCACGCAAGCATGTTTTATCGTCTTGGCATAAAAACGCACAAGTGGATGCAACTCACTTTTTGGCGATCAGAAAGAAACCGGAAACAAGTATTGTTTGCCAAATAGACAATGCTGTGAAAAGGCATGTTGAAGAAAATCGGAAAAAGTTATTTCCAATTTTGTCATCTATCTTATTTTGTGGCACACATGACATTGCATTACGTGGGGAAAAAAGTACATCCGGAAATGTGCAAAGTCTGTACCAATTTCGCATTGAAGCAGGAGATGTCACCCTAAAGACCCATCTGGAAAATGTACCAGTTAATGCACGTTATACATCTGTTCGAGTTGAACATGAATTGATTACATTATGTGAAGAAACATTAAGAGACGATCTAGTATCCTTAGTCAATAGGTCAAATGGATTTTCAATCATTGCTGATAAAAGTGCTGACATATCTGGAAAAGAACAGATGTCACTTGGAGTACGTTTTGTAGACACGACAAGTAGTACCGTAGCTGTCATCAGAAAAGAATTCCTTCGATTTGCAACCTTAAAAGAAATGAATGCTATCTCAATTGCAAATATGATTATGGATACATGTTCTAAATTTGGATTACATTTAGAAAAACTCCATGGCCAAGGATATGATGGATGCTCTACAATGGCAGGAAAGGAAGGTGGAGTTCAAGCCATAATAAAGAGAAAATATCCTAAAGCTGCTTTTGCTCACTGTGCTGCACATAAACTTAATTTGGTTGTTAATGACCTGAATGCGGTTCCTGATATACGGAATTCTATTGGCACAGTGAAAGCCATCATCAAGTTTTTACGTGAGAGTCCAAAAAGAAGATCTCTTATTCCTAATCTGCCATTGCTGAGTGAAACACGATGGACAGCAAAATACAAGAGCATTCGAATTTTTAGCTCACACTTTGAAGAGATTTTTGAGCAATTATGCTTACTGGTCACAACAGCATCAGGGAAAACATGTCAGGATGTATATCAATTGCAATGTTCCTCCAGCACAGTGAGCTTTCTCTTTTGCTTGTCCATAATTTCAGATTACGCATCAAGATTGGAATCTGTAAGCCGGGCTCTCCAAGCTGTTCAGCTTGATATCCTCAAGGTGTGTAATCATGTGCAAGACCTTCTGACTTTGTTCCGGGATCACAGACAAAAAGCAGAAGAGCAATTTAAGGACATTTTTACAAACGTTCAAACTCTGGTAGAAAAACTGAACATCCAACTTTGTCTTCCCAGACAGTGTGGCCGGCAAGTATTTCGTTCTAATTTTGGCTCCTCTTCTGTGGAAGAATACTATCGGCAGTCTATCTATGTTCCATACATGGACTCTATCATCGCATCATTAGAAAGCCGGTTTGGCAATGAAAACAAGAAAAATTTGTGTTTATTCTCACTTTACCCAAAACATATGGCACAAATGACACTTGAGCAATACAAATGTCATATTGCAAACATCAGAGAAATTTACGACATTGAAAACCTGGAAGCCGAAGCAGTCACATGGTTTCAGATCTGGTCAACGAAGGATGAGCAGTTAGACAATGGATTTCTGGATTTGCTAAACCACACAGATTTATTTCCATCAGCCCAGCAAGCAATTCTCATTGCTCTCACATTACCAGTGACCACTTGCACAGTGGAAAGGTCTTTCAGCACAATGAGAAGGGTGAAAACCTGGTTGAGGTCAACAATGGCAGATGATCGCTGTGAGGGACCCTTTTCCCCGAACCCTAAACCCTCCCGTGTACCACCCGGATTACCTCCTTTACGGAGTTCTCCCTTCCCGGACACGCCAAACGATATGATCTCCAAAGAGTCCGTGACAACGACGACCCCGCCCCTCTCTCTCTTACAGGGTCCAATCCGATGTGACGACAGACCGGAAGGATTCGACCGGTACCCCGGAAGTCCCTCCCCCTCCCCGGTGGACGACCACAGAAAAGACGGAATTGAGAAGAACGAAGGGGTCGGAAGATCGTGGCAGGAACTCTCGACTGGCGATACGGAGAAAGGAGAAGACGGAAGTGGGGACCTCGAGGAATGGTCGGAAGACTGGTGGAGTCCTCCGGAGGTAGCTGAAGAGCGGCCGTAACTCAAAGGAGAGTTACGGCGGAGCGTGTGAGTACTTTCCCCCATATTCTAGCTCGCTAGGTACGCTGTGTAAAACCATAGAAGCCTCCTTGTATATAGACTCCCTCACTTCTACAGTCACGTCCAACCCCCTTGTAAATACTATACAGCACTGTTTACACTATAAGTCCTATTTCTCACAAACCCTTTCCGAGCACCCTCAGTCTTGTCCTTTTTCCTCCTCGACCCATTTCTTTCCCCCCCCCCTCACGGTCCGTTTCCTCTTCATCACATTGTGGGTCTCGGGGGCGGTATCTTCCGCAGAATCCCTGCAGGACTGACGGCTCCTCTGTTTGTTTTTCTTTCGGTCCTCCGAGGAACACCTACCCCGGTCTACCACCGCCGAAGAGTGCCAAGAGCGTGAAGCGTACCAGAAACCCCGACAACGACGACCGAGACGAGAACCATCACCCCATTACCCGTGACTCTCAACCCTATACTGGAACTTGTGTATATTAAAGAAACGCACTATAGCCCACTATATCTGGCCTCCTCGTCTGTTATTCCAGCCCGCCACATCCCCACGATCACAGTTGGTGTCAGAAGTGGGATCCGCTGGAGACATGGAGGCTGTAATGCAGAGGATGGCTGCCTCCCAAGAACAACTCGGGAACCTGATGGAACGCTTCCTAAAAACAGCCGAAGACGACCGAGGGCAGCTCCATGACGTCCTGAAAGGCCAGGGAAACACCCACGAACAGGCGCTGGGTAAGCTGACCACGGTTTTGGAGCAACAGAGACCAACAGCCTCCCTACCTTCGGTGGTCCTCCAAAAGTTCGTACCGGGAGAAGACCCGGATTTCTTCTTCACAAACTTTGAACGGTTAGCCCAGGCCGCCTCATGGCCTATAGACCGTTGGGGACATTACCTAGGGCCCTTACTCACTGGCGAATTACAGGCAGCATATCAGCAAGCGAACGTACAAGGCACCACTCCATATGCGGACATCAAAACCTGTATATTGGAACGATTGGGCATTGATGCCGAGACCTACCGGGTGAAGCTACGACAAGTCAAGGAACGACCACAGGAGACTCCCCGAGCCTTATCGTTTCGGATCAAGGACCTGACCGCGCGGTGGCTGAAACCGGAGACAGCCACTAAAGAGGAGATTTTGGAGAAAATACATTTAGAACAATTCCTGTCCTCTCTCCATCCCAGCACCCAACGGTGGGTACGTCAGCATGCCCGTCTCTCTCTGGAAACAGCGGTAGAAATAGCGAGTGCATACAGTCGAGCCCAAGAGAACCTACGAGTCAAGGAGGACCATCCCCAGAGACACCCTCCCGCTACAGGGATCAGACCTATCCGCCCTCTTCCACCCAAAAGACCCATACTGACCCCTCTGATGCCTTCCCCAATACCCCTACGCCCTACCAATCCAGGACCTCAATGTTACGGCTGTGGGGGTTTTGGACATATCGCTCGAATGTGCCCCCACAAGGAAGAACCCATGGAGATTGGTATGGCCCGAAACTATGTTTGTTCCGTTCCCGGTACCGGACCGCCCTCGTTCCATCGTCCAGTGACAATAAACGGACAAACCCTCACCGCTCTGGCTGACTCTGGGTGCAGACAGAGTGTTATTAGGCCCCAGGTCATGCAGAGCCCTGTCGACCCCCCCTCAGGGATGGTCGCCATTCAATGTGTTCACGGCGACACGAAGAGATATCCGACCACCCAAGTCCAGGTCCAACATTCCAAGGATCCGGGAACCTCCCTCACAGTAGGTCTCGTTCCCTCCCTTCCAGAAGAAGCCATCTTGGGGAGCGATTATCACGGTCTGCCCGGTCTACTCCAGGACACGACTGATGCCCTAAACACTTGGTGGGAAGAAGCCCCCTTTCCTCAGGGGCTCTCCTCGCCCATAAACCAACCCAAACTCCCGAAAACCAAAGCACAGAAGAAAAAGGAGAAAAGAGACTATGTAGACGTCTTCCCAGCTATCCCGGACGAACATCCCTGGCAGATAGACCAGGAATTCCGAGCCGCTCAACAAGAGGATCCCGTTCTACAGGAAGCATGGGCTACGGCGTTAGAGCAAGAAGATCCACTTACCGTAGGTCCCTACTTTTTCAAAAAAAAAGGGTTGTTGTACCGTAAGGGAGGGGCGCAACAAAAGCCTCAACTCCTGATTCCCGGCCCTTTCCGGGACAAGGTCCTGTTTCTCGCCCATAGCCACCTCTTGGGCGGACATTTTGGCGACGAAAAAACCAGGCAAACCATTCTGGAAAGATTCTACTGGCCCGGGGTCCACCAACAAGTGAAAACATACTGCAGGGAATGCCCGGTATGCCAAAAAAACAGTAGATATCGACCCCCTAGGGTGCCCTTGTTGCCTCTCCCTATCATAGATGTCCCGTTTAGCAGAGTAGGGATGGACATTATAGGCCCCTTGTTACCCTCTCGTAGCGGTTGTCGCTATGCCCTAGTCCTCGTGGACTATGCCACTCGCTTCCCGGAGGCGATACCTCTGCGACAACCGACTACCCAGAACATAGCTAAAGCCCTCATCTCAGTGTTCTCTCGGGTAGGATTTCCCCGGGAGATTCTAACCGATCAGGGTACGCCTTTTGTGTCCGCCCTGATGAAACAGGTCTGCTCACAACTGGGGATCAAACAGATCCGGACCTCAGCATACCACCCTCAAACCGATGGGCTGGTGGAGCGTTATAACGCAACGCTGAAACAAACGCTTAAGAAACTGTTGGGATTGGAAGCAAAAAGGTGGGAGGATATGCTACCCCTAGCGTTGTTTGCTATTCGGTGCAAAACCCAGAGCAGTACCGGCTATTCACCTTATGAGCTACTATACGGACGACCCCCACGTACCCTGTTGGATATGGCTCAAGAAGCCTGGGAAGCGGAACCCAACCGTACTCGCCCCCTCCCGGAATACATATCCAACCTGAAAACCCATTTGGCTCTAATGAGAGACATTGTACATCAGAACCTGGAGAACGCCCAAAACAAACAAAAAGTTCAATACGACAAGGGAACAAAAACCCGAAACTTCTCCGTGGGGGACTTGGTTCTGTTAATGATGCCGTCATCTGACCATAAACTCCTGGGGCAGTGGCAAGGCCCATATTCCGTGATTCGACAGGTAACCCCTGTCACTTATGAGTTGGAACTGGACCCAACACGAGCCACCAAGCAGATCTTCCATGTGAATCTGCTGAAAAAGTGGGAAGGCCCACGTCCCGTCCTCACTAACACCTTGAAGCAGGTACCCCTCTCCTTTGCTGCCTGTATAGATTCGGGGCTCCCCTCCCACCAAAGTCACGACCTTATGACATATCTATACCCCTTACGTCAGGTGTTTTCCTCGGTACCCGGTCATACGACCATCACCGAACACGCTATTCACACAGAACCTGGAAAGGTGGTCAGACAAAGGCCATATCGAGTCCCTGAAGCCCGTCGGACTGTCATAAAACAAGAGATAGAACAGATGCTGAAAATGGGCATAATAGAACCCTCATCGAGCGATTGGAACTCACCGATCGTCCTGGTTCCCAAACCTGACGGGTCCGTCAGGTTTTGCATTGATTTCAGGGAAGTCAACAAGATATCCTCATTCGACACATACCCCCTTCCGCGGGTCGACGAAATGATCGAACGCATAGGGAAGGCCCAGTTCATCTCCACTCTGGACCTCTGTAAAGGCTATTGGCAGATACCCCTCAGAAAAGAGGATAGGAAGAAAACAGCGTTTTCCACTCCTGAGGGGTTATACCAGTTCCTGGTCCTCCCTTTTGGCCTACACGGTGCTCCCGCCACCTTCCAACGTGCCATGAACCACATCCTACGACCCCATACCCAGTATGCTGGGGCATATCTAGACGACATAGTCATCTATAGCGATAACTGGAAACAACACTTGGACCACCTGCACAAAGTCATCTCCTCTCTTGGGTCATACGGATTCACGATCAATCCCGCTAAAACCACCCTAGCTGCTCAAACAGTCCACTACTTGGGGTACCTTCTGGGTGAGGGCCTCATACGACCCCAACATACCAAAACCGAAGCCATCCGTTCCCTCCCCTTTCCTGCAACGAAAAAGGACCTCCGTGCCTTCCTAGGCCTCTTAGGGTATTATCGGAGGTTCGTGCCCAATTTTTCTCAAAGGGCAGCACCGCTCACCGACTTACTGAAAAAAACCACAGACACTGAGACCCTACTCCGACATCCCACCCCCTTGTTACTACAGGCTTTTTCCGATCTTAAGCATGCATTGACCTCAGATCCCGTGCTAGTGAGTCCTGATTATACACGTGCCTTCCTTTTGCAGACTGACGCCTCGGAACAGGGGTTGGGGGCGGTGTTGTCACAAAAAGACCCGTATGGAAACGAAAAACCCATTCTCTACCTCAGCAGGAAGTTATTTCCCAGGGAGAGAAATTATGCTGTGGTAGAAAAAGAAGCTCTGGCTATAAAGTGGGCGGTGGAAAGTCTCCGTTACTATTTAGAAGGTCGGGAATTCACCATTTACACCGACCACGCCCCCCTGGAGTGGATGGCTCGGAACAAAGGTCATAACGACCGGGTCCTTCGCTGGTTCCTTGCACTACAACCCTACAGGTTCACCACAATCCACCGAAAGGGGGTGGAACAAGGAAACGCAGATTACCTATCACGGTATCCTATGTCCTTCCCCCGTACACGAAAGACACCTAGGGAAAGGGGATGTGAGGGACCCTTTTCCCCGAACCCTAAACCCTCCCGTGTACCACCCGGATTACCTCCTTTACGGAGTTCTCCCTTCCCGGACACGCCAAACGATATGATCTCCAAAGAGTCCGTGACAACGACGACCCCGCCCCTCTCTCTCTTACAGGGTCCAATCCGATGTGACGACAGACCGGAAGGATTCGACCGGTACCCCGGAAGTCCCTCCCCCTCCCCGGTGGACGACCACAGAAAAGACGGAATTGAGAAGAACGAAGGGGTCGGAAGATCGTGGCAGGAACTCTCGACTGGCGATACGGAGAAAGGAGAAGACGGAAGTGGGGACCTCGAGGAATGGTCGGAAGACTGGTGGAGTCCTCCGGAGGTAGCTGAAGAGCGGCCGTAACTCAAAGGAGAGTTACGGCGGAGCGTGTGAGTACCTTCCCCCATATTCTAGCTCGCTAGGTACGCTGTGTAAAACCATAGAAGCCTCCTTGTATATAGACTCCCTCACTTCTACAGTCACGTCCAACCCCCTTGTAAATACTATACAGCACTGTTTACACTATAAGTCCTATTTCTCACAAACCCTTTCCGAGCACCCTCAGTCTTGTCCTTTTTCCTCCTCGACCCATTTCTTTCCCCCCCCCCCTCACGGTCCGTTTCCTCTTCATCACATTGTGGGTCTCGGGGGCGGTATCTTCCGCAGAATCCCTGCAGGACTGACGGCTCCTCTGTTTGTTTTTCTTTCGGTCCTCCGAGGAACACCTACCCCGGTCTACCACCGCCGAAGAGTGCCAAGAGCGTGAAGCGTACCAGAAACCCCGACAACGACGACCGAGACGAGAACCATCACCCCATTACCCGTGACTCTCAACCCTATACTGGAACTTGTGTATATTAAAGAAACGCACTATAGCCCACTATATCTGGCCTCCTCGTCTGTTATTCCAGCCCGCCACATCCCCACGATCACAATCGCTTATCGGGTTTGTGCATGATGAGCATACATCGAGCAAAAATTGATGGAAACAAACAACAGCTGATTGATAAAGTAATTGATAAATTTGCACAAGACTACTGACGTTTACAGTTCCTTTTTCGAGATCAGTACACTAACCAGTGAACAATAACTGTATAAAACTACTACTCATTGAAGAATGTGACTGTTACATTTCAGCAAGACTCTACATGTTTGCAGTTCCTGCAACAGTTACCCAGGTTAAGTTTATATGTTTTATTTTCCAATTTGGAAGAGAACATCTGTTATTTATGGTAATAAATTTGATTTTATGTATTTTAATATATTTAAGTTAATACATTTTCACAATAAATACACTTGTCACATATTTTAATTCTCATTTGTTTGTGAATATTAACACCAAATGCAGACTGACTTTTCATGTTTTTTTTATAATGCAGTTATAGTGCCTTCGCTGCCTTGATCATGTGTGTATGAATAATGTGGTATATTCAATAGCGGTGACATAAAAACAGATTAGAAATTGCTAATCAGACAATGGCAGCTTGATCCTTCCATTAATATTTTGCATCAGGTTTCTAAACCCTTTGCATGCCTGTGCTTTTTCACTTTAGGCCAAGAGCCGCTCCTGTCGGCAGCTGAGCTCTGCTTTTCTCTTTGCCAACTGCTAGAAGATGTGAATGATATCTTCCAAAGTACACAAAAGAAAGAGATGGCTGTGGCACAACAACCCTATGATGTATGAGATCATATGCAGCCTGCTTCCTGTCCCCCATGCCTCCTTCTGCGCCCCAGTGTTTCTTGTGCCCCACCTGGCACACATCATGTCGGAGGATAGTGATGACGTTAACATTTTGACCCCCTCCTGGAAAAATTTCTGCGGATGCCCATGTTGTCAGCTCTCCCGAATCACTGCATACTAATGAGGAAGGCGAAGCCTTCAAGAAAGACTTGAATAAATTCATTAATTCCTCTGTGGAAAATGCGGTTGAGGTGTCAATGAGACGTATGTCCAAGGGTATGGAATCGTCTATGTTAAATATTTTGTCCAAAGCTCTGGCCCATTCTGCGGGGGATAGCAGAAAAAGAAAGATGGTTTCTTCTGTCTCTGGTCATGCTTCTCATTCTGCGTCAACTTTGACTGAGGACTTAGTTCCTCCAAGGCCTCCTACTCAGGAGGGGGAGGGTTTTTTTGGTTCCGAGGGCAAACGCAAACAAAAATTAAAGCATGCAGAGTCTCCAAAAAAGTTAATAATTTCCACCATTTTGGACACGGACGATGACCAAGACGACGCAGACGATCTGTTTGACCTTTTCAATGTCTCTGACCCTTAGTCTCCTCCCGCTAAAAAAGCCAAATCTGATTCCTTTTCATTTGAGCCAGTTTATGACTCATGTTTGACCCGTCCTCCATTCGCCATCCTAACTCGTCAGAATGGTTGCCTTCCCCTCATGTTGCAGATTATATTTCTGCTAGACTACGTCTCCCTCTGGAGGTAGCGGTCCGCGCTCGTTTAAAATCAGAGTGTCCCAAGCCCTCCTTGCTTGATAAAATTACCTTAGTCCCTTCCATAGATCAACCCTTACTCACTTTCTTTTCAAAGTTCGGCAAGGACCCCCGTAAGGGTGTTGATAAAGCCTGGTCCTCCTGCCAGGATAAGTTGCTGGACGTGGTCGGTCCTCTGGCACGCATCTTTGACATGGCTGAGACTTCTCGTCTCGATGGGTCTGATCTTTCGGCTGAAGAAGTGTCGTTGTGGGTCCAACGGGCCTTTTGCTTACTCGGCAACGCTAATGCGGCCATAACCCATGAGTGGCGTAAGGGTCTTCTCATTAAGCTAGACCCTAAACTAGCTAATTTAGCTCCCCAGGATCCTGGTGCCAAGGCTAACGGATTACTTTTCGGAGACTCTCTGGTTAAAGACCTTAGTAGGTTCGTGTCTACTTTTGCATCCTTGGACAAAGCCCAACTGTCTATAAAAAAGGTCTTCACACCTCGGGTCTTTGGACGGGCCGGCAGAGGCAGGAGTCGCTCTTCCGGCCGCGCCTACTCCAACCGAGGCTCCAGAGGCTCCTACAACAACAATTCCTCTCAGGAATACAAACCGCAGTTCTACCCTCAGCGGGGTAGAGGTTCCAAAGGTCGCGGACACAGAGGTTTCCGTGCCAACGACTTTAACCAACAAGGTAAGTCCATCTCCTCTTCCCCCTGTGGGAGGGCGTTTAAAACTGTTTCTTCAAAAATGGCAAACAATTACCTCGGACCCCTGGGTCCTAAACACTGTTCAAGGCTATCTTATAGAGCTCTATTCACCGCCTTTCCAAACTGTGTTCCCCCCTCCTTTGGTCTTCTCAAACGACATGTCCACTCTAATTTCTCTAGAAATCCAGTCCCTTCTTCAAAAACAGGCCATTGTCATCTCCCCTTTTGATCCCTCAGGTTTCTTAAGTTCTATTTTTTTCGTCCAGAAAAAGAACAAAAAATTGCGCCCTGTTATCAATCTCAAATGGTTCAACCACTTCGTGGTCTACCGCCATTTCAAAATGGAAACCATCCTCCATTTAAGGGACACCCTCACGATTGGTTGGTTCGTTTGGACCTTCAAGATGCTTATCTCACAGTCCCCATTCATCCTTCTCATTCAAAGTTCCTCCAATTTCAGTGGTTAGGCGAGACTTTCCGGTTCACTCCCCTTCCCTTTGGTCTTTCTTCTGCACCTTGGTGTTTCACAAAACTCTTGAAACCAGTCATAGCTTTCCTGCGTTCCCTGGGAATCAGAATGATCATCTATCTAGACGATATTTTGCTCATGGACACGGACAAACAGCTGCTTCTATCCCATCTTCACATCACACAGTCTCTGCTCAAGGATCTAGGATTCTTAATCAATCTCGAAAAATCCATGCTGCTGCCCTCTCAGAGCATCGAATTTTTAGGCTTCAGAGTAGATTCAGTCGCAGCTTCTCTGTTTCTTCCTCAAGCGAAGGTATCTTCGATCAAAGCAGAAATTTCTCACGTCCTTCAGTCTTCTTTCCTCTCTCTCAGGGCTCTGGCAAGAATAGCCGGTCTTCTTTCCGCTTCCATCCAGGCCATCTTTCCGGGTCCCCTTCACAATCGCGCCCTTCAACGTCTGAAGATCAGGCACCTGCGCCTAGGACTACCCTACGACGATCTTATCGCCTTGGATCAAGAGTCTCGCGTCGAACTACAATGGTGGATAGACCATTTAGACGCGTGGAATGGGCGAACGATTTTCGCCGCGGCCCCAGATCTTGTGTTAGAATCCAATGCCAGCCTGGCGGGATGGGCCGCCCGCTGTGGTCCAATATCGACTGGCGGTACATGGTCTTTAGAGGAGTCCAAATTGCACATCAACTGTTTAGAGATGCTTGCAAGCTCTTTTGCAATCCAAAGCCTTTCAAAAAACAGAGTTTGCTGTTCTTTTCTTCTCCGCATGGACAATGTTTCTGCGGTTCGTTACATAAACCATCTCGGTGGCACAAAGTCCAGACCTCTTGCGGAACTGGCAAAGAGTCTTTGGGAATTTTGCCTGTCAAATCAACTTTCCCTGACGGCGGAGTATCTTCCAGGAGAGCTCAACTCTGTAGCGGATTGACACTCTCGCTTTCTTCGGGACTCCAGCGACTGGAGGCTTCTTCCATCCGTCTTCCTATCCCTCTCTCACAAATGGGGCCTTTTCTACATAGATCTGTTTGCTTCTCGTCTCAATACTCAGCTACCCAGTTTCTTCAGTTGGCGACCAGATCCTTTGGCCCTGGCCACAGACGCCTTCCTTCAGGATTGGTCTCGACAACTCAATTATGCCTTTCCTCCTTTCCTCATGATCAACAGAGTTCTTTCCCAAGTATGGCGTCAATCGACCTCCCTAGTCCTGGTGGCTCCCTTTTGGCAGTCCCAAGTTTGGTTTCCGTCCCTTTTGGAGTTGGCAACGGACTTTCCTGTCCTCCTTCCGAGTCGCACGGATTTGTTGGTGAATCCTCAGGGTATGCCGCACGATCTCATCCTGGACAACTCCCTGTTTCTGTCTGCCTGGAAAGTCTCCGGCCTGTCCCTCCTGATGACTTCATTTCACAAGAGGCTTCTATCTTTATCAGCAAAAAAGCCTGGGCTCCCGGGACCTCCAAGGCCCACAAATCCGCCTGTTCTCTTTGGGCAAGCTGGTGTCTGGAACGGCACGCCGATCCATTTTCAGCCCCTCTAAACTTTGTGGTCAATTTCTGAAGCTAGCGCAGGTAAGTCCTACAGAACAGTTAACCTGTATAGATCCGCCATTTCCCTTAATCATTCCCCCATTGATGGCAAACAGGTTGGCTCTCATCCTCTGATATGCCGACTGTTGAAAGGAGTTTGTTGTTCTAAACCTCCGTTGGCTAAGTATTCTAGTTTATGGGATGTTTCTGTTGTGCTTAAACTGTTTTCTGATTGGCCAGATAATAATGCTCTTTCTCTCAAAATTTTATCAGCTAAACTTACCATGCTTTTGTGCCTGGTCTCTATTAAACGTGTCTCTGATGTTAAAGCGCTGGACATTTCAGCTCGTCTGTTTTCCCCTACTGGGGTTCTTTTTCAGATTCATAGACGTACTAAGACTAATTTAAATTCAGTATTTTATCCCTACTTTCCCTCGCATCCAAAACTATGTGTTGGGCAATGTTTAAAAGTGTACGAACAAAGGACGTCTGATCTCAGAGCGCCCTCTCACTCACAGCTCCTCATTTCCTTTCGTAAACCCCATCTTCCTGTCTCTTCTGCTACCCTGGCCCGGTGGGTTCGTTGGGTCATGTCCCTGGCGGGTATTGACGTCTCCGTCTTTGGAGCCCACTCCACGAGAGGTGCCATGGCGTCCAAAGCCTTTTGTGCAGGGTCTCGCCTGGAGGACATTCTGAGATCAGCGGACTGGACCAATGATTCTGTCTTTCGCATGTTTTATTGTAAACCTATTGATACTGTAGCTTCTCTAGTTATAAATATGCTTTAAACAAGCATAATAGGAGCCTCCGGTCTTGCCATAAAATGTAGATTTTCCTAGTTTCTTATGACGGAAAGTCTTAATTTTTATTAAAGACACGGAGGCGAGTATTATCCCGCCTCATCACTACCAACGTTTGTTCTCTCCTTCAGCGAATCCAGCTCTGCCGCCGGGATCTTCGTGAGCGTCTTCTTCAACAGAGACGGCCTTCTCCAGCTCGATTGGTTCCTTCTTCTGGACATCTTCCACCTCCGGGATTTCCTGCTTCTTTTGCCTCATGGCTGCATCTGGTTCAAGACTTTTGCTCCTGGATTTTGGCTACTTTTATTGTTTTTTCCATTGCTCCTTTATTTGCTGACTTTTCCTGATCTGCTCACCTGCGAAAAGAGGAAGCTCCGCAGTCAGTTGTGACGTTTTATTGTTAGCTACTGCCTGATTGGTTATTTGTTCCGTTTTCTTTGCGTTCCCATTGGCCAGTTCTTCTCGCTTGGCCCTCTGGGAACTGTAGTGTTTTCACTTTTCTGGCTGCTATTGAATAAAGCTAGAAAAGAAAAGCATAATACTCGCCTCCGTGTCTTTAATAAAATTAAGACTTTCCATCATAAGAAACTAGGAAAATCTACATCATCCATGAAATGCTGACCTTGAAATTTACTGGCACATGCATCAACGTAGGCTTTTGCGATTCCTTAATTGCGATAATTAAGGAATCGCAATTAAGGAATTGCAAAAGCCTATGCATGTAGGAATCGCTATAAAAATAGCGATTTCTACACATTCCTCAATTGCGACTCGCAAATTGCGAGTCGCAATTAAAGAAAGCCGTCCCAATCATTCCTATAGGCCTCCAGGCCCATAGGAATGATTTGGAGATTGCATGAGCAATTTGCGAGTACCAGTAGGTACTCGCAAATTGCTCATGCAATTTCGAGGGTGCAATGGTGTCAAAATGACATCCTATTGCACCCCTGAAATTGATCTGTGCACATATGTTGCAAACACACATGCCCAAATGCAAAAATACCGGTCGCAAAAGGGCAGATTCTGAGAATCTGCCCGTTTGCGACCGTTTTTTCCTTTGATGCATGTGCCTGTTAGTTCGTTGCTCTTGAAGAAGGTTGAGGTGTGCCTCATGAACTTAAAAAAAAAACTGTGCGACTCGAAGGAGAAGGCATCGTAAATCAAAATATACAGTGCCGCATGCTGCAGGAAGACGAAGTTCAAGTTGCCAAATAGAAACGTGGTTGGCAGAATGGTTGGAAAAAACACAGTATAAAGCATTGCCAACCAGTAACAAAGTGTCTCAAACACAAAATGGCGGCACGTATTTTAACGCTATGCCGGATGGTTCACTGGGTCACTTTGCATCAAAGACTCTCGGTAATCAGAAATGAGCTCAATATGCGTCACAGAAGGCAGCACAAGTCACTTTTTGATAAATAGCAGGAGAAGGGTAAGGCAGCGCTCGCTCGAGGCACTTTTGAAAATGAAGAGGGGATTTAACTGCCAAAAACAAATGTGCTCTGTAGCAATGTGGGAAAAATATAATAAAAGTTAAATAACTCCCAATGTCAAGCAAAATTACAGTTCAGAAATCATGTAGAACAGAGTTTTCTCAGACAGTCACAGGACAGTTTCAAAACATTGCAGGAAAGGCTGGTAGTGAAGCAGGGAAATTCTATGTCAGGACAGGAGGCTCCAATTATGCTTTCTCATTTCTTTACTAGAAATGCTCAGCAGCCAATAAAAACACAGTAGATGAAGAGAAAAACTGCAATACCCATAAACACAAGGGTATCACGTGAACAACCATAGAGACCATAGTATAAAAGGTCATGTAGAAAGTACAACATTCTCTTTCTTTGCTGCTCCGCAGCCAGTTAAGTATTTATTACTTTCTTATTAATACGCTTGTGTTACTGTTGCAATTTTGGTGCATGTATTATTGTTGCGAGCGTATCATTCCGCGTGTTTCACGCTGTTGAGTACCGGGTTTCTATGGTTCCCGTAACGGGTTTTGGTCTCCGCTCGCCGCGGTCGTCAGTGCGGGGAGCGTGAGGTTTGCCACCTTCCCTGGAACGGGCGCTTCGCGCCCGCATCTCATTATTTTTCATTGTGGAGAGGGAGACAGGGGCTGGGAGGCTCGCGCTTGGCTTTGCGAGTGCTCCGTATGTAAAGAATACCGGGCGGCCGTTACCGCGCATGCGCGGCGGCCATTTTTGAATCGCAAACGAGTGATTTCTCCTGACAGAAAGGTCGCATTAGCGCCCAGTGCCCACAGCCTGTGTATTTCGCCCCTTCTTACGCCCATTAGCAAATTTATATCTTTTGGGCTGTAAAATTGATCATAGGCTTTGCCTAGAGTGACAGTTTTTTCAGTCAGCAAGCCCTCCCTCCACATTTAAATTTTTTATAGAGTGTTCAGATTATCTAATCTGCACTGTTGGCTTGCTGTGGGGTTTTTTCACTTCCCCTGCATTGTGCCTTTGGCCATTATTGATTGTTGTCATCCCTGTGGGCATTGTACCTTGCTACACTTTGTGACATAATGGAGGATTACTATGAAGATGACTATTACTATGATGAGGATCCTTCTGGCTCTTTGGAGCACGATTTGGTGGAGGCGCTGGATCAGGGAGTACAGCATTCCGTTAATAAGGCGCTTGTTCGCGCTATTAATCCCTTATCTCTCTACGCACAGCAACAGGGTTGGTTACCGGCTGCTCGTGCGTCTAAATCCCCTGTCAATCCTCATAAGTCTGATTTTCAAAGGTTGGCCAAAACGCTGTCTTCGGACACGGCTACTACTAAGGGGTCGGCTGGGACCTCGTTTTCATCCTTCCCAGATACTGATGCTGACGAAGCTCATTCCTCCACTTCTTCTGAGTTTGAACCTCCTCCACGAAAAAAGGCTCGTAAGGAGCACTTCGTGGACGCCCCCTCTCATCCCCCCATTCTCACTTTTGATCCCTCCGATATTGTGCATCCACATTCTTCATCTTGGTTGCCATCTCCAGCAGTGGCGGAATATGTGCAGCCTCATATTCGCCAGCCTTTTGAAAAAGATGTCAGGGCCCGCCTGAGATCCGAGTGGCCACGTCCTGATTTGGCGGACCATTTGGCCGAAACCCCGGAGATGGAACCTACTATGGTTACGTATCTTAAAAAGTACGCCAGAGACCCCAAGAAGGGTCTTGACAGGTCTTGGCGTTCCTGTTGGATTTATGGGCCCGCTCACTAAGATTTTAGATTTGGGCATTCTTGCCAAAGAGTCTTCAGCTCTTGTTAATCCGGACAAACTCATTGAATGGTCCCAGAGGGCCATTTGTCAGTTGGGGAATGCCAATTGCGCGATTTCTTGTGAGCAACGCCGCTCCATTCTTCTCTGACTTGATCCTAAGCTGGCGGAGCTCTCATCTTCAGAGTCCGGCCCCTTGGCTCAGGGACTCTTATTTGGTCAGCTGTTCCTGAAGGAGCTTACCCATTTTGTGGCCACTTTCAGTGGCCTTGACAAGGCCCAAGCCTCGCTGCGGTGGGCGTTTCGGCCGGTTTTTGCCAAGGCCGGACGTCTTAGGGGACGCTCGTTTGGCCGTGGATCTCAGCAGAATTCCCAGAGAGGATTCCAGTCCCACAGAGGGGGTGGTCAGGACTCCGGCTTCACCACCCATTCCAACTTCTATCCCTCTCGCAAAGGGAAAGGACAATTCCGGAAGGGTCGCTTCGGTGGACACCAAGGTGGTCACCAAGACTCCAACAATTCAGGTGAGGTTGATTCCAGTTTCCGAAGTGGTTTTGGGGGGAAGGCTCCAATTTTTTCTCCACAATTGGCAGTTAATCTCCAACGATGCTTGGGTGCTGGACACTGTTCAAGGTTACAAGATAGAGTTTTACCATCCCAAGCCTCAACCCCTCCTTCCAACCCCGTTGTTTTTCTCTCTTCAGGATCGGGAGATCATTTCAACAGAAATAGACACCCTTCTTGCAAAAGGGGCTATTCTTCGAACTACCTGTCATCCAAGAGGTTTTGTGAGCATGGTGTTTCTGGTACAGAAACGAGGGGGCGGATCCCGTTTGGTCCTCAATCTAAAGGAGTTCAACAGAGGGGTGGTTTACCGTCATTTCAAGATGGAGGGGATCCATCTTTTGAGAGATCTTCTCCGAGAGGGCGATTGGATGGTTCGCCTAGATCTCAAAGATGCGTATTTGTCGATTCCAATCTTTAGCCCACATCGTCGGTTTCTCCAGTTCCAATGGCAAGGGGACTGGTTCGAATACAAGGTCCTCCTGTTCGGCCTCTCATCAGCTCCCTGGTGCTTCACGAAGCTTCTGAAGCCCGTGGTGGAATGCTTACGCGCTCGGGGTCTCCGCATGATTATTTACTTGGACGACATTCTGATCATGGCAGATTGTCCACACAAATTGATTTCGCATCTCGAATGGACGATCGACCTGTTAAAATCTCTGGGATTTCTAGTGAATCCTCAAAAATCTGTTCTCATCCCATCTCAGGTGATAGACTTTCCAGGCTTCCAAGTCAATTCTCTGACCTGTCAGCTTCTTTTACCCAATCAAAAGATTTGCTACATCAAAAGGGAGTTGGTTTTGATTATCTCCAAACAGATTGTATCATTGAGATCTATAGCTCGTGTAGTCGGTCTTTTGGCGTCTTCAATTCAGGCGATTTTTCCGGGTCCTCTGCATTACAGGGCATTACAACGGTTGAAGATCCGTCATCTCCAGAACGGCCTTCGCTATTCCGATCAGATTCCTCTTTCAGAGGAGGCGAGGTGCGAGATGCAGTGGTGGTTGGACCACATGGATGCCTGGAATGGGCGAGCCCTGTTCGGTTCTTCCCCAGAGATGGTGATAGAGTCCGATGCCAGCCTGTGGGATTGGGGAGCCCGGTGCGGTCCAATATCAACAGGGGGTCGTTGGTCCCCTCAGGAGTTGTCTCTCCACATCAATTGTCTGGAACTCCTGGCAGGGTCCTTTGCGATCCGTTGCTTCACTCCCCTTCGGTCCAACTGTTGCATTCTTCTCCGCATGGACAATGTGTCCGCGGTTCGTTATGTCAACAAGTTGGGCGGCACGAGATCCAAGTTATTAGCGGAGATCGCCAAAGATTTTTGGCACTTTTGTCTGCAGAAGAAGATCACTGTAATTGCCGAGTATCTTCCCGGCCGCAACAATCAGATTGCGGACTGGCATTCGCGTCACCTTCGGGATTACAGCGATTGGAGGCTTTATCCTCGCATTTTCAGCTCTCTCTGTCGGGTTTGGGGCCAGTGTCACATCGACCTGTTTGCCTCTCGCCTCAACACTCAGCTTCCTCGGTTCTTCAGCTGGAGGCCGGATCCGGAAGCCCTGGCCACGGACGCATTTCTCCAAACCTGGCCTTCCCTTCTGTGCTACGCCTTTCCCCCGTTCATGATGATTCCGAGAGTCCTGGCTTGCACAAAGCGTTATCAGTCAGAGCTGATTCTGATTGCTCCTCTGTGGAGGGCTCAAGCTTGGTTCCCAGTTCTCCTGGAAATGTGTTGTGCCGTGCCGATCCTTCTTCCCCAGAAGTGGAATCTCTTGCTGGACCCTCTCGGCAATCCGTATCCCCTGATCCAGTCAGGCTCTCTCCGTCTTCTGGCATGGCGACTTTCGGGGACCGTTGGACGGTCCCAGGCCTTTCACGAGACGCTTGCAAGTTTATCAGTGGATCTTGGGCACTCAACACTCACAAATGCTACTCAGGCTCTTGGAAACGATGGTGTGATTGGTGTGTTCAACGGGAAGCTGATCTCGCTGCAGCGGATGTATCTCTAATTATTAACTTTTTAGCGTCTCTTGCTTCCTCCGGTTTGGCTTATCGGACGGTTAATAATTTCCGTTCTGCCATTTCGGCAGGCCATGTTCCTCTTGATGGTAAACCCGCGGGTGAACACCCTTTGATTACTAAATTGCTTAAGGGTATATGTCTGGCGACTCCTCCATGTCCTAAATACGCATCTTTATGGGATGTATCCGTTATCTTGAAGTTTTTGGAAGCCTGGCCTTCCAATTCTTTGCTCTCCCGCAAACAATTGTCAGCCAAACTGACCATGTTGTTATGCCTAGTTTCTTGCAGGCGGGTGTCTGATGTTCGTGCATTGGACTTGGCAGGTCGCAGTTTTACCCTTGAAGGTGTCACTTTTCGGCTTTCCCGACGTACCAAAACAAATACTTCCTCGATTACCTATCCTTCTTTTCCTAACCATCCCAACCTTTGTGTGGTTCAATGCGTCAAGGATTATGAGGTATGTACTGCTCCTTTACGTTCAGATATGCGGGATCAACTGTTGATTGCTTTGCAGAAGCCTTTTCGCCCTGTTACCCCAGTTACTTTAGCTCGTTGGGTTCGATGGCTCATGTCTGAGGCCGGCATTGATGTTTCCATTTTTGGTGCTCATTCGGCACGTGGGGCTATGGCTTCTAAAGCATTCTCGATGGGTGTTACTTTGTTTGACATTATGAAGGCCGCAGATTGGTCTTCTGATTCTATGTTTAAAACATTCTATTATAAGCCAATTGATCATATTGCTTCAGTGGTGGTGGATAAGCTTTGAACAAGCATAATCGGAGCCTCCTGTCCTGACATAGAATTCAAAATTTGCGAACATACGTGACAAGAATTTTCAATTCTATTAAGGACAAGGAGGCGAGGATTATCCCACCCATTGTTATTGTTATGTACATATTTTGTATTTATACTGTTGCTTTTGAATATGCATTATATTTCTTATAATTCATTGTTTCTCTAATCCCCCCCTATTGTGTTTATACTATATATATTGGATGTGTATTACGGCAGTCTGTCTCTTTTTAGGTTCTGACCCGAAGTGACGGTGTTATTGTTCCATCTGGTTTCTCCTGCATCCAATGTTCTTCTGTTTCCAAGGTCCTGCGGCCTTCCAGTGCTGCGTTCTTCAATATGGACTTCTGCCATTGCTGATGGTTTTTTCTCCCTGATGGTCATCGTTGTTCTTGGACTTATTATTTTACTTGAACTGTTCTCCTCACCAAAGAAAGAGGATGTTGTACTTTCTACATGACCTTGTATACTATGGTCTCTATGGTTGTTCACGTGATACCCTTGTGTTTATGGGTATTGTAGTTTTTCTCTTCATCTACTGTGTTTTTATTGGCTGCTGAGCATTTCTAGTAAAGAAATGAGAAAGCATAATCCTCGCCTCCTTGTCCTTAATAGAATTGAAAATTCTTGTCACGTATGTTCGCAAATTTGGAATCCTTCACGGATATCAGTAGAATAACGTTGACAGTAAGCACCTCTAGATAACACTCTCCAGATGTCACACCAGTGCACCTCAGTTTAAGCTGGCATCTTAAACACGCATTCCAGACTGAAAACTGTGGAAAATCATGTAATTTAGTATCAGGGGAATCCCTTTTCTGGCCGTAAATTCTGACAGTTGAAGATTTAATAACGGCAACACAAATGTGGCAGAACAAGCAGAAAAGGCAGGGGAATCCACAACAGAATATATCAGGACAGTCAGAGGGCAGGGGAATCCTCCAGAAATTGTAGAATGGTTGAAGTAAATTTTAGCAGGGACTGGCACTTAAGGAATAGGGCGACCGGATGAATGGTCACTGGTGGGGTTCTGTAGAGGTGCCAGTATGCTTGAGAATATTTCTTGAATGAAAACTAAATTCTTTACCTTGTAGTTTCCTGGTCTTGGCAGTCCTTATAAGTAGCAGGCTGAAGTACGCCCACATCGTCGCCAAATTGTAGTGGTGGATAAAGGATCACGTAGTCAGTCAGAGTGGTAGATTATCAGGTTTATTCCAGGTAAGTACATTAGAAGAAGATGAATAGATAAGAATTCACTGAAAAGCAATGAACCCCACCTGGAGCAGGTTCCTACCCGCTCAGCCTCAGATCTCAACTGACTTCAAGGAGTCAGAGAACATTCTAATGCATCACAACAATATGAACATTCTACAGGGACAAGTCAGAGGCTGTGAAGGAAGCAGTAAAGACACTACATAAACGGCATATTACGTTTTGGCAAAAACTGGGCCCTCCTTACAAGCAAAATACTTCTACAGTCTTCAACTGGTTCAGGCTCATTTAGACATGTCAATATTTTAAAAGTGGAGATTTTGAAAACAAATTAGGGGGAATGTATTTTGCCAATTGACATACATTAAAGAAGAAGCAATTTCAGGTCGGAAACAGATAAAGCCATTTTGGCTTAAACATTAGTAGTCTCGAGCTTGAATCAGGTGTGTTGACATGTATGCTCACTGAAGAGAGTCAAAGTGTTCATATTTATAGGTGGGCAGCTATCGTCACAAAAGCCTTTAACCTTACTCACCTGAACCATAATAAAGCTAAAAGTGGACACCCGTTGTCTCAATACAGGTTAGGCAAACAATAGCTGTATTTGGTATGAAGTCATTTCTTAAATAGGAGAGGCCAAGTTAAACAAAACTGGCCAGGTGATCAATGCAACAGTGAAATACAGTGAGAAAACCACACTTCAATAAATTGTAACTAATATAACCAAAGGAACACATGTTTTTTTCTGACTGGATTTATAAATGAAAAGCATGTTTACAACTATACATTTTGGTTTTCGCCTGTGTTAGAACCACACAAACTGGCTCCTATACTGAGGATAAAAGGTGTGATGCCACAGCAATACCTAAAAGAATATGAATTAAAATGAATGTTTTTGTGAAAATCATGTTATGTATTTGTAGGCAACAAAATTATTGTTAATAAAAAGCAAATGTTAAGTGACGATGTAATGGGTTTGTATTTAGTGTTTTGATTAGAATGTAATTACTTCTATGTTCTGTTTGCCTCGTGCTTAGAGTGTGCGTTGTTGGGGATTCGATCAACTGCTGTCAGTTCCGATCGGGATCCTGAGGGTCGCACAGCTCCTTGCCGTGGCTGAAGTTGTTTACAATAAAGAAGACATTTATTACAAAGACTCTTCTGCTTCGTGGTGAATTCCTTATTTACCACATATGGCGCCGATCAGGAAACAACTTCAGCCAGAAGAAGAAGCCCACGCAGCAGAATCTACTCGTCACTGATGCTACGAGCTTCAAAGCCTACAGCCGGAACGGGAATTCTGGTTGTGGCTGCCGCGCACCTTTCCTCGTGTATCAGAAGAAGTCTGGTAAGATCCATTTTTATTGATTTTGAGCGCATTTGAATCGATTGCTACCGGCGACCTTTTGTGGCTCGTGCGCTTGCACAGAGTCCAGTGTACACAGTCAGCGCGTGATTGGAACTCTCAATGAGGGCGGCTGATCTGATCGTCAGACGTATTGAGTAACGCTCTGACGCTACGTGAAGATCCAGGGCGACCATCTTTGTTTGGTTAAAGGCCTTGGATTTCAAAACAGCGGCGATCAGCTGTGCCTACGTTGTGGTGATACACAAATACTACGTTACTGAAAACTTCTTCCTCAAACAGCTGATTGCGCATTGCAGTGATGCGCACACCTAACAATTGAATAATTGTGGAAGTCAGCTGTTCGTATATAACGGTGATGCGCTCACCCATGGTTCTTCTACAATCTACTATTTGCGCATCACGGTGATGCGCACACCTTATAATTTTTTATAGCCTTCAGTATATTTCCTTGGATGCACTGATTTGCCTTTTAGCGTCATAATTCAGTACTATACATTACTGAATTACAGCACTGGATTACATCTCTTGGTAATACGCTCAACCTTGTATTTGAGATCAGACTCTTTGTTTAAAAATAAATTATTTATTTCATGATGGCAACAGCACAGCAAATTACTCAACCTCCTCCATTTTTAGCAAAACCAGGTAAACCTGGCTTACCCTGGCTGGAGTGGTTTGGTCTGTTTGACTTCGCATCTCGAATGGACGATCGACCTGTTACAATCTCTGGGATTTCTAGTGAATCCTCAGAAATATGTTCTCATCCCATCTCAGGTGATAGACTTTCTAGGCTTCCAAGTCAATTCTCTGACCTGTCAGCTTCTTTTACCCAATCAAAAGATTCGCTACATCAAAAGGGAGTTGGTTTCGATTATCTCCAAACAGATTGTATCATTGAGATCTATAGCTCGTGAAGTCGGTCTTTTGGCGTCTTCAATTCAGGCGATTTTTCCGGGTCCTCTGCATTACAGGGCGTTACAACGGTTGAGGATCCGTCATCTCCAGAACGGCCTTCGCTATTCCGATCAGATTCCTCTTTCAGAGGAGGCGAGGTGCGAGATGCAGTGGTGGTTGGACCACATGGAGGCCTGGAATGGGCGAGCCCTGTTCGGTTCTTCCCCGGAGATGGTGATAGAGTCCAATGCCAGCCTGTGGGGTTGGGGAGCCCGGTGCGGTCCAATATCAACGGAGGGTCGGTGGTCCACTCAGGAGTTGTCTCTCCACATCAATTGTCTGGAACTCCTGGCGGGGTCCTTTGCGATCCGTTGCTTCACTCCCCTTCGGTCCAACTGTTGCATTCTTCTCCGCATGGACAATGTGTCCGCGGTTCGTTATGTCAACAAATTGGGCGGCACGAGATCCAAGTTATTAGCGGAGATCGCCAAAGATTTTTGGCACTTTTGTCTGCAGAAGAAGATCACTGTTATTGCCAATCAGATTGCGGACTGGCATTCGCGTCACCTTCGGGATTACAGCGATTGGAGGCTTCATCCTCGCATTTTCCGCTCTCTCCGTCGGGTTTGGGGCCAGTGTCACATCGACCTGTTTGCCTCTCGCCTCAACAGTCAGCTTCCTCGGTTCTTCAGCTGGAGGCCGGATCCCGAAGTCCTGGCCACGGACGCATTTCTCCAAACCTGGCCTTCCCTTCTGTGCTACGCCTTTCCCCCGTTCATGATGATTCCGAGAGTCCTGGCTTGCACAAAGCGTTATCAGTCAGAGCTGATTCTGATTGCTCCTCTGTGGAGGGCTCAAGCTTGGTTCCCAGTTCTCCTGGAAATGTGTTGTGCCGTGCCGATCCTTCTTCCCCAGAAGTGGAATCTCTTGCTGGACCCTCTCGGCAACCCGTATCACCCTGATCCAGTCAGGCTCTCTCCGTCTTCTGGCATGGCGACTTTCGGGGACCGTTGGACGGTCCCAGGCCTTTCACGAGACGCTTACAAGTTTATCAGTGGATCTTGGGCACCCAACACTCACAAACGCTACTCAGGCTCTTGGAAACGATGGTATGATTGGTGTGTTCAACGGGAAGCTGATCTCGCTGCAGCGGATGTATCTCTAATTATTAACTTTTTAGCGTCTCTTGCTTCCTCCGGTTTGGCTTATCGGACGGTTAATAATTTCCGTTCTGCTATTTCGGCAGGCCATGTTCCTCTTGATGGTAAACCCGCGGGTGAACACCCTTTGATTACTAAATTGCTTAAGGGTATACGTCTGGCGACTCCTCCGTGTCCTAAATACGCGTCTTTATGGGATGTATCCGTTATCTTGAAGTTTTTGGAAGCCTGGCCTTCCAATTCTTTGCTCTCCCGCAAACAATTGTCAGCCAAACTTACCATGTTGTTATGCCTAGTTTCTTGCAGGCGGGTGTCTGATGTTCGTGCATTGGACTTGGCAGGTCGCAGTTTAACCCCTGAAGGTGTCACTTTTCGGCTTTCCCGATGTACCAAAACAAATACTTCCTCGATTACCTATCCTTCTTTTCCTAACCATCCCAACCTTTGTGTGGTTCAATGCGTCAAGGATTATGAGGTATGTACTGCTCCTTTACGTTCAGATATGCGGGGTCAACTGTTGATTGCTTTGCAGAAGCCTTTTTGCCCTGTTACCCCAGCTACTTTAGCTCGTTGGGTTCGATGGCTCATGTCTGAGGCCGGCATTGATGTTTCCATTTTTGGTGCTCATTCGGCACGTGGGGCTATGGCTTCTGAAGCATTCTCGATGGGTGTTACTTTGTTTGACATTATGAAGGCCGCAGATTGGTCTTCTGATTCTATGTTTAAAACATTCTATTATAAGCCAATTGATCATATTGCTTCAGTGGTGGTGGATAAGCTTTGAACAAACATAATCGGAGCCTCCTGTCCTGACATAGAATTCAAAATTTGCGCACATACGTGACAAGAATTTTCAATTCTATTAAGGACAAGGAGGCGAGGATTATCCCACCCATTGTTATTGTTATGTACATATTTTGCATTTATACTGTTGCTTTTGAATATGCATTATATTTCTTATAATTCATTGTTTCTCTAATCCCCCCCTATTGTGTTTATACTATATATATTGGATGTGTATTACGGCAGTCTGTCTCTTTTCAGGTTCTGACCCGAAGTGACGGTGTTATTGTTCCATCTGGTTTCTCCTGCATCCGATGTTGTTCTGTTTCCAAGGTCCTGCGGCCTTCCAGTGCTGCGTTCTTCAATATGGACTTCTGCCATTGCTGTTGGTTTTTTCTCCCTGATGGTCATCGTTGTTCTTGGACTTATTATTTTATTTGAACTGTTCTCCTCACCAAAGAAAGAGGATGTTGTACTTTCTACATGACCTTTTATACTATGGTCTCTATGGTTGTTCACGTGATACCCTTGTGTTTATGGGTATTGTAGTTTTTCTCTTCATCTACTGTGTTTTTATTGGCTGCTGAGCATTTCTAGTAAAGAAATGAGAAAGCATAATCCTCGCCTCCTTGTCCTTAATAGAATTGAAAATTCTTGTCACGTATGTTCGCAAATTTTGAATCCTTCACGGATATCAGTAGAATAACGTTGACAGGAAGCACCTCTAGATAACACTCTCCAGATGTCACACCAGTGCACCTCAGTTTAAGCTGGCATCTTAAACACGCATTCCAGACTGAAAACTGTGGAAAATCATGTAATTTAGTATCAGGGGAATCCCTTTGCTGGCCGTAAATTCTGACAGTTGAAGATTTAATAACGGCAACACAAATGTGGCAGAACAAGCAGAAAAGGCAGGGGAATCCACAAGAGAATATATCAGGACAGTCAGAGGGCAGGGGAATCCTCCAGAAATTGTAGAATGGTTGAAGTAAATTTTAGCAGGGACTGGCACTTAAGGAATAGGGCGACCGGATGAATGGTCACTGGTGGGGTTCTGTAGAGGTGCCAGTATGCTTGAGAATATTTCTTGAATGAAAACTAAATTCTTTACCTTGTAGTTTCCTGGTCTTGACAGTCCTTATAAGTAGCAGGCTGAAGTACGCCCAAATCGTCGCCAAATTGTAGTGATAGATAAAAGATCACGTAGTCATTCAGAGTGGTAGAATATCAGGTTTATTCCAGGTAAGTACATTAGAAGAAGATGAATAGATAAGAATTCACTGAAAACCAATGAACCCCACCTGGAGGAGGTTCCTACCCGCTCAGCCTCAGATCTCAACTGACTTCAAGGAGTCAGAGAACATTCTAATGCATCACAACAATATGAACATTCTACAGGGACAAGTCAGAGGCTGTGAAGGAAGCAGTAAAGACACTACATAAACGGCATATTACGTTTTGGCAAAAACTGGGCCCTCCTTACAAGCAAAATACTTCTACAGTCTTCAACTGGTTCAGGCTCATTTAGACATGTCAATATTTTAAAAGTGGAGATTTTGAAAACAAATTAGGGGGAATGTATTTTGCCAATTGACATACATTAAAGAAGAAGCAATTTCAGGTCGGAAACAGATAAAGCCATTTTGGCTTAAACATTAGTAGTCTCGAGCTTGAATCAGGTATGTTGACATGTATGCTCACTGAAGAGAGTCAAAGTGTTCATATTTATAGGTGGGCAGCTATCGTCACAAAAGCCTTTAACCTTACTCCCCTGAACCATAATAAAGCTAAAAGTGGACACCCGTTGTCTCAATACAGGTTAGGCAAACAATAGCTGTATTTGGTATGAAGTCATTTCTTAAATAGGAAAGGCCAAGTTAAACAAAACTGGCCAGGTGATCAATGCAACAGTGAAATACAGTGAGAAAACCACACTTCAATAAATTGTATCTAATATAACCAAAGGAACACATGTTGTTTTCTGACTGGATTTATAAATGAAAAGCATGTTTACAACTATACATTTTGGTTTTCGCCTGTGTTAGAACCACACAAACTGGCTCCTATACTGAGGATAAAAGGTGTGATGCCACAGCAATACCTAAAAGAATATGAATTAAAATGAATGTTTTTGTGAAAATCATGTTATGTATTTGTAGGCAACAAAAGTATTGTTAATAAAAAGCAAATGTTAAGTGACGATGTAATGGGTTTGTATTTAGTGTTTTGATTAGAATGTAATTACTTCTATGTTCTGTTTGCCTCGTGCTTAGAGTGTGCGTTGTTGGGGATTCGATCAACAGCTGTCAGTTTCGATCGGGATCCTGAGGGTCGCACAGCTCCTTGCCGTGGCTGAAGTTGTTTACAATAAAGAAGACATTTATTATAAAGACTCTTCTGCTTCGTGGTGAATTCCTTATTTACCACATATGGCGACGATCAGGAAACAACTTCAGCCAGAAGAAGAAGCCCACGCAGCAGAATCTACTCGTCACTGATGCTACGAGCTTCAAAGCCTACAGCCGGAACGGGAATTCTGGTTGTGGCTGCCGCGCACCTTTCCTCGTGTATCAGAAGAAGTCTGGTAGGATCCATTTTTATTGATTTTGAGCGCATTTGAATCGATTGCTACCGGCGACCTTTTGTGGCTCGTGCGCTTGCACAGAGTCCAGTGTACACAGTCAGCGCGTGATTGGAACTCTCAATGAGGGCGGCTGATCTGATCGTCAGACGTATTGAGTAACGCTCTGACTCTACGTGAAGATGCAGGGCGACCATCTTTGTTTGGGTAAAGGCCTTGGATTTCAAAACAGCGGCGATCAGCTGTGCCTACGTTGTGGTGATACACAAATACTACGATACTGAAAACTTCTTCCTCCAACAGCTGATTGCGCATTGCAGTAATGCGCACACCTAACAATTGAATAATTGTGGAACTCAGCTGTTCGTATATAACGGTGATGCGCTCACCCATGGTTCTTCTACAATCTACTATTTGCGCATCACGGTGATGCGCACACCTTATAATTTTTTTATAGCCTTCAGTATATTTCCTTGGATGCACTGATTTGCCTTTTAGCGTCATAATTCAGTACTATACATTACTGAATTACAGCACTGGATTACATCTCTTGGTAATACGCTCAACCTTGTATTTGAGATCAGACGCTTTGTTTAAAAATAAATTATTTATTTCATGATGGCAACAGCACTGCAAATTACTCAACCTCCTCCATTTTTAGCAAAACCAGGTAAACCTGGCTTACCCTGGCTGGAGTGGTTTGGTCTGTTTGAAAACCACATAGTTGCTATCGATGCTACAGAATATTCACCTGCCCGCAAATTTGCACTCCTTTTTGGCAGTTTGGGTTTGGCAGCACAGCGCATTTTTCAAAGTTTACCTCCTATTCCTCCACCAACTGGCCAATCAGGAGACAGTCAGTGGAACATATATTTAGAGGCTATTGCGAGACTTAAGAAACAGTTTTCAGAGTCTCCTATTATTATTAAATTTTATAAGTGCAAGCAGGGTGACAAAAGTTGAAGAATATATTTCAGCTCTAGGAGTCCTATCCACTACGTGCGGGTGTGGACCTTTAGCAGATGACATCATTAAGACCAATTTGTGTTCAATTGTGCATCACACAAAATAACGGAAAGAATTTTAAGTTGCAAAAATCCCCCTCTCTTGGAGGTGATTGACTTAGCTTTAAGTATCGAGAGATCAGCAATTTCTACTAAAGCTATGCATGCAAGCACTACGAGCAAAGTTAATCTGATTTCTGATCAAGAGGACACTCTAGAGGCACGCCGTCCAGAGACAACTGATGCGAACTGGCGATTGCCACTTAACGAACCCCCCTAACATATAGAGTGAGCTATGCGATGGGATACTGGGGAGGTGTCTGACTGGTATGTGCGTTAGGGACAGGTGATGGGAAGGTCTGGGGGTGGTTCCCTTAGGAGAGAGGGGCGGTACTCCAAGCGCACACTACACCCGGAGGTAAGGGCAGTAAAGGCTAAGTCCCCCACCCATACCAAGGGACACCTACACCGCGCACGCGTAGGCACCATGACACTGGAGCGGTCTATGACAGTAAACGCCACATAATAGCCCTCACTAGCCGTCATTGGGCTTAGTTACACTTCATAAGCGTTAGCTTATAGTTTGGTCGGATGCCCGCAAGGGGATTTGCCCTGGCAGTTATATTGGCCTTGTTATTCAGTTCACGTGCATGGTTCAACGTGAGAGTTTCTTTGTTTTGGTGTTCTTTAATGCAGCGCTTTGGATTGACTTACAGGGACCCTGTGCCCCGAGTAGATTGGGACTTCCCCGGCCCCGCCGCATGCACAGACTATAACCGTTCCAAATGGCCACCACATCTATAATCACATGGAATGTCCGGGGTATGCACACGCCAGCGTGTAGATACTCCATATTCGCTTACCTGCAGAGGCACAAGGTGGCCATAGCCCTCCTTCAGGAGACGCACATGACACAGGTAGAAATGGACCGGCTGCGTGCTCGATGGAGGGGACAGGTATTCAGCACCACTTATTCAGCGCGCGCCAGGGGTACATTGGTCTGGGTACGGGCGGGCACCCCGTTCACATGTCTGGAAGCACTGGTCGATCCGGCCGGGAGATACACCTTAGTGCACGGGCGGCTAAATGGACAGCATGTGTTACTAGGCTCACTATACGCCCCGAATGTTGAGCAGCCTTCATTCCTTGCTAGCCTGTCCACGGTGTTGGCGCCATATGCGGGTCGCCCCTGGCTACTGGGCGGAGACTTTAACTCAGTCCTTGACGTGCAGCTTGACCGATCCTTCCTGCCTCTCCGTGGTACACGGGGGGGGGGGGGCTAAGTGGTATTCCCTTATCGACCTGAGGTCCGCCTACCACCAGATTCCTCTTGAAGGGGAGTCTCAGGAATTAATGACGTTTATTACATCTTTTGGCGCATATAAGTTTCTGAGACTTCCCTTCGGTCTAGCATCCGCGGCTAGCGTTTTTCAAAGGATAATGGATACAATGTTTAAGGGTATGGTGGGTGTTCAAGCCTATTTAGATGATATCCTCATTTTCTCAGAAATGTAAATGAACATTATGAATTGTTGAGGAGGGTTTTGTCTAAACTTGGGGACCATGGCATGGCTGTAAGAGCTGATAAGTGCAAATTTGGAGCAAAAGAATTGGATTATCTGGGCCATACGATATCCGATAAACGTATTAAACCTAAATTTTCTGTCATCAGGGCTCTAATGGAAGCGAAGCCACCTGGTGATAAAGATGCTCTGCGCTCCTTCTTGGGGCTCGCGGAGTATTACGCTAGATTCGTAGGCAACTATGCCCGGGTTGTGAAGCCTCTCTGCATTTTGCTCACGAAAGGTAAAAAATGTATATGGTCTCAGGAACTGGATGGTGTGTTTGAGAAAGTGAAAGAGCTGATTATCTCAGCTCATGTTACGAAAAACCTAACCTAAGTTCCCTGTTTGGATTTCTCCTTCACTATTTATAAGTGGAGGGCTATTCATGATGTCTGTTGCTTTTCATTATTCAAAGGATTTGTACAACGTATCAAGCTGTCAGAAACGCCATCTGAAAAGCTTTAATGTTATAAGTAATGTTGGTAAATTCTGCCACAAAAAACTGGGTCATTTGTATTTTAGTAATCATTGCTTGAAGTCTGAGTTTACCAATGCTTGATGTAATTACTATCATGTCATGCTTCAGAACTGAATACTCTACAGCTGGGCACGTTTTCTGACACTCTGCACGTTTTAAAACTGTCTTGGTGCACGTGCTAACTGGAACACGTGTAAACACACGCGTTAACCAGAACACGTGTAACTCCCTCTGCGCTGCATCTATTTAAAGCCCACCCGCCTTGCTTCAGCGCTTCGCTTTGAAACGCGCTTCCTACCTGACTCCATTCTTCGCCGCGTCTGGATGTTCCAGTTGGTTAACTGATTCCCCGCATTCGCGTCTCAGTTCAGGGAGATTCTTCTGCAGCTGAGAGTGCCGGCGGATGGTTCTTCCGTTTCCTTTCCCCATCATTACAACTTCCTGCAAAAAGACAAGACCAGATAAACACCTGGTTGCCAAGCAACACTTCTTTGAAGCAAAGTTAATGTTTTCAAGCCATCCATGCATACGTGGTAAGAGTTTAACATTTACTTCAAAAAAAGGTACCAAAACTCTCTGCAAGCAAAACGATAAACAATATAGAGCAAAGAGCACTATTTGGGATATTTCAAGACTGAAAACGCTTCAAGGACATTTGGGACTTTTAACTCCTTGCAAATTACAGAATTTAGAAGTAGTTGGCTAGACGACTGAAAAGCTGACGAACTATTGTACTTTAGGCCTGAATGAGAATACGTGTGTAGTTTTATTTCGCTGATATTTTTGTTTAGTTTTACTTTGAAGAGCCCCTTTTTGAGCAACTGCAAGAAAACGTCCAAGGTATATTTGGTATCAGACATTTGTATTAATAGTCTTTAGTTAAGTTAAAGGCAATGCAAGGTAATGCTGAATAATTACTTGTTTATGTTTATTCAAGGAAAGCTTGAAAACCGAGACATAAGCCTAATTACAGAATCCAGTCTCATTACTGAATCCAGGAGCTGATTAAAAATCCGGATTCTATGCAGTGGTATGTTAAAACAAGACAAGACTAAAAGTTGTTATGAATATTCGTTATTGCTGAACTCAATTGCTGAGACAGGATTTATGTGTTAATTTAAACCATCTTTTTCCTTAGGAAGATATTCCAAATCCAGAACCAGAGTTCCAGTCCTAGCCCTATTTCCTTCCCTGAGAGAGACGACCACAGGAATCCAGAGTTATTTGTTTCTCTCTCTTGTCTCCTCCATTTCCCCCCTTCCCCTCAGAATCAGACAGAGTCACGAGTAAAATCTCTTCTTGTGGTTCTGGTTGGTCTCAGGGGGATTCGGGGACAAGCAGCATTGAAGAAGGAACAAACGGAGTTCAGGTGGGTGACTACGTAACAGAAAGCGAAGCCTAAAAACCTATCCTAGTTCCTTCTTCAATTCTGTGTCATGGATTTGGAGGAGGGAGTCATGAACTCATCACAATTAATGTTATTGGTTAGAAAACTTACAGATGAGATGCAAGAATTAAGGCAAGAAAATCAGGCCCTTAGACACGAGCTTGACAAAACCAAAACCGGGTTTACTAGTTGGAGGGATCCTAGTCTTGAGCAAAATAAACCTCTTATCACTCCAGCCAAATTCGGTCCCGCCTTTAACTTCCCTTCCTCAACCCAAAGTCCGAATCCAGAACAAAATGTCCAAGTTACTGTGGTCTGTGGTCTCCCCAGCCCTGTTCCATTGGCCAACCTAGAACGTTTCACTGGAGACAGTAGTAGGTTCTCCATCTTTATGAGTCAGTGCCTATTACATTTTTTGTGCAAACCACAGTTTTTACTACTGATACTTCGAAAGTGGCTTTTATTATTTCATACCTTGGAGGTGTAGCGGCCAATTGGGCTATGCCTCTAGTTGACTCCAATGATCCTTTGCTGCACAATTTAACGGACTTAAAGACAGCTATGTCAAGTTTATTTGCCAAACAAGTGTTTATACATGCCTCTGATAATGAGCTTTTAAACTTGCGCCAGGGGTCAAAAGATCTAATTACTTATGTCACCAATTTCAATAGGTTACTATCAGAGACACATTGGCCTGAGGATAAAAGAAAATCTTTATTCTATCGAGGTCTCCGAGATGACCTTAAAGACTCTTTAGCACACATAGTTAACTTACCTGAAGACTAAACTGAATTTCTGGACCTAGTAGTTAAACTTGACCATAGATTAGGTGAGCGAAAAAGTGAGAGACCCAGGGGGGATTTTAGAGCCCTACATTTTAAGGTAGAAAAGAAAGAGGTTGAAGATAAGAATTCCATTACAGAACCCATGCAGATAGGTGGTCTAAAAGGACCCCTTTCCACAGAAGAAAAAGATTGTAGGAGAAAAATAATCTTTGCCTTTATTGTGGTAAAGTTGGGCATTATGCCAAGGACTGCTCAAACAAATCAAATAAAAGAAAAGGAGTTGCAACAATTGATTTAACAACCAAGGAATCGGAAAACTAGTTTGCCCGGGGAAAGAAGAGGTTGTTTTCTCCGGAAAGTCTTCAGTTCAGATCTCCCATTAGGCTACCAATGTTATAACTCACACTCCTAAACACTTTACTATAAGACTAACCTTCATAATCAAAGTACAACATAGACATAGTCTGATGGTGATGATAGATTCTGGTGCTACAGGCAACTTCTTTGATTTAGAACTAGCCAGGAAATTAGGAATAACACAAATTCCTAAGTCTGAACCAGAAGTAGTCAGAGCAGTTGATGGATCAGCTTTGTCATCAGGGTTAATAAAATTTCATACAACACCATTGACAATGGTAAGTGACAATGGACACACTGAAGACACTGTCTTTGACCTTATTGATACTCCCACTTTTGGCATAATCTTAGGAGTTCCGTGGCTTGAACAACACAACCCTCGCATTGATTGGGTTAAAAGAACTATTAGTCTAGACTCTGCATTTGCAGGAATCATTGTTATCAGGACATTCAAGATCCCATTCCCCCTTTGTTTTGTTCGGCGGTACTTCCCATAACTCCACAAATTCCTAAAGAATATCACAAATTTTCTGATGTTTTTGATCTGGTTCAGGCTACCAAGTTACCTCTGCACAGGGTATTTGACTGTAGAACAGATCTGATTCCTGGTGCAGTTTTGCCCTGTAGCAGAATTTACGCCCTGACAGAACCTGAGAACCAATACCTAAAGACCTATCTGGACGAGCTCTTAGAAAAAGGGTTCATAAGACATTCAACCTCACCCGTCTCCTCACCACTTTTTTTTGTTTCCAAAAAATCGGGCGATTTGAGAGCGTGCATAGATTATCGCGCCATGAACAAAGTAGCGATTAGAAATCGTTACCCTTTACCATTGATTCCAGTTTTGTTGAATCAGGTTAAGGGACCTAGTATCTATACTAAACTCGATCTACGCGGTGCATACCATCTAGTGCGCGTTAAAGGTCATGAATGGAAGACCACATTTCGTACTAAGTCTTTTCGAGTATACTGTAATGCCATTCGGCCTTTGTAACGCCCCAGCCGCGTTTCAGTACTTCATCAACAAAGTTTTGAATGATTTGTTGGATGTCTGTGTCATAGTTTATATTGATGACATACTGATTTTTTCCAAAGACGAAGAGGAACACATCAAACACGTTAGTTCTGTTTTTTGGAGATTTAAAGATAATTCTTTGTATGTAAAACTTGAAAAATGTGTCTTCCATTCTCAAAAGGTTGAGTTTTTGGGGTACTGGCTTTCCCTGGATGGTATAACTATGGATCCTAAAAAAGTTGACGCAATTGGCCTACTCCAACTTCAGGAAAAGATACCCAAAGGGTATAAGGTTTCGCCAATTTTTACCGTTGTTTTATATCCAATTTCTCTGACATTGTTACACCAATCACTCAGTCACTCCGAAAAGGCGTAAAGTTTCAATGGAATTCGGACGCAGAACTGGCTTTTTCTAGGTTGAAACAAGCATTTACTTCAGCACCCATTCTGATTCACCCAGACCCTGACAGACCTTTCTTTGTTAAAGCAGACGCTTCTCAAACAGCCTTGGGAGGTGTTTTATTACAAAAAGATGTTAGCTCAGGACAGCTTCACCCTATTGTCTTCTATTCTCGTAAACTTCTGCCAGCAGAGCAAAATTATACCATAGCTGAGCGAGAATTGTTGGCAATAAAGGCAGTGTTCCTTGAATGGAGACACCATTTACTGATTTGGAGACACTATTTTCTGATCACAAACATTTACAATTTTTTACTACAGTCAAGGCTTTAACTCCTTGACAAATGCGTTGGCTGTTATTCTTCAGTGAATTTGACTTTAGCATTACTTACCGTCCAGGTCAAAAACAACTTCTGTCAGACACTCTGTCAAGATTAGTTTGTGAAAAAAGGTCAGATGAAAAAATCGAACCACAGAATATTATCCCATCAGAGAAGGTTATAGCCGTATCACAAACAGACTCCTTTCTCACTCAGGTGAAATTACATTCTCAGCCTCTGAATCAAACAGAATGGCTTTCACAAAAACACAATTCCAAACATGAAGGATATTTTTTCCATAAGAAAAAGTTGTTCATTCCCCAGAGAGATTTACGACAACTAATTTTAAAGTGGAATCACGATTCTTGTACTGCAGGACATCCTGGAGTAAATAAAACTGTGGAATTGTGTCAGAGAAAGTTTGGTGGCAAAACATCAGCCAGGATGTTAAACAGTATGTTAAAACATGCCCCATCTGTGCTAGACAGAAAGCATCCCATCAGTCTCCCACAGGTCTTTTGCAACCATTACCAATCCCGCCATTTCCTTGGCATACGATCAGTCTAGACTTCATCACAGATTTGCCAAACTCTCATAATTTCACTACAATCTTAGTAGTAGTAGGTCAGTTATCTAAAATGGGGCATTTCATTCCTATGCACAAATTACCATCTGCAGTTGAATTTAGTGAGATATTTGTAAAACACATTTTAAGATTACATGGCCTTCCCAGTAAAATCGTTTCCGACAGAGGACCCCAATTCGTTTCAAAATTTTGGAATCAATTATGCAAAAATTTAGGAATAGAAATAGCACTGTCCTCTGCTTTTCACCCACAGACAGACAGTCAGACAGAAAAACTTAATCAGCACCTGGAACAAAGTCTACGCTGTACGACATCCACAGTGTTTGCCAATTGGGATGAAGTTTTACCACTTGCAGAGTTTTCATACAACAACAGTCATCACGCTGCTCTAGGCTGCTCGCCCTTCTTTTTCATTACGGGCTTACATCCATGCAGTCTCCCAACTGTTCTTCCAGATTTTTTTAACACAATGCCTGCAGTCACAGAAAGACTACACACTTTACAGAAACTACAGGAAAAGGCCAAGCAAACTTTAGCCAAAAATAAGCTAAAAAAGAAATTAACAGCAGATAGACACAGAAGTCCAGCACCATCCTATAAGATAGGAGATCTTGTTTGGTTTTCTATAAGAAACATCCAGATGGATGGCCCTAAGAAGTTAAAGCCCAGATTTATTGGACCTCATCCTATTGAGAAAGTCTTGAACCCTGTTTCTCTTAGATTAACGTTACCTAAAGATTTGGCTATCCACCCAGTGTTCCACGTGTCCTTATTGAAGCCACATGATCCTTCCACTCGACAGGACAACCCACCTCTCCCAGTGATTGTAGGAGATCATATTGAGTACGAGGTAAATCGCATAATGGATTCAAAGCGCATACGAGGTCGTTTGCACTATCTAGTTGACTGGAAGGGTTATGATGCTTCAGAACGTTCATGGGAACCAGAGACGCATGCGCATGCCCCACACTTAATATGGAACTTCCATGCTTTATATCCTAACAAACCCCACCCAGTAAGACGGCCTTTGGGGAGGCGAACTGTACAACGTATCAAGCTGTCAAAAACTCCATCTGAAAAGCTTTAATGTTATAAGTAATGTTGGTAAATTCTGCCACTAAAATCTGGATCATTTGTATTTTAGTAATCATTGCTTGAAGTCTCAGTTTACCAATGCTTGATGTAATTACTATCATGTCATGCTTCAGAACTGAAAACTCTACCGCTGTGCAAGTTTTCTGACACTCTGCACGTTTTAAAACTGTCTTGGTGCACGCGCTAACTGGAACACGTGTAAACTCACACGTTAACCAGAACATGTGTAACTCCCTCTGCGCTGCATCTATTTAAACCCCACCTGCCTTGCTTCAGCGTTTCGCTTTGAAACGCGCTTCCTACCGGACTCCGTTCTCCGCCACGTCTGGATGTTCCAGTTGGTTTCCTGATTTCCCACATCCGCGTCTCAGTTCAGGGAGATTCTTCTGCAGCTGAGAGTGCCAGCGGATGGTTCTTCTGTTTCCTTTCCCCGTCATTACGACTTCCTGCAAAAAGACAAGACCAGATAAACAACCGGTTGCCAAGCAACGCTTCTTTAAAGTAAAGGTAACGATTTCAAGCCATCCAGCATACACAGTAAGAGTTTAACAGTTACTTCAAAAAAAGGTACAATAACTCTCTGCCAGCAAAACGATTAAAAGAGACAATAAAGAGCAAAGAGCACTATTTGAGATATTTCAAGACTGAAAACGCTTCAAGGACATTTGGGACTTTTAACTCCTTGCAAATTACAGAATTTAGAAGTAGTTGGCTAGACGATTGAAAAGCTGACGAACTATTGTATTTTAGGCCTGAATGAGAATACTTGTGTAGTTTTATTTCGCTGATATTTTTGTTTAGTTTTACTTTGAAGAACCCCTTTTTGAGCAACTGCAAGAAAACGTCCAAGGTATATTTGGCATCAGACATTTCTATTAATAGTCTTTAGTTAAGTTAAAGGCAATGCAAGGTAATGCTGAATAATTACTTGTTTATGTTCATTCAAGGAAAGCTTGAAAACTGAGACATAAGTCTAATTACAGAATCCAGTCTCATTACTGAATACAGGAGCTGATTAAAAATCCGGATTTTATGCAGTGGTATGTTAAAACAAGAAAAGACTAAAAGTTGTTATGAATATTCGTTATTGCTGAACTCAATTGCTGAGACAGGATTTATGTGTTAATTTAAACCATCTTTTTCCTTAGGAAGATATTCCAAATCCAGAACCAGAGTTCCAGTCCTAGCCCTATTTCCTTCCCTGAGAGAGTCGACCACAGGAATACAGAGTTATTTGTTTCTCTCTCTTGTCTCCTCCATTTCCCCCCTTCCCCTCGGAATCAGACAGAGTCACGAGTTAAATCTCTTCTTGTGGTTCTGGTTGATCTCAGGGGGATTCGGGACAAGCAGTATTGAAGAAGGAACAACCGGAGTTCAGGTGGGTGACTTCATAACAGCTCAAGCTTTGCATGCTTTTCGGGATGATTGTTCTTCTATAATCACAGTGGATGCAAGTATGAGTGGGCTGGGGGCTGTTCTCAGCCAAAGAGTGAATGGCAAGGAGCAAACTGTAGCGTTCGCTTTGAGATCTCTCAAACCCTACGAACGAAACTACAGTACCTTAGAACGAGAGACTTTAGTCTGTGTTTGGGTTGCCAAAAAATTTAAAATGTATATTTGGGGTCGGAAATTTGAAATGCTTACAGATCACAAGCCACTCTCTTTCATATTCAGCAAAGTCTCCAATAATAATACCATGTCGGCTGGGTTGACCCGTTTGGTATCAAAGTTGCAAGAAACACATCCAAGGGGGGAAAAAACGTTTGTGCCGACTGTCTGTCAAGAATGTTGATGGAGAAAGATGACGAAGAGGACTTTGGCGAGGATGAGGTGGAATGTGTAGCTGTTTTGGATGCTGTCGAAAATTGTGCTTCATTTATTTCAGAAACAGATTGGAGAAAAGCTTGTTTGAATGACATTATTCTTTCCAAGGTGATGGAATTTTCCAGCGGTAATTGGCCAGAAATAAGAAATTTAACTGGAGATTTAAGGAATTTCGCATTGGTTGGTGACAAACTTTCGGTTAAGGATGGTTTTGTTCTAAGAGGAGATACATTTGTACGTCCTATTAGTCTGAGAAATTCTATTATCAGAATCGCCCATGAGGGTCATTTAGGTGTGACCAAAACATGCATGAAGATAAAACAGCATTACTGGTGGCCCGCGTTGGAGGCACAGGTTAGAAGTCTAGTGGACGGTTGTGAGGAGTATTTGCTTCCAGACAAGCACTGGAAGCTCTCTAAGTTGCCTTTGCATCCCACCGAGTTCCCTGAGAGACCTTGGGATAAATTTGGCCTTGATTTTTCGGGCCCTTATATCGTTTTGGCGGAGGAATTTAGGTTTTTGATTTTGGCAGTTGATTATCATTCAAAGTGGATGTATTACAAATTTGTGGATTCTCCCAATACTGATAATACTATTGTTTTCTTAAAAAAACTGTTTTTGTTGGAAAGAGCACCTAAATCTTTAGTCACAGATAATGGAACTCACTTTGTGTCGGATAAAATGTGTACATTTTTGGAATCTCATGGCATCAAGCATTTGAAAGTTGCAAGGTATTGTCCTGCTTCGAACGGTTTAGTGGAGCGGGGCAATAAAGTTCTTAAGGAAGGCATTCAAACAGCTCTAGCGGCTGGCCTTGATGTTGGAGCATTTTTGGAAGAAAAAGCGTGGAATTACAATACCTCTCCACACTGTACTACTGAAGTTACCCCCTTCGAATTGCTTAGGGGTAGAAAAGCGAATTCTGTTTTATTACCGTAATGGTTGGACAGTAAGTTGTCCGTTAGTATTGATCCGGTTGGTTTATCTAAAGTAGTCAAGGAAAAACAGTCAGAGATGAAGAAAAGGTTTGACAGGAGGGGTTCTCTTAGTGATTTGTAAATTTATGAAGGGGACTGGGTCTTATTTAAAAAACCTTTTAAGGTTAAAAAAGGTGAGTCTCTATTTTCTGATCCTGTTCTAGTATGCAAAGTCAGCAAAGGAGCTGTGTTCTTGGAGGGCAAAGGTTGGTGGAACAAAAGACAGGTAGTTAAGTTGAGGAAGGATCAGGCAGAATTGATTACAAATAAGAAGGCAGGAAGGGGTTCACATGGTTTGGAATAGACTTATTGGTTGAATGATCAGGATTTGAGTGTTCCTAGGAGTGAGAATGTGAGTCTGTCAGCTGGGGAGCCCGTTGGAGAAGGGTTGAACGGTAATTTAGACAAAACTCTACAGGGATGTCGCAGTAAAAGGCTCCCTTCCAGGTTTAAGTATTTTATTACCTACTGATTGTCAATATTTTTTCTGTTGTGTTAGGGGGAAGGTGATGTAATGGGTTTGTATTTAGTGTTTTGATTAGAATGTCATTACTTCTATGTTCTGTTTCCCGCGTGCTTAGAGTGTGCGTCCTTGGGGATTCGATCAACTGCTGTCAGTTTCGATCGGGATCCTGAGGGTCGCGCAACTTCTTGCCGTGGCTGAAGTTGTTTCCAATAAAGAAGACATTTATTATAAAGACTCTTCTCCTTCGTGGAGAATTCCTTATTTAACACAGACGGAAATGTAAATCAGGTGTGCTATCATTTGTGAAAGATAAAAGTGTATTTTCACTGAAAACATTAACCTTTGTTTACTATTCTTTAGCCTAAAATTGAAGAATTGAAGCTCACATCTATTTGTAAATTTGTATATGGGTGCACTGAAGAACAGATTCCATTTTGTGTGAACTGAGACTTAATGCAGTCAGGCGCAGTCCAAGATGGCCGCCCTGCTGAGGGAAATCTTACTGAGGCCACTCTCTTTCTCTCACAGAGAACCGGCATAGCAAAGTAAATGCACGAGGCAAATGAATGCAACAAGGGGGTATGGATAGTATACCATTTAGGTAGGAATATAAAAGGGAACTAAATAAGGCTTAATAGAAGGATGGGCAGTAAGCAGGTGAGATTATCAAAAGGAGAGGATGAGAGAATTGGTAAATGGGTAAACAAATGGGCAGCAACTGAGCCAGTGTGAAGCAATACGAAACTTGGCAACTAAGAGGAAGATTTACAGACACCAAACTGAGCAAAAAAGGCCATGGTATAGTAACAGTGCTTGACACAACACTTTTAAATTTACTGCATATGAAGAACATTGCACTACTATGTGCAGTGCAGACCTTAACGGGTAAATGACTACAACTGAAACAAAGAAATAGCATGAACAAAACAATAAAATGTGTGCATTGCCAGACAATGAGTAAATGGTACAACGGAAAACATACAAAATTGGCACCATGGGGATGTCCCGTCTAAACCTGAAACAAAATTGACAACAAAATGCACAGTTTCTGTAAGTCTTAATGCCAGGGAACACTGAAGAGACCAGACTTTTAGGGGTTAAGACACCAACTTTGCTTTTAACTACCACAGTTACACAAGGAAAACACTTCTAAGAAGGGGAACACGTGACAGTGGCATTCACAACTCAACAAAATTAGCACGATCACAGACACCAATGGCCAAAACCGCAAAAAGGATTATGGACAAGGTAAACAACATATTGTTTAACAACAATGATGTATCACTGACAACTTTGTTTGGAAAGCTGCTGTATGACAATGGCCTTAGCTTGTCTTGCATCTACACTGGCCTGCAGCCACACCATTCCCTTAACCAAACTACTTATTACAATGTCCAGGGAGAAACACTTTGGGGTTGTAAGCGTGCAAGGGGCACTCGTTCACCAGTTGACTGGTATTTTACATTTCTCATCATGAGATGTTAAGTTGGTGCTGATGTTGTGCCTACTTGTGCCTGAAGCTTATGCTGAATGGACATGAGCTGTTTTGCACAAAGGTGGGAATCCACAGGGACACTTGGAGTTCATTTTACCAAAAAGTAGAGCATATCTGTGTGACAAAGACAGGACTCAATATTTGGCTATTCTCCATGTATTGATGATCATTGCAGAACAGTGGATAACAGTGGCCTAGTTAGACCCTCTTGTATGACCTGTAACAGGATATTTTGCTCGGTCTACGATACAGGCTTCAGTGTATCGCTTTTATATCTTTTACATCTACTTCTGCAGCAACAATGGTTAGAGGAAAACTAGACTGAGGCCAGCTTCTAGAAGCAAGCCAGTTGTGTCTACTTCACATATACTCAGCGGCAAACTGAGTTCTTGGGTATCTGGTTATGTATGGTTATGCAAAGTACCTCAGTAGCTCTGTCTCCTGAGTCACTGTTCTTTTAGACCAGGCTGTTGTAAGCCTGAGCACGATGCTCATGGGGCTGACCTAGCCGAAGAATCACAAGCATGAGTGTAGCTGTATCACGAGTAGGAAGAGAGCCATCTCAACCCGACTGCGGAGCTTGAAGGAGGACGTCTGAAGCAGGGCCCCTAGCACAGAAGAGGAAGTACTCAGCAGATCAACGGGGTGGGTGGGGATAATGTGTAATGCTGCTTACAAACGACCTGGGCAGCAGAAGTCACCAATTGATTCATTAAGTAGCAAATGCCTGAAGCTGCCAGTATGAGTAGTTCCTGGCCAGAAAACAGGCTGTGTTTTTATTGGGGATTGTCAATTGGATGGACCCAGCCAGAGTGGGTTGCAGCTTAGCCAGAAACCACTTTTCCGTAGGACAGAAGTACACATCTGGCAGGCCTTGTCCTAATCTGGTGATTATGTGCTGAAGGGAGGATCACAGAAATGCACAACAGCCCGTGCCACCATGATGAGAGAGACAGTTCCCATGGAAGGTCCCAGAAACAATGAGGGAGGCCTAAAGCCGAAAGTGGTCTTGATGTTACAATAACAGAGGCTCAACTAGCTCACCTACATGACAGAATAGGATGCACTGTATCATAACTTTGGGAGCAGGGATAAGATGTGAAATAATAGTCATAACTACCACATGAGATTTACTAAAGTAATGTGTGAGGAGTGTAGCTCAGTTGGTAAGGACACTGATGCTGAGAAGATGGAGAATGGGTTACAACAGGAGGTAAACCAAACTTACACATCTTATGACTTACCATCAAAACACCAACAAATAGGCAAAGATGTTGATTTGACTTAACTGAAACAATACTTTAATGCGAGCTATTGCCACAAATCATTGACACTGTAGAGAACTAAAAACATTTGTGGCTTGAGCAGTCTATTGTGCAGAGTGCCCTAAAGTCTGTTTCAATTCAAGCAAAAGGGCTGGGAAGCACCAAGAATAGTGTCTTCATGTCACCAACGCCTGCAGGCAGGAGGTTAGGTGTAGCCCTACTCCCCAGAAAACACAGTGAAGGTAAAGGTCATCAACCAGAGACACTTGAGCTACAGGACAAGGGAAAACACAGCTGCACTTTGAATAGAAAAGATATGCTTTGCTCATGAAATAAACATGCAAACGCTGGAACTTCATGTTTATAATAAATCCAAAGGGCTGACTTGTTTCTTTAGCAGAGATTTTACACTCCAAATAAAATCAAGACTGGAAAGTAGTTCTAAGGAACAAAGTCTGAGTGGTAATCACCAAACTGCAAGATAATCTCATTAGAAAAATGCTCATGGAATATTCAAAACACATTGGAAAACGTTACTGACAAATCAGAGAATCCAAGACTCTAGCAAATTTGAGAAGATAGAGATGGAAACTCATCAGAAACATGCAACTCAAATGGCTTCTTAAGGAATGTTTTGCCTAAGATGAGTTTTCACCTGGTTTTTCATCTTAGCTGAACCGTTTAGGATATTTCTCTCTCATACCTTTCTTTCTCTCTCTAACAGTATATATCTTTATATCTGAATATATATCTCATGTTCCCTCCTAATCTCTCTCTCTCTTTCACTCACATTGTCTCTCACTCACATTCACATTCTCTCTCCCTCTCTCTCACCTAGTCACCTCAGGGAAGCCTACCAACCTTGACAATGATGGTCAGGTCATTTATATTGTATAGTGAAACTTTGCTTAGGCTGGGATGGGACTATGTCCCCTATCAACCAACCCAGGAAGAGCTCAGGACTGTACATTCTTTAGCCCACACCAACCCAGAAGAGACAGGACCCGTCTTACTTCTTCATAGTCCGAAAGAAGATGTGCTGAGCCACCTTCCTTGGCTCCATCTTTACAGAGGAATCCAACCTAACTCAACCTTAGTAGTATAAATCATGGGGAGGAATAAGCCAGCAGAGGGGGCCCTGTCTCATACACTTACCACTACCCTGAAATGTAATTGTACAGATTACATGCTCGAAAGGGTGATAGGGGTAGTGAGCACCGAGATCACCCTCTCAGAAAGAAGAATGTCGTTAAATCTAGGCTCTCCTCTCTCCTTCCAGTCTCTCAACGGAGGCTCATACAGATCTTGAGCTAGTGGCCACCCCATCCCAGGGCCTATTTCCGAGTCTCACATTAAAAACACAATCCCAGGCCCTGGTAGGACAACCATTCCCCTGCCCATACCACTCCCCTGCCCCCCAAATTCAAAAGGGCCCAAAACAAACAAGCAATGGAACTAAGGCCATGAACCCTGCTTCCTCTTACCAATCAAGTTGCTCCCCAGATAAAGCTTTGCAGTGCGACCTGCACCCTCAGTCACTCCCGACCGCGAAAAACGAGGTTCCTCAAGAACCCCCATCCCAGTACATATCCATGCTAATAGAAAGCTGTACAGATAGATTTAGACATATACTAAGGGCAGGGCTTGCTCCCCAGTAGTTCATCTCGATGCTCTGGACATCAAAATAGAGGCCCTTAGGAGTCCTCCTCCCCCAGCGGTAGGAATTAGATCTCCCCCCCCTATTGTGCTGTAACATCAAGCTGAGAATGTAAGGCCCAACTATTTCCCTCTATTGCAAAAGCCCCGTCTGCTTAAATCTACAACTTGACAGAGAGCAGCAGGCTTAGTGGGTAATTCGGAGAGACGAGCTCAGGGTCATATAAGGATGCAGTGGATGTAAAGAAAAGGCATTTCCAGCACAAATGGCCATTTAAGAAGAGCCAAACAGATGATGGGCGAAAGGCTGAACAATGCAAACATTTACCCCAGTCACAAGTCTGGGTTGAATCCATTGTGTTTTTTTTATCACAACGTCACCCCAGTCTGTACCCAGCCATGGTGAATGTTTGAAAATGTTCACATTCTGTCCTTCCTCTTTCTGTTTTGCTTTAGTCAACCCAAGTGGGAAGGGTATGCCCAGGAGTGGGTCCCATGCTCATGGGGGGCAGGGTCAAGACTGATTTGCATATGGCTGGGTTCAAACTGATGTGGTTTTGTGAGAAAACAAACTATGGATTAAACTCAGATCTGTGACTGGTGGTGAATGTTTGACCCCCCCCCCCCCCCAAATATCACTCCAGAGTGCATGCCCTACCTTATTGTCCTCCAGAATGTCTGTAAGATACCCCCTGGTGCAATTGAAGATTCCTTGCCCCTGAAAAACAAAACTGTTCACTGGATAAAAACAAAAGTGAGATGGTCCCAGGAATTAACCCAAGAGGTCAAACGTGTGATTATAGCCCCTTCGTTAGGCAAACATCCCAATGACTGTTCTGGGACAGAGTATTAGTTAACTTCAAGACTCCGCTATTGATAGATTTGCTTCCAGGGCGATGACTTCTGATTTAGGCCAAATTAAAGTGCTTCCACTAGAGTATTTCTACAGACCAGTTGCTGCGCTCACCTCTATTGGGATACACCCTTCAGTAACCATGGTAAAATAATTTTCAATATAGTCACAAAAAACACTTTTGAACCCCTTTCACTTTTGAAAGTCCAAGATTGACGATGTGTGAAAATGTCACTTGGGGGCATCAGCACATCCCCTATAGGGGGGAACTACCAGGATACCTCTGGATTTGTCAGTATATTAAATCTAGTAGCGTCAAAGAGGGCTCATTGGCACACAGTGGATTCCCCTTCCTCCATAAATTGCGCTATAGATGCATCTGGAGCACCCTCAAAAACAGGATGCCAGCTGAGTGTTCCTGATTGACACTGATAATGCCATAACAGGTACTGCCATTTTGACACCAACAAAGGGGACACACAACTGTTTTGCACCTCTGTCCTCTCCAATAAGTGCATCCCATAGAGAGGCATCTCTGATCTCTGATTCTCCTCAACCTAGCCAAAGCTCCAACTCAGCAGGGACAATCAGAATTCTCTTGTGGAACATTTCCGGTATTAAGTCCAATAGCCGCACCAGACTGGACAGAATATAGAGACCAATTCAACGTATGTAAGCTCCAAGAGACATGGGCAATTGAACCTCGGTTGAAATCTGGCTACACCACATATTATGTCAAAGCACTGCCATCTGTTCGAGGCAGGATGTGGCATCAGGGGGCCTTTTGACTTGGGTCAAAATTGATTGATTTAAACCTATGAATCAAAACATTGACAAGGCAGATATTTTGGGACTAATAACGTATTCCCCAGAGAAGACTTGTATGTATTTGTCTACTGTAGACCCAGAAGCAGAAGTGTGGAATTGTCTAGTGTGAATATCTTGCAACATTCTGTTTGACAGATCAACTCCTAGGATATGGTTATTATAAGTGGAGATTTTACTATAGATTTCAATCTTATGTACAGCTATGATTTAGTGGCGGAGGAAGAAGACGAGAGCTGGGGTATCCCTTCCCTCAGCTCATGATCCTATATCTGGAGCTCAGAGGCTGTCATGCACGTTGTCCGCTTCACAACACTAAAAGGCTGAGTGAATGTAATGGCAGATCTGTATCTGACAAGCTGGGGCACTTGACATTTAAGAAAGGTTCTATAAGATCAAAAATTGATTACATCATGACTAGGGTTGTCAGGTGAGAAAGATTGGAGAACTCTGAAGTGGACGAAAGAGAGGAGAGTGACCACTACCCCATACACCTTCACCTCGTGGGTTGTGGTTCCAACAACTACCCGCCCCTGCAGCACCACAAATAATGCCAATAATGGAAAACAATCATAGGCTCTCAAGTGGCTTTCAATTGTGGGGAATACGGATACCATGACAGAGATACATGACATATTTGTGAGGGTCCTGTCTCTGCTAAATAGCCTGGAAAATCCTGAGATTTTATCACTGATCCACACAAAGCTGGCAGCATCTTTAATACTGATCTTGACACAATCACCAAAAAAGAACACCCCTGCAAGGGCGCGTAATGTAGATAGTCATCTTTGGAACACAAAGGATTGTCGATTGGCAAAAAAAGTACTGGTGAATGCTCTAAAAACAAAATCACTCTGAGGTCCGCATAGCCAGGGACTTCTACAGGAAGACAGTAAGAAGTGCAAGAGCCAAGTGGGAGGATGCCAGCTGGAGCGATCTTGTAATGGCTACAAGGTCTAGCGTCAATTGTCAATTTGGAAAATAGTTGCCCATGGGAGCAGGAGTTCCAACTTACAAATAGACTGTCACCTGAATCCTGGGGCTTAGGTAGACCACTTCCCTTAGTTATAAGATCAAGCCGCAAACGACCTCATTGCACCAGCTTGCCTTTCACCACTCCCAAACTTCAGTCCTTTAGACCTTCACTTCACACTGGAAGAAACCATGATAGCTATCACCGCAATTAAATTGGGCAAGGCCCCCAGAGCAGACAAAATCCCAGGCAAGTTACAGCGCCATGATATGTTAGTCTGGGCCCCATATTTTAACTGCCTGAGCAATGCAATAGCTGCAGGGGCTCCAATCCCAGATACATGGAAGTGGGCGGAAATTATCCCCATTTACCCAAAAAATTGCCAATTTATAAAAATCAGAATTCTAAAGACAATTAGGGAGTTCTATCGTGTGATCAGTTGTTGACAAAGACAGTCCAACGAATGCAAAGTTCTAGACCCCAATGCTGATCCCCCAATGTAGGAAGCTGGCTCTGTATATACTATGCCAAAGTAAGGTATAGTGTGCACAGAGTCCAGTGGATCCCCAAAGGCTTACAGACGTAAAAGTAGATAACATCTTACTCTCTATTTGTGGTAGTGGGCTTGAGCAGTAAGGCTTTATCAGAGGGTAGTGTTAAGCATTTATTGTACACACTCAGCCAAGCAATGATTTCACCCACTCAAAGACTGAACTCTGACCAATTGTTTTGTATAAAAATATTTATTTGTTGTATTATATTTTTAGAACAAAGCGAGACTTGGTGCAGGTAAGTAAAAATAGTACTTTCGAATGCAGTTTAACGTTAATACAGGCAGGTCAAATATTCAGAAACTGTTGAAATTAGTTTTCAGATTACTTTCTCTACTCAGTGTGATATACCTAGATATCACACATTTGACATCTCCTAAATCAAAGGTAAGTAATTAGGTTGTTGTAAATACACAGTTTCTTAGGTTCGCATACAATTTCCAACTCCACACTTGAAACATTTTTCACAGAAAAGCAGTCAATGCAATCCTATGGGAGAAAATGAAAAAAGGTAAGTACTTGGTTGTGGTTGTTGGGTTCTGGGGTTAGAACCAGGGTTTCCACAGGGTCAAGGATGTACTCATAGAACACCATCAGCAGCACTAGGGAGTCCGGGTGCAGAGTTCTAAGGCTCAATGTTATCCAAAGGGGGATAAAGGGCCTCCGGTTGGTGGCTGCTCATCGGCACGCCACTTGGATGTGAGAGCAAAGCTCCTAGGGTTTAGCTCAGGGTAAAGGGGGATTTGATTTAGCGCACTAGGTGCACAGGGGAACAGAGATGGCCGGGTGCAGGGAGCTGGTTTTGGGGTCGGGTGCTCTGTTGATTTCAATGGAAGTTGCCGGTTTGGGGTTTTGGCTGCAGGCTCGGTCCCGGAAGTCTTCCGGGAATAACCAATACCTAAGCAGGTAAGTTGGAGGGCTCGGGAGGTAGGTGCATCTCAGGGCCTCTTCTTCCGCGTGCAGGGCGGCCGGACGCAGGGGACCCTTTTAAGGCCGTATTTCACCTTACCGGTTCACCCGCGGTTAGGGGGTTATCAGTGCAGAGTCTGCAGGTGATGTTGGGGAGTCCTGGAAGGGACAAACCACGGTGGACTCAAACTCTGGAGCGCTGAGAAACCTCGCTGGGACAGGTGGGCTACTCGGGCCACAGGCGTTGGGTGCAGTGGTGATTCCAGATGTCAAGTTTCTTTGTCCTCACCAGGCTAGGATTCTTTCTTTGGTGATTCTTTTGAACAGAGCTGCTGTTCACAGGAGATTCGGTCTTTGTTGAAGGGAGTCAGTCCTCCCAGGGGTTCTGGAGGTCGCTGGCTGCAGGACAAGGCCATTTTTGACACAGGATCTCAGGAAACTGCAGACGAGCCGGTAGGGCTGAGGCCAAGCCAGTTCTTCTCTTCAGTCTCCTCTGCTGGGCGTCTCCTTTCATCCTTCATCATAGGTTGCGGGAATCTGCCTTCTGGGTTCAGGGCTGCCTCCTGAATACCGTGTTTAGGGGGCAATTTAGAGGTCTCAGAGTCAGTAGCCAATACAATTCTGACCTTAGGGTGACAACACCCTTTGTGTGATGATCACACGTGGGTGAGTGGGCACAATTCCTAACACTGATTGGAGAGTGCCTGCCATCTGTAAGATGGCGGGCACTGAAGAGTGGGCTTCACCTCGCCTCTCCACCTGAGGGGTGGGGTTGGCATAGGTGGGCACACCTTCAGGTTTGTTCTAATTCTTTCTGCCTGTCCTCCCACCGAAAAGGGGTGAGACAGGAAGGGGGCATGCTCCTGATAGGAGGAGAGGCTAGGGGTCATGTTACAAAGACGGCAAGGCCTTTGAAGCTCCCCTGCCACAGATGGCTCTTCCTGGCCTGGGGAGGTGTAACCACCTTCGCCCAGGTAAGGCTTTGTTTCAGGGCCCAGGGGGCCAGAAACATGTCACGTGGTGGCAGGCTGGTGTATACCAGTCAGAGAACCCACCAGAGGGTGATTGTTTTTCAGGGGGCATCTCTAAGATGCTCTCTCAGTGCATGGTAGGATAAATCCCACAATGGCATCAGTGTATGTTTGTTATGCTGAGAAGTTTGCTAACAAACTACCTAGAATTCAGTAAAGCCATTATGGTGCTGTGGAGTTCGTAATGACAAACTTCCAGACCATATAATCTTTATGGCTTTACTGCACTTTCAATGTCTACGAATGGACTTAGACACCGTAGGGCTAAAGTGCTCATGCAACTGTACCCTCACCAGTGGTATAGTGCACCCAGCTAGAGGGGTGTCTTACCTACACCATAGACAGTGGGTTGCCGGCATAGCACACAAGTATGTGTGCCATATCGACTCTTCACCTTTCTCTGCACCAAAACATGCAGCCGGCAATGGCAGTGTGTGTGTTAAGGTACAGGGCCTCTAAGGGTGGCACAATATGTGCTGCAGCCCTTAGAGGCCTCCCTTAGAGGCCTTACCTGGTCACAGCGCCCTTGGTACCCATGGTACCTTTTACAAGGGGCTTACCTGTGGCCAGAGATGTGCCAATTGGGGGTACAAAGGCACAGGTTTGGTAAAGAACACAGGCCGCGGAATCTGACTGGCAGGGACCCAAAGCACATCAAGTCAAAGTGCATCAGAAGTCTGGCAAAAAGTGTGGGGGGGGGTACTGCAACAGAAACCCACTTTCCTACACAAGTGCCCCCCAGCCCAAAGGCCAGGAGACTCAGCCAAATCCGGGGGAGTCTTCCTAGTCTTTTAGGTGAGGCAGAGTAGAGTAAGTGGTTTGAAAGTTGCAGGGCCTACTCTGCCTTACATCCTTCTGTCCAGGTCAGTCCCTTTGAGGAGCTGGCCTACCTCAACAGTTTCAGGGCCTAAATCCCAATGGTCCTTTCCTAGCTCTTTGGTATCTTTACCTCGTCTTTTTTAGTTTGGGTTCAGAAGTGCCTACCTCTGCAAATTCTTACTTAGCTAGGGCAAGTTCCAGCTTACCCACAGAGGTTACCCACAGCTTGAGTAACCCCACCATGACCAACAGGGTCAGGGGGGATGTAACTTGCTATTTGGCAGAGGACTGAACCACCATACCAAGGACAGTGTTGTCATGAAGGCTAACACCCAGCAGAGGCAACGGACAGCTGTCAGTGCCCAGAACCACACCTTTAGCTCTTCACTGGTAGGTGAAGGGGCTAACTTACAGGCTTCTTTGATTTCTGGTTGCCTGTCTGCTGTTTTAGGGCAGGGGGGCACTACACCTTGTAATGAACACTCTTCTTCCACCTCTGTTCTTCCAGCTGAGGAGCCACCAACTTAGGCTGAACAGTTGCCTGACTAGTCAGGTCTTTTTGTTGGCTAGGGAGGACTTCACCAGTGCCAAATTCAGAGTTCTCCCTTACTGGGATAGAATCTCCCTGGCCCACAGGAACTGTGGGTAACAGTTGTCCACTTTCCCTACAATGTCTTCTTTTTCTTTTAGGGCTTATCTGCACTCTCTGCAGGTTCAGCCCCCCTGCCCCAGGTTCCTTGGATGAGGTCTGGCACTGGACCAGTACCTCTGTATGGCTCACACCAACCTCTGGGTGGTCATTCCCAAGGAGAGAATCAAGGGAAAGTCTTTATTGACTACTACCTTCCTCCAACTAAGGGACCCAGCTATTTCTAGGGGCACTACAGCCACAGGCCTAACAGTGACACCCCCTGGGGCAGGCCTTACACTTTTTGTTTACCCTGAGACATACTGGTTTGAGAGTAACAACCTGTCATGCACCACAGTGTGACTTGTGGCACATGGATCTCTCAGGGTAGTGGCTGGGATTCCATTCACCAGTAGGTGGTGGAAGTGTCTACTCCCCTCTGGAATCTCCAACTCACCTTTTGGGCCCATTTTTAAGTTGAAGGCTAGGAGGACTTACTTATCTGAGGAATCACTCTCAAAGGCTAAACCGGCAAACCCCTTGGAGCTACACTAGGGGATCTGTTTGTAGGACAGCTAGGGTCCTTGGTGTGGTGTCCTGTCTTTTGACAGTTGTGACACCATACCTTGTTGGGATCCTAACTCTTACCTTGGTACCAGTTTTAATTTGTGAGGTGTCTTTGGACCCACCAGCCTGGACAGGTTTTTGAGGGGCTACCTGGGACTCCTTACTTTTATCTTTAGGAGGAACACTGTATTTCCTCTGGGGAGGTTTTGAAACTCCTTTCTTTTGGTCACCCCCCTTGTAGACGTGCTGGTCACACTTGTCTTGACCCAGTGGTCTGCCTTTTTTCCCAATTCTTGGGGAGAAATTGGACCTAGGTCTACCAGATACTGATGCATATTTCCTCAATGCAATTACTTAAAATGTGTTCTTTCATAAACAAATTATAAAGACCATCATAATCTGGCACTTTACTTCCAGTCAACCAGGCACCTAGTGTTTTCATTGAGTAGTCTACAACTTACGCCCAGGGCTGACTCTGGGTTTTCTAAGCCCCCCTGAATCTAAATCTATACTCCTCAGCAGTAAGTCCAATCCCTCAATCAGGGTGACCTTCATGAGTTCATAGGGCTCTGCTTCTGCCTCACTAAAGGCCAGAAGTCTGTCTCTGCACTTACCAGAGAACAATTCCCAAAGGAGTACTTCCCAGTAGGTTTTCTTCACTTTTCTGGCTTAACAAACCCTCTCAAAGGCTGTGAACCACTTGCTGATATCATAACCATCCTCAAATGTAGGGACAATCTCTTTGGGGATTTTGGGATCCTGAGTTTGCTCTCTGACCCTATTTATTAAGTTGCTGCCATCATTGATGGAAGCTAGGGCCATCTCTGCTCTTTCGTTTTCTAGAACCAGGAGTCTGGTCTCTAGGTCTAACACGTGTTGAAATTTAAACAGTTGTAAATGGCTATCTAATGCGACAAAAAACGCACTATTGTGAGGGATTTTCAGTGAGTCTTAGTTGATATTATTTGATATTGGCAACCATAGTGAATAATGAGTCAGTTGAAAGTTATATTTCCTTACTTTAGTTGAATTTATTTCATTATTGTGACCTGTTATATTGATAATGATGAACTAATCATTTGGATAGACACAACATCGTGTGATAATAGACATGCCTGCATATACTCTGATACTGTTCAAAGATGGCGCCCGTTGTGGATATTGTGAGCTAGTCACCTTGTCGTTTTTCATGTCTATAACTTGAGGAAGTTGAATGACGCGCACCGCCTACACGTACCTGTATCCGGGTGGCGAGAGCGTTACGAGGTAAGCGTTAGCGCGCCCAAAGCCTTACGCTGTTGGTAGCTTAGCGAGTGAGATACTTGTGACGGTTTATCTTGAATAGTTTCCTGTTCTTAATCGTAGGTCTCCGTACTTCAGGGAACTTGGCAGGAACTTATTTTGTCCAATTGGAAAGATATTTTGACACTGGAGGTGTATATCGTGGGGTAAGAGCTGTCTCTGAAAAAGTCTTTTACCAACTAAGGCAAATTATTATTAGCCCTAGTAGTTATATATTGTAATCTTTCTAGGTCGGTGAAGATTGTAGGCCTGGTATTTTCATTAAATAAAACTGATAACGTGGAAACCTGAGGTGCTGGCCCGTATACTGATAATAAATAAAGGTAGGAAATGATTTACAATGAAACTAGTTGCATTATACTTAAATAAATGAACACTGAGTTGGTAATTCAACCGCTCAGGGTCTCACATTAGTTTTTATATTTACCTTGTAGGGCCTAGCATCGGCATTTGTATTATTGGGAAAATTGTGAATTTTAAGAGAATCTGAACTGAAAATGTACCAGATTAGGAGGTAAGATATAGGAGGACTTGAGTTGTTTGAAAAAACATTATACAAACTGATTAGCCTATGCCTCATGTGCTTCGCAGTAACTAATATTCTATCGCGATTTGAATTGTTTTAGGTATTTGAACCAAAGAAATAAGGTACAGATATATCATTTCAGGGTGATACTTACTGAGCATGCGTCTCACTAGTGGTGAAACACGATAATATTAGGTGTAAAGCAACCTAACACTTTATGAAGACAATTTACTTTTTATTGGCTTTCATTTACCACTGTTTATAGAGTAGGACACTGTGATTAAAGGATATGTTAACGATTTGTGCAATTGCTGAGCACAATGTACAGTGATTACTTGATTTATTATACACAAAAGTTTTCCTCTGCACAAGGTTGGAATCTGGGCTTATTCACATTATTTAAATATTGGTACTCCAATTTCGTTATTTATGTTACTTCCAGCCCTGAGGAAGTCGTTTGGGTTAATCCCTATAGCGACGAAACGCATTGGGAGTGGAACACTTTACTGAAAATTAGGAGAGTGGAAGACTTTACTGAAAATTAAAGAAGAGCAGAAGCCCAAAAGAATATTGTCCTTTTTTGCTTTACTGTTATACTGTGTCTTTAACATTTGGCGTGTGCATCAACATGAGTAAATACTCTAGGTCTAATATTTTGGCCAACCTCACTAAGAGGTTGGTCTCCTCATTGAGACTGTCCTAAATGGACTCAGAAGCACCAGACCCACCTGTGTGGGATCTAGGTGCAGTGAGTTGTATTCTTGGAGTCAGGGACACAGGGGCCCTCTCCTCCCTAAGAAGTGAGGGGGTTAGATGTGATCTTCATCCCCTACATCTTCTTTCCCATCTGAGACGTCCTCACCTTGCTCGGAAGGGTGGTCCTTAGCATACACTGCCGACAGCTCCTTGAGCTTTTGTTTGGAGGGGTGGGACCCAGTGACAATGTTTTTAAGTTTGCATATAGACCATAACTTCCTAAGGCCTAAGTGGACATAAAGGGTGAGGTCGAGCTCCTCAACCATGTTCTCTATGCCATTTGGTATGTTTTCACTAACAATTGGGTTCTTGTTAAGAGACATTCTGAAAAAAACGAAACCGTCTTACCCCTAAATATGGAGAGTTTTTATTTCTTTAAAACATTCTAAAGGGACTTAACCAAGGCCCTAACAAGACTTTTAGTAATTTTGAAAAAGAATTGTCAATTCAAAAAAATCGGAATTCTAAAGACAATTAAGGAGTTCTGTCATGCAATCAGCTGTTGACCAAGTCAGTCCAACAAATGGAATGTTCTAGACCCACGCTGATCCACCAATGTAGGAAGCTGGCTCTGTATATACTATACCAAAGTAAGGTATAGTATGCACAGAGTCCAGTGGATCCCGAAAGGCTTACAGAGGTAAAAGCAGATAACAACTTACCCACTATTTGTGGTAATGTGAGTGAGCAGTAAGGCTAGTGTTAAGCATTTATTATACACACGAGGATGTTTTCACACACTCAAAGACTGAACTCTGACCAATTGTTTTGTATTAAAATATTTCATTGTTGTAATTTGAAGCTCCCCTGCCACTGATGGCTCTTCCTGACCTAGGGGAGGTGTGACCACCTGCGCCCAGGAAAGGCTTCGTTTCTGGACTCAGGGAGCGAAGTCTCCCATCCCAGGGGTCCAGAAACATGTCTTGTGATGGCAGGCTGGTGATTCTTGGTGAGCTTATGTTATATTAGTGAACCAAAAGATTTATGAATGTGTCAATACGTGAGGGAGCGACCAATGAATAAGAAGTGAGGACTGATGAGTGAACAGCGAATAGTGAAATGCAAGTGAGCAAATTAATGACGTAGGTATCTTTTGGTGCCACCTGGCTACTTTTATAGCAGCATGACAGGTACAGAAATTAGAAAAAAATCACCTAAAGATTGTATTTATTCCCCCTCTCAATACATATTTAAAACAGTAAATGTAGGAAGAAAACACTTTAACTGTGTTCTATTGCTGCCCTAATGACCCCTGACAGGTAACTAAAGTAAACAAAGTCAGAAAGGCAACGTTAAAAAAGAATACAGATATTTTAATTTCAATTTCTACTTAAGAAACATGTCCTCGCTTTTGCAGAATGTTAAAAGTGAACAGTTCAGATACCCAGTTTGCCTTACTCAGAAATGCGGGAACAATACCTGGTGTATGTAATGAATATGAAGTGAGTGAAGTGAGGGACAGGGATAACCTGGAGAGTGCTGGGTAGGGTCATTCATTTGCCCCAAAGCAAGAGTGACATGAACCAGGACCGATCTCTGTGTCTAAAGCTTCTGTCAATTTTCATGTTCCTCTCTGAGAAGGATGCTTGAAGTGGGGGCTGGGCAGGGAAGCTTTAGGATGTTGGCAACCAAATACAGACACAGGGCATTGTTCTCTCAGAATGTCCGTGTCAGCCTGTGTTTTGGTGGCAGAAGAGTTCAAAAGTTCAACTCAGCTGATAGAGATACCACTGAATGTGTATGCCCTCTTTCAGCCAGACTGCTGGATAAACCCTCCTTACAAGCAAAATACTTCTACAGCCTTCAATTGGTTCAGCCTCATTCAGACATGTCAACATTTTAAAAGCGGAGATTTTAAAAACAAATTAGGGGGAATGTATTTTGCCAATTGACATACATTAAAGAAGAAGCAATTTCAGGTCGGAAACAGATAAAGCCATTTTGGCTTAAACATTACTAGACTCGAGCTTGAATCAGGAATGTTGGCATGTGTGCTCATTGAAGAGAGTTTAAGTGTTCATATTTATAGGTGGGCAGCTATCGTCACAAAAGCCTTTAACCCTACTCCCCTGAACCATAATAAAGCCAAAAGTGGACACCTGTTGTCTCAATCCAGGGTAGGCAAACAATAGCTGTATTTTGTATGAAGTCATTTCTTAAATAGGAAAGGCCAAGTAAAACAAAGCTGGCCAGGTGATCAATGCAACAGTGCAGTACAGTGAGACACCACACTCCAATAAATTGTATCTAATATAACCAAAGGAGCACTGTAATATAGTAACTATTTACTGTTTCATGTGTGACTCTGTATGCTCAATGTGAATTTTATGGCATGACACGGAGGCCAATATTATGCAAATCTCCTTTATTGCGCAGCTCACAGCAGCAACAATGAAGAGATCTAGAACTTCAAAACATTCCAACAGGATATATAGTCCATGACAACGTAGACATCTCCCTTCTTTGTTGCTGCTGCTCACAAGATAAGTACACATTTATCTATTCTTGATCTATACTAGTTTAACTACGTATTTATCTGCCTTTTGAACTATACTAGTTTTGGATTTTTGTGTTGAGCTATAAGGTTGCCTGACGACTGGCTGATTGTTACCCCTTCATCCTTTCTATTAATGCCTGTTTTTTCCTACTGAGTAGGGCTTTTGACTGGCTTCGTGCCTCCCCATAACCTTTCGCCCCTCTTTTGTGCCTTAACTCGCTTCTGACCTACTTTTCGTCAAAACTGTCTCCCTCTATTCTTTCCCTCCGCCTCGTACATCGCTACACAGGGTTTAGAGTTTTTCTCATACCTCGTGTCCCAACCTCGCAATGCCTTAAACTGTCCTCGGAGGGAGACTCTCCATCTCCCTCCGACACTCCTACCGCGCCTTTCCTCGGCTCTTTTAGGCTGAGGACAACCCCTCACACGGGACCGGCGTCTTTCAAACGCCGATCCCGTGCTGAGACTCGCATCGCCCCTCACGCACGCGGATCGGCGCGCTCCCAACGCCAACCCGTTCCAAGCACATCGATGTTTCTCCCGTCTCCGTAGCGACTCTGCGGCCCCTCCCGAAGCCGGGAGGCCGCGCGGGGTTGCTATGGAGACGCATACACGGAGACTCTTTTCTTTTCACCCGATACCTCGCATAACAAGGGCCTTACCGTTTTTTCTTTACCGGATGCCCCTCAATCTTCAAGGACTCGTTTCCGAGTCATCTCACGATCTAAAGCTTTCCTAATAAAAAAAAAAAAAAAAAAAGGGGACACAACAGTAGACAAAGAGGTAGGACAAACAAACCTCATACTCAATTCAATTGTGAAAATTGAAGAAGGACTTCCATAGCATTACAGCTATCCCAATCGAGGAAAGTCCCTTAGCACACAATCTCTGTTACCATAACAACCGGCACCCATTGTCTCATTGCTACTTGACAGTTGCTCTTGCCATTACTACTTGACAGTTGCTTTCCTCATCTTAGCTATGTCCTCAGATCCCTCATCGAATACTATGGCTGATAAACTAGAGGGACTCATTAATAAAGCCATAGATAAAGTTATGGGGTCACTGGATGACACCATTAACAAAAAATTTGAAGACCTATCTAAAAAAGGATGGCCATCCACAAGCTCTCAGGAAGAGACCGGAAATATTATACCGACGCAAAGAAAAAGACAGCTCATATCTAACCCCACCAAAGGTAACAAAAAACAGAGGAGCTCCAACCCTACCCTCTTGACCTCACGCTTTGGCGGTGACAATGACAGTGCCCCGGGCACAACGGATGGGCGGTGCAAAGGCCTTAACCTTCCTATCCACATCGACAGCGATAATGGATTAGAGGATGAGATCGACCTCTCCTATTTCAATTCTGATGAGGAAGGCGAAATCACAGACACTACAGGTGAGGCATCAGGGGCCTCAGGGTCTAAAATGGAAATACTTGACCCCTTCGGGGAGTATATGTTTGATCCTCTCCTTATCAAACACCCCCTCTCTCCAGAATGGGTTCCGTCTCATCATATTGGAGAATACCTCTCCTTCTGGCTGCGCAAAGAAATACCTAAAGAGGTCAGATCTCGACTTAGATCTGAATGCCCTCACCCTTCCCTCCCGGAAAAAATAACTGCGACCCCCGATTTGGACAACAAGGTAGTGGCATTTATCGCCAAAACTGGAAGAGACCCCAGAAGAGGTCTTGACAAAGGTCTTAAATCATGTCAAGATAGACTCTTGGACATTACGGGCTCTCTTACCAAAATTTTTGAATTAGCCGAAGGAGGCTATCTTAATAACACCCCCATAGACCCTAAAGAACTGCGTCAATGGGCGCAAAGAGCGATCTGCCTATTGGGCAATGCAAACACTGCGCTTTCTAACGAAAGGCGAAAGAGTGTTCTACTTAAAATTGACCCAAAGCTGGTCGAATTAGCTAACAAAGAAGGGGGAGCTTCCTCTCAGGGCCTTCTCTTCGGAGATGAATTTATCAAGGAAATGGCCAAATACGTAGGAGTTTTTAACTCCATCCAAAAATCACAAAAAGATATAAAGAGAGTCTTTAATAATAGAGTTTTTACCCGGCCGGGAGGATGTGGGGTCGTTTCCCCGGCCGTGCAAATTTCTCAACAAGACCCTACATGGGACGGGGAACAAGATTCCCACAATCCGTTTTTTCATCCCAGTCATCGTTCTTTCCCCAAAGACAAAGATTCCGCGGAAGAGGCTTCAGAGGGGAAAGAAGACAGAGATCCATCTCTTCAGGTAAGTGCAACCAAAGACCTTTCAGATACCCCTATAAAGGTGGGAGGGAGACTAGCCCTTTTCTCTGGGAACTGGAACATGGTGACTCAAGACCCTTGGGTACTGGACACCGTGAAATGTTTCAAAATAGATTTCATTCACCTACCCCCTCAGGAAACCCTACCTCGGGAAATTTGGTTCTCAGAAAAAGATACCGCCCTCGTGACCCAAGAAGTAAGAGACCTATTCGCCAAAGGTGCGATCCAGGAGGGGTTAGAGATTGGCTTTGTCAGCAATATCTTTCTAGTAGAAAAGAAAGACAAAAAGATGAGACCCGTCATAAATCTAAAAGACTTAAACCAATGGGTGGTCTACCGCCATTTCAAGATGGAAGGAATTCACCTTCTCAGGGATGTCTTGAGGAAAGGGGATTGGCTTACTCGCCTAGATCTCAAGGATGCATACCTAACCATCCCCATTTGGCCCCCTCATCAAAAGTTCCTCCAATTCCTTTGGGAAGGAAAACTATGGCAATTCTCCAGTCTTCCTTTCGGAGTTTCTTCAGCCCCTTGGTGCTTCACCAAGGTCCTTCGCCCAATAGCTGGCTGGCTCAGAAGCAAAGGAGTAAGGCTAATCCTCTACCTGGACGATATTTTAATAATGGCTCAGTCCAAAGAGGTTGCTTCCCAACACACAAGTCTTGCCATAAACATTTTGGAACATCTGGGATTCGTTATAAATGTCAAAAATCGCTTACAACTCCAAGCCAAGAGACACAGTTCCTGGGTTTCTCGGTAAATACAGTCCTTGCAGAGTTAAAACTCCCAGGAGAAAAGGTAAGGAAACTCAGGAAGGAGTTAAGGAAAATTCTAAAGATTCACCACTTCCCTCTCAGGAGTCTAGCGAGGATTCTGGGCTTATTGTCCTCGACTATCCAAGCTATCTATCCGGGTCCACTTCACTATCGGGCCCTTCAGAGACTCAAAGCCAGAGCCCTCAGGACGAATCCATCTTACTCCCAATCAGTTTCCCTGGATCAAGATTCCAGAAAAGAAATACTCTGGTGGTTGAGGAATGCCGAAGCATGGAACGGGAGAGCAATTTTCGGGCAGGATCCGGACCTAGTAATAGAGTCGGATGCCAGCCTAGAGGGTTGGGGTGCCACATGTGGCAACTCTTCAACGGGGGGACTTTGGATGCCCCGAGAGAAGGATCTTCACATCAACTGCCTAGAACTATTGGCAGGATCCTTTGCAATCCAGAGCTTCACCAAGAACATGATGAAATGTTCAGTCATGCTTCGCATGGACAACGTATCGGCTGTGAGATACGTGAACAAAATGGGAGGTCCTCATTCCAAAGGTCTATCCGATTTAGCCAAGAATTTTTGGGCGTACTGCCTCAAGAAAGGCATTTCAGTCATTGCAGAACATATTCCGGGTTTGAACAATGGGGTAGCAGACTGGTTCTCAAGGAATTTCAAGGATTCCAGCAACTGGAGACTCAACAGGGAAACCTTCTTGAAGATCCAATCGTTGTGGGGTCCATTTGGAATAGACCTGTTTGCAGACAGAGCCAACACTCCGCAAGTTTTTCAGTTGGAGACCAGATCCCATGGCCTTGGGGATAGACGCCTTCCTCTAGAACTGGCTTGGTTTGAGACCCTATGCATTCCCGCCTTTTGCCATACTCCCACGTCTTCTTCTTCAAACTCAGAGAAACAAGGAAATAGTGGTAGTTATAACCCCCCTATGGAGATCCCAGGCCTGGTTCCCCATCATGTTGGAAATGAGTGTGGATTTTCCAATTCTCATTCCTTCCTTCGAAGAAATAATCACAGATCCTCAGGGAGAATGTCACCCCCTTGTTCTTCAAGGTCTCATGTCACTGATGGCATGGAGGATTTCAGGAGACAATGGCAGCTCCCGGGACTTTCGGAGAGCGCTTTCAGACTCATGTCTGAATCCTGGGCACCTGGAACAAGGAAGGCTTATAGATTGGCTTGGCGTAAATGGGTTTGTTGGTGCCTTCGACGGAATTACGATCCCATTTCAACTGATGTAGTCCAAGTTCTCAACTTCTTGGCTGAAATCTTCGCGTCAGGTCTGGCATATCGAACCGTTAACATCTATAGGTCAGCCATCGCAGCTGGCCATTGCTTAATAGATGGTATCTCTGTAGGCCAAAACTTATTAACTAAAAAACTTATGAGAAGTATGCGGGTTTTAAACCCACCTTTACCCAAATACTCTAGTTTATGGGACGTTAGGGTTGTCCTTAGATTAATCATTGATTGGGGTGAAAACTCAACTCTCTCACTTAAAAAACTATCCTATAAACTGACTGTCTTACTGTGCCTTGTTTCATTCAGGCGTACGTCTGATGTTAAAGCATTAGATATCTCTTCCAGGGCTTACCAACCTGAGGGAGTTTGTTTTTTCCTTAAAAGACGAACTAAGACTATGTCTTCTTCTGTATTCTATCCCGTTTTTCCTGAGAATGAAACTTTGTGTGTGGTTAAGTGTTTGTTAGAATATGAAAAAAGAACATCAAACTTAAGAGGCATTGTCGATCAATTGTTAATATCCCACAGGTTTCCTCATAAAGCAGTCTCTTCCCCCACTTTAGCTAGATGGGTTAAGGATGTTATGAAAGAAGCAGGGATTGACATCTCTTTTTTTGGGGCCCACTCTCTTAGAGGAGCTTCAGCTTCAAAAGCCTTTATGCTGGGTGGTAGCCTTCAAGATATCCTTAAAGCTGCGGATTGGTCAAATGAGTCCATTTTCAAAAAATGTTACTTTAAACCTGTTTCAAATGTTATTGATAATGTCTTGAACACACTTTAAACTTGCATAATATTGGCCTCCGTGTCATGCCATAAAATTTAGATTTTTCACAGCCTGCTGGGCAGAAAATCTAGATTTTATTAAGGACACGGAGGCTAAGATTATCCCTCCTCTACTGTTCCCTCCCTGGGAATATAATTTATTTGTTCTTCTGTCTTTTCAGATTAGAATGTTCAAGAGAACTTCCGGTTGTCTTCATTAAAGTTACTTCAAGAAGATTATAAAGTTTTTTCTTGTTCGAAGCTATCTTGTTCGCTGCACAAAGAAGGGAGATCTCACGTTGTCATGGACTATATATCCTGTTGGAATGTTTTGAAGTTCTAGATCTCTTCATTGTTGCTGCTGTGAGCTGCGCAATAAAGGAGATTTGCATAATCTTAGCCTCCGTGTCCTTAATAAAATCCAGATTTTCTGCCCAGCAGGCTGTGAAAAATCTAAATTTCCCTATGCCTGTGTGTTTCTCTTTGATTAGCACCATGGAGATAGAATGTCACTGTTCTGTGGATAGCCAGTTGCATCTGGTTCCTGCTCAGTGATGGATGGGACTTTGTATTCTCTGGATTAAACTTGTTCCTGTTTATGATGGAACTCTCCATGGATTTGTTTACTTAATTTTACACTGGCGACGAGCGTGATGAAACCAACTCTGCGTTTCCAGATAGAAGAAGTTTTTATTGGCTTTCATTTACCACTGTTTATGGAGTAGGACACTGTGATTTAAGGATATGTTAACGATTTGTGCAATTGCTGAGCACAATGTACAGTGATTACTTGATTTATTATGCACAAAAGTTTTCCTCTGCACAAGGTTGGAATCTGGGCTTATTCACATTATTTAAATATTGGTACTCCAATTTCGTTATTTATGTTACTTCCAGCCCTGAGGAAGTCGTTTGGGTTAATCCCTATAGCGACGAAACGCATTGGGAGTGGAACACTTTACTGAAAATTAAGAGAGTGGAAGACTTTACTGAAAATTAAAGAAGAACAGAAGCCCAAAAGAATATTGTCCTTTTTTGCTTTACTGTTATACTGTGTCTTTAACATTTGGCGTGTGCATCAACATGAGGAAATACTCTAGGTCTAATATTTTGGCCAACCTCACTTTGAGGTTGATCTCCTCATTGAGGCTGTCCTAAATGGACTCAGAAGCACCAGACCCACCTGTGTGGGATCTAGGTGCAGTGAGTTGTATTCTTGGAGTCAGGGACACAGGGGCCCTCTCCTCCCTAAGAAGTGAGGGGGTTGGATGTGATCTTCATCCCCTACATCTTCTTTCCCATCTGAGACGTCCTCACCTTGCTCGGAAGGGTGGTCCTTAGCATAAACTGCCGACAGCTCCTTGAGCTTTTATTTGGAGGGGTGGGACCCAGTGACAATGTTTTTAAGTTTGCATATAGACCATAACTCCCTAAGGCCTAAGTGGAGATAAAGGGTGAGGTCGAGCTCCTCAACCATGTTCTCTATGCCATTTGGTAGGTTTTCACTAACAATTGGGTTCTTGTTAAGAGACATTCTGAAAAAAACGAAACCGTCTTACCTCTAAATATGGAGAGTTTTTATTTCTTTAAAACATTCTAAAGGGACTTAACCAAGGCCCTAACAAGACTTTTAGTAATTTTGAAAATGAATTGTCAATTCAAAAAAATCGGAATTCTTAAGACAATTAAGGAGTTCTGTCATGCAATCAGCTGTTGACCAAGTCAGTCCAACAAATGCAAAGTTCTAGACCCACGCTGATCCACCAATGTAGGAATCTGGCTCTGTATATACTATACCAAAGTAAGGTATAGTATGCACAGCGTCCAGTGGATCCCGAAAGGCTTACATGGGTAAAAGCAGATAACAACTTACCCTCTATTTGTGGTAATGTGAGCGAGCAGTAAGGCTAGTGTTAAGCATTTATTATACACATGAGGATGTTTTCACACACTCAAAGACTGAACTCTGACCAATTGTTTTGTATTAAAATATTTCATTGTTGTAATTTGAAGCTCCCCTGCCACTGATGGCTCTTCCTGACCTAGGGGAGGTGTGACCACCTGCGCCCAGGAAAGGCTTCGTTTCTGGACTCAGGGAGCGAAGTCTCCCATCCCAGGGGTCCAGAAACATGTCTTGTGATGGCAGGCTGGTGATTCTTAGTGAGCTTATGTTATATTAGTGAACCAAAAGATTTATGAATGTGTCAATACGTGAGGGAGCGACCAATGAATAAGAAGTGAGGACTGATGAGTGAACAGCGAATAGTGAAATGCAAGTGAGCAAATTAATGACGTAGGTATCTTTTGGTGCCACCTGGCTACTTTTATAGCAGCATGACAGGTACAGAAATTAGAAAAAAATCACCTAAAGATTGTATTTATTCCCCCTCTCAATACATACTTAATACAGTAAATGTAGGAAGAAAACACTTTAACTGTGTTCTATTGCTGCCCTAATGACCACTGACAGGTAACTAAAGTAAACAAAGACAGAAAGGCAACGTTAAAAAAGAATACAGATATTTTCATTTCAATTTCTACTTAAGAAACATGTCCTCGCTTTTGCAGAATGTTAAAAGTGAACAGTTCAGATACCCAGTTTGCCTCACTCAGAAATGCGGGAACAATACCTGGTGTATGTAATGAATATGAAGTGAGTGAAGTGAGGGACAGGGATAACCTGGAGAGTGCTGGGTAGGGTCATTCATTTGCCCCAAAGCAAGAGTGACATGAACCAGGACCGATCTCTGTGTCTAAAGCTTCTGTCACTTTTCATGTTCCTCTCTGAGAAGGATGCTTGAAGTGGGGGCTGGGCAGGGAAGCTTTAGGATGTTGGCAACCAAATACAGACACAGGGCATTGTTCTCTCAGAATGTCCGTGTCAGCCTGTGTTTTGGTGGCAGAAGAGTTCAAAAGTTCAACTCAGCTGATAGAGATACCACTGAATGTGTGTGCCCTCTTTCAGCCAGACTGCTGGATAAACTGCATATTACGTTTTGTCAATAACTGAACCCTCCTTACAAGCAAAATACTTCTACAGCCTTCAACTGGTTCAGCCTCATTCAGACATGTCAATATTTTAAAAGCAGAGATTTTAAAAACAAATTAGGGGGAATGTATTTTGCCAATTGACATACATTAAAGAAGAAGCAATTTCAAGTCGGAAACAGATAAAGCCATTTTAGCTTAAACATTACTAGTCTCGAGCTTGAATCAGGAATGTTGGCATGTGTGCTCATTGAAGAGAGTTTAAGTGTTCATATTTATAGGTGGGCAGCTATCGTCACAAAAGCCTTTAACCCTACTCCCCTGAACCATCATAAAGCCAAAAGTGGACACCTGTTGTCTCAATCCAGGGTAGGCAAACAATAGCTGTATTTGGTATGAAGTCATTTCTTAAATAGGAAAGGCCAAGTAAAACAAAGCTGGCCAGGTGATCAATGCAACAGTGCAGTACAGTGAGAACACCACATTCCAATAAATTGTATCTAATATAACCAAAGGAGCACTGTAATATAGTACCTATTTAGGTGCCGATTCCGATCCTGGAAAAATTTCCCCCGTCCGAATTGAATCGCATTGGGAAAATTCCCCCACACGTCCTCGGGTCGGGAAAAGTCTCCGACACGTCCCCGGACATTTTTACGTACAAATGGGAAAACTGAAGTACGAATGCACAAGTACGATCCGTCCCATCCGTCCGATTGTACAACTGTATGGAAAAAAGACCGTCCGGAGCGAACTCCCATAGCAACCATGGAGATGTCCAAACAAGTGCCCGGTACGCGCCGAACACCCCCCTAGCCCCCCCGTGTGTACGCGCCGTACCCCCAGCCCCATATGTACGGAGTGTACCCCCACCCCCGTATGTACGGAGCGTACCCCCCAGCCCCCCGTATGTACGGAGCATAACCCCCAGCACCCCGTATGTACGGAGCGTACCCCCACCCCCGTATGTACGGAGCGTACCCCCCAGCCCCCCGTATGTACGGAGCATACCCCCCAGCACCCCGTATGTACGGAGCGTACCCCCACCCCCGTATGTACGGAGCGTACCCCCTAGCCCCCCGTATGTACGGAGTGTATCCCCCAGCACCCCGTATGTACGGAGCGTACCCCCCAGCACCCCGTATGTACGGAGCATACCCCCACCCCGTATGTACGGAGCGTACCCCCCAGCCCCCCGTATGTACGGAGCGTACCCCCCAGCACCTCGTATGTACGGAGCGTACCCCCCAGCCCCCCGTATGTACGGAGCGTACCCCCCAGCACCCCGTATGTGTGGAGCGTACCCCCACCCCCGTATGTACGGTGCAGAACCCCAGCGCTACGCAAATTCAAAAAGTCTTAAATTAATTACTTGGGGCATACTATTTCTGAGAGAGGAATAGAACCAAAACAAGAATTGATTGAAGCCATACATAACTTAGCCTCTCCATCTAATAAAGATGAATTAATGAAATTCCTGGGTATAGCCGAATACTACAGCAAATTTGTGCGTGGGTTTGCTGAAAAAAGTGTTAATATGAGGACCCTTTTATGCAAAGGGGTTGATTTTGTATGGTCTTCGCAATGCGAAGAGGAATTTAACAATTTAAAGGCACATTTAAAAGACACTCCAAAGTTGAGAAGTTTTTACCCCGCGTTGAAGACTATCTTAATTACAGATGCAAGCATGAAGGGTCTTGGGGCGGTACTCCAGCAAGAAAAAGGGGATGAGGTGAACGTGATTCTATTTCTTTCTAGGAGTCTAAAAGGGGCAGAACTCAGGTAGCTCTAGCTGTACATTGGGCTACAAAAAAGTTAAAGAACTTACTTTGGGGTTCTAAGTTTAGTGTAAGGACAGACCATAAACCCTTATGCGAGGTTTTTAATAAAAAGGGTATTGATTCTATATCTAGTTGCATATCCAAATGGGTCGTGGCTCTTCAGGCTTATAATTTTGATGTTGAGTACTTACCTGGTGCGTGAAATTGCATTGCAGATACCCTGTCGAGACTTGTGTGTACTGATTTGGATGAGTCTATCGTTGAAGATGACAAGGTCAATGAGTGGGTATGTAACATTGAACACAATGGCATAAAAGAAGAGAAATGGAGAGAGGAGTGTAAGAATGACAGTGTTATGAGAGAGTTATGCACTCTAATAAAAAAGGGGTGGAAAAAAAAAGGAAATGGAGAATTAGAGAAATATTGGAATGTTAGAAATAAATTATCTGAAGTCGATGGCCTCATTTTCAGGGGGTCAAAACGTATTCCTCCTTAAGCTTTTCGTGGAAATTTGATTGAGTTAGCACACACGGGTCATCAAGGAATGTCCAAAACAAAAGAGAGGTTGAGGCTCAATTACTGGTGGCCTGGTGTTGATCTTCAGGTTGAGCGTTCTATCAGGGAGTGTATACCTTGCGCTCTTAGTGAAAAAAGTCTGAAGCCAAGGGTGCAACCCATGGTTATCAAGGAGCGCCCTGAAGGTCTATGGCAAGAATTAGCTTTGGACATAATAGGTCCAGTCACTGGTGATGGGGGTGAGACATATGTGTTTGTATTGATTGGCATGTATTCTAGGTGGCCAGAAATTAAGTTGACTAGATCCGTCGATTCCAAACATGTTATTTCTTTCTTAAAGGAAAGTTTTGCAAGGGAAGGTCTACCTGGTTGTTTATTAACGGACACTGGTGTTCAATTTGTTTCTGGTGAGATGGAAAAGTTTTTAGAAAAATGTTCCATAAAGCATAAAAGATGTTTGCTCTACCATCCAGAAACGAATGGCATGGTGGAACGCTTTGTTCGTGTGCTTAAAGAAACAATTTCTTTGTCAAAACAGAATGGTTTAGATTGGAAAAAAGAGTTAGACAAAAAGGTTGAAGTTTATAGATTTACTCCCCATGCCACGACAGGGCGTACACCTTTTGATCTTCTTAAAGCAAGACATCCCAACACTCTTGTGGCGCCTTTCTGGGTCAATTATATGGTTTCTAAAAAGGAGAGTATATCTGAGGATGGAGGTTGGAAACGTAAAGAAAAGGATAAAATTGAAGCTCGCAAACAGAATTATGATCTCAGGAAAGCAGTTAAAACTACAGTTGTGAATGTTGGTGATTTGGTCATGATCAAAGCTCCACGTGGACGGAAGTCTTCTGGTTGGTTTCGAAAACCTCATAAAGTCATAAAAGTTTTTACTAATGCTATTAAGACTGAAGATTATCGCATACGGAATCTCAATAGGGTTGTTGTTATCAAGAACTCTTCTCTCCTGGAAAATGGTTCCTTGGTTCATCCTACTTTTAATGAGTCTTCTCTTCCACCCAGTCATCTTAAGGAGAGAAGTGTCAGAGTCAAAACCATGCCTACGAAATTCAAAGACTTTATTATGGATAAATAACTTTGGTTTTGTGGAAGGAAGGTATGTAATATAGTACTTATTTAGTGTTTCATGTGTGACTCTGCATGCTCAATGTGAATTTCCCTATGCCTGTGTGTTTCTCTTTGATTAGCACAATGGAGATAGAATGTCACTGTTCTGTGGATAGTCAGTTGCATCTGGCTCCTGCTCACTGATGGATGGGACTTTGTATTCTCTGGATTAAACTTGTTCCTGTTTATATTGGAACTCTCCATGGATTTGTTTACTTAATTTTACTCACACATGTTTTTTCTGACTGGATTTATAAATGAAAAGCATGTTTACAACTATACATTTTGGTTTTCGCCTATGTGAGAATCACACAAACTGGCTGCTATGCTGAGGATAAGGTGTGATGCCACCGCAATACCTAAAATAATATGAATTAAAATGAATGTTTTTGTGAAAATCATGTTATGTATTTGATGGCAACAAAAATATCGTTAATAAAAAGCAAATGATCAGTGACAGAAATGTGATTCAGCTATCATTTGTGAAAGATTAAAGTGTGTTTTCACTGAAAACACTAACCTTTGTTTACTATTCTTTAGACTAAAATTTAAGAATTGAAGCTCACATCTATTTTTAAATTTGTACATGGGTGCACTGAAGAACAGCCTCCATTTTGTGTGAACTGAGACTTAATGCAGTCAGAGTCAGTCCAAGATGGCCGCCCTGCTTAGGGAAATCTCACTGAGGCCACTCTCTTTCTCTCACAGAGAACCAGCATAGCAAAGGAAATGCACGAGGCAAATGAATGCACCAAGGGGGCATAGAAAAAGGATCTAAATAAGGCTCAATAGAAGGGTGGCCAGTAAGCAGGTGAGATTATCAAAAGGGGAGGAGGAGATAATTAGTAAATGTGTAAACAAATGGGCAAAACCTGAGCCAGTGTGATGCAATAAGAAGCTTGGCAATTAGGAGGAAGATTTACAGACACCAAACTGAGCAAAAAAGGCCATGGGATAGTAACAGTGCTGTAGTGACTTCTGCATCTTTCTTTATAGCAATTTCTCATTCTTTGCTTATTAGAATGTTAACATGGTTGTGATGTAATAGAATGCTGCTCAGCTTGAGTTTCAGTTGAGACTTGGGACTGAGCTAAGATGGTCCTGCTCCTGGTGGGGCTCATTATCTACCTAACTTCTGTACAATTACTTATACCTGAATGTACCTTGTACCATCTTACTTCTAATAAATTACTTCTTCAATCAACTACTCGGACCTTCATCATTCAACCTTCACTACATAATTGATGGCGACGAATTGGGCGAACTTTAGCCTACTACTGAGATGGACTTTCTAAATTCAAGCTTCTACAAGGTAATGAACTTCTGAAACGGAGCTTCAAAAATCAAGCTTCAACAAGGTAACAAACTTTTAAGTTTTTCATTCAACTGACTTTCAAGCATACTGGCGAGCCCCACCAGTGACCAACCACCGGTCGCCCTTTTCTTATAAACTGTGCCAGTCCCTGCTACAACTTTCTGCTTAACAGTTCTTGACTGTTTATTTAAGAAGAACACCTGTTACCTTCTAAGTGTGTTTCTTCAAAGCGCAGTTTTCTACAGCAGCGTTCACTTTCCCGCCTGCTTGCTGCCTTATTCAAGTTTGCCTTCCACATTCCTTCTTTGATTCCTACGGTGCTGATTTGGGTGTATTTCATCCTTTTTAACAATTCAGCTTTTCAGCAATTCAGCTAATCTGCAAACACTAGTTTGTCATGATATCAAATCAGTGGTCTCTACTGAACCTTCTAAGTGCCATTATTGAGATGTTTATTTGACTTTCTTAGCAGTAAACAGTTTTAGAACGTGTATCTTAGGTGGAGAAGAATAGTTGTGTCAAGCGCAACATTTACAGTTATCCTGTGGCATGGGTTCAACACATTTTTCAATTCATGTTGGCACTCCTTGTTATATCCTTGTCTTCTTCTTCTCCCTGCTGCTCAGCCTGTGTGTGTGATGTCATCGGAATGTTCATGGATGCATGGTTTGAAGTGTGGTCAGTTTGAGTGAAATGGGCTGAGCAGCTGGATGCTGCTCCCGGTGGGGCCTTCTTTACCATCTATCTTATGACTAATAAACCTACTTAATTATACCTATGGCTAGAGGATTACTTACCTGCGAGAGTACTTTCTTCAATGTAACAGTGGCGACGATTATGAAAGAACGACGCGTGCAGAAACAAGAAATGAAACAAAGAACTACAAAAATGATTTCCAGCTATGCCTGACGATAAGCTTGTCAACGTCCTTGATGCCCCACCGGTGTCTTTTACAACTGACAGCCTACAAAGGTACGTTTTGGGGCGTTGGACATTGTGTGGTTGAATGTCTTGATCTGCCTACAATCAGCCTACATAGTAATAAGCCTGACTACAGCCAGCCTACATCAGCCTACTTTTAAAAGTTTCAGGCATTTAAAATATGTTGATGTGAAGACAACCATCCTGTGTGTGCCTACCTACAAATAAGTTTCATCTTTGCATCTATGTCAACCCACTAGCATGCTGGATCTTAAGAATGGAGAGGTTTAAGTCTACACATCAATAGTTTTTGGCATCGGATTTGGCGTGTCGTTAAAGCTTCAAGCTAACAGACAACTTACAGAATTAAAACATTTGACTCTCTTCACTTTGAAACCCCCAACAATTGCAAGTAGCGAAGAATTTTTGAAATGTTATGATCAGGGGTTAAATTTCGAGCCTGATGTACCCTGTTGGCAATGTGATATGCAGACCTCTGTGTGAACTTGTGAGGCACAATTTGAAGTCGTTAAACTGCAGTCTGCGTTAATTACCCTGATGTCAATGTGATATACGGACCTCTGTGTGAACTTGTGAGGCACAATTGGAAGTGGTCAAACTGCAGTCTGCGTTAATTTAAAGTTTCATATGTAGGCAAAGATCAGTTTGTGTGAGCCCCGATGTGGTGTGCTCAAATTCCAAGGATTTGTGTGACATTTACGAAGAAATATTGGCCTAATTGTTGTGACATCGTCTCAACCGCACCCTTTGAATTTCTAATGGCAGTTACCTGTGGAGCGAGCTCTGGCACGCGTGCAGTCTACCATTCTGCTTTTGGAGCGTGTACCTTTGGGTGTCGAATTGTTGGTGTTGTCCACCTGACGTAATTGGTGCAGTCGCCCGTCGACGCTAAGATGCACGTTGCGTGATGACGCTTCTGGCAGCCATTTTTTTATCTACATAAAAAAAAAAAAACTTTATCGATGCGAATTCAAGACACACATACTTGGAGAACTTCGTCCGGGAAAAGTTGACGTAATCAGCACCACCTGTGTGTGCCAAACCGTGTGAGCTGCAAAGTATGCCCACTGAACAATTTGTACTGTAATGAGTGCTGCACCGATGTACTTCAGCCTCAAAGTTTTGCTGCAAAGGAAATTGATGCAATATGTGGAGTGTAAAGAGAAACAGGACAAGGTGCTTTTGTTAAGTTGGTTTTACCTATGAGATCGCAATACAATTAACTTATCTTCTAATGATGCATTGCCCTTGTGTGAAACAGTTTCATTATCAAATTTTTGACAACACTGCCATCTTCTGGATTTGGATGGATCCTACTGAGTATTGTTTTAACGTGTTTTACTGGTGGGGATTTAATTCGAGCAACTTTTTCAGCGACGACAACGGTGACTACTTTCTGTTATTTTAGTTTATTGTGTTGATAGTTATGGTGCATAACAAAGAGGAAAATATGCACTGTTAATGTATATTGTACTGTGGTAAAGTCTTGCAAGAGCTATTTAATGTGAATTTGATCATTTCATGTTTTGGCAGTGGTTTGATCAATCACCAAATATTTATTGGCATTGGCAACCTCTGCGATTTACAGTTTAAGTATTTTCTAAGTTATGCGTGAGTGCAGATTTGTAATAACACTGGCATTGTTTAATATCCTAGTACCATGATGTTCGTGCTTGGTTTAATTGGTTAGCGTGGGCATCTGTATTTGACGGGTCACAATCTTTTTATTTTGTTTTATGTTGGGTGTCAGTTACCTTTTAAAGTTTGTCTAGGCGTGCGTTTCAGGGAGTCAAGTATTCCGTGAGCGCTGGGGAGTCATGTACCCCTTAAAGTGGTTTTGCCTAGGCGTTGGTTTTAAGTGTCAAATACCCTTTAAAGTGTTTTGTCTAGGCGTGCGTTCTGGGAGTCAGGTATCCTGTGAGCGCTGGGGAGTCATGTACCCCTTAAAGTGGTTTTGCCTAGGTATTGCTTTCAGGGGTTAAATACCCTTTAAAGTAAGTTATGTGTTGTCTAGGCATGCGTTTTTGGGAGTTAGGTATCCTGTGAACGCTGGGGAGTCATGTACCCCTTAAAGCGTGTGTTGCCTAGGCGTTGGTTTCGGGGGTTATATTCCCTTTTAAAGTGTGTTATGTGTTGTCTGGCAGTGGCGATGCATCCATTAAGGGCGCTGGGGCGTTCCCCACAAGCCGCCCGCACCGGCAGCTCCCTCGGCGTCAATCATGTCAGTCACAGTCAGCAGACAGCATGAACTCGGACTGCCCACCCCCTTCAGATTCTGAAGGGGGAGGGCGGTCCGACGTCATGCTGCTGAGTGACTGACATGCAGCAGACCAGGGGTGGCGCAGAGAGCACAGCAGGCAGCAGTGCGCATTCTGGGTGAAGGAGGCGAATTTTCGCTCCGTGCCCAGTCATGCGCACTACTGTCTGCTGTGGCTGGCGCATGCCCATTAGGAGAGCGAGGGTTGAGCAGAGGCTCAAACCTCGGTCTCCTAATGGGCAGGCGGGCAGTGAGTCACCCTGCTCTAAGCCAATGCTGGTGCTTCTGGAGCAGCGTCAGTATTGGCTTAGAGGGGTTGCCAACCAGTGCTGTGCCTGTTCCTTAGAAGAGGCGCCAACGGGACCCGGCCGAGAAGCTGAGAGGCGCCGCGCGGACCTGGTCTGGTAAGATTAGTAGTGAGAGGTCATTATTATCGCCAGTAGATGGAATTATTGACTAAAAAAACCTGACAGGCTGGGGGATTTTCTGTAGTTGGAAATTTCGACATGAGGGTGGGAACGTGGGTGTTTTCCGGACGCCACTAGAGGGTTGCTGAAAATTGGCACGGTAGCGAGCGCCCAAAAACTGGTAAATCTGTGGGCATTCACACAAACTCTAGAAAACTTTTATATTGATTTTCCGCAGATACACTCCGTGCCACTGTCGTAAGGTAAAATGATGCCCCCCCCCTGCAGAATGTGACACATATTCATTGGCCTTGGGTGGAATGGGCCCCCTCTGGACGTTGTGGGGGCCTCAGGCGCCCCAGGGGCTGCAGGGGCCTGTGGTACACCCCCGCTCAGTGCCAGTAAAGTTTGGGGTAAGGGTGAAACATGGTTTTGTAAAGCACACTCACACTCCTTTATTTTCTTGGGTTTAGGTGATTTGGTTTTCAGAGCTGCAAAACTATGCGGAGAAAAAACAGAAGAAAACACATGTGCAAATGAACATTTTGGCAATGTTTACTCTTGTGGATAGTCCTCCTTGCAGACACTATGCAGGATGCAGGCATACATCCAGGGCAGTGGGCATATGCCTGGAATTTGGAAATTTCAGATTTACATAGATTGCCACAAGCGCTACTCGTTTTTTTGGTCAGTCTCCAAAAATACTTGCAAGGCAGAAGTAAAACTCCAATATAGATTTCCACATATCACTGGGTTGTCTTTCGACATCTCTCTTTCCATTACATACCCTCCTCTCTTCATTCCACTAATGCTAACCCTAGGTAGGTAAGCCACTCTTGGAACAGCTAGAAAACTGAAAACTAAACAGAGACTGAAACAATATGTGGAATAAGCTGCTTCAAAGAAAATGTCTTTTGATTCAATTTGCTTCTAGAAAACAGTGATTGAAATCTAATGATGTCCATTTAAATCTATGAAGTCTTTTGGTGGATTTTAGTTTAGAAACGACTCTACTGTTTTTTGCTGGGCATGCTTCCGGTTTGTCTGCCCCATGCACTTCAACAGTCTGATACAGACCAGAACCTTCACTCGCACATGGCAGAAAGCATTTGCACCCAGTTAACATCGCTCTTTTAAAGGGTCGCCATCAACTGACACAGGTCCTTCTTAGAATTGGCACCACTGGGTAGAAACAATTGTCCATCGAGGCAGATGGCAGGGAATTAAAGCACTAGCCCATACTTTGCCATCGAGTTTTCCATTGCATGGCACGTTGATCCTGTAACATGTAAATCATTTCTCTTTCAGAAGAAAGAATGGCATGGCACCTTAGCTTTCATTTTTAAATTGTAACCCCCCCCCCCCCCCCCCCCCACCCCCGGCGACCTCCTCCCCTCTCCCGCTAGTATTGCGAGTAGTGAAGTGGAAGTACATCCATGTTCTGCCTCTAGAAGGTTTTGTGTTTCACACATGCACAATGTGATGGCGGCACTGATTAGAGAGTCAATGTAGAAGTTCACACCTGAGTGCCCGGGCCGTAGCACTGAATTGTTGCTTGTTTGTCGGGTCATTACTAGCGTTTATAGACGTGGGAATATTGGCACCAGCCAGCTTTATTGACGTCTTGTCAAAGGCACTCGGGGACATCTCTTTGATGTATTTATGTGTTTAAGAATCCTTTTAGCACGTTGACCAATTTCAGATTTAAACCCTCCTTTTAGGGTCGTGGTTGTTTGTCTTTGTCAGTGTCTTTTATTCACCTAACAAGGGGCACATCTAAACGCGTGTGCATGATGGAGCGAGTGACAGAGAAGGAAAACAAAAGTGAGGTGCGAAAGAAATGAATCATAACTAAACCAAAGCGAAACCAAAAGTATCAGTTCAGAACAAAGTGTGGTAAGAACCAGAAAAGAAATGTTAAAAGCACAGAAGAAACTTCATTGCACGTTATTTTTTCACCATTTGCTGCGTGCCGGTCCTGCATTGTTTTTGCGCAGAGCAGTCAACCCTTGAGTACAAAAAGGATCATAAAAGAACAATTAATATAAAGCACTCAGAACTAATTCGGTTGTTTCCAAAAACTCCAAAGGGCAAGATTTGCGTCAGCTATGCGTTTGTGCTGAACTGGTTGGTGTGGCGCCAAGTAACCGTTGGTAGGTCGAGTAAAGCTTATTTTCCATTGTACCAAAAGCATTTTGTGATTCACAAAGCCTGCTTAGAACAAGCATTGGCATAGCCAATAGGTCTCGCTTTTGGGACCTTATAAGGATTTAGTTATGCAGCACAATAGCCTTGGTGCAACAACATCAACTGTTGCATGGCTGAAACACTTATAAGGTCTCAAAGGCGAGACCTATTGGCTATGCTAATGCTTGTTTAAAAATCCTCCTGTGGTGAGAACCCCTTTGAACTCTCATGACGACGGTCAGGCTCGCTCGCGGCACGATACTTACCTCTAACGTTTACGCCCTACCACTTTCATAAGTCACCAGCCGCCACTGTTGTCTGGGCGTGCGTTTCTGGGAGTTAGGTATCCTGTGAGCGCTGGGGAGTCATGTACCCCTTAAAGTGTGTGTTGCCTAGGAGTGTGTTTCGGGGAGTCGCGTACCCTGTGCGTTGGGGGTCATGTACCCTTTAAAGTTGTGTTTTGCTTTGACATATGTTTGAATAGTTATTTAACTTATGTGTTTTAAGGAGTTGTATACCCCATGCTGTGTGTTGCTTGGTTTAGAAATGCTGAGTTCCTGTCCTTGTTATTCTTAGGGGCGCCATTTCTTTTAGCTGCGGTTCCCTGTTTATCATTTTTTGTGCTGGTCTGGCCAACTTGCATGATTGGTGATATTTTGGGTATTTTTGGTTTGGATGAGGGATGGTGGTTAGGTGATGTCCTTGTGTGTCAGCTTAATTTGTTGAATTGTATGGTCTTATGGTGTTTTTGTATTAGTTAATATCGGATGAGTCGTCATGTGGGGTTTCTGCATTGAGTTGTTGGTTTGTATTGTCAAGTGATGTTTTTACATTGGTTATTGTCGGATGAGTGGTTGTGTGAGGTTTTTGCATTAAAGTGTTGGATTGTATTGTCATGTATTGTTTTTGCATTGGGTTGTGCTAGGTGAAATTGTGCCGCTCTTCATGTTTTGTGTGAGAGGTGTCGTTCTATCTTTCTTTTGAATTTAGTGTGAGTGGTGTTTTGTTATGTGGTGTGATACAATAATCATACCGTTTTAAGTTATTCACCGCGGTTTGAGTTCTTATATTGTGCTGTATTGCTATTTCAAAATGTTATGTATAGTTATTCATACATTCTCGTTATTGCTTATTTGTAATCCTGACCTTGTCATCGTCAGGACTTACTGTGTTATTTTCTCTTGTATTCTTTTGTTTTCATTGTTTAAAGGAGGGACATGTGTTATATCCTTGTCTTCTTCTTCTCCCTGCTGCTCAGCCTGTGTGTGTGATGTCATCGGAATGTTCGTGGATGCATGGTTTGAAGTGTGGTCAGTTTGAGTGAGATGGGCTGAGCAGCTGGATGCTGCTCCCGGTGGGGTCTTCTTTACCATCTATCTTAAGACTAATAAACCGACTTAATTATACCTACGGCTCCTGGATTACTTACCTGGAAGAGTACTTTCTTCAATGCAACACTCCTAGCTGTGAAAGTTTCAATGACAGTTTAACTGTATACTCACTGTCACGTCCTCCGTGGCGACCGCTGCACACTCCCTGAAAGGACGACCGTACCGCGCTTGGTGGACGAGAGCCGCGCTCCATCTCCGCGAGATGCGTGAGATCTGGAGGGGCTCTCTGGTACACTACGATTCCCGGCATCCTTGTCTGCACGTATGCGCAGGAGACAACGCTGCGCGGATCCGCCCGGCTACGTAAGCCGAGGAAGCAGAAGGAATGGCGCAGATTATTTTGCTTCGAGCTGCTAAGGAGGAGGACGTTCCAACGGCCTTGCTGATTCCATGTTGGCTTTGGTGGGGTAAGGGTGTCGGTGACACCGCCAAGAGTCATATCTTTGTAATTCCCAGTATTCCGGCGTTGTGACTCACGCCGCTAGTGCTGCCTTTGAATCTCTGCCATAGCGGACCTGAGTGACACCGCCAAGAGTCATATATTTGTAATTCCCAGTATTCCGGCGTTGTGACTCACGCCGCTAGTGCTGCCTTTGAATCTATGCCATAGCGGACCTGAGTGACACCGCCAAGAGTCATACCGGTGTACTTACCAGTACTTCGGCATTGAGACTCACAGCGCTAGTGCTTTTCTTTTGACAATTGGCCACAGCAGAACTGAGTGCCACCGCCACGAGTCATTACTTGCTCATTATCGTCTTACGGCCCTGTTGGGTAACAGCGCCGGATAGAATCCAGGGCTGACACATACATTGCTGCTATTCCTCATGTATGGCAACGAAAGCGCCTTGGTATAACCTAGACTTTAACTCGAGGAACCAGTACCAGGTGGTATATCACCATTCTACGATTTCCTGCAACTTGTCTGCCAGACATCAGTTCTCCATCTTATTGGTTTAATTTCTGTGTGTATTGTTTCGTCATAGCAGGGGATGTAAGAGAGGTGCTGAACATATTGCGTAATTCCTTCTTCCCTTGTGAGGCCCACAGTCGCACTGGTTATGGTGGGTAAGGAGCACATGTTATGCGATTATGTGGCAACAGTATAGAGGAAGATCATTGCTGATAATGTTTATGTAATCCACAGTTCTATGCTGTGTATCACGTACAGGTGATACGAACAATCAGACAAGCATCCCATATATCTTAGAGGGTCAGATGATGAAACAATCGTCCTTCTAGTTGTAGATGCTATCCTTGAGTTCTTTGTTTTCTTTACAGGTATACATGTAGACATATATGTATCGTTGTGTACTTCCTGGAAGGAGGGAGCTAACGTATTGAGGTGCAGCGTGTGAAGTGTGTCTTAATCATCGTTTTTCTCCACAGATCTCCCTCCCGCTGTTCCCTTCCTTTCCTTCCCCCGATTGACCCCCTCTAATATCCGTGCTTTTACAGCATATCGGAAATTGAGGTTGTCAATAGGTGGACCCCAATTGAGCAATGAACCGATCCTGAGAGGCCTCCGAGGGACCGTGACAGAATAATCTGCCTACTTAAATATACCTCTCCCGGTCGGTTCGTTGTTACGATGGCCACCTTGGAAAACGTCCTAGTTACCTTAGGGGCACTCCAGCAGGAGATAGCCGACTCCAGGGCGGAGATAGCGGCATCTAGGGCCGAAACTGCAGCCTTGTAAGACACAGTCACTAGATTACAAAGAAACCCATTTGACGCCCAATCAGGTAGAACTTGGGGTGGGAGTACATTTCAGTTTGGATCATCCTCTGTTCCTTCCCCACTTACAGTGGAAATGCCTACACCCATCCCTTTGGCCGCCCCAAGCGGTTTTATGGGGAGGCATCCAAGGTACAAGTCTTTATGACTCAAGTGTTACTACACTTTTCATGTAAACCCAAGGCCTTTCCCACCAATCAGGCTTGGGTGGCTTTTATGATCTCGTACCTAACAGGTGACGCGGCCCAATGGGCAGTACCTTATGTGCGGCGCGACGACCCCCTTCTATACGATTGGGATGCGTTTCGTAAAGAATTCGAGCTTGTGTTCGATCGTAGGGCGGCTTCCTTCTCAGCAGATAGAGAACTGCTGGAACTTAAACAGGGGAATAAGGACTTGGTGGTGTACATCAACACCTTCCAACGTTTGGTAGCCGAAACCCAATGGCCAGAGGAAAAGAGGGCTGCTATATTTTATCAAGGGCTGAGGGAAGACATGAAAGATGTGTTAGCCCAGATAGACCCTCAACCATCCACCTGTATAGATCTTATCAACCTCACATTACGGTTAGATTATCGCATAAGGGAACGCAGAGGGGACAGAAAGAAAGTAGAGCGTCAGCCTATGAGATTTGAGAAAAGTAGGGGGTCAGGAGTGGGGGTGGCCCCGGTATCAGAACCTATGGACATAGGTACCATTCGAGCCCCACTTACGCAAGCGGAAAAAGGGCATTTCGTTAAAGAATGTTTGGCCAAACCTAAAACCAACGTAGGGGCCAAAAGAGTGTCTGGCTTGTCCTTAGAGGTCTTGCCGGAAAACTGATTCACCCAGGGAAAGCAGGAGGGAAGTCCTTGGGTGGGTTGCATATTCCTTCTACCATGAATACCTTAGCATTGTCGTCTCAACATTTGTTTGTAACCATCACTCTTAAAACGCTAGGAGGTTGGCAGACCTGTGAAGCCATGGTTGATTCTGGCGCAACAGGATTGTTTATGGACCTAGGGACTGCCAGGAGTTTAAGGATAGAGTTGATTAGAAAAAACTCACCCGAAGAGGTGTTGGCTGTAGATGGGAAGACTTTAAGCACAGGCCCTATTAGGTACCATTCCGATACCATGCCCATGACTTGCGGGGAAGGGCATACTGAACTTGTATCTTTCAATGTCATCAAAGCCCCGCAGTATGGAGTGATACTAGGCCTGCCCTGGTTGAAATTACACAACCCAACCATCGATTGGAAGAATAACAAGGTGGAGTTTACGAGTTCATGGTGCAGAGAGCATTGTACTAACAACTGGGGGGATATTGCTTGTAGTCAGGGAAGTCCCAACTCAATAGCCACGGCCGCAGAAACTGATGTGAAGTTACCTGCGTGGTATGCAGAATATCAAGATGTGTTCTGTGAGAAATCCGCTGATATCCTCCCCCCTCACCGGCATTATGATTGCCGTATAGACTTAGTCCCCGGGGCAGTTATACCTTGTGGAAGATTATATGCACTCACTGAAGCAGAAAATACTCACTTAAGAGAATACCTAGACAAATACTTGGAGAACGGGTTTATACGCCCTTCACGATCCCCGGCAGCCTCTCCTATTTTCTTTATTCCAAAAGCCAACGGGGAAAAGAGAGCCTGTATAGACTTTAGGGCATTAAACAACGTAACGATCAAAAATAGGTATCCTCTGCCTTTGATATCTGTTCTGTTAGAGCAGGTCAAATCAGCCACAATCTACACTCGCCTTGATTTAAAGGGGGCCTACCACTTGGTACGCGTTTGGGAAGGGGACGAGTGGAAAACCGCCTTTCGGACCCGCTATGGCCTTTACGAATATACCGTGATGCCATTCGGACTGTGCAATGCCCCCGCCGCATTTCAATACTTCGTTAACGAGGTGCTGCGGGAGTATTTGGACAAGTTCGTGGTGGCATATATCGATGATATTTTGATATATTCCTCCACAGAGGAGGAACATAAGGCACATGTGGGGTTGGTGTTTGATGCATTACGACAGAATAAACTATTTTGTAAGCTCAGTAAATGTGAGTTCCACGTGAAAGAAGTGGAATTCTTGGGAGTGATGCTGACACCCTCAGACCAGGTTATGTCAGAAAGAAAGATTAGAGCAGTGAAAGAATGGGCACAACCTACAAATGTTAAAGAAATTCAATGCTTTCTCGGATTTGCGAATTTTTATCGCAGATTCATCAACCAATTCTCTGCGGTAGTGGCTCCCCATACCAAGCTGTTACGAAAAAACGAACCATTTCGGTGGACACCAGAAGCAGAGGCCTCCTTTCAAAGCTTAAAGGATGCTTTTGTTACCGCCCCGGTGTTGATACATCCGGACCCCGAGAGCCCATACATCGTGGAAGCAGATGCCTCCGATGTTGCAGTAGGAGCCATACTCTCACAACGCCATAAGACGACGGGCCAACTTCATCTGGTGGCCTATATGTCCAGGAAATTAAATTTGACCGAAACACGGTATACCATCGCCGAAAAAGAGCTCCTAGCCATAAAAGAAGCCTTTAGCGATTGGAGACACCTGTTATTAGGAGCCAAGCATGTGGTAACTGTATATACCGATCATCGTAACTTGCAGTTTATGAGATCGACTCGGATGTTGTCTCCCTGGCAGTTACGCTGGATGCTATTCTTTTCAGAATTTCACTACCTTGTCACTTACCGACCTGGGGCAGACAATAAAAAAGCAGACGCTCTGTCCCGCAAAGACATCCCTGATGGAACCCAGATAGAACATTCACAGTCAGTTTTGGACCCTCAAAGGGTCATAGGATCACTACAAACTGATACCTTTCTACAAAACGCAATCAAAGGGGTGAAGAATCCTTACTGGAAGAAATGGTTACGGAACCACCCGCAGTGGAAGATAATTAAGGGTCTCCCAATGAAAGGCAAACAGTTGTTAATGCCCAATCCAACCTTAAGGAAAGAGGTCTTCCACTGGTGTCACCACACGCCCAGTGCGGGACATAACGGTATTAAGAAAACCCTAGATCGCATTTCTCGCCAGTTTTGGTGACCAACAGTGGTGGAAGACACCACGGCCATGATTCACCGGTGTGAGACGTGCATGACTGCTAAACCAGAACACGGGAAATCCAAAGGACTGTTACAACCCCTACCGTCACCTTTGGTGCCATGGGAAACCATTTCTATAGATTTTATCGTTGGGTTGCCACTGGATCAAGGATGTACAGCCATCGTGGTATTGGTGGACAGTCTCACCAAGATGGGACACTTTATAGCCTGTGCTAAAAAACCCACGCCAGGACAATTGGCCAAACTGCTTTTGTTTCATGTGATAAGGCTTCATGGCCTTCCTGCAAATATAGTGTCCGACCGGGGCCCCCAATTCACTGCCCGATTTTGGACAGCCTGGTGTAAGGCATTACATATGAAAACGTCCAAAAGTACCAGTTTTCACCCTCAGTCTGATGGGCAAACAGAAAGACTGAATCAGACTCTCAAGCAGTACCTACGGTGCTACGTGGAAAAGAACACCGACGCTTGGGTGGACCTCTTGTGTTTGGCTGAGGTGGCATACAACAGTGCCAAACACCAATCCACCAACTTCACGCCGTTTTACAGTAATTACGGATACCATCCACGCTTTATCTCTTTGATTCAACCTGTAAGCATACCTGAAGTGCCGGAAGCACAAGACCGGGTGAAACACATTCAACAAACCCTACACCTCACTCGTAGAAATTTGGAAAAGGCCAAAGGGATCTACAAAACTAAGGCGGATAAACACAGACAACCCACACCTACCTACAAGGTAGGAGATGCAGTGTGGCTATCGACGAAAAACATTTGATTCCGTCGATATAGTGTGTTTAATCACAAGTTCATTGGGCCTTATAAAATCCTCAAGGTGATCTCACCTTTGGCCATGAAATTGGTACTGCCCAAGGCAATGAAAATACATCCGGTCTTTCATGTGTCCTTATTGAAGCCCTCATATACATCCATAAAAAAGAGACCGGCGCCCGTTTGGATCAATCACGAGCCGGAGTATGAAGTGCAGTCGATTCTGGACTCAAAAATGAGGGGATCCAAATTGTGGTATTTGGTGTCCTTGAAAGGATATGGCACGGACGAGAATTCGTGGGAACCAGCGGTGGACGTGCATGCGCCCCGGTGCGTAAAAGCCTTTTATGAACGTTTTCCCAACAAACCTGGTTCGTGTCAGCGGTCGTTGGGAGAGGGATGTGCTGTCACATCCTCCGTGGCGACCGCTGCACACTCCCTGAAAGGACGACCGTACCGCGCTTGGTGGACGAGAGCCGCGCTCCATCTCCGCGAGATGCGTGAGATCTGGAGGGGCTCTCTGGTACACTACGATTCCCGGCATCCTTGTCTGCACGCGTGGGCAGGAGACAACGCTGCGCGGATCCGCCCGGCTACGTAAGCCGAGGAAGCAGAAGGAATGGCGCAGATTATTTCGCTTCGAGCTGCTGAAGGAGGAGGACGTTCCAACGGCCTTGCAGATTCCTTGTTGGCTTTGGTGGGGTAAGGGTGTCGGTGACACCGCCAAGAGTCATATCTTTGTAATTCCCAGTATTCCGGCGTTGTGACTCACGCCGCTAGTGCTGCCTTTGAATCTCTGCCATAGCGGACCTGAGTGACACCGCCAAGAGTCATATATTTGTAATTCCCAGTATTCCGGCGTTGTGACTCACGCCGCTAGTGCTGCCTTTGAATCTATGCCATAGCGGACCTGAGTGACACCGCCAAGAGTCATACCGGTGTACTTACCAGTACTTCGGCGTTGAGACTCACGCCGCTAGTGCTTTTCTTTTGACAATAGGCCACAGCAGAACTGAGTGCCACCGCCACGAGTCATTACTTGCTCATTATCGTCTTACAGCCCTGTTGGGTAACAGCGCCGGATAGAATCCAGGGCTGACACATACATTGATGCTATTCCTCATGTATGGCAACGAAAGCGCCTTGGTATAACCTAGACTTTAACTCGAGGAACCAGTACCAGGTGGTATATCACCATTCTACGATTTCCTGCAACTTGTCTGCCAGACATCAGTTCTCCATCTTATTGGTTTAATTTCTGTGTGTATTGTTTCGTCATAGCAGGGGATGTAAGAGAGGTGCTGAACATATTGCGTAATTCCTTCTTCCCTTGTGAGGCCCACAGTCGCACTGGTTATGGTGGGTAAGGAGCACATGTTATGCGATTATGTGGCAACAGTATAGAGGAAGATCATTGCTGATAATGTTTATGTAATCCACAGTTCTATGCTGTGTATCACGTACAGGTGATACGAACAATCAGACAAGCATCCCATATATCTTAGAGGGTCAGATGATGAAACAATCGTCCTTCTAGTTGTAGATGCTATCCTTGAGTTCTTTGTTTTCTTTACAGGTATACATGCAGACATATATGTATCGTTGTGTACTTCCTGGAAGGAGGGAGCTAACGTATTGAGGTGCAGTGTGTGAAGTGTGTCTTAATCATCGTTTTTCTCCACAGATCTCCCTCCCCGCTGTTCCCTTCCTTTCCTTCCCCCGATTGACCCCCTCTAATATCCGTGCTTTTACAGCATATCGTAAATTGAGGTTGTCAATAGGTGGACCCCAATTAAGCAACAAACCGATCCTGAGAGGCCTCCGAGGGACCGTGACACTCACAGTTCAAATATGTCACGAGCGCTCCTCTGCCATTTTCAAATACCTCACGTGCTTTCCTTTCTATGCTGCTTCATTGCGTCCATGGAATCTTCATCACTGCTGTTTCTTCATGTTGGTATGCTGCTGCACAGCTGCGTTTGGCGCACGTTCGCGCCTGAAACCACCCTGCTTCAACATGATACTACGTTCCTCCGTCTTAAGTGTGGCACCACCGAAGGACTTTTATATCTATGTTCTTGGTCTTTTGAAGTCTTCCTCTGCCAACCATGTTTTAGTTTCAATAAAGTTCACCACAGCTTCGTTTTCTGCCACTTCTTTAAGCAGGCCATCCTGCAGACTTTCTTCATTATTTCTTATATTTCCACTTTCTGTTTTCACCTCGGAGTACCATCTTTACATATTCAACATATGAGAACGCACTGGAGACCCTTGTTCTGCCTTCAGTGAGGTATTTTCGTCCGACGCATGGTTTTCCTTCAAGAGCACAATTAGTACAATTGTGACATCTAGTGGTTTCCTGCATTCACGCACCTTAATATTAATTTCTGTTAAAAGACATGGGAGCACCGTAACAGTCCATCGGGTTTCACTAAATAGCATGAAGTCGGTGAGTTCATTAATTCTTTCTACATTTCACGCTCATGACAACGGTGACGACCTCATTTATTTTATTTTATTATTTTCACCATGTTTTCACCATATAGTATGTTGCACTTCAGTTCTTCATGATGTTTACTTCATCGGCATGCTCTGCCTATAAGGTACTGTTTTTTCTGTTCTGCGGTACCAGACTTTACCTATGTGCGACAGCGGTGACTACCTTAATTATTTTGTTTAATTATTTTATGGGACATGTACATTATTATACTTGGCATTATGTTCTTCCATGTTTCCTCCTACAGTGCCTTAGTGTTCACTCACTGGACTACAATTCTGAATAATGTATTCATTTATTGATGTGCCTAAGTTTTGAATGTGCCTTTATTGAATTTTCCTATAGCATAGTTAATTATCATTAATTTGTGTTGTTAATTATATTTGTTACAACTCATTGATTTTGTTATGTTTTAAAAAGCTTACTTTTGATCTTAATTCACTTTCAGTAAGCTACTTATGAAAATGTTATGTTTTAATGCTTACTTTTGATTCTTAAATTACTTTTCGTAAGTTGTTCATGCTTTCTACGCATGTTGTGATGATTCATTTAATTTTTCTTTGCAGGTTTCAACGTTCTTTAAATTATATAATTTAAGTTTGTGAAGTTTAACACCTGCATTTCTTTAATGATTTCTTATTTAAACTCATGAGTTTTTCTTCACAGCGGTTTCAGTACACGGAACCCTGTATTTAATTTAATTTATTGCCAGACTTTATTCTGATATGCGCATAATTTCTTATTACTTAATACTGGCAAATTTAAAATTATCTTTTTTTTTTAATTGCTTGGTTGTACTCCTATTTGGTGTAGTTTTCTCACCTTTCTTCTCACTTTTTGTGTTGGAGTTTTCTTTTGAACTCTCCTGTTTGGAGTACTTCTCTTGCTTTTCTTTTCTTAGTGTTTTTGTTTGTTGGTTACTTCTCCACTCTGGTCTGGCCAACTGGTGTGTCTCGACATATCCGTGAACATTTCACTAACCTTCCACTTTTTCTTATAATCTTGTCTGGATTTTCTCATTTTCTGTATTCTTTGTTTTCATGTTGCTCGTTCTTTTGTCATTGAAGGAGAAGATGTGTGCTTTTTATATTCAATATTCATGTCTTCTATCTTGCTCGAGCTTTGTTCCTTTCTTTTTTATTAAACTGTTCTCCTTATCTTGCTCGAGCTTTGTTCCTTTCTTTCTATTAAACTGTTCTCCTTATCTTTGTTAGTATTGCTTATTGTCATTTACTCTTTCCTTTCTTACTACATTCTCTAAGCCTTTGCTTTTTGATCATTTTGTAAAGATAGAAGATGTGTAGTGACTTCTGCATCTTTCTTTATTGCAATTTCTCATTCTTTGCTTATTAAAATGTTAACATGGTTGTGATGTAATAGAATGCTGCTCAGCTTGAGTTTCAGTTGAGACTTGGGGCTGAGCTAAGATGATCCTGCTCCTGGTGGGGCTCATTATCTACCTAACTTCTGTACAATTACTTATACCTGAATGTACCTTGTACCATCTAACTCCTAATAAATTACTTCTTCAAGCAACTACTCGGACCTTCATCATTCAACCTTCACTACAAGTGCCTGACACAACACTTTTAAATTTACTGCATATGAAGAACGTTGCACCACTATGTGCAGTGCAGACCTTAACGGGTAAATGACTACAACTGAGACAAAGAAAGGGCATGAAAAAAACAATAAAATGTGTGCATTGCCAGACAATGAGTAAATGGTACAACTGAAAACATACAAAATTGGCACAAAGTGAAGAGATTACCATGGAGATGTCCCGTCTAAACCTGAAACAAGAATGACAACAAAATGCACAGTTTCTGTAATTCTTAATGCCAGGAAACCCTAAAGAGATCAGACTTTTAGGGGTTAAGACACCACTTTGCTTTTAACTACCACAGTTACACAAGGAAAACACTTCTAAGAAGGGGAACACATGTGACAGTGGCATTCACAACGCAACAAAATTAGCACGATCACAGACACCAATTGCCACAACCGTAAACAGGATTATGAATCTGGTAAACAACATATTGTTTAGCAACAATGGAGTATCACTGAGAACTTTGTTTTGGAAAGCTGCTGTATGGCCTTAGCCTGTCTTGCATCTACACTGACCTGCAGCCACAACATTCCCTTAAAAAAACTACTTATTACAATATCCAGGGAAAAACCTTTTGGGGTTGTAAGTATGCAAGGGGCACTCGCACACCAGTTGATTGGTATTTTACATTTCTCATCATGAGTGGTTAAATTGGTGCTGATGTTGTGCCTATTTGTGCCTGAAGCTTATGCTGAATAGACATGAGCTGTCTTGCACAAAGGTGGGAATCCACAGGGACACTTGGAGTTCGTTTTACCAAAAAGTAGAGCGTATCTGTGTGATAAAGACAGCACTCAATATTTGCCTAATCTCTATGTATTGGTGATCATTGCAGAACAATGGATAACAGTGGCCTAGTTAGACCCTCTTGTATGACCTATAACAGGATGCGTTGTTAGGTCTACGATACAGGCTTCAGTGTATCGCCTTTACATCTTTTACATCTACTTCTGCAGCAACAATGATTAGAGGAAAACTAGACTGAGGCCAGCTTGTAGAGGACAGCCAGTTGTGTCTACTTCACATATAGTCAGCGGCAAACTGAGTTCTTGGGTATCTGGTTATGTATGGTTATGCAAAGTACTTCAGTAGCTCTGTCTCCTGAGTCACTTTGATTTTAGACCAGGCTGTTGTAAGCCTGAGCACGATGCTCATGGGGCGGACCTAGCCGAAGAATCACAAGCATGAGTGTAGCTGTATCACGAGTAGGAAGAGAGCCATCTCAACCCGACTGCGGAGCTTGAAGGAGGACGTCTGAAGCAGGGCCCCTAGCACAGAAGAGGAAGTCATCAGCAGATCAACGGGGTGGGTGGGGATAATGTGTAATGCTGCTTACAAACGACCTGGGCAGCAGACGTCACCAATTGATTCATTAAGTAGCAAATGCCTGAAGCTGCCAGTATGAGTAGTTCCTGGCCAGAAAACAGGCTGTGTTTTTATTGGGGATTGTCAATTGGATGGAGCAAGCCAGAGTGGGTTGCAGCTTAGCCATAAACCACTTTCCCATAGGACAGAAGTGCACATCTGGCAGGCCTTGTCCTAATCTGGAGATTTTGTGCTGAAGGGAGGATCACAGAAATCCACAACAGCCCGTGCCACCACGATGAGGGAGGCAGTTCCCATGGAAGGTCCCAGAAACAATGAGGGTGGCCTAAAGCCGAAAGTGGTCTTGATGTTACAATAACAGAGGCTCAACTAGCTCACCTACATGACAGAATAGGATGCACTGTATCATAACTTTGGGAGCAGGGATAAGATGTGAAATAATAGTCATAACTACCACATGAGATTTACTAAAGTAATGTGTGAGGAGTGTAGCTCAGTTGGTAAGGACACTGGTGCTGAGAAGATGGAGAATGGGTTACAACAGGAGGTAAACCAAACTTACACATCTCATGATTTACCATCAAAACACCAACAAATAGGCAAAGATGTTGATTTGACTTAACTGAAACAGTACTTTAATGCGAGCTATTGCCACAAATCATTGACACTATAGATAACTAAAAACAATTGTGGCTTGAGCAGTCTATCATGCAGAGTGCCCTAAAGCCAGTTTCAATTCAAGAAAAAGGGCTGGGAAGCATCAAGAATAGTGTTTTCATGTCACCAACGCCTGCAGGCAGGAGGTTAGGTGTAGCCCTACTCCCCAGAAAACACAGTGAGGGTAAAGGTCATCAACCAGAGACATTTGAGCTACAGGACGAGGGAATACACAGCTGCACTTTGAATAGAAAAGATATGCTTTGCTCATGAAATAAACATGTGAACTTCATGTTTATAATAAATCCAAAGGGCTGACTTGTTTCTTTAGCAGAGATTTTGCACTCCAAATAAAATCAAGACTGGAAAGTCGTTCTAAGGAACAAAGTCTGAGTGGTATTCATCAAACTGCAAGCTAATCTCATTAGAAAAATGCTCTTGGAATATTCAGAACACCTTGGAAAACGTTACTGACAAATCAGAGAACCCAAAACTCTAGCAATTTTGAGAAGGTAGAGATGGAAACTCATCAAAAACTCAGTAACATGCAACTCAAATGCCTCCTTAAGAAATACCATGTGTTTTGCCTAAGATGAGTTTTCACCTGGTTTTTCATCTTAGCTAAACCGTTCAGGATATTTATCTCTCCTACCATTTTTTCTCTCTCTAACAGTATATATCTTTATATCTGTGTATATATATCTCATGTTCCCTCCTAATCTCTCTCTCTCTCACTCACATTCTCTCTCACTCACATTCTCTCTCCCTCTCTCTCACCTAGTCACCTCAGGGAAGCCTACCAGCCTTGACAATGATGGTCAGGTCATTTATATTGTATAGTGAAACTTTGCTTAGGCTGGGATGGGACTACGTCCCCTATCAACCAACCCAGGAAGAGCTCAGGACCGTACATTCTTTAGCCCACACCAACCCAGAAGAGACAGGACCCGTCTTACTTCTTCATAGTCCGGAAGAAGATGTGCTGAGCCACCTTCCTTGGCTCCATCTTTACAGAGGAATCCAACCTAACTCAACCTTAGTAGTATAAATCATGGGGAGGAATAAGCCAGCAGAGGGGGCCCTGTCTCATACACTTACCACTACCGTGAAATGTAATTGTACAGATTGCATGCTCGAAAGGGTGATAGGGGTAGTGAGCACCGAGATCACCCTCTCAGAAAGAAGAATGTCGTTAAATCTAGGCTCTCCTCTCCTTCCAGTCTCTCAACAGAGGCTCATACAGATCTTGAGCTAGCTGCCACCCCATCCCAGGGCCTATTTCCGAGTCTCACATTAAAACCACAATCCCAGGCCCTGGGAGGAGCCACCAGTGTGGAGAATGACAACCATTCCCCTGCCCATACCACTCCCCTACACCCCAAATTCAAAAGGGCCCAAAACAAACAAGCAATGGAACTAAGGCCATGAACCCTGCTTCCTCTAACCAATCAAGTTGCTACCCAGATAAAGCTTTGCAGTGCGACCTGCACCCTCAGTCATTCCCGACCGCGTAAAAACGAGGGTCCTCAAGAACCCCCATCCCTGTACATGTCCATGCTAATAGTAAGCTGTACAGATAGATTTAGAGCTATACTAAGGGCAGGGCTTGCTCCCCAGTAGCTCACCTTGATGCTCTGAACATCCAAATAGAGGCCCTTAGGACTCCTCCTCCCCCAGCGGTAGGAATTAGATCTCCCCCCACTATTGTGCTGTTACATCAAGCTGAGAATGTAAGGCCCAACTCTTTCCCTCTATTGCAAACGCCCCGTCTGCTTGAATCTACAACTTGACTGGGAGCAGCAGGCTTAGTGGGTAATTTGGAGGGACGAGCCCAGGGTCATATAAGGATGCAGTGGATGGAAAGAATAGGCATGTCCAGCACAAATGGCCATTTAAGAAGAGCCAAAGGAACAGATGATGTGCAAAAGGCTGAACAATGCAAACATTTACCCCAGTCACAGGTTGAATCCATTGTTTTTTTTATCACCACGTCACCCCAGTCTGTACCCAGCCATGGTGAATGTTTGAAAATGTTCACATTCTGTCCTTCCTCTTTCTGTTTTGCTTTAGTTACCCTAAGTGCGAAGGGTATGCCCAGGAGTGGGTCCCATGCTCACTGTCCCACTGGATTCAAGCTAGCTGGCTTATATGAGGTGAAACCACAAAACTGGTTCCAGGATGCATGTTTGCATTCCAGGGAGGACATGACCTGGTAATTCGGTCTGGACGGTTCCATGGGGGGCAGGGTCAAGACTGATTTGCATAGGGCGGGGTCCAAACTGATGCGGCTTCGTGAGCAAAAAAAGGTATGGATTAAACCCAGATCTGTGACTGAGGGTGAATGTTTGACCCCGCCCCCCCAAATATCACTCCAGAGTGCACGCCCTACCTTATTGTCCTCCAGAACGTCTGTGAGATACCCCCTGGTGCAATTGAAGATTCCCTGCCCCTGAAAAACAAAACTGCTCACTGGATAAAAACAAATGCGAGATGGTCCCAGGAATCAGCCCAAGAGGTCAAACGTGTAATTATATCCCCTTGGTTAGGCAAACATCCCAATGACTGTTCTGGGGACAGAGTATTAGTTAACTTCAAGCCTCCGCTAATGATAGATTTGCTTCTAGGGCGATTAAGTTCAATGACTTCTGCTTTAGGCCAAATTAAAGTGCTTCCACTAGAGTATTTCTATAGACCAGTTGCTGCGCTCACCTCTATTGGGATACACCCTTCAGTAACCATGGCGAAATAATTTTCAATATAGTCACAAAAAACACTTTTGAACCCCTTTCACTTTTGAAAGTCCAAGATTGACGATGTGTGCAAATGTAACTTGGGGGCATCAGCACATCCCCTAGAGGGGGGAACTACCAGGATAACTCTGGATTCACCAGAATATTAAATCTAGTAGCGTCAAAGGGGGCTCATTGGTACACAGTGGATTCCCCTTCCTCCATAAATTGTGCTATAGATGCATCTGGAGCACCGTCAAAAACAGGATGCCAGCCGAGTGTTCCTGATTCTGACACTGATAATGCCATAACAGGTACTGCCATTTTGACACCAACAAAGGGGAGACACAACTGTTTTGCACCTCTGTCCTCTCCAATAAGTGCATCCCATAGAGAGGCATCTCTGATCTCTGATTCTCCTCAACCTAGCCAAAGCTCCAACTCAGCAGGGACAATCAGAATTCTCTTGTGGAACATTTCCGGTATTAAGTTCAATAGCCACACCAGACTGGACAGAATATAGAGACCAATTCAACGTATGTAAGCTCCAAGAGACATGGGCAATTGAACCTCTGTTGAAATCAGGCTACACCACATATTATGTCAAAGCACTGCCATCTGTTCGAGGCAGGATGTGGCATCAGGGGGCCTTTTGACTTGGGTCAAAATTGATTTAAACCTATGAATCAAAACATTGACTAAGCAGATATTTTGGGGGTAATAACGTATTCCCCAGAGAAGACTTGTATGTATTTGTCTACTGTCTACTGTAGACCCAGAAGCAGAAGTGTGGAATTGTCTAGTGTAAACATCTTGCAACATTCTGTTTGACAGATCAACTCCTAGGATATGGTTATCATAAGTGGAGATTTTACTATGGACTTCAAACTTATAAACAGCTATGATTTAGTGGCGGAGGAAGAAGACGAGAGCTGGGGTATCCCTTCCCTCAGCTCATGATCCTATATCTGGAGCTCAGAGGCTGTCATGCACGTTGTCCGCTTCACGACACTAAAAGGCTGAGTGAATGTAATGGCAGATCTGTATCTGACAAGCTGGGGCACTGACATTTAAGAAAGGTTCTATAAGATCAAAAATTTATAACATCATGACTAGGCTTGTCGGGTGGGAAAGATTGGAGAACTCTGAAGTGGATGAAAGAGAGGAGAGTGACCACTACCCCATACACCTTCACCTCGTGGGTTGTGGTTCCAACAACTACCAAACCCCTGCAGCACCACAAATAATGCCAATAATGGGAAACAATCGTAGGCCCTCAAGTGGCTTCCAATTGTGGGGAATGCGGAGACCATGACAGAGATACATGACGTTTTTGTGAGGGTCCTGTCTCTGCTAAATAGCCTGGAAAATCCTGAGATTTTATCACTGATCCACACAAAGCTGGCAGCATCTTTAATACTGATCTTGACACAAACACCAAAAGAGAACACCCCTGCAAGGGCGCGTAATGTAGATAGTCCTCTTTGGAATGCAAAGGATTGTCGATTGGCAAAAAAAGTACTGGTGAATGCTCTAAAAACAAAATCACCCTGAGGTCCGCATAGCCAAGGACTTATACAGGAAGACAGTAAGAAGTGCAAGGGCCAAGTGGGAGGATGCTAGCTGGAGCGATCTTGTAATGGCTACAAGGTCTAGCATCAATTGTCAGTTTGGAAAATAGTTGCCCATGAGAGCAGGAGTTCCAACTTACAAATAGACTGTCACCTGAATCCTGGGGCTTAGGTAGACCACTACCCTAAGTTATAAGATCAAGCCGCAAACGACCTCATTGCGCCAGCATGCATCCCACCACTCCCAAACTTCAGTCCTTTAGACCTTCACTTCACACTGGAAGAAACCATGATAGCTATCACCGCAATTAAATTGGGCAAGGCCCCAGGAGCAGACAAAATCCCAGGCAAGTTACTGCACCATGATATGTTAGTATGGGGCCCATATTTTAACTGCCTGAGCAATGCAATAGCTGCAGGGGCTCCAACCTCAGATACATGGAAGTGGGTGGAAATTATCTCCATTTACCCAAAAACATGCCAATTCATAAAAATCAGAATTCTAAAGACAATTAGGGAGTTCTATTGTGTGATCAGTTGTTCATAAAACCAGTCCAACGAATGCAAAGTTCTAGACCCCAATGCTGATCCACCAATGTAGGAAGCTGGCTCTGTATATACTATACCAAAGTAAGGTATAGTGTGCACAGAGTCCAGTGGATCCCCAAAGGCTTACAGACGTAAAAGTAGATAACATCTTACTCTCTATTTGTGGTAGTGGGCTTGAGCAGTAAGGCTTTATCAGAGGGTAGTGTTAAGCATTTATTGTACACACTCAGCCAAGCAATGATTTCACCCACTCAAAGACTGAACTCTGACCAATTGTTTTGTATAAAAATATTTCTTTGTTGTATTATATTTTTAGAACCAAGCGAGACTAGGTGCAGGTAAGTAAAAATAGTACTTTCGAATGCAGTTTAACGTAGATACAGGTAGGTCAAATATTGAGAAACTGTTGAAATTAGTTTTTAGATTTCTTTCTCTACTCAGTGTGATATACCTAGATATCACACATTTGACATTTCCTAAATCAAAGGTAAGTAATTAGGTTGTTGTAAATACACAGTTTCTTAGGTTCTCATACAGGTTCCAACTCCACACTTGAAACATTTTTCACAGAAAAGCAGTCAATGCACTCCTATGGAAGAAAATTAATAAAGGTAAGTACTTGGTTGCGGTTGTTGGGTTCTGGGGTTAGAACTAGGGTTTCCACAGGGTCAAGGATGTACTCATAGAACACCATCAGCAGCACTAGGGAGGCCGGGTGCAGAGTGCTGAGGCTCAATGTTATCCAAAGGGGGATAAGGGGCCTCCGGTTGGTGGCTGCTCATCAGCACGCCACTTGGATGTGAGAGCAAACCTCCTAGGGTTTAGCTCAGGGTAAAGGGGGATTTGATTTAGCGCACTAGGTGCGCCCACAGGGGAACAGAGGCGGTCGGGTGCAGGGTACTGGTTTTGGGTTTGGGTGCTCTGTTGTTTTCAAAGGAAGTTGCCGGTTTGGGGTTTTGACTGCAGGCTCGGTCCGGAAGTCTTCCGGGAATAACCAATACCTAAGCAGGTAAGTTGGAGGGCTCAGGAGGTAGGTGCGCCTCAGGGCCTCTTCTTCTGCGTGCAGGGCGGCCGGACACAGGTGGGCCTTTTGAGGCCGTATTTCACCTTACCGGTTCACCCGCGGTTAGGGGCTTATCAGTGCAGAGTCTGCAGGTGACGTTGGGGAGTCCTGGAAGGGACAAACCACGGTGGACTCGGACTCTGGAGCGCTGAGGAACCTCGCTGGGACAGGTGGGCTACTCGGGCCGCAGGTGTTGGGTGCAGTGGTGATTCCAGATGTCAAGTTTCTTTGTCCTCACCAGGCTAGAATTCTTTCTTTGGTGATTCTTTTGAACAGAGCTGCTGTTCAAAGGAGATTCGGTCTTTGTTGAAGGGAGTCAGTCCTCCCAGGGGTTCTGGAGGTTGCTGGCTGCAGGACAAGGCCATTTTTGGCACAGGATCTCAGGAAACTGCAGACGAGCCGGTAGGGCTGGGGCCAAGCCAGTTCTTCTCTTCAGTCTCCTCTGCTGGGTGTCTCCTTTCATCCTTCATCATAGGTTGCGGGAATCTGCCTTCTGGGTTTAAGGCTGCCCCCTAAATACTGTGTTTAGGGGGCGATTTAGAGGTCTGAGGGTCAGTAGCCAATAAAATTCGGACCTTAGGGTGACAACACCCTTGGTGTGCTGATCACACGTGGGTGAGTGGGCACAATTCCTAACACTGATTGGAGAGTGCCTGCTATCTGTAAGATGGCGTGCACTGAAAAGTGAGCTTCACCTTGCCTCTCCACCTGAGGGGTGGGGTTGGCACAAGTGGGCACACCTTCAGAGTTGTTCTAATTTTTTCTGCCTGTCCTCCCACCGAAAAGGGGTGAGACAGGAAGGGGGCATGCTCCTGATAGGAGGAGAGGCTAGGGGTCATGTTACAAAGACGGCAAGGCCTTTGAAGCTCCCCTGCCACAGATGGCTCTTCTTGACCTGGGGAGGTGTGACCACCTCCACCCAGGAAAGGCTTTGTTTCGGGGCCCAGGGGGCCAGAAACATGTCACGTGGTGGCAGGCTGGTGTATACCAGTCAGAGAACCCACCAGAGGCTGATTGTTTTTCAGGGGGCATCTCTAAGATGCTCTCTCAGTGCATGGTATGATAAATCCCACAATGGCATCAGTGTAGGTTTGTTATGCTGAGAAGTTTACTAACAAACTTCCCAGAATTAAGTAAAGCCATTATGGTGCTGTGGAGTTCGTAATGACAAACTTCCAGACCATATAATCTTTATGGCTTTACTGCACTTACAATGTCTAAGAATGGACTTAGACACCGTAGGGCTACAGTGCTCATGCAACTGTACCCTGACCAGTGGTATAGTGCACCCAGATAGAGAGGTGTCTTACCTACACCATAGACAGTGGGTTGCCGGCATGGCACACAAGAATGTGTACCATGTCGACTCTTCACCTTTCTCTGCACCAAAACATGCAGCCTGCAATGGCAGTGTGTGTGTTAGGATACAGGGCCTCTAAGGGTGCCACAATATGTGCTGCAGCCCTTGGAGGCCTTACCTGGTCACAGTGCCCTTGGTACCCATGGTACCTTTTACAAGGGGCTTACCTGTGGCCAGAGATGTGCCAATTGGGGGTACAAAGGTACAGGTTTGGTAAAGAACACAGGCCGCGGAATCTGATTGGCAGGGACCCAAAGCACATCAAGTCAAAGTGCTTCAGAAGTCTGGCAAAACGTGTGGGGGGTTACTGCAACAGAAACCCACTTTCCTACACAAGTCCCCCCACCCCAAAGGCCAGGAGACTCAGCCAAATCCGGGGGAGTCTTCCTAGTCTTTGACGTGAGGCAGAGTAGAGTAAGTGGTTTGAAAGTTGCAGGGTCTACTCTGTCTTACATCCTTCTGTCTAGGTCAGTCCCTTTGGGGAGCTGGCCTACCTCAACAGTTTCAGGACCTAGATCCCAATGCTCCTTTCCTAGCTCTTTAGTATCTTTACCTCATCTTTTTTAGTTTGGGTTCAGAAGTGCCTACCTCTGCAAATTCTAACTTAGCTAAGGCAAGTCCCAGCTTACCCACAGAGGTTACAAACAGCTTGAGTAACCCCACCATGATCAACAGGGTCAGGGGGTAACTTGCTATTTGGCAGAGGACTGGACCACCATGCCAAGGACAGAGTTGTCATGAAGGTTAACACCCAGCAGAGGCAACGGACAGCTGTCAGTGCCCAGAACCACACCTTTAGCTCTTCACTGATAGGTGAAGGGGCTAACTTACAGGCTTCTTTGAGTTCTGGTTGCCTGTCTGCTGTTTTAGGGCAGGGGGCCAGTACACTTTGTAATGAACACTCTTCTTCCACCTCTGTTCTTCCAGCTGAGGAGCCGCCAACTCAGGCTGAACAGTTGCGTGACTAGTCAGGTCTTTTTGTGGGCTAGGGAGGACTTCACCAGTGCCAAATTCGGAGTTCTCCCTTACTGGGATAGAATCTCCCTGGCCCACAGGAACAGTGGCTAACAGTTGCCCACACTGGTCAAGTACCTCTGTTTGGCTCAGACCAACCTCTGGGTAGTCATTCCCAAAGAGAGAATCAAGGGGGAGGTCTTTATTGACTACTACCTTCCTCCAACTAAGGGATCCAGCTATTTCTAGGGGCACTACAGCCACAGGCCTAACAGTGACACCCCCTGGAACAGGCCTTACTCTTTTTGTTTATCCTGGGACATACTGGTTTGAGAGTAACAACCTGTCATGCACCACAGTGTGACTTGTGGCACATGGATCTCTCAGGGTAGTGGCTGGGATTCCATTCACCAGTAGTGTCTACTCCCCTCTGGAATCTCAAACTCACCATTTTGGCCCATTTTTAAGTTGAAGGCTAGGAGGACTTACTCATCTGAGGAACCACTCTCAAAGGCTAAACCGGCAACCCCTTGGAGCTACACTAGGGGATCTGTTTGTAGGACAGCTAGGGTCCTTACTGTGGTGTCCAGTCTTTTGACAGTTGTGACACCATACCATGTTGGGATCCTAACTCTTACCTTGGTACCAGTTTTAATTTGTGAGGTGTCTTTGGGCCCACCAGCCTGGACAGGTATTTGGGGGGCTACCTGGGACTCCTTACTTTTATCTTTAGGAGGAACACTGTATTTTCTCTGGGGAGGTTTTGAAACTCCTTTCTTTTGGTCACCCCCTTGTAGACATGCTGGTCACACTTGTCTTGACCCAGTGGTCTGCCTTTTTTCCCAATTCTTGGGGACAAATTGGACCTAGGTATACCAGATACTGATGCAACATTTCCTCAATGCAATTACTTAAAATGTGTTCTTTCATAAACAAATTATAAAGTCCATCATAATCTGGCACTTTACTTCCAGTCAACCAGTCACCTAGAGTTTTCATTGAGTAGTCTACAACTTACGCCCAGGGCTGACTCTGGGTTTTCTAAGCCCCCCTGAATCTAATTCTATACTCCTCAGCAGTAAGTCCAATCCCTCAATCAGGGTGACCTTCATGAGTTCATAGGGCTCTGCTTCTGCCTCACTAAGGGCCAGAAGTCTGTCTCTGCACTACCAGAGAACAATTCCCAAAGGAGTACTCCCCAGTAGGTTTTCTTCACTTTTCTGGCTTAACAAGCCCTCTCAAAGGCTGTGAACATTTGGTGATATCATAACCATCCTCAAATGTAGGGACAATCCCTTTGGGGATTTTGGGATCCTAAGTTTGCTCTCTGACCCTATTTATTAAGTTGCTGCCATCATTGATGGAAGCTAGGGCCATCTCTGCTCTTTCGTGTTCTAGAACCAGGAGTCTGGTCTCTAGGTCTAATATTTTGGCCAACTTCACTAAGAGGTTGGTCTCCTCATTGAGGCTGTCCTAAATGGACTCAGAAGCACCGGACCCACCTGTGTGGGATCTAGGTGCAGTGAGTTGTATTCTATGTCAGTTCACGGAGGCTCAGATTATGCTTCCCAATCTTTACTGACAAAATACAGCAGCCAATAAAAAAACTTTAAACTTGCATGACCCCCAGAAGGTCAACCCCCTCCAGTGTCTGCACCAATCACCATCTTGTCCTTCACATAAGTGTCTGTGTAAACGCCGTGACGTCCTCTTTCTTTGCTGCTGCAGCACAGAAAAGTGCCTTTCCCTTCATTATCTTTTTAGGTTATATGTTGGGGGAGGTTGGTTTCACGATATTTATTTCACAAGTTTGTCAATATCGGCCGGCTCACGAGCGCGAGTGTTTCACGGTGCGCGTTTGCGGGTGTCGGGTTTCGTGACGCGAGCTTTTTGCCGGTAGGGGGCGGTGGAGCAGGAGAAGGCAGACGCGAGACACTCGCGCTCAGGGAGCAGTCGATTTGTGGTCCAGACACTGCGCGCGAACGCGAGGAGCAGTTTTAATTTGAAATCGAGTGACTGACTCTTCGTTTTTAAACACGTGCAGGACTGCATAAATCCCTGGCCTTGTGAACGCCTACCAGGGCAGTAACCGGATAAGAGCTTTGCTCTAGGGGAGTATAGGGGCTCCTTCCACCTTTATATTTTTGCCTCATTAGACCTCAGAATATTGGGTTTTTCTTAGGATTTGGGACTGTAGCAAGGTCTGCGGTACCCCAGGGTTCTCCCCCCCTTTTTGAAAGTTCCTCCAGTCCTTTCTGCTTTGTGGCAATGGCGTACTACGCCGAAGAGGAAGACCAGTGGGTTGAGTGCAACCAGTTTGAAGAGTATCAGGAGCCTGACGATGATGTGTTGGAGGAAAATCTGGTAGCAGCTTTGGACACCCACGTCCAGGGTTCGGTAAATAAAGCCCTGATCAAGGCTTTAAAGCCTTTTACTAAACCCCTTCATAGTTATGGCAAAAGGAAGATGAAATCTTCTCATAGCAGCGCGGGGCCCTCACAGTCACCGGCCCAGGTTTTAGCGCGCATGGCCAAGAATGTTATGAAGGACCATGGCTCCATGGCTAATTTTACTACTGGGGAGTCTTCCCAGTCTGCTCCGGCTACCTCAGATTCAGAGGTTGAATCAGTGTTGCCTAAAAAGAAATCAAAGAAAACTAAACATACAGCTTACAAAGCAGATGACAGCCAGGCGCCCAAAAACCTCTTATTTGACCCTCAAAGTTTGATTCATCCTAGGTCCACCGAGTGGGTTCCCTGTCCCGAAGTGGCACATTATGTGGCTAATAATTTGCGCCATGGTTTTGAAAAAGAAGTACGGGCCACCTTACGTTCGGAGTGCCCGAGGCCTTCCTTGATAGGGAAGGTGGCGGATACGCCGGAACTAGATCCAAATATGGCGACGTTCATGAGGAAGGTCGCGAAAGACCCTAAGAAGGGTTTAGATAGGGCTTGGCGGGGGTGTCAGGACAAATTATTGGATGTCTCTGGACCCCTCACGAAAATCCTCGAGGCTGCAGTTAATGCGAAGGATCAGAACGTCCCCATGAATACATCGGATGTCATGGAATGGGCCCAAAGGGCTTTGTGCTTTCTGGGAAATGCCAATGTGGCTCTCTCTACGGAGAGGCGACGATCCTTTTTAATGCGTATTGACTCCCAATTGGCGGAGATGGCCACTACAGAACCGGGTTCCCTCGCCAATGGCATGCTTTTTGGAGACAAGTTCATTAAGGAGATGGGGAAATATGTGGCCACTTTTTCAGCGTTGGACAAGGCCCAAGCGAACATTAAAAAAGTGTTTCACACGGGTGTTTTTGACAGGGCCGGCCGCTCACAAGGTCGACGGTTCGGCCGAGGTTTTAGTCAGACCTCACGAGGAGCGGAGTAACGAGGCAGAGGTAATCAGAGACCACAATTCTACCCCTCCCGTAATAGGGGAGGAAGAGGCAGAGGCCAAAGAGGAGTCTATCGAGGACACCAGAACACAGCAGGAGATGCCTCCTATTCAGGTACGAGTCCTAGGTCCCAAGGAGTGCATGGTGGGTGGTCGGATAACCTTATTTTTCCACAGATGGCAGAGTATCACAACCGACCCCTGGATTTTACAGACTGTGCAGGGATTTCACATAGAATTTTATGCCACTCCAGAGCAGACACACGTGCCCAGCCCTCTACATTTTTCCCTACTACAGCAGAGTTTCATCGACAGAGAGGTGGAGGCGTTGCTCCAGAAAGGGGCAATAGTGGAGACCGTACCTCACACGCGGGGTTTTGTCAATACAATCTTCGTGGTCCCGAAAAAGGATCAGGGATTTCGCCTGGTGCTAAATCTCAAGGAGTTCAACGCATGGGTCGTGTATCGACACTTCAAAATGGAAGGCATACACCTCCTGCGAGACATCCTCCTAGAGGGCGATTGGCTGGTTCAATTGGACCTAAAAGATGCCTATCTCGCGGTTCCTATATTCCCTCCGCACAGGCGTTTCCTTCAGTTTCTTTGGCGAGACCATTGGTTCGAGTTTTCCGCCATGCCGTTCGGCCTTTCGTCTGCCCCTTGGTGCTTCACCAAGTTGATGAAACCTGTAGTTCAGTGGTTAAGAGAAAGCGGAGTACGTCTGATCATTTACCTCGACGACATTTTGATCATGGCGCAGTCGAGAGACCTTCTGTTAGTCCACCTGTCATGGACGATACAACTCCTGCAGGAATTAGGATTCATTCGGAATCTGGACAAGTCCATTCTGGTACCAGCACAGGTAATGGATTTTCTGGGTTTCCAGATCAACTCCCTTACGACGCAGTTACTTCTACCTCTCAGGAAGAGAGTAGCGATCAGGAAGGAGTTGAGGAGAGCGCTTGTCTCTCGGACAATATCATTGAGGACTTTGGCTCGACTGGTTGGACTATTGGCATCTTCCATTCAAGCGATATTTCCGGGTCCATTACATTACAGGGCCCTACAAAGACTGAAGATATTACATCTGCGCAAGGGTCTTTCGTACGCGCAACAGATTGTACTGTCATCAGAGGCACGTACGGAGATGACTTGGTGGTTAGAACATATGGACGCCTGGAATGGCAGGGCCACTTTCTCAACCAGTCCGGATGTGGTGATAGAGTCGGACGCCAGTCGCTGGGGCTGGGGAGCACGTTGTGGGACTCTAAAGACAGGGGTCGATGGTCCCGGGAGGAGTTGAATCTGCATATCAATTGCTTGGAGCTTCTAGCAGGCTCATTTGCGATTCGCACGCTGGCTCCTCAAAGGGTCTCTTGCTGCATTCTTCTCCGCATGGACAATGTGTCCGCGGTCCGTTATATAAATCGCCTGGGAGGCACCAGATCTCGCCTTTTGGCAGAAATAACAAAGGACTTCTGGCACTATTGCCTCGACCATCACATTGTGGTGACAGCGGAGTATATTCCCGGGTCGACCAATGTGGTAGCCGACTGGAATTCTCGATTTTTGAGGGACGCCAGCGATTGGAGACTCCATCCCAGAATTTTCAGGGCCTTGAACCTCAAGTGGGGTCCTTGTACGATGGACCTGTTCGCGTCCAGACTCAATCGTCAGGTTCCCCTGTTTTACAGCTGGCGCCCGGACCCTCTAGCGGTCAGCTCGGATGCCTTCCTTCAGTCATGGACGACGGGCATTCTATATGCATTTCCACCGTTTGTCATGATACCCAGAGTGCTGGCGCAGATCCGCAAGACAGAGGCCGGAGGTTATTCTGATATCACCGTGCTGGAAGGCACAAGCGTGGTTTCCGAGCGCGCTGGAGTTGACTTGCGCGCCTCCGGTTCGAATTCAGTCATTCCCGGATATCCTCACGGACCCTCAAGGGCTTCGACATCCTTTGGTCCTACAAGACCAGTTAGTGCTCATGGCCTGGAGACTTTCAGGCGTCGTTGGCAAGTGCCGGGAGTTTCACAGGACACTCTCTTCTTTTTGTCCTAGGCCTGGGCACCCTCCACTCACAAGCGGTACGAATCTGCTTGGAGACGATGGGTTAGTTGGTGTAATGAACGACAGAGCGATCCTATGGGATCCAACATACATATGATTGTAAATTTCTTGTCGGAACTCGCCAGATCGGGGCTAGCGTATAGGACTGTGAACAATTTCAGGTCAGCGATTTCAGCCGGACATCCGCATGTTGAGGGCAAACCGGTGGGGGAACATCCACTGGTTTGCAAGGTGGTGCGAGGTATTCGGTTGGTGAATCCTCCCCAGCCTAAGTATACGACTCTTTGGGATGTTACTGTGGTCCTACGTTTTCTGATGAACTGGCCAAGTAACGAAGGTCTGTCAAGGAAGCAACTATCGGCGAAATTGACGATTTTGTTGTGCCTGATCTCATGCAGACGAGTGTCTGACATACGGGCCTTGGATTTGGCAGGTAGAGTATTTACTTCCTCGGGAGTTTCATTCACGATTTCAAAGCGTACAAAGACACATTCGCATTGTATTTCTTACCCTGCTTTTCCTCATCACAGCAAATTATGTGTAGTCAAATGCATAAAGGTTTATGAGGATTGTACTAGAGAATTTAGAAATGATGTGTTGGGACAATTGTTGATTGCTCTTCAGAGACCTTTTCGCCCTGTCACGTTTGCGACTCTGGCCAGGTGGGTCATTTGGTTACTGGGTCTAGCAGGTGTGGATACCTCTAAATTTGGAGCTCACTCAGTTAGAGGGGCTATGGCATCCAAGTCATTTGGTGCCGGTTCTCGGCTGCAGGACATCATGACTGTGGCGGATGGTCTACTGATTCTACGTTTAAGACTTTTTATCATAAACCTATTGTGGATGTGGCTTCGGTGGTGGTGGAACAACTTTAAACTAGCATAATCTGAGCCTCCGTGGACTGACATAATATGAAAAATTGTCTAGCAAGCGCAACAAAGAATTTTCAATTCTATTAAGGACACAGAGGCGAGGATTATCCCACCCAGGCTACAATGTCAGTGACTATATTATGTTGATTACTTTGCATTTTATTATCCAGGCTACAGTGCAGTGACAATATTGTGTATATTATAATGCAGTATACCCACCCTAGAGCTAATCCATGATTACGGTATGTCCATCGGTTTGGGATGGAATTTACGGTGTTGGTTTTCATTTCAGGTGACCAGAGCAAGCAGACCTGAACCTGAGAGCGTAATATACTTGTAGTGCGGAGTTCACTGGATGTTGCGGACAGCTTCAGTTGTGACAAGATTCTACGCCACGTTATGTTTCCAGTTATGGTTGGACTGTTGAAATTGATCGCAAAGAAAGAGGACGTCACGGCGTTTACACAGACACTTATGTGAAGGACTAGATGGTGATTGGTGCAGACACTGGAGGGGGTTGACCTTTCGGGGTCATGCAAGTTTAACATTTTTTATTGGCTGCTGTATTTTGTCAGTAAAGATTGGGAAGCATAATCCTCGCCTCCGTGTCCTTAATAGAATTGAAAATTCTTTGTCGCGCTTGCTAGACAATTTTTCATTCTTGGAGTCAGGGACAGAGGGGCCCTCTCCTCCCTAAGAAGTGAGGGGGTTGGAAGTTATCTTCATCCCCTACATCTTCTTTCCCATCTGAGAGGTCCTCACCTTGCTCGGAAGGGTGGTCCTTAGCATACACTGCCAACAGCTCCATGAGCTTTTGTTTGGAGGGGTGGTACCCAGTGACAATGTTTTTAACTTAGCATATAGACCATAACTCCCTAAAGCCTAAGTGGAGATAAAGGATGAGGTTGAGCTCCTCAACCATGTTCTCTATGCCATTTGGTAGGTTTTCACTAACAATTGGGTTCTTGTTAAGAGACATTCTGAAAAAAAACTAAACCGTCTTACCCCTAAATATGGTGAGTTTTTATTTCTCTAAAACATTCTAAAGGGACTTAACCAAGGCCCTAACAAGACTTTTAGTAACTTTGAAAAAGAATTGTCAATTCGAAACAAATCGTAATTCTAAAGACAATTAAGGAGTTCTGTCATGCAATCAGTTGTTGACCAAGTCAGTCCAACAAATGGAAAGTTCTAGACCCCCGCTGATCCACCAATGTAGGAAGCTGGCTCTGTATATACTATACCAAAGTAAGGTATAGTGTGCACAGAGTCCAGTGGATCCCCAAAGGCTTACAGAGGTAAAAGCAGATAACAACTTACCCTCTATTTGTGGTAATGTGGGCGAGCAGTAAGGCTAGTGTTAAGCATTTATTATACACACGAGGATGTTTTCACACACTCAAAGGCTGAACTCTGACCAATTGTTGTGTATTAAAATATTTCATTGTTGTAATTTGAAGCTCCCCTGCCACTGATGGCTCTTCCTGACCTAGGGGAGGTGTGACCACTTCCGCCCAGGAAAGGCTTCGTTTCTGGACTCAGGGAGCGAAGTCTCCCATCCCAGGGGTCCAGAAACATGTCTTGTGATGGCAGGCTGGTGATTCTTAGTGATCCTATGTTATATTAGTGAACAAAAGGATTTATGAATGTGTCAATGCATGAGGGAGCGCGCAATGAATAAGAAGTGAGGACTGATGAGTGAACAGCGAATAGTGAAATGCAAGTGAGCAAATTAATGACGTAGGTATCTTTTGGTGCCACCTGGCTACTTTTATAGCAGCATGACAGGTACAGAAATTAGACAAAAATCACATAAAGATTGTATTTATTCCCCCTCTCAATACATACTTAAATGTAGGAAGAAAAAACTTTAAATGTGTTCTATTGCTGCCCTAATGACCCCTGACAGGTAACTAAAGTAAACAAAGACATAAAGGCAACGTTAAAAAAGAATACAGATATTTTCATTTCAATTTCTACTTAAGAAACATGTCCTCGCTCTTGCAGAATGTTAAAAGTGAACAGATACCCAGTTTGCCTCACTCGGAAATGCGGGAACAATACCTGGTGTATGTAATGAATATGAAGTGAGAGAAGTGAGGGACAGGGATAACCTGGAGAGTGCTGGGTAGGGTTGTTGTAAGGTTCATTCATTTGCCCCAAAGCAAGAGTGACATGAACCAGGACCAATCTCTGTGTCTAAAGCTTCTGTCACTTTTCATGTTCCTCTCTGAGAAGGATGCTTGAAGTGGGGGCTGGGCAGGGAAGCTTTAGGATGTTGGCAACCAAATACAGACACAGGGCATTGTTCTCTCAGAATGTCCATGTCAGCCTGTGTTTTGGTGGCAGAAGAGTTCAAAAGTTCAACTCAGCTGATAGAGATACCACTGAATGTGTGTGCCCTCTTTCAGCCAGACTGCTGGATAAACTGCATATTACGTTTTGTCAATAACTGAACCCTCCTTACAAGCAAAATACTTCTACAGCCTTCAACTGGTTCAGCCTCGTTCAGACATGTCAATATTTTAAAAGCAGAGATTTTAAAAACAAATTAGGGGGAATGTATTTTGCCAATTGACATACATTAAAGAAGAAGCAATTTCAGGTCGGAAACAGATAAAGCCATTTTGGCTTAAACATTAGTAGTCTCGAGCTTGAATCAGGAATGTTGGCATGTGTGCTCATTGAAGAGAGTTTAAGTGTTCATATTTATAGGTGGGCAGCTATCGTCACAAAAGCCTTTAACCCTACTCCCCTGAACCATAATAAAGCCAAAAGTGGACACCTGTTGTCTCAATCCAGGGTAGGCAAACAATAGCTGTATTTGGTATGAAGTCATTTCTTAAATAGGACAGGCCAAGTAAAACAAAGCTGGCCAGGTGATCAATGCAACAGTGCAGTACAGTAAGAAAACCACACTCCAATAAATTGTATCTAATATAACCAAAGGAACACATGTTTTTTTCTGACTGGATTTATAAATGAAAAGCATGTTTACAACTATACATTTTGGTTTTCGCCTGTGTGAGAATCTTACAAAGTGGCTGCTATGCTGAGGATAAGGTGTGATGCCACAGCAATACCTAAAATTATATTAATTAAAATGAATGTTTTTGTGAAAATCATGTTATGAATTTGATGGCAACAAAAATATTGTTAATAAAAAGCAAATGATCAGTGACGGAAATGTGAATCAACTGTGCTATCATTTGTGAAAGATAAAAGTGTGTTTTCACTGAAAACACTAACCGTTGTTTACTATTCTTTAGCCTAAATTTTAAGAATTGAAGCTCACGTCTATTTTGAAATTTGTACATGGGTGCACTGAAGAACAGCCTCCATTTTGTGTGAACTGAGACTTAATGCAGTCGAGTCAGTCCAAGATGGCCGCCCTGCTGAGGGAAATCTCACTGAGGCCACTCTCTTTCTCTCACAGAGAACCAGCATAGCAAAGGAAATGCACGAGGCAAATAAATGCACCAAGGGGGCGTGGATAGTAAACCATTTAGGTAGGAATAGAAAAGGTAACTAAATAAGGCTTAATAGAAGGATGGGCAGTAAGCAGGTGAAATTATCAAAAGGGGAGGAGGAGATAATTGGTAAATGTGTAAACAAATGGGCAACAACTGAGCCAGTGTGATGCAATAAGAAAGCTTGGCAATTAGGAGGAAGATTTACAGACACCAAACTGAGCTAAAACGGCCATGGGATAGTAACAGTGCTGTAGTGACTTCTGCATCTTTCTTTATTGCAATTTCTCATTCTTTGCTTATTAGAATGTTAACATGGTTGTGATGTAATAGAATGCTGCTCAGCTTGAGTTTCAGTTGCGACTTGGGGCTGAGCTAAGATGATCCTGCTCCTGGTGGGGCTCATTATCTATCTAACTTCTGTACAATTACTTATACCTGAATGTACCTTGTACCATCTTACTTCTAATAAATCACTTCTTCAATCAACTACTCGGACCTTTATCATTCAACCTTCACTACATAATTTATGGCGACGATTTGGGCGAACTTCAGCCTACTACTGAGATGGACTTTCTAAATTCAAGCTTCTACAAGGTAATGAACTTCTGAAACGGAGCTTCAAAAATCAAGCTTCAACAAGGTAACAAACTTTTAAGTTTTTCATTCAACTGACTTTCAAGCATACTGGCGAGCCCCACCAGTGACTAACCACCGGTCGCCCTTTTCTTATAAACTGTGCCAGTCCCTGCTACAACTTTCTGCTTAACAGTTTGTGACTGTTTATATAAGAAGAACACCTGTTACCTTCTAAGTGTGTTTTTTCAAAGCACGGTTTTCTACAGCAGCGTTCACTTTCCCGCCTGCTTGCTGCCTTATTCAAGTTTGCCGTCCACATTCCTTCATTCATTCCTACGGTGCTGATTTGGGTGTATTTCATCCTTTTTAACAATTCAGCTTTTCAGCAATTCAGCTAATCTGAAAACACTAGTTTGTCATGATGTCAAATCAGCGGTCTCTACTGAACCTTCTAAGTGCCATTATTGAGATGTTTATTTGACTTTCTTAGCAGTTAACAGTTTTAGAACGTGTATCTTAGGTGGGGAAGAATAGTTGTGACAAGCGCAACATTTACAGTTATCCTGTGGCAAAAGTTCAACACATTTTTCAATTAATGTTGGCACTCCTAGCTGTGAAAGTTTCAATGACAGTTTAACTGTTTACTCAAAGTTCAAATATGTCACGAGCGCTCCTCTGCCATTTTCAAATACCTCACGTGCTTTCCTTTCTATGCTGCTTCATTGTGTCCATGGAATCTTCATCACTGCTGTTTCTTCATGTTGGTATGCTGCTGCACAGCTGTGTTTGGCGCACGTTCGTGCCTGAGCCCACCCTACTTCAACGTGATACTACGTTCCTCCATCTTATATCTATGTTCTTTGTCCTTTTATATCTATGTTCTTTGTCCTTTGAGGTCTACCTCTGCCAACCACGTTTAAAAAAAAAAAAAAAATTCACCATAGCTTCGTTTTCTGCCACTTTTTTAAGCATGCCATCCTGCAGACTTTCTTCATTATTTCTTGTTTTTCCACTTTCTGTTTTCACCAGGGAGTACCATCTTTACATATTCAACATATGAGAACGCACTAGAGACCCTTGTTCTGCCTTCAGTGAGGTATTTTCATCCGACGCATGGTTTTCCTTCAAGAGCACAATTAGTACAATTGTGACATCTAGTGGTTTCCTGCATTCATGCACCTTAATATTCATTTCAGTTAAAAGACATGGGAGCACTGTAACAGTCCATCGAGTTTCACTAAATAGCATGAAGTCGTGAGTTCTTTCATTCTTTCTACATTTCACGCTCATGACAACGGTGACAACCTTATTTATTTTATTTTATGTTTTTCACGATGTTTTCACCATATAGTATGTTGCACTTCAGTTCTTCATGATGTTTACTTCGTCGGCAAGTTCTGCCTATAAGGTACTGTTTTTTCTGTTCTGCGGTACCAGACTTTACCTATTTGAGACAGCGGTGACTACCTTAATTATTTTATTTTATTATTTAATGGGACATGTACATTATTATACTTGGCATTATGTTCTTCCATGTTTCCTCCTACAGTGCCTTAGTGTTCACTCACTGGACTACAATTCTGAATAATGTATTTATTTATTGATGTGCCTAAGTTTTGAATGTGCCTTTATTGAATTTTCCTATAGTATAGTTAATTATCATTAATTTGTGTTGTTAATTATATTTGTTACAACTCATTGATTTTGTTATGTTTTAAAAAGATTACTTTTGATCTTAATTCACTTTCAGTAAGCTACTTATGAAAATGTTATGTTTTAATGCTTACTTTTTAGTCTTAAATTACTTTTCGTAAGCTGTTCATGCTTTCCACGCATGTTATGATGATTCATTTAATTTTTCTTCGCAGGTTTCAATGTTCTTTAAATTATATAATTTAAGTTTGTGAAGTCTAACACCTGCATTTCTTTAATGATTTCTTATTTAAACTCATGAGTTTTTCTTCACAGCGGTTTCAGTGCACGGAACCCTGTATTTAATTTAATTTATTGCCAGACTTTATTCTGATATGCGCATAATTTCTTATGACTTAATACTGGCAAATTTAAAATTCTTTTTTTTTTTTTTATTGCTTGCTTGTACTCCTATTTGGTGTAGTTTTCTCACCTTTCTTCACACTTTTTGTGTTGGAGTTTTCTTTTGAACTCTCCTGTTTGGAGTACTTCTCTTGCTTTTCTTTTCTCAGTGTTTTTGTTTGTTGGCTACTTCTCCACTCCGGTCCAGCCAACTGGTGTGTCTCGACGTATCCGTGAACATTTCACTAACCTTCCACTTTGTCTTATCCTCTTGTCTTGATTTTCTCATTTTCTGTATTCTTTGTATTCGTGTTGCTCGTTCTTTTGTCATTGAAGGAGAAGATGTGTGCTTTTTATATTCAAGCTTCATGTCTATATCTTGTTCGAGCTTTGTTCCTTTCTTTCTATTAAACTGTTCTCCTTATCTTGCTCGAGCTTTGTTCCTTTCTTTCTATTAAACTGTTCTCCTTATGTTTGTTAGTATTGCTTATTGTCATTTACTCTTTGCCGTCTTACTACATTCTCTATGCCTTTGCTTTTGTTCATTTTGTAAAGAGAGAAGATGTGTAGTGACTTCTGCATCTTTCTTTATTGGAATTTCTCATTCTTTGCTTATTAGAATGTTAACATGGTTGTGATGTAATAGAATGCTGCTCAGCTTGAGTTTCAGTTGAGACTTGGGTCTGAGCTAAGATGATCCTGCTCCTGGTGGGGCTCATTATCTACCTAACTTATATACAATTACTTATACCTGAATGTACCTTGTACCATCCTACTTCTTCAATCAACTACTCGGACCTTCATCATTCAACCTTCACTACAAGTGCCTGACACAACACTTTTAAATTTACTGCATATGAAGAACATTGCACCACTATGTGCAGTGCAGACCTTAACGGGTAAATGACTACAACTGAGACAAAGAAAGGGCATGAACAAAACAATAACATGTGTGCATTGCCAGACAATGAGTAAATGGTACAACGGAAAACATACAAAATTGGCCCAAAGTGAAGAGATTACCATGGGGATGTCCCGTCTAAACCTGAAACAAGAATGACAACAAAACGCACAGTTTCTGTAAGTCTTAATGCCAGGGAACACTGAAGAGACCAGACTTTTAGGGGTTAAGACACCAACTTTGCTTTTAACTACCACAGTTACACAAGGAAAACACTTCTAAGAAGGGGAACACGTGACAGTAGCATTCACAACTCAACAAAATTAGCACTAGCACAGACACCAATGGCCACAACCGTAACAAGGATTATGAATCTGGTTAACAACATATTGTTTAGCAACAATGGTGTATCACTGACAACTTTGTTTTGGAAAGCTGCTGTAAGGTAATGGCCTTAGCCTGTCTTGCATCTACACTGACCTGCAGCCACAACATTCCCTTAACCAAACTACTTATTACAATATCCAGGGAAAAACCTTTTGGGGATGTAAGCGTGTAAGGGGCACTCGCACACCAGTTGACTGGTATTTTACATTTCTCATCATGAGTGGTTAAATTGGTGCTGATGTTGTGCCTACTTGTGCCTGAAGCTTATGCTGGATAGACATGAGCTGTCTTGCACAAAGGTGGGAATCCACAGGGACACTTGGAGTTCATTTTACCAAAAAGTAGAGCGTGTCTGTGTGATAAAGACAGCACTCAATATTTGCCTATTCTCTATGTATTGGTGATAATTGTAGAACAGTGGATAACAGTGGCCTAGTTAGACCCTTTTGTATGACCTATAACAGGATGCGTTGCTAGGTCTACGATACAGGCTTTAGTGTATCGCTTTTACATCTTTTACATCTACTTCTGCAACATCAATGATTAGAGGAAAACTAGACTGAGGCCAGCTTGTAGAGGCCAGCCAGTTGTGTCTACTTCACATATAGTCAGCGTCAAACTGAGTTCTTGGGTATCTGGTTATGTATGGTTATGCAAAGTACCTCAGTAGCTCTGTCTCCTGAGTCACTGTAATTTTAGACCAGGCTGTTGTAAGCCTGAGCACGATGCTCATGGGGCGGACCTAGCCGAAGAATCACAAGCATGAGTGTAGCTGTATCACGAGTAGGAAGAGAGCCATCTCAACCCGACTGCGGAGCTTGAAGGAGGACGTCTGAAGCAGGGCCCCTAGCACAGAAGAGGAAGTCATCAGCAGATCAACGGGGTGGGTGGGGATAATGTGTAATGCTGCTTACAAACGACCTGGGCAGCAGACGTCACCAATTGATTCCTTAAGGAGCAAATGCCTGAGGCTGCCAGTAAGAGTAGTTCCTGGCCGGAAAACAGCCTGGGTTTTTATTGGGGATTGTCAATTGGATGCAGCCAGCCAGAGTGGGTTGCAGCTTAGCCAGAAACCACTTTCCCATAGGACAGAAGTGCACATCTGGCAGGCCTTGTCCTAATCTGGAGATGATGTGCTGAAGGGAGGATCACAGAAATCCACAACAGCCCGTGCCACCACGATGAGAGAGACAGTTCCCATGGAAGGTCCCATAAACAATGAGGGTGGCCTAAAGCCGAATGTGGTCTTGATGTTACAATAACAGAGGCTCAACTAGCTCACCTACGTGACAGAATAGGATGCACTGTATCATAACTTTGGGAGCAGGGATAAGATGTGAAATAATAGTCATAACTACCACATGAGATGTACTAAAGTAATGTCTGAGGAGTGTAGCTCAGTTGGTAAGGACACTGGTGCTGAGAAGATGGAGAATGGGTTACAACAGGAGGTAAACCAAACTTACACATCTTATGATTTACCATCAAAACACCAACAAATAGGCAAAGATGTTGATTTGACTTAACTGAAACAGTACTTTAATACGAGCTATTGCCACAAATCAGTGACACTGTAGATAACTAAAAACAGTTGTGGCTTGAGCAGTCTATTGTGCAGAGTGCCCTAAAGCCAGTTTCAATTCAAGCAAAAGGACCGGGAAGCATCAAGAATAGTGTTTTCATGTCACCAACATCTGCAGGCAGGAGGTTAGGTGTAACCCTACTCCCCAGAAAACACAGTGAGGGTAAAGGTCATCAACCAGACACACTTGAGCTACAGGACGAGGGAAAACACAGCTGCACTTTGAATAGAAAAGATATGCTTTGCTCACGAAATAAACATGCAAACTTCATGTTTATAATAAATCCAAAGGGCTGACTTGTTTCTTTAGCAGAGATTTTGCACTCTAAATAAAATCAAGACTGGAAAGTAGTTCTAAGGAACAAAGGGCCCCATGCATCAAACCAAAAACCGGTCGCAAAAGGGCAGAATCGCAGATTCTGCCCCTTTGCGACCTGCATTTTTGCATTTGGGATGCATCATCCCAAATGCAAAAATTGCAATTTAAGGAATCTCTAAATTGCGATTCCTTAAATTGCGATTTCATTTAAGGAATCCCAAATTGAGATTCCTTAAATGCAGTGCATTAAAGTAAAAAGAATTAGCGATTTCGCTAATAGGGGGAGCAAATTACCATGAAGTTGAACTTCATGGTAATTTGCAAAAACTTTGAAAAATGCACTTTTGTGCATTTTTCAAAGTTTCATGTTGCGCACACACATGCCCTTGAGCATGTGTGTGTGCAACATATGTGCACCGATCAATTTCAGGGGGTGCAATAGGGTGTCATTTTGACACCCTTGTACCCTTGAAATTGCATGAGCAATTTGCGAGTACCTACTGGTACTCACAAATTGCTCATGCAATCTCCAATTCATTCCTATGGGCCTGGAGGCCCATAGGAATGAATGGGACGGCATTCCTTAATTGCGACTCGCAATTTGTGACTCGCAATTAAGGAATTTGTAGAAATCGCTATTTTTATAGCGATTCCTACATGCATAGGCTTTTGCGATTCCTTAAAAATCGCAATTAAGGAATCGCAAAAGTCTTTGTTGATGCATGGGCCAGAAAGTCTGAGTGGTATTCATCAAACTGCAAGATAATCTCATTAGAAAAATGCTCTTGGAATATTCAGAACACCTTGGAAAACGTTACTGACAAATCAGAGAACCCAAAACTCTAGCAAATTTGAGAAGGTAGAGATGGAAACTCATCAAAAACTCAGTAACATGCAACTCAAATGCCTCCTTAAGAAATAACATGTGTTTTGCCTAAGATGAGTTTTCACCTGGTTTTTCATCTTAGCTGAACCGTTCAGGATATTTATCTCCCTACCATTTTTTCTCTCTCTAACAGTATATATCTTTATATCTGTGTATATATATCTCATGTTCCCTCCTAATCTCTCTCTCTCGCTCACTCACATTTTCTCTCACTCACATTCTCTCTCCCTCTGTCTCACCTAGTCACCTCAGGGAAGCCTACCAACCTTGACAATGATGGTCAGGTCATTTATATTGTATAGTGAAACTATACTTAGGCTGGGATGGGACTACGTCCCCTATCAACCGACCCAGGAAGAGCTCAGGACCATACATTCTTTAGCCCACACCAACCCAGAAGAGACAGGACCCGTCTTACTTCTTCATAGTCCGAAAGAAGATGTGCTGGGCCACCTTCCTTGGGTTCATCTTTACAGAGGAATCCAACCTAACTCTTTCTTAGTAGTATATATCATGGGGAGGAAAAAGCCAGCAGAGGGGACCTGTCTCACACCCTTACCACTACCCTGAAATTTAGTTCTACAGATTGCATGCTCGAAAGGGTGATAGGGGTAGTGAGCACCGAGATCACCCTCTCAGAAAGAAGAATATCGTTAAATCTAGGCTCTCCTCTCTCCTTCCAGTCTCTCATCAGAGGCTCATACAGATCTTGAGCTAGTTGCCACCCCATCCCAGGGCCTATTTCTGAGTCTCGCATTAAAACCACAATCCCAGGCCCCGGTAGGAGCCACCAGTGTGGAGAATGACAACCATTCCTCTGCCCATACCACTCCCTTGCCCCCCAAATTCAAAAGGGCCCAAAACAAACAAGCAATGGAACTAAGGCCATGAACCCTACTTCCTCTAACCAATCAAGTTGCTACCCAGATAAAGCTTTGCAGTGCGACCTGCACCCTCAGTCACTCCCGACCGCGAAAAACGAGGGTCCTCAAGAACCCCCATCCCAGTACATGTCCATGCTAATAGTAAGCTGTACCGATAGATTTAGAAATATACTAAGGGCAGGGCTTGCTGCCCAGTAGCTCACCTAAATGCTCTGAACATCCAAATAGAGGCCCTTAGGACTCCTCCTCTCCCAGTGGTAGGAATTAGATCTCCCCCACTATTGTGCTGTTACATCAAGCTGAGAATGTAAGGCCCAACTCTTTCCCTCTATTGCAAACGCCCCGTCTGCTTGAATCTACAACTTAACAGGGAGCAGCAGGCTTAGTGGGTAATTTGGAGGGTAGAGCCCAGGGTCATATAAGGATGCAGTGGATGGAAAGAAAAGGCATGTCCAGCACAAATGGCCATTTAAGAAGAGCAAAAGGAACAGAGGATGGGCGAAACGCTGAACAATGCAAACATTTACCCCAGTCACAGGTATAGGTTGAATCTATTGTTTTTTTTTATCACCACGTCACCCCAGTCTGTACCCAGCCATGGTGAATGTTTGAAAATGTTCACATCCTGTCCTTCCTCTTTCTGTTTTGCTTTAGTCACCCTAAGTGCGAAGGGTATGCCCAGGAGTCGGTCTCATGCTCACTGTCCCACTGGATTCAAGCTAGCTGGCTTATATGAGGTGATACCACAAAACTAGTTCCAGGATGCATGTTTGCATTCCAGGGAGGACATGACCTGGTAATTCGGGCTGGACTGTTCCATGGGGGGCAGAGTCAAGACTGATTTGCATATGGGTGGGTCCAAACTGATGTGGCTTCGTGAGCAAAATAGGTATGGATTAAACCCAGATCTGTGACTGAGGGTGAATGTTTGACAACCCCCCCCCCCCCCAAATATCACTCCAGAGTGCACGCCCTACCTTATTGTCCTCCAGAATGTCTGTGAGATACCAGATGGTGCAATAGAAGATTCCTTGCCCCTGAAAAACAAAACTGCTCACTGGATAAAAACAAATGCAAGATGGTCCCAGGAATCAGCACAAGGGGTCAAACGTGTAATTATATCCCCTTGGTTAGGCAAACAGCCCAATGACTGTTTTGGGGATGGAGTATTAGTTAACTTCAAGCCTCCGCTATTCATAGATTTGCTTCTAGGGAGATTAAGTTCAATGACTTCTGCTTTAGGCCAAATTAAAGTGCTTCCACTAGAGTATTTCTACAGACCAGTTTCTGCGCTCACCTCTATTGGGATACACCCTTCAGTAACCATGGCGAAATCATTTTCAATATAGTCACAAAAAACACTTTTGAACCCCTTTCACTTTTGAAAGTCCAAGATTGACGATGTGTGAAAATGTCACTTGGGGGCTTCAGCACATCCCCTAGAAGGGGGAGCTACAGGATAACTCTGGATTCACCAGTATATTATATCTAGTAGCGTCAAAGGGGGCTCATTGGCACGCAGTGGATTCCCCTTCCTCAATAAATTGTGCTATAGATGCATCTGGAGCACCGTCAAAAACAGGATGCCAGCTGAGTGTTCCTGATTCTGACACTGATAATGCCATAACAGGTACTGCCATTTTGACATCAACAAAGGGGACACACAACTGTTTTGCACCTCTGTCCTCTCCAATAAGTGCATCCCATAGAGAGGCATCTCTGATCTCCGATTCTCCTCAACCTAGCCAAAACTCCAACTCAGAAGGGACAATCAGAATTCTCTTGTGGAACATTTCTGGTATTAAGTCCAAGAGCCGCACCAGACTGGACAGAATATAGAGACCAATTCGACGTATATAATCTCCAAGAGACATGGGCAATTGAACCTCGATTTAAATCTGGCAACACCACATATTATGTCAAAGCACTGCCATCTGTTCGAGGCAGGATGTGGCATCAGGGGGTCTTTTGACTTGGGTCAAAATTGATTTAAACCTATGAATCAAAACATTGACAAGACCGATATGTTGGGGCTAATAACGTATTCTCCAGAGAAGACTTGTATGTATTTGTCTACTGTCTACTGTAGACCCAGAAGCAGAAGTGTGGCGTTGTCTAGTGTAAACATCTTGCAACATTCTGTTTGACAGATCAACTCCTAGGATACGGTTATTATAAGTGGAGATTTTAATATAGACTTCAAACTTATATACAGCTATGATTTAGTAGCGGAGGAAGAAGACAAGAGCTGGGGTATCCCTTGCCTCAGCTCAATTATCCTATATCTGGAGCTCAGAGGCTGCCATGCACGTTGTCCGCTTCACAACACTAAAAGGCTGAGTGAATGTAATGGCAGATCTGTATCAGACAAGCTGGGGCACTGACATTTAAGAAAGGTTCTATAAGATCAAAAATTGATTACATCATGACTAGGCTTGTCGGGTGGGAAAGATTGGAGAACTCTGAAGTGGATGAAAGAGAGGAGAGTGACCACTACCCCATACACCTTAACCTCGTGTGTTGTGGTTCCAACAACTACCCGCCCCTGCAGCACCACAAATAATGCCAATAATGGGAAACAATCAGAGGCCCTCAAGTGGCTTTCAATTGTGGGGAATGCGGAGACCATGACAGAGATATATGACGTATTTGTGAGGGTTCTGTCTCTGCTAAATAGCCTGGAAAATCTTGAGATTTTATCACTGATCCACACAAAGCTGGCAGCATCTTTAATACTGATCTTGACACATCCACCAAAAAACAACACTCCTTCAAGGGCGCGTAATGTTGATAGTCATCTTCGGAACGCAAAGGATTGTCGATTGTCAAAAAAAGTACTGGTGAATGCTCTAAAAACAAAATCTACCTGAGGTCCGCATAGCCAGGGACTTAAACAGGAAGACATTAAGAAGTGCAAGGGCGAAGTGGGAGGATGCCAGCTGGAACGATCTTGTAATGGCTACAAGGTCTAGCGTCAATTGTGAATTTGGAAAATAGTTGCCCATGGGAACAGGAGTTCCAACTTACAAATAGACTGTCACCTGAATCCTGGGGCTTAGGTAGACCACTTCCTTAGTTATAAGATCAAGCCACAAACGGCCTCATCGCACCAGCTTGCCTCCCACCAATCCCAAACTTCAGTCCTTTAGACCTTCACTTCACACTGGAAGAAACCATGATAGCTATCACCGCAATTAAACTGGGCAAGGCCCCAGGAACAGACAAAATCCTAGGCATATTACTGCACCATGATATGTTAGTCTGGGCCCCATATTTTAACTGCAGGGGCTCAAATCCCAGATACATGGAAGTGGGCGGAAATTAACCCCATTTACAAAAAGAATTGCCAATTCATAAAAATCCGAATTCTAAAGACAATTAAGGAGTTCTGTTGTGTGATCAGTTGTTGACAAAGACAAAGACAGTCCAACGAATGCAAACTTCTAGACCCCAATGCTGATCCACCAATGTAGGAAGCTGGCTCTGTATATACTATACCAAAGTAAGGTATAGTGTGCACAGAGTCCAGTGGATCCCCAAAGGCTTACAGAGGTAAAAGTAGATAACATCTTACTCTCTATTTGTGGAAGTGTTGGCGAGCAGTAAGGCTTTATCAGAGGGAAGTGTTAAGCATTTATTGTACACGCTCAGGCAAGCAATGATTTCACCCACTCAAATACTAAACCCTGACCAATTGTTTTGTATAAAAATATTTCTTTGCTGTATTATATTTTTAGAACCAAGCCAGACTTGGTGCAGGTAAGTAAAAATAGTACTTTTGAATGCAGTTTAACGTAGATACAGGCAGGTCAAATGTTCAGAAACTGTTGAAATTACTTTTCAGATTACTTTCTCTACTCAGTGTGATATACCTAGATATCACACATTTGACATTTCCTAAATCAAAGGTAAGTAATCAGGTTTTTGTAGGTTCTCATACAATTTTCAACTCGCAGAAAAGCAGTAAATGCAATCCTATGGGAGAAAATGAATAAAGGTAAGTACTTGGTTGTGGTAGTTGGGTTCTGGGGTTAGAACCAGAGTTTCCCCAGGGTCAAGGATGTACTCATAGAACACCATCATCAGCACTAGGGCGGCTGGGTGCAGAGTGCCGAGGCTCAATGTTATCCAAAGGGGGATGGGGGCCTCAGGTTGGTGGCTGCTCATCGGCACGCCACTTGGATGTGAGAGCAAAGCTCCAAGGGTTTAGCTCAGGGCAAAGGGGGATTTGATTTAGCGCACTAGGTGCACCCACAGCGGAACAGGGGCGGCCTGGTGCAGGGTGCTGGTTTGTGATCAGGTGCCCAGTTGTTTTCAATGGAAGTTGGGGTTTTGACTGCAGGCTTGGTCCAGGAAGTCTTCCGGGAAGAACCAATAGCTAAGCAGGTAAGTTGGAGGGCTCGGGGAGGTAGGCGCACCTCAGGGCCTCTTCTCTAGGGCGGAGGGCAGCCGGAAGCAGGTGGACCTTTTGAGGCCGGATTTCACCTTCCTGGTTCACTCGCGGTTAGGGGGGGTATCCGTGCAGAGGCTGCAGGCGACGTTGGGGAGTCCTGGAAGGGTCAAACCACGGTGGACTAGGACTCTGGAGTGCTGGGGGATCTCGCTGGGATAGGTGAGCTACTCGGGCCACAGGCGTCGGGTGCAGTGGTGATTCCAGATGTCAGGTTTCTTTGTCCTCACCAGGCTAGGATTCTTTCTTTGGTGATTCTTTTGAACAGAGCTGCTGTTCACAGGAGATTCTGTCTTTGTTGAAGGGAGTCAGTCCTCCCAGGGGTTCTGGAGGTCGCTGGCTGCAGGGCAAAGCCATTTTTGGCCCAGGATCTCAGGAACCTGCAGACGAGCCGGTAGGGCTGGGGCCAAGCCAGTTCTTCTCTGCAGTCTCCTCTGCTGGGCGTCTTCTTTCATCCTTCATCATAGGTTGCAGGAATCTGCCTTCTGGGTTCAGGGCTGCCCCCTAAATACTGTGTTTAGGGGGCGATTTAGGGGTCTCAGGGTCAGTAGCCAATAAAATTCCGACCTTAGGGTGACTACACCCTTGGTGTGCTGATCACACGTGGGGAGTGGGCACAATTCCTAACACTGACTGGAGAATGTCTGCCATCTGTAAGATGGCGGGCACTGAAGAGTGGGCTTCACCTCGCCTCTACACCTGAGGGGTGGGGTTGGCATAGGTGGGCACACCTTCAGGTTTGTTCTAATTTTTTCTGCCTGTCCTCCCACCGAAAAGGGGTGAGACAGCAAGGGGGAATGCTCCTGATAGGAGGAGAGGCTAGGGGTCATGTTGCAAAGACGGCAAGGCCTTTGAAGCTCCCCTGCCACAGATGGCTCTTCCTGACCTGGGGAGGTGTGACCACCTCCGCCCAGGAAAGGCTATGTTTCTGGGCCCAGGGCGCCAGAAACATGTCACGTGGCGGCAGGATGATGTATATCTGTCAGAGAACCCACCAGAGGCTGATTGAAGACATTGCTAGCCTTGAGGGTATTGTAGAAAAACCACCTGTGTTGCTGAGCCTTCCGGAGTCCGTGGGAGCACAGGAGCAGCAGACTGGTTAGCTTGGTTGCGGTGCCTGCAGATGCAGGGAAGTGTCTCCTTCACTTCAAGGGAGATTCCATCAGGTGTCTTGGATATCCACAGGCCTTGGAAGGTCCCTGTATGGAGCACAGGCACAGACGTTGCAGCGGACGAGCAGGACAATGAGATCAGGAGCAGCACGAGTCTTCCCAGTTGCAGTCTCGATGTCCGGAGAAAAAGTCCAGCAAAGTCCAGAGTGCCCAGACGGTCGAAGATGAAGTGGTGTCTGATCTGAATCTTGTCCCATGATAAATCTAGGGACCCACCAAACAGGTAAGCCCTTAAGTACGCTAAGGAAAGGGTTGGGACGATTCATGGTTCCCTCCCAGAGGAGGGGCTGGACAGTGGGGAGGATACTCCCTTGTCCTTTGTCCAGTTTTGTGCCAGAGAGGGAGCCAGCGGTTTGACCTGGACCAAGTATGCCCCTCAAGCAGTCTTAGTGGCACTGGCAAGCGCTCCTACCCATGCCCCAATACACTAAACCCTGTCTGGGAGGTGGTCACACCTCCCTGTGACAGGATATTTATTGTTCTGCCTTCCCCTGCTCGAGCTTGGCTCAGCAGCAGGAGGGCAGAATCATGTCTCTGGTCTGCAGCAGCCCTAGTTTGATGTCCAGTTCAGGAAGACTGGTACCGGGAGCATTGAGGGCCTCCCAGAGGAGCTTTATAGTGCATACCTCCCACACTGTTTACGGTGTGGGGGTATGATTCCAACATGTTTGATACCAAACACAACAGGATTCATTCTAGCCAGTTTAGAGATGGTCATCGCGTAATGATGCATGGCCACTCTATATATCGTAATGCCTGAGGCACTTACAACCCGGGAGAATGGACTCAGAAGGTTGTAGGGGTACCCTGCTCATGCAGGGGTAATCTTCACACTTGGACCCGAGCACCCTCCCTTCAGGATTAAAAGGCCTGCATTAGGGGTGACTCATAGGCTGCAATGGCAGGCCTGGAGTCACAATTTGAGTGGTCTCTCATGGGTGGCATAATACATGCTTCAGCCTATGGAAGACCCCTGGTGTACCTATGCCCTGGGTACCTCAGTACCATACACTAGGGACATACAAGGGTACATCAGTAGCCAATCTGGGATGTACCTAAGTACTCACCATATCCAATTTAGGGGAGAAAGCACAGAGACTGGGGTCCTGATTAGCAGGATTCCAGTCAGAAAGTCAGAAACAGCATAACACCAGGCAAAAAGTGGGGGTAACCATAAAAGCAGATCCTACTTTCCTACAAGTATGAGTGGGGATAGCTGTGAATGAGAAAAAGTTAACAAGAGAGGATTTTATGTGGAAGAAGTAAGTGAGACAGAGGTGTGTGCTGTATGTGTGAAGAGCAAGTACATTATCTGTGACTTTTGAGTGACTAAGGACTGATTTAGGAGACAGTGAGTATTAAGTAAGGATAAGTATAGATTGTCACTGTGGAGTGACTAATGGATATGTGAGGAGCAGAATTACCAATTAGCGCAATGTCATCAGTTACCTAAAGACACTTGAGTTGTTTTATACAATACCATTTTGAATTATATTTCTTGTCCTATATATCGTAATTTGGGAAAGCAACTGCAAAGGTAGTAGAATCCAAACTCCTGTTAGCTAAAAAGGCAGGACATGCGTGAAAAGACTAGTGATGTGGAGCTAATTGACAACTCTGGTGCAATGGGTGTATGCTAGAGGAGTGAGTAGGGAGCAATGAGTGAGTAAATACTTATTAAAGATTAAGAGGAGGAGCCTAGCGCGCAACCAAGATGGCCGCGTAGGTGCGAGGCTCCCGAGGACCTCCGCGACCTCCTACGATTATCCTGACATTATCCTGCCCTGGATGAGGGGACTAGGTTGGTGAACCTGAGCTGAGGTGGCACCCGTTTCCCGCTTCCGAATCGGACCTCGGACACCGGAGTGAGCACCGATTGAAGTGTGCGGCCTTCCCCTCGCCGGACCCCGGATTTGCGCTGTGGGGTGATCCAGTGACAAAGTGAACAACAGCGGCAGGCAGGGCCTGGCGACTCGCGTGCCCCGCACTTTCGCTTTCGCACCACCTTGTCGTCTCTGCGAGGTTGGGTCGCGGAGCCCTTGGTGTTGGTGTGGTGTGGCCTTGCTGGGAGACCCTGCCTGCCTGCAGGCTGTGATCCACCCCGCTGCCCTGAGGGGGCCCCCCCGGAGCTCGTGTCTGCTTTCCTGCCCTACACGACGTGGCTGGTGCGACTGGGAGACTGGTGGCCATGGCCACGAAACAAGATGGAGACCGGGCAAAGACCAAATCGACCCGGAGCGGCGCCGTCCATCAGGCCAACAGCATGGACCGCTATACCCTCCAGAAGGGATCGCCCGATGGACCGCGCAAGTCCCCTGAGAGCCCTCCTGATGCCCCAGACCTGCCCGCAGATTTGACTCTGCGAGATGTTATGGGCGCCATTGCCGAGATGAAGGCCTCGGTGGGCCAGCGGTTTGATACACTGGCGCAGAAGATTGACTCGGTCCTCGTGGATGTTGGCCTGGTGAGGGCCGATCTTTCCAAAACCAATGACCGAGTAGAGTCTTTGGCCCACACCGCATCGGGCCTAACGACAGATGTGGCGGCCTTGCAAACGGAGGTGCGCCGGCTTAGTCGGGCGACTGCGCTAATGGATCGGCGCCTGGAGGACTCCGAGAGTCGGGCACGGAGGAACAACATCCGCATTATCGGGGTGCCCGAAGGACGCGAGGAGGCGGCGGCGGATCTTTTTGTGGAGGACCTGATTGCTACCCATCTCCAGCCACGGGGGCTGAGCAAATTCTTCGCTATGGAGAGGGCTCACAGGGTTCCCGGGGGAAGGCCGAATGTCGGAGCCCCTCCGAGACCTCTTATCGCCCGGATTTTCAATTTTCGGGATAGAGACGCTATCCTGCAAACCTCCAGACTGCATGGACCGGTCAAGCTTGACAATATGGAGGTTAATTTCTATCCTGATTTCACCCCAGCGGTCCAGAAGCAGAGACTGAGCTTCCTAGGCGTCAAACGCCGTCTTCGGGACCTAAACCTCAAATATGCCATGCTTTTCCCGGCCAAGTTGCGTGTGGAGGTGGATGGTCGCACGCATTTCTTTGATCGTCCCGAGGCGGCCGGGGACTGGCTGGATACTCTGCCCGGGGATCGTGATCGGGGGGGCGGGGGGGCGGCGGGGGGAGACGGCACGCTGGATCAGGACTGAGGGTCTAATAATGGGACTCACTCTGGACGAAAATGATGCCACTTTTAATTCTGCGTCAGTTTTTTGTAAGTTCCCCTCCTATGGAGGTTGTGTTGGGTCTCTTGGGGGTTCTCCCTCCTCCTCTAGGGGGTTTAGTTAGTCTAACTACATATGGGGCGACAGGCACACTGCACGTTGGGGGGGCTGTTTGGGCTCATGCAGGGGTGCAGGGAGGGGGGAGTTCTGTTGGGGTGGGTGGGTAGGGATGGGGTGTTGTTCGTTTTTAGCACAAGGCAAACGTATTATTGTGTTGGTTTTAAAGTGCTCTCCGGGGTGCGAATGATGGCTTTTGCATATGATGGGGGGTAGGGAACTAACTTTGTTATCCTGGAATGTGAATGGACTGGGGGACAGGATCAAACGGGGTGTGGTCCTGCAGTTTTTGAAGCGAATCTCGCCTGATGTAGTCTTTCTACAGGAGACACACCTCATTGGTAACTCCTTTTACACCATGAACCGGCGTGGCTATCGCCTAGTGGCGCACTCGGGCTTTACGTCCGGCTCACGGGGTGTGGGCATCATGGTGAAGAACTCGCTCCCGTTGGAGATTGATGAGGTGCTCCACGATGATAGGGGACGTTATACGGTCTTGGTGGGAAGACTGGAGGGCAAAGTGGTTATCTTTGTGTCAATATATATCCCACCGGGGCTGCAGTCGACCACCTTTGCTGACCTTGGGCGCCTTCTCCTTGGCCTTCCGGGGGGGCTTTTGGTTGTGGGGGGGGACTTCAATGCGGTGGTATCTGGATCTTTGGATCGTCACCCCCCTAGGGACCTCCCCCGGGCACAGGCGTGGCTACCCGGCCTCTTAGATACATTTGGATTAGTGGACTGCTGGCGTTTAAAACACCCCGCGCAGCTGCAGTATACTTTCCACGCGGGAGCCCATGGTAGTCTCGCACGACTAGACTATGTCCTTGTCCCGGCGGCCTATGTAGGGAGGGTGGGAGAGGTACGCCATTTGCCACGAGGTATTTCGGACCACTCCCCGCTCCTACTGCACTTTGATGTCTTTCCGAGGGGTGAGGGCAGGGCGGTCCCCATCAATCCTTGGTACCTGCGCGACCCCTCCATTCGCGCTGCATTGATTAAATCCCTTCAGCGATATTTTGATGAGAATGTGGGGTCTGTGCCTTCGGCCATACCGCTGTGGGAGGCCTTCAAGACAGTACTCCGAGGGGAGGCCCTATCCCTTATTTCCCATGCCCGGAGGCGCGAGCGGGAGGAGGTGACCCGGATGGAGGCTGAAATAGCAGAGTTGGAGGGGAATTTAGAAGGTGGGGTGACGGATGCTGCATTACATGTCCTCCAACTCAAGCAGGCGGCCTACAGGGCCCTCGTCACGGAGGCGGCCAGGGGCCTCAGTAGAGAGCAACAGGGGCGTCTGTATGATGTGGGTGATAAGGCTGGTAAACTTATAGCGTGGTTGGACAAAAAAGAGAGAGCGAATCGTGTGGTCCCGCTGATTGAGAAAACGGATGGTGTGTGTGTGACTGAGCCAGAAGAAATTGTCTCCTGCTTTGCAGATTATTTCCATGGGGTGTATTCCCCGGTGTCTCCCTGCTCGGAAGAGGATTCCCTTGCCCTGCTCAGTGATATCGCGCTGCCCTCCCTTTCCGGGGAGGACAGGGTGTCGTTGGACGCCGCTCCCACCTCCGACGACATCGCCCTCGCCATACGCTCGGTCGCTTCCGGCAAGGCCATGGGTCCGAATGGTCTCCCTATCGAGTTGTATAAGTTACGACCGGATACGCTGGCACCCCACCTCTGGGCTATGTTCCTGGCGGCACACTCGGTGGGCTCCCTCCCGCCGGACCAGCGTCTGGCTACAATTGTGGTAATCCACAAGGAGGGGAGACCTCGGGACCGGGTTACATCCTATCGGCCCATTTCGCTGCTGAATGCGGAGCCCAAGATTCTCGCTAAGGTACTGGCCAATCGGCTGGTCGGCGTGGTGGGCGATTTGGGTCATCAGGACCAGTCTGGCTTTATTCCTCATCGCAACACAGCCCTTAATCTGCGGCGTTTACACGGTGTGCTCGCATGTGCCCCGTTTATACGGGAGCCGGCCATTTTGGCGTCCTTAGACGCCACCATGGCGTTTGACACGCTTGAATGGCCATATATCTGGGCGATGCTTGCGAAGTTTGGATTTGGCCCAGGGTTCATCAGTTGGGTCAAATTGCTATATTCGGGCCCATTGGCGCAGGTGGTGGTGAACGGAAGAGTATCGGCTCCGTTTGAGCTGGGCCGGGGCACTCGACAGGGCTGCCCCTTATCGCCGCTCCTCTTTGCACTTGCATTGGAGCCCCTGGCGGAGTGGCTGCGGTGGGAGCCTTCCATCCGTGGTCTCCGCTGGACCCCCCGAGTATGAGGACCGCGTATCCCTATACGCTGATGACATCCTCTTGTACCTAGCTTCCCCTCGTAAATCACTTATAGTACTAGTTGATGTTCTGCATTCATTCGGTCGTAACTCCGGTCTGGTCATCAACTGGGCTAAATCGTGTGTGTATGTTCTCTCTGGGGAGGCTCCTATCCTCCCGCGGGGCTGTCCGATCCAGGTCGCCCCGCAGGGATTTAGGTACCTGGGTGTCTTCATTACTCTAGACCCGGAGGCTCGGTATGATCGGAACTTGCTTCCCCCCTCCAGCGTCTGAAAGAGGATGTCGCGCGCTGGCGGCGTTTGCCGCTTTCGCCGCTCGGCCGGGCGGCATTGTTTAAAATGATGTCGTTGCCGCGTTTCCTATACGCGTTGCAGAACACGATGGACCTCGTCCCAGCGCGCTACTTCCGCGAAGTGGAGAGTTTGCAGCGCCGCCTGTTCTGGGACGGGAGGCCACGTATTGCCCTGGCTAAGCTGACGCTCCCCTGGTATGATGGGGGGATTGCCCTCCCGGATATTAAACGGTATTATTGGGCCTCCCAGCTAGCTGCAATTAATCAGGGCCTATATGGGCCAGCCTTAAACCCGGCGTATGAAATGGATAGGTTGCTACTTCCAGGTGGTGACTATAATCGAGCGCTCTACTCTAGCGCGCCCGACGCTCGCCTGACGGGCCCCACGCGTGTCATGGTGCGAGTGTGGCACGCGGCCAATGCTGCAATGGGGTGGAAGGACCGTTTGACCCGGGCGTCACCACTATACGCATCTGAGCGGTTGGGCTCCTTGTGGACCTCGAAGGGCTTTGAGAAGTGGGATTTAATAGGCATCAGCAGAGTGGGGGATCTCTGGACGAGGGGAGGATTTAAAACGTTCGAGATGCTGCAGACGGAATTTCAGTTGCAGGGCAGCGAGTACTTTCGGTACTTGCAGGTCCGGCATGCGCTGGGCTCCGTCTTTCCGGATGTTGCCTCCATCCCGGAGTGCTCCCCCCTGGAGGATAGAGTGCTGGATGGACACGTCCCTGACAGCACGATCTCACTGATCTACAAGAAACTGATCAACGATCGCTCAGACTTGCTGACTGCCCTTCGTGAGGCTTGGGTAGCCGATGGGCTGGAGCTGGACGACGAGGACTGGATCTCCGCGGTGGCCTCCCCGAAAGAGGTGGCCATACCGGCTCGCCTTCGTTTCGTCCAGCTCAAGATACTCCACAGGGTCTATATGACGGGGCCAAAGCTCCTGCGTATGGGCTATGCTGAGGACGGTTTGTGTAAGCGTGGGTGTGATGCGCTGGGGACTTTTCTGCATATCCTTTGGGAGTGCCCGCAAGTGGAGGGGTTCTGGCGAGGTGTGCATGAGGTGTTGCGAGTGGTCACGCATGTGGCGCTGTTGCCCGAAGCGAGGAGATGCCTGTTGAATGTGTGGGAGCCTACCGATTATTCGGTGCCGCAGACGTGGTGGGTGACTCTGGGGTATATGGTTGCCAAGCGTGATATTGCCCAGCTGTGGGGATCTCAGAACCCCCCGACAGTCTCGGCCTGGAAGGAGCATATGGATTGGTGCATGTTTCGGGAAAAGGTGGTGTATGTGGCGAGAGGTAAGCCTGCGACATGGGTGAAAGTGTGGGGCCCCTGGAACGCCTACCGCGGGGGCATCTGTGCTCCACCCCTGTTGCCTGATCCGTCGCCGGCCCCGTCCCCTTAGCCAACTCATCCCCCCGGTACCTGGGCATTGGGTGTCCCCAATCCTAGTTCTGATCTCTCCCCCCCCTCTTGAGATTCCTATGGATGGCTAGAATCCCCCCTCTAGGGGAGCACGTATTGCTATTCCGATTGAGGATTGCCTTGTGGGTTTGTTTGTGTTTGTTGTGCTTTAAACTTAAAATGGAACCGTATAATGGGGTCTGCATAGTGTGGCACGCAACAATGCTATCTCCTGTAAATGCTCGGCCGCAGCACCATGTGTTTTAGAAATGTATACTGTATGCTCCTTTTATTGCTAGCGGCCGGCCAGAAGGTTGTAGGCCCATACTTGTATAATTTTTTGAGTCTTGTAATAAACGGTTTCAAAAAAAAAAAAAAAAAAAAAAGATTAAGAGATGGAGTTAGTAAATCTTTGTGAGATTATGTGAGTGAGCAGAGAAACTTGCGATTGTGTCAATACACAAATGGATGAACAAGGAATAAGACCTGAGAGCAGAAAAGTGAACAGTGAGCTTATAGTGAAAAGCAAATGAGCGGGTGAATGACGTGGGTATGTGTTGGTGTATGGAGCAAGGGCTGGCACTGATGTGCGGCACTACTCCTTCACTTCCGGGGCAGGGCAAATGCAGCACAGAGCCACACTGGACCACATAGCAGCCTGAAAACATTTCCGGCTCCAGACTGGTGTTTCCAAAAGTGAGGTATCGACAGTCACAAGTATCCATCAGTAATATATATATTTTTTATTTTGTACTTCTTAACTCTCTCCTTGGTCATCATATCTGCCTCATAAGCCAGCTCCTCTCTCCATTAGGAAAAGGTTGATAAGGGTGCACATTCTCCTCAGGGAAGGATCTCTAGTTCTTAAAAAAAGTGTCTGTCCCCATGTTCTGCATTCATTCGGTCGTAACTCCGGTCTGGTCATCAACTGGGCTAAATCGTGTGTGTATGTTCTCTCTGGGGAGGCTCCTATCCTCCCGCGGGGCTGTCCGATCCAGGTCGCCCCGCAGGGATTTAGGTACCTGGGTGTCTTCATTACTCTAGACCCGGAGGCTCGGTATGATCGGAACTTGCTTCCCCCCTCCAGCGTCTGAAAGAGGATGTCGCGCGCTGGCGGCGTTTGCCGCTTTCGCCGCTCGGCCGGGCGGCATTGTTTAAAATGATGTCGTTGCCGCGTTTCCTATACGCGTTGCAGAACACGATGGACCTCGTCCCAGCGCGCTACTTCCGCGAAGTGGAGAGTTTGCAGCGCCGCCTGTTCTGGGACGGGAGGCCACGTATTGCCCTGGCTAAGCTGACGCTCCCCTGGTATGATGGGGGGATTGCCCTCCCGGATATTAAACGGTATTATTGGGCCTCCCAGCTAGCTGCAATTAATCAGGGCCTATATGGGCCAGCCTTAAACCCGGCGTATGAAATGGATAGGTTGCTACTTCCAGGTGGTGACTATAATCGAGCGCTCTACTCTAGCGCGCCCGACGCTCGCCTGACGGGCCCCACGCGTGTCATGGTGCGAGTGTGGCACGCGGCCAATGCTGCAATGGGGTGGAAGGACCGTTTGACCCGGGCGTCACCACTATACGCATCTGAGCGGTTGGGCTCCTTGTGGACCTCGAAGGGCTTTGAGAAGTGGGATTTAATAGGCATCAGCAGAGTGGGGGATCTCTGGACGAGGGGAGGATTTAAAACGTTCGAGATGCTGCAGACGGAATTTCAGTTGCAGGGCAGCGAGTACTTTCGGTACTTGCAGGTCCGGCATGCGCTGGGCTCCGTCTTTCCGGATGTTGCCTCCATCCCGGAGTGCTCCCCCCTGGAGGATAGAGTGCTGGATGGACACGTCCCTGACAGCACGATCTCACTGATCTACAAGAAACTGATCAACGATCGCTCAGACTTGCTGACTGCCCTTCGTGAGGCTTGGGTAGCCGATGGGCTGGAGCTGGACGACGAGGACTGGATCTCCACGGTGGCCTCCCCGAAAGAGGTGGCCATACCGGCTCGCCTTCGTTTCGTCCAGCTCAAGATACTCCACAGGGTCTATATGACGGGGCCAAAGCTCCTGCGTATGGGCTATGCTGAGGACGGTTTGTGTAAGCGTGGGTGTGATGCGCTGGGGACTTTTCTGCATATCCTTTGGGAGTGCCCGCAAGTGGAGGGGTTCTGGCGAGGTGTGCATGAGGTGTTGCGAGTGGTCACGCATGTGGCGCTGTTGCCCGAAGCGAGGAGATGCCTGTTGAATGTGTGGGAGCCTACCGATTATTCGGTGCCGCAGACGTGGTGGGTGACTCTGGGGTATATGGTTGCCAAGCGTGATATTGCCCAGCTGTGGGGATCTCAGAACCCCCCGACAGTCTCGGCCTGGAAAGAGCATATGGATTGGTGCAAGTTTCGGGAAAAGGTGGTGTATGTGGCGAGAGGTAAGCCTGCGACATGGGTGAAAGTGTGGGGCCCCTGGAACGCCTACCGCGGGGGCATCTGTGCTCCACCCCTGTTGCCTGATCCGTCGCCGGCCCCGTCCCCTTAGCCAACTCATCCCCCCGGTACCTGGGCATTGGGTGTCCCCAATCCTAGTTCTGATCTCTCCCCCCCCTCTTGAGATTCCTATGGATGGCTAGAATCCCCCCTCTAGGGGAGCACGTATTGCTATTCCGATTGAGGATTGCCTTGTGGGTTTGTTTGTGTTTGTTGTGCTTTAAACTTAAAATGGAACCGTATAATGGGGTCTGCATAGTGTGGCACGCAACAATGCTATCTCCTGTAAATGCTCGGCCGCAGCACCATGTGTTTTAGAAATGTATACTGTATGCTCCTTTTATTGCTAGCGGCCGGCCAGAAGGTTGTAGGCCCATACTTGTATAATTTTTTGAGTCTTGTAATAAACGGTTTCAAAAAAAAAAAAAAAAAAAAAAAAAAAAGATTAAGAGATGGAGTTAGTAAATCTTTGTGAGATTATGTGAGTGAGCAGAGAAACTTGCGATTGTGTCAATACACAAATGGATGAACAAGGAATAAGACCTGAGAGCAGAAAAGTGAACAGTGAGCTTATAGTGAAAAGCAAATGAGCGGGTGAATGACGTGGGTATGTGTTGGTGTATGGAGCAAGGGCTGGCACTGATGTGCGGCACTACTCCTTCACTTCCGGGGCAGGGCAAATGCAGCACAGAGCCACACTGGACCACATAGCAGCCTGAAAACATTTCCGGCTCCAGACTGGTGTTTCCAAAAGTGAGGTATCGACAGTCACAAGTATCCATCAGTAATATATATATTTTTTATTTTGTACTTCTTAACTCTCTCCTTGGTCATCATATCTGCCTCATAAGCCAGCTCCTCTCTCCATTAGGAAAAGGTTGATAAGGGTGCACATTCTCCTCAGGGAAGGATCTCTAGTTCTTAAAAAAAGTGTCTGTCCCCAGGTTAGAACTCTCTGCACACAGCAAAGGATATACTCAATGGTAAAAGACTTCTGCCCCTTATATCAGGCATTACCTCTATCTAGGGTTTCCTGCCCCTTACAACAGGATCTAGCACCTACATTCGCTACCCTGCTAATAAGTAAACTCTGCCTTTCATTTTAAGATCTGCCCCCATAGGTTGCCTGTCAACAGGATCTAGCACCTACATTCTCTACCCTGCAAATAAGTAAACTCTGCCTTTCATTTTAAGATCTGCCCCCATAGGTTGCCTGATCTCTTCCCAGGTTAAATCCCTCTTCATGTTACATCAGGATCTCACTGCGTGTTAGAGGTTTCTTTCCATTATTCTAAGTTCCGCCTTCAGGTATGGTACCCTATATATTAAGATCAGCTTCCAGGTTCGGGTTATCTGACCCACATATCGGGATCTATCCTAATGGCCCTTTCTTCCTGTAACAGCTGCAGTCCCTGATTCTGGTCCGCTACCTATTATTTTAGGTCCTTTCTCAGGTTACAGCTTTCAGTGCCATGTTTGTTACATACATTTTGCTCCCAGGTGAGGACTCTATGCATCTGACATGAGTGTCTGACCTAAGGTTAGGCGTTTCCAGGAAACCCCAATCTTCTCCACAGATAGGTCTTTTCTGTCCTTCATATTAGGATCAGCTACAGTTTAGAGATCTCTGACTTTATATTATAATATGACTTTGTGCCCTTGGTCTTTACATCAGAATCTGGCTCCAGATTAGGGCTCTCTGGCGCTTATACGGGTTATTTTAAAACACAAGGGCAATCTGTTCTTAAATGAGATTTTGCCCTCAGGGTATGTCTTTCTTTAAACGTGTACATAAATAACCAGACGTCTACTTATGATTAATTTTATAGCGGTAACCACAACCTCTATTGCTGCAGAATAAGATATTAATTACTGAAGGATGTGATGAGAATTGGATACTAATATCTGCAATCTAATGCACGTACATGTAATCTGATTTATGAGATGCAAAGTATACAGCGCTATATTCAAACCAAGGCCACTTGAATTATGTGATTCGTACATATTCCGTCATCTGCCGCTATTTGCAGATTTTAACAAAAATAATATCTCAAATGGATCAAAGTGTGGAAACACGTGCTTCTGCGCATTTGAAGGCCAGTTGCCAAGACTGCTCACCTTTCAGTTGCTAACTGCTGATTTTAAGAATGAAATTGGTAGTACTGAAAGGAAAACTTTGGTAAGTGACCGTTGACATTATAAAAATTACAAAAGTCAAAATAAAACTGCCATAAAATGTGCCACACTATGCCACATAATGTGCATTTTCTTGCCCCATAATTTAGCCAACCATGCCAGATAATTTGGCCCCTCCCTGCCACAGAATTTCAGTGCCCTGGTGAAAAACGTAGCAGAGGTTGAAAAATTACTCATATTAAGCACTTTGCAGTTTAATGTTCTTGATTATTCATTTCCTCATAGATTTACCTCAAAGTTTAAATAATACCATCCAAATCATCTTTCTTATAAGGGATGGTTAGGTTCGATATATCATGATTTTGACTGTGGGCTAAGGAATGGGTTGTCAGGGACAGCAAAACAGTACTACCACATGAGCATCAACACTGAACGTTCCATCTGCTGTGATTGGCTGAGGAGCACTGCCAAGTCCTAGCGACAGCGCTCTGGCAAAGGCAGAAGCATCATCTAAGCGACGGTGATCAACCGTGAGGTAAGAGGCTCACAGAATTCTAGCATGATAGAAGAACAGCAAATAAATGCACATTTTAAATAAATGCACTGCAGACAAATGAGGACAGATCTATTTTATGGTAGACATTTTCTTTTGAGCATTTAGTTTTTGTTTACAAGCGTATTTTCAACAGTTAATATGAATAAATGTTTTTTAAACTGTCATATAAGGGGTATAACTTGGTTTCTTTCTCAATACGGTGTGTATTTTTCCATTTGGTTGTTGAGTAGGTATCATAAGAAATAAGGAAATACGTTTATATGAGCACAAATGACACAACATTTGATTCTGATCTGTACGTTTTATCACAGACAAATAATTTGCATTCTGATTCCCTATTCCCAATTCATATCAAAGCCAGCCAGTCTTTACTTGCTTTCAGAAAATTGACAAAAACATGGCTTTTTAACCAATAGTCTATCTGTCGTTTGGTCCATGCTCGCTGTCCCTAGCGCTGAGACACCCATGGGTATTTGCGCGCTCTACAAATTGCATAAAATAAATAAATAAAATTAAAACAGTCAGTAGTAACGACTTTCACGCAAGGCTTTCATTTTAAAAACTGACTAGAAACTGATGTGAGTAGTCATACAACATGAGGAGAAACATAATTTTATGGCAAGACCGGAAGCTCCTATTATGCTTTCTTTTCTTGCGTTTATTCAAACAGCAGCAAGATAAGTGAAACACTACACTCCCCAGAAGGCTGCAGTAGAAAACTACTGGCCAATGGGGAGAACGATAAAACACAGTAATCCAATCAGGTCAGGCTAACCATATAAGGACCTATCTGACCGCAAGCAGTCCTCTTTTCTTGCTGCTTGCAGTCAGATAAGTCGCTTATTTTATTCTCCTTTCGTTAATGAAGTGTTTCTCTATTTACTTTATGAAGTGTTATTACATGACTGCCGCTAGCGTTGCGCTCTGTTTAGCGTGGTGTATCTATTGTTATACCGCTTTCCGAGTGGTTGCGCATTCAGTATTTCCCCCCTCGGCTCTGAGGGTTTAGCGCGTCTGTCCTCGTGCACGCCTTTGTTTACTTTACCGGCGCTTCCCTAACACTCGCCTTCTCCTCAGCTGGCGCCTTGCTATTTGCCGGTCTTCAGCGCTGCCTTCTGCCTCTTAACTGTCGCCGGTTACGAGGTCTCCTCAGCGCGACTATTTACAGCCTCTTCACGCCTCCTCTCACGCTCGTTTTTTCCACCGGCAGGCTAGTTTGTACATGCCCCTTTTGTTTCCTGACACTGTTAACCCCTTGCTTCCCAGTTCCTTACCAGTCAGTGAAAATTGACATTTCCAGCTCTCCTGAGCTTGATAATGATGAAAGCAATGCTTTTAAATCTGATTTGAGCCGGTTTATAAATTCATCAGTGGAAACTGCTGTGGAAAACTCCATGCAGAGAGTTTCTAGAAATATGGAAAACTCTTTAATCAGTATTATGACCAAAGCTTTGGCCCAGTCTGCGGGGGAAAGCAGAAAACGTAAACTGGTTCCTGCCACTGTCTTAACCAAAAAAGTGTCACATGTGGTTAGCGAGGGTTCCTCGCGCAAGAATGAGGATTCTATTCCTCCCAGGCCTCAGTCAAAGGAAGGGTCTACTTTGACAACTGGCAAAAGCAAAGCCAAAATTAAAAATGTGGAGGTTCCTAAGAAGCTGGTCATTGATACAATCCATGATACGGATGATGATTTGGGTGACACGGACGATGACAATCTCTTTGATTTATTTGGGGTTAGCAATTCTTCGTCCAAGAAGCAAAAATTGTCCCCTTTTGAATCCGAGCCTATCCTTAACTCGGAAGGGGTGCCTTTGTTTGACCCTGCATTGATTCGGCATCCGAATTCCACTGAATGGTTTCCAATTCCCTATGTGGGAGAATACATCTCTTCCAAACTCAGGCAACCTCTGGACAAGTCAGTCAGGGCAAAGTTAAAATCTGAATGTCCTAAACCTTCTTTGGCCTCTCACATTACGGTTACCCCTTCTATTGACCAACCCCTTCTCACCTTTTTCTCAAAGGTCGGCAAGGACCCTCGCAAGGGGGTTGACAGAGCATGGTCCTCTTGCCAGGACAAGCTTCTGGATATGGTGGGTCCCCTTGCCCGCATTCTTGATCTGGCGGAGACGGCGCGTTCAGAGGATTTAATCCTAAATCCAGAAGATATTTCCCTTTGGGCCCAACGTACTTTTTGTTTCACTGGGCAACGCCAATGCCGCCATCACCCATGAAAGACGCAAAGGTCTCCTTATCAAATTAGACCCTAAATTAGCCAATTTGGCGACTCAGGACCCTGGAGCCAAGGCGGACGGTCTTCTTTTTGGTGACTCGTTGGTCAAAGATCTTTCTAAATTTGTTTCAACTTTCGCCTCACTGGACAAGGCTCAACTTTCCATTAAAAAAGTCTTCGCCCCTCGGGTTTTTGGCAGAGCCGCTCTTCCAGCCGTTTTTCCTCCAACCATGGTTCCAGAGGAGCTTCCAACACCGGCTATCAAGAGTTCAAACCACAATTCCCAACGTGGCCGTGGCTTCCGGGGTTGTGGACAGAGGGGCCACAGAGGCAACAACTCCAGCTACCCCCAACAAGGTAAGCCTGTCTTCTGGCCCTCCGGTAGGAGGGCGTTTAGCTCTCTTTCTAAGCAAATGGCAAACTTTAACTTCCGACCCTTGGGTTCTCAATTCTGTCCAAGGCTATCTCATAGAGTTTTACGCTCCTCCTTTCCAGGGTACTTTGCCTCCACCTCTGGTTTTTTCCGCCGACGTTTCTCTCTTGATCTCTCAAGACATTCTTTCCCTGTTGGCAAAGAAAGCTATCCAAAAGCTCCCTTTCGATCCCTCGGGTTTTCTGAGCACTTTGTTTCTTGTTCGCAAAAAGAACAAAAAGATGCGACCTGTAATCAACCTCAAGGTATTCAATCAGTTTGTCGTTTACAGACATTTCAAAATGGAGACCAACGATTGGATGGTCCGCTTGGATCTTCAGGATGCTTATCTTACAGTTCCTATCCATCCCTCTCATTCCAAGTTCCTCCAGTTTCAATGGCTGGGCGTCACTTATCGGTTTTGTTCGCTTCCCTTCGGTCTTTCTTCAGCTCCTTGGTGTTTCACCAAAATCATGAAGCCTGTAGTAGCTTATCTTCGAGCCTTGGGAATTCGTCTGATCGTCTACCTGGACGATATTCTTCTTATGAATGCGAGCAAACCAGGTCTTTTACACGACCTTCAGGTGGCACAATCCCTTCTTCTCGATCTGGGCTTTCTGATCAACCCGGAGAAGTCCATGTTGCTTCCCTCTCAAAGTGTAGAGTTTCTGGGGTTTCACGTAGATTCTCCCTCCGCGTCTCTTTTCCTTCCTACCGAAAAGATCGCATCTATTCGTTCAGAAATTTCTCAGATTCTTTCTCTTTCCCGAATTTCCCTTCGCTCCCTCGCAAGGATAGTGGGGCTTCCATTCAAGCCATCTTTCCAGGCCCTCTCCATTATCGGGCCCTTCAGCGCCTAAAAATAAGACATCTGCATCAGGGTCTGGCTTACTCAGATCTTATCCTGCTGGACCAAGACTCGCGTTCCGAGCTGCAATGGTGGATAGACCATTTAGATGCGTGGAAGGACTATCTTCGCCACGGCCCCAGATCTTGTGTTAGAATCAGATGCCAGTCTGGCGGGTTGGGGCGCCCGTTGTGGACCAATCTCGACTGGAGGTACATGGTCCCCTCCCAGAGGAGGTACATGGTCTCTAGAGGAGTTGTCATTGCACATCAACTGTTTAGAGATGCTGGCAGGCTCCTTTGCAATCCGCAGTCTCGCAAAGAACAAAGTAAGTTGTTCCATTCTTCTCAAGATGGACAATGTTTCTGCGGTCCGTTACATCAACCGTCTCGGTGGCACAAGATCCAAACCCCTCGCGGAGCTCGCCAAGAGTCTTTGGCACTTTTGTCTCCTTCACAATCTCTCCCTCCAAGCCGAATATCTCCCCGGCGATCTGAATTCCATCGCGGACTGGCACTCTCGGTATCTCCGGGATTCCAGCGATTGGAGATTACTTCCTTCCGTGTTTCATTCTCTCTCTGGGGTCCTTTCTTTATCGACCTATTTGCGTCTCGCCTCAACTCCCAGTTACCTCGTTTCTACAGTTGGCGCCCGGATCCGTTCCTTCAGGATTGGTCCTTTCATCTCAATTACGCTTTTCCTCCCTTTCTTATGATCAACAGGGTCCTTTCCCAGACTCGTCGTCAACAGACGTCTCTGGTCATGGTGGTGCCGTTTTGGCAATCCCAGATATGGTTTCCTTCCCTTTTGGAACTAGCAGAGGACGTTCCTGTCCTTCTCCCTCATTCATGGGACCTTCTCTTGGACCCTCGAGGTTCTCCCCACAACCTCATTTTGGATCGGTCTCTGACTCTATCGGCCTGGAAGCTGTCCGGTCTCTCTCTTCTGACCAACTCCTTTCTCAAGAGGCTTCGATCTTTATCAGCCGGGCCTGGGCTCGCGGTACTTCCAAGGCATACAAATCCGCTTGGTCTCTTTGGTCAAGCTGGTGTTTGGAACGGTCTTTTCAGCCTCTGTGAATTTTGTGATTAATTTTCTGCAGCGCTGGTAAGTCTCATCGCACAGTGAACCTGTACAGATCAGCTATTTCGCTTAATCACTGCCCCATCGACAATAAACCGGTTGGATCTCATCCGCTGGTTTGCCGTTTGCTACGAGGAGTTCGCTTTTCCAAACCTCCGTTGGCTAAGTATTCTTCTTTATGGGATGTTAATTTGGTTTGAAATTGTTTATGGATTGGCCTGACAATACGGCTCTCTCCCTCAAAATGTTGTCTGCAAAGCTTACTATGTTGTTGTGTTTAATATCCATTAAACGTGTTTCTGATGTTAGGGCTTTAGATCTTTCCTTAAGACAGTTTTCTCCTACTTTGGTGTTGTTTCAAGTGCAGAGACGTACAAAAACAAATTTACAATCAGTATTTTATCCTTATTTTCTAGCCCAGCCGAAGTTATGTCTAGGTCGTTGCTTAAAAGCCTACGAACAGAAATCTGCTGACTTTAGGACTGCTTCCCATACACAATTGCTCATTTCTTTCCGCAAACCTCATCTCCCCGTTTCTTCTGCTACCTTGGCCCGTTGGGTCCGTTGGATCATGTCTCTTGCGGGCATTGACGCTTCTGTGTTTGGTGCTCACTCTACCAGGGGTGCCATGGCCTCCAAAGCCTTTTGGACAGGCTCGCGTCTGGAGGATATCCTTAAGTCAGCAGATTGGTCTAATGATAATGTGTTTAAGACCTTTTATTGTAAACCTGTGATTACTGCTTCTTCTTTGGTTGTTGATATGCTTTGAACCAGCATAATAGGAGCCTCCGGTCTTGCCATAAAATGTAGATTTTCCTAATAAGTTATTGTGGTAACGGAGCCATCCGGCCCGTTCCGCTACGCAGGACACGCATCCACGCACCCGGAGGGCGGGCACGCCCGAAGGTATAAATAAACGGGCGCAAGACCGCTCGTGGTCTTTGGCCCACACTAGTAACCCTGACTGCTGTGTCCCTTATGTTTCCGGCGCCTTATTACACTAGGCCTGCCCCCATTCTACATTGGCGACGAGAGCGGAGCCCACCCGCGCATCGCCCCTCCCGAGTACCTGCAGTGCGGCGATCCCACTGTCGGCGTTCCGAGCAGTCCGCGGAGGCGGGACAGTCCGCGTTTCGACACGCGCTCTCGCGCTGACAGGCAGGGCCGCTCGTGACGCTCTGGAGCCCTGGGGGAGGATCATCTGCCCGCCCACTGCCGGTAAGCTCGCCCCGGAGGGGGAAATCGACCCTCGCGAGCCCGTGCTGTGTCTGGCTGAGGTGGGGAGTGCCCCTTGGTCGTCTGCTGTGCAAGGCCCCCACCTGCCCTGAGAAAGTGAGCGCGAGGGAAGAGAGCTGCAGGGGCGTCCTCGGCAGTGCCTGCCTGAGAAGCTCAACCCACCGGAACAGGCTGTATTGGAGGGAGCAGCCAGTGGTCTCGCCTGCGCGCAGCGCCAGCCAGGCAGCTACATTCATCCCAGGCGGGGGAGGAAAGAGACAGTGGTCTCGCCCGGAGAGCGGACCTGCAGCCACGGCCAGAGAGGAGTGTGTTGACGGAGAGGTGCAGCAGGCATGACCACCCCCGGCACCAGTGGAGGAGGCACCCCGCAACCGCCACCGCAGCGGGCCGCGCAGCCAGCGCCCGCCGCGCCTGGACATGGCGCAGTAGCCCCGCTACCTCCGTTTAGCGCGCTTTCGGACCCCTCTACGGCGGCAGTGCGATGGTGCTCATGGATCGGACGGTTGGAGCACTACTTTGTTGGGGTGCGAGAAACGGATGAAACAGTTAAGAGATCTCTCCTCATGTGCTACGGTGGCGAGGAGCTGTACGACCTCTTCGAGACCCTACCAGACAGAGGGAACGCCAACAACTATGCGGGTGCTATAAGGGCCCTAAATCGTCACTTTGACCCCCAGACTAACCCCGACTTCGAGTGGTTCAAGCTCTGCCAGGCGCGACAAGAAGAAACGGAAACCATCGACGTCTTCTATGCCCGCCTTCGCAAACTCTCGCTATCGTGCACGCTACCGGACCAGAGAGCAGAGATTTGGGCGCAGCTCATCCAGGGTTGCCGGTCGGTCCCACTGCGGCGCCTCATCCTACGGCAGCCGGGCATCTCCCTTGACGAGATCTTGATTCTGGGCCGGTCCCACGAGCTATCCAATGCACGCGCGGACGCGATGGAAGCGGCCCTCAACCGGCCGGCTGCGGCCCCGAAAGCGCCTGCAGTCAAGGAGGAGAGAGTGGATGTACTGCAGAGGCGACCGACCCAGCAGCGCGGAGCCACGAGGGCTCCCCAGAGGGACGCCTGCGGTAACTGCGCCCTAGACCACCCACCAGGCGGAAGGTGCATCGCGAGAGGACAGACGTGTCTGAAGTGTGGACGGGCGAACCATTTCGCGAAGGTCTGTAGAGGCGGAAGAGTGCGAAGCAGTGCTGGGGGCACGCGAGGTGCAGCGGCGAGTGTGCGCCAACTGACGTTGGAGGAATCCCCCGCCCAAGGAGACAACACCAAGCTGGAATTCGAGGGCGAGGCGGAGGATGACGAAGTGTTCTTCGTCTCGTTTGTTGGCAGAGAAGGCACGAGGCGCAGGCCGCCGCCCATGTGTGACATCACGGTGGCCGGGTCTCCGGTGAGCGCTCTCATCGACACTGGGGCGTCGGTGAACGTAATGGATAGCTGCCAGTACGAGAGACTGTCGCCACAACCACCCCTGCGACCCTCCAAGGCCCAAATCTTCACATACGACAGCGACAAGCCACTGTCCCTGCGAGGGGTGATCGAAGTTGAAGTCGTTAGTGACGGCAGGAAACTGGCCACGACGTTCCACGTGGCGGAAGGAAAGCGGGGCACCCTGCTGAGCTGTCACACCGCCGAAGATCTGGCGCTGGTGTTCTTCGCGAACCAGGTGCACGACCTGCACGCCAGGGAGATGTTGAAGGACTTCCCCATGCTGTTCCGAGGTCTTGGATGCCTGCGCGGGAAACAGTTCAAACTGCACGTGGACCCTACGGTCCGGCCCATGGCGCTCCGGCATCGGAGGATACCATTCCTCCTGAGACCACGAGTGGAGGAGGAGTTGAAGAAGTTGGAGGACCTGGGGGTGATCGAAAAGGTGTCGGGCCCCACCCCGTGGGTGTCCCCCCTCGTTGTGGCGCCCAAACCCAAGCAGCCAGGCGCCAACCGCTTGTGCGTCGACATGCGCCTCCCGAACAAGGCAGTGAAGCGCGAAAGACACCTCACACCCACCATGGACGATATTGTGGCCGACCTCAACGGCGCCCAGTGGTTCACAAAACTGGATCTCAACGCAGGATACCATCAGCTAGAGCTCCACCCGGACAGCCGCAACATCACCACTTTCTCCACCCACGTTGGCCTACGGAGGTACAAGCGGCTGAGTTTCGGGATCTCGTCAGCTGCGGAGGTGTTCCAGAATGCCATACGGGAAACTCTCTCTGGACTCCAGGGAGTCATCAACTTGAGCGACGATATACTGGTATTCTGGAAGACTTTGGAAGAGCATCGCCGGCATCTTCGAGACACACTGCAGCGGCTGGCGGACAGTGGCCTTACCCTGCACGAGGCCAAGTGCTCCTTCTACCAGGAGTCGGTCGAGTTCTTTGGCTACGTCTTCTCCAGGGAAGGGTTGAGAGTCGATCCGAAGAAGGTGGAAGCGATCCGAGCAGCCCCGAGGCCCACATCTGCCACCGAGGTCAGGAGTTTTCTAGGGATGGCAACCTACTGCGGACGGTTTATCCCTAATCTCGCGTCCTTGTCGGAGCCACTCCGACTCCTCACGAAGAGCGGCCAGCCCTGGACCTGGGCAGCGAAGGAAGATCTAGCATTCCAGGCGGTCAAGGACGCGCTCATCGATGACAAGGTCATGGCGTATTTCAGACCACATAGGCAAACAGAGGTGGTAGTGGATGCGAGCCCCGTCGGGCTGGGTGCAGTCCTGATGCAGGAGACGGAAGCGCGGGAGTGGGTCCCCACCGCATATGCCAGCAGGGCCCTGACGGCCACCGAAATGCGGTATGCGCAAATCGAGCGAAAGGCGCTGGCCATCAAGTGGGCCTGCCAGCATTTTCACCTCTACCTGTATGGTCACGACTTCCGGGTGGTCACCGACCACAAGCCCCTTGTCCCGCTCTTCGCTGGCACCGCACGACTGGGCCCACCACGGATCGAGAGATGGGCAGTCCAGCTGCAAGCCTACCGGTTCGAGGTAGTCTTCCGACCCGGGGCCAATAACCCTGCTGACTTTCTGTCAAGACACCCGGGCCCAGCCCAATCCGGTCCAGATCCGTCGGATGCGAGCTGCACGGAAGAGTTCGTCCGGATGGTGTCACAAACGGCATGCCCGGTGGCACTCACGCTGGAGGACATTGGCAAAGCCACGGAGTTGGACGAGTGCCTCATCAAGGTGAAGCAAACGCTGGTGAACCGCAAGTGGCGGAACTTCCTGGACGGGGTGCAAGCCCTCACTGAAGACGAGAGAGTTTTTCGGCAACAGGTGTGGAAGGCGCAGAGTGAGCTCAGCGAGGGGCCACAGGGAGTGGTCATGAGAGGGGCCTCGCTCGTCATTCCGAGGAGTCTCCAAGGAGAGGTGGTTCGCCTGGCTCACCAAGGGCATCAAGGCGTCTCCAAGACCAAGGCCAGGCTACGGAGCAAAGTGTGGTTTCCTCGGATGGATGCCATGGTAGAGGAAGTCGTCCGCAACTGTCACTCGTGTAACATCACGGGGGGCGAGCCGGCACCACATCCGGTGATCACGGAAGACCCGTGTCTAGAACCCTGGTCCAAGCTGTGTGTGGACTTCGGATCTTTCTCAGATGGGCGACACACCTTGGTGGTAGTGGACTCGCACTCCAAATTCCCGGTGGTGGAAGTGGTGTCCTCCACAGCGTTCAGCCAGGTGAGAGCGGCGCTGGACCGCATATTCGCCATGATGGGCCTGCCCGAGGAAGTCCGGTCGGACAATGGGCCGCCCTTTCAGGGAAGAGAGTTCCAAGAATACCTGGCAGCCCGAGGAGTTCGGCACCGGAAGATCACCCCGCAATGGCCCCAGGCCAACGGAGAGGTAGAACGGTTCATGCGCACGATGAACCGGGCGCTGAAGATAGGAGTGGACCAAGGGGAAGATGCGGATCAATGCCTATCACAGTTCCTCAGTGCGTACCGCCGGACACCTCACTGTACCACTCGGTGCGCGCCTGCGCACCTCCTATTCAGGAAGGCCCCCAGAGACAACATCCCGGCGAGTCAGGCGTGGCAGCCTCGGCCGCTGGACCAAGGTGCGGCTCAGGACAGGAGGCGGACCTCCAATGAGAACGCCAGTCGGGCTCGGAGGGCCCAGGCGAGGAGTCTCCGGGTGGGGGACAAGGTCATCATGAAGGACCGTTATCCAAACTGGAAGTATCGCACCCGTTTGAACCGGAAGTGTGGGAGGTAGTCAGGGTGCAGGGCACCATGGTGTCGGTCCAGAGAGGAACACGAGTAGTGACCCGAAACACATCCTGGTTCAAGCAAGTCACCACGGCCCCACGAGAGACTGACCCGCAGGAGGAGGAACTGGATGCCGGAGAAGGGGGTAGCTCGTCCGGAGGGCAAGCGAGCCCACAGCGGAGCACGCCCCCACCGTCTGGCGTGGAAGAACGGGAGAACGGGTCCTCCGAAGGTGCGGGGGTACCCAGTGGAAAAGGAACCTGTGGGACCGGACGAGGAGACGTCCCCAGGAGCCTCATCGGAGTTCTTGCCTTCGACGTCCATCTGTCTTCCAACATGGTTTCCTCAGGATGTTTCGTCCATGGTGTTCCTGGGTCAAGAACTGTTTACCTGGATTTTGACTGTTTGCATATTATTGTTTTTGGTTCCTTTGTTTACGACTTCTTCCTAACTCGCACAAGAGAAGAGGACTGCTTGCGGTCAGATAGGTCCTTATATGGTTAGCCTGACCTGATTGGATTACTGCGTTTTATCGTTCTCCCCATTGGCCAGTAGTTTTCTCCTGCAGCCTTCTGGGGAGTGTAGTGTTTCACTTATCTTGCTGCTGTTTGAATAAACGCAAGAAAAGAAAGCATAATACTCGCCTCCGTCATAACTTATTAGGAAAATCTACATTATTCACACTCTTTTTCTCAAAAGAGAAAATTTGTTTCATAGTTTATTCAGCTGAAAAAAAAAACCTTACCACAGATAGTCTTTAGTCTTGTATATCTCAAAGATACTTGAGCCACGTCTACCGCAGCTGCGAGAGGAACAATTTGACTGGCTCACGGGCCGAGGCGGGAAAGTGGCCAGAGAAGAGAGCTCACCACATACAGAGAAAGCTATCAGCTGTGAGGCGCCAGCAGTGAGAGACGTCTATTAATGTCTACAAATGCGAGAGAGAAGTCTATTTAATATTCATCATCAAATCTGTGTTTTAAACTTTACCTCAAAAGATGAGGAATACTTCGACCAAATTACATTCCTGACAGGAAACATGCTATGAGGAGAAGTGTGAATGGGTTTTTCTTTTTCCTCTGCCTGTTTTCCTGGTTGCTATAGAGCCTTTTTGTGCAATGAGTTTCTCAGTGCAGTGTTATAAATAACGATACCTTTGATAATAAATGAATACATTCGAAACATCAGTGATTATGTTCATCAAACGCGCATTAATACCTAATTCTTTCTATCAGGAATGTAATTGGGTGTAAGTATTACTCATCTTTTGAGGTAAAGTTTAAAACACGTATGTGTGGATCTCTCCCCTGGCCACTTTCCCGCCTCGTCCCCTCAGTCAAGTCAGTAAACCAATGGCTGATATTTGTGTAATGAGTAATCACTCACTGTTCCCGAGACAAAATGTAATCCCCTGTAAGATGAGAGATGCAAATTTTATTTACTACAGTTTGGCATGTGTCATGTAGTGAGATAGGACAAACAATAATGAATTTGCTGAATATACCGAATGAAAGATAACTTAATTACTCTAGAAAATGTTCAATAATAATAACGGTATTGTTCTATTTCCAATTTTATTTTTTGCCGTTATCACTATTGAAATTGTGGACTATGAATTGGTAAACACTGATGTGGGGGTTTTATTGGAATTTGGTGAAAATATTTACAAATGCAGTAAGATGAACATGTATAGGTGGGTGATTGAGATCTGAGGTGGAGGAACACCGCTAGTGTGAGATTAAAGCGGAGAGAAGTTGCGAGTAAGTGGCTGTGGACAGAGGACAAAGCAAGCCGTGAGTGAATGATGAGTAACTTCAAAGCTGAGAGAACTATGAAGTCTGTAGGTGGGGAGACGGTGAGGCAAGATGCAAGTAAATCTGGTTGAATGTCAAAGTTTCTTCAATATTTCAACTAAAACATCATACAGTGATACAATGTTTAAACACATCATATGAATTACTCTAGCATAACAGTTAAAATAGGCTCGAATTAATCAAAGGAATTGCCTGAAAAATGCAATGACCGGGCGTGTCTTGTGGACAGTGTTACGGGGTTGCGGGCGGCCGCAGTGAGGCTGTTAAGGTGTTGGCTCCATTAGAACATTTCAGAGCCTTCTGTTCATAGTGGGAGCGGGCACCAAGCGCCAGGGTTAGGCCGGCCGCAGTGACGAGTGGGGGCCGGGAAGGGAGGCGTGTGTGTGTGTCCTTGACTAGTGATCCGTGCCCCGGCGGCAGCTGCTGAGCCCACGACAAAGAGGCGGTTGGGAGCGCGCTCTTTTTAAAACGGCAACGGCCGCTCCAGCCCCCGCTCCCTGCAGAGGGCGGTCCGGGGACTTGTCACAGTTTAGTTTAGTGCAGAGTATGGGAAGTGAAGAGTGACTGTCGGAAGATGAGTATTTGAGCCTGAGGAATACTATGAGATTGCTGTACATAAGTGACTGAAGGTGTGGTTAGCTGTAACTGACTAGTTCGGCAATTGAGGGCAAGCAAAGGTGAGTAACTGTAGACAGCAGAAGATGTGAATGTATGTCTAAGTGAGTCATGACGAGTTATATAGGGTCTTGGCTCATATGGAAAAGGAACTTTGAGGGCAGAGAAAGATGTAACTTGGTGTTTCTCAGGAACTAACTGAAGCAGAGTAGGCTATGAGTTTTTGAATGAGTACCAGATGGAGGGCTAGTGAGGATGAGCGAAAACATGAGTGAGTGACTGAAAGTGATCAGTGGAAGAGTGCAAGATGCTGTTATTGAGAGGGTAAGTAAGCAGTGCGTAGTTTCAGGGGAGCAATTCGAGACCATACAATGTGGCAGCTGCTGAATTATTTCTGTAACGTATGTTATGCTCTAAATCAGCTTTTCGTTGCATACTTGTTACCCACCTTGGACTCGTTAACACAAAGTCAGCGCCTTCATGAAATAAAGCTTAGATTGGATTTTGGGTTAGTATAAGAGTAGAATTAGGGGAAAGTTTAGGTTTAGGATAAAGATAAGAGCACTGGTTAGGATAAGGTTTACTATAGGATTGCAGTAAGGATTAGGGAATTTAATAGAAAATTACAGGGTTAAAAGTCAGAGAAACGGACAGAATTATTAAGGAACTAACAATACATTCATAAAGAAAAGGGTTTATGGATATATTTATTTTATGGGTAAGACAGACAGAAAGTGGGGATACAAAACTGGTACCCACATAATTTTGTCCAATATTGCCATCAAGGAATTCTGGTTACAACAAGAAAAGTTGTCTGCTAAAGTAACCAGAATCACATGATAGCAATATTGAACCATGCTGAACGTTACCCATGATGTACTTTTATATTACGCTTTTATTTATAGGGTAGCTAGCTTGAAAATAGTGGGGGGGGGGGGGGGTTTCAAAGAGGAAAATGGTTATTAAAAACAGTAAGTCATTTACTGTTTGATTGTGCTCCAGCAGAAGGACAAGAAGAATACTAATATATAGATAAGTATGTGGTATTTTAGAAAAAACATTATGTTATTCAAAAACACATTCTGTTTGGTATAAGGGATAGATTGTTGAAGGTGTTCTGTTCAGGATACAGCTATTAATAAATACTGACTTAAATGAAGGATATATTTACGTTTCATGAATAGATTATTATAAAACAACGGACAATTCGGGGCCAGTGGAATTATGTGATTGTGTGGCTGCAATGTTTACCACTTAATAATGAATTTACTAAATCTGTCACATAATTTGTATCATAACTTGCGGAAGTGAACGACAAATGTTATTTCTAGTCAAATGGATCAAAGTAATACTGCCAGAGAAAGTGTCACATAATTTGCCTTTTAATACCACATAATGTTTGTTACCTTGCTATTAGGCCCATGGTACTCATAGTAGGGTCCGAGGGCCGCCAGGCTCCTGGCAGGCCTTCATTGGCGGCCCGCGGACCTTGCCTTGCCGTATCAACGTTTCTAGTGAGCACCGGACTTTTAAAGGGCCTTTTGGGAAGCTTCCTGTTTGGGCAGAGACAGATAGAGGCAGAGACAGATAGAGGCAGGGACAGATAGAGGCAGGGACAGAGATACAGATAGGGACAGAAACAGATACAGACAGATACAGACAGAGACAGACAGATAGAGATAGAGACGGATAGAGATAGAGACGGATAGAGACAGAGACAGACAGAGAGAGACTGACAGAGAGAGAGAGATACAGAACGAGACAGAGACAGAGAGAAACAGAGAGCTAGAGACGGATAGAGACAGAGACAGATAGAGACCGAGATACACAGAGAGAGAGATAGAGACAGGCAGAGACCGAGAGAGATAGCGACAGATAGAGACAGAAACGGATAGAGACAGAGACGGATAGAGACAGAGATAGAGATAGATAGAGACACAGAGACAGAGAGAGACAGAGAGACAGATAGAGACAGACAGAGACAGAGAGAGAGATAGTGATAGGCAGAGAGAGAGAGAGAGATAGAGACAGAGACAGATGGAGATAGAGACAGCCAGAGAGATACAGACCGAGAGAGAGAGAGAGATAGAGACAGTGAGAGATAGAGACAGAGACAGATAGAGACAGAGACAGATAGAGACGGATAGAGACAGAGAGAGACAGAGAGAGAGATAGAGACAAGCAGAGAGAGATAGAGACAGAGAGAGGTAGAGACAGAGACAGATAGAGACGGATAGAGACAGACAGAGACGGATAGAGACAGAGATAGCTAGAGACACCGAGAAAGATAGAGACAGAAACAGATAGAGACAGACAGACAGAGAGAGAGTGAGAGATAGAGACAGATCGAGACAGAGACGGATAGAAACAGAGACAGATCGAGACAGAGACGGATAGAGACAGAGACAGGCAGAGACAGAGAGAGAGAGAGAGATAGAGGCAGAGACAGATAGAGGCAAAGACATAGACAGATAGAGATAGAGACAGAGAAAGACAGATAGAGATAGAGACAGAGAGAGAGAGAGACAGAGACAGATAGAGACAGTCTTTTTCGCATCATTATATTATTCAGTGTTGCTACATATATATCACATCAGGACAGGAGCACCCTGCATATCACTGCAGCTGACACCAGTGTTCTTTCTGCATAGTCAAACAATGGATAAAATGCAAGAAAATTAATAAATGCAGCATGGTGTGATGAGCCGGTGCGGCGGCTACAACAATAGCTGCAACTCTTCCAGGAATCACGATTTTGTCTAAAGGAACAGAGCAACCTTTGCCTTAAATAAAAGATGCAGCGATCTAATAATAAGCTGATCTTGAGGAGGCTATGGAATGAATGAGGCGTGGATAGAATTGAGGCCACAAGCCCATTATTCTAAAATAATCAGGAGGGATCTATACTGCGGCCTGGGACGCATCTCATAAACTAGGACTGGTTGGGGCCTGGACAGAAGGATAGTTGAACATGATTGGAATAGCGCCTCTGCCACAAGTGCAGGCGTTTCAACTAGTTGCATTATTGTTGAATTCAGAATAAAAGATGTCAATTCCAAACCAAACCACTGACTGCAGATCTCCACAGACCAAATCAGAATTGTGTCTAGTGCCTCTGTTGGAAAGTACCAAATGTGCTGCAATGCCTTACTAAAGACCGACTGTGTGCTACACAAACGCCAATCAAGGGAGCGTGAGTATCCGAGGAGCTATTTGCGCAAGGTGATTTAAAGACTTGTGCTTTGCATATTTTGGAGCGTATGCGCCTAAAGGCGCCTTTCCTCAACAAGGAGCTTTTTGCTCACCTGTATATATATGCTAAATATTCGGGCCACACCTTTAATTGCATGCATCTCTACGGAATATGGTTTTACTAAAGGGATTAAAATATATTGTTTTCTAGGCGCTATGTGAATAGAAAGGTGTGTTTGGGTGGCTATCAAAATGTCAGGGAATCTCACGCATGTCAAGAGAAAAAGCCTTTTCAGGTACAAGCGCAATGGAGCCAGCGTGATCGATGTACGTGCATTGAATAAAACACTGACAAAATAGGCATTTTACTTTTAAGAAATATTTGCCGAGTTCATCCGATTCAGCCCTAATTATGTAAACACACAACTTCCACTAATTTCTGTAAGTATGCTCCCCAAAATGGTCCTATCATTATAACTTTGGTTAGAACATGTCGTAAAAACGAGAACACACCTTTAAACATTGGGGTGATCGGTTCCCTGTGATACGGTTAAAGTTGTCGCAAGCAGTTTCTACTGCGAACATTAATCGATGGGGTTGTGCTGCTTTTTAACTAGCATTTTGGATTATTGCAAAATAGAGTGGAAGGGGCACGGCAGAACCCCAACCAACTCGTTTGCATTCATTAGCCCTCAAGGTTTGCCCATATATATAGTTCAGGGGCAAACCTACCCCGACACAGCGTTCCCAGGTGGGGAGAAGGGGTACTCCACAAGAAGGGTCGAAGCCTGATAAAAACAAGGATTTGCAATGCAATAGGACTCGCTTTTACGCAAGACCTATTGCATTACAAACAGGAGTTCGGATGGGCGGGTGGGAGGAGTTTGCGAGAAGGTACGAACAACGGGAGTGGGTGGGGCAGGAGAGAAGGCACGGACATCGGGGGGCACGGGAAGTAAATAGTGCTCATGAAACACTAAATAAAGGGGCCAGTAGCCATGGAAGGATACAAATGACGACATGTCCGTCATAAGGAGGGACTAGCAGCCTATAAACCAATCAGAAGGCAGCATTTAGAAAGGACAAACACACAAGCCAATGAAAAAGTGGGCGTGAGAGTGGGCGGGGCTTCCCTCACATAGTCAACTCCAACAGATCATCCCCAGAGTATATATTTTAATATATGCAAATGTTCCTGTCTCTTTGTCTCTCTCTGTCTCTGTCTCTCTGTCTGTCTCTCTCTCTCTCGCTCTGTCTGCCTGGCTCTCTCTCTCTCTGTCTGTCTGTCCGTCTCTATCTCTTACATTAAAACCTGTTATGGTTTGATCTATAATACATTTAACCAAAGCCTTGCATGATAATTTATATATGTTGTGCAATTCTTACAAGCAAAATGTTGCCAAATTGAAAAAGGAAGCAAACTGCAAAGTGTACTGTCTAGCTTGAGTTATAAGGTCACATCATGTGGGTAAGTGTTGAAAAAGTGATACTATTCCTAGAAGCCAGCAACAGGGCATGTGGGTGTAGGGAGGGGACAAGCATTTCAACCACGTAGAAGGCCCAAACGAAAGTTAGAAAACATGTTTGGGATACCTGGAGACTGAGTATGAGAAGTCACCTCCCAGTACAAAAGGACTGGGATGGGGAGATTGAACATACTCTTCCTAGCCTACACATAATTAATTTAGATTTTCCTGCGCAGTGCTCAGAAACTGGAGAAGTGGTTGGGGGATTACCAACAAAATACCTTCAGACTGTGTCTCTTTCTTCCTCTCTCTCTGCTCACCTAAGTAAATACCACTGCATTGACCTGGAAATCTCAGAAGTCACTATGCATCACTACTTTAATTTATGCAATTCAATTTGAAAATACTTGTGCTTTATTAAAAATTATTAAGAGAAGAAACACTTTTCAAATAGGAAAATTGCTGACAATACAATGCTTAGTGTATAACACAATGATTATTTTTGTTTTCAAAAAGGACGAGGCTTGTTTGCATCAGCAAGAATACCAAAAGGAGGCTTTATTGTGGAATACAGAGGAAATCTTATAAGTACTCAACAGTCTGAGATCTTAGTAAAACAAAAAGGGACTCAGTTTCGAACATATGCATACTACTTCACACATCATGACAAACGTCTCTGGTATGTACTTACCATTTTGTACATTGAAGTATGAATAGAAATAGAACAATTGGGAAAATACCAAAACATGAAAAACAAATGAGAAATAGTAAGATACAACATAGGGCCCGATTTATATGTTGATGATAACATACAATGGTGACGGAGTATGCTTCCTACCAACATAATGGTTTGCCCACCAACATTAGATGTGGGTGGACCATAGTCTGACTACAGCAGAGAATTCTCTGTCTTTGCCATGGCCAAACATCTCCCACGACCTGGCGGAGCAAGGTCCGTCGGCGTTTTGGCTCTATCTCTGCCCACCCAATTTGACTCGCTTAATGAGGCATTGTTTTATTAATTTAAAAAACTGAAAGCCACTTTGAGTTTTGGTTTTTAAAATAAAAAAAAACTTTGGAACCATGTCTGATGAAGCTATAGGGTAAATATCCAATGCATTCAAATAAACCGCCTTAATGGCAGTTCCTGTGAGTGCCTGAAATGTCCATCTGGGTGATGAATATTTCATAATTTTCGTGCTCGTGCCCTCCGCTAGGGTTCCGCTGTGGAGGACAGCCCAATTGCCAAATTATAAATTAAGCCCATAATCATGAACAAGTAACATTGAAAATCAGTACTTTTAACCTTAAAAGAGCATACACAATATATAAGAAGTACGTGAGTAGATAAATTCTACATAAAGGAAATTTAATTCAAATACACTTTTAAGGTAAAACTATCAATGTATCAAAAGATTGGAAAATATAACATACAACTAGGTATGCACAGTGCTAGGCTCCCAGTCATACGTTCTAATGAATTGTACTAATCTTGTGGGAGATTAGCTGATAGTATTGCTACTATTACTCTAGTTTTATGATTAGTTAATATTAGCTATATTTTATTTAGTCAAAACATTTAACGCTGAAGTAAACTATTTGGTAAAAGGAAGAGACTATCAATATTCCACTTGGATTTTATGGCAAGACCGGAGGCTAATATTATGCAATCCTCTTTATTGCGCCACCCACAGCAGCATCATCAAAGAACATAGAACAACAAAGATCTTAGAACATTCAACAAAGAGCCGGAACCTCCATGACTCCTCCTTCTTTCTTTGCTGCTGCCCCAGAGATAAGTACAATTTTGTTTCGCTCTTGACATTTAATTAAATTCAATGAGAGAAAGACATGTTTTAAGAAGTATGTGTACTTTTGTATTATTATAAGAGCGCTGGTTGAATGTGGGAGAAGATTTAGGTGTGTAAATGAAGAAATAATTAATTAGGAGAAATTTCGTATTTAGATTCGAAAATAGGAAATGAGAAAAAAATTAATAAGGGGAAATTTGGTATTTATGTTAGATAAATGAAGGATAAGGAGTAAAGTTGAAAGTATAAATACACCAGTGAACGAAGTATAAGTATATTTAGTAGGAAGAAATGTTGGGCTGTAGGGAAAATTAGGTTCAAAGAAGAAACGCTTTTGAAAATGAAATTAAGCCGTTCTAAATAAGACACGAGGGAGTTGAGTTAGTTTTGTAGAAATTTTGAGGAAATAAGGCAGAAAATGAAAACGAGCGACGAAGGTTTAAATTCGAGATAAGAAAGTCCGTTGGCTTACCGTTGCGCGCGAAGTGCGCGAGCTGCGGGAGGCCACTGTTTGTCATGCAGATGGCTGAGACAAGATCAGGCAGAAGGTGTTTGATCGCGCATGCGCGGAGGTCAATTTTGACGCATGCGCGGGTCGCGTGTCATTCCCTGAGTGGAAACTGACGAGCGATCGAGTAAGGAGTGTCAGTCAATCGAATATTAAATAAAACAAGCGTTTTTTGGGCAAATAGTGGCTGAAAGCAGAGAAAAAGAAGTCGAGTATAATTTGGAGGGTAACAGGAATTTAAGGAAATTGTGAGGAGTTTAGAAGGTCAGGAAGGGTAGTGTTTTTTCATTTTGAAGTTTTTGGTCTGCTGTTTATGATGTTTTAAGAATTTGGGCATTTTATTATTGAAGGAGCTTTAGGTTTGGAAAATAATATTTTGAAGGAATATAGCTTTAGAAGATATTAAAAAATAAAAAAGTCTGAAGGAAATGCTATCACACAGGCAAGCTTGACTTTGGAAGAGAGGATAACTCTCATGTTAAATAAGTTTGCGAATGAATTAGATAACAAAATGGATAGGAAATTTGAGGAATTTAAAAGAGGTGGCAATTTTTGTCAGGAGGAGCATTTTTGGTCTGCAGGTGAGGGACCGGCGTTGGAAAAAAAGGGTGGAAAGGTGAACAGGAAGAGAAAAAATGTAGAAAAAGGAGAAATGAGATGTAAAAAAGCAAAAACTGCCTACCCAAGCTCAGGTTTATTTCGCGATCGTGCGAAACAGGCGAGTGTCGAGGACACACAAGGTGGCCTAGGGAGAGGCCAAGGTAGTAGAAGACATACTACCATTCTATGTGAAGAGTCTTCGGGTAGTGCAGAAATAGAGTTGAGTTGCTCGTCGGAGTTTAACTCAGAGGATGAATTGGTGGTAAAAGAGTCAAAAAATGAGGATAAAAATAAGGAAAGATCTGAGGAAGATGGAGGGGTTAAAGACCCGTTGGGAGAGTCAATGTTTGACCCTATGTTGCTAAAGCACCCATTATCACCAGAATGGAGCCCGGCTCCATATGTTGCAGAATTCTGAAGCCAATGACCCGCTTCCGTGTTCCTATACTGACTTCATAGAGAGGACACCTGTATATACAACTCTGAAACTATGTGGACTTGCCTAAGGTAACACCTTTATCTGGCAATTCTGAACACAAGACTATGCCTTCAAGGTTCCATAGTGAAAGTCAGAGAAGACAATTGTATGTGTTTAACTCTGTAAAACTAAGTTTATTGTATACAAATTCATCTTGTGTAATTCAGAAACATTGCAGGCAATAAGATAGGGAATCTATTCCAAACATGGGATAGGTAGCGGAAGTGATATCACTCGGCCCTTGCCTTCCACCTCCCTCACATAACAGCACAGGACGTTATGTCACATGGAAACTGAACCAGTTGAAACATGAATTCCCATTACTGTAGATAACAAAAGATTAAGACACTCATAGTGTAGGAGGCTGGCTTAGTATTTGGTGCCCACCTAAAGGAGTGATGCACCTTGTACTAATGCAGGAAACCCTTATGGTGATTTTAGAGGTCTTTGATAACCACAGAAAGCTCTCAAAGTGGTATCTGTGGAGAGCAGCCTTCAGGCTTATCTTGGAGGAGTGTAAAGCAGCCTGTTTTATCAACTTTAATCAATAGTGCAGATTAGATGAAAATAAACCAAACAGTGCTTATAAAAATAAGCCAGTTCATTACAAAACACAATCACTAACACATTGGTATATCTCCTGCCCGGATATATCAAACATACACATAAGAATACTTCAAAATAATCAGGTAAGTAGCACAAATATACACTGGTCTCCATGGGAGACCAAACTATATATTAAGAGAGTGGAATGTGAACTGCAAAGGAGAACAAGACTTGAACCAGAAGACTTAGAGAAGCTGGGTGAACAAGGAACCACCCAAGGTAAGTACCCAGGAACCCCACGGAAGGCTGTGTGCAGAGTGAAAACACAGCCACCTGTCCAATAGAAGTCAAAGGAGAGGTCATGGTTGCAGTTTTAAAGAAGGAGGACCCTGCTAATAGGATCCCGAAGAAACCCTTTGGAGGACAGAATGTTGGAAATCCACCCCACTCATGGTTGCCCCAGGAACCAGGTTACCTGCACCAGGGACGCCGGGTGCATAGGGGTTAAGTGAAGTCGAAACCTGCCGTAGACAATGGAAGACTTTCAAGAAAAGGCTTCTGGAGAAGTCTCTAAAAAAGTCAGGTGGAATACAAGGGTGGATTCTTGAAGAGGAGAACCTGTAAGCAGAGGGGACAGAGTCTGTGCCACTCGGAGGTGACCAGGAGGCACGGACACACAATGCCAACGTAGCTATGTCTGGAGGTTCAGAAGAGAAGACAATGACCTTGTGAGGACCAGGCGACGCCGACGAAGACCAGGAGCTGTGCACGACCTGTCCCACATCATATATCTGTGTCTTGGTGTTCGGCAGCTAGGTTTTTGGTGTCAGGCGGGAGCATAAACAAGCCTTGGTAGCCGCAACTGGCGTGGAAAGTGAAGAGATTCAAATGTTGGGACCAGCAGGATCCAAGGGTCTCACCAAATGCAGGAGAGCCACAGCAGGCCCCAAGTAAGCAGTGGAGCCCAATGAAGCAAAGGAAGACCCTCAAGCAGACCTGCAGGCCAAAGGCACAAGAGTTCCAAGAGGACCTCGGTCAGCTCACCAAAGATGGAGGTCCACAATGCAAGGGCTGCAGGAGGACGCTGATCTTCGAAGGATGAGATGCTGGGGGCTAGAGCTTCTTGTAGCCCGAATATCTCTGGAGTGTTGGCAACGGCAAGTCGACACAGGGGTTTGGTCCCAGCGGCTCTGACAAGGGATACAATTGCAAAGAAGACAGGTCAGGCCTCAAGAGAGCTGCAGACTCCTGTGATGCTGGGCCTCTGGAAGTCTATAGGACGACAGGAGCAGCAGACCGGTAAGCTTCCTTGAGGTGCTTGCAGATACAGGGGAGTGAAACCTTCACTCCAAGGGAGATGTCCTTGATGTCCCCAGGTCTTCTAGGGAACCTGGATGAAGAACAGACACAGACAAGGCAGAAGACTTTAGGAACAGCAAGACCAAGAGTAGCAGGAGTCTTCCTTAATGCAGTCGAAGTCCAACAAAGTTTAAGTGTCCAGATGGTCGAAGAGTGTCTTGATTTAAGAGGTGAATCTTGTTTCATGATAAGTCTGAGTATCCACCCACAGGGGAGTCCCTAAGTATCCTAGGGAAATGGCTGGAACGACTAGGGGGTCCCTCTCAGAGGAGGGACTAGAAAGAGGGGAGGATTCTCCCCTGTTCTTTGTCCAGTTCCACGCCACAGCGGGAACCAAGGGTTCCTGAACTGGCTCAAACCAAATAGGCCTGGAGGGCATCAAATGTAACCTTGAAAGCAGTCTGGTGGCACTGGAAAGCGCCCCACCCCTGTCCAAAAAACAAATTCCTGTCTGGGAGGTGGTCACACCTCCCTGTGACAGAAAACCTATTGGTCTACCTTCCACTTTTCTTGCTCACCTCAGCAGCAGGAGGTCCTAAGTCAAGTTGACCAATATAAATGTTATTTGCTTAATTAGAGCGTCAGAACTGAGGAACTACCGTCACTTGCCCATACACAACATAAATTCAAGACACAGCCTCAAATGCTAAGATGTAGCACCAAATATATGCACATTCCAAAACAACCGATTACAGTTTCAAATACCAAAATGTCCATGCCCAGTCTTAAGAAAGGAACAGGCAAAGCCCCAAAATGCACATGGCATACACATACAATGTCTAGATGCAGAGACAAGGCTTCCCATGCCCAGTCATAGCCTCATCTCTCTTCTATTCTACAGTTCTTGTAGAGCGTACCCGAAGGCCTCCTAGAGCTAGAACAGACATCCTAAGTTACCAGATCACCACAGAAGAGGAAATTAGTTACTGAGCAGATAGGTATAAGGCATTATAAAAGGAGAGTTTGTGGTCCAATTGACATAATTTTAATGGAAGGGTATTCTAAAGTTTGTGGGACTCATGCTCAGACACAGCCACAATGTTCTGGCATAGGCACAAATGCCCAGGCAGAAGCATGTTATTCTGTGAATTGATTCAAATTACAATGCACAGCCTCAAATGCCTAAACAAAAGCTCCCAGGCTCAGCCTAACATCCGAAGGCATAGCATTGATATATTTAGCTTCAACAAGCATATCCAGAGGTAAAGCCTCATCATGCAAAGGTATAGCCAAAAATGGTCATTGCAGAAAGATGACCTATGTAAGTGCAGCCTCCTAATGTCCAAATAGAACGTAAAATACAGTGGGCCCTTCCCAGGCACTAGAACAGTCTAAGTGCCCAATGAAGCCTATTCTGCTGCAAGTATATCTGTTCCACCCATTCCCCCCGTCTTACCCTTTCTGCTCCTGCCTTGAAAAATTAAGTATCACAACAGAGGTGCACAATTGGTGCTACCCAGGCACAGATACCCACAGATAGACCCAAATACTATACAGTGGTCTGAAGTGCAGTATAACATAATCAAATGGACAGGTAGACCACATTCTCGGACCTCTCCTAAATATCTAGAAGCAAATCCAAATGCCCAGTCACTGCTACGTGGCTAAGCATAGTTTCAAATACCCAAGGACATATTCAAATGCCAATTTACAACAGCAAATCCACAAGTACTGTACAAAATGCTCACGTTCTGCAACAAAACACAGGTACAGTAACAACGCTAAGGCATAAATACAAATCCCTGGATGCTGCCTCAAACTGTGGTGTAATGTTACTCAAATCCAAGTTTTTTTTAGTTCTCATTAAGTATGCAATTACATTTTGTATGGTTTGAAAGACTGGCTGTTAGATGCATTATTTTAGCCTTTTATATAAACTTGATTTCATGAAGATCCAGATAATCCATCTGTTGGTGTTGAATTCTTACTGTTTAATTAAATGGCACTTTTCCAGAATTCTGATGCCAATCAACTGCTTCTGCGTTCCCATACTGACTTAACAGAGATGGCAACTGTATATGCCAACATTGAGGACAACATGGACTTGGCTAAGGTAACAACGTTAACTGGCAATTATAAACCCAAGACACTGCCTTTAAGGTCTCGGGGTGATGGCTGATATATCAACTGCACATGTTAACTCTGCAAACCTAAGTTTATTGTATTTAAACTCATTTTGTATAATTAAAAAATAATGTAGGCCGTAAGGCCAGGGGATAGGGAATCTTTTCCAAACATAACTGGCATTTACCAGTCATCAAAGAGAGCAGAAGTGATATCACTCACCCTTTGCCTTCCACCTCCCTCACATAACAGTACAAGGAACTCAGGAACACACAACTCAGGAACTACTATCACATGCCCATACACAACACTAATAACTAAGATAGAGCATCAAATGCCAAGATATAGCCCCAAATGTCCACAAATTCCGAAACAACCAATTACAGTCTCAAATACCAACATGTCTATGCCAAGTCTTAAATACATAGTCTCAAAATGAAATGAACAGACAAAGCATCAAAATGGACAGTCAAACACACAGAATGCAGAGACATGCCTCCACATGCCAATTCATAACCTCAAATGATGCTCATACTTAGCCACAATGTCCTGGCATAGCTGCAAATGAATGCCCTGGCAGAAGCATTGTATGTGAGGGAATTGCTTCAAATGGCAATGCACAGCCTCAAATCCTTATACACAGCCTCAAATGTCCAGGCTCTGCCAAACATTCGGGGGCATAGCCTTCATTTATAGCTACAACAACCATATCCAAAGCTATAGCCTCCTCATGCTCAGGTATATCCAAAAGGGCCAGTGCAGCCTCCCAAAGTCAAGGTATAAGCTGGAATACAGTATGTCCTTACAAGGCACAAGACGAGTCTAAATGCCCAATGCAGCCTATTCTTCTGCAGGTATACCCGTTACACCCTTTCCCCCTTCTCACCCCTTCTGCTATTGCCTTGAAGAACGAAAGACCTCGACACAGGTGCACAATTGGTGCTCGCCAGGCACAGATACCCCCTACACAGCCCAGAGTACTGTACTACAATCTGAAGCATAATATGTCATAAGCAAATCGACAGGTAGACCAAATTCTCCCGTATTAGGGTGTCTTTCATAGATTCACATGCCTGAATCATTCCCAGTCGTCGGAGTGGGAGTCCCACGGTACATAAAAAAGCAATAATATGCATATAATAACCAAAAAACCTTGGCAACATAAAACCAGGAAGTAAAGTAGCCCTAAGCTACAAGAAAAAAAACTTCCACACTTATGACTATCATAGTCATTATGTATAGTCCAAACTGCAGCCAATCAGGCGACAGCACCCACCAGAATGTTCTCCCCAGAGGCTCAGGCTCTCAGATTTTCTACTGCACGTCGTGTGAAGGGAGTCTCCCTGAGCTCTGCTCAGTACTTCACAATTTTTTCTGGATTTTTTCTTCTCTTCAGAATGTCATCTTCTAAGAGATCTCACTTTAGGCCTTGTGAATCTTGTGGGAAGCTCCGGCTATTTTCAGAAGACCCCCACAAGAAGTGCATTTACTGCTTTTATCCAGATCATGAGGTGAGAGATTGTAAAATTTGCAGAACCTTCCCTCAGAAGACCCTCAGAGATAGAGAAGGGCGCCTACTTCTGTGGCTACAGAAGATTAAAGACAAGGATAACCCCTTATCTGAGGTGGGAAGTGTGGCCTATGGTTCATCTATATCCTCTAGGAAGAGGATGGCTGAGGAAGATGTATTATCTCCTGGGGCTAAGGTGTCGAGAAAAGTTCAACCTGCTAAGGCTTCTGGCTTGCCTTCTTCTTCTTCTTCTTCAAAAAAGGCTTCTCCACCTTCAAAGTCTAAGCCTGTTACGCCCCCGAAAAAGACTGGAAAGTCTCTGGCATCAAAAAGACTTCCTGAGAAAGATTTCCCTCAGCAAAAAGCTCGGCTCCTCCGTCGACGATTATCATCGTCGACGCTACTTCTACGTCGACAGTTACCTTCTCGGCGCCGAGACCCAAGATGATCATGTCATCAGCTTCATCTCCGTCGACGCTGGTCTCTGTTGCTGTTTGACCCATCTCGTCGACGAAGGAGATTTCATCTATCGTCAGTGCTCCGTCGACGGCGAAAGTTAAGAAGATCTTGTCGACGAAGATTGCCTCGTCGTCGACGACCTCCTCGTCGACGAAGATTGCCTCTTCGACGAAAACAGCTGCCTCGTCGACAATCACTTTCCTGACGCCAGCCCCATCGGCGACGATATCGTCGACGCCTCTTTTGTCTTCTTGCACAGACTTGCAAGTTTGGTCTGCAACAACGGCTACTGCCTCCTCTGCCCTGCCTACAACGGCGGCTTCTTTGCTACAAAGATGTGGCTCTTCATTGGAAGCTTTCTCCCCATTGAAGTTGCCTGAGCAATTACTGGATTCTGAGGAGGACGAAGAGGAATCCGAAGAGGACGACAGATTCCGCACAGCTAGAAGTCCATTGGAATTGCTTATTAAGTATCAAGACGACGACCAGGAGGAAGAACCTTTCCCTGAGTCTGAAGCTCCAGCTCCTGTCACGGTTCCCATAGCGCAAATGCCTTTGTCCCTGCTTAATAATTTACAATACATGTTGGAAGACTATTATCGTAGTTTTCCTCCTTCTGAATCGGCAGAGTCTATTCCATCAACACCCATGCCTAAGGTTTCTGTATCTTCTTTAGGATCTCCTAGACCACCTTCTTCAGTACCATCTCATCATTCCCATGGACGATGACAGGGAAGAGGGAGAAGTGGATGATAGGTCTGTTCTTTCGGAGTGGGACGAATACCAAATTCAGACTCCATTACCGTCAGCTCCAGCTCCTGTTGACTCTCCTCCAGTAGATATCGCAGGTTTTCATCTCCTAATGGAGAGGGCGACAAAAAGGTTTCTCATACCAATGGATACAAAGAAAGATGATTGCTTTCTCTATGATTTTAAAGATCAACCACAAAGGCAAATACGGACAATTCCCATCATAGACAAATCCAAAACACAATGCTAGCGGTAGCCCTCTAGGGCAGCACCGGATTTAAAGATAACTCAATGTAACCGTTGGTGATATAATCCATTCACCACAAGTGTGCAATTTTGGTTGGCACCCGCCAGCACAATGCCGTTCCAGTAACTGGAATGTACATGTAGAAAAACAACACCAAATGCACCACTTAAACAATGTAATTCAAATAAGTCCAAATCCTTAAGGTATTTTTCTTTTTCAAAAAAAATATTCTTCTTTATTATGCAGTGAGTATTGCAATTATAAAAAAAAAATTTCAACACAGCCAAAGCAGCCGACGCGTTTCGTCCACCTCTGGACTTCTTCAGGGCAAGGAAACTTGTAGGGGAATAACACCGTCTTTGGATTCTGACTTTCTTATTTCAGCTCCCTCACTATTTCAATCGGCAGTATTACTGGAGGTAGAGGTCAGTATTATTTTTTTAAAAGTAGAAAGCAAATTAATCGGAGTGGAAAAGTTGTCTATTGATTGGCCCAAATGAGGCTTGCCAAAGTAGTGGTGGTAAATATAAATATTCATCCAATTGTGAGGGCAGCTATAACACGTTCCAAGATACCCGATTCCGTATCTCGGAGAAATAGTGAAATGCACCGATCCTGTCAAGTGGCAAATTCCCATCATAGACTTCATCTGAAAGGAAGGGTTGAAGATCATGACAGCACCTAATTCTCTTCCTGCAGTCTTGCCTCGCTTAGACAAAAAATATAAGGCACCAAGCAACTCACCTGCATGCCTCATAGGTCAGCCAAAAGCTGACTCTGTCATCGCCTAAGCGGCGCAGAGACGTGCCAGGAACCCCTCTTCACCTACAACAGCTCCGCCAGACAGGGATGGTAGACGGCTGGATTCGATTGGGAAGAAGGTTTCCACTATGGCAGCGACGACTGTCCATGCTGCAAAGTCCCTAGCCATATTAGGGAGATATGACAGGCAGATGTGGTCGGACATCTCCCCCTACATTAACATGCTGCCGGAACCTTCCAAGTCCGAGGCCTTGAAGATCTTACAGGAAGGAGAGTGTACCTCGGCGGAAATAATTGACACAGCCGTGGATGTTGCATCCACAGGATTCAGACAGTTAGCGGGTGCAGCAGTGCTAAGGAGACAAGGTTGGCTGAAATCTACATCTTTTCGCCAAGAGGTCCAAACCAAAATTATTGACATGCCGATGGGGAGTCACTATTTGGCCAGCATGTCGATGAGGCCCTTCAGGCTATTAAAAAAGACACAGAGACGGCGAGATCTCTTGGTAGCCTTCAATTTCGCAAGTCGTCCTTTCGAGGTGCTAAAGGACTTGGATCCTTCTCCAATAGGGGAGGTTACAATCAACAAAGGTCATACCAAACCTCTCAAGGCAATCAAAGATATCAGCCCTACAGGCAGCAGTCATACGGACAGCGAGGTAACTCCTACTCGCAATCAAGAAGGAAGCCCTCCTACCGTGGACGGGATTTAACTAAAAAACAATGAGATCCGCCACCTGCCACCATTTCTGCCGTTTCCCCAGTCAAAAGTTGGAGGAAGAATATCCCAATTCTACTCGAACTGGTCCGCAATTACAACAGACAAGTGGGTTCTGGATATAGTGGCCAGAGGCCATGTTCTAGAGTTCATAAAGATTCCCCCCAAACTCTCCTCCCAAAGGACCACCTCCTGCTCATCTCAAGGAGCTTTTTTCCCAAATAAATCTGATGATTCGGAAAGGAGCAATCGAAAAGGTCCCTCCTTTACAAAGAGGAACAGGATTTTATTCAAGATTTTTCCTGATACTAAAAAAGTTGGGGGAATGGCGCCCCATTCTCGACCTTCGCGCCCTCAACAAATACCTGAAAAAGTTATCTTTCCGAATGTTAACACTTCAAGAAATCCTTCAACTGCTTTCGGCGGGGGATCACATGGCCACCCTCGACATCCAAGACGCTTATTTTCATGTGCCAATCCTACCAAGACACAGAACATTTTTACGGTTCAGAGTGGCTGGCAGAGACTTTCAATTCAGAGTCCTTCCGTTTGGTCTACGGTCAACACCCCGTGTGTTTACGAAGGTCCTAGCACCGGTGGCCGCACACCTTTGTCTGGAAGGAATTCAAACTTTCCCATACTTGGACGACTGCTTTATCAAGGCGAATTCTTTTCAAACCACAAACGCACATGTTCAGAGATGTCTGTCACTGTTCCAATCCCTGGGTCTCTCCATAAACTTCGAAAAATCTCATCTGATTCCATCACAGAGAAAGACCTTTTTGGGAGCTACATTGGTCACCCAGCTAACTCAGGCCTTCGTCTCAAAAGAAAGACAACTCAAGATCTGCAAACTAGCTCGCTTATTGCTATCAAAAGAGTGCGTTTCAGTCTGTCTGTACAAGTCTTTCCTAGGGATGATTTCTTCCTGCATCCCTTTGATAGTACGTAAGGGAAGGATGTGCATTCCTGGTCAAACTGCCGAATTTCACTATAACCACAGATGCTTCCCTCGAGGGATGGGGGGCGCACCTTCAATGGATACGGTCAACGGCAAGTGGAGCTTCCAACAGGCCTTCGTCTCAAAAGAAAGACAACTCAAGATCTGCAAACTAGCTCGCCTATTGCTATCAAAAGAGTGCGTTTCAGTCTGTCTGTACAAGTCTTTCCTAGGGATGATTTCTTCCTGCATCCCTTTGATAGTACGTAAGGGAAGGATGTGCATTCCTGGTCAAACTGCCGAATTTCACTATAACCACAGATGCTTCCCTCGAGGGATGGGGGGCGCACCTTCAATGGATACGGTCAACGGCAAGTGGAGCTTCCAACAAAAGAAGTAGCATATCAACGTTCTGGAGTTGCGAGCCATTTTCTTGGCCCTGAAGTCATTTCGGGGAGCCTCAGTACTAATTTGAGCAGACAATACTACAAGTATGCATTACTTGAACAAGCAGGGAGGGACGAAGTCAACCCTACTATCTCAACAGGCTCAAGAGATCTGGGACTGGGCGATTCGTCACAAGATCAGCCTTTCAGCTATTCATGCTCCAGAAGTCTCCAATGTTCTAGCGGATTCCCTCAGCAGGTCAACAATATCCAATCACGAGTGGGAGCTACATCAACCAACTTTAAACCAAGTCTTTCGAGAGTGGGGCCACCCCGATCTAGACCTGTTTGCGACCAGCCAGAACCGCAAATGCCCATCCTTTGCAAGTTGGGTTCCCCACAATGACTCATGCGGGAATGCGTTTTCGATTAATTGGTCGCAGATATATGCCTACGCCTTTCCTCCGATTCCGTTGGTTCCCAGAGTTCTCCGCAAGATCAAGAAACAACCTTGCCATGTGATACTCATTGCTCCCAGATGGCCTCACCAATACTGGTTCACCGAACTTCTCCTTCTCTCGGAGTGCGATCCCATACAGTTTCAACCAATACCGAACCTTCTGTCCATCCAGAACGGACGGATCTGTCACCCGGACCCAGCATCTTTGAGATTAGCAGCATGGCTCCTCAACACCTTGAATTCGCACACCTAAATATTCCTGCAGACTGTCAGGAAGTTTTAGCTAATGCTCGAGCGCCTGCTACTATTAAAACATACAAGCTAAAATGGAAGAGATTTTGCATGTGGTGCAAATGTACATCCGATTCATGCAAAACCAGAACAAATTTTACCGTTCTTTCTTCACTTGGCAAGATCGGACCTATCCCATTCTACTTTAAAAGTGTTCTTGGCGGCGATTTCAAGGTTTCGGCAGGATGGATCTAATTCTCTTCATTCAAATAGAGTCATTCAACAATTCTTCAAGGGATTGTTTCGGATGTTTCCCCCTATTCGGTGTCCGCCTCCATCCTGGTATCTTAATGTAGTGCTTATACAACTTATGCGGCACCCCTTTGAACCTATTCATAAAGTGGACTTAAAGATCCTTTCATGGAAAGTTTCTTTGCTATTGGCTCTGACATCAGCAAGGAGAGTCAGTGACATTCAAGCTTTCACTATTAAGCCACCTTTTCTTCAAATCACCTCAAAATCAGTAGTGCTACGCACCATTCCCAGCTTCATACTAAAAGTACCTGCAGACTTCCACCTTAATGAACCAAAAATTTTAAAGACATTCTTCCCAAATCCGCTGACAACTGCGGAAAGGGCCTTGCATTCCCTTGACATCAGAAGATGTCTCAAGTTCTATTTACAACGGACTGCAACAATCCGTAAATGGGATCAACTGTTTGTGGCCTATGGTAGATTACGTCAAGGATATTCTGTTTCCAAACCGACCATAGCTCGTTGGATTTCTGCTGCAATTTGTCTATGCCATGAACAGGCGGGCAACCCCAAGGGCGCATTCTACGAGAGCAATTTCTTCATCTACCGCTCTCTTTGCCAGTGTGCCTCTTCATTAAATCCGCAGAGCGGCAACTTGGTCCAACAGACACACTTTTACCGAGCACTGCTGTTTGGAGGCCTCAAGCGATGCAGATGCGTCAGTGGGACAAGCTGTTCTCCACAATCTTTTTAAATAAGGTGAGACTCTGTTCTCCCTCCTCCACTATGTTTATTTTTTAGACACTTATTACATACTGTTTCTATGTCTTGAAATTGTTCTGCATATGTTGAACACAAATGTATTTATGTAGGATTATGACAATTTGGGTACTTCATTGCATGATATATGTATTTATATACCGTTTTTACATATCTATATAGATATGTATATATACTATGGTACAAAGGATGTCTTACGAGCATTATGTTCTGTACTGCTATCTACTCTGATTCAGGCATGTGAATCTATGAAAGACACACTAATACTGGAGAAGAACAATAGTTACTAACCTGTAATCTGTGGTTCTCCAGTATTGGTTCTCCAGTATTGGTGTCTTTCATAGATTCACATGCAACCCACCCACCTCTCTTCAGAGGCTGGTTTAGGCTATCATACTTTGGTTCACTCCTGTGCGAGAAAATCTGAGAGCCTGAGCCTCTGGGGATAACATTCTGGTGGGTGCTGTCACCTGATTGGCTGCAGTTTGGACTATACATAATGACTATGATAGTCATAAGTGTGGAAGTTTTTTTCTTGTAGCTTAGGGCTACTTTACTTCCTGGTTTTATGTTACCAAGGTCTTTTGGTTATTATATGCATATTATTGCTTTTTTATGTACCGTGGGACGGGGAATGATTCAGGCATGTGAATCTATGAAAGACACCAATACTGGAGAAACCACAGATTACAGGTGAGTAACTATTGTTCTTCCCGGGCTCCACTTGAATATCCAGGAGCAAACCCAAATGCCCATGCTCTGCTTACATGCCTAAGCATAGTATCCAATGACATATTCAGATGCCCAATTTACAACTTCCAATACACAATTACTGCCTAAAATGCTTACATCCAGCAAAAAGACATAGGTACAGTCACAAATACAAAGGCAAAACAAACAAATCCCTAGATGCTGCCTCAAACTGTGGTGTAATGTCACTCAAATCCATACTTTTTCTGGTTCTCATTAAGTATTTTGCATGGTTTGAAAGACAGTCTCTTAGATCCATTATTTTAGCCTGTTAACCTTGATTTCCTGAAGATTCAGTTAAATTATCAGTTGACGTTGAAGTCTTACTGTTTAATTAAATGACACTTTTCCAGAATTCTGAAGCCAATTAATTCCTTCCGTGTTCCCATACTGACTTAACAGAGATGACACCTGTATATGCCAACTCTGAAGACAACGTAGACTTGGCTAAGGTAACATATTTTTCTGGAAATTCTGAACACAAGAAGCTGCCTTTAAGGTCTCACTTGTATGTATTAACTCTGTTGGCCTAAGTTTATTGTATTAAAATTCATTTTTGTAAAAGTGGCATTTTCAAACAAACAATTTAACAACCACCTCCACAGAAAGCTGTGATTTTAAATTCTTAGTTCACGGAAAACTAATTCCAAAATTGTATCTCTTCCGGGATAAAATTTACATTTGTAAGATATTACAAGGCAGATACAATGATAAACTATGGGATATATATTCCTTGCAATAGTGAGCCACAAAATTGGCAGTAATTCACTATCAGGACATGTAAAACAAACCAGTACATGTCGTACCTGTCACATACACGGCACCCTGCGCACGGGGCTAGCTTGAGCCTAACTTGGAGGTGCTTTACATGTGGAAAAAGTGAAGGTTTGGGCCTGGCAAGTAGGTGCACTTGCCAGGTCGACATGTGTGAGGAAGTGCCTCTTTTGACATGGTTAGCCTACCACTTTTAGCCTGGAAATGATCTGGTTTTGAATGAAAGTACACAGTATCCCTGCCAACCAAATCCCTTGGGCCAGAGCTCCTTTCCTAAAACTGTACCACGATTGGCATCTTCAGATCCCCCTGAAAGTCCCTAGTACCTAAGGCATTGAGACTAAATAGGGTCACCTAGGACCCTTCACCAAGGCCATGCCAACTGTCACTGCAGCCTGCATGCTTTGGTGCAGAGACAAACAACAAGTCGAAAAGGCCCACTGCCTGTGTGCCCCGCCAAGCAGCAATTGCCGTCATCCACAGATGCCTGATACAGGATTTTCGTCTCTTTAAAACAGCGCTATGAAGAAAATTAGAATTACAGGCAGCGGCTGCCGCCTTCATTGAGAATAAAGTGGTTTCTTCTAAAAGCGACCTGCAAATTCCATCTTTTCAGTGTCCTACACAAAGTAGTACAGCCCTGAGGAAGACCTTCCTAGAAAATTATTGTGGTCTTCACACTTGAAGGTCGAAACGCGTCGGCTTACTTTTTGGTTTAATCACACCTTCTCAACTTCCAACAACCCTCTTCTTTCTTCATGCACGAGGTCAAGAGCAGCAACAGGATATACGTTTTGGAGACTTTTATGTAATATCAAAGTGTACTGAATTAATTGCGGTATAACTGTTCACAATCTATCCCAATGCTATCTCTTACCTCCCACTTTTTGGACCATTAAAATCAAAATTCAATCGCGGAAACAATGTTGTATGATTTTCCCGATGTATGATACATATCTGGTTTCTCTAAAGCCTGGCTGAAGACGGCTGAAATGCCAGAAACCGGTCCTAGGAAGCTTGTTTCCAGTCCAGGGAAGACATGGCTTGGGAGTTCGGGCTGGACTGTTCCCATGAGGCACAGGGTCAGACTGATTTGCATATGGCCATGTCTGAACTGCGGTGGCAGAGTGGGCTAAAGAACGGTGATGGATTAAACCCAGATCAGTTGACTGGGGGTGAGTGCTTGCAATGTTCAACACTCCGTCCATCATTTCCTTTGGTTTTTGCTTTGAACCCAAGAGTGTATACTGATTAAAATAAGTACTCAGAGGGCACCTCAGAGGAGTCCCCTGAAAACCTACCAACCCTGGTTTGGTCTTTGATTGGCTTTAGGCAGCTGGCCACCCCAAGACATATTTCTGGAGCTCTGGGTCCAGAGCCCCTCGCTCTCTGAGGTCAGAAACAAAGCCCATCCTGTGTCACACCTCCTCCTCCAGGATGAGCACAGTGCTCAAGAGGCAAACTTCAAAGGCCTTGCCGTCTTTGTAATGCGACCCCAGCTTCTGCTGCTAGCAGCAGATGGCAGCCCCCAGGTCAAACCCCCACTTTTGGCAGGAGAACTGGCGGGAAAACTTAGTGAGAAAAGGAGGTGTGCCCACTTCGCAAACTCTACCCCTCAGGTGCTGGAGGTAAAGTGAAGCACATTTTCCAGTACCCACCATCTTGAAGATGGTGGGACTTATCCAATCAGGGCTAGGGCTATGCCCCCACCCACAGGAGGGTGGCATAATAGAGACACCCCAAGTAAGCAATCCATCAGTCCCTACTTGTCACTCCCCTGTAACACCCCTAAATCTAGTAATTAGGAGCACCCTACACCCTGAAATCTGATTCCCGACGACTTACGAAGCCTGGACACCAAAGAGCCGCAACAACAAGAAAGAAGAAAGACCAGCGACTGATTCTGCTCCAGTCCAGCGGCCTGTTAGGCGCCTTTCGCCCTTGCTACAAAAGTCGACTCGTCCTGCAGGCCCAGCGACTTCCAAAACCCAGGGAGGACTGCCTGCCTTCAACAAAGACTCTAGATCTCCCATGGACAGTGGACCTGTAAGGAAGAAACTCTAAAGTAAAAGATATCTGTCCTGAGGAATGGCGAAACTGCCTCCGGACCCACCTCTGCACCCAACGCCCAAAACCCACGTCCAAGTGGCCCACCAGTCGCGCAAGGGTTTCCCAGCAATTCTGACCCAGAGTCCACTGTGGGCTGACTTCTACTGGACTCTACCTCGATGCCTCCAGCCTCAATACGAAGACTCCCCCTGACCACAACCTGCCCGGTAAGCTGTTCTCGACAGCTAAGGACACCCCTGCACCCAAATCCCCTGGGCCTGTGGGAGCTTGACGAACAGTGTCCCTACGTCCCCTAGCATCAGAACTTATCTTGTCAGCTGTGGGTTTTCTTCATTCAGCCTCCTGGCCGGAGTCGGCAGCCTTTCTCCAAATCTGATTTCCCCCACTGATTTACATAGGGCACCAGATGCCGCCCTGATACCACTGAGGGTGTTAATTTGGTGCTGTCTTGTGGCCACCCATTGTGCTTATCATAACTCCAGGAGATCGACCCCTGACACCGCTTTACTCACCCATGAGCAGCACATCTTCAATCCCCCCAGTCTCCATTGGTTAACTGCGGGCGCCCAAATCAGAGTTTGGCATCTTGACACATCCACCCCTGTGCCGCTGGTGGTGCAGTCTTGGTCCCAATTTGAACCTTGGCTGGTGTTCACCTGAAACCCTGAAGTCTTGATTTGTAAGTTGTGTACTTACCTTCAAAACTGCATTCTTGTTTTTCTCCCATAGGTTAACATTGCTGAACTGAAACTTTTTTTCAAAGTGAGAATTATTTTTTGAAAAACGCACTTACCTTTTAGAGTACATCCAATGTCCATGTCTATAAGTACATACTCTAGCCAATTTATATACATGATAAATAAAAAGGGGGCAAGAATGCAGCCTTGCCGAACACCATTTTAAGATCAAAGGACTCAGAGCGTTCACCATTAGATCTAAATCTTACCACCCCTGTTAGGCCACTGTGTAAGTCTCTCGTTAAGGAGACAAGTACCTGATCCACCCTGAGTATCACTAATTTATAGTAATTACACTATCTCTCCCCCCCTCTTAGTCCAGAAAGATGCATTCCACTACTTTTGCTTAGTATACTGATACATGCAATACATACTATTTGTCCAGCATGCATCATGAAACAACTAGATGATAAAGAGATGAAATATTCTTGAACACTTTGGATAAGAACCTATTTCCTAAATTACTGTTTCACATTTAAGAAAATACTTTTTCAGTTTCTGTGGCTATTTTCAATTAATACTGAGCTGATAGTTGCAAATATGGTAACCTAAATTAACCTAAGCTTTCTTTCCCGATGTCTTACAGGAACTATATGTTCGATCAAGAAGAAAGCCACAGTGATACCTCTGAATTTGACAATAGTGATCCAGAGTATATACCATCTGAAGAGGAATGTGAAGGGTCTTCAAATAGTAGTGAATTGTCTGATGCTACGATACCAGTTCCATCTACTGAAATTCCAAAAACAAACATGCATACAGCCAGTGTCAGTCTTTGGGAACAGCCCACAACAGATGAAACAGAACCAACTAAATGCAGTGCAACCAATAGCGATGACAATGACTCTACTAGTGATATTTATTCTAATAACAAGCTCAGCACAGTTGTAGTTGAAAACTTTGAAATAAATAGAAGGGGAACATTGATTCACAACAAAAAACAATATTGCTATTATTGCAATAAACCACAGGTTAAAATGCTGCCCCACCGGTGTAGGAAACATCGAAATGAGAAAGAGGTTTCTCATGCAATGGCAGCAAAATGTCGGAAAGAACGGCTGAAGAGGTTTGCTCTAATTAGAAACTCAGGAAACTACCTATATAATCAAGAGGTAAAGAAGAACAGGCAAGGGAATTGTTTTTCCATTCAGGAGACCCAGAGAGGAAGACAATCCAAATAATTATTTGCACTGTGTCTATTGCAAAGTATGAATGAAAAGATTTGAGTTATGGAGACACATGAAGACCTGTGCTTTTGCTCCAAAGTCTGAAGAACAGAAAAAGAGACGGCGTCCTGTGCAAGCTATTGCTGCTTTTTGTGTAGCAAAGCCAAGTAATGTTTCAAACTGTCTTTGGGAGCCATATTCGAAACAATTACATAATGTATGCAATCCGAAGTGATTCATAAATAATAGAATATGGGCAATAACTGTATAATAAGTTTCAACATGACAGAGGATGAACAGAAATACATCAGATGTAAATTATGAGAGCTAGGACAACTAATTCTTCAGCTCAGAAAAGAAAAACGTGCATAGCCTTGAAGATGCTGTAAGGTCAAACAACTTTAAGCATGTTGTGTCAGCTGTTAAAGCCATTGCAGGTATAAATGTTACTACAGGAACACTGAAGACACCATCACTTGCTTTAACCCCTTCAGTGCCCATGATGAGATAGTCTCGTCATGGAGCGCGGTTGCGCTGTGCCCATGACGAGACTATCTCGTCATGAACCCCGCCCGCTAATGAAACGCCCGGCACAGGGCGTGGAAAGGGCGGGGCACAGAAGGGGTTAAAGTTAGGGTATTCACTGAAGCGAATAGCTTATCTCACGCAGTCAAAAGCTCTAATGAATGGAGATGATGAACTAGTAAAAATGTCTGAAACCTTTATCAAATTGTATGAAAATAAATGGGAATAGGTAGTTTCTTCAACAGCTCATTCACAGCTTAGGGAAGCTAAATGGAACACACCTCTTCTTCTACCTTTTACAGAAGACATTAGACTTTTACATGCATATTTGGATCAACAAATCTGGGATGCCATGACAAAAATTGCTCAGAACCCTAACTCCGATGTGCCCCTTCTGACACGACTAATTCTTTGTCAAGTCATCGGGCCCGATTCACAGAACTAACTTAAGACAAAATCCTACACTTACTAATTAGGATTTTTCTCAATTTAGTAGTCCTAAGTCTAAATTTAGGACTACTAATTTGAGAAAAATCCTAATTTTAAGACTTTCGGTATTCACAGAAGGCATTTAGGAGTCCCAAAGTTAGGAGTCCTAACTATACTACTACTAAACTGAGAAAAATCCTAATTTTAAGACTTTCGGTATTCACAGAAGGCATTTAGGAGTCCTAAAGTTAGGAGTCTTAAACTTAGGACTACTAAATTGAGAAAAATCCTAATTTTAAGACTTTCGGTATTCACAGAAGGCATTTAGGAGTCCTAAAGTTAGGAGTCCTAACTATACTACTATTAAACTGAGAAAAATCCTAATTTTAAGGCTTTCGGTAGTCACAGAAGGCATTTAGGAGTCCTAAAGTTAGGAGTCCTAAACTTAGGACTACTAAATTGAGAAAAATCCTAATTTTAAGACTTTCGGTATTCACAGAAGGCATTTAGGAGTCCTAAAGTTAGGAGTCCTAACTATACTACTATTAAACTGAGAAAAATCCTAATTTTAAGGCTTTCGGTATTCACAGAAGACATTTAGGAGTCCTAAAGTTAGGACTCCTAACTTCTGTGAATACCGAAATGAGTAAGTGCCTTCTGTGAATACCAAAATGAGTAAGTGCCTTCTGTGAATACCAAAATGGTAGTAAGTTTAGGATTTTGTCTTAAGTTAGTTCTGTGAATCGGGCCCATCCTCTTTAACCGGAGAAGAGCAGGTGAAGTTTCTAAAGTTAAACTAGACACTTAAATTTCCCACTGTAGGTCAGAGCTCCATCCTGATGTTGCACTGGCTTTAACTGACTTTGAGAAGAAACTCTGCATGTATTTTGAGAGAATTGAAATTGAAGGGAAACGAGGAAGAAAGGTGCCTATTCTTATTCTCATATTCTTTTGACACCGACTATGATTAAAGTTTTTGACATCTTACTTAGGCCACGTGAAATTGCCAGTAACTATGATGAAGAAAACAAATATCCTTGTCCATTTATCCCTATCGTGGGCCAGACTGTGTAGGAGAATTTGCTGGGAAATGTGGTGCCAAAAATGTTCATGCGTTGACGTCCACCTCATTAAGAAAACACATTGCTACCTATTCACAAGTTATACATTTAAATAACGAAGATCAAAAACAACTTGCGACATTTCTTGGACATGACATAAATGTACATGAAGAGTTTTACCGGCTCCCTGAGAACACACTTCAATTAGCAAAAATTGGAAAACTGCTACTTGCTATGGAGAAAGGATTGCTAACCAAATGCAGGGGAATGGGCTTGGATGCCATTCAGATAAGTGAAAATGGTAAGTTGGTAACTGAAAATAACTAAGAGAGGCATGGGATATTGTGCATGTATGAATGCACGCATAAACACATCAGGTGTGTCCCATACAGTGAGATGACATCCTCTGACTAATGCCACATGCATTAGCTACTTACTATTTGTCCAGTTTCTCCAACATTGGTTCTTTTGAATATTCACATGCTTGAATCATTCCCCGTTGTCAGGCTAGGAATCCCCGGTACACTGTCACCAAATTTCCTTCTGCGCTTACTAGCGACGTATTCAATGGATTCCAATCAGCTCTGCCGTATCATTCGGTTCCTCATTCCACAATGGCCGCCAGCACGAAACGTTGTGTGACAACACACATATTAAATCCCAGGTGGTAAAGCAGCAGAACGCTAACAGTGAAGAAGCAGAACACTGCAATGACAAGAAATTCAAAAGAGTACAGTCGCTCACGCAACCAATGAAAAGATGCACTTCAGATTTAGATTAGAAATAGTTAATTTTCCAGACAAACAGCCAATCCATTTCAGGCTTGTAAGTCACCAAACTATTCCATCCAACTTGACAAATACATTATTCCATCCAACTTGATGAGTGAGACGATGGGTGATGGTGAGGATCAGCCAGGCCCCATACAGGAATCATAACCAAAATATTATGTTAATTGTGCGCCCTGTCCCAATTAGTTAGTTTTATGAGGTCAGCACCTCATTTTTGAGTGGGATGACCCCTCTGGATCTAAACCGGCAGGTCACCTGTGGCAATAGTCTGGCCCCCTTAATCCGGTGCTGGATCCAGAGCAGCTCAGATCTCTAGACTGCGACCTTCCCTGGAGCATGTTCATGTCGTTCCTAGCACTGCCTACATCCCACAGCAGCAACGATCTTATCATCATACCCAACTCCAATATAGATCTGGACCTGCATCGCCCAATGCCTGTTCCGGCCAGAACTCAATCTTCTGGGTCAGAGCCAGTGCCTCCTTTTTTGACAACCCTGGATAGGCGTTATGATTGGGGAGGATCATACAACCCCCTTGAGGAGGCTGATGACAACTGGTATGAGGAACTGGTGAATGCCAATGGTCTGGACACCTCTCCAGGCATTGGCCTGATCTCTCCTCCTACTGTGGCTATAGAGGAAGCAGCCTACTTTGCTATGGTTGTGAGGAGGGTGGCTGAGGTGCTTAACCTTCAGCTGCCCTCAGTGACAGATGATGCCAGGGGAGTGACGAAGAAGTCAAATTTATAGTAAATATTTTCCAGAACGTACTTTCAAAATGTCATCTTTTGCTTGCCTGAAGCCTCTAGAAGTCCATTTGCCTAGTTTCCAAATGTTACTCAGGAGCTGAATCCCTCGTTAATGAGGTGTAAATTGGCTCCCAAAGCTGAAACAAAGGCCTTTGGTGTTGGGAGGTGTTTTGTTCCTCTTAAAGGATGAGCATCTGGGCAGTGCCCAGAACTTAATTATCTTCAAAGATGTCTACCCTATCACAGGCAGATCTAGGTAACACCTGAGTGTGCCCTACCTTTTGTCCTGTTAGTCAGCCACACTCCAATCACAGTTGGAGAGGAGCTGCCCGCAGAATTGGTTTTGAATAACCATGTAGGAGGGTGTGCTCATTTCCCTGACCAGGGTACAGATGGACTTGCTACCACCTATACCCAGGACCAAGAAGTGGACTCCAAGGGTCAATTGGCTGGCCTCCTGGTAAGCTACCGAGACATAAAAAAGTAAGAAGCTCACTTTCCTGAAAGAACCCAGATGTCCAGTTCCAACTGGACCTGCACTGGGTCCTGCTGATGGTGTCTGTTGAAGTGAGTCCTTTTCCCCATGCCCTGTTTCTGAGGTCCTCATACCCGGGGCTGGTGTCATAGTGTAATTGTCCTGCCTAAACCAAAAAGCAGGGATTTCAAAAGAATGTCAAGACTTTTTGCCTGGAGAACCATTGTGGGACCGGGACCAAGCTGTTGACCATCTCTTGAAGGTGCTTCTCCAGTGGGCCTGACTTTGAGCTCCGCTATGTACTTCTTCACAGCAGAACGCCTCAACTTCGGCCTTGATGGTGATGAATGGTACCTCAACATCAACTTTCTCTCGGTCTACAAGTCTGTCGGGGAGCTCCTCGACGGCGATCTTACCGACATTGGACGCTTTGACATCAGCGGGTGTTTGGCAGGCAATTTCGATATTGATCCTGATGGTGAGCACACGGGTGTTTCCCTTGATATCGATTTTCTTGTGGTTTTTCTTTTCTTCGTCTATGTGCAGATTTTTCTCGAGAGGACTCTTTGTAGGAGACTTGAGTCCATCCAAGGCCACTTGAAGGTCTTACCTTTCCTCTCGCATGAAGGGCATGTGGACTGATCTTCTCCCTGTCCTTCAATGTCCTCTTTGAAAACTTCTGACAGTGATAACATGTCTCTGGACAATGAGAGGAAGGCAAACAAACAATGTAGACTGAGTCTGAATCAGATTGTGCCATCTTTTTGCCACATGAAGGGCACTTCATGAAAAAAGACAGACAGCATTATGTGAATGAGAAAAAATATTTTGCAATCAGAAAAATATTTTTATTTTAAAGTACACAGGGTACTTAAAACCGTCGAGTGAAGACAACATCTTTTGGTTTTGAAGGGACTTTTCTGACAAGAATGTCAAACAAGCATTGGCATAGCCAATGGGTCTCGCTTTTGGGATCTTATAAGTATTTAGTTATGCAACTGTTGCATGGCTAAACACTTATAAGGTCCTAAAAGCGAGACCTATTATCTATGCCAATGTTTGTTTAATTTTGATTTGCAGCAATCCAAATGCTGTTTCGCATAGTGAAAAGTATGTAATTTTGATTGTTTGAATTTATTTATTTATTTGCCATGTTTCCATTTGTTTTGGGTATCGTTTCGTTTTGCCTGACTCTCCAAAAAGTAGAGGTGATCTTTATGCCAAATTTCTGGACGCAAAGCTTTTTTGTTTAACATGTATAGTTAGGATAGGATGGAAGCACAAAACTATATAGCATCACAGCCTGTATTTTAATTGTTTTTGTAGAGGTGAAAGGGGGGATGTGTATTTGTAGTCCATATTTATGTGGAGCGGAGCGGGATTTAATATCCAGAGGGCCTGGAAAACTGCCTTCCAGGTCATGAAACAACTGCTGTCGTTCCTACTTGCAAAGATTGTGTTTTGGTGGTTCTCGACAAGAATGGAAACCTGTAGATTCGTGAAGAGCGTGCATCTCTCCACAAGCTGTCCTACAGGGATGGTAACCTGCCAACTGCAGGGTAACGAGAAGAACACCTTGCAGCAGGCACATTAGCCGCCTGTGCTTTGTCACCCTCTTGCCTAAAGTCTTGGTGTTGTAAACGTTGACCTGAAGGCTGCACACATCTGCTGAAATTGCTATTAATGTGCTGTTTTTATATTATTAACTTGTTTATGTATAGCGCTTCATACCGCACCTCTGCAGTTTGTAAGCATAGTAAATAGTAGGTGTTAGTATTAGCTAATTTATTGGTTTTTGTCAACTTAATTGTGTTTCATACACGTTGTACACATACCGAGTAACCCCACATCATTGTCTGACTAGCCTATAAGCCCTCCACGCTGCCTCAGCATTTCAAACATTTCAAAGGCTTTGGCCTACAGGTTGCACACACATCTCTGCAGCAGACTCTTGACCTTCTGAGCTGCTTCAGTGGGATTTAACACATAGCCTCAAGGTGCCTACAGATAGTGTTACGAACAGTAAGGGGGATGCGGCGGACCAAGGGGAAGGGTGGCTTTTCAAATCACCAGGTGTTCAACCTTTTGCTGCTGGTTAGAATGTGTGGTGGTTCTGTGGAGCGGGGGTGTAAGGGGATCTGAAAGGGCCGCTCCGATGCTAGCAAAGGAGCTCGAAGAGGGAGAAGCGTTTTGGGATTATAATTATTTAGTTATGTAGCACAATATCCTTGGTGCAACAACATCAACTGTTGCATGGCTAAACACTTATAATGTACAAGGTTTAGCCATAAAACAGCTGATGTTGTTGCCCCTAGGATATTGTGCTGCATAACGAAATACTTAGAGTTTAAAATAAATCCACTGTAGCAGAACAGAAGCACGGCAGCACTGTTCTATATAGTTTTAAGGCACAAAGAGAGCGCGATTAGAGGTGCTTATGAAAGTTTTCACATTTTCAAGCAATTTGAATTAGCTCCTTTGAGTCCTTTTTTTTGGGGGGGCAGAAAAGAAATACATTTATTTAGAGCGAACTCGACCCGAAGGCATTGGAGCGCTTTACACGCGCACCAGTTTATAGAAATAATCACTGCTAGTAATATATTTGTAGGGTTTGACGTCATAAATAAATGCAAGTTTAGAACCAATCAACTGTTGCAAAACACCATAGCCGTGCCCAAGGTGAATTTACAAATATATCTTTTAGAATTTTTATCAAGCCTTCCGGACCAATTGTGCTTTTAAATCAGAGGAGAGGCTGAAAAAAATAAAAGGAGACTTGTATGTGGAATATTCTCGGATAGTAAGATAGTTGGTGCGTGAAATGATGAAATTGGTCGAACAAAGTTTTAATCAAAATCGACCACGCAAACCATACTGTTTCAGACAGTATCCTTTTTTTTGTAAAAAAAAATGGCTTTTGATATAAGCAAAAAGGTTGGAGTTAAGCGTCAACTAATTGGCCTCAGGGAGGAAACAGCAATTACGGAGGATGTCTCTGTGTGGCTTCTGCTCTCCTGGCGCCTCGGGTCTGTTTACTGTTCACACGTGGAATTTCTAAACCATTCATCAAGGAGGAGGTCTCTGCCTGCCTTGTGGCACAGTGGCGCCTGTTGTCTGTTCCCAGCAGAGAGGAAGGAGCTGTAGAAGCAGGATTCACGCGCTTGTGGAGGATGATTAATTGTTCACAAAAGTTAGCCTTGTCTCCAGCTTACCCAGAGTTTCGTTCTGACTAAAAACTTCCATGCTTGTTGTTTGTAAATATATAGAGCGCGTGAATTTAGCTATTTACATTGCACCTTCTGAGCGTAATTACAAAATGCACGCGCTGTGTATATTTTAAAACTACAAGCCCGTAATGTTTGACTAAGATGGCACAGTGCTGGTATTTTTGTTCATGTAAGAGTGGCATGGGCTGAAAGTAATTAATAAAAAGACGCGCTCTGTGGTGAGGGAGGGGGAGGGTGTTAAAGCGCTGCAGGACTGTTATATTAGTTTCAAGGCACAGAGAGAGCACGAGTAGAGGTGCTTTTAAAAGTTTTCACATTTTCTAGTAATTTGAATAAGCTAATCAGCATGTTAAAGTAAAGCGTTGATGCCGCGATTAAGGGAAAGGACGCTCGCTTGTGAGACAGGCATAAGGCTGATGAGGGAGCTGACGAGGGAATTCTTTTCTTTTGCAGCAATCGCGGCACCGGAGGAATAGATTTCAGCTATAAGGTGTAATGTAAGTCCACCTCTGTGAAAGCTTTAAATAAGCGCACGCAGAGGCTGCACAAACTCATAAGGGAGGGTGGCCCCGGCACTGCATCTTTTACAAATTAAGCACTGGAGAGGTGGGTCCTACATAGCCTGGGCACTGAGAGCTTGAAAGATGTGTAGATGTGGACACCCAGAGGCCTGCACGTTGGTTGATGTAGACATTATAAAATGTGGGCAAAGGGAGACGTGGAACTAAAAGATGAGGACACTGGCACTGGAACACGTAGGCATGGGAAGATCCTGACTATAAGGCTACAAGGTGTAATGTAAGTCCACCTCTGTGAAAGCTCTACATAAGCGCACGCAGAGGCTGCACAAACGCATAAGGGAGGGTGGCCTCGGCACTGCATCTTTTACAAATTAAGCACTGGAGAGGTGGGTCCTACATAGCCTGCAAAAACCATTAACCATGCAGGATGGCTCTGTCTTTCTTTTCTGTCGGCTTCCTCCGTCTCTGCGATGAGGCGGGGAGAGAAGGGAGGGGGAAGTGCAATCCGAGGAGCCTCAAGGAAGCTGACTAGAAGGTAGGGGGGTGTGCGAAAAGAGCGGGGAGAGAAGGGAGGGTGGCCCCGTCACTTCATCTTTTACAAATTAAGCACTGGAGAGGTGGGTCCTAGCAAGAGCAAGCTGTTCAGTCAACCTTTTTAAATGCCACATGTTCCTGTCTTTTTAGTAACTTGTAATCCATTTGTGTTACATTTTTGTTTTGGGTTGGTTTCAATCTGCAGATTATGCAGCAAGTGATAGATTATGTGGCAAATGGGGCAATTCCTAATTATGTGCAAAACACAGAGGCTGCACAAACGCATAAGGGAGGGTAGCCCCGGCACTTCATCTTTTACAAATTAAACACTGGAGAGGTGGGTCCTACATAGCCTGGGCACTGAGAGCTTGAAAGATGTGTAGATGTGGACACCCAGAGGCCTGCACGTTGGTTGATGTAGACATTGTAAACTGTGGGCAAAGGGAGATGTGGAACTAAAAGATGAGGACACTGGCACTGGAACACGTAGGCATGGGAAGATCCTGACTATAAGGCTACAAGGTGTAATGTAAGTCCACCTCTGTGAAAGCTTTAAATAAGCGCAGGCAGAGGCTGCACAAACGCATAAGGGAGGGTGGCCCCGGCACTGCATCTTTTACAAATTAAGCACTGGAGAGGTGGGTCCTAGCAAGAGCAGGCTGTTCAGTCAACCTTTGTAAATGCCACATGTTGCTGTCTTTTTAGTAACTTGTAATCCGTTTGTGTTACATTTTTGTTTTGGGTTGGTCTCATTCTGCAGTTTATGCAGCAAGTGATAGATTATGTGGCAAATGGGGCAATTCATAACTATGTGCAAAACGCAGAGGCTGCACAAACACATAAGGGAGGGTGGCCCCGGCACTTCATCTTTTACAAATTAAGCACTGGAGAGGTGGGTCCTAGCAAGAGCAAGCTGTTCAGTCAACCTTTTTAAATGCGACATGTTGCTGTCTTTTTAGTAACTTGTAATCCGTTTGTGTTACATTTTTGTTTTGGGTTGGTTTCAATCTGCAGATTATGCAGCAAGTGATAGATTATGTGGCAAATGGGTCAATTCCTAATTATGTGCAAAACGCAGTGGCTGCACAAACGCATAAGGGAGGGTAGCCCCGGCACTTCATCTTTTACAAATTAAGCACTGGAGAGGTGGGTCCTACATAACCTGCAAAAGCATTAGTCATGCAGGATGGCTCTGTGTTGAACATGTACAATTATGCTAGTAGCGAGGTACTGCACAGCCGAGTGTTGGCGTAGTGTTTCTTTTATGTTTGCTACCACATCACTGCTTGTACCCTCCCAATCTCGGAGGTATTTATGTGACGTCACGGTAGGAGGTCACTAGTAGCCATTTAGTGCTTCCACCAGTCGGCTGCAATTGTTCTGGTCTCTCGTGGGCCTCTGTGCATTATCTACAATAAAGAAGTTCATTCATGACCAGCGTATCTCCTTTATCCTGCCGTCACAACTGGCGACGAGGGTTTGATTGCTGCACGGGGCCCACGAGGGAAAAACGGCTGTGTACGGCGGTGGTGACCGTCGTCTTTAAGCCGGTGACGGAGCGGGAGGCATTGCGTACAGGCGGACGCTACTTTCGGCGCTGCAGCGACTCTGGGATTGACTGGGAGTCCCCTCGACTTCGACTAAGTGCATCGCTGCCGAGGTGCGGGAATTCCGCCGGCCGGCGGACTGCATGCCAGGAGGAGCACGTGGTCGGCTCTACTCTCTGAAGAGTCGCAGTCGGATTCAGTCACCGCCATTCCGGCCTCTCCCACGCTTCCCTCCCACGCTCACACGCGCTGGGGCGCTCCGGATGCCGTATCTGCTTAACTGAGGGTGATCTACCGGAGAATAAGTGCTGCGCACGTGTGCTACATAACGCGCGCACGCCAGGTAACGGCGCGCAGAGCCACATGGCGGTGCCTGCAGGGTGCTGAGCAGGTTAGCGTCAGCTCGATCTGGTGAATAGAGTTGTGCAGCTTCAATGCCCTGCGCTTAGTAATTGAGTGGCTTGCACGTGACAAGTGCTGTTGGACATAGTGCTTTTGTTTTCATCTATACAGCATATAAAGGAGCCTCCCTAGGCTGCATGTTTGGTTGATTAACTATTATACATTGAGGTGTTGAGCGACGGAGTGCTTTTCCGCTCTACACACGCGCCTAAGGGGTGCTGCAAGGGAATTACAGCGCCATGGCTCAGAGCAATAACATTTGTGTACCGCCTCTTTTCCTTGAGGAGCCGGGCAGGCCTAGTATGAAATGGAAGAGTTGGCTGAGAGCCTTCGAAAATTATATTGTGTCCATTGATGGAAAAAAGTATGACGCCGAACGTAAAAAGGCTATACTATTTGGACTACTAGGTAAGGCGGGTCAGGAGATATTTGACAGTCTTCCCGAGTATGAAAGTCCACCAGGGGTGTTCATTCCTCTGACCGAGTACCAGGAGGCAATCAAACGGCTGGAAAAGCAGTTCTCGGAGGAAAGCAATATCATGGTTGGAAGGCACAAGTTTGCTTTGCGACGGCAGGAAAAGGGAGAAACTATTGAAGAGTATATAGCATGTTTGCGTGTCCTGTCGAAAGACTGTGAATTTGAGGACATGGCGGACACGTACATAAGGGACCAAGTAGTGTTTTACTGCTATTCGAAAAAGGTCCAGGAACGGTTCTTGGCTTGTCGAAATCCTACATTGCAGGAGGTAGTGGATATCGCAAAGGGCATCGAGCGTTCACTACTATCTACGAAAGAATTAGCTAGTACTAGCAATACCGCTAATGTATTTTATTTGCAGGAAAAGAAAAAATATGAGCATAAGCAGTCTGAAAGAACTTGGAATGACAAAAAAACAGGAGGGAAAGCCTTGAGTTGTTTCAGATGTGGTTCGCAGGACCACCTGGCAGATTGTAAAACATGTCCCGCACTGGGTAAAAAATGTATGAAATGTAAGAAAATGGGTCACTATTCCGCCTTGTGTAAAACGAGGAAATCTGGGGGGAATGTGAGGATAAGTGCTTTAAGTGATGGTGATCAAGATCAAAGTGAAAACATTGTTTTGTCTATAGATATGGCAAACGGTCACATAAAGGGTCCCATAGGTTCTGTACTGATTGGGGCTGTAGAGTTGCCATTCACGGCAGATTCAGGTTCGCCCATAACCTTGGTATCTGACACAGTGTTCGAAGAACGTTGGCCCTCTGTAAAGTTATGTGCGACTGATGTAAACCCGAAAGCGTTTGGTGAGCAGGAAATTGATATGAGAGGTTATTTCTGTGATACACTCACCTTCAAAGGGAGGAAGATTGACACCAAAATATATGTGGCGGTAAAAGGTAGGAATCTGGTGGGCTGGAAAGATCTAGCAAAATTAGGAGTCATTTTGGTTCCGGGGGCTGCCGACCCTATAGTGTTGAGAGAAGAGTGGGTGAACTATGTGCACACTGAGAAACAACCAGAAGACGTTGAAAAGGTTCTGAACTCCTTTACCAATGTGTTTAAGAATGAGGTTGGTTGTGTGAAAGGTTTTGTGCACGAAATTAAGCTAAAAGGTGGGTCAGTGCCAGTGAAACATAAGGTACGTACCGTACCATTGTCAGTAAGGGCTGAGTTGAAAACTGTTTTGGATAACCTTAAATCCGAAAGCGTTATTGAAGAAGCGGACGCTTCGGAATGGGTGTCGGCCATAGTTGTGTCTAAAAAGAAGAGGACGGGAGATATAAGGCTGTGTGTAGACCTTAGGTCTTTGAATAGGAACATACTGGTCAATTGCCACCCACTCCCCAACATACAGGAAATACTGTTGTCTACCTCGGGGTCCAGGTACTTTACGTTAATTGATTTGAAATCGGCATACCACCAGGTGTGTTTGACCGAGGAGTCCAAAAAGTTAACCACGTTCATAACCCCATTTGGAGCGTACAGGTATGTCAGGTTGCCATTCGGGCTCGCCTCGGCATCAGGGGTTTTTCAAAAGTTGATGAACTTGTTGTTTGGAGGCATGAAGGGCGTCGAGGCATTCCAGGACGACATTTTGATTCATACAGGGAGTGAGGCGGAGCACCTGGAACTTCTGAGCAAGGTGTTGGAAGTTCTGGGAGACAAGGGAATGACAGTATCCAAAGACAAGTGTAAGTTCATGGAGACCAAAGTTGAGTATTTGGGTCACGTCTTGACTTCGGAGGGAATAGCACCGAAGGACGACCTGGTTAATGCAATCAGGAATGCGCCTCGACCGGAAGATAAGGAAGCCCTGAAATCCTTCTTGGGGTTCAGTGAATACTACTCGAAGTTCATCCAAGGGTACGCAAACAAGGTGGAGCCCTTGAGGAAGCTGAGCAGGACTTTGCGTTTGAATCCGTTAAGGATGCCATTGCTGGAGCTCCAGCGCTGAAACCGTACAATCCGGACCTGAGGAACGTGGTAACAGTTGATGCGAGTGCAAAGGGTATAGGAGCTGTCTTCTGCCAGCTGCAAGGGCAGAGTGAGAATACCATCGCTTTCATATCTCGAAGGATGAGCGAGTCGGAGAAAAGCTATAGTACTATTGAACGCGAGACGCTTGCATGTGTCTGGGCTGTGGAGAAACTGAAAAACTACCTGTGGGGAAAGGTATTCCAGATTGTCACAGACCACAAGCCATTGGTGTACATGATGGACGGAGAAGGCCGCGCTAACAGGAAGGCGAGTTCGCGGCTGATACGATTGTTGTCCAAGCTACAGGAGTACCATTTTACAATAAGACACATTAAAAGGTGGTCTGAACAGCAGGGCAGATTGCCTGTCACGCCTGCCTGTGGGTGATCAAGATGACACTTCCCTTGATGACACCGAATGCATGGTGGCATTGGTGGATGCCACGGTGATGTGTAATGGTTCAATCACAGAAGACGAATGGTTAAAGTGTCTAACGGAAGACAACACTATGCAGAAAGTGATGGCTCATCTGACGTCCAAATGGCCCCCTATCCGGAACCTACAAAACGAGCTGAAAAGCTTCCAACAAGTAAGCGAGGAGCTGACGATTGAAAACGGGTTTTTGAAACGCCATGATCTACTCATACCTCCGGCGAGGCTGAGAGAGACATTGATCACTATAGCTCATAAAGGTCACCCAGGTAGCACTGCTACAAAAAACCTTTTGAAAATGTATTACTGGTGGCCAGGAATGAGCGATGATGTTTTCAAGTACATAGACAAATGCGAACAGTGTTTGAAAGCTGATAAGCACTGGAAATTGAACAAAGGTGAGCTACAGTTGGTGGAAATACCGATAGGACCCTGGACAAAGGTGGCTATAGACTTTGCGGGGCCATTCATTTTGCTACCAGAGGAGTGCAGGTACCTTATTGTATTGACCGATTACTATTCCAAGTGGGTGCACTATAAGTTTGTCCGAGCTGTCACCACAGAGCGAGTGATACTGGTTTTACAAAAGATTTTCGCAATGGAAGGGCAGCCAAAGGTCATAGTGTCGGACAATGGGACACAACTTGTGTCTAAACAAATGACTGATTTCTTCACAAAATTGGGGATAAAACAAGAGAAAACACCGTTGTATAGTCCCAAGAGCAATGGACAGGTGGAAAGGATGAACCGATTCATTAAGGAGGGTGTCCAGCTTGCCATTGCGTCTAATTTAAATGTGAAGGCATTCATTAGTGAGAAAATGTGCACGTACCATAATACTCCCCACGATGCCACGGGTCACACACCATTTTTTCTGATGAGGGGGAGGAGTTGTAGCAGTATACTCACGCCCAAATACAACAAGTGGTACAAGGTGGGTGAAAAGACAGAGGGTATACAGGACGAGGTAGTAAACGTCAGGGAGAGAATCATATCCAAACAAGAAAAAGCTAAGAGGTATGCGGATGCAGCAAATAGAGCCAAGGTGAAAGAAATAGAGCAAGGCGATTGGGTGCTGGTAAGGAAACCATACAAGGTAGTGAAAGGAGAGTCCGTGTTTAGTCCCCCTACACGGGTGCAGGAAGCGACCAAGGGAGCAGTCTGCTTGGAGGGCAAAGGATGGTGGAGTAAGGATCATGTGGTTAAGCTAAAAAAGGGCCAAGAAGAAATAATACTGAGAGGGAAACTTGGGCAAGATGATCTGTGCGAAGATAGCATTCTGGAATGGCAAGACGCAATGGGTGGTGACCAGGGTTTGCACGACATGGAGAGCAAGCTGGGCAGGTCCATCCATGATGGTGCAAGGAACAATAATGGTGGGGAGGACGATGTTGTAGTCTGTGAGTCGTCCAGCACCATGGATCAAGTTAGGAGTAGGCCGATGCGGGAGGGTGCATTAGATCAGCATGCGTGTAGCAGAAATCAAGGTTCCATCAACACGCAAATCGTAGTGCGCCCACGAACATGCTCCTCTAACAGATCAGGGAGAGAAATAAGAATGCCTAGACGATATGATGATTATATTGTGGAGTGACACGGCATTATGTTATCTGTTGTCAAGGAAGGGAGATGTTGAACATGTACAATTATGTTAGTAGCGAGGTACTGCACAGCCGAGTGTTGGCGTAGTGTTTCTTTTATGTTTGCTACCACGTCACTGCTTGTACCCTCCCAATCTCGGAGGTATTTATGTGAGGTCACTAGTAGCCATTTTGTGCTTCCACCAGTCGGCTGCAATTGTTCTGGTCTCTCGTGGGCCTCTGTGCATTATCTACAATAAAGAAGTTGATTCATGACCAGCGTATCTCCTTTATCCTGCCGTAACACTCTGTCTTCCTTTTCTGTCGGCTTACTCCGTCTCAGCGATGAGGCGGGGAGAGAAGGGAATCCGAGGAGCGTCCAGGAAGCTGACTAGAAGGGAGGGGGGAGTGCGAAAAGAGCGGGGAGAGAAGGGAGGGTGTAATACAAACAAAGGAGCCAAAGCTATAGAGAAGGGAGAAGGGAGGGGCGTATCAGGGATGAGGCGGGGAGAGAAGGGAGGGGGAAGTGCAATCCGAGGAGCCTCAAGGAAGCTGACTAGAAGGGAGGGGGGAGTGCAAAAAGAGTGGGAAGAGAAGGGAGGGTGTAATACAAACAAAGGAGCCAAAGCTATAGAGAAGGGAGAAGTGGGAGGGGGGAGTGGGAGCCGAGGAGCCATTAGATGCCAGCTGTGCACGTGCATGTGATCGTGCACTCAAGCTTTAGGCCAGCCAAAAGACTGTGGGTAGCATTTCAAAATCCCACTTTCAAAATGTCTCGCAGCAGGGCAGCGCAAGCGCTAGCTCAGGCGAGACCTAAAAACTGTACAGCTCAGTGTTCCAAGATCCTCACTGAAGGAGCCGGAAATAAGAACTGACATACCTGTCACCTGTGGGGCATGATAGGATGCAGGAGGTCCTGTGAGGTCTTAAAGGCACAGTGCCAGTTTTCTCTGTTATGGTTTCAATGCGGCCTATTCGTTAACAATGCCTTCCATTCTATTCCTTGTTCCATTCAAATAAAGGCTGTTTTTTACACTCTTATGCCTCATTTTATATATTGCAGAAATGTTGAATGGTTGTGGGGCATTTTAAATGAAAACTCAATGTAATTTTTTAAGCCTTTTCTATAGACTGCATACGTGCATATACATGTGTGTGAATGTGTGTGTTTTTCTAGGGCACTACATACTTGAATGAAGCTAAACATACACATATATTATATTTAATATGTGCTCTTGGGTTCCCGTGCATGGATGGTACTATTCAGTGCTTATGACTATTGTTGAGCATTCCCCTGGAAGAGAACTTGGATTAAGATAAGCAATTTTTCCTTACTCACTTGTACCTACTGTTCTCTCTCAGTGGATCTCCATTGATAATCATAAGCACTGAACAGTCCCGCCCACCTGTGGTACTATTCAGTGCTTATTATTTCAATAGCGATTCCCCTGAAAGAGAACTAAGATTACAGGTAAGAACCCATTCTTTATTCAATATTGGGGTATCTTTCATAGATTCACATGCCAGAATCATTCCCCGTCATCGAAGTGGGAGTCCCACGGTATACATAACAAAGTAGTAAATAGTAAATTCAATAGGCTATAATGGAGGTAACCATGCATTAAATAGCCTATCAGCCTCCTTTTACAAAAATGACCAAACTCAAAACACAACTAATCAGCAGCCAGCACCCTCTAGAACCTTCCCAAGAGAGGCTGAATCCCTCAGATGTTCACCGCACGTCGTGTGTAAGGGAGTCTCCCTGAGCTCTGCTCAGTTCTTCAGCTTTGTCAGATACGTTTTATTCCTTAAACCTTTAAGAAGAATGTCTGATAAAAAAGGATTGTTTAGACCTTGTAAATTCTTCGGAAAGAAAAGTGTGCATGTGGATGATGCCCACAAAGATTGCATTTATTGTCTCAATACCAACCATCAGACAAGGCAATGTGAAACATGCCACACTTTCTCAACTAAAACCCTAAGAGATAGAGAAGGAAGACTTTTATTGTGGCTAAAAAAGAAGCAGAGTGCTTCATCGAATGTTGAGAACGACACGTTCTCCAAGTCTCATAAGACGTCCAGGTCGCCTGAGGGTCAGCCTGAAGAGAGCAAGAAACATTCTAAAGTCTCTCATCTGACCAAAGAATCTCAAAAGCAGGAGAAACAGCCTAAGGTTTCCTCAGAGATTGAGTCCCATCATTCTTCAGGGGCATCCCAAGGAAAACCAGAATCTTCAAGCCATTCTAGAAGTAAAGTAAGCCATAAATCCTCATCGGCGTCAAGATCACCGTCGACACCTATTACTTCTTCAACGACTACGACAATGACTCTATCATCGTTGAGACCGTCAACGGTGTTAACTAAGTCTACGGCGAGTGTCAAGGGTACCATGCCGTCGACGTCGCCTCTATCGCTGACAATGACACCACTGACGAAGGCACCATATACGAAGATCTCATCATCGACGAGACCGTCAACAAAAACCTTGTCGTTGGCAAAGACCCCAACGATGACTCCATCGTCGACGACCCCTCCATCTTCAACGGCTTCTCCATCATCGACGATCCCTCCATGGTTGACGACAGCTGCATCGTCGACGGCAATCCCACCGTCTACGGCAATCCCACCATCTACGGCTATACCGCCGTCTACGACATCTCCGTCGACGACAAACATTTTACCGTCGACGATGGTATCATTGACAAAAATTCTAATTTTGTCTGCAGGTCCTTCAACTCCATTCCTGCAATCTACACAGATGGAATTTAGGACACCAAAAATGTCACCGCTACCTCCCAGTCATCTTTTAGATGTGGAGGATTCTGATCAGGATGAAGGCCAATTTGGAACTGCACATAGCCCTTCTGAGCTCAACGTCAAATATCAAGAGACGATGACTATGACGATGAGGAATAATATTATCAACACTATCCGGTCTCTCATGCTCACTATCATCAATACAGATACTTTGAACAGCCTAGACAACAGCCTGCTCAACTTCCTCCGACACTAGTAGTGGACCTACAAAATATGTTGGCAGATTATAAAAGGAGGTTTCCTACTCAAGAGGACAATGTCACAGTGCCCCCGCCTCCGCCTGTAGCTCCTCAAACACCGCCACCACCACCTCCTGACACACCCAGGTTAACGCCACGTCCCACAATTGCTCTGCCTCCCAGAGAGGATCCTACCACCTCTAAGGAAGAGCCTGAGGAGGGAAAAATCCATGATCCTCCTCCGCCCACTGATGAATAGGATGATTATATAGCATCAACACCGTCCCCCCCACCTCATCGTCCTTCAGACTCACCTGCGGAGGATATTGGAGGTTTCCACAATATTATAGACAGAGCCACTACCAGATTCCACATGCCCACAATTGTTCAGCAATCCGACTGTTTTCTGTACAATTTTAAAGAGCAACCGAGTAAGACAGTCAGGTCAATACCTATAATTGATCACATTTGGCAAAAGGGTGTCAAAGTAATGAAGACGCCAGCTTCGGTGGTTCCCGTGCTACCGAGACTTGATACAAAATATAGGGCTCCAGAGGACTCTCCTGCGTGTCTCATGGGTCTTCCCAAGCCTCACTCGGTGATCTCACAGGCAGCCCAGAGAAGATCAAAGAATCCGTCTACTCCCATCACATCTCCTCCGGATAAGGATGGTTGACATCTCAACTCCATTGGAAAAAGATTTTCCTCAATGGCAGCAATCTCAGTCACAGCTTCTAACGCTTTAACCATATTGTCCCGATATGATAGGCAAATGTGGTCTGACATGGGGACAATGAAAAACCTTATCCCAGAAGAAAACAAAGAGGAGTTCAATAAGATCCTTGCGGAAGGAGAAAGAGCAGCGTCAGAAATCATTGACATTGCAATGGACATTGCCACTACCAGCTTCCGTCAGCTAGCGGGTGCAGCGGTTCTAAGGCACCAGGGGTGACTAAGAGCAACAAGCTTCCGCCCAGAAACAAGTTGAAAATTCTTGATATGGCCTACGATGGCGATAGCCTATTTGGCAGTCACATTGATGAGGCGCTTACCGCAATTAAGAAGGATACGGACACTGCCAAAGTGCTAGGTACCCTTCTGTACTGTAAGGTGCTCTTTCGGGGTGCTCAAGGCCGTGGCTTTTCTGGATATAGAGGAAATTACCAGCGTGCCCAGACTTACCAGTCCTACCAGCCACAATATCACCATGGATACTAGCAACAATCCTACCGCCAACCAACAACGGCTAGTTTCTCTAGACACGGCTCCAGACGAATGCCAGGGTATCAGGCCCGCGACTCCAGTCGCAAGCAGTGATTACAACAGGGTACCAGTTGCATCTCCTTTCTCCCCAACCGTTGCGAAGATTTCCAATCATATTAACCAGTGGCGCAACATCACTTCAGACAAGTGGTTGCTAGATCTCATCTCATCTCTTATGGCCACACTTTTGAATTTACCCAAATACCTCCCAATACCCCTCCCTGGGGATCGCACCCCCTCATCTTCATTTACTCAAAAAGGAAGCAAATATCATGCTCCAGAAAGAGGCAATAGAAAAGGTCCCTTTTCCTCAGAGAAGGAAAGGTTTCTACCCCCGCTTCTTTCTTATTCACAAAAAATCGGGAGAGGGAAGGTCTATCTTAGACCTCAGGAAATTAAACAAATTCCTAAAAAGTCATACATTCAGGATGGTCACGCTTTATTTCATCCTATGACGCCTCAACAGCAGCGACTTCTCGACTTCATTGGATCTAGAAGATGTGTATTTTCATGTCCCTATACATCCAAAGCACAGAAAATTCCTACGGTTCACAGTGGCTGGTACCCACTATCAATTCCGAGTCCTTCCATTTGGCCTCAAATCAGCTCCACAAACTTTCACGAACTTTCTGGCTCCTGTGTCAGGAGCCTTACAGAACAAAGGTCATCAGGTATTACCATACTTAGACGATTGGCTGCTAAAGGCCCCATCAGCTCATCTAGTAAAAGCTGCAACAGATGATTGTCTAACCCTGTTCCGCAAACTAGGGCTCTCAATAAATTACCAAAAATCTTCTGTCCTTCCAAGTCAGACAATGACATTTCTGGGAACCAGCTTGAACACCATCCAGAACAAAGCCTTTCTCTCCCAGGAAAGACAACAACGGTTGCAAGTATTAGCACTCAAACTTTCCAGAAATGTTTCTGTGAGAGTGTTCACATCTCTGCTGGGAATGGTCTCTTCGGCAATCGATTTAGTGCCACTGGCTCACTTGCATATGAGGCCTCTCTAAGAGGAACTATAATGCCAATGGATTCAAACCACAGGATCTTTCGACGACGTGGTAAATATCACATCATGTATGAAAGAGGCTTTCCAGTGGTAGGCACAAAAATCACATCTGTCCCAGGGCATATCCTTTCTCCCGGTTATTCCGGATTACATAGTAACAACAGATGCTTCTATGGAAGGCTGGGGAGGACACTTACAGGACCTGCAAGTTCAAGGAAAATGGTCCGCTGCTCCACGTCAAATGCACATAAACAGGTTGGAGTTGAAAGCAATTTTTCTCTCCCTTCAGGCTTTCCTTCCTCAAATACAGGGATCATCTGTGTTGATCCGCACGGACAACACCACAAGCATATTCTATATCAACAAGCAGGGAGGCACCAAATCCCTATCCCTCTCGCAAGACGCCCAAAAGTTATGGTACTGGTTGACGCTTCACCAAATTTCCCTAACAGTGGAGCATGTTTCAGGTATCCGGAATACATTGGCGTATACTTTGAGCAGAACAAACGGCAGTTGCCACAAGTGGGAACAGGAACAGAACCAACTGGACAGAATATTTTCAGTCTGGGAAAAACCAGCGCTGGACCTGTTTGCGACCCAGCTCAACTCCAAATGCCGATTCTTCACAAGCAGATTTCCTCTCCCAATTCTCGGGGGAATGCTCTTTTAATGCACTGGTCAGGGATCAATGCATTTGCTTTTCCCTATACCTCTGTTACCTAGGGTCCTCGCAAAAATGAAATGGCAACACTGTTGCATTCTACTGATAGCTCCCAGGTGGCCCAGACAACATTGGTACATGGAATTGCTCCTGTTGTCGGAAGCTCAACCCATCTGCCTTTTGCCAACACCAACACTGTTGACCAGGAGCCAAGGCCAAATATGTCATCCGGAGCCAGCGACTCTGCAGCTACATGTGTGGCTCCTGAATTCTTCGAGTTTAAAGATCCGACCATTGCACAAGTATGCAAAGACATAATTGCTAGATCCCGTGCTGACAGCACTAATAAGTCATACAGACTGAAGTGGAAGCGTTTTAGTCTATGGTGCAGATGTAATGAAGTACATCCTTTCCTCTGCGCTTCAGAAGAAGTTTTGCCTTATTTGCTTTGCTTAGCAAAATCTGGATTGGCGCACTCATCAGTTAAAGTTCACCTTGCTGCAATATCTAGATACAGGCGATCACCTAAATGTCCGTCCTTATGGTCCTCAAGAATCGTAAAGCAATTTATGAAAGGACTGTTTCAAACTTTCCCACCCATCAGAGCTCCACCCCCAGAGTGGCAACTAAATGTGGTATTATCTCAACTGCTAAAAAAAACCTTTGAGCCCATCCAGAAGGCAGACATAAAGTACGTAACATTGAAAGTCGCTCTTCTTCAGCCACTCACATGAACAAGAAGGGTTAGTGAAATACAGACTTTTACCATATCCCATCCTTTCTTGCACTTCACTGATCAAATGGTCATTCTCAGACCGAACCCTAAACTCATTACTAAGGTTCCCTCTCAGTTTCATTTGAATGAACCTGTCATCCTGAGAACTTTCTTCCATAACCATTCAACGCCTGCTGAAAGGACGCTCCACACTCTAGACATAAAGAGATGTCTTAAATTGAACTTGCAAAGGACTAAAGCTATACGCAAGTCAGATCAGTTATTCGTAGCTAATGGACAAAGTCGCAAGGGCGTTGCAGTTCTATATACTAAGGCTATCTACTAAGGCTACTATCGCCAGATGGATAGCGAGCGCAATTCAATTTTGTCACGACAAGGCTGGCAAACCATTATCAAGGTCTGTAAAAGCGCACTCAACCAGGGCAGTTTCCACATCAGCTGCTCTATTTGCCGGAGTACCACTTGAAAAGATCTGCAGAGCTGCAACGTGGAATACATCGCAAACGTTTACGCAGCATTACTGCCTGGAGTCTTCACAGCGTGCCAAGGCATCCGTGGGACAGGCAGTGCTACGGAACCTATTTCAGTAAAGGTAAGACTCTTCAAACGGAGGTCTTATTAAAAGGAGGTTACAGAATAAATATATATGTATATACATATATCTGTTTAAGCATTGCATTGAGGATTATTTTAGCAATACCCACCGTCCACTTAAGGGCTTGCTAGAAGGATGTATATATAGATTTATATACATATATAGATTTATATATGTATATATATATATTCATATACGGAACTGCTTACTATTCTGATTCAGGCATGTGAATCTATGAACGATACCCCAATACTGGATAAGAAATAGGTTACTTACCTGTAACTGCAGTTATCCAGTATTGATATCTTTCATAGATTCACATGCAACCCACCCTCCTCCCCGGAGAGGCTCCTTTGCATTACAGTACTAACTGTGCTGGAAACTCTGAGGGATTCAGCCTCTCTTGGGAAGGTTCTAGAGGGTGCTGGCTGCTGATTGGTTGTGTTTTGAGTTTGGTCCTTTTTGTAAAAGGAGGCTTGATAGGCTACTGAATGCATGGTTACCTCCATGATAGCCTACCGAATTTACTATTTACTACTTTGTTATGTATATCTGGGACTCCATCTTCGACGACGGAGAATGATTCAGGCATGTGAATCTATGAAAGATACCAATACTGGATAACTGCAGTTACAGGTAAGTTACTTATTTCTTCCCCAGGGTTGGCATTCTTCATGGAATCACATGCAATTAGATAAAAAATTAACCCTCATGATGAGAGGATAGTTCAATCTATAGTACCTTTACCTCACTGACCATAGTTCAGAACATAAAGTGAGATACATAGACTATAGACATTCTAAAGCCGATTCAGTGTATAGTAGGGGTGGACATTACTAAAAGCAATTCCATGTAGTGTAATCTTGTGGAAGAACCTACAAATTCTGTGAATTTCATGAGAAGAGTAATTCTGTATTTAGTGCTATTTCTTAGGGCAAACATGTCTCCTCACATCCAAAATTGACACAAGCATGTATTTTGCACTAAGAAACAGCGTTAAATACAACAGAACGCAGACAGCTTGCCCAAGCAGACGCTGGCACTCGCTAAATGTGCTCTTGCGTTAGAAATTTCCCCCAACTTACTTCTGGCATTTAGTGCTATTTTCTTAGCGCAAATGCATCCTCACATCCAAAATGGAAGCGAGGATGCATTTGTGAACAGTGAGGGCAAGTGGCCACTCGTGCTTGCTAAATGTGCTCTGGTGATTGGATTTTTTCCACAAACTTTCAAGAGCAGAAGCAACTGCCTTATCTGTAATTCAGATTGCTTCAGCTATTCAAAAATTGACCACAGTGAGTTCCCAACCTTAACTGTGAATAATCAGGTATATGAATCTATGAAACAGACCTACTCTGTTGTCTGGTAAGTAACTTTTTCTCATTTGTGGAAATAGATCACATTGTATATTAAATCTCTAATCCAAAAAGCTCTGTAGAATAAAACAGTGTTGTGCCATTGACAAATTGAAAGTATAGCATTACTCATTACTATTATGCAGGTGTACCATATTCAGATGAGGATGATGCTGAGACAGAAATTGTGAGAACAGAGAAAGAGAAAGCAGGCAAGAAGAAAGGTAACTTGAAATATATATATATATAAAAATGTAACACCATCAGAATGATTACCACATTACCACATTCAATGTGGCGGCAAAAGCAGTCAACCACACGCTCAGTAAACATTGGCATTTAGTGAGAAGTGACCCAGTGGTGGGTACGAGTGTCAATGTTTATCCGCAAGTTACTTATCGCAAAGCACGCTCCTTACAGGACATGCTGGTAAGAAGCTACTTGGGAGCAAGTAAAAAGCTGACATGGATTCAACAACAAAAAGGCTTTTTCAAATGTGGGAAATGTAAGGCTTGCACTACTAGCAAAAATGTTAAGACTTATCCCTTACCTACAGGGAAGAGTGGTGCCATTAAGAAGTTCATCAACTGTAATTCTGATTTCTGTGTGTATGTCATCAGGTGCCCATGCTCCAAATTCTATGTAGGAAGTACGATCTTTCCTGTAAAAAAACGTATTTTGGAGCACCTAAGGGCAGTCAGGAATGTTGATCTGAACTACTCAACAGCTAGGCATTGGTTGAAACATCATAGCAAGGATGCTAACTGCTTTTCATTCTTTGGTATTGACAGGGTGCCGGCCAACCCCAGAGGGGGAGATCGTCAAAAACAACTGAGAATCCTGGAGTCACAGTACATTATTCTTCTTGAGTCGAAGAATCCCTTTGGTCTCAATGAAGATGAGGAACTTTATGTACATATTGGTTGAACAATTTATGGAAATGTATTCTGAATAGTTAGTTTGGTTGTGTGACTTATCTTATACTCCTAGGACAATGGTGTCCGACCAGTGCCCCCGTTTCTCCCCTGCTACATGCATTTTCTCATAGTAAACAATTGTTTAGTGATTTTGTTTTTCACTCACAAAAAACTTTTATTTGATGGGACCATGTGTTAAATGGTCACATGACCAGTGTTTACCAGAGTGTTCATATGGAAATAGTTGCTTGTGAAGAGTATATTTGTTATCTCCCCTAGTTTAGAGCCACTTGGCTTTCTTGTTATCATTTACACTCTTTTGTTTACGCACTTGCGTTTGTAAACCTTAAGTATTTCGTTCTTCCTCACTTTGAGGGCTTTGAAGTCTTCTGTCTATTACACTGCTCGAATAGCGAGCCACACTTGGTCCATTTTCTATGTTTATTCATGTTTTAAATGGAGGACGAGTGTTATACTTTTTGTGGCCAGTGAAGAAGAGCGTCTGCTCGAAACGCGTTGCCAATAAAACTTTATTGAAATACCGGACCTTGGAGTGCGAGTGTTCCTTTGATTAATTGCGGTGGAATTTTCATCAGTATTTACCGGGACCCGAACCCGGGAACTCGCACCGACCCCGAGAGGAGTGGAGCTGACAGTGTCGGGATTCTTTCTACCACTTTTTCATACGTCAGCTCACACCGCCGAGAAAAACTTTCAACATTGCAGGCCGAGCACGGCCGAATACGGCAGCAGCTGTGTGGGTGAGTGGGGATTGGATAGCGCGTTCCGTGAGGAGCGCGTGGTCCGGTCATACCTTACCCCGTAACCGGCGTTGCTTAAAGAAGTGAATATTTTCATCGGCAGGGGTTCCTTGCACTGATTGCTGTGTATTTGGCAAGGTCCCATATTTTCTAACGAGATTGCATGTGGCGGAGGTGAGCCGGGGAAACAGTGTTCGGCACTATGTCCGCGGAGACACAACTAAGAGATAAGAGAGCGGGAAGACCAAATGCCGCTCGAGATCTGTTTTGTGAAGCAGATGACGGGGAGAGGGTCGATTCACAAGGGCCAGCTGATGGGGCATCTGCAGCTAACAAAGACCTTAAACAACTTTTGTTCAATTACGAAAAGTTGCGAAAGAGAGAAATTAACAGGTGGTGGGAGGTGTCCTCCCTGGATAATTATATTGAGGTCGGCAGGGTGCCAAGAGGACTTCGTATCCTGATAACGCCCACATATCAAAATCCCCACCCCAAACTTCTCGAAGACTGGTCGAATCTCATGTCTGAAACCTGTAAACATATGTTGGCTCTTTTATCAAAATATGCCGCAATTGAGCTTGAACAGGTTATCAAAGAGATTGATAAATTGAAAGATGAGCTTGACAACCATTCTGCACAAGAAGAAATCAAAAATGCCCTTGACCAAATGGAAATCCGGCTTGATAAGTATGAGGAGGAAATCAAGTTAAAGAAAAAACGAAAATTTCTGAGAGATAAGTATGATTATGCCAGTGGCAGGATTCTTACATTTGGCAAGCGTTATGATGGTGCAATTAAGCAATTCAAACAATTTAAGACAGTCAGAAAAGAACCGGAAGTGACCACGTCTGAGTCTGGATCAGATCTTTACTCAGACTTAGAGGAGGCGCCCGCCACTACTGCTGATCAGGTTCCAACTTTCATGCCCCTTGAAGAATATTGTTTTTTACAAACAAATATGACTCTAAGATCCCGACCCCCAGAGACAGTACGCGGAAAAGGAAGAAGAGCAAACCTAAAGGGAAGAAAAAAACAAGGAGAGGGGGAAAGCAACGCCAAAGAAACAATGCCGCATGGGAGACAAACACGGCAATCGAAGCAGAAATAATGGGTGAGAGAAACTTGACAGTTTTAAACTTATCTTCCCATGTTTTGACTAAGGCGGAGGAGTCGCTGCTCTAACTTGGTTTGACTTTTTGCCCGACGGCAAATTTTGATTTCACCAGAACTCGAATTGATGTGTTTCTGTTTGTCCGAAAGTTAAAATTGATGAAAATGTATTTACAAAAGAAAAAACGTGCTTTGGAGGGTGGCACCTCTGAAGGCGCTGTTAGTTCTGGTGCACAAATTTCTAAGAAGTTATGTTTAGATGACATAGAAGGTTTAGCGTCTGCATTGGAGTTGTGTGGGGATGATATTGGTGAGAGGGACGAACGTCTCATGTTGGAACAAATGGGCTTGGAGCTCTCTGGCACAGTTCCTACAAAATTTAAACCAAAGTCTACGTTCAATCCTAACACACCACACGATTCACTCGACACTTTTCATGAAGTAGTCATTAGGGATTTGATGCATATTTGGAATTCTATGCAAAACAGACATGCACAGAACTTAACTTTTGAACAACGACAGGCATTATCCTCTTTGAACAGTGATCCGGGGTTTGTTATTAAACCCTCGGACAAAGGGGGTAATGTTGTCCTTTGGGACATTAACCTATACAAACAGGAGGCCAACACACAATTGATTCTCTCTGGTGATTATACCAAATCAAGCAAGGAAAACTATACCTTGGCAGTGAATGTCTACCACAACAAACTTGGGGAATGGAGGAAGAATGGCCTTTTAGAGGAAGATGAATATCGTTTTCTCTATGTTAAACATCCGGTGGTACCCTGTTTTTATATGTTACCAAAGGTCCACAAAAATCGAACCATTCCCCCTGGCAGGCCAATAATTTCTGCCAAAGGTAGCTTCCTTGAGAACACCTCTATCTTTTTGGATGCTGTCCTTTCTCCCTATGTTCTGTCTCTTCCTTCATACTGCAGGGACAGTACAGATTTCATAACTAAAATTGAAGATATAGGGTGGCAAGAGGATTTTTGGTTGACAACAATTGACGTGGTTTCTTTGTATACCTGCATCAGACACTGTGATGGCATAAATGCATGCAAACATTTTTTTAGGGATAGGTCTATCTTCCTTTTTGACCAGACTAATATGTTTTTGGACATGTTGACTTTTTGTCTAAATAACAATTTTTTCCTCTTCGAGGATCAATGGTTCAAACAGGAGGTTGGCACGGCGATGGGAAGTTGCTTTGCGCCGAGTTACGCATGCATGATGATGGGATGGTGGGAGGAGCAACTTCTGTGGACGGAGATGAATGAATTTTTGACGAAAAATATCGTCTTTTACACGAGGTATATTGACGATATTTTTCTGATTTGGGGTGGATCAAGGCCGGATCTTGATAAACTTTTTGAAACTTTTAACAACAACAGTGTTAACCTCCGTTTCACACACAAAGTTGCCCAGGATGAGATGGACTTCCTAGATGTACGTGTTAAGATTGAGGAAGGCGTTCTGACTACTAGCCTCTACAGGAAGTCCACTGCTGGGAATAGCATCTTACATGCTAGAAGCCACCACCCATCTAGTTTGAAGTGGAGTATCCCTTACGGGGAACTTTTGAGGGCCAAACGTAATTGCAGCTCTGAGGGCAGCTTTGAGAAAGAGCAGGAGATAATGTTGCAAAGGTTCCGGGAGAGGGGTTACCCTGAGGATGTCCTTTTGACTGCTCAGAACAAAGTAGCCAAACAAAGAAGAACCACGTTATTAATCAAGAGACCTGTCTTGGAAGAAAAATGTAACACCATCAGAATGATTACCACATTCAATGTGGCGGCAAAAGCAGTCAACCACACGCTCAGTAAACATTGGCATTTAGTGAGAAGTGACCCAGTGGTGGGTACAAGTGTCAATGTTTATCCGCAAGTTACTTATCGCAAAGCACGCTCCTTACAGGACATGCTGGTAAGAAGCTACTTGGGAGCAAGTAAAAAGCTGACATGGATTCAACAACAAAAAGGCTTTTTCAAATGTGGGAAATGTAAGGCTTGCACTACTAGCAAAAATGTTAAGACTTATCCCTTACCTACAGGGAAGAGTGGTGCCATTAAGAAGTTCATCAACTGTAATTCTGATTTCTGTGTGTATGTCATCAGGTGCCCATGCTCCAAATTCTATGTAGGAAGTACGATCTTTCCTGTAAAAAAACTTATTTTGGAGCACCTAAGGGCTATCAGGAATGTTGATCTGAACTACTCAACAGCTAGGCATTGGTTGAAACATCATAGCAAGGATGCTAACTGCTTTTCATTCTTTGGTATTGACAGGGTGCCGGCCAACCCCAGAGGGGGAGATCGTCAAAAACAACTGAGAATCCTGGAGTCACAGTACATTATTCTTCTTGAGTCGAAGAATCCCTTTGGTCTCAATGAAGATGAGGAACTTTATGTACATATTGGTTGAACAATTTATGGAAATGTATTCTGAATAGTTAGTTTGGTTGTGTGACTTATCTTATACTCCTAGGACAATGGTGTCCGACCAGTGCCCCCGTTTCTCCCCTGCTACATGCATTTTCTCATAGTAAACAATTGTTTAGTGATTTTGTTTTTCACTCACAAAAAACTTTTATTTGATGGGACCATGTGTTAAATGGTCACATGACCAGTGTTTACCAGAGTGTTCATATGGAAATAGTTGCTTGTGAAGAGTATATTTGTTATCTCTCCTAGTTTAGAGCCACTTGGCTTTCTTGTTATCATTTACACTCTTTTGTTTACGCACTTGCGTTTGTAAACCTTAAGTATTTCGTTCTTCCTCACTTTGAGGGCTTTGAAGTCTTCTGTCTATTACACTGCTCGAATAGCGAGCCACACTTGGTCCATTTTCTATGTTTATTCATGTTTTAAATGGAGGACGAGTGTTATACTTTTTGTGGCCAGTGAAGAAGAGCGTCTGCTCGAAACGCGTTGCCAATAAAACTTTATTGAAATACCGGACCTTGGAGTGCAAGTGTTCCTTTGATTAATTGCGGTGGAATTTTCATCAGTATTTACCGGGACCCGAACCCGGGAACTCGCACCGACCCCGAGAGGAGTGGAGCTGACAGTGTCGGGATTCTTTCTACCACATATATATATATATATATATATATATTCAGTGAAAAAACCATAGGTTTCACACACGTTATAGTTAGGAATTAGCATTTAAAAAACCTTAGAAATTCAGTGAAAAAACCATAGGTTTCACACATGTTATAGTTAGCTGGACATTTTACTCGTAAAAAACCAATGAAATTCCCCCGTTATAGTTAGTTCAGCTAACTATAACTCGCGCGCCCGCAATGAACTGCTGATGACGTCACATATTACATCACTCATGACATGGTCAGTGACATCACTCATGACATCACTGATGACATCTCAAATGACATCACTGATGACCTCACTGATGACATCATCCAGTGAATGTGTGTTTTTCTGAAAATTAAATATGTTTTATATATGTATATCTCAAGGTTGATGGAAGAATAAATGGGTATATTACTGTCTAAATGGATGATTTCTTTTTGAAAAATTGATTATGTAACTGACTGATTAAGTGTATCATAGTGAATACATGGCTTAGTGAGTAATGTTTAAATATATAAATATCTGTATCATTTTTTCACTTTGTGTATAAGTGGCTGCATGGGTTGGTGAGTAGCTACATGGGTGTCTATATAGGTTATTAGTTGGTTTTTTGAGTATCAGTCTGAGTGTCTGCATGGTTCAGTGGGGGGTATGACGTAGTGCATAGGTGCATGAATGAGTGACTCACTGTTTGTATGTGTTGAACAGAGCATGTGTGCAGGACTGCATGGGTGGATGAGTGTGTGTATGGGTGTGTTAGTGAGTGAATGACTGTCTCAATAGTGTCTTTATGAGTAACTACATATGTTTAAAACTAGTATATGTGACTATTGGTTTATATATGTGAGTATATGTGAGAGTGAGAGATTGAAAGAGTTCCTGTATGAATAAGTATGTATTTCTATAAGTGATTGTTTAAAAGACTAAGTATGTGTAAGTTTCCGTAGAAGTAAGTGTGGTGGTGTGTGTATAACTGTATATGCAAGTAAATGTATGTTTGATTCTTTATTAGCATGAGTGACTATGTGTGTGAGTAGCTCTATGGATGAGTGGCATTGTGTAACAGGATGTATAGGTGTATGAGTACATATGATAAGTGAGTACATGTATGAGTGACTGTATTGGACTGTTGGTGAATGAGTGGATGTGTATGTGGATCTTAGAATTACTGAAGAGGTTGTTGTAACTGTTATTGGTATGTCCATTGTTTTGTAAATTTTAGTCTCTATTTTTGAATGTGTGTATCAAAGGTTTTATTAGGGGAAGAGGAGGTCTGCCACTCTATCACAAGGATGATGTCATCAGTGATGTCATCAGTGATGTCATTTGAGATGTCATCAGTGATGTCATGAGTGATGTCACTGACCATGTCATGAGTGATGTAATATGTGACGTCATCAGCAGTTCATTGCGGGCGCGCGAGTTATAGTTAGCTGAACTAACTATAACGGGGGAATTTCATTGGTTTTTTACGAGTAAAATGTCCAGCTAACTATAACATGTGTGAAACCTATGGTTTTTTCACTGAATTTCTAAGGTTTTTTAAATGCTAATTCCTAACTATAACGTGTGTGAAACCTATGGTTTTTTCACTGAATTTCTAAGGTTTTTTAAATGCTAATTCCTAACTATAACGTGTGTGAAACCCATGGTTTTTTCAGTGAATTTGCAAGGTTTTTTAAATGCTAATTCCTAACTATAACGTGTGTGAAACCCATGGTTTTTTCAGTGAATTTGCAAGGTTTTTTAAATGCTAATTTTTTTTTTTCTTCTATTTTTTCTAACATATTTTTATTTTAATTTTCTTACCTTTTATAAAGACTATGATTACATTTTTAAAATTCTTTAATATGTTTTTTTAATATATTTTTTAAAATAAACATGTAAAATTTATTTGCAGTACTTTTTTTTTAATTTTTTTAGTACGCGTACCGTAAGCTCACGGTAAGCGTACGGTTTACGCAACGTCCGTAATTTTCCTACGCTGCTTGCGTATAGTTACGCAATTTGCGTAGCCGCGCGTACTCCGCGTGGGACGCGTACGCGTGTACGCTACACGCGCACGTTACGCGGAAGTGCCGGGAGTGACTGTTATGCGCATGCGCGCAAGCGCGTGTCTTTTTTACGCGCATGCGCACTTTTGCCGTAAGCGTACCGTAAGCGTACCGTAAGCGTACGGTAGGTCATGTGATCATGAAACACAACTTTTGATTGGTTGAAACTACTTTCAGTTCTAGAACTCTCCTACACCACACCCATTCCCCTCATTTCTGCTTGTGATCCCTTGGGAGAAGGAGCTGGTTTGTCTTTGGGATACGATGGCAGAACAGCAGAGCTCTTCTGAGAGTGAGGCTAGCACTAGCAGCACTGTCTTGAGGCAGAGATCGAGGAAACAAAAGCCCTCTTATGTATGGGATTATTTTACTTTTCCTGAAGGCCAGCAAAAGGTAAATGCACCCTTAGTGACTTGTAAGCTGTGTAAGCGTGTACTTTCTAGAGGTAATCCTAACAGGAAGTATTCCTTTGGGAATCACACCATGAAGAGACACCTCCAGGATGTACACAGAAGGACACATGGTCATCTTTTTGGAGGTAACTCTTCAGAAAGACAAGCCAGTACATCCACAGCAGCTCAGCCTGAACCATCATCTGCAGGGCTGACTCCTTCTTCTGCAGGTCAGGTGAGCCCTTCATCTGTGGGGGGAGAATCTCCTTTTGCTGGCCCTCTGGAAATCAACCCTCGATTTCGGAAGGTTGATATTCGATGCACATTTTGTCAAGATCTAATTTGCTATAGGGAGACAAGTGTTTCCCTAGTGAACAACAAAATAGATCAACACATTTGTCGCTTTGAATAATTTTCCCATGCTTCCTTTCCTCTGTCCCTGCATGAACACAACGGTTCTTTTAAGAGCCAACCTTATCTTTCATCTTTTTTTTACATATGTTTTTAAAAACTTTTTTTTATTTTTTTTTACCGTACGCGTACGGTGCGCGTACTTTTTTTTTTTTTTTTTTAAAAAACACTAAAAATCAATAAACACATTACAAGGTCCTTGAGAGACTACAATTATTATTATTGACTTACCATATTCACTGAAAAAATATTTATTCATTTGTTTTTTTTAAAAATAGTTTTAAAAAAGTTTGTAGTTTTCGAAAATTTTCTATATCTATCTGGAAAAAAAGAAAAAAGTATTAATATTTTTAAAACATTTTATAATACAGTACACATATTTACATTTTTTTCCATAAAATATTTTTGCCTTATTTTTGCTGTTTTCAGAATATATTGCATTTCACTATAAATTGTGAAAGCAATTGCATTCATCATTTTACAGCGGGCAAAAAAAAATAACAATCACAAAGATTGTATTAAAAAAGCCCTGATTCTTTTTTTACTTAAACTTAACATTAAAGAAATGCATAATATTCTAAAAAAATATCATCTAATACCAATACTTATTTCTTTAAAATACCGTCTGATATGTTTGTTTCAGAAGTATAATCACAATATTATATCTCAAATAACTCCAAAATACATCTGATTTCATTTCCTTTAGACCAAATAGTAATTTTAAAATTCTTTTTTGATTAAATTTCCAATGGTAATCCAATAAAATTCTAAAGTTTTATTTGTACAGATCTCACCGATTCTCTGTAACAATTCCTTTATTGTATTTAAATATATTACTACATTTCTTTTCACAATAGTCACAAAACAAAATTTCTATGCCAATTTGAATGCACACTAACTGCTCTTTTTTTTGGGCAAGTGAAAATCACTTTTACAAACTGTCACATTATGAATCCACTTTTCAGATTTTTTAAAAAGCCCATGTCCAGACTGCTACACTACAGCAAGGGCAACCAGCCTTAGTGATGCTGAATGTATTTGCATTACAGACTGAAACCTGAAAACCCCACTCGCTTGTAAATACTGTGCATGACTATACATGGCAAGCACATGGGTGTGTGCTAAGACTCTGCTTCTTCCCCCAAAAATTCGCTCCCCCTTTCCATCTAATGCAACTGTGAAATCACCAGAGCAAGACGCAATAAATCTCTGCCTATAATTCCTCTCTGCACACAGAGTCATGTTTTCACATTAGTCCCAAAACGAAATTTCTTTGCCAATTTGAAAGCACACTTACTGCTCTTTTTTTTTTCGGGGCAAGTGAAAATCACTTTTACAGACTGACACATTATGAAACCACCATGTGTAACTACAACAAAAACAATTTCCATTTCTATAATTCATTTCTTAAGTTACCACATACATCCCCTCTCAAACTGTAAACTCACCTTTAAAATTAGTTAGTTGTGAAAGAAATGTGACACTCAAACAGCAGATTATCAGAGCCAGGATCTCTGTTGTGTTCACCTCTCTCCTCTCAGCAGAACCAGATAATGGCAAACTTTCCCTCTATTTTTCCACACATATACTTGTAAGTTTCAAATCTCAGTGCTTCCCCCTTTTTTTCAAATTTAATCACACATTTCTATTGGTTGAAAACCAACCCTTTTCCAAAAGTACCCTTCTCCCAACTTGACTTCTGCCTAGTACCCTTCCCCCAACTTGACTTCTGCCTGCTACCATAGCAACAGCTCATGGAACACTGCTGTGTTGAGTTAGGTCAGAAGTTCGCCAAACAATGTTTCAATTCCACAGAGCAAGAGTGCTTGACTTTTCAAACCTAACAGCAAATCCATAGTACTGTTCTTTGGTTACACATTTTTTTTTACCAATACAAAACATGCTTCTATTAATTTACACATACAGCCTAGTTTTTATTCTAGAATGGTATGAAACAGCCAATCAGTTCTTTTTGTTTTGAAAAAAATATGTATGCCTCCATTTCCAAACTGTCTTTCTTTTCATATTGCCATTCTACTGAAAGACACCTCCTGAGTGCATCCAGTTCTCCTTTGAAGATGTTCACAGTGTGGATTGTAGGGCACAGCTATGTCTTCTGGAGTGAAAAGTTTGCAGAGAAAACAGGTATGGTGAGAGACCTTGCTTTGCCAAATGTAGACATTAAATGGATTGGTCAGAGAGGGTTAAAGTGGCACCAATTGATGCCATTGGTGAAATCCTTCATTCAAATCCAACACCCTGACCTCATAATAGTGCACTGTGGTGGCAATGACCTAGGCACTTTGACTGGGGTAGGTCTGGAAATGCTTATGAAGGACACCTTTGCACAACTGTTTACACTTTTCCCTAAAACTGCCTTTGTGTTTTCCAACATATGCCAAAGGCAAAAATGGAACTGGTCCAATCATTTCTGTCCACAGATTGACAAAGCAAGAAAGCACGTCAACAAATCTGTTTCTGCTTTCCTCCGTGACTATGGTATGGGTGCCATTTACCACAACAACTTGCGTTATGACATGCAAGACATTTATAGAGGAGATGGTGTGCACTTCAATGATGAAGGGAACAGAGTCTTCCTCTTGAACCTTAGACACAACAGCTCTTTTTAGAGCTCCCTAATTTCTAAACTCTTAAATCTGCTTTTCATTTATTTATTTTTATTTTTTTTACCGTACGCTTACCGTAAGCTTACTGTACGCGTACCCCGTGATTTTTTTTAAAATCAATAAATGTTTTTTTTGTACTTTTCTGTCCTTCTTTGACCCCCTTACAAATGTTAGGGGGTCTGTAACTCTCCTCATTGCCCCCTTTCCTTGTTTTCACTCTTTTTTTTCAGAGTGAAATACACAAAATGGCGGCCGCCGCTTCCTGGTTTCGGCCGATTCGAATGTTTACTAAGATCTAAGAGCCAATCAGAATCGCGCTCGCGCACGCCACCGTACGCTTATCTTATCATCAGTGATGTCATTTGAGATGTCATCAGTGATGTCATGAGTGATGTCACTGACCATGTCATGAGTGATGTAATATGTGACGTCATCAGCAGTGGATTGCGGGTGCGCGAGTTATAGTTAGCTGAACTAACTATAACGGGGGAATTTCATTGGTTTTTTTACGAGTGAAATGTCCAACTAACTATAACATGTGTGAAACCTATGGTTTTTTCATTGAATTTGCAAGGTTTTTTAAATGTTAATTCCTAACTATAACGTTTTTTAAACCTTTGGTTTTTTCAGTGAATTTGCAAGATTTTTTAAATGCTAATTCCTAACTATAACGTTTTTGAAACCTTTGGTTTTTTCAGTGAATTTGTACGGTTTTTTATATGCTAATTTTTGTATTTTTAATTAAAGATATTTTTTTTTTAATAAAAATAAAATTACTATATATTCCTTTATATATTATCTGTATCTTTTTTTTTATTTATTTTAAAAAAAAATTCAATTAGGATAAATTATTTTTTTTTTATTAATTTTTTTAATTATTTTTTGACCACTTTTTTTTTTTTTAATATAAATTCTTGGGGTGCGCGCTCTGAGCGCGCTCCTAGTACTATTTCGTAAGTTTTTTATGAATTCCGGCGTACGTTATTTACGTACGCAAATATACGTTATAGTGCGCGCTGGGAGCGCGCACCCAGTACGTATGCGTACGTACGTACGCATGCGTGCGTGCGTCCTACGCGCTCGACGCGGTTTACTTCCGCATACGCTAAAATTACGCGCAATAACGGTCGCGTAAACGCGTGTTCAACGTATGCGCGCTAGGTACGCGCATATGACGTATGCACCTGCGCGCTTACGCGTTCGTGCATACGTCATCACGGGGTGCGCGCTCGGAGCTTGCGCAGTGCGCGCACCTCGGGTTTATACATAATAAAACAATATTTCTTATTGGTTATCATTACTTTCAGTTTCTAATTGTTTCAATACCACACCCAATCCCCTCATGGCAAGTCATGTGATCATGAATCATCACTTTTGATTGGTTTGAAGTACTTTCAGTTCCAGATTCTTCCCAAACCACACCTACTCCCCTCATTATTAGTTCTGATTCCTTTGGAGAAGGAGCTATTCTGTTGTTGAGAGACAATGGCTGAACAGCAACCATCTTCAGACAGTGACCAGGACACTCTTGAGAGGCAGAGGAACAGGAAGCAGAAAGACAGCTTTATATGGCAGTTTTTTACTTTTCCTGAAGGTCTGAAAAAGGCAAATGCACCGAAAGTTACATGTGTACTTTGTAAAAAAGTCTTATCTCGTGGGAATCCTAACAAGAAATATTCTTTTAGCATTCACACTATGTTGAGACATGTTAACAAAATGCATCCAGTAACTTTTCGTCGAGCTTCTGGAGAAAACCCTCCACCTGCTCAGCCGACGACATCTGCAGCAGCTCAGCCGAGCACATCTTCGGCAGCTCAGGGGAGCACTTCAGCTGCGATGGTGCCTTCACCTGTTTCTACACCTCTTGTTGGTCCACCTTGTTTGGCGAGGTTGTCTACACGGTGCACTGATTGCGGTTCTCTTATTTCTGTGGGGGAGACCAGTCTTGATCTCCTTCAGAGAAAATTTGATGCGCATCCGTGCACTAGGCCATAGATGTTTTTTTCTTTTTTTGCGTTTTTCTCTTCCTGTTTCCCTCCATTAACTCAAGGGCTCTTTTAAGAGCCACTTATAAACTAAACCCCCCAAATTTTTTTTTGAGATATTTTTTTGAATTTTTTTTGAGGTGCGCGCACCCTGCGCGCACCCAAGGTTTTTTAAAAATTAAAAAAAAAAAAAAAAATTTATATACAAAAAGAGGTGGAGAAATGGAAGCACACAGAGTCATGCCATCATTTTAAGCACATAACACAGGCTGCCCCTTTCATGGGCTGCATTTCTTTCAGAACAACAACTTCACAAATTAAATCTCTGCCCACAATTCCTGTGCGCACACAGACTCATGCTATGTTTTTTTTAACAAAACAATGTCCCTGAATAGTACCAAATTACTGTTACAGCCTGATACATTTCCCTTATTATTTACAGAAGCAGAAAACAGCACATTTCCTAACAGCTCCTTAAGACCATGTCCATATGTTACAGAGTGAGTAAATAAACAAGATCAATTTAAATGAGTCCATGGTGACGTTGAATGTGTTTGCATTACACAGTTCTATCTGAAACAGCACACAGAGCTGAGTACTACACATGAGAGTGTTGGAGAAGCTGCTGCGTGTGTGCCAAGAGTGTGTTTCTGAACACTGTGGATTGTCTGGTGCTTGACAGATGAGCAAAGAGACTTCCAGAACTGTGTGAAGACTGCAGGGATGTATGTAACAGTGCATGTGTGCTAAGGGATAATTTGTGCAAACACAACAGGCTGCCCCTTCCATGGGACTGCATTTCTTACTGAACAACATCTTCACAAATTAAATCTCTGCCCACAATTCCTGTGTGCACACAGACTCATGTCATTATTTTAAGCACTACATTTCTTACTGAACAACAACTTCACAAATTAAATCTCAGACAACAATTCCTATATACAGACAGACTCATGCTGTGTTGGTAGGCACAAAACACAGGCTGCCCCTTTCCTGGGTTATCAATTCTAACAGAACTAATGCTTTTTTCAAATGTGCTGCCATTTTCCTCTCTTTTTTTTCAAAGTGATTTCTGCTAAATGCTAACCATCACAATTAAAAAGAAGCTGTTCTTTTCTTTCAACTGCAAGTCTTACTTTTCAACAGCAACACAAATTATATCTCTGCCCACAATTCTTCTCTGCACACAGACTCATGGTTTGATGGTAGGCACAAAACAGTATTCCTCATTGTTACCAGTACACATTATCTTATGTTGAAAACATACTCCATATTATTTTACATATTCAAAACAGTTAAAATTTTCGCAAAACAGAAAATGTAAATCACAACTTTAAACAAATAATCATAATTTTTTTTTATATATCAAAATTAACCACAAACACCCCCTTCTCAAACTCATAACTCACCTTTAAAATTAGTTAGTTGTGAAAGAAATGTGGCAGTCACACAGCAGTTTATCAGACCTCTCTCCTCTCAGCAGAACCAGTTAATGGCACAGTTTCCAAACTTCAACCCCTTTCCAAATGTACCCTTCCCCCAACTTAACTTCTGCCTGCTACCATAGCAACAGGTCATAGAACACAGGTGTGAGCAGAGAGGTCAGAAGTTCAACAGACAATGTTTCATTTCCAAAGAGCAAGAGTGCTTGACTTTTCAAACCTAACAGCAAATCCAAACTAATGTTCTTTTTTCACACTTTTTTCTGAACCAATGCAATACATGCTTTTTAAAATTTAAACATACAGCCTAGTTTTTAGTGTAGAATGGTTTGAAACAGCCAATGAGTTCTTTTTATAAAAAAAGTATGTGTGCCCCCATTTTTCAACTGTCTTTCATTTCTTTTTGCCTTTCTATTGAAAGACACCTCCTGAGTGCATCCAGATCTCCTTTGAAGATGTTCACAGTGTGGATTGTAGGACACAGCTATGTCTTCTGGAGTGAAAAATTTGCACAAAAAAGAGGTATGGTGAGAGTCCTTGCTTTGCCAAATGTAGACATTAAATGGATTGGTCAGAGAGGGTTAAAGTGGCACCAATTAATGCCTTTGGTGAAAACCTTTCTACATCTCCCACAGCCTAACCTTATTATTGTGCACTGTGGTGGAAATGACCTAGGCACTTTAACTGGGGTAGGTCTGGAAATGCTTATTAAGGACACCTTTGTGCAATTGATGTCGCTTTTTCCACAAACTGCCTTCGTATATTCTAACATATGCCAAAGGCAAAAGTGGAACTGGTCCAACCAATTTTGTCCGCAGATTGACAAAGCAAGGAAGCACGTCAACAAATCTATTTCTGCTTTCCTCAGAGACTATGGTATGGGTTCTATATACCACAACAACTTGCGTTACGACATGCAAGACATTTATAGAGGAGATGGTGTACACTTCACTGATGAAGGCAACAGAGTCTTCCTCTTGAACTTTAGACTCTGCATCGGTACTTACTTGTAGGTACCAAAAAACAAACAATAAACACAAGGGCTCTTTTTAGAGCCACCTTATATCTAAACACTTAAATGCGATTTTTTTTGATTTTTTTAATAAAGTTTTTTTTCGGGTGCGCGCTGGGTGCGCGCACTCGGCGATATTTTTTAACAAATTATAAATCTTTTTTTTTGCCCTACAAGGTCCTACTGTGACCCCCTTACAATGCCTACTGGGTTAATTTCTCCCCACTCTGCCCCCTTTTCAAGTTCTCACCCTTTGTTTATCACCCCCTCTCAGAGCGAGAGACAAAATGGCGGCTGCCGCTTCCTGATTTCCACCGATTCGAATGTTTACTAAGATCTAACAACCAATCAGAATTGCGCTCGCGCACGCTGCGCGCTTACAGATATATATATTGATTTAAATACAATTTTCTCAGGAAATACTGAACAGATTTACACCAGACCTGCAAAAGGCACTTCATGGACCTTATGGCTACCTCTCTGCCAAATTTCACATAATTCTGTTCAGCCGTTCGGGCTGTAGCCCTGTCTAAAGGTCCTATGGAAAAATGCATGGGAAAAACGCGTTTTGGGACCCCCCTTTTATCTCGGCCCCCGCTTGACGAATCCCACCGAGACTTTCAGGGTAGGAGCGGAGCGTAGCGCCCCACCTATTTTGAAAAATTCGCGAGGATTCGTCGACCGGCGCCAAAGTTATTCAAAATAGAATGTTGCGGATTTCCTATGGAAACGTGGTCCTAACTATAACTACCTACTGGCGACCGCCAGTAGGTAATATATATATAAGGATGACTATGCCCAGGGTCGCATTTACACCTTTGCTAAGAAATTCGATAATGCGAAAAGATCCAAATTTGCACAACAAGCTCAACAACTTAAAGCTGCCAGGCCCACAGATCGTGCGACAACGTCTAGCTCTGCTGTGCTCAATGAAGCAACAAACATAAATCAGGAGCCGAGTGATGTTGAATCTTTAACAAGCGGACCTTCGTCGGATGAGGAAGGCTGCAGCACATGGGACCCTAATGCCATTGTTTTGGACTTAGGGGAAGAGGTGGATTTTTTAGTGTCGGACAGGCTCCAAACACTTCGACCACGAACCAAACCACCACCGAAGACTCAACAGCAAAAAGAACAAGATGTAATAAAAGGAGGAGTGAACGTCGGAAAAAACATAAAATCGCCCAAAAAACAAAAAAAGCAATATTGGCGAAAAAAGCATTAACAAACAATGAAATTATTAATTTATCCACAGTCACCCTATCTGAAGCCGAGAAACAACTACTAAGTCTTGGACTTACATACTGTCCGGTTTCAGACTTCAACTATACAAGAACACGAGTTGATATCTATCTTTACATCAGAAAACTTAAATTAAAAAAGTTCTTTTGTGTCAAGGAGGGTCAAAATGAAAACGAAAATAATCCAACCGTTGACACTGCTGCTGCAAATAACCCTTTGAATTTACATGCGAGAGACACCAGAACCTTTTTAACAATGCATCAACTGGCGACAAATGATACGATTAATCTTGAAATTTCTTCTACTCAGGAGGAGCTTAGAATGGCCTCGGTTGAACAACTTGGAGCCAGCCTGAGTCCGTTCAAACCCAAATCAAAATTTATCCCGGTAATGCCTAGGGATTCCATTGATGTTTTTCAAGATATAATTGTAGATGATCTTAAAAAGCTGCACCACAGGATCAAGCACAAAAAAAGATATAAAAGCCAGCATGAAAAGGATTACACATTGTTAACCAAAAAATTGAGTGATGATTATAGGATCATTGTGGCCACTGCTGACAAAGGAGGCAACGTGGTTATCTGGCCGCAGGAAGCCTACATCATGGAAGCAATGAATCAGCTCAATAATCCTTCATGCTACTCTAAAAGTACCATCAAGGACTTCAATGAAGCAAGAGAAGTCCTAAAAAAACTCTTGATGAAATGGAAAAGAGAAGGCATGATTTCTAAACAGGAGTTTGAGTTTCTTCATGTTGAGCATCCATTATTACCAAAATTATATCTTTTACCCAAGGTCCACAAACAAGTTGTTCCGGTGCCTGGGAGACCTATCATCTCTGCCATTGCGGGAGTAGCGGAACATGTGACTGAATACATCGACTACTTCCTGCAGGACTTGGTAAAGGATCTTCCCACTTATATCAGAGACACTGGGGATTTCATTGGTAAGATCAAGGATGCTGGTTGGAGCGACGATATGCTATTTATCACCTTAGACATCGAATCGCTTTACACAAGCATTGACCATGCATCTGGGCTTCGGGCCCTGGAATTTTTCCTGGGCAAAAGGCCAATTAATTGTTACAACCATAACAAATTACTGATGGAGCTTACCAGTTGGTGTCTCAATAACAACTTTTTTCTGTTTGGTAATGATATCTACATTCAGAAGCGTGGTGTGGCGATGGGAGCATGCTTCTCTCCCAGCTATGCATGTTTACATGTAGGCTGGTGGGAGGAGCATGTCCTCAGACTAACGCACCACGATATTTACAAAGAACATGTGGCACTTTGGGTGCGATTTATTGATGATGTTTTTATCTTATGGTGTGGCGATGTTGCCAGTGCGACTAATTTTGTTACTGCACTAAATAACAATCAGCAAAATCTTAGATTCACCTCTTCTATCAGCAAATGTGAAGCTGTTTTTTTGGATGTTAAAGTATTTGTACATCAGAATCATTTGGCCACTAAACTTTATCGAAAAAGCACTGCTGGAAATAATACTCTCCATTCCAGCAGTGCGCATCCCAAACATGTTATCGATAATATTCCGTTTGGTGAATTATTGAGGCTCAAACGGATTTGTAGTGAAACAGATGATCTCAAATTATGTACAACTGAAGCTCTGGAAAGATTCAGACAAAGAGGCTATAGGGAGTCCATTTTGAGGGAGGCAGTTCGGAAAATGGAAGCTAGAACGCGTGAGTCATTATTTTTAACAACATCTAACTCTTCTGTTGACAGTGACTCGACTAATAATAGCCAGACCCCCAGACTCATCATAGCCTACAGCAAACAGGCGAGACAAATCAGGTCCATTGTTCAAGAACGATGGCCGATATTAAAAACTGATTTGGTCTTAAAACCCAGGTTATCTGATGGGCCCATAATAACATATAGGAGGGGACCCTCTTTAAGGACCCAAGTTTGCCATGAGTTTCCCGAGCTCAGAAAACAAGAAGAGTGGTTGAAATCCCGGCCGGGATTTAAGCGTTGCTCTACATGTAGAGCGTGCAAATTTGGTAAAAACACCAACCAATATTGCACACCTTTTAGCCCAGTTCCATTTAATATACGTGGATCTTTCACATGCAAAACTGAATTTGCTGTCTATGTACTAACGTGTACCTGTGATCTAAGATATGTCGGGAGCACCCGGCAACCAGTACACGTTAGGATTCTCCAGCATTTACGTGCCATTGTAAACAATGATGCAACATATCCGGTGGCGAGGCATTTTAAGGCTTGTCATAATAACAATCTACAATGCCTCAATTACTTTGTCATTGCCTCAGTTCCTAAAATCAAGAGAGGGGGTGACCGTGATAAAATGCTTAGAAGACTAGAATCGGAATATATTTTAAAACTAGACAGCAGATTCCCAAATGGGCTTAATGCAACTGAGGATCTTCATGTTTTCCTTTAACTTTAACTTTGCATCTTGTATTGTATTAGGTTAAATTTCTATGGAATGTATTGCCCTGCCTGCTTCCACGTATATAGATTATGAATTTCCAGTTTTTTGATCCCATTTTCTTTCTTTTTACACTTACAATTCTATCTTTCCTAATGTGTTTAACTACATGATTTAGGAATAGATTAATGTGTTTTCTTTCACTTCATTAATTAGACATAGACTCTGAGGTATGTCTGTTTGGACCATACGATTAACAACAGTGAATCCACTTGCAATGCTTTATAATTATATCTCAACTCTCAGGTGTTTAACAATACAATATGATCATCATTTCGATTATGCTAATTGCATTTTATGCGTTTTGACATTTTTTGTATTTTTATCTCCATGGTTCGATACTTGTATCCAATAATCAAATTCAATTATTGACAATTTTTGCGTTATTTGCACAACTTTTTGTGTTTACATCATTGCGTAATTTGCACATTATTTGTATATATATTGAATTTTAATCGAATATATTTGCACTTTATTGCGTATTTTGCACAGTCAATTATGTTTGGATATTATTGAATCAATGAATATGGAGTTTTATGTATTTCATAATGAATGATCCTGAGTTTGTTTGGATTTTAACCTGTTACTGAATTGCACAGCATATTCAATGTGGTCTTGAATGTATTGTTTGGAAAACAGACTTTCGAGGTTGGAGTAGTGTGTCTTCACTTTCTAAATGTCACATGGTGCAAAAAAACGGTGAAAAAAATGCAGCCAATTGAAAGTCATGTTGTATAAAATGGGCTCATTTTATTGAACTGATTGTCTGTGAGCAAGGGCGGATGCCCGAAACGCGTCAGATATTTGTGAAGACTCGGCTTTAAAATAAAATAACAACTATTGTGCCTGACTTTGGATCTGCGTGGTTTCTGTTTTCCGTGGACACGGATTTTTTGGAGACTGCAAACGTGGGATATATATATATATATATATATATATATATATGTATGTATGTATGTATGTATGTATGTATGTATGTATGTATGTATATATATATATATATATATATATATATATATATATATATATATATATATATATATATATATATATATATATTACCTACTGGCGGTCGCCAGTAGGTAGTTATAGTTAGGACCCCTTTTCCATAGGAAATCCGCAACATTCTATTTTGAATAACTTTGGCGCCGGTCGATGAATCCTCGCGAATTTCTCAAAATAGGTGGGGCGCTACGCTCCGCTCCTACCCTGAAAGTCTCGGGGGGATTCGTCAAGCGGGGGCTGAGATAAAAGGGGGGTCCCAAAACGCGTTTTTCCCATGCATTTTTCCATAGGACCTTTAGACAGAGCTACAGCCCGAACGGCTGAACAGAATTACTAGAAATTTGGCAGAGAGGTAGTCCCTATGTCAAGGAAGTGCCTTTTGTAGGTTTGGTGTAAATCTGTTCAGTAGATTCTGAGAAAATTGCCTTTAAATCAATATATATATCTGAGCCCGCTTACGGTACGCTTACCGTACGCTTACCGTACGCGTACGGTGGCGTGCGCGAGCGCGATTCTGATTGGCTCTTAGATCTTAGTAAACATTCGAATCGGCCGAAACCAGGAAGCGGCGTCCGCCATTTTGTCTCTCGCACTGAGTGTTATTTATCAAACATGATGCCCAAAAACATGTTACGGGGCTGTTTTGACAACTCCCTCCCACATAGTCATGTTGAGGGAGTCCCCAAACATCCCCCAAGAGCAAAAACGGTTTTATTTTTTTTTCGGCAATTTCGCCGAGTACGCTTACCGTACGCTTACCGTAAGCGTACGGTAAAAAATAGAAATAAAAAAAACACTATCCACACTTACCCCACCCCCTGTGCTTTTGGTGGCCGTAGGCCACCAAATGTACAGGGCTTATGGCATCAGTAAAAAAACTATATTTTGTCAACATGAAATTATAAAATCGAGATAAAAAAAACACTATCCACATTGACCCCACCCCCTGTGCTTTTGGTGGCCGAAGGCCACCAAATGTACAGGGCTTATTAAAGTTGATAAAAACCGTGCACGGAACGCACTGCGTTAAGTGGGCGCGCACGCCTCGAATGGCGTAAAGTAACTTAGCATTTAAAAAACCGTACAAATTCACTGAAAAAACCATAGGTTTCACACACGTTATAGTTAGGAATTAGCATTTAAAAAACCTTGCAAATTCACTGAAAAAACCATAGGTTTCACACATGTTATAGTTAGCGGAAATTTTACTGATAAAAAACCAATGAAATTGCCCCGTTATAGTTAGTGCTGGCAACTATAACTCACGCGACCGCAATCTTCTGCTGATGACATATGTGTCTTTATAAAAAAAAATATTTGTAATATATGTATAGCTAAAAATGTATGGAAGAAGACATGGGCAAATAAGTGTCTAAATACAGTATTAGCATCAGCAGAAGATTGCGGTCGCGTGAGTTATAGTTGCCAGCACTAACTATAACGGGGCAATTTCATTGGTTTTTTATCAGTAAAATTTCCGCTAACTATAACATGTGTGAAACCTATGGTTTTTTCAGTGAATATATATATATATATATCTTCCCAAAGGTGCCTCTGATCTTAAGGACGCGACTCCGCACAAGAACAGGTTAACAAACCCTTTTTAATGTCGCAGCTGCACATCAAGTCTGGTATTTAAACACTTCCCAACGCGTTTCAAAGCAAACTTGCTTCTTCATCAAGGGGCAGGCAGCAAGTGACGAAAGCAACTACAAACGTCATTTCCCATTATGTATGCTCTCTCCGGTGAGGCACACTGGTCATTGTAGTTCAATTCATCCCCGTTGGTGGGGTCCGTACACGTGCCACTTTTAAATTCCTGCTTTTGCCAAATTCTTAAACAGCCCTCCAGTGGGCCCCAGTCATATCAGCCAGCTGTAATTTTGAAAGTTGTTGTGCGCTGTTCACAGGCTGAGAATTCACAGCCGTGCAGACCCGTCTTCATTACACCAGGCGGTGCATCCTCCACGGCTGAGGCCGCCGCGTGACATGACTTCGCGTCCTTAAGATCAGAGGCACCTTTGGGAAATATATATATATATATATATATATATATATATATATATATATATATATATATATATATATGTATGCATTTTAATGTGGCAACATAAAAGAGGAAGATTTACTAACCAGATTTAAGTTGCCAGAGATTCCAAATGTCACCCACGAGCTGAATGTCTCATTAATGATGTGTGAACTGGCTCACCTGACTGAAACAGAGGCCTTGGGTGTTGGGAGGTGTTCTCTTCCTTTTACAGGATGAGCATCTGGGCAGTGCCCAGAACTTAATTATCTTCAAAGATGTCTACCCTGTCACAGGCAGATCTACGTAACACCTGAGTGTGCCCCATCTTTTGTCCTGTTAGTCAGCCACACTCCAATCACAGTTGGAGAGGAGCTGCCCGCAGAACCAGTTTTGAATAACCACAGAGGAGGGTGTGCTCATTTCCCGGACCAGGGTACAGATGGACTTGCTACCACCTATACCCAGGACTAAGACGTTGACTCCAAGGGTCAATTGGCTGACCTCCTGGTAAGCTACCAAGACACCAAAAAAGTAAGAAGCTCACTTTCCTGGAAGAACCCAGCTGTCCAGGTCCAACTGGACCTGCCTTGGGTCCTGCTGATGGTGTCTGTTGAAGTGAGTCCTTTTCCCCATGTCCTGTTTCTGATGTCCTGGTACCCGGGGATGGTGTCAGAGTGTAATCCTCCTGCCTAAACCAAAAAGCTGGGACTTAAAAAGAATGTCAAGACTTTTTGCCTGGAGAACCATTGTGGGACCGGGACCAAGCTCCCATCTGTTGAAGGTGCTTCTCCAGTGGGTGACTTTGCCATAGCTCCGCTAAGTACTTCTTCACAGCAGAACGCCTCAACTTCGGCTTTGATGGCGATGAATGGTACCTCAACGTCAACTTTCGATGGGTCTACAGGACTGTCGGGGAGTGCCTCGGCGGTGATCTTTCCGACATTGGCCGCTTTGACATCAGCGTGTGTTTGGCAGGCGATTTCGATATTGATCCTGACGGTGAGCACACAGGGGTTTCCCTTGATGTCGATTTTCTTGTGGTTTTTCTTTTCTTCATCTATGTACAGTTTTTTCTCGAGAGGAGGACTCTTTGAAGGAGACTTGAGTCCATCCAAGGCCACTTGAAGGCCTTACCTTTCCTCTCTCCTGAAGGGCATGTGGTCTGATCTTCTCCCTGTCCTTCAATGTCCTCTTTGAAAACTTCTGACAGTGATAACATGTCTCTGGACGATGAGAGGAAGGCAAGCAAACAATGCAGACTGAGTGTGAATCAGATTGTGCCATCTTTTTGTCACATGAAGGGCTCGTCATGAAAAACATTGATGAGGCGCTTATCGCAATTAAGAAGGATACAGACACTGCCAAAGTGCTAGGTACCCTTCAGTACCATAAGGTGCTCTTTCGGGGAGCTTGAGGCCGTGGTTTTTCTGGGTACAGAGGAAATTGCCAGCATGCCCAGACTTACCAGTCCTACCAGCCACAATATCGCCATGGATACCAGCAACAATCCCACCGCCAACCAACAACGGCTGGTTTCTCTAGACATGGCTCTAGACGAATGCCAGGGTCTCAGGCACGCGACTCCAGTCGCAAGCAATGATTACAACAATGTACCAGTTGCATCTCTTTTCTCCCCAACCAGTGCGAAGATTTCCAACCATATTAACAAGTGGCGCTTAAAACTGTCGAGTGAAGACAAAATCTTCTGTATTTGAAGAGAATTTTCAGACAAGAATGTCAAAAAACTGTAGAACTCAGTGCTCCAAGATCCTCACCGAAGGAGCCGGAAATAACAACTGACATAACTGTCACCTGTGGGGCATGATGCGATGCTGGTGGTCCTGTGAGGTCTTAAAGGCACAGTGTCAGTTTTCTCTGTTAAGGTTTCAATGCGGCCTATTCGCTAACAACGCCTTCCATTTCATTCCTTTTTCCTTTCAAATAAAGGCCATGTTTTACACTCCAAAGCCTCATTTTCTGTTTTGCAGAAATGTTGAATGGGTGTGGGGCATTTTAAATGAAAACGCAATGTAATTTGGGCAATTTGGAAGCCTTTTCCATAGCCTGCATGCGTTCAAATATATGCGTGTGTGTATGTGTATGTTTTTCTAGGGTACTGCATACTTGAATGAAGATAAACATACAGATATATTATATTTAATATGTGCTCTGGGGTCCCCACGCATAGACTGGACTATTCAGTGCTTTTGACTATTGATGAGTATTTCCAGGGAAGAGAATTTGGATTACAGGTACGCAATTTATCCTTACTCACTTGTACCTACTGTTCTCTCTCAGGGGATCTCCATTGATAATCACAAGCACTGAACAGTCCCTCCCATTTGTGGTACTATTCAGTGCTTACTATTTCAATGGAGATTCCCCTGAAAGAGAACTAAGGTTACAGGTAAGAAACCATTCTTTCCCCAGAGTTGGCATCCTTCATGGAATCACATGCAATTAGGCTACAAATGAACCCTCATGATGAGTGGATAGTTGATTCTATAGTACTTCTACCTCACTGACCATAGTTCAGATCATAAACTGATCTCTTGTTACAAGGGTAGCTTTCAACAACCACCATTTAAAACCATCATCAATAAGTATCCTGGGTCTTGCAATCTAAGTTTCCCATTTTTACAAACAACATTATGTCATGCTAAAAAACACCCTCAAAACAGGTTCAGTTGACAGCTATATAAAACTTTTGTTTTCCAGATCAACGTATAAGTTACTCTTCTAGTGCAGCTTTTTACTTTTGCATTCTGGGGCTTGTAGTCATGATTCTATAATGGAAATAACAGGATGACAAATACCAGGCTCCAACTTTTAACACCTTGACAGGAAGAATCAATCACCCTTGGAAGTGGGAAACTTGGAGTACTAGCTTTATTGAATTAAGGCAGTGGAGTAGGAATCCATTGGGAGAGGTGCTGCATAGTCATTGGTGGAAGGAATAGATATAGTAGAAGCCTTAGTAGGAGTTGGAAAGATGAAAAAGCATGGTGGTCAGGAACACTGCACACGAGGAGGAGCGACAGTTACATGAGATGAGGGCACCAATGCCATTGAAGGAACATGAAAAGAGGGAGCGCATGGTACAGCAACCTGGAGAGAGTACTTAAGGTGTGTGGACTGAGAGTGAGATAACAACAAAGGCATGGAGAGATGGTGCACTTAGAGAGTAAATACTGCATTTCACCCTAGTTTGGGACATCTGCATCCATGGCTGAATTGTAATTTTCAAAACATTTTACTACTTTAAAAATGAATTCCACTCGAGTTCTGCAACATGAGTTCCTGTAACCATAAACTGAAACCATCAACTTGCATCTTGAAATCATTCTATGAACTTGATTCCAGGTTGTGCCTCAACAGCTGTGCTGAAGTCTCTAAATTCCATCACTTGCAATACAAGTCAATACAACTGCTTTGCCAAAATTTAAAGCCTAGGCTAGAATCACTACTGAAACCTGCACTCAAATCTGAACCCACCGCAAAATTCACAATCCTGCATCAAAAACTCAGCTAGGTATTCCTCAAATACATATGAAGATTTCTATCTTTAAGGACAAATAAATAAAAATGAAACATGCACTCACTGTATAACAAAGCTGTAACAACTGTAGAATCTCCCACAATTCAGTACAACAACTCAATGTCCTCTGCTTCTGGAAAATTCCACAACTAGTCAGTAAATAGAGAAAGGACTACCAGAGGGCTACCAAAGCTGGACAAAAGGGGCGGCCATCTTGAAATCCAGCACTAGATGCTTCCAAAAACCTTATGTGACAAAAAAAGAAATTTGCTTTCGAATTTCCAGTCCCAATAAGTAAACTGTAAAGAGTTTAACATAAATATGCAAGGCTACAAGTTTATAGCTTAGTTTACAGCTTATGTTGTATTGTGTCTATTAAAAAGGGTCAAAAGCATAATGAATCATCGTTTTTTAGAGCACACCTACACACAACATTGCTTATAAGTGTGGATCTGCTTAGACTGAAAGTGTTTAATGTAGCATAATAGCCGTGAGGTAAGTTCTGTGCAAGTGGCTAAGCTAAACCATTTTAAATGTTGCATTCATCTACACCTGCTTTGCATGTTTGCCCCATTTTTGATCAGTAATATAATAGGGTCCCAGAAGAAAAATATTGCTCTTTTATTCATGTTGCCGGATTCAAGTATAGTAGGGAGCTGATAATTACATATGATTTTCTGTCAATTTGTTAGCTTGGCAACACAGAATGTGCTGGTAATAATTTAGGAATATATAGCTCGAAAATACTTTTGAAGTGTTTTCTTCATGTATTGGTTTTTTGATATTTACAGTTCAATGGGGGAAAATATCTTATTTGTTAATTTTCTCATTATTCTCAACAATTTCAACATAAATAAATGGCAGGTACATCAGTAATATACTAGCCAGATAGAAACAGCATGTGCGTGCTTAAGTCTAGTATTCATTTTTACAATACTTTATAAGTGGGGTGTACCGGATTTGCCAGGACAGTCCCGGTTTCCGCCCCATGTCACAGCAGATTTTTGTAAATTTAGCACATTCGGGTCAACTGAAAAGAAGGGAGGGAAGTTTTCACGAAATGCTTATCAGAAAGCAATTCAATTAACGCAGATGGTACTGAATTTAAAAGTTGCATTTAATTTATTTCCTTAATGTCTTATTGTTTGTGTTTCTATGTTCATTAGCGTTTTCAATTAAGGCATTTTCTGCCCCTCGGTTGATGTAAAATTGCAGTCCCTCTTCTATATTTGCCAAATGCCCTTGTTTTGGGCTTTCAAAATCTGCACACCTGTTCGTAAAGTCCAGTTGCTAAGAATACCTTCTCCAAAATATATCCCTGCAGAATCTGTTCATTGTGACAAAGAATGCTTTATTGTTTTTTTTAACTGCATGCAGAGTTCTCCCCAGCACAGGATTCAAATGAAGCAACCCAGCACAATAATAAAACCGGAGTTACTAGCGAAAAAAGTAACATTACAATAGAAACCAGAGCTGAAAATATATGGAAATAAATAACTGAATTACCCACTTCCACAGTCCGAGTATAACGAGAACACTTTTCTGTGCCTATTCAATTGGTCAAGGACTAAAAAAAAAACATATTTATTCCAAAGATTTACGAGGCTCCCAATAAAAGAAGGCACACTCCTGATTAAGCCAAACATTTATATTTTCTCCTCTTCCAGTTCATTGTAAGTGAAGGGGAAAATATCCTAATTTTTTTAAATGTCCCTCTTCTGTCTTTCACTTGGTATGTATGGCAAGACATCTCACAAAAGCTGTATTGACCATGTGAGAAGCACATCCAGTGGCATCGGTAACATCCATGAGCAGGAAACGCAGGTGCTGCATCCTTATAGAGCTCTTAATTCTGCTCAGAATGACAAGAACAGAAACTGGACCATGAGGAACAGGACCAGGGGAATCATGACCATGTGAACCAGGGTGCACAGGACCAGTATTAGGAGGACCAGGACAAAGGAGCCCAGGAATAGCACTATGAAGCTCAGGAGGACCAGGCTCAGGAAGTCTCACACCAAGGCAATGAGGACCAGAGGAATCAGAACAAAGAGGACATGAACATCGGAGATCAGAAAAGCACAAAAGGTGATGAAAATAATGTTTTGTCTAACCACTTTTGCCCACAATGCCATCCCAGTTTGAACCCAGCCATTTGCAACCCAAGACCGGTTTCACCCTGTAAGGGGCTCTTCAGTCAGGTTTAGCTTGACTCCAGGGCAACGTGAGAGAGGACCCATGTCCGAGCATATAATATAGCCACTTAGACCATTACAACAAACTCACAAAAGGTGATGAGAGGATGCTTGCAATATATCTAACCACTGGCAATTGCTCTGGGTAGCTTTCCAACCCATTGTTCTTTTGCCGACCATGCCACCTCAGTTTGGACCAAGCCAAATGCAAATCAATCTTGACCGTGCTGCAATAGTAACAGCACAATAGGTACTTATGGCTTCCTTACCTTTTATAGTTATACACCCCAGAGAAGGTGCACAACATTTTGGGTAACTATCACTAGTGAGAGAGTAGGTGATCCTGCCTATAATGACTGATTCAGTAATGTCACCTCAAATGTGCATGGATTTAAAACCCTAGGGCAAGTTTGCATTGCATGATATGATGAGGTTTTCCTGCCTGCAAGATTGCTTGTGGTATCTGGTTTGCCAAATAGCTATGGGTTATATATAAGCTGAGTTGCTTATTTTCTGCTGACATGAGATAAACAACCTTACTGAGGATTGCAGTCAGCCTATTTTTTTGATGATGTCATTGCACCATTCTGAGACCCATATTGTAAGTTTCCTGGACTCTGCTGACCAGGACAAAAGATATATATATATTTGCAGTTTATGTCCCAGAAGTACAGGTAGCATACCAGACTGGACCAACCTGTACAAGTTATCACCAATTCCAATGGGGAGAAGTTTTTATATTGCATATGGTTTGGAATAATGGCTACACCTCAAAAGTCAGCCTATTACGACATGGAGGTCTACTGTATGTCCATGGACTGAATGTCCATGTGCTGTGGTGTGCGAGTCAGAGTCTCAGGTGCCACTTCTCAGCTACCCATTAAACCAATCATTGTCATCGACATCCTTCCTACTGTCTTCTGTGCTTATCGTTAAACTGATATATTCTGTCAGATCATCCCAGTCTCTGACAGATCATGCAAGATATATCCCTGCATTCCAAGCACTTTCAGAGCACATCAAGCTCTAGTACTTTCTTCTCTTGCTACAGCTGCGCGGCGGTGATCACCGCTATGGTAAGGAGATGAAAGAATGCGAGCACTGGCCAGCCGGAGTGCATCATTGGAACTCAAAAGCAAAACAGTGAAACCACTGACATGTTTCCACATCACATTGTTGTGTGCAAAATCCAGCCTGTGCTTTTAATTATCAAATTTTCTTTTTTAACATTCCAAACCTTTTGGCAGGTGCTTTCCAGTGACAACATAGCACTTTCATTCAAATTCTGACACGTGTACACCTTCTAGCTATCTCACTGTAAGAGGGACAGTCCCAATTTTGAGAAGTTGAACTGACTATTTGTAATACATACCTTTTTTATGGTTCGCCCTCTGTTAGTTTATTTTCATGCAAACACACATCATTGGAGACTTCAAAACCCACTCTTCTTTTGAGCCTATGTCACACAAAAAAATCCCCCTATTTAGACTCTGGCAGTTAGGATTTATAATGTTTAGAGCTGGGTTTTTGCAAAAGTGATAAATTAAAATACACTTTCTGAAGATTAGAAGGAGATATTCAAACTCTTCTAGACTTCTACTGACAGTATGGGATCCTGCAACATCACACACACTTTAAGACTTCTGTTGATAATATGAGGACTAAGAAGACACACCCCTCAAATCTGATTGGCTGCTTTCTGTCCTTAGCAACTGCACTGCCTGTGTGTGTAGAGAGGGACTGTGTTTGTGTGTACAGGAGGGCATTCATCACACACACTCTCTGAAAAATGGGAATTATTGAGCCCTCTTCAAAATTTCACTCAGACAGCTGAGAGAGCTCGCCTTAGTACGTGAGCACTGTAAAACGTTATGAGGACCGGCTTTCCAGTCCTCATAGCGCACTGGTCCTCATAGCGTTGGTGGGCAAACATGTTCTGGTCCTCATAAATATAGACAAACACACACATACACACACGCACACATACATACACACTATATATATATATATATATATATATATACATACATATATATATATATATTATGGTATGGATCTATACATGTACAAGGAGTATGGACTACATAGATTTGGGAATTTTGTATTAATTATTTATGTCAGATTCATATCTGTATAATATCCACCTTTCCGGCTCTTCTGGTTCTATGCATTTTGGGACTCTTGTAGTGGTCACTTTATCAAATGATGTTTTCTTCAAGGATACACTTTGATTTGCATCAGTCTTTATACTTGGTTTGGTCTTTCTGACCTTACAATGAATGTGTTTATTCTCCTGGGCTCTAATGTGGATATGCTTTGGAGGTTCTTTTTTATGCATTTCTTAGGACAAGCTCCTTTGAATACTTCCTTACTGGTGTAGGGAACAGTCGTTTACATGGCATTTGTTATTGCCTTTGGCCTTTATAGTCCATAGGCTCATTTCATCATTTAGGCAACATGTACTACTGTCCTACTGTTGTCTTCAGACACAGTCTTATTCCGCTGCCCTTGGGGCATAGTTTTTTCCGTGCCTAGAGGGTTGATTTTTAATTACATTGCCTATGGTCCTTGCCAGTTTTTATGGGGAGCCCATGCTCTTTTCATCTAATACATAGATATATCTGGTCTATATTGTGAATTTCGACTGCCTGGTCCTTTTTGAGACCTTTTCCAGGATTAGTACGCAGACCCTCCTCATACTATGGTATGTAATTAAAAAGTTAAGGAATCTGTGGCTAGATGTCTCTATCGGAAGAACAAGTTACTTACCTTCGGTAACACATCATCTGGTAGAGACATAGTCTAGCCGCAGATTCTCTAACATCGTACCCATCCTCCTCACTCTGTGAAAGACCTGTAGTATAAGGGTAATACCTTTTTTCAGCACTAGTTTCAATGAACCATTTGATTCCACCTCATAAATCTTGACTTGGTATTGGCATACCATTCATTTCCATTTTCTGGTTACTGTTATAAACATACATTGATCTCTTTTGGCACACTGTTCCGACAGCCAGTTTCTACAGTGGCACTGTGTTTTGGTGTGCAGGGTTTCACGGAAGAAACTGATGTCCGTGCGCTGGAGGGAACTTATTGGACACCGCTGAAGTCACAATCCAAGTCAACATCATTAGGGAGTTGTACGACATTGTCCTCTGGCGCTCAGAGGTACTACTGAGAAATATCCAAATCCAGACTGGCTCCTGGAGAGTGTTCAAAAGTTAAGGAATCTGCTGCTAGACTGTGTCTCTACTATAATGACACCACTGGCAATGCTTATTTCAGCCATATATATATACATCTCATAACTGTTTGTTCCCAAACAAACATTAGGAATTGTACAAAGAAGAAATACAAAAATATAGTGTGATAATTGTGAAACAACATTCCACTACCTTGAGGAATATGAAATACCCAATTTCTTCTTGTTTTTTACAGACTTGAAAGTGAAAGTCCAACAATAGTGTGCTTCGGTACAGCCTAACTGCTAGTCTATATGGAGTGCCTACATACATGCAATGTTTTGGGCTGCAATGATAGGTAGTAATGCTTTACTCTTCCAGACACTGCTGGACTATTTGTTTCTTTAAAGTATCTTCCTCCCTCACTATGGGGGCTTCTGATGGATACTTCTAACATGAAAAGACGTCTTCATGACATTGCTGGAGCACCCACCCTGGAGCACTGAACTCAAATACCTTTTTTCACTCCTGTAGTGTGGTGAACATAAAGAATGACAGATCTCTTTTGGTTCCAGAAGGACTCCATAGACCTATGACGTAAGTGTTGGAGGGTAATGAAGTGAGTGCAGGTTTAGAATGTTGAGTTCTTGCTTCCACGTTGAAGATTAAAGATGTGTAAAACTACTCTCAGCATGAGGCATAGCCACTGGCGAGTACTTGGGCTGGGCAGGATGCTACAACTGGCAACGAGTAGTCACTAACTTCCTTGCTTATATCTAGTTAGCTGGAGAAAATCTGCTGCATTATACAGTCACCTAATAAATACATCAGTACCTAAAATACATTTACATTTACAAGTATGGCTATATATATAGTAATTTTTAGCTGCACTATATTAGGTATAAGATTTATTCCAAAGGGCTCTTTGGATCACACCTGTTGACTCGTACTGTAGTTCGCTTTTATCTAATGAGACCTTCAGGATTCCCTTAAACCATTAGATATCCATTTTATTAATAACACCATTGTATACCGCTACATGAGGCAGATATGAATATGCCTCATGGGAGCATGTTGCATAGAAAGTCGCCACAAATAGACCCGCCAGAGTTTTTTGTTTGCTCTGTTTTAATGGCAATCTGACGTATGACCATGATGACACGACACACACACGCTGTGCGTTGCACTGGTTCCGGGCTAACTTCCGTGTATTTAGCAGTGCACACACACCATGCAGTGCTCCCTCCAGAGACAGTGAAAGAGCTGTATGCATTGGCGTTGGCATGTGTCAACTGAGGGAGAATGACATCCAGAACGCACATTGCCGATACGATAACTCAATTGGACGGTGTCAGTTTTTCATCTGACTAGACTTAAACAAAAGATATCACCAGTTGGGACTTATACTAACAAATGTGAATTGACTAAAACTAAATTTTATCTGCTAAGGGTATGACACCTGATCCAGCCAAAGTGCAAGCGCTATCTACTGCTGAGATGGGCAGTTACAGTTCTAGATACATACAGACTTTGCCAGTCAGTGCACAGTTATGAGAATTGACGAAAAAGAATGTGGTGCTTCAATGGTCACATGAGTGCAACGAAAGTTTCAAGATAATCAAGCAAGCCATCAGAAAAATGACACTGAAATGGCCAATTGAGTTATCGTATCGGCAATGTGCGTTCTGGATGTCATTCTCCCTCAGTTGACACATGCCAACGCCAATGCATACAGCTCTTTCACTGTCTCTTTTAGGCACTTCCACTACAGGAGAAACCATGACATTGCACCAGTGGAGCGTACCATGATATTGTTTTTGAGCAACAAATGAAGTTCTCTTCTTCAACAGCTTCTTGAAAATGAAATGCAATTTGCCTGTGTCTGGGCAATAGGACAAATATCCTAATTTAAATGCAGCTGTACTTTCATAGTCTTGAGCTTTCATAACACACAAAATGATGAAGGAAAAATGACACTGAAATGGCCTGCTTTGATCCTATGCTTCATACATAAGTGATGGCTAATACTAGCCATGTTGGGGTTGGCTCAATTCTTGCACAGCACAATGGACAGCCAGATACCATTAAGCACACTGTGGCTTATGCCAGTAAAAGCTTGTCACAAGCTGAACATGCCTATTCACAACCTGAGAAAGAAAGCTTGCCAGTGGTGTGGGCTTGTGAATATTTCCATGTGTTCTTATGTGAAAAGTCCATCACAGTAGTGACTGATCATCAAGCTCTACTGACAATATTCGGCAACCATATATCCAAGATGCCTCCTTGTATTGAGCATTGGGGACTGAGATTACAAGAATACAACCACACCATTGGTCACTGTCCAGGGAAAGATAAACATTGTGCAGATTATTACAATGCCCTGGAACCCCATCTAAGACAGCTGAAGCCTACAAAAAATTCATTGTAAAATCAAGCACACCAGCTGTCATGTCATTAGAACAAACTGTCTGGGGTATTTTCAATAGGCAGGGGAACCAGGCAGGGATGTCCTTCCTCTCCCCTGGTATTTGCGTTATATATAGACCCTTTTCTCAGATGTCTGGTGACCTCTCCGGAATTTCCTCCATTAATGCTACAAGGACGGGACACAAACTTATTGGCTTACACCAATGATGTTGCGATCATTACCTCTGACCCTGACAGAGCGATGATCGCAGTAGAAGCTGTGGCTGGAAACTCTGGTGTGCATTCGGGCTTCTCACTGAATAGAGCAAAAATGCAGATTTTAATAAATAGTTTTACTAACGCTTCTGACTGCAGGATCGTGGAAGAAGTTACATATTTAGGTATACGCATCAGGGCAAAGGTGGAAGATATTGTTGCTATAAATCTTACTCCAATAATGGGTAAAATTAAGAATGATATGCGGAAATGGGATAATCTAAAACTGTCTATAATTGGTAGATGTAACTTGATTAAAATGGCCATTCTGCCCAAATTTCTTTATATTTTTTGCACAAACCCACTCGAAATACATATTAATTGGTTTAGGCAAATCGAGAGGGAGGTTGCTAGATTTATCTGGTCTTATAAGCGGATTCGAAGATCCAATGTTTTTTTTATCCCTCCCAAGGGATAGAGGTGGGCTCGGGGTACCCAGTTTTAAATTATATTACTTAGCCGCAGCTCTACAATATTACTGGCCCCTTTTTGGCTTTAGGATAAGGGAAGTGAACGATCCTAGCTTTGTTCCGTCAATTTTTTAAAATCTGATTGGTTCATGGGCCAATAATTGCCTTCTAAAAATCTATGAACCTAACTATTTCAAAAAACCTTGATTTGAGACTCTAATAGCAGCGTTTCGGAACAGGGCAGGGATTTGGAAAAAACTTGGGCTCGGCAGGTTTAGTAGATCATTGCCAATCCTTTGATTGGCAATGATCAGCTCCCTAAGGTTCTGCAAGATGAGTGTCTGGCAAGATGGGAGAAAGGTGGCCTTTACCGGATCAGGGAATCTTTTGATGGAGGACCATATTGCGTCTTTTGAGGCAGTCAGGGCTAGGTTTAACATCGGTCATCATGATTTTTTAAAATATTTACAAATAAGGGACTTCCTTCTTAGAAAGGCCGGGGGCAGTGGGTTTTGCATAAGTGCCTCTGATAGAGGCATTAATCAGTGTATCTGGATCTTTGATTTCACAACTGTACAGTTGTTTGATGGAAGGAGTCGCTGATGATCTAGAAAAGCATGTGCTGAAATGGCAAGACAGACTAGGGGTCGCCGACTCTTGTTTTATTAAATCAATGGAGATGGGAAATTCTGTATTATGCTCTGCCAATTTGCGGGTACAACATTTCAAAACTCTGTTCGATTTATACATCACGCCCGACAAAATTGTTAAGTAGGGAGGAGTGGAAGGGACTCAGTGTTTTAGGTGTAAGACATATGGTGCGGATTCGATTCATATCTTCTCTACATGCCCTAGTTTAGAGCCAATAGGCCGAGAAATATCCGGATTTCTGCAGCATGTGTTGAAGGAAGATGTTTCACTTTCACCTCAGCTCATGCTATTAGGGGTAACCGAACTAGATGGGAGACCAGGTGAAGAGCGTATTTTTGTAGCAATGTCAGTATTAAGATTATGCGTTGCCTCAGCCTGGTTAGATCCCTCTCCCACGACTCTTCAGCAGTGGAAAGGCCGCTTACTACACATATTTAATTTGGAAAAAGCACTCTATGACCGGAGAGGTAAAAAAGGGAGAATTAAAGGGAAGAAGATTTGGGGCCACTTACCGGCTTGGGCTAATGTACTTTCCCAGGATGATTAATTTTGAACATTGTGAGTAATAATGTTACTGGATGTTGCATTGCTATGACGTGCTTAGCAACCAGAAGGGCCATATCCACTAATCGTCTGATGGGTTTCTGCAGTTTTTTAGAAAAGCCGAGGAGGGCTAGTAGCGGGTCGGGGCTGATTGCTACCTGCGTGACCTCACTCAGTTCCGCAAAGACTTGCAGCCAAAAATTCGCAACAGCGGGGCAGAGCCACGCTAGGTGTAAAAAATCAGCCTCACCCTCGCCACATCTCTCACAATCAGTCGTGTCACGCAGCCCAAATTTGTGTAACCGCACCGGTGTGTAGTAGATTTGGTTAAGAAATTTAAACTGTATAAGGCGGTGTTGGTCGTTGAGTGAAATGCGTTTGGTAGCTTTGCAGCAGTATTTCCACATGCCCTCATCTATTTCAAGCTCTAGATCGGTTTGCCACTCGAGTCTGGCTTTGACATAGTGGTTAGGACTCAATTCCTGCGTCTTAGAATATATATATGAAACCAGTCTCCTCGGGGATTGTACGCGAAGCAGTGTGGAGACACGAAATGTATTTATGTAGATACAGATGTAAGCTGCTTTTGCAATTTTCATCCTCTGTTTATGAATTATATAAAAATAAAATTATTTAAAAAAAAAATGAACAAACCATCATTGATCCAACATCGTGACAGGCTTACCAACCTTGGAACCAGCACTCTCGACCACTCACCAGCAACAGTGAGTACTTAAAATTCAGAAATATCAGAGATAAATTGTCTGTAACTCAGGAAGGCCTCATCTTGCGAGGTACATGAATTGTCATTCCTGAGTCTACCACAACAAGTAATTGAACTAACCCATGAAGGACACAAAGGAATAGGTGCCACAAAGAGAGCACTTTGAGGTAGAGTCTGGTTTCCTCATCTCAACAAAAGGGTTGAAAGAGAGTTAAAGGCATGTCACTTATGAAACTGTCTCTCATCACACTCTACACCCGTTAAACATGTCAGAATTCCCTAACCATTCTCAGGAGAGAATTGGTGTTTATTTCTATGGTCCTCTTGAGAATGGAAATCATCTAATGGTCACTGTTGATGAATTATCCCGTTTTCCACAAGTAAAATATCTTTTCTCCATCACTCACATTCCGGAATGGTTATTGAAAGATTAGATGGCATCTTTGCAACATGGGGTGGCCCAGTGATCTTGACTTCTGACAACAGCCCACCCTTCAATAGTCAAGAGTTAAGAGACTTTCTCAGCCATCTCAACATAAAAATCAGAAAGGTACTAGTCGTTTGCCCCAGGCCAATGGAATAGAATAACGATTCATGAAAACTCTAAAGAAGGCTGTGCAGCGTGCTGCATTAGAGAACCTTGACCTCAAGGTTGTTTTGAAGGCCATTTTTTGAGCTTACTGATTGATCCCTAACTCGACAACAGGGAAAAAGCACTGCAACCCTAATGTATGGGAGAGCCATGATGACAACCTTTGATGAAAGACTGAGAAAGACATTTGCACAGAAGGTTCTTGTCACAAACGAAAAATGAAAATCTATGCTGATAAGCGAAATCATGTGGCAAATATCACTTTCAAGAGAGGAGAGTGAGTCCTAGTTCAACAATCCAGAAAATTAAAATCTGATGCTCCTTTTGAGGCTGAAACCTTTACTGCCTTAAATCCTGGCAAATCCCTTACAAGAGATTCTCCTAACTTCAGACATGTGGCTCATCACTCATCAAATATCAATGTTGCCATAGGGGCTGGGCCCAGACAGTTAATGATCCTACAACTGAAGTTGTGTCCACCTCACCTATGCAGATCACAGACACTTCGACTGCCAGCTCCCGGTTTCCGATGACCCGATCAGGATAGGTAATTCAAGGCTTTATGTATTCATTTTATTTATTGTAAAAAGTTGTAGATTATTATTTAGCAAAGGGGCAAATGTAGTGTTGTGTAAATGAAGAATGACGGAACTCTTCTGCTTCCGATGGACTCTCTAGACCTATGACGTAAGCATTGGAGGTTAATGAAGTGAATGCAGGTTTAGAACGTTAAGTTCTTGCTTACACGCTAAAAAATAAAAACGGGTATGGCTTCATTGGCAAGTAACCCGGCTGGGCAGGACGCTACAATGCCTATTAGTTGCAGATTCAGAGCTTGCTTGTCATTCTTCTCGCGAGTAACATTCTGTGAAAAATGTTTGAATGTTCCTGTTTGGTGCTGTGAAATGTCTCACCCAGGTTGAGATTTAAGCCTTGCCTGGAATGTGAGGCCCATATTTCAATGAATAACTCTCATGATGTCAGCCTTGGTGCTTTGACTTTGACCAAGAGTTTATGAGGTGCAGATAAAGTCAGACCATCCATCCCAAGGCACTCAAAGAGAGAAAGGCAAACATTTTTTTTTCAAGCTAAGGAGGACCATGGTAGCCACAAGTCTCAACCGTGGTTGAGGTCACCTTAAACATCTGGCAAGATGTGTTAGAAACATGAACAAAAGCATTAAAGATTGCCAGTCAAGTCTCCAAGTTCACTGTAGGATCTGTACATGGCTGGCATGCCACCCACTATTGAAATGCCTGCTTTGGCTCCATCAGGCTCCAGCCAGGCACCGGTAGCTCCACGCACCTAGGGTCTGGCAGCCCCAGCTTACCTTGAGTTAGTGGCTGTCTTACCTAAGGCGATTTTGATATTTTTAATAGGGTGATGGTCCTTGCTGGTGCACCTCTGGCCCCATAGTTCCTTTGGGGGGCCATGTGAACTTCTGTCGGTGGGTCAACCTTTGGCTGCCTTTTCACCATTTCTTCCCTGTGCTGGGTCTTACTTTGGTGGCGGTGCCTTCCCCAGCTTCTTTGACTCGGATGCCCGCTCCGATGGCACAGAGCATGATTCTGACACAGATCCCGGTGCCGCTTGATGCCCAATCAACACAGCCCTCAGCACCACCACAATATAGTTTTCCTACCTCGGGTGAGGATCTGACCTCAACTGACCACCATCGTTAGGGCTAGTAAAGATGCTTAACAGCTGTAGGAGGAGCAGGAGTACTCTATCCTCACTAACATGGACTAGGTACAGCATCTCTTTGGTCATTAACCAGATTTAGTGAATAATGAAGATCAAGGCAAGGATGATATTCAGAGCCACTAAGAGGCTAGTGCCCTTGACACCCCACCTGAGCAGGAATTATTTGTGCCATCTTAGGACCCCCCCCACACTGGAAGTGGTGCCTTGCCACCCAGTTATCAGAAATGCTGCTTAAGTGTTGGTGCTCTTTTTTACTGCCTGTGGAGATAAGGGCTAGCATTTTGACAACGGTCTCCTAACCCTTTCTTCAGGCAGCAGAGCTATTGATCGCTTACACCAAGGCCTTCTTAGCCCCTGTCATGACCAGGTTTGGGAGAAACCATCCTCAACCCCAGGGTTCAATAAGCAGATCGACTGAATATAAAGACTGGCACTGATAGATTTGCCATTTCTTTCGGCGGACCCATTGCAGAGTTAAGTGGTGCAGGAATCATATTTCTGCAAGCTAACCTTGGGCTCTTTTTCTTTTGCGCCTTCCGTTCAAGAGTCCAAAAGGCTAGAAGCAGGTGGTAAAAATATATTTTCTGCTAGACGCCTAGCTCTAAAATCCCTTAACACAACCTGCCTGTTGGGATGTTATTCTCATGCTGTGTGTGAAGTGGCCAACATGGTTATGGTCAAACTTCTGGAGAACCTGAAGAAGCACTTCACTGAATTGGTGCAAGATGCTGAAGAAATTCTGATACTAATAATTCAAACAGGCCTAGAAAAGGCCCCAAGACTTAGCTAAAGTTTCGGACAAGGACTGTGATCCTCCCAGAGGCCCTTACAGGCAGTCCTGCAACAAGGCTGGAAACCCTTTTTCCTACAGTACTGCAATTACGTCATGGAAAAGTATGCTTGGGTTACCAGCAACCCACCTCCTCCTCCCCAGCCCAGACTGCAAATCTCTAGATCATTCGTCTGGCCACAACTTCCTTGTGGAAGACAGGCAGACTCCTTTTACATGCTTGAAAGGCTATCTCTTTACACAAATGGGTCCTCCTGAATGTAGCAGGACCTTCCCCGAATTCTGCCCTCCCCTTCTCACTCATCATAAGAACATATCTGCATCATCCAGCAAGCTCAGGATCTTGCTCTGCATACCACGCAACAAAGAGGCGGACCAAACGCAGAGGTGAGGCAAATGGATAGGTGCGAGAGGTCTGTGTTCCACTTGCACCTAGCCACATGACAGTGCTACTTCGGAAGGGACTAGTGCAGTTGGTGCCAGAGCAGGAGATTGGACAAAGGTGATACTCTTGGTATTTCCTGGTCCCAAAGAAAGACAGCGACCATTGACCGATCCTCAACCTCATCCTCTGAACCATATTCTTCTCAAAGAGAAGTTAATGATGCTGTCCCTGGCTCAGGTTCTGTTACCGCTGCATGCCAAAGAGTAGATGGTGCCCCTTGAACTGCATATTTGCATATACCAATCTTGTAGTAGCATATGTAAATATGTTTCATGGTAGAGAACACTCACTACCAAGTTCACAGTCTTTCTGGTCGGATTGACATGGCTCTACAAATCTTTACCAAGGTGACGGCAGGGGCTGTGGCTCCTGTCAAGTCGGGAATACAGTATTCCGGTACCTGGAAGACTGGCGGCTAAAAACAGTTTGCCAGAGTTGGTGTCTTGCCACCAGCGCTTGACAGTTGCTCTGCTGTATGTCTTAAGCTTTACCACCAAGGTATCCAAATATATCCTGCAGCTCTCACAGTGCCTCCTGTTTATATAGAAGTATTGGACACAACATCTTCCTGAGCATTTTCCTCATCTCAAAGGATTCAGGAGATTTTCCTTTTGGACCTGTGCCTGCGATCCTTGACCCTTCCTTAGGCAGGTCGCTCCCCACGCCGCGCAACTCCACCAGACTGCGCCTGTGCCCCTGCTCCGCTCGCTGCTACTCGTTTGTGGGTTCGAGGCAGGCCTCCACTTGCGCCTCATCGCCTCAGGTTTGTTGTTGCCACTGCTCGTTGTGCCCCCTCTTCTCCTTGTGACCCGTTGCTCTGTGCCCCATTTTGCACTGTGACCGTTCTGCTTCTGTGTCCCCTTCTCTCCGTGTGACCCGTTGCTTCTGTGCCCCCTTTTGCACTGTGACCGTTCTGCTTCTGTGCCCCCTTTTCTCCGTGTGACCCGTTGCTTCTGTGCCCCCTTTTGCACTGACCGTTTCGCTTGTGACCTTATTTGCCCTGTTTTTGCAGTTTTTCCGCTGCCTTGCCTTAGGCTTGTTTTTCCCACCCGTTACCGCCGCTGCGTCCCTGCGGCCCCGCCCCCCGCCCCCATTTGCTCCCTCCCAGCTGCTCCTCCCTCCCGGCTCCCCTTCTTATGGCAGCCGCTGCGCGGACGCGCCACTGGCGCGCCGCTGGTGCACCAAAGGCAAGCCCGTCTGCGCCCGTCCACGCCTGGACCGCGCCCAGTGCCAGAACCCCTGGATCCCGAAGCCACCACAACACCAGACTGCACTACGACTCCATCAGCCACCACACACTTAACCCTGGACGACATCACGCCTGCTACCATGCCACCCCAAAGCGCACCCAAGGACCCTTCACCTGCCGAAACTGCAACTACACCAGCATCCGGCCCGACAAACCACCAACCAGAGAACCCAACCACCTCCGATGCATCCTCCTCAACACCCGCTCCGCCCGCAGGCACGCCGTTGAACTCTGGGACCTCCTGGACTCAACCACCCCCGACGTCGCCTTCCTGACGGAGACCTGGCTGGACACCACCTCGGCACCAGACATCGCCACTGCCATCCCAGAGGGCTACAAAATCTCCTGCAGAGACCGCATCAACAGAGTAGGAGAGGGAAACGCCATCATCCACAAGGACACCCTCCGAGTATCAACCAACGCGGACGACACCCTCACCACCGCCGAGCACATGCACTTCCAGATCCACACCGACCCCAACAGCACCCTCAGAGGAACACTCGTCTACAGACCACCCGGACCCCGACCACAGTTCTGCGACACCATCGCCGACTTCATCAGCACCCACGCCATCGCCTCCACATACTACATCCTCCTCAGGGACCTGAACTTCCACCTCGAGAACAACAACGACGTCAACTCCGCCGCCCTGATCGACAACCTCGCCAACCTCGGACTCAAACAGCTCGTGACAACACCCACCCACGCCGCTGGTCACACACTGGACCCCATCTTCACCGCAAGCCCCCACGTCTCCTTCGACCACACCGCCGAACCCCACTGGACAGATCACAGATGCGTCCACTTCACCTTCAGGAAACCCACCACACACCACCGCACCCAACAGATGCCACGCTGCCGCTGGGGCAAGGTCACCGAGGACCAACTGACCGCCACCCTCGCCCTGGGACCTCCCGCAGATCCCACCGACCCCGACACCGCCACCACCAACTTCAGACAATGGATCATCGACTGCGCCAACACCCTCGCCCCACTAAAGACCTCCACCACTAACCACTCCAGCAAGAAGGCCGCTTGGTTCACCGAAGACCTCCGGACCTCCAAGCGCAACTGCCGGAAACTGGAAAAGAACTGGCTCCACGACCAAACACCAGACAGCCACTCAGCCCACAAGAACGCCATCCGCAGACACCACCAACTCATCAGAACCGCCAAGAAGACCGCCTTCAAGGACCGCCTAGACAGCAACGCACATAACAGCAAAGAGCTCTTCAGCATCGTGAAAGAAGTCTCCAACCCCAGCTCCAACACCAACGACATCCCACCCTCACAAGACTTGTGCGACTCCCTGGCCACCTTCTTTCACCGCAAGATCACCGACATCCACGACAGCTTCAACACCGCCACCCCTGCACCCGTCGTCGAGACCGCCACCGCTGAGAACACCACCCGCACCAGCCGGCTGACCACCTGGTCCAACGTCAATGACGAAGACACCATCAAGACCATGAACTCCATTCATTCCGGATCCCCATCTGACCCATGCCCCCACCACGTCCTCAACAAAGCCTGCACAGCCATTGCACCCCACCTCCGGAAGACTATCAACATCTCCCTCGAGGCAGCAACCTTCCCGGAGAGCTGGAAGCACGCCGAGATCAACGCCCTACTGAAGAAACCCAAGGCGGACCCCAAGGACCTCAAGAACTTCCGACCCATCTCCCTGCTCCCCTTCCCGGCGAAAGTTATTGAGAAGATCGTCAACAAACAGCTCACCCGCTACCTTGAAGACAACGACATCCTGGACCCATCCCAGTCCGGCTTCCGCAGCAACCATAGCACCGAGACGGCCCTCATCGCCGCCACCGACGACATCCGAATCCTCATGGACAAAGGAGAAACAGCAGCCCTCATCCTCTTGGACCTGTCAGCAGCCTTCGACACGGTCTGCCACCGCACCCTAACAGCACGCCTCCATGACGCCGGTATCCGAGAGAAGGCCCTGGCATGGACCACATCTTTCCTCTCCGGCAGAACCCAGAGCGTCCGCCTCCCACCCTTCCACTCCAAGACCACCGAGATCATCTGCGGCGTCCCTCAGGGATCTTCCCTCAGCCCAACGCTGTTCAATATCTACATGGCACCACTCGCCCACGTCGCACGACAACACTGCCTCAACATCATCTCCTACGCCGATGACACCCAGCTGATCATATCCCTCACCGAAGACCCCCACACCGCCAAAGCCAACCTACACAAAGGAATGAAGGCCGTTGCAGAATGGATGAAGCACAGCAGACTGAAGCTGAACTCTGACAAGACGGAAGTCCTCATCCTCGGCCGCACCCCCTCAGCCTGGGACGACTCCTGGTGGCCAACATCGCTGGGAACAGCCCCAGAACCCAGCGACCACGCACGCAATCTGGGGGTCATCCTCGACTCCTCCCTCTCCATGGGCAAGCAAGTCAACGCGGTCTCCGCATACTGCTTCAACACCCTCCGAATGCTCCGCAGGATCTACAAATGGATTCCCTTGGACACGAGAAGAACTGTCACCCAGGCCCTCGTCACCAGCAGACTGGACTACGGGAACGCCCTCTACGCAGGAACAACAACCAAGCTCGTGAGACGGCTGCAACGCATCCAGAACGCCTCAGCACGACTGATCCTCGACATCCCCCGACGCAGCCACATCACATCCCACCTGAGAGACCTGCACTGGCTCCCCGTCAATAAGAGGATCACCTTCAAACTCCTCATCCATGCGCACAAAGCCCTACACAACGCCGGACCAGAATACCTCAACGACCGACTCAACTTCTACACTCCCACCCGCAGCCTCCGCTCTGCCAACCTCGCCCTCGCCGCAGTCCCGCGCATCCGGAAATCCACCGCCGGCGGTAGATCCTTCTCCCATCTCGCCGCCAAGACCTGGAACACTCTCCCCACCGACCTACGAAAGACGCAGGACCTGATTGCCTTCAGAAGACTTCTCAAGACCTGGCTCTTCGAACAGTAGCAGCCCCACCCTTCCCCCAGCGCCTTGAGACCCTCACGGGTATGTAGCGCGCTTTACAAATGTCAAGATTGATTGATTGATTGATTGGTCTTCTCGCTTTCTGCATTCACTGAGCCACTCATGCCCACAGGCACATGAATGCTTTCCGCAGACTATGGTTCCAGCACAGAGGAGATCTCCATTGGGAATGCACTGGACGTTGCCTCTCTGTCAAAGTCGTTTCGCCTGCCTCATTTAGTCGGGTAGACCTTTACTAAGTAAATGTGAGAGTTCTCCATCTCTGCTGCCTACATAACCTCGGATGGCCCTATGGAATAAGGGTCTTCAGAAGTTTGGCCATGTGTTTGCCTGCCCTATTTAGAGTGGGAGAACACATGGAAGGTTTCGACTGTCCATCACCGCCAGTTACAACTTGGCATTGAGAGGCAGTGAAAACTGTAAAATGACCTGCACGCCAAGGAAGAAATCTCTCATTACATGGGGGGTGTCAGTTTTTAAAAAAATTTCAAAAATAAAATAAAAATCCTGCTAAGGGATTTTCTTTTTGAAAATAAAAAACAAATATGGAAAGTTTGACGTACGGCTCCGCCATGTTGATGGAGCCATCCGTCAAACAGTCAATGCATTTACAGAACTGCCATGACAGTGGTTCCTGGAAATGCAAGAGATGTCAGCAGGCCCTACGTATGAAATGTCTGTGCTTTTGGAAACATTTTTCCCTTTTAGCTATATCACTGCCTGAAGCAAGGTCAGTCCATACCATCTATAAAGTCTTAGAACACTTTCTAAGATTCTTGTAGATGGGGAGTGGCTTGGAGCATTAAGATAGCAGTCACAATTTAAGACTGCTTGTACGCCTCTGTCATCCGCTCCCATCCACAAGCCACCAGGATGCCCATTACCCCGAAATTGCACCTAACAGTCTCCCAGTCCAGCTCTACATGCTGTCTGATCCCAAGGAGATGCTGGGGCCCCAACTGCCTGACATGCTGCAGCGCTCCTTTCCTTCAGCGTGGAATTGGCACTGCTGCATTGCTGAGCCTGGGAGGGATGCGACCCGAGTTGGGCCTCCGCACCTTGGCCCTGTTTGGATCTCAAGCATACAGATCTATGCCTGCTTGTGGAGTTGCCCCTTGCCTCCTTCCTGCCGCTTCTCCTGAGGCCTGAGCATGCTGTGAAGCAGGCCCATGTGGCCCACCTGATCCAGGGAGAGTGCTGCCGAGCCCAAGAATGTATGCTTGGACGCTGCTTTCCCTGCTGGACCCAGAGACTGCCTCCTGATAGGCAGAGGCCCACCTCCAGGGTATAAGTTGGAGGACATCCCGGGGCTCCTATGGCCTTTGCTCTAAGGGCTCACATGTGGTGATGCCTGCCACAGACGGGCCTCGCCTGTTTGCCACACCAGTGTTTCACTGGTCTGATTTCTGGCCGCTGCTCTGTGGAGGCGCGAGTGACAGGCCCCCCCCAGGTAAGCCCTGCAGCACTACACCCATGAGCTCACTTGCGGGAGCACCTGCTTGATAGTACCCCTTAGTGCCCTCCTGCACTCTACTCTAGCGGCACTTGTACTAGAGGAACCTGCGGGCCTGGGGCTAAGGGTTTGCAGTGGGAGATTGGGGCGGTTTCCACGGGAGTGCCAATATTGTGTGTCTGGCCTTTGGGGCTTTGGACAGTCTGACACTCTCTTGTTGGAGGTTCCAGCAGATGCAAAAATGTCACCCACTTATCTACTGCCCAACTCACCTGCCTCGATTGGACACAACATTCTATGTCTATGTGCCTGAAATCATCTGGGGGGGGCACGTCTCTATGGTGATGTGGTGCTTGGCTACCCCGGCTACGCTAAGTTCTCTGGATGTCCGGGCATCTCCCAGTGATCTACGCACTACAACCCACCTGGAGGAGGGCAAATCATCTGCTCCGCCACTGTCCCTGTTTTAACTCGGGTGCGGCTGATGGTTTGAGTGCTGTGGGCAGCCCGGTGCCACAACGATTTCCTGAGAACTTTGCCTGCCTCCTTAGGTGCCTGCCATGCCCACCTGTGGATCAGACTGAGCTAAACAGGGGCTCTCCTGGGCCGGCTGCTACATTCCCACAGAAAGCGTGCTGGGTCCCCTTCGGAGTTCCGGTGTGACACCTCGGTCCATTGCTACCATGGGCAAAGACAAGCCCAACTGGCCAGCTGCCTCCCAGACTAGGATGGACCAATACACTACGACTCAAGGCAAAGCCAGGAGAGGTATTGTGGATAGGTCACCATCACCAGAGGATGACTAGGCCACAATCCTACAAGCCATTCTCGCCTCCCAATTTGCATTGGAGACCAAGATTGGAGAGCTGCGCGTGGATGTGGCTCTTCTACATCGGAACCTGCACAACACCACAAGGAACATCAGTGGGCCTGAGACCTGGATCTCCACAGTAGAAGATAATGTCACCAACTTAAAAATCGCAAGTCTCCTGCATTCTTTTGCACACAGAACTCCACTAATACGGCAAATATGCTGAAAATTACTCCTGGCGCAATAACCTATGCTTCGAGGATATCCCTGAAGGCATGGAACCCCCGCAGAATTTCTCCAAATCCGGATCAAATACCTCCGGGTCACTTTTCTCCTTGATTTGCGATCTAGAGGGCACAGAGAACCCTGGCGGCCAGATCACCATCAGGTGCTTCGCATTGACCCATGATCGCCCGCATCCTTAATTTCAAAGACAGAGATGCTGTCTTGAGAGTGGCTCGCTATCCCCCAGACCTTAGATGCCGTGACGCCAAAGTGCTCATTTTTCCAGACTACATTAGAGAGGTGCAAATGCAACACCGTCTGCAGCACATCATTCTTCTCTTCAACTGTTGTGGTCTCCCCATTAACTTCAGGCCAGCATGGCGTGGTCTCCACACCCCCTACTGATCTGTAGCAGAGATCTGTAGCAGAGTCCCACGCTACGATTCACCAGACTTCCTGACTTCTGGCAGGGGCCAGGCTATGTCCCTTGTTGGTTTCTGTCTGAATTACACCTTGATGGTTGTCTTTGATCCTACATTTAAAGAGGGGTTCACCACTCCAATCCATTTATCAAGTTGGGTTGTGTTTTTGTATCTAGTTTGTAGCTAACTAGTGCTTCTGGGGTGGAAGTATGGGCTGAGGGGGCTAGGATTGTGTACTGTTCTGTTTTGGGGAGGTTTTCACTTCTTTTTTTTATGCTCCTTTGTTTTGCATCGCACTCAAACACACGCATATGCTGCAATTCCTATGCCACAACCTAGGAACACTGTTGTTCAATGCACCCATGGGGCGATAAATCTGAACGACCCTTCCTGCAGGATCACATAGTCCCTGCACCTACGTTCAGCACAAGATATCCCTACACAGACATGGGGTTTTTAAGGGTGTTGTCCTGGAAAGTTAATGGGTTGCTAGACCTCATGAAACGTACCGCGGTCCTAAGTTACACACAACGCTTCCTTCAGGACACCATGTTGCTTCAGGAAACCCATCTGTTAGGGAACCACTATTCTTTCCTTGAATGCCAGGGTTATGACAGGGTCTACCACTCTGCCTAAGCCCGGGGCTCCCGAGGAGTGGCAATCCTACTCTGAAGCTCCTTCCCCATTACTGTCAAACAAGAAACAAGTAGGTTTCAGGGTCACTTCCTTCTCCTCACTGGTGCAGTTGAGGGGCGAACTGTTAACTTTGAGTGTGTCTACACACCCTCTGCAGCCGTGGACGCCCTTCTTGGGGAACTATCCAGGGTACTATTGGCCCTCCCAGATGGACTGAAGGTGATTAGAGGTGACTTCAACGTGGTCCTTGCTCCAGACACAGACGTCACAGGCATTACCTCTGCCTCACGTAGGGCTGGTGACTGTCGTCTCTTAGACAAGACCTCTGTCCTCGGTCTCTGGACAGTATGGAATCCCTGTCACTGTCAATTTACCCAAACCTCAGCCAGCACCAAACCCACTCCTGCATAGATCTTATATTCATGCCAGCTCCAAACTGCTGCGAGGTGGCTCAGATCCAGATCCTTCCAAGCAGAATATCTCACCACTCTTTACTCCTCGGTTCTCCATGGGTAACTCACACCCTATGTGGTGACTCAATGCTTGGTACCTCCACGACGAGTCCTCTACGCAAGAATTGGAGGGTGTGCTGAGAGCCAACTTCCAAGCCACGAGGGCTTGGTCCATTCGGTTGTCACCTTATGGGTGCCAGTAAGGCGACTATCAAAGGGTCTGCCAAGGGCCGACTCAGGGAACTAGAATTAGGGAGCTCCCAGCATCTAACTCAATTGGAGGCCCTTGCCCTTCAGCTACAGGCACAGCTTACAGCTGGCCCCCAGAGAGATATACCCCAGCAACTAGATTGAGGACATTAAGAAATTCACCTTCTGTCACTGGAAGCTGCAAAACAAATATGGCATGCCTCAACAGCCAGGATCTACGGGTGGAGAGACAAGATCAGCAAACTGCTATACTTGCTTGCCTCCCGCCTACTGGTGAGCATGATAATGCCTGAAATCATAGATTAGCAAGGCTACTCAAACAGGTCCCGTCATGACACTGCACAAACATTTGCTGATTATTACAGCTGCCTGAACACAGCGACCCACAAATTTGAATCTGAACCTGACGCTCACTGTCTACACGAGGTACCCCTTCTTGCCTATCGTGCTCTGAGGCTCAGCTACCGGACCAGACAATGTTGGTTGAAGAGGTAAGAGTGGCTATTTCTGCCATGGCCTCCGGAAAGATGACATCCCTCCTTCTATCGCTATACGAAGAAGCAGCAAAGGCTGGTACCTTTCCACCTTAGATAGATACTGCTACCATCGTGCTAATCCCCAAAACACCTTTGTCAATCTCCTGCTCTGACTAGCGTCTGATCACCCTTATAAATGGCGAGGACACAGGCCCTGCTTTTGCTGCTTCGTCCGAGCACTATATTCGGCACCCACTGCACATGTCCAGTTCAATGGCGTCTTCTCCACCCTTTTCCCTATCAGATGTGGAACTCAGCAGGGTTGCCCTCTATCGTACCTCCTTTTCACCTTGGCGATTGAACCGCTTGCATGTCTCCTCAGTTGCGATGCCCAGTTACTTGAATGGCGATACGACGAGGGTCATGAAGCAGACCCTGTTGCCTTCATATTTCCCAGCTTTTTCGGGGAAGCTTCGGGCCTTCACGTTAATCCAGCCAAATAAGTCTTGGTGTTCCTATGTCTGACTCAGGACTGTCCTCTATGACCATCGCAAGCTCCCCATAGCCTTACCTCGTAAATGATTCAGTGAGCTGGATATGATGGCATCATAGTTCCTCTGGCATTGTTCCAGGCCTGGCCTCACCCTGAGTAATTGTGAGCATGCCCCTTAAGATGAAAGTCTGGGTATGGCCAACATTAACATATAAAACAACCTAGCCTTCCAACTCTTGGTGGTCAACAATTGGTTAGTGGGGGTCGGTCACATCCTGTTTACCAACTGGAATTGCCATTTTTAGGGTTTCTGTGTATTGTGGCCATGTTGTATGGATCTCCAGTCCCTATCTCTCTCCCTGTGGTGACCTGGGTGGTTCTCCTTGCTTAGAGGGCCGCACTCCGATACACCAAATAGGACACTAAGCTTATGCTTCACAGTTCCCTGTGGCATGGCACATTGTTGCACACCGTGGCTGCGCTGGAGGACTTTGGAAAAAGTGACTTCCTTGTGTGGTTCCACATACACTCCTTCCAGGAACTCCAGGATACTTATGCACTGACCTCATCACAATTCTACAAATATTTGCAGCTACTTTACACTCACATGTCACGAAACTCCTCTCCCCCTGAATTTAGTCCTCTGGAGGCTAAACTCCTCATGGGCGTCTCTCAGATCTACCATACCCTTTTTGTTAATGCTCCAGTACACTGGACCACCTTAGGGCCCACTGGAAGGGTTGGCTGGGTCCCCTGGAAGATGTTGACTAGCGAGATGCTATAATGGTTCTCAGAGTTATAACAATTTCATCCAGGCTCCGCCTGGTTCAGACCTACAAGCTTTACTGTACCTCACTCCTGCCAGATTACACTGGGCAGGTCTTCTTCCAGATCCCACCTATCCCCGCTCCTCGCATGCCCCTGACAACTTCTACTATATGGTGTGGTTGTGTACAGCGATTCAGAGTTACTGGACTGCTATAACACAGGAACTGACGGATGTGATGGGTTGGGAGGTGCAACTTTCACATTTGTCTTTGCTGCTTGGGGTCCAAGAGGGTTCTGGGGGATTGAGGGTGGACTAGGAGCTCTTGAGTACAGCCACAATGGTGGCGAAGTGGGTATACCAGCTCAATGGAGGGCTGCTGTTCCGCCTATAAGCCAGTGGCGATGAGGTTTGGACTGGTGTGCATAAGAGAGACCCATGTACAGGGTTAGGGTTGTTCATCAAATCATGACTGCATCTGTGGGAAATAATGGGGCAGCTGATATGAGGTTATTTTGAGATACATTACTTTTTAACACTTTAGATACCTAAAAGTGTCTATGCTTTAAAATACTACTTTACATGTAAGTAAAGGCTTTTTATGTTTTTGTGAACTTTCTTCATTTAATACTGTGCCAACTGTTGCACATATAGTCACCTAGCTTAACATAAGCTTTATTTGCAGATGTGTTATAGGAACTCTATTGAGGATAAAACCTATGTTACAGTAATACCACAGACTTTGACAATAGTTATCCCGAATATATACCATCTGAGGAAGAATGTGAAGAGTTTACTTATGACAGTAAAACTGTCTAATGTTGCAAGACCATTTCTATCGATACTCCAAAAATAAATATACCAATAACCACAGCCATTTTTTCAGAACAGTTGAAAACAGATGAAACAGAACCAACTCTTAATGCAACCAATAGCAATGACAATTACTCTGTCACAGATATTTATTCAAAATGTTTGCTGTATTTTGTAAAAAACACAGGTTAATCTGCTGCGCCACTTGTGCAGAAAGCATAAAAATGAGAAAGAGAGATGTGTCATGCACTGGCAGCAAAATGCTGAAAAGAACTGTTAAAAAAGTTTGCTCTAATTAGAAACACAGGAAAACTACCTGAATAACTAGAAGGTGAAAAAAACGGGAGAAACAATTGTTATTGTATTCTGGAGGCCTGAGGAGGAAAACAGCCTCAAAAATTATTTTCACTGCAGGCATATTGCCAAGTATGTGTTAACAGATTTGAATTATGGAGACATGAAGACCTGTGGTTTTTCTCCAAAATCCAAAGTAGAGGAAAAGAGACAATGCTGCACAAGCTCTTGCTTCTTTTTAGTAAGCAAAACCAGCTAGTATTTCCATCAGTCTTTGGTATTTACTTAGCCATAGTCAAAACAATGAGATAACAGAACATAACACTTGTATTTGTAAAGCGCACTTATCACCCAGGGGTCTCAAGGCACCGAATAACAGATGTTTATTGTTAACCAACTGAATGGTACTCATTTTATTGACCTCAAATGTATGAAAGGCTGAGTGGACCCGCCAGGTTTTGAACCTGTGACCATGAGGTCATACACAGGCCCCTGCAGTGGATGCATTAGTACACTAAGGGCCATATGTAGGTAAATTACATTTACCGATTCTTAAATACAGAATTTTACCGATTCGGTATTTATGAATCGGTAAATGTAATGTAGGTAAATATTTACCGATTCGGTATATGTCGGTATTTTAGAATCGGTATTTACCGATTCGGTAATGGCAACTGGCTTCCCATTCATTCCTATGGGCCTGGAGGCCCATAGGAATGAATGGGAAGCCAGTTGCCATTACCGATTCGGTAAATACCGATTCGGTAATGGAGGAGGCATCATCATGGGTGGCAGGGTGTCACATTGACACCCTGTTGCACCCCTGATTCGTCCATGTGTGCACATGTGGCGCACATACATGCCCTAAGGGCATGTATGTCCGCCACATTGCACACTTCAAATGGGAAAAAAATGCTTTTTTACAAGTATTCGTCATTTACCATCAACTTTTAGTTGGTGGTAAATAACGAATCCCCACACCTACGACACACTCCCCCTACATATCATTTCAGGATTCGGTATTTACCGAATCGGTAAAATTACCGAATCGGTAATTTTACCGATTCGGTAAATTACCGAATCCTGAAATATGCCCCCTACATACCAAAAGCCTAAATACCGGTCGGTAACGGGATATTTACCGAAAATCGGCCGTTACCGACCGGTATTAGGCTTGCTACATATGGCCCTAAGCCACCAGATCCAGAGATAATATATTCAATATTCTTCAATTATAGATTTAGGCAGTATCTGTATAACAAATTTCAACATGGTCGAGACGACAAAAAAGAATGCACCAAATGTAAATGATGTAAGTGAGGACGACTAGTTCTTCAGCTAAGAAAAGTAAAACGGGTTGTAATGTAAACCTATTTTAAGCATGTAATGTCAACTGTCAAAGCTGCTGCAGGTATACATCTTACTACTGAAGCAACGAGGACACAAGCACTTGTAAAGTTCTGGTATTCTCTGAAGTGAATAGCTTATCTTACCCAATCAAAAGCTGTAATGACTAGAGATGATGAGCTTCGGCAACTACTAACTACGGAAGCTATGAAAACGTTATCATACTCTTAAATGGGAAGAGGTAGTTTCATTAACAGCTCACACACAACTAATGGAAGCTAAATGGAACACACCTATTCTACCTTTTAAACAAGATATAAGTATTCTGCATGTATATTTGAATATTTGGATAAACAAATTTGAGAAGCACTGATAACGGGCACTTCAAATCCTAACTTCTGTGTGCCTCTTCTAACACAGCAAATCCTATGCCAAAGCATCCGTTTTACCCATAGAAGAGTCGGTGACATTTCCAAACCTAAACAGATACTTACATTTCCCATTGTAGGTCAGAATTCCATCTTGATATTGTACTTGCTTTAACTGACTTTGACAAGAAAGTCAGCATCAGTTTAGGAGAGTAAAAATTAGAGGAAAACATGGTATAAATGTACCTATACTTTTGACACACTAAGACTATGGACACCTTACTTATTCAACATGAATTTGCCAGTAATTATGACAAACAAAATACATACCTTTTTGCCAGACCAGTGCCTATTTAATATAATTGTGGGCCAGGCTGTGTGAGAGAATTTTTGCAGAAATGAGGCACCATCAATGTTTTTGCCTTGACATTCAGTGCCTTAAGAAAACGTATTGCTACACATTCACAAGGTATGCATTTAAACAATGAAGATCGAAAACAGCTTGCAAAAGTTTTTGGACCTGACATAAATATAAATAACAAGTTCAACTGGCTACCTGAGAACACAATCCACGGAAAACTGGCCAGATAGAGATGAATGGACTGGATGAAGGTATTGATATATGTTGTGAATATTTCCTTTAATGAAAACATACATGTTCTAACCAATCTAGGTAGATATTAATCTATGTAACAAATATGCTTAAACACTAATGCTTACATTTACATAAAGCATTGTAAAGGCGAGAATGTGATCAGCATATTTTTATGTTTTCTTTTTATCTACAGAAGAAGCAAACACACATTTCTTAAGCACTTCATTAACCCCTTCGACGCTTATGACGGAACGGTTCCATCATGCACGTCGGTTGGGCTGTGCTTATGACGGAACCGTTCCGTCTTGGCCCCGCCCGCGCTCAGAACCTTCAGCACTGCGCGGAAATCCGCGCAGCGCTGAAGGGGTTAAATGATAAGCTATTTTGTTTACTGAATGAGTGTTAAAACAAAACTAGAGCACATCAGTAGATATAAAATGTAAGTGGTACATTTTCATGCGGGTCAGATACACTTTCAGGATGAAAGAAGGGGTTATTAGCCACAACGGTCTAACTGGGTGTGGTAGAGGGGCAAAATTAGGCATAAGAAGCTAATGAAAATAAACAGAAACATTCTTTCCCTTTTGCCACTTTACTCAAATAAAGCATCAGAGAGATCCCCAGAGATTGTACATCTCAGACAGGCCACTACCCAAATGTCTCATACAAAGTAGCAGAAGTTGATAACAAACTTCAGTGGTTCCTGTCTATAAGAAGAAGTTAAAAATATATTATCCAAGAAGGAAGTTTAATGTAAGCAACATACTGAGAAAATACACTCTGTAGCACTACTACTGGGCTGCTGAAGGTATGCAAAAAGATGATATGATGACTAGTTCAGGACTTAGGAAAATACTTTAGAAGAATGGCGTACTAATGTCTATTTTGCAACACACAATATGTAAACATAAATCTTCACCCGCTTGCTTTGTTTTGTAGGAGCATGCAAAGGTTTGGCAGTGTGATTTGAGAAAATGCCAGAGAAAGATGCTGTAGACGTAATGCTACCTAAGACATCAGTAAGTGTAGTAAAGATTATACTCAAATCCCTGACAAGAGTCTTCTGATATGTTCATACAGTGGCAATGTTTTTATTCAGGACACTCATAACTGACATGAAAGGAATCCATCATCTGCTCCAGACTGTAGGAACTTATTAATGCACCAACTGATATTCTCTAGCTGCTTTTCAATTTAAGCCACATTTTAACTTGCTGGCTCTTGTTTCTTTTCTTTGATGACTTCAACAATACCAGCTAGAGAATCATCAATTACATAGAGCTAAGAATTGGTGTCTTCCATGTTCTGAGACAAGTTCTTATTTAGGCTTAGACACTTTCGGACTCCTTCCTAACTTTCCATCAGTGTATCTATCTCCTTCTTGGACTCTTCAGCAATCCGTTGATGTGTCTTGATGTGTCCTTTGTATTCGTCTCTCGAATATCATTTCAAAATCATCATCATCCACAGGAGCACATTTATCTGTTCATCTTAGTGTAGGTGGAAGTTGAGGAAGTTGTGCAATCACCAACATTGTCATCACTTGCCTAGACCAATAGGAAATTGTACAAAACATCCCTAAGTTTGGTAAATATTTCCTCCTCCAAGGAGGGCAAGGTGACCTCAAAGGTCTCAAAGATGGCTTTGTTATTCATTACATCACATGATTCACTGTCAGGGATTTGAAAAAGAAACACTGAGAATCTCATTATTCTAATGTAAAAGAGTAAATAACACTGAAAAGACTGAAGAGAGTAACATGTATTCCATAGATTTCAAAAACAGCAATAACATCTACTATTTGGTTATACTGAAAAACTGAGAATCTCATTATGGCATCTTTAAAGAGTAAATAACACTGAGAAGACTGAAGAGAATAACATGTATTCCATACATTTCAAAAACAGCAATAACATCTACTATTTGGATATTATCTACTGGCGGTCGCCAGTAGATAATTATAGTTAGGACCGAGTTCCTATAGGAAATCTGAAAATTCTATTTTGAATAACTTTGGCGCCGGTTGATGAATCCTCGCGAAAGTTTCAAAACTAATGGGGCGCTCCGCTCAGCTCCTACCCTGAAAGTCTCGGGATGATTTGTCAAGCGGGGGCTGAGAAAAAAGGGGGGTCCCAAAACACGTTTTCCCCATGCATTTTCCCATAGGACCTTTAGTCGAAGGTACAGCCCGAACGGCTGAACAGAATTACTTGAAATTTGGCAAGGAGGTAGTCCTCAGGTCAGGGATGTGCCTTTTGCATAAATGGAGTCAATCTGTTCAGTAGTTCCTGAGAAAATTGCAGTTAAAAGTACATAAATATCTATAGGCGTGCACGGTGCCGTGCGCGAGCGTAATTCTGATTGGTGGTTAGATGTCAGTCAACATTCGAATCGGTCGAAATCAGGAAGTGTCGGACGCCATTTTGTGTGTGGCAGTGAAAAAGAAACGTTTAGAATGTGAAAAGGGGGCAGGGTAGAGAGTTCCTGACCCCCTAGCCTTTGTCAGGGGGTCCCTGAAGAACCCCGAAGGGTGAAAAAAACATTTAATTTTTTTTCAAAAAATCGCGGCGTGCGCGCACGGTGCACGCACATCTAGCCGCCATTTTGAGTTTTAGAGGCAGAAGAGAGTTAAAAACACAAGTGGAGAATGTGAAAAGGGGGCAGGGTAGAGAGTTCCTGACCCCCTAGGCCTTCTCAGGGGCACCATGAAAGACCCCTTAGGTCCCAAGTAAGTACCGATGCAGAGTCTAAAGTTCAAGAGGAAGACTCTGTTGCCTTCATCTGTGAAATGTACACCGTCTCCTCTATAAATGCCTTGCATGTTGTAACGCAAGTTGTTGTGGTATATAGAACCCATACCATAGTCTCTGAGGAAAGCAGAAACAGACTTATTGACGTGCTTTCTTGCTTTCTCAATCTGCGGACAATATTGGTTGGACCAGTTCCACTTTTGCCTTTGGCATATATTAGAATATACAAAGGTAGTTTGTGGAAAAAGTGACATCAATTGCACAAAGGTGTCCTTAACAAGCATTTCCAGACCTATCCCAGTTAAAGTGCCTAGGTCATTTCCACCACAGTGCACAATTATAAGGTCAGGCTGTGGGAGATGTACAAAGGATTTCACCAAAGGCATTAATTGGTGCCACTTTAACCCTCTTTGACCAATCCATTTAATGTCTACATTTGGCAAAGCAAGGTCTTTCACAATACCTCTTTTTTCTGCATACTTTTCACTCCAGAAAACATAGCTATGACCTACAATCCACACTGTGAACATCTTTCAAGGAGATCTGGATGCACTCAGAAGGTGTCTTTCAGTAGAATGGCAATATGAAAAGAAAGATAGTTGTAAAATGGAGGCTTACATACTTTTTTTTAATAAAATGAACTCATTGACTGTTTCACACCATTCTACACTAAACACTAGGCTGTATGTTTACATTTTTACTAGCATGTTTTGTATTGGTTCAGAAAAATGTGTTTCCACGGAACATTACTTTGAATTTGCTGTTAGGTTTGAAAAGTCAAGCACTCTTGCTCTTTGGATTAGAAACGTTGTGTGCTGAACTTCTGACCTCTCTGCTCACACCAGTGTTCCATGACCTGTTGCTATGCTAGCAGGCAGAAGTCATGTTGGGGGTAGGGATCATTTGGAAAGGGTTGAAATTTGCAAGCAATAGAAATGTGTGTTTCCATTTGAAAAAATGTGGGAAGCACTGTGATTTGAAGTTAACATGTATATGTGTGAAAAAAGAGAGGGAAAGTTTGCCATTTACTGGTTCTGGTGAGAGGTGTACACCTCAGAGATTCTGGCTCTGATAATCTGCTGTGTGAGTGCCACATTTCTTTCTCAACTAACTACTTTTAAAGGTGAGTTATGAATTTGAGAGGGGATGTATGTGGTGCATTTTGATATAAATAATAGAAATGTGATTCTTCTTTTAAAGTTGTATTTTATGTTTTGGAAGATATTTAACTGCCTTGAACTTGTAAGATATTATGGAGTATGTCTTCACCATAAGTTAAGGTGTACTGGTATCACTCAGGAATACTGTTTTGTGCCTAGAATCACATCATGAGTCTGTGTGCACAAAGGAATTGTTGTCAGAGATTTAATTTGTGTTGGTCTGGTTCTGTAAGACTTGCATTCGTAGGGAAGGGGCAGCATGTTTTCTTGAACTGTGATGGCTAGCCTTCAGCACAAATCAATATCTCACAAATGAGAGGCAAATGCTAACACATATGAAATCAACATGGTAGATTTTCCTTCCACTCCTGCAATGGGTGAGGTAGTTCCTACATGTTCAAAACTCCAATTAAAACTTACCACACGTACTCTTACACACATCTGTGCAGTCTTCATGCAGTTGTGCAAGCGTCCATGCAGATCTCTCTTGCACCTGACAATACACAGTCTCCAGAAGCACGCTCTTAGCACGCAGCCAGCTGCTTCTCCTGCACTCTAATGCTTACTATTCAGCACTGTGTGGTATTTCAGATAGCAGTGGGTAACGTTAACACATTCAACATCACCAAGGCTCATTTCCTTTGCTGCAGTCTAATCACTCACTCAGGTTCCACATGCTCACCTGACAATACAGTCTCAAGAAGCACACTCTTAGCACACAGCCAGCTGCTTCTCCTGCACTCTCATGCTTACTATTCAGCACTGTGTGGTATTTCAGATAGCAGTGAGTAACGCTAACACATTCAACATCACCAAGGCTCATTTCCTTTGCTGTAGTCTAATCACTCACCCAGGTTACACATGCTCATAGTCTCAAGTAGCTGTTAGGACATGTGCTCTTTTCTGCTTCTCTAAACTATAAGGAAAATGTGTCAGGCTGTTACAGTAATTATCACTTGCAAAACCACAGTAGTAAATGTGCTTTCAAAATTGCCAATCAAACATCGTTTTCTGCCTAGAATCACACCATGAGTCTGTGTGCACAAAGGAATTGTTGTCAGAGATTTATTTCGTGTTGGTCTGGTTCTGTAAGACTTGCATTCGTAGGAAAGGGGCAGCTTGTTTTCTTGAACTGTGATGGCTAGCATTCAGCACAAATCAATATCTCACAAATGAGAGTCAAATGCTAACACATTTGAAATCAACATGGTAGATTTTCCATCCACTCCTGCAATGGGTGAGGTAGTTCCTACATGTTCAAAAATCCAATTAAAACTTACCACACATGTACTCTTACATACATCTGTGCAGTCTTCATGCTGTTGTGCAAGCGTCCATGCAGATCTCTCTTGCACCTGACAATACAGTCTCCAGAAGCACACTCTTAGCACACAGCCAGCTGCTTCTCCTACACTCTCATGCTTACTATTCAGCACTGTGTGGTATTTCAGATAGCAGTGGGTAACGTTAACACATTCAACATCACCAAGGCTCATTTCCTTTGCTGTAGTCTAATTACTCACTCAGGTTCCACATGCTCACCTGACAATACACAGTCTCCAGAAGCATACTCTTAGCACACAGCCAGCTGCTTCTCCTGCACTCTCATGCTTACTATTCAGCACTGTGTGGTATTTCAGATAGCAGTGAGTAACGTTAACACATTCAACATCACCAAGGCTCATTTCCTTTGCTGTGGTCTAATCACTCACCCAGGTTACACATGCTCATAGTCTCAAGTAGCTGTTAGGACATGTGCTCTTTTCTGCTTCTCTAAACTATAAGGAAAATGTGTCAGGCTGTTACAGTAATTATCACTTGCAAAACCACAGTAGTAAATGTGCTTTCAAATTGCCAATCAAATATCGTTTTCTGCCTAGAATCACACCATGAGTCTGTGTACACAAAGGAATTGTTGTCAGAGATTTAATTTGTGTTGGTCTGGTTCTGTAAGACTTGCATTCGTAGGAAAGGGGCAGCTTGTTTTCTTGAACTGTGATGGCTAGCATTCAGCACAAATCAATATCTCACAAATGAGAGGCAAATGCTAACACATTTGAAATCAACATGGTAGATTTTCCTTCCACTCCTGCAATGGGTGAGGTTGTTCCTACATGTTCAAGAGTCCAATTAACCCTTACCACACATGTACTGTTACATACATCTCTGCAGTCTTCATGCAGTTGTGCAAGCGTCCATGCAGATCTCTCTTGCACCTGACAATACACAGTCTCCAGAAGCACACTCTTAGCACACAGCCAGCTGCTTCTCCTGCACTCCCATGCTTACTATTCAGCACTGTGTGGTATTTCAGATAGCAGTGAGTAACGTTAACACATTCAACATCACCAAGGCTCATTTCATTTGCTGTAGTCTAATCACTCACCCAGGTTACACATGCTCATAGTCTCAAGTAGCTGTTAGGACATGTGCTCTTTTCTGCTTCTCTAAACTATAAGGAAAATGTGTCAGGCTGTTACAGTAATTATCACTTGCAAAACCACAGTAGTAAATGTGCTTTCAAATTGCCAATCAAATATCATTTTCTGCCTAGAATCACACCATGAGTCTGTGTACACAAAGGAATTGTTGTCAGAGATTTAATTTGTGTTGGTCTGGTTCTGTAAGACTTGCATTCGTAGGAAAGGGGCAGCTTGTTTTCTTGAACTGTGATGGCTAGCATTCAGCACAAATCAATATCTCACAAATGAGAGGCAAATGCTAACACATTTGAAATCAACAGGGTAGATTGTCCTTCCACTCCTGCAATGGGTGAGGTAGTTCCTACATGTTCAAAACTCCAATTAACCTTTACCACACATGTACTCTTACATACATCTCTGCAGTCTTCATGCAGTTGTGCAAGCGTCCATGCAGATCTCTCTTGCACCTGACAATACACAGTCTCCAGAAGCACACTCTTAGCACACAGCCAGCTGCTTCTCCTGCACTCCCATGCTTACTATTCAGCACTGTGTGGTATTTCAGATAGCAGTGAGTAACGCTAACACATTCAACATCACCAAGGCTCATTTCCTTTGCTGTAGTCTAATCACTCACCCAGGTTACACATGCTCATGGTCTCAAGTAGATGTTAGGACATGTGCTCTTTTCTGCTTCACTGAACTATAAGGAAAATGTGTCAGGCTGTTACAGTAATTATCACTTGCAAAACCACAGTAGTAAATGTGCTTTCAAATTGCCAATCAAATATCATTTTCTGCCTATAATCACACCATGAGTCTGTGTGCACAAAGGAATTGTTGTCAGAGATATAATTCGTGTTGGTCTGGTTCTGTAAGACTTGCATTCGTAGGAAAGGGGCAGCTTGTTTTCTTGAACTGTGATGGTTAGCATTCAGCACAAATCAATATCTCACAAATGAGAGGCAAATGCTAACAAATTTGAAATCAACATGGTAGATTTTCCTTCCACTCCTGCAATTGGTGAGGTAGTTCCTACATGTTCAAAACTCCAATTAACCCTTACCACACATGTACTCTTACATACATCTCTGCAGTCTTCATGCAGTTGTGCAAGCGTCCATGCAGATCTCTCTTGCACCTGACAATACACAGTCTCCAGAAGCACACTCTTAGCACACAGCCAGCTGCTTCTCATGCACTCTCATGCTTACTATTCAGCACTGTGTGGGATTTCAGATAGCAGTGAGTAACGCTAACACATTCAACATCACCAAGGCTCATTTCCTTTGCTGTAGTCTAATCACTCACCCAGGTTACACATGCTCACGGTCTCAAGTAGCTGTTAGGACATGTGCTCTTTTCTGCTTCTCTAAACTATAAGGAAAATGTGTCAGGCTGTCACAGTAATTATCACTTGCAAAACCACAGTAGTAAATGTGCTTTCAAATTGCCATTCAAATATCGTTTTCTGCCTAGAATCACACCATGAGTCTGTGTGCACACAGGAATTGTTGTCAGAGATTTAATTCGTGTTACTCTGGTTCGGTAAGACTTGCATTCGTAGTAAAGGGGCAGCTTGTTTTCTTGAACTGTGATGGTTAGCATTCAGCACAAATCAATATCTCACAAATGAGAGGCAAATGCTAATTATTTGAAAGCAACATGGTAGATTTTCCATCCACTCCTGCAACGGGTGAGGTAGTTCCTACATGTTCAAAACTCCAATTAACCCTTACCACGCATGTACTGTTACATACATCTCTGCAGTCTTCATGCAGTTGTGCAAGCGTCCATGCAGATCTCTCTTGCACCTGACAATACACAGTCTCCAGAAGCACACTCTTAGCACACAGCCAGCTGCTTCTCCTGCACTCTCATGCTTTCTATTCAGCACTGTGTGGTATTTCAGATAGCAGTGAGTAACGCTAACACATTCAACATCACCAAGGCTCATTTCCTTTGCTGTAGTCTAATCACTCACCCAGGTTACACATGCTCATGGTCTCAAGTAGCTGTTAGGACATGTGCTCTTTTCTGCCTCTCTAAACTATAAGGAAAATGTGTCAGGCTGTTACAGTAATTATCACTTGCTCTACCACAGTAGTAAATGTGCTTTGAAATTGCCAATCAAATATCGTTTTCTGCCTAGAATCACACCATGAGTCTGTGTGCACACAGGAATTGTTGTCAGAGATTTAATTTGTGTTGCTCTTGTTCTGTAAGACTTGCACTCGTAGGAAAGGGGCAGCTTGTTTTCTTGAACTGTGATGGTTAGCATTCAGCAGAAATCACTATCTCACAGATGCGAGGCAAATGCTAACACATTTGAAAACAACAGGGTAGATTTTTCTTCCACTCCTGCAATGGGTGAGGTAGTTCCTACATGTTCAAAAGCCCAATTAACCCTTACCACATGTACTTTCACATACATGTATGCAGTCTTCATGCAGTTGTGCAAGTGTCCATGCAGATCTCTCTTGCACCTGACAATGCACATTCTCTAGAAACACACTTTTAGCACACAGCCAGGTGCTTCTCCTGCACTCCCATGCTTACTATTCAGCACTGTGTGGTATTTCAGATAGCAGTGTGTAACGGTAACACATTCAACATCACCAAGGCTCATTTCCTTTGCTCTAGTCTAATCACTCACCCAGGTTACACATGCTCAGGGTCTCAAGTAGCTGTTAGGACATGTGCTCTTTTCTGCTTCTGTAAACTATAAGGAAAATGTGTCAGGCTGTTACAGTAATTATCACCTGCAAAACCACAGTAGTAAATGTGCTTTGAAATTGCCAATCAAATATCGTTTTCTGCCTAGAATCACACCATGAGTCTGTCTGCACACAGGAATTGTTGTCAGAGATGTAATTTGTGTTGCTCTTGTTCTGTAAGACTTGCACTCGTAGGAAAGGGGCAGCTCATATGATAGGATTTGAAAAGCTCAAAAAAAATATAGTAATATATTTAAATTACATAAAGGTATTTTTTTTTAGTTTCTTTTAGGTATTGGTGAACAACACTGAAATAAATTAAACATGCCTATAAAATCAAGAAAGAGAAAAGAACAGCAAAAACACCTATATTTGAAGACAACTGGATAACACAAATTAGTTGAAGAACCTCATGTTGGAAAAAAGAAAAAGTCTTCTGGTAAGCAGACTAAGGATTTTTTTAAAAATATCTTCAAACATAGAAACAATGTAAAAAATATATCTACTGCAAATAGTGTTTCAAGTAGAAAACAACAACACAATAGACAGTAAATACTAAATGCTAATGTACAATCAGAAGCAAGAAAGAATGACTTAAAAAGAAAAACAGAATTTCAAAACATTCGTAGAAAAATGTTTCAGAGAAGAGTGATGTTCAATTTGCTAAAAGATGTGAAAAAATATAGGAAGAAAGCAAAATTGTATAAGAAAAAGAAACATATTGAATCAATTGTTGCAAAGGCTTTGGAATTAAAAAGAAAACTATTAATTTTAATTTTGAACAGGGTCCGTACATTAGATAAAATAGTCAATGTAACGAAGTCAAAAAGCAAAAGGAAAAGAGTAGTGAAAAAAAATAACTTTTGTAAAGTGTTCTTAGGAGAATGGAAGCATAGTTCACGTACTGAACCATTTTTTAGTTAAGAGAGTTATCTTCAAAGTAATAGTTTTTTGCATGCAGTTGACACCAGTGGTCGAGCTTATGAAGTTAAGGATGGTTGTGTAATGGAAAAGGAGAAAATGGTTCCAAGAAATGAGGAAGAAGTGTTAGCTGATGAGGTTATGGCGAAACGTCCTAAAGCCCCAGTGTACACTTGGAATTGTAGTAGTATTTGTACTGTACGACAAGAATCTATTGATAAATTACGTGACTTTCTAAGAGAATATAGTAAAATAAAGTGTTAAACAGAAGATTAAGGTGCTTCAAAGACTAGATCCATGCAGAGTGAGAAAGAATACTGGTTTGCAAGGACATTCTCTGGCTTGTCTTTCTAGGAAAGTTTGTCAAAGTGTTTTTCACCATTTTAGGATGCTGGCAGTTCATCATACTGAAATGAGAAAGTTTGTGAGAAGATTGTATTTTGCTAAACGTCCAGCACTAAAGTTACATGAGTTAAATAGTGCTCTGTTCCGTGGATCTGTATCAGATGTGAAGAAGGTTTGTGAGGATATTGAGTTTTGTTACTTTGGTCCAGAGCAAGAAAGTGCAGGAAATGACACAGTTATTGAAGAAAACGTGTAAGAGAATGTAGAACCCACTGTTAGTAAAACATTTGAAGATCAAATGACAAAATTTACTATCATCTCAAATGAAAGACCAAATATTACTTTTATTTGTTGCCGGAGAAGCCATTATAAAACTTAAACAAGGAATGTTGATCTCTATAAAAAAAGTGAAAAAGAAAATAATTATGAGTGGAAGGATTTTGCTACATATTTGTTTCTGGAAAATTGTTTTGATTTGGGTGAAGATCAGCGTATTTGTAAATACTGTTATAACAAGTTAGAAGAAAATAAAATGCCAGCTAGAGCTGTACATAATAATTTAGAATTGGTTGATATTCCTGCAGAACTTAGTGATTTAAATACGTATGAGTGTATACTGATTCAATGTGTCCATCCATTTCAGACTATAGTTCGTATGGAGCCAAAAACAGGTAAATTACCTCCTTCAGATTAACAAAGAGGTTTAAAAGGAAGAGTTGTCTATTTGCCATTAGATTTGAAAAAAAATATTGAAACAATTGATGCAGATAGTTTGGAAACTGAACCATTAGTTATTCTGGTTAATGGTGTACCTACAAAGAATAAGAAAATTTGGCAGGAGCTAGTAGATGTACGAAAAGTACAAAGAGCAAATTTATATTTGAAAAGAAATAATAAGTACTATGAATCAATTTATATGGATGAAGATGAAGAAGTTTTACTAGCAGACACAGGAATACCAACTAGGCAAATTGAAAAAGTGGATAAGTCAAAAGAAGAAGAAATTTATGAACATTTCAGCATACATCCTCTTCATTCTAAAGAAGTTATGGGAAACACTATTGATCTGTTTCAGATGAAAAAAGCAAAAGGAACTCCTGTGAGTGTATGGGAGGAGAGCTTGGAAGCTCGTTGTTCTCCTCAGCTGTTTCCTACAGGAAAAGGTGGACGATATGATGAACGTCCAGTACTGATTCCTGCTTCTGAGTATCGGACTACAAGATTATATGCAGAAGATCCAAGATTTCGTCAAAGTATTCCTTATTTGTTCCATCTTTTATTTGAAAGTGACTTTTCTGCACTATCTTATGCAGTAAATCACATTTTAAAAACTGGAGTACATCTACATAATGTGTCTGCAAAGGATTTTATGAACAAAGTGCAACAGCGAGATGATCATTTGGAATCTCAATTGATTAATCTGATGGCTTGTCAGCGTGGAACTAATGAATATTGGTATTGACGCCATGGAGAATTGAAATGTATGTTACGGAATTTAGGAACTCCTACATGGTTCCTTCCCCTTAGCTGTGCTGAGTACGCTTGGGATGATTTACTGGATTTTCTTCGAGAGGCAAATTCAAATATTGAAAACATCCAATACAAGACAGCAGGAGAATTGTGCTCATTGGATCCGGTTCATGTTTGCAGATATTTCAATCATAGATTTGAGGCTATGATGTCCTTCATCTGCAATAAAAAAATTCCACCTCTTGGAGAAGTTGTGGATTTCTTTTAGAGAAAAGAGTACCAAGCAAGAGGTGCTCCTCATATTCATATGCTGTTGTGGATCAAGGATGCCCCAAAATTTGGAACAGATTCTGATGATGCAGTTTTATCTTTCATTGAAGAATATGCAACATGTGCTATACCTAAAAGCACAGAATAAAAAAACTTAAAAGAGCAAGTTTTACGTTTCCAAAGTATTCGGTGTGGAAAATTCTGTCGACGAAAGTACAAGAGTAAAGATAAATTCTACACAAAATGTCGATTTAGATTTCCACGACCTGTTCTTTCAAAAGGAAGAGTAAACAGTTTTATGTCAGCTGTGCGACATACCATTACAAGAAAATCTCAGAAAAATACCTACAACCTAAGAAGAAAAGAAGAGTCAAAATATATAAATGACTACAACCCAGTCATTTTATCCATACGGAATGCTAACATGGATATTCAGTATGTAGCTGACAATTCTATTGCTGTTGCTCGGTATGTCACATCTTACATCACTAAATCTGAGAAAACGGAAATGAAAGAAATGTAGGAAGAGATTTCTCACGAGAAGAATGTCAGTAAAAAGCTATACAGTTTCAGTTTAAAGATGTTATCGCATCGAGAAATTGGCTCAAACGAATGCTCAGATAGGTTATCATCTGCAAGTCTGTACTCCAAATCCGGAAGAATAATTTGGGTAAGTTTAGGCCTTGCAGGAATGCGAAATCGGGTACTGAAATTTATTCGAGAAATTGAATATTTAGCAGAGAAAGAACCAGAAAGTACAGACATTTTGAAAACAAATATGTTGGACACATATTACCCAAACAGAAGTCATCACCTTGAGAACATGTGTCTCTATGAAGTGCTGCAGAACTACATTTATTAACGGAATGCCACAGAAGACATCAACAATGGAAAATATAAAGTCATTGGTGAGGAAGGATGTTTGGTGAAACAAACAAAAGGAAGTTTGATTAACCACAGGACGCTGAGTTGCGACACTACTGACAAAAAGGAATTTTACTACTTAGCACTTTTACAGCTGTTTAAACCATGGCGTTCAGAGGATGAATTACTTGGAGATTTTCAGAGCTATGAAGATTCCTTTAATGCATGCAAAGATAACATAGAATGCAGTACTTTCTCAAATTATGTACAAGTGTTAAATGAAGAAATTGAACAAGAAGCTACAATTGCAGCTGAAGTAGCTAGAGACAGTTCTCAAGACAGTAAAAGTCAAGATCCCCTAGGACAACCAATCGTAGAAAATGAAGCTGCAATAACCATGACTGACGTGGAAACAGCTATGAATCAAGCTCAGGAAGATTTATGATGAACAACAACAAATTTATGAAGAAGTCACAAAACAAATTGATCATGGATTACTACATGAAAATAAAGAGTGCTCATGCACAGCATTTGAACCAATCAGAATGTATGTGAGTGGACAAGCTGGAACTGGAAAAAGTTTCTTGATTAAAGTAATTAGAAGCTACCTACAGAAAAAAACTGATTCAACTTTGTCTTGTGTTGTTACTGCTCCAACTGGGTTAGGAGCATATAACATAGGAATTACCTTACATTGTTTGCTAATGTTACCAGTAGAGCATGAGAACAAAATAGAATACCACAAGCTAACAGGAGAAGCATGTTTTGAAGTTTCAAGACTGTTGAAGAAAATGAAAGTTCTCATTATTGATGAGGTAAGCATGGTATCACACTTAATGCTTGCCTTTGTGCATTTAAGAATGCAGCAAATTCTAAAGACAGACTATGACGTGTTATTTGGAGGAAAACATGTTATAGTTTTTGGGGATCTACTGCAGCTCACTCCAGTTAAAGGACAACCAGTATTTAATACTGTTACACATGAAGACACGAAAAAGTCATTAGGAAGTATAGGTAATGTGAATATTTGGTCATACTTTGAGTACAAAGAACTCATTACCAATATGCGGCAAGCAAATGATGATGATTATGCAAGTATTCTCAAAGATATCAGAATTGGACTACTCACAGAACATGGCAGAAAAGCTTTACAGAGTCGATTGCTATGTAATTTGTTTCCAACAGAACAAATAGTTCCAGAGAAAATATACAAGAAAATTGCAGAAAAAATACTGAAATCTGCTTAATACCAACACTACATGAATGCTCTATATTCAATTAAGAACTTTTGAAATTGGAAAATGAAAAGATTATGAAAATGGAAGCAGTGGACAAAATACAGCATGAAGGAATAATTATTACATTGACAGGCAAATTGAAAACTAAATTGGATTCTCTAGAGAAAAACATATCGAAAACAGCTGGTTTAGAAAATAATCTTTTTATATGTATGAACTGTCGAGTAATTTTAAGACGTAATTTGAATGTAGAAAAAGGTTTAGTGAATGGAGCTATGGGTAAAGTTGTGGGTTTTGTTAATTACCAGAAAAAAGATGGAATTGAATTTTTAAAAATAAAATTTGATCAGATTGAAGAGGTTAAAGACATTAATCGTTGTTCAGTTCGTTTTTTGCTTGTGAAAGACTTATATGTACGTAGGAAGCAGTTTCCGTTTTCTCTAGCATATGCTGTAACTATTGACAAATCTCAAGGATTAACTGTAGATAGTGCTTTTGTAAACATTGGATCTAGTGTGTTTAAAGAAGGTATGGCATATGTTGCTTTGTCACGAGTGAAAACATTATCTGGTTTATTCATGATAGACTTTGATGACTCAAAAGTGAGTGCTGATGCAAATTGTGTAAAGGAGTATAATAGATTAAGAAGAAGCTATGCTCCTCATTTAGGTCAGTATCCTGTGTTTGAAAAACGTGTTGTTTGTAGGAAAAGGAGAATTGAGAATATCTGTAATGAGGATGTACAGAAGAGAAATCAAAAGGAGAGTGATGTGATTGCAAGCACAAAGAAAAAGGACAATGGGAGCTTGGGGGGGCGGACGAGCACAGCGAGGTCCGCTCCTCGGGAAGATTGGGAGGGGGGAGGAGGGGGTGTGGCAGAAGCGGCCATTTTGTAAGTTTTGGGCTACATTTGGGAATTGCCCAAATGTAGCCCAATTTTCGTAAAAAGTAGCCCAAGGGCTATATATGACAGTTATGCGCTTTCCCAGCCACCATTTTAGGTTTGGTGACCTGGTGGCTGGGAGCACTAGTAGCAGGTTAAAAAAAAGTTCAGGTTTGGTGTAGAGTAGTTGCGATCGTCATTGTCATGGCTGGCGGCGACTATCGGGTGTTGGAGGCGATTCGCCTGCTGAGTGAGGCGGGGAGGATGGATCTCCTGATCCCGGAGGCGCCGTTAGCGGTATCGGCGCGCCCCGCATCTGCGGGAGTGGCGGCCGCCGTCGCGGCATGTTCGCCCCCCGGATGGATGGTGAGTGGCAGGGGCGGCGCGTATGTGAGGAACGCCGCCCCGGGGATCGCGGGTCTGGGCCCGACTGGGGCGTGGCTGGTGCGGGGGCGGGGTCGAGCGCCCCGGCGGGGGAGCGCGTCTGGGGCTCTCCCGTCGCGGGCGAAGTCATGTGAAGGCCGCTCCCGGACACGGGGAGCGGCCGTAGCGAGAGCAGCGGAGAGGGCGCGGGGACATTCGTGGCAGGGCCGCTCTTCTGGCAGGGGAGTGGCCCTGAAGGCGCCGGGTCGGTGGGAGGGGGCGGAGCGTGGGGGGATCACAGGGAGCGAGGCGGCGGAGAGACCGAGTCTGTTGACAATATCCCGGGGCAGCGCAGAGCAGAGGAGCGCTGCCCCGTTCGTGGTGGAGCAGGGGGAGGGTGCGGGGGGGCGGGGCGGCAGAGAGGAGGCAGATGGCGGTGGCATCATTGGGCGGCGCAGGGCGGAGGAGCACGGCCCCGTCCCTGGCAAGGCTGGGAGAGGTTGGGGGGGGGCAGAGGACAGGCGCGACGGGCCGGGGCGGACGGCGCAGTGGGGGAGGGCACGCGGCTGGGCTCCCAGGTGGGGCGTGCGGTAGACGGGGACCACCGGGGGGGGACGGCCCTGGCCCCAGAGGGGGTTTGCGTCAGTATGGCAAAGAGGCTGGCAGAGAGGCTTGCCCAGGTGTGGGGGGGGCGAGTGGGGGAGCACACGGCGCGGGGGGGGTTCGACCGGGAGGGTGGGGGCACGGGGTTGACGGCATACGTCGGGGGGAGGGTGGGGGAGCAGGCGGACGACAGGGGGTGGGGTGTGCAGCAGGGGGGACTCCCCGGTGCTGTTCGAATTGGAGGGAAGCGAGCGGGATTGGGAAGGCCTGGACATTTTGGAGTCCTGGGCTGAGGGGTTAGGGGGGGCGTCCGGGGCGGGGGAGGAAGGCGACGGGGTGGGGGGAGTTCGGGGTGGGGTGGGGCGGAGGGAGGTGGGGCGACGGAGGGGCGGGGGTTCGGGGGTTGGACGGGGGACGCGGAGGAAGCTGGGCCGAGCGGGCAAGGGGTGGGGGGGTCGGGGCGTTTGAGGGGAGCGACGGGGAGGACGGGGACGGTGAGGGGGGGAGGCGGTGGATCTGAGCGCGGTGGGGAAGGCGTGGGTAGCGGGTACGTGGGGGGCCGGTAAGCGGGGATGGGATGGTAGGCGGAAAGGAGGTAGGCCCGGCACACCCGACCATTCCTTTTCTTTTCAGGCGGGAGACCGACAGCTGGACCGTCGCGGGGAGAAGGGAGGGTGGAGCCTTGGGCGGCGTATCCTGTACCAGCAGGGGATCCCGGCGCGGCTTGCATAAGTAGGCCCGGTACGGGCTCGCCAGCCCCAACACCCACGGGGTCACAGCGCCCCGGGGGACAGCGGCAGAGGAGCAACGCAGCGGAGGATGTTGGTTTACTGAACAGGCAGTTGGCGCCACCAGCGGGGAGTGCTGGGGGTGTAGGGCAGGAGGAATTAGATTACGAGGAAGATAGCATGGAAGAGGGGGAGTTGCGTGATGTGGAAGACAGGGCGGGGGGTCCGAGTAATGCTGTGACTAGTTTTTTGCAGGTGTCACGACGGCAGGCGCGGCCCACGGGTCGGACATCGAGGTGGGAGACCGATTCGGCCCTCAGGACAGGACGCCAGGAGCAGCGGCGAACAGAGACACTGGCGCCAGGTAATAAACATTTGCTCGGGCGCCCAGTGATGGTCTCCAGAGGAGTGGGGGGCCTGTTTAGGAGGGGGGGTTTGGGGGGAGGTTGAGCAGGGGAGCGTACGTGGTGGATGTGTCTGTGGGCACGGACGGTGCAGGTAAGGGGGACGAAGGGAAGAGCGACACGGGGGTGACGGTCAAGAAGAGGACAGGCGACGCTAAGGCGGGGGAAGGGGAGACGAAGTTGGAAAGTAAGGAGCTGAAGATCAAACGGTTGCCGTATATGGGGGTCACAAAGCCCTTGAGGGCGCATCTGATGGTGACGACTAAAGAGAGGATCTGGAAAGGGGAATACGTGGAGATGCTCAAACTTCTGCACAGGGAGGTCAGGGCTAAGGAGGGCTCGAAGGAAGAGGAGTTTGAGTTGGCAAAGGGGCCTAAGGTGCCGTTGACGATAGAAAATTGGACGGCGGCTTTTCTCATTTACGCTAGTGTGTATTGTGAGAAATTTCCAGAGAGGTCGGTGGCCATGTTTAAATATATGGATGTCATTCGGAAGGCACAAATTACAGGGGGTGGATATGCATGGGCGCAGTACGACGAGGAGTTCAGGGCGCGCATGGCTTGGGATACGGAGGCAAAGTGGGGAGAGCTGGACACGGATCTGTGGCAGCACACGATGGGGCTCGCGGGGTCGGGGAAGACCATTTTTACGGCCAGCGGGCTACCGCTCGTGTATCAGCCCTTTCGAGGGGGTCCCACCCGAGGGGGGGTGGGAGGAGCAGGCAGAGGTACGACAGGAGAGAAAGGTGCGTGCTGAGACTATAATAAAGGAATGTGCACGCGGGAATATTGCCGTTTTCGGCACGAATGCTCAGGCTGCGGAAAGCGGCATGCGTTGGTCAAGTGCTGGGGGGCCCAGGGACAGTTGCCAGGGGGTCAGCAGTGGCAGTCAGGCGCCTTCAAGGCTGGGGGACAGCAGCAGTCGCAACAGACGGGAGGAGGGAGGGGGGGGGCTAAGGGGCCTGGGCCAAAGGGCTCATACTCCGGTTAAGGTAGAGGTTTTGTTGGGGGCTCTGGGGGGGTATCCGGACAGGACAGCGGCAGAGCGGCTACGGTTGGGATTTCTGGACGGGTTCAGGCTGGGATATGAGGGTCCAAGGGTACGTAGATGGGCAGACAACTTGAGATCGGCATGGGAGCACCCACAGGTGGTACAAGCGAAACAGGATAAGGAGGTACAGGAGGGCCGCATGGCGGGACCCTTTCAGGATTGGCCCCTGCATAATTTGATTGTGTCACCCATTGGAGTGGTGCCCAAAAAAGAGCAGGGTCAGTTTCGCCTGATACAGCATCTGTCATGGCCGGAAGGTGGGTCGGTCAATGACTTTATTGAGGAAAGTGCGGCCACTGTATCTTACTCCTCTGTTGACGTGGCTATGTCACTGGTGGTGACCGCGGGCGCAACAGCGCAGATGGCAAAATGCGACATAAAGTCAGCTTTCCGGCAGCTGCAGGTTCACTCAGATGACTGGGATCTGTTGGGCATACAATTCGGCGGCCACTGGTACGTGGACAAAGCATTGCCGATGGGCTGCTCCATGTCTTGCGCACTTTTTGAATGTTTCAGCACGTTCCTACAATGGTTGTTTACGGAACGGACGGGTCACCAAGGCGTGACGCATTACTTGAATGGCTTCTTTTTTGTCGGCACCTCGGGCTCCGCGGACTGCCAGAAGGCTCTGGACAGTTTCCAAGAGATCACGAGGGACATGGGCGTGCCGCTGGCCCCAGAGAAAACACAAGGGCCTAGCACGGCACTGGCTTTCCTAGGCATTGAACTGGATTCCGTTTTGATGGAAGCGCGCCTTCCGGCGGATAAGAAACAAAACATGTTGGAGCTGCTGGCAAGTGTGTTGGCACGACAAAAAGTGACGGTTAGGGACATCCAAGTGTTGCTGGGACATCTCAATTTCGCCTGTAGGGTGGTCAGAGTAGGGCGGACGTTCTGTAGGCGACTGGGGAGAGCATTGGAGGGGCAGAGGCCCCCGCACCACCATGTGCGGCTGTCAGCCGGGGTGAGGGAAGACTTGAGGATGTGGCAGTTTTTCCTGCAGCAGTTTAACGGGGTGCCGTTGATGAAAGATGTGGACATGGTGTGGGACGTGCAGAGTTTCTCAGATGCTGCAGGGAGCAAGGGTTTTGGGCTGTACTGGCAGGGGAGGTGGTGCGCAGAACCCGGGCCCTCAGAATGGTTGGCGGGCGGCAGGAGTATTGCCTTCTTGGAATTCTTTCCCTTGGTAGTGGCGGTCACATTGTGGGGAGCTTTGTTGGCCCAGAAGAGGGTCACGTTCAGGATTGACAACATGGCTGTGGTGCAGGTGGTCAACAGGCAGTCGGCAAGGGACGAGCAGTTGCTCAAGTTGTTGAGGGTTTTTGTGCTGGGGTGCTTGAGACATGATATGGCGTTTCGCGCGGTGCATGTGCCAGGTGTGGACAATGACATTGCAGATGCTTTGTCTCGTTCGCAGTGGGGGAGATTCCGTGGGCTCGCCAAGGACGCGGACGTGAATCCGGACAGAATGCCGAACCAACTATGGGAAGTAGGCAACACAGGATGCTACAATTGGTTTTAGGCTCACTAGCACAGTCTACACGGTTGGCATACCGGGCGGCATGGGAGGAGTTTGTCCGTTCGGGGGCGAGGTGGCGGGCTTCTGGGGCGGCCAGACAGGAGGATGTGGTGCAGTTCATATTGGACTTGGTGGAAAGAGGCCTGACGAAGGTGACAATTGGGGGCAAGTTAGCGGGGATCGCTTTTGTCGGGAAGCTGTTGTGGGGCTACGCCCCCTCCGCAGGGGAACTGGGGGCGCGGATTCTGGAAGGGTGGGCACGGGAATGTGGGAGCACGGCTTGGGTGAGGAAACCACTGTCCTGGGAGCTCTTGGAGGGGGTGATGGGGGTTCTGCCCGGGGTTTGTCTGGACGACGGGGAGGCCATACTTTTTTCCACACTCATGTCTTGGATGTTTTTCGGGGCCTTTCGGGTGTCGGAATTGTTGGGATCCAAAGGGAATCGGGGTCTGGCCTGGGGCGAGGTCTCTTTCGGGGCGGAGGTGGTTAGTATTTGGCTCAGAAAGGCTAAAACGGACCAAAAGAGCCGGGAGAAGTGGGTTGCTTTGAAGAAGGGGAGCTCGCCGTCTGTTTGTCCGTTTCGGTGGGGTTTGCGTTGGAAAGCATGCTCGGGGGGCTGGGGGACTTGGTCTTTTTACATCGGCAGGGGTGGGGCGTTATGGCTTCACAACTACTGGCCGTGCTGCGTAAGGCGCTGAGGAGACTGGGGGTAGAGGAGAAGGGTTTTGGCACGCATTCTGACAAGCTTTGCCTTAACTTTCTTTCTACTTTAAAAGATGCTGGATTAAGCCAATTGGTTTCTCAACCTACGCACAAAGCTGGTCATACTCTTGATCTTGTTTGCTCGAATTTCTCAAACATCCTGATTGAGGATCCCTATCTGGTGATTTGGTCGGACCACTTTTTTATCCCTTTTGCTATTCATTTTTGCCAGCATGTGAGACCTAGAATTCCCCCTAAGGCGGTAGGACGTAATTGGAGTAAGATCTCCCCTGTCGCCCTACATCTTGTAAATACCACTCCCACAGACGCCCCTGATTTAGATTCACGCCTGACTAACCTCAACTGCTGGGTCACCTCTGCTATGGACTCGCTCGCTCCAATGCGACCGATTAAAACCTTTCGAGCAGCTCCCTCCGCCCCATGGTACTCCGACGAGCTTCGGAAATATAAATCTTCTTGTAAGCTGTTGGAACGCCGGTGGAGGTCATCCTATTCTATTGACACAAAACTTAAATATAAACTGGCCCTCAAAGAATACCGTAGGAAAATAATTGAGCATAAAAAACGTTACCTGGAGGAGAAAATTATTAGAGCGCATGGCTCGGCCAGGGAAATTTTTTTCAAAGATCCCTTGGCTCTTAAACAGTGTCTTCCGGTCTCTCAGGCCCTTTGCTCCCGCCTCTCTGACTTCTTTGAAGACAAGATCGCGAAGATCTATGACACATTCCCCAAGAACAATGATCTAGGGAGTGATACGCCTTTACCTGACCGCATCGAGTCTTCTTCCACCTTTTCAGACTTTGAGGCAATCTCACTGGAACACTCACTGATGGAACTGTCTAGATGCCGCTCCGGCTCACCACTTGACCCTTGGCCAGCAAAGCAATATAAATTATTGGCCTCTTTTCTTAATCCCTTCCTCAACTACATCTGGAATGACTCGCTCAAAACCGGAATTTTCCCGGAGTCTTGGAAACATGCCCAACTGGTCCCGATTTTAAAGAAAGCTAATACAGATCCTAATGAGCCGGTGAACTATCGACCCATTTCTCTGCTCCCAGCCCCTGCCAAGGTCCTTGAAAAGCTAGCGCAGCACCAACTGGCCGGTTTTCTTGAATCCCACGGCCTACTTCATGAATCCCAACATGGTTTTAGAGAGTGCCATAGCACTGAGTCTGCCCTTATAGAAATGGCCGACTCTGTGCGGTGGAAACTGGATGGGGGTTCCAGAGCGGAGCTGGTGCTGCTCGACCTGTCGGCAGCATTCGACACCGTCTCTCACCCCATCCTGATTGACCGTCTTCGGTCGAAGGGCATTCAGGCGAAGGCCCTGGAGTGGCTGACCTCTTTTTTGTCTAATCGCACCCAGGCAGTCTATAATCACCCTTTTACTTCTGTTAGCCGTACTCTGAAATGGGGTGTCCCTCAAGGCTCGGCTTTGAGCCCACTATTGTTCAATGTCTATTTTTCTCCTCTGGCTGAACTCATTGCTAGGTCGGGCATCATAGCTACTTCCTATGCAGATGATATTCAGCTGCTTTTATCCTATGAGAGTGCCACGCAGACTACTTTTGATCCTCTGAAGGATTGTCTGCGGGACATTTCAAAATGGATGGACCATAACTGCCTCCGCATGAATGCGGCGAAAACGGAGGTTCTCTTTTTCCATCAACCCTCCCCTCTTGATGCAACTCTCTGGTGGCCGCAGGAACTTAGCCTTCCCCATGTCCCTAAGGACTCTGTAAAAAATCTAGGGGTCAAGTGGGACTCAAATCTTTCTTTTAGCAACCAAATACAGACCGTTTCAGCCGCTTGTTTTTCCAAGATCAGGATGATTAGGAAATTCATCACCTATCTCCCTAGTGACACCAGGAAAACCATAGTCCAGGCATTGATTACATCTCACCTGGACTATGCGAACGGCCTGTATTTAGGGTTGCCGCGGGCCTCCTACATCGGCTCCAGACAGTCCAGAATGCGGCTGTTCGGCTGGTCTGCGGGGTTTCCCTACGCACCCATATTTCGCCACATCGCAGAGCATTACATTGGCTACCAATCCATCAAAGAGCTGCATTCAAAGCCATGACCTTAGCCCATCGAGCAACTAGGGGTAGGGGATCGGCCTACCTCTCTGTTAGTATCCGTCCTTACTGTAACTCTCGGATCCTCCGTTCTAACTCCCAACATCTGCTTTCCATACCAAGATTCAGGAAAGCACGTTCTGGAGGTAAAACCTTCCAGGTCTGTGCCACAACTCTCTGGAACGAACTCCCGATCGCAATTAGGATGATCCAGGAAGAATTACCCTTCCGTAAGACACTAAAAACTTTTCTCTTTTGTTAACCCCCCCAGGACTATCACTCTGCTTTCACCCAGAAGCGCCGGGACACCCCGTTGGGGTAGCTGCGCGCTATATAAAATACACAAATATAAATTCCTTCCGAATTGGGGCGGCATCAGAGGCACATGCGAGGGGTTGGGAGAGTGGGGACATCATGCGGTTGGGTAGGTGGTCATCGAATTGTTATCAGCGGTATGTGCACAGCGAAACTGGGGGTGGGTTGCTGTAAAAAAAAAAAAAAAAAGGAGAAGAAGAGTTTTTAGGGGGTGTTTTCCTGGTTTTCATTCTTGTTTTTCTTTTCAGGTTCGGTTATGGGACCCCTCGCCAGGGAGATGTCCATTTGGATTGTGGGGCACTCGTTTGTGAGGCGGGCGCAGGTCCAGGCCCGGGAGAGTTACTTTGGGGACAGCTTGGGGTTCAATAAAGATTTATTCTCGGTGGCATGGCGGGGAAGGGGTGGCATGCGATGGAAGGAGTTGGTAACAGTATTGAACGGGATTTTGAGGGGGGGTCGGTGCCCGGATGTGTTGGTTTTACATTTGGGTGAGAATGACATGGTCAGGGAGACAGGTTTGGCGCTGATGCGGGCTATGAAAAAGGACTTGGTCTTGATCAAGGAAAGATGGGCAGGGTGTTCCATTGTATGGACTGAATTTGTTCCACGGAGGAGTTGGAGGGGGGCTGTAAACCCTGGGGCGGTGGATAAAGCGAGGAGGAAGCTCAACACGGAGATGGTGCGGTTTTGTCGTCAGGTAGGGGTAGGACGGGTGGCTCATAAGGACCTCCGGTATGATGCGCGGGAGCTCTTTCGGGATGATGGGGTACACTTGTCCCGGATGGGGATGGACCTTTATCTGTTGGAGTTGCGGGAGGTCCTAGCGCGGTTGCTAGGGGTTTACAGGCGTTAAGTGTAGCAGGCGGTTCCGCAGGGTTTTTGGGGGGGGGGGGGGCAGAAAAAAGGGAGGAAGGGGCGTATCCGCCGACACTTCCCCCTTTTGTATGGGTGGCGGGGTGGTTGACAGTTGGCCGGGATTGGCTAGAGTTTGTTGTTATAGGTTTGGTAGTTTGGGTCCAGGAACAGGGAAAGGGTAACCAGTTTGGATAAGTTTAGATTAGAGGTTGGATAGTTACAGTTGCACAGAAGGCAGGTAGGGGTTACGGTCATGGGAGTTTGGGAGTTGGAAAGGCTACATGGTGTAGGATTGGGTTATATGTTGGTTATGGAATGTTATGTTGTATTTTGGGGGATGGGGGAACTGATGTGGGGATCGTAGGGGTGGGGGTAAAGACCAAGGGGTCAGGAAGTTATTGTATAGCGAGGCGTTAGTTTTGTAAGGCAGTGGCCAAGGACTTAAAATTGTGATATGCACCTGTTTCAATAAAGCGGCCTTTTTCACACACAGTAAGTGGTCTGGTGTCGGCTTGCCCCTCCTCCCCCCTTAATCTCCCAATGGGAGCTTGGGGGAGGACGAGCACAGCGAGGTCCGCTCCCCGGGCAGATTGGGAGGGGGGAGGAGGGGGTGTGGCCGAAGCGGCCATTTTGTAAGTTTTGGGCTACATTTGGGAATAGCCCAAATGTAGCCCATTTTCGTAAAAAGTAGCCCAAGGGCTATATATGACAGTTACGCGCTTTCCCAGCCACCATTTTAGGTTTGGTGACCTGGTGGCTGGGAGCGCTAGTAGCAGGTTAAAAAAAAATTCCCCTCCCGCCCACCCTAATTTTAGGGGTGGAAGGGGTGTTAGGTCCTTGGGGTGGGGTTATAAAGGGGGAAATCTGGTGGGCAGCATTTGTTGGAACAGGTACATAGGGGCAGTTGATGTATTGTCGCTTGGAACAGGTGCAGGCGGGGTGGTTGACAGTTGGCCGGGATTGGCTAGAGTTTGTTGTTATAGGTTTGGTAGTTTGGGTCCAGGAACAGGGAAAGGGTAACCAGTTTGGATAAGTTTAGATTAGAGGTTGGATAGTTACAGTTGCACAGAAGGCAGGTAGGGGTTACGGTCAGGGGAGTTTGGGAGTTGGAAAGGCTACATGGTGTAGGATTGGGTTATGTGTTGGTTGTGGAATGTTATGTTGTATTTTGGGGGATGGGGGAACTGATGTGGGGATCGTAGGGGTGGGGGGAAAGACCAAGGGGTCAGAAAGTTATTGTATAGCGAGGCGTTAGTTTTGTAAGGCAGTGGCCAAGGAGTTAAAATTGTGATATGCACCTGTTTCAATAAAGCGGCCTTTTTCACACACAGTAAGTGGTCTGGTGTCGGCTTGCCCCTCCTCCCCCCTTAATCTCCCAATGTTGAAGAGGTTGTTGGTTGTCATTTTGAAAATAGCTCTGGTGTCAACTGCTACGCTAATGTAGTGCTGAATGTTGTATTTTATCTTGAAAGTTTGCAAGAGCAGATAATACTAAATCATGAAAAAAGATTTTGTTCTCTGCTGAGTTTCCTTTATGAGAAGTTGAGTAATGATAAAACTAAAATAGAAAGTGCTTCTGATGTTAGAAATCTGTCCGTCTGTGGGCACGGACGGTGCAGGTAAGGGGGACGAAGGGAAGAGCGACACGGGGGTGACGGACAAGAAGGGGACAGGCGACGCTAAGACGGGGGAAGGGGAGACGAAGTTGGAAAGTAAGGAGCTGAAGATCAAACGGTTGCCGTATATGGGGTCACAAAGCCCTTGAGGGCGCATCTGATGGTGACGACTAAAGAGAGGATCTGGAAAGGGGAATACGTGGAGATGCTCAAACTTCTGCACAGGGAGGTCAGGGCTAAGGAGGGCTCGAAGGAAGAGGAGTTTGAGTTGGCAAAGGGGCCTAAGGTGCCGTTGACGATAGAAAATTGGACGGCGGCTTTTCTCATTTACGCTAGTGTGTATTGTGAGAAATTTCCAGAGAGGTCGGTGGCCATGTTTAAATATATGGATGTCATTCGGAAGGCACAAATTACAGGGGGTGGATATGCATGGGCGCAGTACGACGAGGAGTTCAGGGCGCGCATGGCTTGGGATACGGAGGCAAAGTGGGGAGAGCTGGACACGGATCTGTGGCAGCACACGATGGGGCTCGCGGGGTCGGGGAAGACCATTTTTACGGCCAGCGGGCTACCGCTCGTGTATCAGCCCTTTCGAGGGGGTCCCACCCGAGGGGGGGTGGGAGGAGCAGGCAGAGGTACGACAGGAGAGAAAGGTGCGTGCTGGGACTATAATAAAGGAATGTGCACGCGGGAATATTGCCGTTTTCGGCACGAATGCTCAGGCTGCGGAAAGCGGCATGCGTTGGTCAAGTGCTGGGGGGCCCAGGGACAGTTGCCAGGGGGTCAGCAGTGGCAGTCAGGCGCCTTCAAGGCTGGGGGACAGCAGCAGTCGCAACAGACGGGAGGAGGGAGGGGGGCTAAGGGGCCTGGGCCAAAGGGCTCATACTCCGGTTAAGGTAGAGGTTTTGTTGGGGGCTCTGGGGGGGTATCCGGACAGGACAGCGGCAGAGCAGCTACGGTTGGGATTTCTGGACGGGTTCAGGCTGGGATATGAGGGTCCAAGGGTACGTAGATGGGCAGACAACTTGAGATCGGCACGGGAGCACCCACAGGTGGTACAAGCGAAACAGGATAAGGAGGTACAGGAGGGCCGCATGGCGGGACCCTTTCAGGATTGGCCCCTGCATAATTTGATTGTGTCACCCATTGGAGTGGTGCCCAAAAAAGAGCAGGGTCAGTTTCGCCTGATACAGCATCTGTCATGGCCGGAAGGTGGGTCGGTCAATGACTTTATTGAGGAAAGTGCGGCCACTGTATCTTACTCCTCTGTTGACGTGGCTATGTCACTGGTGGTGACCGCGGGCGCAACAGCGCAGATGGCAAAGTGCGACATAAAGTCAGCTTTCCGGCAGCTGCAGGTTCACTCAGATGACTGGGATCTGTTGGGCATACAATTCGGCGGCCACTGGTACGTGGACAAAGCATTGCCGATGGGCTGCTCCATGTCTTGCGCACTTTTTGAATGTTTCAGCACGTTCCTACAATGGTTGTTTACGGAACGGACGGGTCACCAAGGCGTGACGCATTACTTGAATGGCTTCTTTTTTGTCGGCACCTCGGGCTCCGCGGACTGCCAGAAGGCTCTGGACAGTTTCCAAGAGATCACGAGGGACATGGGCGTGCCGCTGGCCCCAGAGAAAACACAAGGGCCTAGCACGGCACTGGCTTTCCTAGGCATTGAACTGGATTCCGTTTTGATGGAAGCGCGCCTTCCGGCGGATAAGAAACAAAACATGTTGGAGCTGCTGGCGAGTGTGTTGGCACGACAAAAAGTGACGGTTAGGGACATCCAAGTGTTGCTGGGACATCTCAATTTCGCCTGTAGGGTGGTCAGAGTAGGGCGGACGTTCTGTAGGCGACTGGGGAGAGCATTGGAGGGGCAGAGGCCCCCGCACCACCATGTGCAGCTGTCAGCCGGGGTGAGGGAAGACTTGAGGATGTGGCAGTTTTTCCTGCAGCAGTTTAACGGGGTGCCGTTGATGAAAGATGTGGACATGGTGTGGGACGTGCAGAGTTTCTCAGATGCTGCAGGGAGCAAGGGTTTTGGGCTGTACTGGCAGGGGAGGTGGTGCGCAGAACCCGGGCCCTCAGAATGGTTGGCGGGCGGCAGGAGTATTGCCTTCTTGGAATTCTTTCCCTTGGTAGTGGCGGTCACATTGTGGGGAGCTTTGTTGGCCCACAAGAGGGTCACGTTCAGGATTGACAACATGGCTGTGGTGCAGGTGGTCAACAGGCAGTCGGCAAGGGACGAGCAGTTGCTCAAGTTGTTGAGGGTTTTTGTGCTGGGGTGCTTGAGACATGATATGGCGTTTCGCGCGGTGCATGTGCCAGGTGTGGACAATGACATTGCAGATGCTTTGTCTCGTTCGCAGTGGGGGAGATTCCGTGGGCTCGCCAAGGACGCGGACGTGAATCCGGACAGAATGCCGAACCAACTATGGGAAGTAGGCAACACAGGATGCTACAATTGGTTTTAGGCTCATTAGCACAGTCTACACGGTTGGCATACCGGGCGGCATGGTAGGAGTTTGTCCGTTCGGGGGCGAGGTGGCGGGCTTCTGGGGCGGCCAGACAGGAGGATGTGGTGCAGTTCATATTGGACTTGGTGGAAAGAGGCCTGACGAAGGTGACAATTGGGGGCAAGTTAGCGGGGATCGCTTTTGTCGGGAAGCTGTTGTGGGGCTACGCCCCCTCCGCAGGGGAACAGGGGGCGCGGATTCTGGAAGGGTGGGCGTGGGAATGTGGGAGCACGGCTTGGGTGAGGAAACCACTGTCCTGGGAGCTCTTGGAGGGGGTGATGGGGGTTCTGCCCGGGGTTTGTCTGGACGACGGGGAGGCCATACTTTTTTCCACACTCATGTCTTGGATGTTTTTCGGGGCCTTTCGGGTGTCGTAATTGTTGGGATCCAAAGGGAATCGGGGTCTGGCCTGGGGCGAGGTCTCTTTCGGGGCGGAGGTGGTTAGTATTTGGCTCAGAAAGGCTAAAACGGACCAAAAGAGCCGGGGGAAGTGGGTTGCTTTGAAGAAGGGGAGCTCGCCGTCTGTTTGTCCGTTTCGGTGGGGTTTGCGTTGGAAAGCATGCTCGGGGGGCTGGGGGACTTGGTCTTTTTACATCGGCAGGGGTGGGGCGTTAAGGCTTCACAACTACTGGCCGTGCTGCGTAAGGCGCTGAGGAGACTGGGGGTAGAGGAGAAGGGTTTTGGCACGCATTCTGACAAGCTTTGCCTTAACTTTCTTTCTACTTTAAAAGATGCTGGATTAAGCCAATTGGTTTCTCAACCTACGCACAAAGCTGGTAATACTCTTGATCTTGTTTGCTCGAATTTCTCAAACATCCTGATTGAGGATCCCCATCTGGTGATTTGGTCGGACCACTTTTTTATCCCTTTTGCTATTCATTTTTGCCAGCATGTGAGACCTAGAATTCCCCCTAAGGCGGTAGGACGTAATTGGAGTAAGATCTCCCCTGTCGCCCTACATCTTGTAAATACCACTCCCACAGACGCCCCTGATTTAGATTCACGCCTGACTAACCTCAACTGCTGGGTCACCTCTGCTATGGACTCGCTCGCTCCAATGCGACCGATTAAAACCTTTCGAGCAGCTCCCTCCGCCCCATGGTACTCCGACGAGCTTCGGAAATATAAATCTTCTTGTAAGCTGTTGGAACGCCGGTGGAGGTCATCCTATTCTATTGACACAAAACTTAAATATAAACTGGCCCTCAAAGAATACCGTAGGAAAATAATTGAGCATAAAAAACGTTACCTGGAGGAGAAAATTATTAGAGCGCATGGCTCGGCCAGGGAAATTTTTTTCAAAGATCCCTTGGCTCTTAAACAGTGTCTTCCGGTCTCTCAGGCCCTTTGCTCCCGCCTCTCTGACTTCTTTGAAGACAAGATCGCGAAGATCTATGACACATTCCCCAAGAACAATGATCTAGGGAGTGATACGCCTTTACCTGACCGCATCGAGTCTTCTTCCACTGTTGGACAGGCCACACAGAGGGCTGGCTCCCCCCCGCACGACAGGGCCCGAGCTCCGGCCCACCCGGCATACCCCCGTGACAAGCCCCTGTACTCCGTCTCCCGACGGACCCCCTGCCCTCGGACCCCTACTCATCACGGGGTCCAGCCCCACCGGCTTCCCCGGCCAGGTCAAGCCGCCATCTTGGGCCCTGCACCACGCGGCCGCGTGGCCTCACCTCGACCCTAACCCCGGGCCTGGCCGGCCCCGACATCCCGGCACCACCATCCACCCAGGAGGTGAGCGGACCACTTGGCAGGTCAATGGGAGAACGAAGCGTCAAGAGCTCTTCCCCCCGCCAGGTGCCGATCGCCTCCAGCAGCCCCCAGGCGCTGGCTCCACCCCCTGCTGGGTGTCTGGACACCTTCATCCCGGACCCTCCGACCTCCAAGTGCGAGGGTCCGGACATCAAAGGGCACCAGCCCTATAACTAAGACAGCTCCGGAGCAGGAAGGCAGTTGTATCCTGGAGTCGAGAGACACCGAGTGAACTCAACCCTGACGGTCTACTGGCGCTGCCGTAGCCCGCTCTTGTGAACCATCGTCCTGCCTGCTGGCGCTGCCGCGGCCTTCTGCAACCTTCATCTTCCTGGGACCTGCTGGCGCTGCCGCGGCCCGTTGTAACGACCATCCTCACCGGGACCTGCTGGCGCTGCCGCGGACCGTTCATCTTCCTGGGACCTGCTGGCGCTGCCGCGGCCCGTTGTAACGACCATCCTCACCGGGACCTGCTGGCGCTGCCGCGGACCGTTCATCTTCCAGGGACCTGCTGGCGCTGCCGCGGCCCGTTGTATCGACCATCCGCACCGGGACCTGCTGGCGCTGCCGCGGCCCATACCACCTAACCACCAAGCTCGAGGATTGTGAGCTCATCACCATCTCATCTGAATTACCTGATTGGTAAATAGACTGTCCCGCTACCCCCTTCCCGACCTTACGAGACTCTAATCGAGGGGACCCCTGAGTCCAGACCTCCTTGTACCATTTTACCGTACCTTAAATAAGTGCCGATAAAGATCACTGAACCTTATCCGTGTGTGATATCTGTCTGTGGGGGGGAAGTTACTTGTCTGTACGATCGCTGGAGACGGCTCTCCCCGGAGACCTCTCCTCCTGACCCCGGCCGACCCTCCCGGTCCATCTACCTTTTCTAACATTGGTGGCCAGCGGCGCGATCCGAATCAACGCGTAATCGTACAGAGAGTAGCTCACCCCACGACAAAGCACGATGTCGACCAAAGATAGCAGCTCCACCGAGAAGTTCCAAATGGAGAAACTAGAGGAGTACAACCACCGCGAACTGAGACAATTTTGCATAGAACTTGGCATTGCTACCACTGGCCTGAGTACCAAGGATGACCTAAAGCACGCCCTTGAGTCGTGGACAGAAACGGGGGTCGCAAGACCCTCCGACCAAAGCAGCGTCACACCAGACCAAAACAGCGTCACACCAGAGGGGAACGCCACGACTCCCGACGAACGGGGAACGGGCCTCTCACCGGAGGAGATACGAGAAAGAGACAGAGTCAGACTGCACGAATTAGAGATGGCACGACTCAAGATGGATGGGGAGCTCAAGTTAGCTGAACAGAAACTCAACCTCGAGCAGATGCGGATTCGAGAGGAGCGAGAAGAAAAACAGAGACAGAGAGAGCTGGAAGAGAAAAAGATAACGCTCGAGCACGAGCGCCAATTGGCAGAGATAGAACTGCGCAAACAGCATAAGGACTTGGGGGTGCCTGAAAGACCACACACCCCGGGACCAACTGAGAGAAAAGTTCACATCCCCAAGGATGTGGTCCGCGAGTATGTCCGAGAAGACGACATACAACAATGGTTTAAGGCCTATGAGATCGCTATGACCTCCCACCGGATCGACCGGAGTGATTGGGGAGCCGGACTTTGGGGGAGATTTATCAACGAGGGTCGCGATGCCCTGCTGCAGCTCCCCGATCACCAAATGTCGTCCTACGACCACATGAAGGCTGCCCTCCTCACCCGCTACGGCCTCACGCCCGAGATGTACCGCCAGAGGTTCAGGGATTGCACCCGGATCCCAGGTACCACTTGGGTGGAATACGTGAACTATTTCAGCCGGGCCTTCGAGGGTTGGATCAAAGGAAGTCAGGTCACCACCTACGAACAGCTCTTCAACCTCATGGTATGGGAACACCTGTCAAACAACTGCTTCGTCGAGCTCCGGCAGCATCTACTCGACAGTAAGCTGACTGACCCCCGGCAGCTCGCCGCCGAAGCTGACCGGTGGGAGAGCACCCGAGTGGGCCGGAAAGGGCCACACGACCAGAACAGAAGCAACCAAGGCCAGCACCGTCCTCGGGGAGGAGGAGGAGGCCAGGGGCGGGGGAGAGACGCCTTGCCAGCAACAACCGTGGCCAGCACCCCGCCGCCGGCCGGCCGGGGCAACCCCCCGTTGCGGCCTGGGTACCGAGCCAACGTCACGTGCCACAGATGCCAGCGACTAGGCCACTACGCCAACGATCCGAACTGCCCGCTGAACCAAACGCCCAAACCCCGCCAGGTAGCTGCCGCTGCCCTGGGGGAGGAGCAGTCGTTGGAGGGTCCCGAGGAGTGTGAGCCGGACCAGCAAGGGTGGGAACCGGCCGCCATGGTCCTGGCATGCTTAGGGGGAAGAGACATGGTTCCGCGGGCTCCCCTACCCGCCAACACCAGGAAATACGGTCAGTGGGTGACCATTAATGGACAGAGAGCTGAGGCCTTGCGCGACACCGGCGCCAGCGTGACGGCCGTCCGCTGTCACCTGGTGAAGCCCGAGCAGATCTTGCCGAACATTCTCTGCCCCGTCCGCTCGGCAGATAACTCTGAAAGCATGTGCAAGATGGCCTGCGTCCCGTTTGAATGGGGAGGGGTCTCCGGCCTACTGAAAGTGACGGTCCGGGACGATGCCCCCGTGGACTGCCTCCTGGGGAATGACCTCGAGAGTTCCCCATGGGCCACCGTCGAGAGAAGAGAGCACTTGGGGATGCTGGGCCTCCCGGACTGGGCCTGCATAACCACCCGATCCCTGGCCGGCCGGGCCGCCCCCCGATCAGAAGAAACCGAATGGCCGGCACCTCCGCCCCCGGTTGCCCCCGTAGAGGACCACGGCGGGGCCGACCTCCCAGACCCGGCCCCCGAAGAAAACGCGCAACCCCAGGACCTTCCGGATCTGGCTCAGTGGCGGCAAGAAGGGGGGCCCACCCAAGAACAGTTCCGCCAGGAGCAAAAGACCTGTCCCTCCCTCGAGGGACTTCGCCAACAAGCCAGCACCCAAGCCGCCGGGGACACCACCGGAACCCACTGGGTCTACTGGGATAACGACCTGCTCTACAGCGAGCAACGAATCGCCGAGCTGGGGGCCAGTCGAGTTCTGGTGGTACCGCTCCGCTTCCGAGACTTTCTACTCAACCTAGCCCACGATGTCCCCCTGGCTGGGCACCTGGGCCAAGATAAAACGTACAGTCGACTGGTGACCCACTTTTTCTGGCCAAAAATGAGGAATGACGTCCTGAACCACTGCCGATCGTGCCCCACATGCCAAGCAAGCGGGAAGAGTGGCCGGAAGCTTAAGGCTCCTCTACAACCCTTCCCGGTGGTCACCACCCCGTTCGAGAGGGTGGGGGTAGACATTGTGGGGCCGCTGGACCCTCGCACGGCACAAGGACACAGGTTCATCTTGGTACTAGTGGACCATGCCACCCGCTATCCCGAGGCGGTGCCCCTACGAAACCAGACCCGGCGCTTCAGGGAGATGGCCAAGGCGAACCTCGAGGCCAGTCAGGCGGACATGAAAAGGTGGTATGATCACAATGCCTCCTCCGTTGAGTTCGAGCCTGGGCAGCAAGTATGGGTGATGTCCCCCACCGAACCATGTGCCCTGCAAGACAAGTGGACGGGGCCCTTCAAAGTGGTCGAGCGTAAAAGCCCCGTCACTTACCTCATCGACATGGGGTCCACCCGGAACCCCCTGCGGGTCCTCCACACCAACCGGCTCAAACCACACTTTGTGCGCTCCGAACTAAGCCTCCTGATGGCGACCGACAGTGGTACAGAAGAAGACTCCGAGCCCCTCCCGGATCTCTTAAAGACTCAGGAGAAGGACGGCTCCGTGGATGGGGTCCGGCTCTCCGACGCCCTCACTTCGGAGCAACGCCAGGACTGCCGGGACCTCCTGCTGCAGTTCGCTGCCCTGTTCTCACTCACCCCCGATGGCCACTATCAATTTAAGGTCATGCCCTTTGGCATGAAGAATGCCCCCGCCCCATTCCAACGTCTTGTGAACCAGGTCTTGGCAGGGCTCGAAGAATTCAGCGCTGCCTACCTGGACGATATCGCTGTATACAGCCGCCACTGGTCCGACCACCTCCGTCACCTCCAAGAGGTCCTCCAAGCCCTCCAGCGGGCCGGCCTCACCATTAAAGCCGGCAAGTGCCAAATTGGCCAAGGGTCTGTGACCTACCTGGGGCACCAAGTGGGAAGCGGGCTGGTGGCCCCACTACAACTTCAGATTGCTGCCATCCAGTCCTGGCAGCCCCCCGTCACCCAGACCGAGGTCCGAGCCTTCTTGGGGCTCACCGGCTACTACCGGCGGTTCGTGAAGGACTACGGCAGCATCGTGGGGCCCCTCACGGGACTCACATCCAAGAATCAACCGAAGCGGGTCCACTGGACTCCTGATTGTCAAGCGGCCTTCGAGGAGCTGAAGGCCGCCCTGTGCACCGCCCCGGTGCTCCAGGCCCCCGATTACAGTCGGGAATTTGTAGTACAGACCGACGCCTCCGACCACGGCATCGGGGCCGTCCTCTCTCAGCTGAACCCCGAAGGTCATGACCAGCCGGTGGCCTTCATCAGTCGACGTCTCCTGGCCCGAGAACAGCGTTGGAGCACAATCGAGAGGGAGGCATTTGCAGTAGTGTGGGCCCTCAAAAAGCTCCGGCCCTATCTCTTCGGTACCCACTTCCGGGTACAAACCGACCATCGACCCCTGCAATGGCTGATGCAGATGCGGGGGGAGAACCCAAAACTCTTGCGCTGGTCCATTTCCCTGCAGGGAATGGACTTCACTGTGGAGCACCGGCCAGGCCAAGACCACGCCAACGCGGACGGCCTGTCCCGCTTTTTCCGCCTCGACGAAGAGAGTCCCCAAGGAGATGGGTGACTCTCCCCGCCTTCAGCTGGGGGGGACGCATGTTGGACAGGCCACACAGAGGGCTGGCTCCCCCCCCGCACGACAGGGCCCGAGCTCCGGCCCACCCGGCATACCCCCGTGACAAGCCCCTGTACTCCGTCTCCCGACGGACCCCCTGCCCTCGGACCCCTACTCATCACGGGGTCCAGCCCCACCGGCTTCCCCGGCCAGGTCAAGCCGCCATCTTGGGCCCTGCACCACGCGGCCGCGTGGCCTCACCTCGACCCTAACCCCGGGCCTGGCCGGCCCCGACATCCCGGCACCACCATCCACCCAGGAGGTGAGCGGACCACTTGGCAGGTCAATGGGAGAACGAAGCGTCAAGAGCTCTTCCCCCCGCCAGGTGCCGATCGCCTCCAGCAGCCCCCAGGCGCTGGCTCCACCCCCTGCTGGGTGTCTGGACACCTTCATCCCGGACCCTCCGACCTCCAAGTGCGAGGGTCCGGACATCAAAGGGCACCAGCCCTATAACTAAGACAGCTCCGGAGCAGGAAGGCAGTTGTATCCTGGAGTCGAGAGACACCGAGTGAACTCAACCCTGACGGTCTACTGGCGCTGCCGTAGCCCGCTCTTGTGAACCATCGTCCTGCCTGCTGGCGCTGCCGCGGCCTTCTGCAACCTTCATCTTCCTGGGACCTGCTGGCGCTGCCGCGGCCCGTTGTAACGACCATCCTCACCGGGACCTGCTGGCGCTGCCGCGGACCGTTCATCTTCCTGGGACCTGCTGGCGCTGCCGCGGCCCGTTGTAACGACCATCCTCACCGGGACCTGCTGGCGCTGCCGCGGACCGTTCATCTTCCAGGGACCTGCTGGCGCTGCCGCGGCCCGTTGTATCGACCATCCGCACCGGGACCTGCTGGCGCTGCCGCGGCCCATACCACCTAACCACCAAGCTCGAGGATTGTGAGCTCATCACCATCTCATCTGAATTACCTGATTGGTAAATAGACTGTCCCGCTACCCCCTTCCCGACCTTACGAGACTCTAATCGAGGGGACCCCTGAGTCCAGACCTCCTTGTACCATTTTACCGTACCTTAAATAAGTGCCGATAAAGATCACTGAACCTTATCCGTGTGTGATATCTGTCTGTGGGGGGGAAGTTACTTGTCTGTACGATCGCTGGAGACGGCTCTCCCCGGAGACCTCTCCTCCTGACCCCGGCCGACCCTCCCGGTCCATCTACCTTTTCTAACATCCACCTTTTCAGACTTTGAGGCAATCTCACTGGAACACTCACTGATGGAACTGTCTAGATGCCGCTCCGGCTCACCACTTGACCCTTGGCCAGCCAAGCAATATAAATTATTGGCCTCTTTTCTTAATCCCTTCCTCAACTACATCTGGAATGACTCGCTCAAAACCGGAATTTTCCCGGAGTCTTGGAAACATGCCCAACTGGTCCCGATTTTAAAGAAAGCTAATACAGATCCTAATGAGCCGGTGAACTATCGACCCATTTCTCTGCTCCCAGCCCCTGCCAAGGTCCTTGAAAAGCTAGCGCAGCAACAACTGGCAGGTTTTCTTGAATCCCACGGCCTACTTCATGAATCCCAACATGGTTTTAGAGCTTGCCATAGCACTGAGTCTGCCCTTATAGAAATGGCCGACTCTGTGCGGTGGAAACTGGATGGGGGTTCCAGAGCGGAGCTGGTGCTGCTCGACCTGTCGGCAGCATTCGACACCGTCTCTCACCCCATCCTGATTGACCGTCTTCGGTCGAAGGGCATTCAGGCGAAGGCCCTGGAGTGGCTGACCTCTTTTTTGTCTAATCGCACCCAGGCAGTCTATAATCACCCTTTTACTTCTGTTAGCCGTACTCTGAAATGGGGTGTCCCTCAAGGCTCGGCTTTGAGCCCACTATTGTTCAATGTCTATTTTTCTCCTCTGGCTGAACTCATTGCTAGGTCGGGCATCATAGCTACTTCCTATGCAGATGATATTCAGCTGCTTTTATCCTATGAGAGTGCCACGCAGACTACTTTTGATCCTCTGAAGGATTGTCTGCGGGACATTTCAAAATGGATGGACCATAACTGCCTCCGCATGAATGCGGCGAAAACGGAGGTTCTCTTTTTCCATCAACCCTCCCCTCTTGATGCAACTCTCTGGTGGCCGCAGGAACTTAGCCTTCCCCATGTCCCTAAGGACTCTGTAAAAAATCTAGGGGTCAAGTGGGACTCAAATCTTTCTTTTAGCAACCAAATACAGACCGTTTCAGCCGCTTGTTTTTCCAAGATCAGGATGATTAGGAAATTCATCACCTATCTCCCTAGTGACACCAGGAAAACCATAGTCCAGGCATTGATTACATCTCACCTGGACTATGCGAACGGCCTGTATTTAGGGTTGCCCGCGGGCCTCCTACATCGGCTCCAGACAGTCCAGAATGCGGCTGTTCGGCTGGTCTGCGGGGTTTCCCTACGCACCCATATTTCGCCACATCGCAGAGCATTACATTGGCTACCAATCCATCAAAGAGCTGCATTCAAAGCCATGACCTTAGCCCATCGAGCAACTAGGGGTAGGGGATCGGCCTACCTCTCTGTTAGTATCCGTCCTTACTGTAACTCTCGGAACCTCCGTTCCAACTCCCAACATCTGCTTTCCATACCAAGATTCAGGAAAGCACGTTCTGGAGGTAAAACCTTCCAGGTCTGTGCCACAACTCTCTGGAACGAACTCCCGATTGCAATTAGGATGATCCAGGAAGAATTACCCTTCCGTAAGGCACTAAAAACTTTTCTCTTTTGTTAACCCCCCCAGGACTATCACTCTGCTTTCACTCAGAAGCGCCGGGACACCCCGTTGGGGTATGTTGGAAGGCGGACCCCGAGGAGTCGGTGAGACCACCAAGGGGGGCCCTCGCACTGCACGAAGTAGCCGAGCGCTGCCGAGAAGTCTCCTGAGAGATCCTTCTCCTATCACGTACTAGCACAGTAACACCACCACACCGGACTCAAGGAGGTTGTCTCAAGACAAGCAATTCTTTATCATCAATAAAAGGTTACGAGTTCAATATTTACACGAAGGGATCGAGGGATCCACCAGAAGTCTCAATGTCTCTTTGGAAGGGTAGGGGTAGCGGGACAGTCTTTGGCAGGAATGTGGTACGAGGGTACCTGGGGCCCAGTTCTTATCCTCAAGCTGGAGGACCTCCGATCTCGGAGGGGTCGAGCCGCGACGGCGTCAGCAGGGCTCTGGCGTACAGTTCGTGGAGAGCCGCGATCCAATCAGCAGGGCTCTCAAGATGGTTTCTGCTCAGCTCGAGCCGCGACGTCGTCAGCAGGGCTCCGAGGGAGGTTTCAGCGAGGTTGGGCCGCGACAGCGTCAGCAGGGCTCCGATGTTCCAGGTGGTTCAGAAAGGGTTCACAAGAGGGAGCCGCGACGCAGTCAGCAGGGCTCGTGATGGTTCCGACAAGAGTTCTTCTCCGTAGGGTCAGCCGCGATTCGATCAGCAGGGCTCTCGACTCCGGGATACAACTGCCGAGCTGTGGTGGGGTCACCCCAGATATAGGTCTGGAGCCCTTTGATGTCCGGACCTTTGTGCCCGAGGGGGCGGAGTGGCCTGGTGGAGGTGGCCAGACGCCCAGCAGGAGAGGCGCCAGGCCCATGGGTGTTTGCAGGGCGATCACACCTCGAGAGGGGAGGACAGTTGGGGGTCCCATCGATACCGTCCTCCGCCGGGGGCGATGAATGGTTCCTGCGGCACCCCCTGGCCAATCCGTGGTGCCTCGAGGTCGGGGCTTCGCTGGGGTCGAGGCCGGGTTGAGCGGGGTCGCGCCGGCTGGTGCACGGGGTGACGTAGATGCCAACAAGATGGCGGAGCCATGAGGAGCATGCGACCACGTGCAGTTCCGGGTGAAGGGCCTTGGAGCAGTTCAGACGGGTGGCCCGTGAAGGCCGGGGCGGGGAACGGCCACAGTCCAGGGGGGTTAAGGACCACGCCACGAGGCCGGGTCCAACAGGCGTCCCCCCCAGCCGAAGGCATGGAGAGTCACCCATCTCCTTGGGGATTCTCCTCGTCAAGGCGGAAGAAGCGGGACAGGCCGTCGGCGTTGGCGTGGTCATTGCCGAGCCGGTGTTCGACGTCAAAGTCCATCCCTTGTAGCGAGATGGACCATCGCAGCAGTTTGGGGTTCTCGCCCCGCATTCGCATTAACCATTGCAAGGGCCGGTGGTCGGTCTGGACCCGGAAGTGGGTGCCAAAGAGGTAGGGCCGGAGCTTCTTGAGGGCCCACACCACAGCGAAGGCCTCGCGCTCAATAGTGCTCCAGCGTTGCTCCCGGGGCAGTAGTCGCCGGCTGATGAAGGCCACTGGTCGGTCGAGCCCCTTTTCGTCAGTTTGGGAGAGGACGGCCCCGACCCCATACTCGGAGGCGTCCGTCTGTACCACAAACTCCTTCTGGTAGTCCGGGGCCTGCAGCACCGGAGCAGTACACATGGCCGTTTTGAGGGTGTCGAAGGCTGTTTGGTAGCGGGGTGTCCAGTGTACCTTCTTGGGCTGCTTTTTGGACGTTAACTCTGTGAGGGGGCCAACAATGCTCCCATAGTCCCGGATAAATCGTCGGTAGTATCCGGTGAGGCCCAGGAAGGCCCGGACAGCGGTCTGGGTAGTGGGGGGTTCCCAGGTCTGGATGGCATCTATCTTTGCTTGGAGGGGGGCCACCTGCCCGCTCCCCACTTGATGGCCCAGGTAGGTCACGGATCCGTGGCCGATTTGGCATTTGCTGGCCTTGATTGTGAGCCCGGCCCGCTGGAGGGCGGCCAGGACGGCCTTTAGGTGGAGGAGGTGCTCGGCCCAGTGGTTGCTGTACACGGCAATGCCATCTAAGTAGGCCGCGCTGAAGGCCTCAAGCCCGGCTAGAACCTTGTTCACCAGTCTCTGGAAGGTGGCCGGGGCGTTCTTCATTCCAAAGGGCATCACCCGAAAGTGGTAATGCCCATCCGGAGTCGAAAAGGCGGATCTTTCTTGGGCGCCGGGGGTGAGCTGGATTTGCCAGTACCCGGCGGTGAGGTCCAGCGTGCTCAGGTAGCGAGCGGCCCCGAGGCGGTCGATGAGTTCGTCGGCCCGGGGTATCGGGTGTGCGTCCGTCTTGGTGACTACATTCAGGGCTCGGTAGTCCACGCAGAATCGTAACTCCGGGGGGTGGCCGGGAGCTGCGGCCTTGGGCACCAGGACGACAGGGCTGGCCCACGGGCTGTCGGAAGGCTCGATGACCCCCAGGGCCAGCATCTTCGCTACTTCGGCCTGGATGCAGGCCCGCACTCGGTCAGGCACCCGGTAGGCTCTGTGTCGTATGGGGGGGGTTCTCCCCGGTGTCGACGTCGTGGACGCACCAGTGGGTCACCCCCGGGGTGAGGGAGAAGAGGGCTGCGTAGTCCTGCAGCAGTTGCTGGCAGTCGTTGCGCTGTTCCGGAGTCAGGGAAGAGGCGAGTTGATTTGATTGATTGATCCATCATGGACGTTGGACTGCAAAAGGTCGGGCAGGGGCTCGGAGTCGTCTTCGCCCCCCTCGTCGGTCGCCAGCAGCAGGCTCAGTTCGGTCCGGGCGAAGTGGGGTTTTAGCCTGTTAGCATGTAGGACCCGGAGGGGGTTCCGGGGGGACTCCAGATCGACCAAGTAGGTGACGGGACTTTTCTTCTCCACCACCTTGAAAGGCCCGGTCCACTTGTCCTGGAGGGCGCCGGGTTCGACCGGGGCCATGACCCATACTTTCTGACCTGGCTCGAATTCTACAGTAGAAGTGTTGCGATCGTACCACCGCTTCATGTCCTCCTGGCTGGCCTCGAGGTTGGCTTCGGCGATGGCTCGGAACTTGCTGGTCTGGTTTCGGAGGGTCAGGAGGTATCGGTAGACGTCAGGAGGGGTGCCTCGGGGCTTCATCTCCCAGCCCTCCTTGACCAGACTGAGCGGTCCGCGGACCGGGTGTCCATACAATAGTTCAAACGGGCTGAACCCCAGGGACTTCTGCGGGACCTCCCGATAGGCAAACAGGAGGCAGGGCAGCAGGACATCCCATTTCCGCCTGAGGGGTTCTTCCAGGCCCTGGATCATCCCTTTCAATGTTCGGTTGAATCGCTCAACCAGTCCGTTCCCCTGAGGGTGATATGGGGTCGTGAACTTGTATGTGACCCCGCACTGTTGCCACAGGGACCGCATGTACCTGGAGATAAAGTTCGTGCCGCGGTCGCTCACCACTTCGCTGGGGAATCCCACTCGGGAGAAGATCCCCATCAAGGCCCGGCCTACCACAGGGGCCGTTATGGTTCTGAGCGGGACCGCCTCCGGGTACCTGGTGGCGTGGTCCACGAGGACCAGGATGAAGCGGTGGCCCAGGGCGGTGTGGGGGTCCAGGGGTCCCACAATGTCGATTCCGACCCGTTCAAACGGGGTGCTGACGGCGGGAAAGGGCTGGAGGGGGGCCTTGACCCGACCCCCCGTCTTTCCGCTGGCTTGGCAGGTCTGGCAGGACCGGCAGTGGTTGTCCACATCTCTCCGCATCCGGGGCCAGTAGAAGTGGGTTACCAGACGACTGTACGTTTTGTCTTGCCCCAAGTGTCCGGCGAGGGGCACATCATGGGCCAGGTTGAGAAGAAACTCCCGGAAGCGGAGGGGGACCACCAACACGCGGCTGGCCCCGAGTTCTGCTACTTTCTGTTCACTGTACAACAGGCCCTCGGCCCAGTAGATCCAGTGGGTGCCGGTCTGGTCACCGTTGGCTTGCGCGGTCGCCTGTTGTCGGACCCCTTCGAGAGAGGGACAGGACTGTTGCTCTTGCTGGAACTGCTCTCGGGTGGGGCCCCCTTCGTGTTGCCATTGCGTCAGCTCTGGTAGGGCGCTCGGAGAAGTCATCTCTTCGGGGGAGGATTCGCTGGACCCAGGGTCGGTGTCCGCCTCCTCCTCGCTGCTGGCGGGAGGGGGTGTGAGCCCCTCGGGTCGGGCGGTCCCGGAGGTCGAGGATGAGCGGGGGGCCTGGGCGGTCATGGGCCGGGTGATGGTGCAGGCCCAATCAGCCAGTCCCAACATTCGGAGGTGCTCTCGTCGTTCTACTTGAGCCCAGGGGGAACTCTCCAAGTCGTTCCCCAGGAGGCAGTCGACCGGGGCGTCGTCGCGCACTGTCACCTTCAGCAGGCCCGTCACCCCTCCCCACTCGAAGGGGACCAGGGCCATCTGGCATAGGCTTTCACTGTTGTCGGCTGTCCGTACAGGGCACAGCACATTCGGTAGAATCTGTTCAGGGGTCACCAGGTGGCAGCGGACAGCGGTGATACTGGCGCCGGTGTCGCGAAGGGCTTCGGCCCGTTGTCCGTTGACTGTGACCTGCTGCCGGTACTTCTGGGTGTTGGTTGGGATGGGGGTGCAGGGTACCATCTCCCGGCTACCCAGGCAGACCAGGGACATGGCTGCCGGCTCCCACTCAGTGTTCTCTCGGTCGAGGGCCTCTTCTTCCTCTTCTCCTCCCCCCAAGGCGGCGGCTGTCAGCTGCAGGGGCGGGGGCCCGCCGGCCCCGTTTCTTCGGTTCAGAGGGCAGGCCGGGTCGCTGGCAAAGTGTCCGGTTTGTTGGCAGCCATAGCAGGTCACTGGTGGCCGTGGTCCGGGTCGGGCCGGGCCCACCCTTCGTGCTAGGCTCGGGGAGAGATGTGGCTGCGGTGGCCCTCGAGGGGGGCTCCTGGGGGCCCCAGCGGGAGGGTCTCGGTTCCTGTTCGGCCCTCCCCCCCCACCGCGCTGGCGTGGGGGTCCGTTGGGGTTCCTCTGGTACTCCCCCATTGAGCTCCGGGGGACCCGGGAGTTGACCCATCGATCGGCCTCGACGGCCAGTTTCCGCGGGTCGGTCATTTTGCTGTCGAGGAGGTGCTGCCTCAGCTCCACGAAGCAATTGTTGGAAAGATGTTCCCACACGATGAGGTCGACCAGCTGCCCGTAGGTGGTTACTTTGCTGCCTTTGATCCACCCTTCTAGGGCCCGACTAAAAAAGTCCACATATTCCACCCATGTGGTACCCGGGATTTTCTTGCAGTCTCGGAACCGCTGGCGGTACATCTCCGCTGTTAGCCCGTAGCGGGTGAGCAGGGCCTCCTTCATGTGATCGTAGGAGGTCATCACTTCCTCCGGTAGCTGGAGCAGCGTGTCCCGCCCTTCACTCAGGAATCGCCCCCACAGGCCTGCGCCCCAGTCTTTTCGGGGCACCCGATGGGAGGTCATGGCCACCTCATAGGCCTTGAACCATTGTTGGATATCGTCATTCTTGTAATACTCCTTGACGACCTCCTTCGGGATATGTACTTTGGCCTCGGAAGGCGGTAGAGTGTCTCTAGTACTGGGGGTGTCGGTCCCTCCGTTCTTGGCCTTGATCTCGAGCTCCTTGAGACTGCGCTCGTGCTCCAGGGTGAGTTTCTTTTCCTCCAACTCCCGGTGTCGTCTCTTCTCTTCTATCTCTTCTTGCAGGCGTAGCTGCTCGAGGGCCAGTTTCTTTTCTGCCAGCTGGAGTTCGCCGTCCAGTCGCAGTCGGGCGAGCTCTAGCTCGTGGCTCCGGACCTTTTCCCGCTCTCGAATTTCTTCTTCGGAGAGGCCGGTTTCTAGGCTCTTTCTTCCTCCGGTTGCCGGGGTCAGTGCGGTTGCTGTGGTCTCCGTCAGGGGCAAGGGCCCTTCTTCCTGGGAGGGGCCTGCCCCGGCCTCCAACCATGCCCTCAGAGCTTTCTGCATCTCCTCTTTGGTACCGAGGCTGGTGGTTGCAATGCCTTTGTCTCTGCAGAACTGTTTTAATTCTTTGTGCGTATATTCTTCCAGCCGTTCGGGCTGGAACTCCATTGTCGCGTTGTTTTCCTGGCTGCTCATGATGCTATTCGTTTGTTCGTTTGGATGGGTAGCTAGTGGGTACTGGCTGGTACGTACTGCGTTCGGCTCGGATCCCGTCGCTGGCCACCAAATGTTGGAAGGCGGACCCCGAGGAGTCGGTGAGACCACCAAGGGGGGCCCTCGCACTGCACGAAGTAGCCGAGCGCTGCCGAGAAGTCTCCTGAGAGATCCTTCTCCTATCACGTACTAGCACAGTAACACCACCACACCGGACTCAAGGAGGTTGTCTCAAGACAAGCAATTCTTTATCATCAATAAAAGGTTACGAGTTCAATATTTACACGAAGGGATCGAGGGATCCACCAGAAGTCTCAATGTCTCTTTGGAAGGGTAGGGGTAGCGGGACAGTCTTTGGCAGGAATGTGGTATGAGGGTACCTGGGGCCCAGTTCTTATCCTCAAGCTGGAGGACCTCCGATCTCGGAGGGGTCGAGCCGCGACGGCGTCAGCAGGGCTCTGGCGTACAGTTCGTGGAGAGCCGCGATCCAATCAGCAGGGCTCTCAAGATGGTTTCTGCTCAGCTCGAGCCGCGACGTCGTCAGCAGGGCTCCGAGGGCGGTTTCAGCGAGGTTGGGCCGCGACAGCGTCAGCAGGGCTCCGATGTTCCAGGTGGTTCAGAAAGGGTTCACAAGAGGGAGCCGCGACGCAGTCAGCAGGGCTCGTGATGGTTCCGACAAGAGTTCTTCTCCGTAGGGTCAGCCGCGATTCGATCAGCAGGGCTCTCGACTCCGGGATACAACTGCCGAGCTGTGGTGGGGTCGCCCCAGATATAGGTCTGGAGCCCTTTGATGTCCGGACCTTTGCGCCCGAGGGGGCGGAGTGGCCTGGTGGAGGTGGCCAGACGCCCAGCAGGAGAGGCGCCAGGCCCATGGGTGTTTGCAGGGCGATCACACCTCGAGAGGGGAGGACAGTTGGGGGTCCCATCGATACCGTCCTCCGCCGGGGGCGATGAATGGTTCCTGCGGCACCCCCTGGCCAGTCCATGGTGCCTCGAGGTCGGGGCTTCGCTGGGGTCGATGCCGGGTTGAGCGGGGTCGCGCCGGCTGGTGCACGGGGTGACGTAGATGCCAACAAGATGGCGGAGCCATGAGGAGCATGCGACCACGTGCAGTTCCGGGTGAAGGGCCTTGGAGCAGTTCAGACGGGTGGCCCGTGAAGGCCGGGGCGGGGAACGGCCACAGTCCAGGGGGGTTAAGGACCACGCCACGAGGCCGGGTCCAACAGGGTAGCTGCGCGCTATATAAAATACACAAATATAAATTCCTTCCGAATTGGGGCGGCATCAGAGGCACATGCGAGGGGTTGGGAGAGTGGGGACATCATGCGGTTGGGTAGGTGGTCATCGAATTGTTATCAGCGGTATGTGCGCAGCGAAACTGGGGGTGGGTTGCTGTAAAAAAAAAAAAAAAAAAAAAGGAGAAGAAGAGTTTTTAGGGGGTGTTTTCCTGGTTTTCATTCTTGTTTTTCTTTTCAGGTTCGGTTATGGGACCCCTCGCCAGGGAGATGTCCATTTGGATTGTGGGGCACTCGTTTGTGAGGCGGGCGCAGGTCCAGGCCCGGGAGAGTTACTTTGGGGACAGCCTGGGGTTCAATAAAGATTTATTCTCGGTGGCATGGCGGGGAAGGGGTGGCATGCGATGGAAGGAGTTGGTAACAGTATTGAACGGGATTTTGAGGGGGGGTCGGTGCCCGGATGTGTTGGTTTTACATTTGGGGGAGAATGACATGGTCAGGGAGACAGGTTTGGCGCTGATGCGGGCTATGAAAAAGGACTTGGTCTTGATCAAGGAAAGATGGGCAGGGTGTTCCATTGTATGGACTGAATTTGTTCCACGGAGGAGTTGGAGGGGGGCTGTAAACCCTGGGGCGGTGGATAAAGCGAGGAGGATCTCAACACAGAGATGGTGCGGTTTTGTCGTCAGGTAGGGGTAGGACGGGTGGCTCATAAGGACCTCCGGTATTATGAGCGGGAGCTCTTTCGGGATGATGGGGTACACTTGTCCCGGATGGGGATGGACCTTTATCTGTTGGAGTTGCGGGAGGTCCTAGCGCGGTTGCTAGGGGTTTACAGGCGTTAAGTGTAGCAGGCGGTTCCGCAGGGTTTTTGGGGGGGGGGGGGCAGAAAAAAGGGAGGAAGGGGCGTATCCGCCGACACTTCCCCCTTTTGTATGGGTGGCGGGGTGGTTGACAGTTGGCCGGGATTGGCTAGAGTTTGTTGTTATAGGTTTGGTAGTTTGGGTCCAGGAACAGGGAAAGGGTAACCAGTTTGGATAAGTTTAGATTAGAGGTTGGATAGTTACAGTTGCACAGAAGGCAGGTAGGGGTTATGGTCAGGAGAGTTTGGGAGTTGGAAAGGCTACATGGTGTAGGATTGGGTTATATGTTGGTTATGGAATGTTATGTTGTATTTTGGGGGATGGGGGAACTGATGTGGGGATCGTAGGGGTGGGGGGAAAGACCAAGGGGTCAGGAAGTTATTGTATAGCGAGGCGTTAGTTTTGTAAGGCAGTGGCCAAGGAGTTAAAATTGTGATATGCACCTGTTTCAATAAAGCGGCCTTTTTCACACACAGTAAGTGGTCTGGTGTCGGCTTGCCCCTCCTCCCCCCTTAATCTCCCAATGTTGAAGAGGTTGTTGGTTGTCATTTTGAAAATAGCTCTGGTGTCAACTGCTACGCTAATGTAGTGCTGAATGTTGTATTTTATCTTGAAAGTTTGCAAGAGCAGATAATACTAAATCATGAAAAAAGATTTTGTTCTCTGCTGAGTTTCTTTTATGAGAAGTTGAGTAATGATAAAACTAAAATAGAAAGTGCTTCTGATGTTAGAAATCTGTCCGTCTGTGGGCACGGACGGTGCAGGTAAGGGGGACGAAGGGAAGAGCGACACGGGGGTGACGGACAAGAAGGGGACAGGCGACGCTAAGACGGGGGAAGGGGAGACGAAGTTGGAAAGTAAGGAGCTGAAGATCAAACGGTTGCCGTATATGGGGGTCACAAAGCCCTTGGGGGCGCATCTGATGGTGACGACTAAAGAGAGGATCTGGAAAGGGGAATACGTGGAGATGCTCAAACTTCTGCACAGGGAGGTCAGGGCTAAGGAGGGCTCGAAGGAAGAGGAGTTTGAGTTGGCAAAGGGGCCTAAGGTGCCGTTGACGATAGAAAATTGGACGGCGGCTTTTCTCATTTACGCTAGTGTGTATTGTGAGAAATTTCCAGAGAGGTCGGTGGCCATGTTTAAATATATGGATGTCATTCGGAAGGCACAAATTACAGGGGGTGGATATGCATGGGCGCAGTACAACAAGGAGTTCAGAGCGCGCATGGCTTGGGATACGGAGGCAAAGTGGGGAGAGCTGGAAACGGATCTGTGGCAGCACACGATGGGGCTCGCGGGGTCGGGGAAGACCATTTTTACGGCCAGCGGGCTACCGCTCGTGTATCAGCCCTTTCGAGGGGGTCCCACCCGAGGGGGGGGTGGGAGGAGCAGGCAGAGGTACGACAGGAGAGAAAGGTGCGTGCTGGGACTATAATAAAGGAATGTGCACGCGGGAATATTGCCGTTTTCGGCACGAATGCTCAGGCTGCGGAAAGCGGCATGCGTTGGTCAAGTGCTGGGGGGCCCAGGGACAGTTGCCAGGGGGTCAGCGGTGGCAGTCAGGCGCCTTCAAGGCTGGGGGACAGCAGCAGTCGCAACAGACGGGAGGAGGGAGGGGGTTAAGGGGCCTGGGCCAAAGGGCTCATACTCCGGTTAAGCTGGAGGTTTTGTTGGGGGCTCTGGGGGGGTATCCGGACAGGACAGCGGCAGAGCGGCTACGGTTGGGATTTCTGGACGGGTTCAGGCTGGGATATGAGGGTCCAAGGGTACGTAGATGGGCAGACAACTTGAAATCGGCATGGGAGCACCCACAGGTGGTACAAGCGAAACAGGATAAGGAGGTACAGGAGGGCCGCATGGCGGGACCCTTTCAGGATTGGCCCCTGCATAATTTGATTTTGTCACCCATTGGAGTGGTGCCCAAAAAAGAGCAGGGTCAGTTTCGCCTGATACAGCATCTGTCATGGCACGAAGGTGGGTCGGTCAATGACTTTATTGAGGAAAGTGCGGCCACTGTATCTTACTCCTCTGTTGACGTAGCTATGTCACTGGTGGTGACCGCGGGCGCAACAGCGCAGATGGCAAAGTGCGACATAAAGTCAGCTTTCCAGCAGCTGCCAGTTCACTCAGATGACTGGGATCTGTTGGGCATACAATTCGGCGGCCACTGGTACGTGGACAAAGCATTGCCGATGGGCTGCTCCATGTCTTGCGCACTTTTTGAATGTTTCAGAACGTTCCTACAATGGTTGTTTACGGAACGGACGGGTCACCAAGGCGTGGCGCATTACTTGAATGACTTCTTTTTTGTCGGCACCTCGGGCTCCGCGGACTGCCAGAAGGCTCTGGACAGTTTCCAAGAGATCACGAGGGATATGGGCGTGCCGCTGGCCCCAGAGAAAACACAAGGGCCTAGCACGGCACTGGCTTTCCTAGGCATTGAACTGGATTCCGTTTTGATGGAAGCGCGCCTTCCGGCGGAAAAGAAACAAAACATGTTGGAGCTGCTGGCGAGTGTGTTGGCACGACAAAAAGTGACGGTCAGGGACATCCAAGTGTTGCTGGGACATCTCAATTTCGCCTGTAGGGTGTGCAGAGTAGGGCGGACGTTCTGTAGGCGACTGGGGAGAGCATTGGAGGGGCAGAGGCCCCCGCACCACCATGTGCGGCTGTCAGCCGGGGTGAGGGAAGACTTGAGGATGTGGCAGTTTTTCCTGCAGCAGTTTAACAGGGTGCCGTTGATGAAAGATATGGACATGGTGTGGGACGTGCAGATTTTCTCAGATGCTGCGGGGAGCAAGGGTTTTGGGCTGTACTGGCAGGGGAGGTGGTGCGCAGAACCCTGGCCCTCAGAATGGTTGGCGGGCGGCAGGAGTATTGCCTTCTTGGAATTCTTTCCCTTGGTAGTGGCGGTCACATTGTGGGGAGCTTTGTTGGCCCACAAGAGGGTCACGTTCAGGATTGACAACATGGCTGTGGTGCAGGTGGTCAACAGGCAGTCGGCAAGGGACGAGCAGGTGCTCAAGTTGTTGAGGGTTTTTGTGCTGGGGTGCTTGAGACATGATATGGCGTTTCGCGCGGTGCATGTGCCAGGTGTGGACAATGACATTGCAGATGCTTTGTCTCGTTCGCAGTGGGGGAGATTCCGTGGGCTCGCCAAGGACGCGGACGTGAATCCGGACAGAATGCCGAACCAACTATGGGAAGTAGGCAACACAGGATGCTACAATTGGTTTTAGGCTCATTAGCACAGTCTACACGGTTGGCATACCGGGCGGCATGGGAGGAGTTTGTCCGTTCGGGGGCGAGGTGGCGGGCTTCCATGGGCGGCCAGACAGGAGGATGTGGTGCAGTTCATATTGGACTTGGTGGAAAGAGGCCTGACGAAGGTGACAATTGGGGGCAAGTTAGCGGGGATCGCTTTTGTCGGGAAGCTGTTGTGGGGCTACGCCCCCTCCGCAGGGGAACTGGGGGCGCGGATTCTGGAAGGGTGGGCGCGGGAATGTGGGAGCATGGCTTGGGTGAGGAAACCACTGTCCTGGGAGCTCTTGGAGGGGGTGATGGGGGTTCTGCCCGGGGTTTGTCTGGACGACGGGGAGGCCATACTTTTTTCCACACTCATGTCTTGGATGTTTTTCGGGGCCTTTCGGGTGTCGGAATTGTTGGGATCCAAAGGGAATCGGGGTCTGGCCTGGGGCGAGGTCTCTTTCGGGGCGGAGGTGGTTAGTATTTGGCTCAGAAAGGCTAAAACGGACCAAAAGAGCCGGGGAAGTGGGTTGCTTTGAAGAAGGGGAGCTCGCCGTCTGTTTGTCCGTTTCGGTGGGGTTTGCGTTGGAAAGCATGCTCGGGGGGCTGAGGGACTTGGTCTTTTTACATCAGCAGGGGTGGGGCGTTAAGGCTTCACAATTACTGGCCGTGCTGCGTAAGGCGCTGAGGAGACTGGGTGTAGAGGAGAAGGGTTTTGGCACGCATTCTGACAAGCTTTGCCTTAACTTTCTTTCTACTTTAAAAGATGCTGGATTAAGCCAATTGGTTTCTCAACCTACGCACAAAGCTGGTCATACTCTTGATCTTGTTTGCTCGAATTTCTCAAACATCCTGATTGAGGATCCCTATCCGGTGATTTGGTCGGACCATTTTTTTTTGTTTTTTGCTATTCATTTTTGCCAGCATGTGAGACCTAGAATTGCCCCTAAGGCGGTAGGACGTAATTGGAGTAAGATCTCCCCTGTCGCCCTACATCTTGTAAATACCACTCCCACAGACGCCCCTGATTTAGATTCACGCCTGACTAACCTCAACGGCTGGGTCACCTCTGCTATGGACTCGCTCGCTCCTATGCGACCGATTAAAACCTTTCGAGCAGCTCCCTCCGCCCCATGGTACTCCGACGAGCTTCGGAAATATAAATCTTCTTGTAAGCTGTTGGAACGCCGGTGGAGGTCATCCTATTCTATTGACACAAAACTTAAATATAAACTGGCCCTCAAAGAATACCGTAGGAAAATAATTGAGCATAAAAAACGTTACCTGGAGGAGAAAATTATTAGAGCGCATGGCTCGGCCAGGGAAATTTTTTTCAAAGATCCCTTGGCTCTTAAACAGTGTCTTCCGGTCTCTCAGGCCCTTTGCTCCCGCCTCTCTGACTTCTTTGAAGACAAGATCGCGAAGATCTATGACACATTCCCCAAGAACAATGATCTAGGGAGTGAAACGCCTTTACCTGACCGCATCGAGTCTTCTTCCACCTTTTCAGACTTTGAGGCAATCTCACTGGAACACTCACTGATGGAACTGTCTAGATGCCGCTCCGGCTCACCACTTGACCCTTGGCCAGCCAAGCAATATAAATTATTGGCCTCTTTTCTTAATCCCTTCCTCAACTACATCTGGAATGACTCGCTCAAAATCGGAATTTTCCTGGAGTCTTGGAAACATGCCCAACTGGTCCCGATTTTAAAGAAAGCTAATACAGATCCTAATGAGCCGGTGAACTATCGACCCATTTCTCTGCTCCCAGCCCCTGCCAAGGTCCTTGAAAAGCTAGTGCAGCAACAACTGGCAGGTTTTCTTGAATCCCACGGCCTACTTCATGAATCCCAACATGGTTTTAGAAAGTGCCATAGCACTGAGTCTGCCCTTATAGAAATGGCCGACTCTGTGCGGTGGAAACTGGATGGGGGTTCCAGAGCGGTGCTGGTGCTGCTCGACCTGTCGGCAGCATTCGACACCGTCTCTCACCCCATCCTGATTGACCGTCTTCGGTCGAAGGGCATTCAGGGGAAGGCCCTGGAGTGGCTGACCTCTTTTTTGTCTAATCGCACCCAGGCAGTCTATACTCACCCTTTTACTTCTGTTAGCTGTACCCTGAAATGGGGTGTCCCTCAAGGCTCGGCTTTGAGCTCACTATTGTTCAATGTCTATTTTTCTCCTCTGGCTGAACTAATTGCTAGGTCGGGCATCATAGCTACTTCCTATGCAGATGATATTCAGCTGCTTTTCTCCTATGAGAGTGCCACGCAGACTACTTTTGATCCTCTGAAGGATTGTCTGCGGGACATTTCAAAATGGATGGACCATAACTGCGTCCGCATGAATGCGGCGAAAACGGAGGTTCTCTTTTTCCATCAACCCTCCCCTCTTGATGCAACACTCTGGTGGCCGCAGGAACTTAGGCTTCCCCATGTCCCTAAGGACTCTGTAAAAAATCTAGGGGTCAAGTGGGACTCAAATCTTTCTTTTAGCAACCAAATACAGACCGTTTCAGCCGCTTGTTTTTCCAAGATCAGGATGATTAGGAAATTCATCACCTATCTCCCTAGTGACACCAGGAAAACCATAGTCCAGGCATTGATTACATCTCACCTGGACTATGCGAACGGCCTGTATTTAGGGTTGCCCGCGGGCCTCCTACATCGGTTCCAGACAGTCCAGAATGCGGCTGTTCGGCTGGTCTGCGGGGTTTCCCTATGCACCCATATTTCGCCACATCGCAGAGCATTACATTGGCTACCAATCCATCAAAGAGCTGCATTCAAAGCCATGACCTTAGCCCATCGAGCAACTAGGGGTAGGGGATCGGCCTACCTCTCTGTTAGTATCCGTCCTTACTGTAACTCTCGGAACCTCCGTTCCAACTCCCAACATCTGCTTTCCATACCAAGATTCAGGAAAGCACGTTCTGGAGGTAAAACCTTCCAGGTCTGTGCCACAACTCTCTGGAACGAACTCCCGATTGCAATTAGGATGATCCAGGAAGAATTACCCTTCCGTAAGGCACTAAAAACTTTTCTCTTTTGTTAACCCCCCCAGGACTATCACTCTGCTTTCACTCAGAAGCGCCGGGACACCCCGTTGGGGTAGCTGCGCGCTATATAAAATACACAAATATAAATTCCTTCCGAATTGGGGCCGCATCAGAGGCACATGTGAGGGGTTGGGAGAGTGGGGACATCATGCGGTTGGGTAGGTGGTCATCGAATTGTTATCAGCGGTATGTGCGCAGCGAAACTGGGGGTGGGTTTCCTGGTTTTCATTCTTGTTTTTCTTTTCAGGTTCGGTTATGGGACCCCTTGCCAGGGAGATGTCCATTTGGATTGTGGGGCACTCGTTTGTGAGGCGGGCGCAGGTCCAGGCCCGGGAGAGTTACTTTGGGGACAGCCTGGGGTTCAATAAAGATTTATTCTCGGTGGCATGGCGGGGAAGGGGTGGCATGCGATGGAAGGAGTTGGTAACAGTATTGAACGGGATTTTGAGGGGGGGTCGGTGCCCGGATGTGTTGGTTTTACATTTGGGGGAGAATGACATGGTCAGGGAGACAGGTTTGGCGCTGATGCGGGCTATGAAAAAGGACTTGGTCTTGATCTAGGAAAGATGGGCAGGGTGTTCCATTGTATGGACTGAATTTGTTCCACGGAGGAGTTGGAGGGGGGCTGTAAACCCTGGGGCGGTGGATAAAGCGAGGAGGAAGCTCAACACGGAGATGGTGCGGTTTTGTCGTCAGGTAGGGTTAGGACGGGTGGCTCATAAGGACCTCCGGTATGATGCGCGGGAGCTCTTTCGGGATGATGGGGTACACTTGTCCCGGATGGGGATGGACCTTTATCTGTTGGAGTTGCGGGAGGTCCTAGTGCGGTTGCTAGGGGTTTACAGGCGTTAAGTGTAGCAGGCGGTTCCGCAGGGTTTTTGGGGGGGGGGGGCAGAAAAAAGGGAGGAAGGGGCGTATCCGCCGACACTTCCCCCTTTTGTCTGGGTGGCGGGGTGGTTGACAGTTGGCCGGGATTGGCTAGAGTTTGTTGTTATAGGTTTGGTAGTTTGGGTCCAGGAACAGGGAAAAGGTAACCAGTTTGGATAAGTTTAGATTAGAGGTTGGATAGTTACAGTTGCACAGAAGACAGGTAGGGGTTACGGTCAGGGGAGTTTGGGAGTTGGAAAGGCTACATGGTGTAGGATTGGGTTATATGTTGGTTATGGAATGTTATGTTGTATTTTGGGGGATGGGGGAACTGATGTGGGGATAGTAGGGGTGGGGGTAAAGACCAAGGGGTCAGGAAGTTATTGTATAGCGAGGCGTTAGTTTTGTAAGGCAGTGGCCAAGGACTTAAAATTGTGATATGCACCTGTTTCAATAAAGCGGCCTTTTTTACACACAGTAAGTGGTCTGGTGTCGGCTTGCCCCTCCTCCCCCCTTAATCTCCCAATGGGAGCTTGGGGGGCGGACGAGCACAGCGAGGTCCGCTCCCCGGGCAGATTGGGAGGGGGGAGGAGGGGGTGTGGCCGAAGCGACCATTTTGTAAGTTTTGGGCTACATTTGGGAATAGCCCAAATGTAGCCCAATTTTCGTAAAAAGTAGCCCAAGGACTATATATGACAGTTACGCGCTTTCCCAGCCACCATTTTAGGTTTGGTGACCTGGTGGCTGGGAGCGCTAGTAGCAGGTTAAAAAAAAATTCCCCTCCCGCCCACCCTAATTTTATGGGTGGAAGGGGTGTTAGGTCCTTGGGGTGGGGTTATAAAGGGGGAAATCTGGTGGGCAGCATTTGTTGGAACAGTTACATAGGGGCAGTTGATGTATTGTCGCTTGGAACAGGTGCAGGCGGGGTGGTTGACAGTTGGCCGGGATTGGCTAGAGTTTGTTGTTATAGGTTTGGTAGTTTGGGTGCAGGAACAGGGAAAGGGTAACCAGTTTGGATAAGTTTAGATTAGAGGTTGGATAGTTACAGTTGCACAGAAGGCAGGTAGGGGTTACGGTCAGGGGAGTTTGGGAGTTGGAAAGGCTACATGGTGTAGGATTGGGTTATATGTTGGTTATGGAATGTTATGTTGTATTTTGGGGGATGGGGGAACTGATGTGGGGATCGTAGGGGTGGGGGGAAAGACCAAGGGGTCAGGAAGTTATTGTATAGCGAGGCGTTAGTTTTGTAAGGCAGTGGCCAAGGAGTTAAAATTGTGATATGCACCTGTTTCAATAAAGCGGCCTTTTTCACACACAGTAAGTGGTCTGGTGTCGGCTTGCCCCTCCTCCCCCCCTTAATCTCCCAATGTTGAAGAGGTTGTTGGTTGTCATTTTGAAAATAGCTCTGGTGTCACCTGCTACGCTAATGTAGTGCTGAATGTTGTATTTTATCTTGAAAGTTTGCAAGAGCAGATAATACTAAACCATGAAAAAAGATTTTGTTCTCTGCTGAGTTTCCTTTATGAGAAGTTGAGTAATGATAAAACTAAAATAGAAAGTGCCTCTGATGTTAGAAATCTGTCCGTCTGTGGGCACGGACGGTGCAGGTAAGGGGGACGAAGGGAAGAGCGACACGGGGGTGACGGACAAGAAGGGGACAGGCGACGCTAAGACAGGGGAAGGGGAGACGAAGTTGGAAAGTAAGGAGCTGAAGATCAAACGGTTGCCGTATATGGGGGTCACAAAGCCCTTGGGGGCGCATCTGATGGTGACGACTAAAGAGAGGATCTGGAAAGGGGAATACGTGGAGGTGCTCAAACTTCTGCACAGGGAGGTCAGGGCTAAGGAGGGCTCGAAGGAAGAGGAGTTTGAGTTGGCAAAGGGGCCTAAGGTGCCGTTGACGATAGAAAATTGGACGGCGGCTTTTCTCATTTACGCTAGTGTGTATTGTGAGAAATTTCCAGAGAGGTCGGTGGCCATGTTTAAATATATGGATGTCATTCGGAAGGCACAAATTACAGGGGGTGGATATGCATGGGCGCAGTACGACGAGGAGTTCAGGGCGCGCATGGCTTGGGATACGGAGGCAAAGTGGGGAGAGCTGGACACGGATCTGTGGCAGCACACGATGGGGCTCGCGGGGTCGGGGAAGACCATTTTTACGGCCAGCGGGCTACCGCTCGTGTATCAGCCCTTTCGAGGGGGTCCCACCCGAGGGGGGGGTGGGAGGAGCAGGCAGAGGTACGACAGGAGAGAAAGGTGCGTGCTGGGACTATAATAAAGGAATGTGCACGCGGGAATATTGCCGTTTTCGGCACGAATGCTCAGGCTGCGGAAAGCGGCATGCGTTGGTCAAGTGCTGGGGGGCCCAGGGACAGTTGCCAGGGGGTCAGCAGTGGCAGTCAGGCGCCTTCAAGGCTGGGGGACAGCAGCAGTCGCAACAGACGGGAGGAGGGAGGGGGGCTAAGGGGCCTGGGCCAAAGGGCTCATACTCCGGTTAAGCTGGAGGTTTTGTTGGGGGCTCTGGGGGGGTATCCGGACAGGACAGCGGCAGAGCGGCTACGGTTGGGATTTCTGGACGGGTTCAGGCTGGGATATGAGGGTCCAAGGGTACGTAGATGGGCAGACAACTTGCGATCGGCACGAGAGCACCCACAGGTGGTACAAGCGAAACAGGATAAGGAGGTACAGGAGGGCCGCATGGCGGGACCCTTTCAGGATTGGCCCCTGCATAATTTGATTTTGTCACCCATTGGAGTGGTGCCCAAAAAAGAGCAGGGTCAGTTTCGCCTGATACAGCATCTGTCATGGCCGGAAGGTGGGTCGGTCAATGACTTTATTGAGGAAAGTGCGGCCACTGTATCTTACTCCTCTGTTGACGTAGCTATGTCACTGGTGGTGACCGCGGGCGCAACAGCGCAGATGGCAAAGTGCGACATAAAGTCAGCTTTCCGGCAGCTGCCAGTTCACTCAGATTACTGGGATCTGTTGGGCATACAATTCGGCGGCCACTGGTACGTGGACAAAGCATTGCCGATGGGCTGCTCCATGTCTTGCGCACTTTTTGAATGTTTCAGCACGTTCCTACAATGGTTGTTTACGGAACGGACGGGTCACCAAGGCGTGACGCATTACTTGAATGACTTCTTTTTTGTCGGCACCTCGGGCTCCGCGGACTGCCAGAAGGCTCTGGACAGTTTCCAAGAGATCACGAGGGACATGGGCGTGCCGCTGGCCCCAGAGAAAACACAAGGGCCTAGCACGGCACTGGCTTTCCTAGGCATTGAACTGGATTCCGTTTTGATGGAAGCGCGCCTTCCGGCGGAAAAGAAACAAAACATGATGGAGCTGCTGGCGAGTGTGTTGGCACGACAAAAAGTGACGGTCAGGGACATCCAAGTGTTGCTGGGACATCTCAATTTCGCCTGTAGGGTGTTCAGAGTAGGGCGGACGTTCTGTAGGCGACTGGGGAGAGCATTGGAGGGGCAGAGGCCCCCGCACCACCATGTGCGGCTGTCAGCCGGGGTGAGGGAAGACTTGAGGATGTGGCAGTTTTTCCTGCAGCAGTTTAACGGGGTGCCGTTGATGAAAGATGTGGACATGGTGTGGGACGTGCAGATTTTCTCAGATGCTGCGGGGAGCAAGGGTTTTGGGCTGTACTGGCAGGGGAGGTGGTGCGCAGAACCCTGGCCCTCAGAATGGTTGGCGGGCGGCAGGAGTATTGCCTTCTTGGAATTCTTTCCCTTGGTAGTGGCGGTCACATTGTGGGGAGCTTTGTTGGCCCACAAGAGGGTCACGTTCAGGATTGACAACATGGCTGTGGTGCAGGTGGTCAACAGGCAGTCGGCAAGGGACGAGCAGGTGCTCAAGTTGTTGAGGGTTTTTGTGCAGGGGTGCTTGAGACATGATATGGCGTTTCGCGCGGTGCATGTGCCAGGTGTGGACAATGACATTGCAGATGCTTTGTCTCGTTCGCAGTGGGGGAGATTCCGTGGGCTCGCCAAGGACGCGGACGTGAATCCGGACAGAATGCCGAACCAACTATGGGAAGTAGGCAATACAGGATGCTACAATTGGTTTTAGGCTCATTAGCACAGTCTACACGGTTGGCATACCGGGCGGCATGGGAGGAGTTTGTCCGTTCGGGGGCGAGGTGGCGGGCTTCCGGGGCGGCCAGACAGGAGGATGTGGTGCAGTTCATATTGGACTTGGTGGAAAGAGGCCTGACGAAGGTGACAATTGGGGGCAAGTTAGCGGGGATCGCTTTTGTCGGGAAGCTGTTGTGGGGCTACGCCCCCTCCGCAGGGGAACTGGGGGCGCGGATTCTGGAAGGGTGGGCGCGGGAATGTGGGAGCACGGCTTGGGTGAGGAAACCACTGTCCTGGGAGCTCTTGGAGGGGGTGATGGGGGTTCTGCCCGGGGTTTGTCTGGACGACGGGGAGGCCATACTTTTTTCCACACTCATGTCTTGGATGTTTTTCGGGGCCTTTCGGGTGTCGGAATTGTTGGGATCCAAAGGGAATCGGGGTCTGGCCTGGGGCGAGGTCTCTTTCGGGGCGGAGGTGGTTAGTATTTGGCTCAGAAAGGCTAAAACGGACCAAAAGAGCCGGGGAAGTGGGTTGCTTTGAAGAAGGGGAGCTCGCCGTCTGTTTGTCCGTTTCGGTGGGGTTTGCGTTGGAAAGCATGCTCGGGGGGCTGGGGGACTTGGTCTTTTTACATCAGCAGGGGTGGGGCGTTAAGGCTTCACAACTACTGGCCGTGCTGCGTAAGGCGCTGAGGAGACTGGGTGTAGAGGAGAAGGGTTTTGGCACGCATTCTGACAAGCTTTGCCTTAACTTTCTTTCTACTTTAAAAGATGCTGGATTAAGCCAATTGGTTTCTCAACCTACGCACAAAGCTGGTCATACTCTTGATCTTGTTTGCTCAAATTTCTCAAACATCCTGATTGAGGATCCCTATCCGGTGATTTGGTCGGACCATTTTTTTTTCTTTTTTGCTATTCATTTTTGCCAGCATGTGAGACCTAGACTTCCCCCTAAGGCGGTAGGACGTAATTGGAGTAAGATCTCCCCTGTCGCCCTACATCTTGTAAATACCACTCCCACAGACGCCCCTGATTTAGATTCACGCCTGACTAACCTCAACTGCTGGGTCACCTCTGCTATGGACTCGCTCGCTCCTATGCGACCGATTAAAACCTTTCGAGCAGCTCCCTCCGCCCCATGGTACTCCGACGAGCTTCGGAAATATAAATCTTCTTGTAAGCTGTTGGAACGCCGGTGGAGGTCATCCTATTCTATTCACACAAAACTTAAATATAAACTGGCCCTCAAAGAATACCGTAGGAAAATAATTGAGCATAAAAAACGTTACCTGGAGGAGAAAATTATTAGAGCGCATGGCTCGGCCAGGGAAATTTTTTTCAAAGATCCCTTGGCTCTTAAACAGTGTCTTCCGGTCTCTCAGGCCCTTTGCTCCCGCCTCTCTGACTTCTTTGAAGACAAGATCGCGAAGATCTATGACACATTCCCCAAGAACAATGATCTAGGGAGTGATACGCCTTTACCTGACCGCATCGAGTCTTCTTCCACCTTTTCAGACTTTGAGGCAATCTCACTGGAACACTCACTGATGGAACTGTCTAGATGCCGCTCCGGCTCACCACTTGACCCTTGGCCAGCCAAGCAATATAAATTATTGGCCTCTTTTCTTAATCCCTTCCTCAACTACATCTGGAATGACTCGCTCAAAACCGGAATTTTCCTGGAGTCTTGGAAACATGCCCAACTGGTCCCGATTTTAAAGAAAGCTAATACAGATCCTAATGAGCCGGTGAACTATCGACCCATTTCTCTGCTCCCAGCCCCTGCCAAGGTCCTTGAAAAGCTAGTGCAGCAACAACTGGCAGGTTTTCTTGAATCCCACGGCCTACTTCATGAATCCCAACATGGTTTTAGAAAGTGCCATAGCACTGAGTCTGCCCTTATAGAAATGGCCGACTCTGTGCGGTGAAAACTGGATGGGGGTTCCAGAGCGGTGCTGGTGCTGCTCGGCCTGTCGGCAGCTTTAGACACCGTCTCTCACCTCATCCTGATTGACCGTCTTCGGTCGAAGGGCATTCAGGCGAAGGCCCTGGAGTGGCTGACCTCTTTTTTGTCTAATCGCACCCAGGCAGTCTATACTCACCCTTTTACTTCTGTTAGCTGTACCCTGAAATGGGGTGTCCCTCAAGGCTCGGCTTTGAGCTCACTATTGTTCAATGTCTATTTTTCTCCTCTGGCTGAACTCATTGCTAGGTCGGGCATCATAGCTACTTCCTATGCAGATGATATTCAGCTGCTTTTCTCCTATGAGAGTGCCACGCAGACTACTTTTGATCCTCTGAAGGATTGTCTGCGGGACATTTCAAAATGGATGGACCATAACTGCGTCCGCATGAATGCGGCGAAAACGGAGGTTCTCTTTTTCCATCAACCCTCCCCTCTTGATGCAACACTCTGGTGGCCGCAGGAACTTAGGCTTCCCCATGTCCCTAAGGACTCTGTAAAAAATCTAGGGGTCAAGTGGGACTCAAATCTTTCTTTTAGCAACCAAATACAGACCGTTTCAGCCGCTTGTTTTTCCAAGATCAGGATGATTAGGAAATTCATCACCTATCTCCCTAGTGACACCAGGAAAACCATAGTCCAGGCATTGATTACATCTCACCTGGACTATGCGAACGGCCTGTATTTAGGGTTGCCCGCGGGCCTCCTACATCGGTTCCAGACAGTCCAGAATGCGGCTGTTCGGCTGGTCTGCGGGGTTTCCCTACGCACCCATATTTCGCCACATCGCAGAGCATTACATTGGCTACCAATCCATCAAAGAGCTGCATTCAAAGCCATGACCTTAGCCCATGGAGCAACTAGGGGTAGGGGATCGGCCTACCTCTCTGTTAGTATCCATCCTTACTGTAACTCTCGGAACCTCCGTTCCAACTCCCAACATCTGCTTTCCATACCAAGATTCAGGAAAGCACGTTCTGGAGGTAAAACCTTCCAGGTCTGTGCCACAACTCTCTGGAACGAACTCCCGATCGCAATTAGGATGATCCAGGAAGAATTACCCTTCCGTAAGGCACTAAAAACTTTTCTCTTTTGTTAACCTCCCCAGGACTATCACTCTGCTTTCACTCAGAAGCGCCGGGACACCCCGTTGGGGTAGCTGCGCGCTATATAAAATACACAAATATAAATTCCTTCCGAATTGGGGCCGCATCAGAGGCACATGTGAGGGGTTGGGAGAGTGGGGACATCATGCGGTTGGGTAGGTGGTCATCGAATTGTTATCAGCGGTATGTGCGCAGCGAAACTGGGGGTGGGTTTCCTGGTTTTCATTCTTGTTTTTCTTTTCAGGTTCGGTTATGGGACCCCTTGCCAGGGAGATGTCCATTTGGATTGTGGGGCACTCGTTTGTGAGGCGGGCGCAGGTCCAGGCCCGGGAGAGTTACTTTGGGGACAGCCTGGGGTTCAATAAAGATTTATTTTTGGTGGCATGGCGGGGAAGGGGTGGCATGCGATGGAAGGAGTTGGTAACAGTATTGAACGGGATTTTGAGGGGGGGTCGGTGCCCGGATGTGTTGGTTTTACATTTGGGGGAGAATGACATGGTCAGGGAGACAGGTTTGGCGCTGATGCGGGCTATGAAAAAGGACTTGGTCTTGATCTAGGAAAGATGGGCAGGGTGTTCCATTGTATGGACTGAATTTGTTCCACGGAGGAGTTGGAGGGGGGCTGTAAACCCTGGGGCGGTGGATAAAGCGAGGAGGAAGCTCAACACGGAGATGGTGCGGTTTTGTCGTCAGGTAGGGGTAGGACGGGTGGCTCATAAGGTCCTCCGGTATGATGCGCGGGAGCTCTTTCGGGATGATGGGGTACACTTGTCCCGGATGGGGATGGACCTTTATCTGTTGGAGTTGCGGGAGGTCCTAGTGCGGTTGCTAGGGGTTTACAGGCGTTAAGTGTAGCAGGCGGTTCCGCAGGGTTTTTGGGGGGGGGGGGCAGAAAAAAGGGAGGAAGGGGCGTATCCGCCGACACTTCCCCCTTTTGTCTGGGTGGCGGGGTGGTTGACAGTTGGCCGGGATTGGCTAGAGTTTGTTGTTATAGGTTTGGTAGTTTGGGTCCAGGAACAGGGAAAGGGTAACCAGTTTGGATAAGTTTAGATTAGAGGTTGGATAGTTACAGTTGCACAGAAGACAGGTAGGGGTTACGGTCAGGGGAGTTTGGGAGTTGGAAAGGCTACATGGTGTAGGATTGGGTTATATGTTGGTTATGGAATGTTATGTTGTATTTTGGGGGATGGGGGAACTGATGTGGGGATCGTAGGGGTGGGGGTAAAGACCAAGGGGTCAGGAAGTTATTGTATAGCGAGGCGTTAGTTTTGTAAGGCAGTGGCCAAGGACTTAAAATTGTGATATGCACCTGTTTCAATAAAGCGGCCTTTTTTACACACAGTAAGTGGTCTGGTGTCGGCTTGCCCCTCCTCCCCCCTTAATCTCCCAATGGGAGCTTGGGGGGGCGGACGAGCACAGCGAGGTCCGCTCCCCGGGCAGATTGGGAGGGGGGAGGAGGGGGTGTGGCCGAAGCGGCCATTTTGTAAGTTTTGGGCTACATTTGGGAATAGCCCAAATGTAGCCCAATTTTCGTAAAAAGTAGCCCAAGGGCTATATATGACAGTTACGCGCTTTCCCAGCCACCATTTTAGGTTTGGTGACCTGGTGGCTGGGAGCGCTAGTAGCAGGTTAAAAAAAAATTCCCCTCCCGCCCACCCTAATTTTATGGGTGGAAGGGGTGTTAGGTCCTTGGGGTGGGGTTATAAAGGGGGAAATCTGGTGGGCAGCATTTGTTGGAACAGGTACATAGGGGCAGTTGATGTATTGTCGCTTGGAACAGGTGCAGGCGGGGTGGTTGACAGTTGGCCAGGATTGGCTAGAGTTTGTTGTTATAGGTTTGGTAGTTTGGGTCCAGGAACAGGGAAAGGGTAACCAGTTTGGATAAGTTTAGATTAGAGGTTGGATAGTTACAGTTGCACAGAAGGCAGGTAGGGGTTACGGTCAGGGGAGTTTGGGAGTTGGAAAGGCTACATGGTGTAGGATTGGGTTATATGTTGGTTATGGAATGTTATGTTGTATTTTGGGGGATGGGGGAACTGATGTGGGGATCGTAGGGGTGGGGGGAAAGACCAAGGGGTCAGGAAGTTATTGTATAGCGAGGCGTTAGTTTTGTAAGGCAGTGGCCAAGGAGTTAAAATTGTGATATGCACCTGTTTCAATAAAGCGGCCTTTTTCACACACAGTAAGTGGTCTGGTGTCGGCTTGCCCCTCCTCCCCCCTTAATCTCCCAATGTTGAAGAGGTTGTTGGTTGTCATTTTGAAAATAGCTCTGGTGTCAACTGCTACGCTAATGTAGTGCTGAATGTTGTATTTTATCTTGAAAGTTTGAAAGAGCAGATAATACTAAATCATGAAAAAAGATTTTGTTCTCTGCTGAGTTTCCTTTATGAGAAGTTGAGTAATGATAAAACTAAAATAGAAAGTGCTTCTGATGTTAGAAATCTGTCCGTCTGTGGGCACGGACGGTGCAGGTAAGGGGGACGAAGGGAAGAGCGACACGGGGGTGACGGACAAGAAGGGGACAGGCGACGCTAAGACGGGGGAAGGGGAGACGAAGTTGGAAAGTAAGGAGCTGAAATTCAAACGGTTGCCGTATATGGGGGTCACAAAGCCCTTGGGGGCGCATCTGATGGTGACGACTAAAGAGAGGATCTGGAAAGGGGAATACGTGGAGATGCTCAAACTTCTGCACAGGGAGGTCAGGGCTAAGGAGGGCTCGAAGGAAGAGGAGTTTGAGTTGGCAAAGGGGCCTAAGGTGCCGTTGACGATAGAAAATTGGACGGCGGCTTTTCTCATTTACGCTAGTGTGTATTGTGAGAAATTTCCAGAGAGGTCGGTGGCCATGTTTAAATATATGGATGTCATTCGGAAGGCACAAATTACAGGGGGTGGATATGAATGGGCGCAGTACGACGAGGAGTTCAGGGCGCGCATGGCTTGGGATACGGAGGCAAAGTGGGGAGAGCTGGACACGGATCTGTGGCAGCACACGATGGGGCTCGCGGGGTCGGGGAAGACCATTTTTACGGCCAGCGGGCTACCGCTCGTGTATCAGCCCTTTCGAGGGGGTCCCACCCGAGGGGGGGTGGGAGGAGCAGGCAGAGGTACGACAGGAGAGAAAGGTGCGTGCTGGGACTATAATAAAGGAATGTGCACGCGGGAATATTGCCGTTCTCGGCACGAATGCTCAGGCTGCGGAAAGCGGCATGCGTTGGTCAAGTGCTGGGGGACCCAGGGACAGTTGCCAGGGGGTCAGCAGTGGCAGTCAGGCGCCTTCAAGGCTGGGGGACAGCAGCAGTCGCAACAGACGGGAGGAGGGAGGGGGGCTAAGGGGCCTGGGCCAAAGGGCTCATACTCCGGTTAAGGTGGAGGTTTTGTTGGGGGCTCTGGGGGGGTATCCGGACAGGACAGCGGCAGAGCGGCTACGGTTGGGATTTCTGGACGGGTTCAGGCTGGGATATGAGGGTCCAAGGGTACGTAGATGGGCAGACAACTTGAGATCGGCACGGGAGCACCCACAGGTGGTACAAGCGAAACAGGATAAGGAGGTACAGGAGGGCCGCATGGCGGGACCCTTTCAGGATTGGCCCCTGCATAATTTGATTGTGTCACCCATTGGAGTGGTGCCCAGAAAAGAGCAGGGTCAGTTTCGCCTGATAGAGCATCTGTCATGGCCGGAAGGTGGGTCGGTCAATGACTTTATTGAGGAAAGTGCGGCCACTGTATCTTACTCCTCTGTTGACGTGGCTATGTCACTGGCGGTGACCGCGGGTGCAACAGCGCAGATGGCAAAGTGCGACATAAAGTCAGCTTTCCGGCTGCTGCCAGTTCACCCAGATGACTGGGATCTGTTGGGCATACAATTCGGCGGCCACTGGTACGTGGACAAAGCATTGCCGATGGGCTGCTCCATGTCTTGCGCACTTTTTGAATGTTTCAGCACGTTCCTACAATGGTTGTTTACGGAACGGACGGGTCACCAAGGCGTGACGCATTACTTGAATGACTTCTTTTTTGTCGGCACCTCGGGCTCCGCGGACTGCCAGAAGGCTCTGGACAGTTTCCAAGAGATCACGAGGGACATGGGCGTGCCGCTGGCCCCAGAGAAAACACAAGGGCCTAGCACGGCACTGGCTTTCCTAGGCATTGAACTGGATTCCGTTTTGATGGAAGCGCGCCTTCCGGCGGATAAGAAACAAAACATGTTGGAGCTGCTGGCGAGTGTGTTGGCACGACAAAAAGTGACGGTCAGGGACATCCAAGTGTTTCTGGGACATCTCAATTTCGCCTGTAGGGTGGTCAGAGTAGGGCGGACGTTTTGTAGGCGACTGGGGAGAGCATTGGAGGGGCAGAGACCCCCGCACCACCATGTGCGGCTGTCAGCCGGGGTGAGGGAAGACTTGAGGATGTGGCAGTTTTTCCTGCAGCAGTTTAACGGGGTGCCGTTGATGAAAGATGTGGACATGGTGTGGGACGTGCAGATTTTCTCAGATGCTGCGGGGAGCAAGGGTTTTGGGCTGTACTGGCAGGGGAGGTGGTGCGCAGAACCCTGGCCCTCAGAATGGTTGGCGGGCGGCAGGAGTATTGCCTTCTTGGAATTCTTTCCCTTGGTAGTGGCGGTCACATTGTGGGGAGCTTTGTTGGCCCACAAGAGGGTCACGTTCAGGATTGACAACATGGCTGTGGTGCAGGTGGTCAACAGGCAGTCGGCAAGGGACGAGCAGGTGCTCAAGTTGTTGAGGGTTTTTGTGCTGGGGTGCTTGAGACATGATATGGCGTTTCGCGCGGTGCATGTGCCAGGTGTGGACAATGACATTGCAGATGCTTTGTCTCGTTCGCAGTGGGGGAGATTCCGTGGGCTCGCCAAGGACGCGGACGTGAATCCGGACAGAATGCCGAACCAACTATGGGAAGTAGGCAACACAGGATGCTACAATTGGTTTTAGGCTCATTAGCACAGTCTACACGGTTGGCATACCAGGCGGCATGGGAGGAGTTTGTGGGGCGAGGTGGCGGGCTTCCGGGGCGGCCAGACAGGAGGATGTGGTGCAGTTCATATTGGACTTGGTGGAAAGAGGCCTGACGAAGGTGACAATTGGGGGCAAGTTAGCGGGGATCGCTTTTGTCGGGAAGCTGTTGTGGGGCTACGCCCCCTCCGCAGGGGAACTGGGGGCGCGGATTCTGGAAGGGTGGGCGCGGGAATGTGGGAGCACGGCTTGGGTGAGGAAACCACTGTCCTGGGAGCTCTTGGAGGGGGTGATGGGGGTTCTGCCCGGGGTTTGTCTGGACGACGAGGAGGCCATACTTTTTTCCACACTCATGTCTTGGATGTTTTTCGGGGCCTTTCGGGTGTCGGAATTGTTGGGATCCAAAGGGAATCGGGGTCTGGCCTGGGGCGAGGTCTCTTTCAGGGCGGAGGTGGTTAGTATTTGGCTCAGAAAGGCTAAAACGGACCAAAAGAGCCGGGGGAAGTGGGTTGCTTTGAAGAAGGGGAGCTCGCCGTCTGTTTGTCCGTTTCGGTGGGGTTTGCGTTGGAAAGCATGCTCGGGGGGCTGGGGGACTTGGTCTTTTTACATCGGCAGGGGTGGGGCGTTAAGGCTTCACAACTACTGGCCGTGCTGCGTAAGGCGCTGAGGAGACTGGGGGTAGAGGAGAAGGGTTTTGGCACGCATTCTGACAAGCTTTGCCTTAACTTTCTTTCTACTTTAAAAGATGCTGGATTAAGCCAATTGGTTTCTCAACCTACGCACAAGGCTGGTCATACTCTTGATCTTGTTTGCTCGAATTTCTCAAACATCCTGATTCAGGATCCCTATCCGGTGATTTGGTCGGACCACTTTTTTATCCCTTTTGCTATTCATTTTTGCCAGCATGTGAGACCTAGAATTCCCCCTAAGGCGGTAGGACGTAATTGGAGTAAGATCTCCCCTGACAGTGTCGCCCCACATCTTGTAAATACCACTCCCAAAGACGCCCCTGATTTAGATTCACGCCTGACTAACCTCAACTGCTGGGTCACCTCTGCTATTGACTCGCTCGCTCCTATGCGACCGATTAAAACCTTTCGAGCAGCTCCCTCCGCCCCATGGTACTCCGACGAGCTTCGTAAATATAACTCTTCTTGTAAGCTGTTGGAACGCCGGTGGAGGTCATCCTATTCTATTGACACAAAACTTAAATATAAACTGGCCCTCAAAGAATACCGTAGGAAAATAATTGAGCATAAAAAACTTTACCTGGAGGAGAAAATTATTAGAGCGCATGGCTCGGCCAGGGAAATTTTTTTCAAAGATCCCTTGGCTCTTAAACAGTGTCTTCCGGTCTCTCAGGCCCTTTGCTCCCGCCTCTCTGACTTCTTTGAAGACAAGATCGCGAAGATCTATGACACCTTCCCCAAGAACAATGATCTAGGGAGTGATACGCCTTTACCTGACCGCATCGAGTCTTCTTCCACCTTTTCAGACTTTGAGGCAATCTCACTGGAACACTCACTGATGGAACTGTCTAGATGCCGCTCCGGCTCACCACTTGACCCTTGGCCAGCCAAGCAATACCAAGCAATATAAATTATTGGCCTCTTTTCTTAATCCCTTCCTCAACTACATCTGGAATGACTCGCTCAAAACCGGAATTTTCCCGGAGTCTTGGAAACATGCCCAACTGGTCCCGATTTTAAAGAAAGCTAATACAGATCCTAATGAGCCGGTGAACTATCGACCCATTTCTCTGCTCCCAGCCCCTGCCAAGGTCCTTGAAAAGCTAGCGCAGCAACAACTGGCAGGTTTTCTTGAATCCCACGGCCTACTTCATGAATCCCAACATGGTTTTAGAAAGTGCCATAGCACTGAGTCTGCCCTTATAGAAATGGCCGACTCTGTGCGGTGGAAACTGGATGGGGGTTCCAGAGCGGTGCTGGTGCTGCTCGACCTGTCGGCAGCATTCGACACCGTCTCTCACCCCATCCTGATTGACCGTCTTCGGTCGAAGGGCATTCAGGGGAAGGCCCTGGAGTGGCTGACCTCTTTTTTGTCTAATCGCACCCAGGCAGTCTATACTCACCCTTTTACTTCTGTTAGCCATACCCTGAAATGGGGTGTCCCTCAAGGCTCGGCTTTGAGCCCACTATTGTTCAATGTCTATTTTTCTCCTCTGGCTGAACTCATTGCTAGGTCGGGCATCATAGCTACTTCCTATGCAGAAGATATTCAGCTGCTTTTCTCCTATGAGAGTGCCACGCAGACTACTTTTGATCCTCTGAAGGATTGTCTGCGGGACATTTCAAAATGGATGGACCATAACTGCCTCCGCATGAATGCGGCGAAAACAGAGGTTCTCTTTTTCCATCAACCCTCCCCTCTTGATGCAACTCTCTGGTGGCCGCAGGAACTTAGCCTTCCCCCTGTCCCTAAGGACTCTGTAAAAAATCTAGGGGTCAAGTGGGACTCAAATCTTTCTTTTAGCAACCAAATACAGACCGTTTCAGCCGCTTGTTTTTCCAAGATCAGGATGATTAGGAAATTCATCACCTATCTCCCTAGTGACACCAGGAAAACCATAGTCCAGGCATTGATTACATCTCACCTGGACTATGCGAACGGCCTGTATTTAGGGTTGCCCGCGGGCCTCCTACATCGGCTCCAGACAGTCCAGAATGCGGCTGTTCGGCTGGTCTGCGGGGTTTCCCTACGCACCCATATTTCGCCACATCGCAGAGCATTACATTGGCTACCAATCCATCAAAGAGCTGCATTCAAAGCCATGACCTTAGCCCATCGAGCAACTAGGGGTAGGGGATCGGCCTACCTCTCTGTTAGTATCCGTCCTTACTGTAACTCTCGGAACCTCCGTTCCAACTCCCAACATCTGCTTTCCATACCAAGATTCAGGAAAGCACGTTCTGGAGGTAAAACCTTCCAGGTCTGTGCCACAACTCTCTGGAACGAACTCCCGATCGCAATTAGGATGATCCAGGAAGAATTACCCTTCCGTAAGGCACTAAAAACTTTTCTCTTTTGTTAACCCCCCCAGGACTATCACTCTGATTTCACTCAGAAGCGCCGGGACACCCCATTGGGGTAGCTGCGCGCTATATAAAATACACAAATATAAATTCCTTCCGAATTGGGGCGGCATCAGAGGCACATGCGAGGGGTTGGGAGAGTGGGGACATCATGCGGTTGGGTAGGTGGTCATCGAATTGTTATCAGCGGTATGTGCGCAGCGAAACTGGGGGTGGGTTGCTGTAAATAAAAAAAAATAAAAAAAGGAGAAGAAGAGTTTTTAGGGGGTGTTTTCCTGGTTTTCATTCTTGTTTTTCTTTTCAGGTTCGGTTATGGGACCCCTCGCCAGAGAGATGTCCATTTGGATTGGGGGGCACTCGTTTGTGAGGCGGGCGCAGGACCAGGCCCGGAAGAGTTACTTTGGGGACAGCCTGGGGTTCAATAAAGATTTATTCTCGGTGGCATGGCGGGGAAGGGGTGGCATGCGATGGAAGGAGTTGGTAACAGTATTGAACGGGATTTTGAGGGGGGGTCGGTGCCCGGATGTGTTGGTTTTACATTTGGGGGAGAATGACATGGTCAGGGAGACAGGTTTGGCGCTGATGCGGGCTATGAAAAACGACTTGGTCTTGATCAAGGAAAGATGGGCAGGGTGTTCCATTGTATGGACTGAATTTGTTCCACGGAGGAGTTGGAGGGGGGCTGTAAACCCTGGGGCGGTGGATAAAGCGAGGAGGAAGCTCAACACGGAGATGGTGCGGTTTTGTCGTCAGGTAGGGGTAGGACGGGTGGCTCATAAGGACCTCCGGTATGATGCGCGGGAGCTCTTTCGGGATGATGGGGTACACTTGTCCCGGATGGGGATGGACCTTTATCTGTTGGGAGTTGCGGGAGGTCCTAGCGCGGTTGCTAGGGGTTTACAGGCGTTAAGTGTAGCAGGCGGTTCCGCAGGGTTTTGGGGTGGGGGGGCAGAAAAAAGGGAGGAAGGGGCGTATCCGCCGACACTTCCCCCTTTTGTCTGGGTGGCGGGGTGGTTGACAGTTGGCCGGGATTGGCTAGAGTTTGTTGTTATAGGTTTGGTAGTTTGGGTCTAGGAACAGGGAAAGGGTAACCAGTTTGGATAAGTTTAGATTAGAGGTTGGATAGTTACAGTTGCACAGAAGGCAGGTAGGGGTTACGGTCAGGGGAGTTTGGGAGTTGGAAAGGCTACATGGTGTAGGATTGGGTTATATGTTGGTTATGGAATGTTATGTTGTATTTTGGGGGATGGGGGAACTGATGTGGGGATCGTAGGGGTGGGGGTAAAGACCAAGGGGTCAGGAAGTTATTGTATAGCGAGGCGTTAGTTTTGTAAGGCAGTGGCCAAGGAGTTAAAATTGTGATATGCACCTGTTTCAATAAAGCGGCCTTTTTCACACACAGTAAGTGGTCTGGTGTCGGCTTGCTCCTCCTCCCCCCTTAATCTCCCAATGTTGAAGAGGTTGTTGGTTGTCATTTTGAAAATAGCTCTGGTGTCAACTGCTACGGTAATGTAGTGCTGAATGTTGTATTTTATCTTGAAAGTTTGCAAGAGCAGATAATACTAAATCATGAAAAAAGATTTTGTTCTCTGCTGAGTTTCCTTTATGAGAAGTTGAGTAATGATAAAACTAAAATAGAAAGTGCTTCTGATGTTAGAAATCTTTTAGATGTATGTTCTGGATGTACACAGTTTACACAAAATGTCCAGCAAGATGCACAGGAATTCTTAATGTATATGCTTATGGTACTGGAAGATGAAGGGGTAGAAATAGAAAATATGTTTGGTCTCTCTTATAAATCGGAACATTGTTGTGAAAACTGTTTGAACACATGCAGCTCTAATGTTGATTCTGAAAGGTTCATATATTTAACATTACCAGAGAGTAAATCAGTGACTTTTAGTAAATTAGTTAAAGATGCAAATCACAACATGGAATGTTCTCAATGTAAATCAAAAATGTTATCAACGTTATTTTTAAAGAAATATCGACAGTATATAATTTTAATGATGCAACGTTGTAGAGCTGATGGAACAAAATTGGACACATTAATAAAGAAGTTTGTAGTAAATCAATTATCAATATCAGGAAAGACTTTTGTTGCAGTTGCAATAATTTTCCATGATGGACCTTCTATAACTTCTGGTCATTACACAGTTTATCTAAAATGTGAAAAAGGCTGGACACTGTGTAATGATTCTCAATTGATTTTCAAGCAACGTTTGCCTGCAGAATTACCAAATTCCTACTTAATTTTTCTAAAACCAAAATTTTAGATACAAATTGCAGCATCTGAAGAAACCATTATTTCGATTTTATTGGATTACCATTGGATATTTCACCAAAAAAGAATTTAAAAATTACCATTTGGCCTCATGGAAAGGTAACTGTTTCTATTGTGGACTTCTTTGACAGATATTATTTTGGTGTATGTGCTTAAGCAACAAGATTTACAGACGTTATTTATTGTAAATAGTTATTGTTCTTAGAAGATATTTGTAATATATATATTACATTTCTATCAAGGTATGTTTTACTGAGGATAGATTCAGGGCTTTTTTAAACAATATTTCAGATTGTTTATTTTTTTGCCCGCTGTTAAGTGATGAATGCAATTGATATCACTATTTTCAGTGAAATTCAATATATTCTGAAAACAGCAAAAAAGGGCAAAAAATTACTTTGTTAAATATGAAGATATGTGTACTGTATTCTAAAATGTATTGATAAATATTACTACTTTTTTCTTTTTTTTTCAGGTCGAGAAAGAAAATTTAGGAAATTGAATCCATTTTTCTTGTAATTAAAAAACCCCATTTATTTCTAATTAAGTTATTTTGTTGGTCAGGTAAGTTTAAAATATCTGTATTTGTCACCCCTTCACTTTCATGCTCCCTTTTCTTCACTTCTCCTCACTCTGCTTTTCTCATTCCTCTTCCCTCTCTCTTCTTACTTTACTGCTCTTTCGTAACTCCCTCACTCCTTCTCTACTACTCCCCTAGGTTTACTGCCTCCATCACTATTTTTTCAACCATGTTTCTCTCCCTGTCTCCATATGTCTCAGTTATTCTTACTGCCTTACTCCTTCTCCTTGCTCTCTGTCTCTGTCTCTCTCCCGTTGTCTGTCTTACCCTTAATTTCCTTAACATCTCTGGAGCAGATTTACAAGCCTCCTGCGCCACCACTACGTCACTTTTCATGACGTACTGGTGGCGCAGGGGCCTCCTCCATATTTACAAGGAGAGGAAAAGCCACCCTGCGTGACTTTTCCTCTCCTCGTAAATACAGCCACTTCACACGCAGCACTGTGCGTTGAAGGGGCGTTCAATGGGTGTTGTTGTGGGTGTTCCCACGCAACACCCATAGAACTAGACACATCTCCAGATTTACGAGAAATCGTAACTCTGGAGATGCATGTGAATGCTACGCCACCCTAGAGGTGGCGTAGCGAGGCACAACGAGGAGAAATGTTTTCATTTCTCCTTGTTTTTTCCTCTTTCAGTGCGTGCTGCATGCTACAGCACGCATTGAAAGAGGAAAAAGCCTCTTGTGATTGTTTTTGTGCAGGAAGGTGTCCCTTCCTGTAGAAGAACAATCTCCCCACCACGCAGGCATGCTTGCAGCATGGTGCAAGGGAGCCTGCGCCGGCGCATGGCTGCAGTTTCTGCGCCAGCGCAGGGGAAGCATAGAGATGCGATATATTCTTGTAAATATGTTGCATCTCTGTGCTTCGAAACTAACGCAGCACGGCGCAGCAAAATTACTTGCTGCACCGTGCTGCGTTAGTTTGTTATTAATCTGCCCCTCTATTTCTACCACTCCTCCTCTCTCCATCACTCATTTTCCATCTATGTACATTTTTTAACCTTCTCCGTCATTCTCCTTCCCTCACCTTCCCTAACTGTCACTATCCTTTACTCATAGTCACTCCTATTCTCCTACTTCACTTCCTCCTGTCTGTATCTCACACCCCTTCACCTTTTCGCATGCTTACCTTCACTCTCCCTCACTCTGCTTTGCTCATTGAAATCCTGACTCCCTTTCTCTCACTCCAGTTTCCTAAATCCCTCCATCCCCTCACTCCCCATCCCTCACTTTCTCTTACCCCTTTTTTAATCCTCATACCTGTTATTTCACCATCACTCCACTTCTCTTACTTTCAATCCCTTTACCCTGCTGTACTTCATCCGCTTCGTCTGTTACTCCCTTTTCCTATCTCCGTCCCTTACTCTCCTTTTCTCACCCCCCCCTCCCTCTCTCTCCATAACTCACTGCCATTCCCTTACTCATTTACTCTTATTACCTGTATCCTCTACCCTTAGTCCTTTTGTTGCAGTCAGTCTTTCACTTCCCTTTCATGACTGATCATAATTTCCTTTTCTCACTCATTCTGTCTGTCCTTTCCTCCTCTTCACTCAGTCAGTCATTTCAATCATTTCAATCATTCATGTATACAGTACACATTCATTCAATCAAAATAAAAAACAGTATATTAGGAATATAGCTTTTTTTGGAGAAGTGAAGTGAGTTCTTAAAAGAACTGTTTTTTTTGTCTTTTTTTTGTTTTATGGTTTTTTTTTTAGTTTTTTTAATTTTTTTTTTTTGGGGGGGATTTTTTTACAGCACCAAAACAAAACTGGGAATCAAAAAACTGCTCAAAAGGAACAAAAAAAAAATATTATGACCTGGAGCATGTGTGCTGCTGTATACGGTTTTCAATTAAATTTATGCTACTCTCTCCGTAGCAAATTACCTCATTGCAATGAATGTGCACTTTTTGGAACAGGGGCCGGATGTCAAGAGGCCTTGTGCATGGTGAATCTGCGGCCGCAGATGATGTGCTCGGCTGAGAAGGTCCAGGTGGAGGGTTCTCCCTTAGGGCTCTTGTGGTTTCACGAGCATACCGAATTGGATGCATTGATTTATATGCCTGAGCATGCAATAAATGCTGAAGGAGTATTTTTTGGCCGGATCCCCTCTAGACAGGACACTTCCGCAGATTGTACAAGTGACCTTTGGCTCATTCACTTTTTTTTGCCCCTCTGGAAAAGTAAAATAATTCAAAATAAAAGAGTGCTTCTGTTTGCTCTTTCTTGGTGGTTCTTGAAAGGTCTCCTCACTGTCTGAAGATGACTGGTGTTCTGCCATTTCACTGGAGTAGCTCTTTAGCAACCTTCTCTCAGGAAATAAGTAGAAATAGTGAGGGGAGTGGGAGTGGGTGTGGTTTTTGAAGATTCTGGAACAGAAACTACTATGAACCAATGAAAAGTGTTGTTTCGCAATCACATGATTTGCTGTGAGTGCTCCGTGCGTGTACCGTGCGCGCACGGAGCACGCACGCCTGCGCACTCGGAGCACGCACGGAGCACGCACGCATGCGCACACGAAGCACTCATGCGCACACGAAGACGGTGCGCGCACCGTACGCGCACGGTGCATGCACGCACACATACGCGCACGGTGCACGCACGCATGCGCGCACGGTGCACGCACGGATCGGAAATGAATTACTTTGAACCCGATTTCCAAAACATAAAAAGGAGGCAGGGAAGACACTCCCTGACCCCCTAGACCTTCTCAGGGGGTCCCTAAAGGACCTCGTAAATAAAAAAAAACCATTTTGTTTGATAAAAAAAGAAATCGGCCGTGCGCGCGTGCGCACCGTGAAGAACCCTTAAAAAAAAAAAAAAACATTTTAAACTGTTTATAAGCTTATAGAAGATATTAGCTATGCTGTTCAACTTTATCCAAATTAAAAAAAAAGAGCTGAGCCATTCCATAGTACAGGATACAGTCAATCTATAACTATATACATAGGTAGTTTATTGTAATATAAATATATAAAAAATATAATATTACATAGATAAATTAGCATTTAAAAAACCTTGCAAATTCACTGAAAAAACCATAGGTTTCACACACGTTATAGTTAGGCATTAGCATTTAAAAAACCTTGCAAATTCACTGAAAAAACCATAGGTTTCACACACGTTATAGTTAGGAATTAGCATTTAAAAAACCTTGCAAATTCACTGAAAAAACCATAGGTTTCACACATGTTATAGTTAGCTGGACATTTCACTCGTACAAAACCATTGAAATTCCCCCGTTATAGTTAGTTCAGCTAACTATAACTCGCGCGACCGCAATCCACTGCTGATGACGTCACATATTACATCACTCATGACATGGTCAGTGACATCACTCATGACATCACTGATGACATCTCAAATGACATCACTGATGACATCATCCTTGTTAAAGAGTGGCAGACCTCCTCTTATCCTAATATAAACTTTGATACACACATTGAAAAATACAAACTAAAGTTTTGAAAACTATAGAGATACCAATACCAGTTAGAACAAACTATTCAGTAATTCCAAAATCTACATACGCATCCACTCATTCATCAACACTTCTATATAGTCACTCATACATGTACTCAGTCATCATATGTACTCATACACCTATACATCCTGTTACACACCTACACTCATACATAGAGTTACTCACACACATAGTCACTCATGCAAATAAACATCAATTTACTTGCATATACAGCTATACACACACCACTACACTTACTTCTACAGAAACGTACACATACTTACTCTCTTAAACAATCACTTATAGAAACACATGCTTATTTATACAGGAACTCTTCCAATCTCTCACTCTCATATATCCTTCATATATCCTCACTTATATACTCACATATACTAGTTCAAAACATATGGACTTACCCATAAAAACACTCGAGACAGGCCTCGGTGAGGTCTGGGGATGGATCGGTGGTCCTGGTGACGGAGTCAGCCTCGTGCCATTCCTCTCACTCTTCCAGGAGGGCTTCTTCAAGGTCAGCCACTCCTATGTTCGCAAGTCTCCTTCAAGACAAAAGGAGGTCCCTTCTGCTGTTCAGTTGTCCCCAAGATGGCAGCTGCCCTTACATCACTGGCAGGACTCAGGGGCGACAAGGCAAATGCAGGAGTATGCCGGTCTGGTTCATAGATCTCCTCTTCAGAGATTGGTGGACGAAGTGGACAGAGTGAGTTCTCCCAGGCATAGGCACGAGAGGTCCCCTGAGAGACGGCACTATAGATCGCGTTCCCCCAGGCGAGAAGAACGCGCAGTCAGATCACGAGAAAGGAGGCACCGTGCTCATCGGCGAAGTAGAAGAACACCATCTACTTCCTCGACTTCCTCTACCCGGTCCTCCAAGAGGGATTATTCCCCCACACTATTGGACAGCCCGGTTTCCAGGGTCTCTCCCATAGATGACCTTAATACATACCATGAGGGGTGCTCAGAAGCTCAACATTGAGATGTCTGTCCTGCAAGTCACGACAACAGTGATTTTCGAGACTCTTCATCAGAAGACTGCATCTCGGCCATTGCTTCCATTGATTCCTGGGTTCCTTGACCCAGTCATGGACACTTTTTTAACTCCAGCAACCATCAAAGCGGTGCCGGCTCGCATCCTAAAGAAATATAAGCTGGCTACCTCGGATCCGGTCTTCGTCAAGACGGAACCTCCTGCAGACTCAGTCATCGTGGCGGCAGCAAAGAAGACGCATGCTGTAACGGCCACTTCTTCTGTTCCACCGGATAAAGAGAGCAGGTCTCAGGACTCGTGGGGTCGCAGAGCCTGCACTTCTGCAGCTGCATCCCTTAAGGTCTCCAGCGCGGTTGCGTTGCTAGGCCGTTATGACAGAGCTCTCTGGGACTCTTTGGAGCGGTTCAAAACCAAACTCCCAAAGGAAGACCAAAAGGATTTTGACTAGATAGACACTGAGGGATCTTTGGTGGCAAATCAAATGATTAGCACAGCGGCAGATGGTGCGGTGCTATCAGCGCACTCTTACGCACATGGAATATGCGCCAGGAGATTATCCTTGTTAAGATTGACAGGGCTAAAACCGGATGCGCAGCAGAGGATCTTGAACCTCCCATTCTCTGGCTCTTCTCTCTTCGGCACACATGCAGATGAAGAGATGAATAGAATGAAGACCGAGTTGGACACCCTCAAGGCGGTTGGGTTGGAGAAAAAGAAGAAATTTAAACGCCGCTACAGATCCAACCAGCGCAAGGGGCCTCAACAGAGGGTTCAAACCCCTCAGTGGTCCCAGAACAAGAACCAGGGGAGGTCCCAGTTTCGGGGAGGAAAGTCCAACAGGGGTAGAGGGGGTCACCAGCAGCAGTCCTCCACCACGGCGAGAGCGGGAGGGAAGTCATGAGCAGTGGCTTCCTCTGCCGCCGTTGCCCACTCCAGTGGGAGGAAGTGCTTCACAACATCTGGCAGAGTGGGACAGCATCACAAAAGATCGCTGGGTGCTGAATATACTGCGCAATGGATACGCGCTACGTTTCTGTGCGCTTCCAAAGGACATACCACTGAAAAAGTCTTGTCCTCACCAGTTAAAGCTGCTTCAAAAGGAGGTGAGGGCTCTTCTTCAAAAGCAGGCTATAGAAGAGGTTCCGCCCTCTCAAAGAGGAAAAGGAGTTAACTCCAGGTACTTTCTTGTCCCCAAAAAAGATCAGGAGCACAAGTTTCGACCGATCCTGGACCTTCGACTTCTGAACAAGGTCATAGTGAAGGAGAAGTTTCGCATGTTGGCCCTTCACCAAATATGTCCACATCTGCAAGTAGGGGATTGGATGTGTTCGGTGGACCTCCAAGATGCGTACTTTCACATTTGCATTGCAAAACGTCATCGCAAGTACCTACGGTTTGTGGTCGGCCACTAACATTATCAATTCAAGGTTCTGCCCTTTGGACTCAAGTCGGCTCTGCGAGTCTTCACCAAATGCATGGCAGTGGTGGCAGCTTTTCTTCACAGAAAAGGTCTCTTTGTCTATTCATACTTAGACGACTGGCTGCTGAAAGGTCCATCCCCGCTGCAGGTGAGGCACGACTTCCAGATCAGTCTACAACAGTTGCACGATCTCGGCCTTCATGTCAACATGGAGAAGTCAGTGCAGCAGCCCACCCAGACCATCCACTACCTCGGCTCCGTTCTGGACACAAGCGTGGGAAGAGCGTATCCTTCAGACAGAAGTGCAGGCTTCTGCTCCAGGTGCAGAATCCGACAGTCCGGCAGGTGGCATCCCTGCTAGGATCCATGGCGTCCTGCATCTTTCTCGTTCCCAACGCCAGGCTGAGGATGCGGCCTTTGCAGCAGTCTCTGGAGGACCAGTGGGATCAGTCAACAGGTCGCTGGGAAGATCAGATATGTCTCTCCCAGGCGGCGAAATCCTCCCTCACATGGTGGACTCAGCAGCGTAATCTGATGGTGGAAGTCCCACTTCCAGTGCAATCGGTGGTAGCAGACGCGTCTCTGCAAGGCTGGGGGGCACACATGGTGTGCCTTCAGATACAAGGACGGTGGTCGGCGAAGGAACAGACCTATCACATCAATATGCTGGAGCTACGAGCAGTCCACCTTGCTCTGAAAGCTTTCCTACCGGCAATCGAGTCCGATTCGGTCCTGGTACAGACCGACAACATGACGACCATGTTCTACCTAAACAAACAGGGTGGAACTCGGTCGCGTCCTGTTTCCCTGGAGTCACAGGCGATCTGGCACTGGCTTCTCGCCCGGAACCTCTCGGTGGTGGCAGTACACCTTCCAGGAGAGCTAAATGTCAAGGCAGACGCACTCAGCAGGCACTTCGAAGATCAGCCTGACTGGATGCTACACGACGAGGTAGTGGCGGACCTTTTCCATCGTTGGGGTCGTCCGGAAATAGATCTATTCGCAGACGACGAAAACACAAAATGCCACGCCTTCGCGTCCAGATTCCACCGTCCAGGGACAAGGGGGAATGCGCTTTTGATGGACTTGTCAGGGACATTTGCCTACGCCTTTCCTCCTCTGCCCCTGATCCCGAAGGTGGTGTCCAAGCTACTCAGATCCAGCATGACGATGATTCTGATAGCTCCAGACTGGCCACGGCAGTGGTGGTACCCGGACCTTCTTCATCTGTCGGTACTTCCACACAGGAGACTACCTTGCAGGCCGGACCTGCTGACCAAGATTGGCAGGAGGATTCTTCATCCCAACCTTCCCTCGCTGAACTTGACAGCATGGCTCCTGAGGTCCTGCAATACGGGCATTTGAAACTGCCTCCTGATTGCATGAATATTTTGAAAGAAGCGAAAAGACCCTCCACAAGAGCGTCATATGCGTTTAAGTGGAAGAGGTTTTTTCTTTGGTGTAGAGAACATCACCTTGATCCTACGAAGAGGCAGGAGGATGTCATTCTCCATTACCTTCTGTACTTAGCAAGATCGGGTTTAAAGTATGCTTCTATCAGGGTGCATTTATCTGCCATTACGGCGTACAGGAGATTACCTAATCAGCCCTCCTTTTTCCAAATGCAGGTGGTCAAGGACTTCTTACAGGGTTTGAAGAAAGCGTATCCCCCTGTTCGAAACCCTTCTCCTCCGTGGGAGTTGAACCTGGTGTTATCTAAATTGATAGGCCCACCTTTTGAGCCAATCCACAGAGCTTCCTTGCAGCATTTGTCTTGGAAGGCCGCTTTTCTGGTAGCCATTACATCAGCGCGCAGGGTAAGCGAGATCCAAGCGCTGTGTACCAATGAGCCTTACACTGTTTTCCACCATAACAGAGTAGTTTCAAGGGCACATCTTTTCTCCCTAAGGTGGTGTCTGATTTTCATATCAATCAGTCCATTACCCTTCCATCTTTTTTCCCAAATCCAGCGACCCCGGCTGAGCGGTCGCTTCATTCCTTAGACCTCAAGAGGGTGCTTAAGTTCTACTTAGAAAGTACCAAGGGCATAAGGAAGACAGATCAGTTATTTGTCAATTATGGCGCCATGAGAACAGGCTTCCCAGCCGCTAAGAGATCCATTTCGAGATGGCTTGTATCCTGCATTACCTTAGCTTATCAGCTGGCGAAAAGACCCTTACCGTTGCCTCCTAAGGCGCATTCCACTAGGTGGAAGGCGGCCACAGTTGCTTTTTTACATGACGTCCCATTGTCAGAGATTTGCAAGGCTGCAACCTGGAAATCGGTTCATACCTTTACGAGGCACTACTGACTAGAATCTGATTCCAGGACTTATGCTCAAGTAGGCCAAGCCTTCTTGAGGAATCTGTTTGGATAGTTCTTCTTTTTTTGCTCTATCCGAGCTTGGTTTTCTAAGCTTACTGATCACATTTATGTGTTCTCCTTTGCCCGCAGGGAGATGAGGTGAGGCTCGCTATTCTATTCTAATGCTTATGACTATTGATGAGGATCCCCTGGAAGAGAAGGATTAGTTACTTACCTGTAATCCTAGTTTTCTTCCAGGGGTATCCTCATCAAAGTCATAAGCAACCCTCCCGCCTCCCCGAGGAAAAGGATTGTTATATTTTGAAGATATTGTTAACTCTTTGTACCATGGCTTTTTCAGTCTCCGCAAAGAACAACTGACCTAACTGTCACTCCTGAGGCATGATGGGAAGCTGGGGGTCAGGAGTGCCTTAAAGGCACGGTGTCAGTTTATTGCTATTCAGCTACAGGTTAGCTTTTCAGTCTTTTTAGACTGGGTATTTGCAATGCAGCCTGGGAGCTTCCTATGCTTTCAGTGATTTATGAGAATGTCTACTGTTTGCTGAGCATTAAAACAGTTTCTAAACAAATGTTGTTGTTGTTTCTCCTGTTTCTGATGCATGTTTGTCATGTATGGTGGAAATTCCTTACAGCATGATTCAGCTCTGGTGTTTATTAGGCTGCAATTGCTTATTTTTATATATATATATGTATATATATATGGATATCACAATAAATCCACTGCGTCTCACTTTCCAGGTGCTGGACGAAAGAACAAACAGCTGGAAAGTGAGACGCAGTGGATTTATTGTGATTATTGGGGGTGGCTACCCCTGCCGTGTGCCCGCCGTCAAAAGAGGCTCGGGAACAGCCACCAATTCGGGGAATATATATGGATATATATATGTGGGGCACATATAATATAGTGTTTCCGGGGTCCCGCGCATGGGCGGGAATATACTAATGCTTATGACTTTGATGAGGATACCCCTGGAAGACAACTAGGATTACAGGTAAGTAACTAATCCTTACTTACCTTCAGTAATGCATTATCTGGTAGAGACATAGTCTAGCCGCAGATTCCTTAATCCCTTACCCATTGTTCCTACTCTGCGAACGACCTATAATGTACAGGTTATACCCTTTTTCAGCACTGGTAATATACACCAGTGATCACTGTTTCACGTAGTTGTGTGATTCAACAAACCATTTGGTTTCACCTCATACATCTTGGCTTGGTATTGGCATACAATTCATTTCCATTTTCTGGTGATTGCTTCAAAGATACATTGATCTTTTTTGGCACACTGTTCCTCCAGCCAGTCTCTTTAGTGGCTCTGTGTTTTGGCGCGGAAGGTTTAACAGAATAAACTGACATCCGCGCGACAGAGAACTTATTGGACCCCACGTTATGGAGTCGTACAACGTCATCCTGCGGCACTCAGAGGTACTGCTGAAAAATGTCCGGATCCAGACTGGCTCCTGAAGAGAATTCAAAAGTTAAGAAATCTGCAGCTAGACTGTCTCTAGCAGATAATGTTTTACCGAAGGTAAGTAACTTGTTCAACTTGTAATAACTGACACCAATGGCAATGCTTATTTCAGCCATGTATATGTATATCTCATAACTGTTTGTTCCCAAACAAACATTGGGAATTGTACAAGACAAAATAACAAAAAACATAGTGTGATATTTGTGAATCAATGTTCCACCACCTTCAGAAATATGCAATGCCCAATTTCTTTTTGGTTTTTACAGACTTGAAAGTTAAAGTCCAACAATAGTGCGCTTTGGTACAGCCTGACTGCTAGTCTATATGGAGTGCCTACATACATGCAATATTTTGGGTGCACTGATGAGGGGTGTTGTTTTCCTTTTCCAGAAACTGGTGAGCTATCTCTTTTTAAAAGTATCTTCCTCTTTCAATATGTATGCTTCTGATGGATACTTCTAAAATGAACAGATGACGTAATGAGATTGCTAGAGCCATATAGCACCCACCCTGTTGCACTGATATAAAATACCTTTTTTCACTCCTGTAGCGTTGTGTAAATACAGAACTCTTTTGGTTCAAGATGGACTCCGTAGATCTGTGACGTAAGCATTGGAGGGTAATGAAGGGAATGTAGCTTTAGAACGTTGAGATCTTGCTTGCACGTTGAAGAATAAAGATGTGTATAACTACTCTCTGAATGTGGCATAGTCATTTGTGAGTACTCGGGCTGAACAGAACTCTACAACTGGCAACAAGTAGGGGTAAGTAACTCGTAGGTCAACAGGGCTCTCTCTCAAAGAGTATGCCATGGTCCAGCAACTTGCGTGCCACGTGTGTTGCAGTCAAAGTGCAGAATTGACACTGGCACCTGTATAGAGTCTCAACAGAATGCCAGCTGGTATAACGCTTGTGTGAAAGAAGAAAGAATCTACACATCGGTGGCCAAAAATCGAATGAAAAGGCCACAAACAGAAGTACTGTGCTACTATGCAAATTAATAATATATGTCATGCAAAGTGAGAACGCTAAAAGTAGATGCAACCAGTTCTTGAAAAACAGAGTATTGTGGCAAACCAGTGGAAGCTAAACTGTAAACTGATGTCCAATGAAGAAGAGATCAACCAGGTGGTTATGAACAGACATTTAAGTGGAAAGCTAATTGAATATCATAAGGTTATCTGCTTATCAAATCATTCAAACACGAAAAGACTTGTCTACTTACTGAAACCACTAAAGAAAGTGATCAGACCACCGCCTGCTATAGAGTGGCCTCAGAGAGAGGACAGGGATTGTGCGTGTGAAGCTGTCCATAAAAGAAGCAGCCTGCCATCAAAAGCTGCAGAGTGGGTGCTCCAATGGAGAGCAAAGGCGAGGTCAAAGCTCCTCCAACTCTCGAGGCTGACCCTGGAGTCAGCACATCACAAAGCTCCAGAGATGGTCTGCATGAGCAAGTTCACCAAGAAGTGTTAAAGAGATCACTGTCGTTCAACAATGCTTATACTGCTGATGCCTTCTTAAAACTGCCATCATCATTTGATACTGACATACAACACAATATTGGCAATTGATGGACTGCTTGGTTAGAGACTTTTGGGGATTTCATAGGTTTCATTGAGGAAACAGATGACAAAAAGATTATCAAGTATCTGAAGAACATGCCTGGTGAAGGGGTAAATGAGGCCATAAAACTGATACCACAAGACAATGACATCAAAGCAGCATTGAATGTCAAGTTCAATCCAATGCCAATTGCAGAATTCGAACAATACATCTTCAGTCAAGAACGCCAGGGAGTAGGTGAAAGCGTCAATGAATTTGTTGAGAGACTGGAGCTCTTCATAAATCACAGTAAGTTCAATTAATTTAATGACGAGGAAGGTACACACGTCAGAGTGATAGATGGAATGTCTATCGGATTCTTTTTGATGACAAATGCTGACGGGAACTTTGAGCTTAAAGCACTTTCTCATGGATGCTCGCTCTGAGGGGCATGCTAATCAACAAGTGGCAGACATGGAGGCTGGAGGTGCCCACAGAGTGCCTCAGAAATGAAAATGAAAAGAAAGCCAAAGCATAAAGCTGAGGGATGCAAAGTGATGTCTCCACAGAAATTATCCTTAAGATAAATTAGTGTTCAATACCTCTTATTATTGATAGATCAACATTATGCCTGAGGAGAAATATGAAGAATGATTTCCATTATTATAACTTGCGCTATCCATATCTAAAGTATATGCACGGGCCGCATTGATACCTTTAAAAAGTCAAGCTTCATTTGTAGCTACGAGGAAACACAAGAAAACAGTAGTGCAAGCGCCTATTCATGTGCTTCAAGGTACGGCTTCAAGTGTCAGTCTACTCAGTATCAACACCGCTAATTATATAGGACGAATATCATTGAACTACAACGTGAATGCTCATCATTTAATAGTAAATCAATTTCCTTTATTATTTCATGGGTTAGGAATGCTCAGGACTATGAAAGTACAGCTACATTTAAAATAGGCTATTTGTCCTATTGCCCAGACACAGGCAAATTACATTTCATTTGCAAGAAGCTGTTGAAAAATAACTTAATTTGCTGCTCAAACACAATATCATTGAACGCTCCACTGGTGCAATGTCATGGGTTTCTCCCATAGTGGTAGTGCCTAAAAGAGAGAGTGAAGGAGCTGTAGGCATTGGCGTTTACATGTGTCAGGCCAACTGAGAGAGAACGATATCCAGGAACGCACATTGCTGATACGATTACTCAATTAACGGTGCCAGTTTTTCTCCAGACTAGACGTAAACAAAAGATATCACCAGTTTGGACTAAAAAACAGAACTGCCAGTACATTACAACCTTTTGTACAGAAATTGCACTGTTCCTGTATAAGTAACTGAGTTTTGGTGTATCCTCTGCTGCAGACGTTTTCCAAGACATCAGTTTTCGAAGCTATTCAGAGAGAGCATGGGAAAATCTCATGCAAGTATGTTGTTTGCTAAATGATGCTTATTTGACTTTGAATGCTGACAAATATGAATTCCCTAAAAGAAAATGTTAATTATTTGGCCATATCTTTTCTGACAGGGGTATGACAACTGATCAAGGCAAAGTGCAAGCACTATCTACTGCTAAGATGGCCACTTACTGTTCTAGATACATACAAGACTTGCCATTGCCAGTGCACCGTTATGAGAATTGACAAAAAAAGAATGTGGTGTTTCAGAGGTGATGAATGGTAGGAACGTTTCAAGAGAATCAAGCAAGCCATCAAAAATGCCACTGAAATGGCCTGCTTTGATCCCAGGCTCCATACATAAGTGATGGTTGATGCTAGCCCTGTTGGGGTGGGTGCCAATTCTTGCACAGCACAATGGACAGCCAAATGCCATAAGGCATATTGTGGCTTATGTCATTGAAATCTTGTCACAAGCTTAACATGATTATTCACAACCTGAGACAGAAAGCTTGGCAGTGGTGTGGGCTTGAGAATATTTTCATGTCTTTTTACATGGAAAGTCTTTCACAGTAGTGACCGATCATCAAGCACTATTGACAATATTTGACAATCCTAAATAAAAGATGCCTCCTCGTACTGAGTGTTGGGGCCTGAGATTACAAAAATACAAATACACAATTGCTCACTGTCCAGGGAAAGATACAAATCGGTCTGATTATTTTTCTTGAGTGCCATTACAATGCCCTGGAACCCCCATCTTAGATAGCTGAAACCAACAAAAAATGTCATTGTAAAATCAAGTGCACCAGCTGCCATGTCTTTAGAACAAACTGTCACTGCTACAAGCCAAGCTAGTGACAGCATGAAATTGAAAGACATTATTGCTCACTAATCTTGAAACCAGCACTCTCGACCACTCACAAACAACAGTGAGTACTTAAAATTCAGAAGTGTCAGAGATAAATTGTCTGTGACTCAGGAAAGCCTCATCTTACGAGGTACATGAATTGTCATTCCTGAGTCTACGACAACAAGTAATTGAAGTAAACCATGAGGGACAGTAGGAAATAGTTGCCACAAAGAGAGCTCTTCAAGACAGAGTCTGGTTTCCTCCTCTCGACAAAAGGGTTCAAAGAGAGTTATAGGCCTGTCACTTATGCAACTGTCTCTCATCACACCTAACTTAGCACCTGTTAAATATGTCGGAATTGGCTAACCATGCTCTGGAGAGAATTGCTGTTGATTTCTTTGGTCTTCTGAAGAATGGAAATAATCTAATGGTCATTGTAGAGATGAGGTGGTCTAGTAGCTGGTGTGGGCGGAGCAGAGTGGGTGGAGACAGGAAGGGGCGGAGGAAAGGGATAGCCAGGCAGTCGAGCGTAGGGCTAAGCTGGTGTGAGGACGTACAATAAAGTGTCCTGAATAGAACCCTTCGTGTCTGTCCTCATTGATGCGCTTAGGACACGACAGCTGGCGACGAGGGTGGGATCGAGCTAGCTGCTCTCCCTGGAACACCAGCACACTAGCGAGTCCGGTGAAGGGCTGGTCAAGGAAACCAGCGGAAGCGCCGCCACTCGCGACACACCCGAAGCGTGTGAAAGCCCCACAACAGAAAAGAACAGGATCGCGAGGTGCGCCCTGTTTGAGGAGAGGCCGGCACCCGGAACAGCAGGAAGGGAGCGACGACGCTGACACGCGTGTCCCCCGAGGCCGATTGGAGCAGTGAGCGCGAAGAGAGACCCTGCCCGCCTACCTGCTGCTGAACAGTGAGTGAAGCGGATGATGAGAGGGGCCGCCTGAGCAGCGCGCAGTCCTGAAATGAATGGAATGAGAGCCCGGCACCACGTGTGAGATCTACGCGCGTCGTTCGGCCGGCGGCCATCTTGAAGTCAGGCGGATTTCCAGACGCCCCATGCAAAACAGACCCGGGCGGCCATTTTGAAGTCAGGCAAAGCTGAAATTCAAACAAGCACAGGCTAATACAAAAAAAAAAAAAAAAAAAAAAAATACAAAGAAACGAGGTACATACCTGAACATAGCTCACAAGATTCCACGTAGGACTCCCTGGGCCTGCATTGCGCCGACGCTGCGCACATCGCACGTGCATCACGATGTCGAACCACGGATCCCCTGCTCATTCTCCAGCGCGCCAGGATGCGAAGCCGATCATCATGGGGCTGTCGCACCTGCGCCCCCCAGAACCTTTAGCGCTCGTGGTTGGGAGCAGCATGGGCCCTCGCTGGGAAGAGTGGATTGAGGACTTTGAGGACTACATCAAGGGCTCGAAGGTGATAGGGGATGAAGATCAAATGATCGCACTTCGGAACCTCGTGGGCAAGGACATCAGCAAGATGATAAAGGAACTTCCTGCCGCAGACGCGGGAACGTATGCAAGCGTGCGTGCAGCACTGGACAGGAAGTTTGTGCACAAGAAGAACGTAGATTACGAACGCTACGTGTTCCAAAGAGCACGTCAAGAGAAGGATGAGGTCATGGGCTCATACATCACAAGGCTGCGGCGACTGGCGCGCCACTGTGAATTCGACAAGTTCTCGACGGACGACGCCATCCGCCTGCGGGTGATCGACGGTTGCCAGTCAGAGACGCTACGCAGGAAGCTACTAAAAAAGAGCCACACATTGGATGAAATAGAAGAGATCACAAGGCTCCATGATCAGACGGAAGAACAAGCCAAGACCATGGAAGCAGGACGCGTGGATCGTAAGGAGGTGGTGTGTCAAGTGCGCACCGACCGCCCTCGCCGGGGGTCGAAAGAACGGGAACGACAAACTCGGCTGCCATCGAGACACCCCCGCCGCTCTGGCCATCGGCGGCCTGACTCGGGGAAGAGAAGCCGGCGTCAAGACTATGGGAAGAAGGCGCCGTTGAGAAGATGCTACCGTTGTGGATACGACTTCCCACACATCGGGGCGTGCCCGGCCCTGGGACAGAAATGCCACAAGTGTGGTCGCGACAATCATTTCGAGACAATGTGCGGGGACTACCGCCGGGAGAAGGAAAAGGCCTCCACGAGGTCTCCAAGAGGCGAGACGCGCCGCCATCACGCGCGTGCGGTACGAGACCGCCGGAAGTCCTCCTCCAAGTCCTCTCAGTCCAGCAGGGAGTCGCGGTCCTCACGATGGTCTAGAAGGTCACCATCCAGAGACTCCGACTCACTTTCAAGTGAACATGAGTACTCCGTTGAATACGCCAACATGATCGCCGATCCAGACCAACTAAAAAAGTACCCTCGGCTGGACATCAGCGTTGGCACGCATCCTACGAAGTTCGTGATGGACAGTGGAGCGTCCCTCAACTACATCCCAGTGACGGAGTACAAAAAGATGAACCCTCGGCCTCGGCTCAATCCCGCACATGTGCGTGTCTACACCTGGATGTCCAGGAAGCCACTCCCTTGCCTTGGGAAGTTTTCAACGACATTGAGGCATCAAACAACGTCTATTCCGGCTGTGATTCACGTCATCGAGGGACCGGAAGCTGACTGTCTCCTCAGTCTCCCGACTGCTGAACGGCTGAAGTTGGTGGAAATCCTGTACCGCGTCACCAGCGACAATGACACCATTCACAAGTTCCCGAGGTTGTTCTCCGGCCTCGGAAAAATGAACAGAGGCCAGATCCGCCTCCACATCAACGACCAGGTCCGCCCGGTTGCCCAACACCCGCGGAAGGTACCGTTCCACCTCCAGCAAGCGGTGGAGGAGGAGCTGCAGGATCTGCTGGACGCCGACATCATCGAACGGACAGAGGGCGCCACACCGTGGGTTTCTCCAGTCGTGATAGTACCGAAGAAAGGAACACCAGGGAAAGTACGACTCTGTGTGGACATGAGAATGCCCAATACCGCCATTGAGAGAGAGCGTCATCCGGGACCCCACCTGAGTGACATGATCGCCGCCCTCAATGGGGCGAGGGTGTTTTCCAAGCTGGACCTAAATAAAGGCTACCATCAGCTGGAACTGCACGAGAGTTCCCGCTATATCACGACGTTTGCAACACATCTGGGGTTGTTCAGATACAAGAGACTGAACTTTGGCATTTCATCAGCCGCGGAAATTTTCCAAGAAGCCATCCGGCAAACGATACATCACATCCCAAATACGCTGAACTACAGCGATGACATTCTCGTCTACGGGGCAACACTCCAGATCCACGACACGGCCTTAGACAGGGTCTGTCATGCTCTACTGGAAGCCAACCTCACACTCAACAGGGAGAAATGCGAGTTCCATCAGTCGCAACTGAAGTTCTTTGGCCACATCTTTTCAGGAGCCGGAATGCAACCAGACCCTGACAAAGTGAGTACTCTGAACAGCACCAAGAGTCCACTTGACGTCAGTGACGTGCGGTCGTTCCTCGGCATGGCGAGTTACTGCTCAAGATATATTAAGGACTATGCCACCATCAGTCACCCACTTCGCACTCTCACCAAACAGGGGCAGGCATTTGAGTGGACCCCTGCATGCGAACAAGCATTCCAGGACATAAAGAAAGCTGTGGGCACAGTGGAAAGCCTGGCCTATTTCAGCCCGGATCGCAAGACTGAAATAACAGTAGACGCGAGCCCCGTCGGGCTGGGAGCCATCCTGGCTCAATATGACAAGGACACGGACCACCGCCACATTGTGGCGCACGCCAGCCGGAGCCTCTCCGACACGGAGAAGGCCTACTCCCAGCCGGAGAAGGAGAGCCTTGCAGTCGTATGGGCGTGTGAGCACTTTCACGTGTTCATCTATGGGAAGCATTTCACCATGGTAACGGATCACCAGGCGCTCGTCACAATTTATGGCAACCCCCGGTCCAAAATGCCACCACGCATCGAGAGGTGGGGACTCCGTCTGCAGGAATACACGTTCACAATCGTGCACAAGCCAGGGAAGGCTGCCAACCCGGCCGACTACATGTCGCGCCACCCGGAAAACTCGCAGCGACCCACACCGTCCATGGCAGACGAATATATTCACTTTGTGGTGGACCACGCACGACCGCCAGCAGTCCCCCTAGAGGCCATCCTGGACGCCACCCAGCAAGACACCATGCTACAACAGGTGATCCGACGGGTCCGATCAAACAGGTGGCGGCACGAAGAGCCGGAGGACGGGAGGGGTGACAGCACACAGCGTCAGGAGTGGCAAGCATTCCGGAATGTGTGCGAAGAACTATCTGTCACGCCCGATGGCCTACTGTTACGGGACAACCGAATTGTAGTACCCCAGCAACTGAGACAGGGAGTCGTCAACCTGGCACACGAAAGCCATCGAGGAGTAGTCACGACGAAAAGAGCACTTCGCGAACGTGTCTGGTTCCCCTTCCTTGACAAGATGGTAGAGAACACGCTGAAAGACTGTCTGCAGTGTCAAGTGGTAAGGCAAGGAGACCCGCCAGCACCACTTCAGATGACGCCCCTGCCACCAGGAGTATGGCAAGAACTGGCCATGGATTTCTACGGCCCCATGCCGTCGGGCAAGTACGTGTTAGTCATCATAGATGAATACTCGCGGTTTCCCATCGCCCGGTTCGTCCCATCCACCAACGCGGCTGCCACGCTTACCATCCTGGATGAAGTCTTCGCGGCATGGGGCATACCCGCCGAAGTGAAAACAGACAATGGACCCCCTTTCAATGGCCGGGAGTTCAGTGACTTCCTGACGCTCATGAATGTGCGACACCGACGGATAACACCACTATGGCCGCAGGCCAACGGCACCGCGGAAAGATTCATGGCCACTCTCAAAAAGACATTCCAACAGGCTGCTCTGGACAAGAGAGACCCGCAAGCAGCCCTCAATAATGTGCTCCGAGCCTATCGGACGACACCGCATGCCACCACCGGCAAATGCCCGGCCACACTCATGCTGGGACGCCCAGTCCGGACACGGATACCCACCTGGGAGGGGGCACTACGACCCATTTCCCCCAGCCGCATCCATCGAGAAGTGGAAGCCACCGACAAAGCTCGCAAAGAAAGCATGAAGGCATACGCTGATGGCAGAAGGCGTGCTCGGTCCCTCTCATTCCACGAGGGAGACTGCGTGGTCGTCAAGCAGGAGCAGTGCAAGAAGACGGATAGCAGGTTCAGAGCGGAACCTCTAACGGTCACCCGACAAAGAGGTACCATGCTGACAGCGGAGTCAGACAACAGGCGTGTAACAAGAAATGTGTCCCACTTTCAGAAGTGCAGCCCGGGCCTACAAGAGACCCTTGAGTCGCGAGTGACATCGTCAGGAACTCGACAATTCGAAGCACAGAGTGACGGTGATGCCCACCTGGGACAGATATCCGGCGCCGGCACCGCCGCAGTGCCTGAAGGCCGCACACTCAGACCACGACAAACAATCCGCCAGCCCAAGCGGCTGATTGAAGAAATGTAACTCTTGGTGACTCTTTTCTTGCTAACAAAGGGGGAGATGTAGAGATGAGGTGGTCTAGTAGCTGGTGTGGGCGGAGCAGAGTGGGTGGAGACAGGAAGGGGCGGAGGAAAGGGATAGCCAGGCAGTCGAGCGTAGGGCTAAGCTGGTGTGAGGACGTACAATAAAGTGTCCTGAATAGAACCCTTCGTGTCTGTCCTCATTGATGCGCTTAGGACACGACAGTCATTGTTATTGAATACTCCCATTTTCCACTGGTAGAAGATCTTTCATCTATCGCCTCACAAAAAGGTTATTGAAAGATTAGATGGCATCTCTGCAACATGGGGTGTCCCTGTGATCTTGAAATCTGGTAATGGCCCGTCCTTCAATAGTCGAGAGTCAGAGACTTTCTCAGCCAACTCAACATGAAGCATCAGAAAAGTACTACTCTTTGGCCTCAGGCCAATGGAATAGAATAACGATTCATGAGCTTGAGAAAGCTGTGCAGCGTGTTGCATTACAGAACCTCGACCTAAAGCTTGATTTAATTCCACAGTTTGAGCTTACCAATCGACCCCTCACTTGACGACAGGGAGAAAGCCCTGCAACCTTAATGTTTGGGAGAGGCATGATGACTACCTCAAAGGACCAACCTCTGATCAAAGACTGAGAAAAGACATTTGCACAGAGGTTTCTCGTCACAAATGGAAAATTAAAATCTATGCTGACAAGCGATGTCATGTGGAAAATATCACTTTGAAGAGAGGAGATTGTGTCCTAGTTCGACAATCCATAAAATGAAAATCTGATGCTTCTTTTGAGGCCAAACCCTTCACTGACACATGGTGAGTGCCCAAAGTCCTGGAAATCCCTTACGAGAGATTCTTCTCACTTCAGACATGGGGCTCATAACTCACAAAATATCGATGTCGCCATAGAGACTGGGCCCAGACAGCAAATGATCCTGCAACTTCAGTCGTTTCCACCTCACCTATTCAGATCACAAACACTTCAATTGCCAGCTCCCGGTTTCCGATGACCCGATCAGGATAGGAGATCCAAGTGGTACGAAGGCTCATTGAAGAGTTATAAGTGCATCTGTATTTATAAAATATTTATGTACTAATTTATTCATTTATTTATTGTAAAAAGTTGCAACTTTTTATTTAACAAAGGCGGAGATGTAGTGTCGTGTAAATAAATAATTACGGAACTCTTTGCTTCATAGTGGATTCTGTAGACCTACGACGTAAGTATTGGAGGGTAATGAAGTGAATGCAGGTTTGCATTGAGTTCTCGCTTACACGCTGAAGAATAAAAACGTGAATGGCCGAATCATTGGCGGTCACCCAGGCTAGGCAGGATGCTACAATGCCTATTAGGTGCGGATTCAGAGCTTGCTTTTCTATCTTCTCGCGAGGAAAATTCATTGAAAAATATTTGAACGTTCGTGTTTGGTGCTGTGAAATATCTTACCAGGGTTGGGATTTAAGACTTGCCTGGAATGTGGGGCCCAGATTTCAATGAATAACCCTCATGATGTCAGCCTTTGGTGCTTTGACTTAGACCATGGGTTCGTGAGGGGCAGATAATATCAGACCATGCATCACAAGACACTCAAAGAGGACCATGGTGGCCACAAGTCACAACCGTGGTCAGGGTTGCTTTCGACATCTGGCAAGAAGTGTTAAAGAAAAATTAACAAAAGCATTCACGGTCGCCAGGGAAGTCTCCAAGTTCACTGCAGATTCTGGACATGGCTGGCATGCCACCCACTATTGAAACGCCTCTGTTGACTCCGCAGGCTCCAGCCAGGCGCCGGTAGCTCCAGGCCCCTTGGGTCTGGCAGCCTCATCCCACCTAAAGTTTTACTTAATGGCAAGTCCTTTGAGGGGCAATGTGAACTTCTGTTGGTGGGTCACCCTTTGGCTCCCTTTGCCCCATTCCTGCTTGTGCTGGGTCTTCCTTTGGTGGCGGTGCCTTCCCCAGCTCTGTTGACTCCGAGGCCCTCTCCGATGGCAATGGCACATGGTATGATTCTGACGCTGACCCTGGTGCCGCTTGATGTTCCATCGACACAGCCCCCAGCACCACCACAACATAGTTTTCATACCTCAGGTGAAGATCTGACCTCAACTGACCCCCTCTTTAGGGCTAATAGAGATGCTCAATAGCTGCAGGAGTACTCTGCCCGCACTTACAGGGACAGGTTACAGAATCTCTTCGGTCCTTAATCAGATTTAGTGAATGATGAGGATCAAGCCGAGGATGATATTCAAAGCCACCAAGAGGCTAGTGGCCATGACACTTTACCTTGTCAGGAATTATATGTGAAACTAGGATACCCCACACTGGAAGTGGTGCCTTACCACCAGGTTCTCAAAAAGGCTGCTTAAATGTTGGAGCTCTTTTTAACTGCCTGTGGAGACAAGGGCCAGCATTTTGTCAAAGGTCTCCTAACCCTTTCTTCAGGCAACAAAGCTATTGATACCCTTTACTGAAGCCTTATTTGACCCTGTCATGACCCCGTTTGGGAGAAACCATACTCAATCCCAGTGCTAAGCTGGTGGATTGAACAAACAGACTGTCACTGATAGATTCGCCTTTTCTTTCGGCACACCCATCACAGAGAGTTTAGTGGTGCAGGCATCATATATCTGCAAGCTAAACTTGGGCTATTTTCCTTTTGCCCCTGTGGATCAAGAGTCCGAAAGCCTAGAAGTAGTTGTTAAAAATATATTTTCTGCTAGAAGTCTAGCCCTAAAATTTCTTAACACCACCTGCCTGCTGGAATGCTATTCTCATGCTGTGTGTGAAGGGGCCAGCATGTTTTTTTTAGTTTTTTTTTTAGATATGTAAAGTTAGGTTGACACAGCTCGTAGCACACAACCCGGAGGCCGGCAGCTAGTCTTTGGTTTCAGCATTTCTCTCAATACACAGCTTACGTGCCTACAACCCAACGGGCCGGCAGCGATGCAATATAATCGCATTACAGCTTCCACTGTACCAGTATATCATCTTAGTGCCATTCTTTACAAAATTTGTGCTTAATTAACTTAATCCAAACAACTAACAAACCCCCCCACCCACCCCCTCTGCCTTACTTTCCTTACCTCAAACGGTTTACAGATATCTGCCGGCCTGGATCTGAGTGGCGTTAACTCCCAATATTGCGACAGCTGATCTTGGGGTGTATGAACAGAGAGGAAGAAATGAAAATCCCAAATCCAGATCTACTATGATGTCGCTAAGATGCAATTAGATGTGGTTGATTGTGTTGAAGCAGTTCAGAAAAACAAAATCATACAGATTGGCTAATGATTGGGGCAAAAATACTCCCCATCGAAGTTCCTGAGACTTGAAGGTACATCTTCTCTTCGAACTTGAAATTTTTTTCCGTCATTGCCAATCTTGCACATTCCATAATGAACGGAATGGGTGTAATGGTTATCTATTATAATTTTCTTTATTGTTATTTTTAGGATTTGAATATTACTCCACGAATACTCGGGAGGTTTTCAGAACCTGCATTCAAGTAGGTTTTGTATTTTCATTTCTTTGGATAACACACCATATAGCAGTAGCATGTTGATTCTGGTCCTGACGAAAGCCTGATTGACACCCAATCGATAGGCTGCAACATGTAGACCAACTTTAGGACACTAGCAGTTATTCTTTCAAACTGCTTTTGCACTGTTTTTAGTCTCATCACTTGGCCAGTTATTAATAAAATGGTTGTACTGACCCAGTAGATGTTTTTAACATTTGCACTCACTGATTTTGTTTTTCTGCACTGCTTCAACCACATCTAATTGCATCTTAGCGACATCATAGTAGATCTGGAGTTGTGATTTTCATTTCTTCCTCTCTGTTCATACACCACATGGTTCTCCTGAACTTGAGTCGAGTGTATGGTTGAATCCTAAATGATGATGTACGCTACTTTTAGTGGCTGATGGGATTCAATATCAATGATACTGTTCACTTTTGTGCTTTTTTCCTGACTTTGAAGGTGCTTATATAGAAAGTATTGGCTCCCAAATTTCGACCCTGGTTTCCGTTTGTTGATATTGCATTAAGGTAAAGGGATTGGTAACCATAGGGTCGTTAAATATTTTTCCCTCTGACCCCCCACTCAAAATTTATTATTGATATACCTCAAATACAAAACCTAAAAGCGCCGTCAGAGGGGAGGCCTGTATGTGCTACGTGATTTTTAGAACATGCTCGAACACTTCCTCCCAATACCTCCCTATCTGTTCACAGTCCCACGCCAGGTGTGAAAATGTAGCTCCCGGTGTCCCACACCTCCAACAATTAGTGTCCGGGTGTATACCCATGCGGTGCAGCTGGGTTGGCGTACGATATAGTCTATGTAAAAAGTTAAAATGTATTAGCCGCAATCTATAATTGGGTGATAGGTGTTCTAGCTGCGAACAGCAGTAATGCCACTGCCTATCCGTGATATCAATACCTGTCTCTCTCTCCCATTCAGCCCTGGCCGTACACGTCATGATCGGCGATTCCTTTTGCGTGATGCTATATATACGCGTAATCAGTTTGCGAGACGACGAATTCGCCAGCACATTCTCTAGCGCTGGTAGTGCGGGCGGCACCTGTGGGAAAGACACGTAACGAGCACGGCAAGCAGCTCTAAGTTGATAATATAAAAGTGTGTCTGACGCCGTGGGCTCCCTATCCTTGCACATCTGTTGTATTGTTATAAATGTATCATCTGGATAAAGATCTGCGCCCTTCACCAGTGCGTGGGCCGAGGCTCGTAATGTAACTGCTTTGTCCACTAGTGGAGCCAGGAGCGGGTTGCCTCCTAGCGGCATAGATGGCGCATATTATTCCTCAAGTTTTGCTCTCTTAGCTATCCCTGTCCAATCCCACCTTAGTGCTTTCACCGTATCAATTTCTAAATGAGGCCTTTTGTAAGGCTTTTATAATGCCGTATTCAGCGGAGTGGGAGCCACTCTATCTTTTTCTATGGCTACATGGGGTTGGAAGGGAGTGGGGTGGTGCCAAAAAAACAAATATTGCGCCTGAGCACTGTAGGCATAGAGTTCAAAATCTGTGGCTCCCAGAACCCCCTGAGCCAAGGGAAGCGTCAGCAGCTTCCAGGATGCTCTTGGTTGCATCCCCGCCCATACCAAGTCCAATACATGAGATTTCAGTTTTCTAAAAAAATGCGTATTTAACGGCATTGGGATGTTCACGAACAGCGGAAGATGTTTCCATTTTTGTACCCTGCACTCTATCCAGTCCATCACCCTCCCGTAGTTTGCCAGCCATATATCTTGCACCGATCTGTTCACCTATATTCCTGAGTATTTGACTTCTTCACCTGCCCACCGCATGGGGTATTCTGTTTCAAACTGGGTGGTATCATCAGTGAACGGAAATACCACTGACTTGGTCCAGTTCACCTGGATACCTGATAGCCCACCATAGCGAACAATCTCACGCATGACTTCCACAAAGTTTTCCCTGGGATTTGTGAGATAGATTATCATGTCGTCAGCATACATTGATATCAACAGTCCCCTGGACGTGAACCCAATACTTCGCTGTGTGTGGTGTTGGTGGAGCCTTGCCGCCAATGGTTCTGTGGCAATAGCGAACAACAGCGGCGACAGTGGGCAGCCCTGTCTCGTCCCCCTTGTTATGGCAATGGGTGCCGACACCTGCCCATTTACTCGCACCCGTGCCATAGGGTTCGTATATAGCAGCTGTATTTGCTTAATAAACAAGGGGCTAAATCCCATGCGGTGCAGCAGTACAAAAAGAAATCGCCATTCCAGCAAGTCAAATGCCTTTGTTGCGTCTAGCAGCGCTGCAATTGCCTGAACATGTGGGGCCAGATAGTGCAGGATGCCAAACAGCGTTCGCAGATTATGAGCAGTCGATCGGCCCGGTATAAAACCAGACTGGTCTGGCAGTGCTATCTGTGGCAACATGGGCTGTAATCTATTTGCCAATAGTTATGCATAGATTTTCGCATCCAGTTTATGAGGGAGTGCGGGCGATATGAGTCAGGAATACTCGGATCTTTGTCCGGTTTCAACAATGTTATAATAGTCGCCTCTCTGAGGGTAGGGCTCACGTTTCCCTGGCCTCCAGATATACCTGCAACAGGCACGGCACCAGGATATCAGAGTACTCTTTATAAAAGGCCCCTGTTAACCCGTCCGCCTCTGGAGCCTTTCATGCTGGCATACTACTTATTACTTGCCGAACATCCTCCACCGTTATGGGGAGTTCCATTTACTGCCTGGCGCTATTGCTAAACCATGCCAAAGCCATAGTATACAAGTAGTCTTCTATATCTGCCTGGGGAGGGTTAGTCTTGGACGCATATAGTGTTTCATAGTATCGGGACATTGTATTTAAAATGTCTAGCGGGACCTAACTAACTCGCCATCTTCTGTAGTTAGTTCTGTTATATAATCCGCCCCCCTAGGCTGTTTAAGTAAACCCGCCAGTTATTTCCCTGCTCTGTCTCCCTCTCCATATCGCCGCGCCTGTGCAGACTTGTATAAGTACGCTGTTTCTCTCTCCGCTTCTGCCTGATAATCCGACAATCGGGACCTGATCTTAGCCATATTAGTAGGATCTGGGGTGCAGGCCTGTATTCGCTCCATCTCCCCAATTTCCCGCTCCAACCTCCCCAATGTAGTTCGTATGTCTTCGAGTACCCCTGTCGTGAGTGTAATACAGTCGCCTCGTATCACAACTTTTAACGCTTCCCACTCAGTTCCTGGCGAGTCTACGGTGCACTCATTGAGTGCAAAGTAATCTTCTATCTTCCTCTGTAATTCTTCTCTGAAGACCTGATCCTGCAACGCCCCAGATGGGAATCTCCAGCTAAACTGAGCTATATATGGGCCTGGTACTCTAAATTTCAACTGTACAGGTGCGTGATCTGAGAATGTATGTGGTAAATGCTCGTTCTCTGCTACCCAGGTATATAGATCCCTTGACAACAACCAGAAATCCAACCTCGACCAGGCGCCATGATGATGGTTCGCACAGGTGCCCTCCCTAAGCGTATGGTGCAACATACTCCAAGAGTCTACCAGGTGCATATCTGCTATAATGTCATGCAGCGTCGTCGCCGCTTTTGGGTGGTGCTCACGTGAGGCACCCTGCCTGTCCGCACCGTCCGAGAGAACCACATTAAAGTCCCCCCCCCCCATATGACCGATGTGTAACTGAGTGTTTGCATCAAAAGTCCTATCCGCTGAAAGAATCCCGGGTCGTCGTTATTTGGGCCATATCTGTTTATAATCATCGTGGGTGTATTATATAGTGTACCCTGCAGCAGTATGTATCTCCCTTCCTTGTCTACCACTGCACGATGTGTGCGCCATTGTAGTCCTCTGCGCAACAGGATAGCCACCCCCCTTGAATAATTGGAGTATCCTCCGGACACCACCTCTCCCCACCGTTTATGCCAAGCAAACCCGCGGTGCTTTCTGTCAGATGCGTTTCCTGCAGCGGACATCTGTCTGCACCATGCCGAGCAAGATAGGAATGTGCCAGACTCGCCTTTCGACGATCATTTCGACCTCTAATATTCCAAGTAATGCATGTTAAGTGTGACATTTGTACATCAATGAGCCAACATTCCCACACCACGCCCCACACACCAAGTCCCCCATAACACCCTTACATTTCCCCTCCATTCCAATGCTATTTTGACTGTCAAGCGGGTTGCATCCGCATATGCATAAGTTTTTTTGAACGACCAACAATCACACCTGAATGTGCATATAGCATTTTGGCAGACTCCCCAAAGCCCCCAACTTCCCAGTCCCCCCTTCCCCACCCACACCAACCCCCCAATTAGGTTGTGAAATCCCCCCCCCCCCATTACCCCAACTTTTAACCAGTAGCCCCATAAAAGGAGCCTTAAGGGAATCATCCAGTGGGGAATGTAGGTCTGCCAGCATCACTCCCCTGCACTCATGGCAGGGTGGCCAAGCTTAACGCTGTCTGCCCCAGGTTTCAGCGCCATAGATATTATTAGTCTGTAACAACATGCATATTAATACTGCCATAGCGATGCCAAGAATTCCAACCGACGAACCAAGCAAAGTCTACAGTCAACGAGTGCCCCATCAGTTAAAACATTACAATACAGTGACCCAAAAGTATGGACTTATCTGACCCAACTGTGCAGCACGCTAGTGCCTTCAGTCATTGTCGCTCATGTTTCCTGCTTCGGTCGAATCCCCCGGCTTCGGATTTTGTCTCTGTTCCTTAGGCAACTGTTTTGCATATGACAGAGCAGCCTTTGCGTCCGTGAAGAAGGCAGGCCTGCCTGGGTCCTGTACCCTCAATTTGGCTGGGTAGATCAGCGAGTACTTAGTTCCAAGCTGCTGAAAAATCTTTTTGGCTGGCATGAATTCTTTACGGGCCGCCTGAACCTGCAACGTAAAATCCGGGTACATAGCAATGTTATTCCCGTCATATTGCCCGTCTCCCTTATTCCATGCTGCTCGGAGGATCACATCCCTATCTCTATAGTTCAGGACTCTCGCCAGGATAGGTCTTGGTGGTGCACCTGGTCGTGGCCTGGGGCCCAAAGTTCTGTGAGCCCGCTCAATGAGGAACATGGGAGATAAGGAGGGGCCAAACAGCTCCTTCATCATGGTCTCTATATAACGTTCCATGTTCTGGATATCCGTGGTCTCCGATACACCAGTAATTCGTACGTTGTTTCTCTTTGACCGTGCCTCCAAATCCTCATTCTTTAATCGAATTACTTGTAGCACACCATCCATTTCCCGCATTTGTTTGGCCATGTCCGTCTGTCCTTCTTCTGTCTCCGTTACTCTGGTCTCCAACACTCCCATTCGATTTTCCTGCTTGTCTACCCTCTGCGTTATTCGATCCATACGCTCTGCTAGGGAGTCCAATTTGGAATCCAGGCCTTGGATGCTTGCCTTAAGGTCCTTAAACATTGCTCAAATATCTTCTGCTGGTGGCACCGAAGTTGCACCCTCTTCCACTCGGCCTTGCGGACTAGTCTCACACTCTGCCGCTTTGGTGGCTTTTTAATCAAAAGTGAGCCTGGGCTGTCTTGTATCATTTTTCCCCATCCCGGCCAGCCACTGTCCACCTACTAAGGGAACTTACACAGGCTATTCCTCTGGCCACTCGGGAAGCCGCAATCGAGTGTGCCGGTCAGCCACCAGTTGCCTCCACAGAGGTGCAAGGCTCAGCCCCAGACTTCGCCTCACTCTTCCGACCGCTCCAGAAAGCTGCAAGTCAGGCTAGCAGCTCACTTCGCCCACGGGGCACTCTCACCTGTTATTAGGGTAGTGAACAGCCGCTCTCTGCCATCCGGTACGGTACTCTAGGGTACTCCCAAAATGGCATCCGCAACACACAGCAGCCTCTATGTTCATCGGGGAGCGACTCCTCTGCTCCCCCATGGTCTCCCGAGATGCTGCACAGTAGTATGCAGCCTCTTCAAAGCTGGCGCCCACCGCCCGCCACGTATCCACATTGGCCAGACTGATGTCCAAGCAGCCCGTGGCTAACGGTAGCAATACTCCACAGCTCTGCAGTCTGCTTTGCCTCACATACTTTATTGTGCATGCAGCCCTTTCCACATAGCCTTTTGCCAGGGGGGTTTAATCTTCAACTCCTCACGGCGCCTCCTTTCTTCTTTTAGGTGTATAGTTTAGCAATTTTAGCTTCCCCAAACGCTCTGCGTCAACAACATATTCCGCTTGTTACATACAGAGCCTACAACCATTCGGTCGTACTAGCACGCGCTAGTCTATGGCATGTCAGATGACAGCACCTGATTCTAATTCATTGTGGCCTGGCTCTGATTGTGGTAGTCTTGTTTGTTTCACCGTTTTTCTGTGCTTTTTTTTTTTTTGTTGTGCTTGCTTTTTTTCTTTCTTTCTTCCCCCCGGGGGGCAGCACTGCTCTCAGTGAATGCTGCGGGGGGCAGTCTCCGTACACCCCCCGTGCCGCGATCAAGCCGCTGCCAAGCGTACAGGCCGCCCTTGTAGAATTACACTACACGTCCTTCATGTGCCCCGCTGCCGCCTGCCGCCCTCTCCCAGTCAGGGACACTACCTTTGGTGCTCCTCCAGGTACCCGGTTTGTGTGCACAGCCTCCCGCGCACGTCGTTCCGCCGGCCGCTGGTGTTTAAAGCGACCCCGCCTCCAGGAAGCGCCGCTCCTCTCTTCCGTGGCCGCGCCGTCCCGCCGACAGTCAGGGTCACGCCCTCGCCCGAGGCCCCGGCTTTCCGCATCCCAGGCACGTGTAGGCCTCGCCACCGCCTCCGTCGTTCGACACTGCCGCTGCCTTCCAAACAGGTCACAAGGAAAGGCGCCGCTCCCGGCAGATATCAGGACGTCCGTAAACCTCCACCTCAAGCTGTATGCTCGGATTATTATAGGATTAATGAGGCTCGGCCGGCGGAGCCGCTTTAATGTGCGGCCATTCCGCAGCTCGGCTAAGCCACTCCCCTCAAGGGGCCAGCATGGTTATGGTCAACCTTACTGAGAACCTGAAGAAGCACTTCACTGAAATGGTGCAAGATGCTGAGGCCACACTGATGCTAATAATTGAAAGAGGCCTAGGCCCAGCCAACTCTTTTGCCCGTCCTCTTCCGTCACCCTATGGCACCGTGCAATGTTTGGAGTGAGTCTTTTTTCACCGGATGTGCAGGGCACACTTCTGGACCTGCCATTTGATGGTTACCACCTCTTTGGGGAGAATGCAAATTCGTCCCTTGAACGCTTCAAGGCAAGACCACAGACCTCCAGTTTAGACAACTAGACCCCAAGACTTATCTAAAGTTTCGGGCAAGGACTTAGATCCTCCCAGAGGACCCTCCAGGCAGCCCTGCAACAAGATTCCAACAAAAAGACCCAATCTACTTGGTACAGAGATACTTTCAACACTGTGTAAAAAAGGAATTGAGAAGTATCAACTTAACATCTTCTGACCCACTCCCCACCATATAGATTTGTAAGAGGGGTCCCTAATTCACCAGTCTGTACTGATATAAAATCTGCAAGAACCTTAACCAAATGTAGCTGTCACCATGTTCAAAAAACAATTTGTGAAAAGAACCCCGTATAGTCACAGAGGTAAATTACCCACACCATGAGTGTCAGTGAAAAAATGTGTGCAAAACAAGGTAGAGCCTCACGTGCGCAACACCACAGCGGGCTGACACTGGTTAGATTATCACCAGTACTGCCCCGTTTCTCATCATAGGTTACTACCTTGGACAAAAAAAAAACTGGAGAAATGTACCAGAAAAAATTAATCAACAAAGGTGAACATATGTGAACATCACACACCATAGTCCCAAGTTAAAATTGATAAAGAGCCATGGCCACCATAATTTTATTCTTAGCTCATGGGTCAGTTCAAAAATAAAAAGTGCTGTATCTTAACAGACTAAGATACAGCACTTTTTATTTTTGCACTGACCCATGAGCTAAGAATAAAATTATGGTGGCCATGGCTCTTAATTTTTTCTGGTCCATTTGTCCAGTTTTTTTTTTGCCCAAGGTAGTAACCTATGATGAGAAACGTGGCAGTACTGGTGATAATCTAACCAGTGTCAGCCCGCTGTGGTGTTGCGCACGTGAGGTTCTACCTTGTTTTGCACACATTTTTTCACTGACACTCACGGTGTGGGTAATTTACCTCTGTGACTATACAGGGTTCTTTTCACAAATTGTTTTTTGAACATGGTGACAGCTACATTTGGTTAAGGTTCTTGCAGATTGTATATCAGTACAGACTCTGGTGAATTAGGGACCCCTCTTACAAATCTATATGGTGGGGAGTGGGTCAGAAGAAGTTAAGTTGATACTTCCCAATTCCTTTTTTAAACAGTGTTGAAAGTATCTCTGTACCAAGTAGATTGGGTCTTTTTATTGGAATACTGATTTGAGTGGGGGATGACCCAATCTTGTTTCTTTCCCTTATAGCTCCTTGTTGATATGTCCAGCCCTGCAACAAGGCCAGAAACCCTTGTTCCTCCAGTACTGAAATTATGTTATGGAAAAATAGTCTTGGCCTCCTTCTCAGCCCCGACTGCGAAGTCGCTCTAGATTACCTGTCTGGCCACAACTCCCAGTGGGAAGACAGATGGCCTCCTTTTGCAGGCTTGAAGGGATATCTCTTATCACCAATGGTTCCTACAGAATGTAGAGCCGGGGTACACACTACCCTTCTAGCAGGACCCTACCCGAAATCCTCCTCCCCTTCTCACTTATGAGAACATTTCCGCATCGTCCAGCAGACTCAAGATCTTGCTCTGCGTATCACGCAGCAAAGAGGCCGACCAAACAGAGTAAGACAAAGAGGTTAGGCATATGGATAGATGCAAGAGGTCTGTGTACAACTTGCACCTATCCACATGACAGTGCTACTTCAGAAGAGAGAAGTGAAGTTGGTGCAAGAGCAGGAGATTGGATAGGGTTGCTACTCTTGGTATTTCCCGGTCCCAAAAAAGGACATTGATCATTGATTGTTTCTAAATCTCAGCCTCTGAACCATATTCTTCTTAAAGAGAAGTTCAATGTGCTGTCCCTGGCTCAGATTCTGTTAATGCTGCATGTAGAAGATTGGTTGGTGCCCCTTGTACTGCAGGATGCATATTTGCATATACTAATCTTGTGTTTCCTGGTAGGGAACACTCACTACCAGTTCACAGTCATCCTGGTCGGATTGACATTGCTCTACAAATATTTAAGAAGGTGAAAGGCAGAAGCTAGGGCTCATGTCAGGTCGGTAATACAGTATTCTAGTACCTGGAAGACTGGTGGCTAAAACAGTTTGCCAGAGTTGGTGTCTTGCTTTTCCGCAGTATGTCTTAGGCTTTACCACCAAGGTATCCAAATATCACCTGCAACTTTCACAGTGCCTCCTGTTTATAAAGCAGTATTGAACACAACATGTTCCTCAGCAGTTCCGCCACTTCAGAGGACACAGGAGATTTTTACAAGGCTCTTCATGTTCCTTGAAGGTGTTCGAGTTCAGTCCTTTTGGACCTGTGCTTGCTTGTTCTTCTCGCTTTCTGCATCCAATGAGCCACTCATGTCCACAGGAACATGAATGCTCTCCACAGATTATGGTTCCAGCACAGAGATCTCCATTGCCTCTCTTTCAAAGTGGTTTTGCCTGCCTCATTTAGTCGGTGGACCTTCACTAAGTAAACGTGAGTACTCCATCTCTGCCTCCTATATACACCTCCGATGGCCCAATGGAATAACGGTCTTCAGAAGTTTGGCCACGCGTTTGCCTGCCCTATTTAAAGTTGGCGAACACATGGAAAGTTTTCACGGTCCGTAACCACCACATACAACTTGTCATTGAGATGCAGTGAAAACTGCAAAATGACCACCACGCCAAGGAAACAATCAACAATAAAATAAAAATTCTGCTTAGGGTTTTTCTTTTTGAAAATGAAAAAAAAAATACTCAAGGTTTGACATAAGGCTCTGCCAAGCATTCAATGCTTTTACTGGAACTGACGCGAGAGTGGTTCCTGTAAATGCAAGAGATGTCCACAGGCCCTAAGTATGAAATGTCTGTGCTTTTGGAGAAATGTTTCCTTTCCAGCTATATCACTGCCTGATGCAAAGTCAGTCCATACCTTTCTAAGATTCATGAGGGGTGGGAGGGGCATGGATTGGAGCGTCAAAATAGCAGTCACAATTTAAGAGTGATTGTATGCCTCTGTCACCCGCAAGCCACTGGGATACCCATTACCATGTAATTGCACCTAACAGTCTCCCAGTACTGCCCTGCATGCTGTATGATCCCAAGGAGATGCTGGGGCCTAAACTGCCTGACATGCTGCAGTGCTCCTTTCTTTCCAACCTGGCGGCCTGCTTAGAATTGTCACTGCTGCGCTGCCGAGCCTGGAAGTGATGCGACCCCAGTTGGGCCACCTCACCTTGGCCCGGTCCGGATTCCAAGCGTCCAGATTGACGCCTGCTTGTGGGGTTGCCCTTTGTCATCTGGCTCCTTCTGCTGCTTGTCCTGAGGCATGAGCGTGCTGTGGAGCAGGCCCGAGTGGCCAGTATTATCTCAGGGGAGTGCTGCTGGACCTGAGATTGTGTGCTTGGACGCTGCCTCCCCTGCTGGACCCAGAGACTGACTCTGGATTGGCAGAGTCCCAGCCCCGGGATGTCAGTTAAAGGACATCATGTACGGATCCTAGGGCTACTACGGCCTCTTGCACGTGTGGTGATGCCTGGCCCGACAGCCCTCACCTGTTGGCTGCACCGGAGTTTCACCGGTCCTCCGCCCCGATCAGCCCCGTGGCACTACACCCATGAAGTCACTTGCCGGAGCACCTTCCTGTTGTGATAGTGCCTCTTAATGCCCCCCTGCACTCTACTCTTGGGACAGTGGCACTAGAACTAGAGGAACCTGCAGCCCCATGGCCTAGAACTAAGGGTTTGAAGTGGGAGGTTGGGGCGGTTCCGCTGGAGCACAAGTATTGTGCATCTGGCCTCCAACGACTCTGGGCTTTGGACTGTCTGATGCTCTCTCGTTGGTGGTTCCAGCAGAATCAACAAGAGATCACCAATTATCTGCTGCCCGACTCACCTGCCTTGATTGGACACAACATTCTCAGGAGGTTATGCACCTGAAATCATCTGAGGGGCCACCTCTATGGTGATGTGGTGCTCTGTTACCCCGGCTACGCTAAGTGGGAATGCAGCTCGATGGGAGCACATCCGACCCCCTCTCTTTTTGTCCCTCGATATCCTGGCGTCTCCCACTGACCTAAGCATTACAACTCACCTGGAAGAGGCCAACATAATCATCTGTTCTGCCACTGTCTCTGTGTTAATTCGGCTGACGGATTGAGTATCATGGGCCTCTTGGAGCCCCTACCCATTTCCTTAGGACCTTGCCTGCCTCGTTAGGGGCATGCCATGCCCACCCGTGGATCGGATTGAACTAACCAGGGGCTCTAGCTCCCCAGGCCCGGCTGCTCGTGTTGCTGCATTCCCATGGCAAGTGGGTTGTGTCCCCTTCGGAGTTCCGTCGTGACACCTCAGTCCATCGCCACCATGGGCTAGACAAAGTAATCCTACCAGCAGCCTTCAGACTAAGATGGACCAAAATACCGCAATTCGGGGCAAAGCCAGGAGAGGTATTGTGGATAGGTCACCATTACCAGAGGAGGACTTGACCACAATCCTACAAGCCATTCACACCTCCCAATCTGCACTGGAGACCAAGATCGGAGAAGTGCGTGTGGATGTGGCTCTTCTACGTGAAGACCTGCACAACAACACAAGCAGAAACACTGAGGCTGAGACCCGGCGGTCCACGGTAGAAGATGATGTCACCAACTTAATATTGCAAGTCTCCTCAATTCTTTTGCACACAGCGGAACTCCAATGATACACCAAAGATGTTGAAAATTAGTCCTGGTGCACTAACCTATGCTTCAAGGATATCCCTGAAGGCATGGAATCCCCGCAGAATTTCTCGAAACCTTGATCAAATGACTTCAGATCAATTTTCTCTTTGGTTTGCGATCGAAATGGCACGGAGAGCCCTGACGCCCACAACACCTCTAGGTGCGTCGCATTGACTAATGAACAACCGCATCCTTAATTTCAAAGACAGAGGTGCTATCTTGAGATTGGCTTGCTCTCACTCACAGACCTTAGCTGCCGTGACCTCAAGTGCTCATCTTTCCTGACTACACCAGAGAGGTGCAAATGCAATGCCGTTGAACGGAAATCCGAGCGTTCAACCTCTCCTATGGATTACTGTTCCTAACCGGGCTTTGAGTTGTGTATGCCAACGAGATTTACTTCTTTGACAATCGGGAGTCAGCTTGGACACGGCTCACTGAAAAGCGGCCAATCCGCAGGCCAAGCGGCTCCTCCCCTCCAAAGTCTGGGTCCTTGGATTCGATGAGGATGACCGCAGCTCCGAAACCAAAAAGTAACCGCACCTGCTCTCCCAGAAGGCATGATGTACAAAGACCTAACTATACCTCACCGCCCCCTCCTGTGTGGGACCTGCTGCCCTCTGTAGCACCATCATTCTTGTCTTCGACTGTGGTGGTCTCCCCGTTATCTTCGTAAGGCCCACAAGACGTGATCTCCACTCCCCCTTCTGAGCAACTAGCAGACACTGATCTGTCGCAGAGTCCCATGCTATGATCCACCAGACTTCCTGACTCTTGGCATGAGCCAAGCGATGTCCCTTGTTGCTCTCTGTCTGGAATAAACTCCTGATAGTTGTCTTTGATCCTACATTTAACGAGGGGCCCACCACTCCAGTCCCATTATCGAGTTGTGTTGTGTTTTTGTTTTTATTTTGTGTCCGACAAATGCTTCTGGGTTAGGGGGTATGGGATCAAGGGGCTGTTGGGGGGTTAGGATTGTGCACTGTTCTATTTGGGGGAGGTTTTTCACTTTTTTTATGCTCCTTTGTTTTGCATCGCACTCTGACAAATGCATATGCTGCAGTTCATATGCCACAACCTAGGCACACTGTCGTTCAATGCACCCATTGGGCAAATAATCAGAACAACATTCCCTGCAGGATTGAATATTCCCTGCCCCTACATCCAGCGCAAGATATTCCTACACAGACATTGGGGTCTTTACGGGTGTTGTCCTGGAATGTTAATGGGTTACGAGAATGAGTGAATCTTCCTGCAGACCTGAGATACACTGATTGCTTCAGTAAACCAACCTATTAGGGAACCACTATTCCTTCCTTGTCCTATATGCAGGTGTTGGAAGTTGAGCTGAGAGCAAACTTCTAAGCCAACGAGAGCTCGGTCCATTCGGTTGTCACCTTATGGGCACCAGTACGGCGACTTAGAGGGTTTGCCAAGGGCCGATTTAGGGAGCTAAAATGAGCGCGCTCCCAGCATTTGACTCAATTGGAGGCCCTTGCCCTTCGGCTAGAGGCACAGCTTACAGCCAGCCCCAGAGACATATACCCCGACAACTATATTTAGGGCGTTAAGAAATTTGCTTTCTGTCACTGGAAGCTGCAAAACAAATATGGCGTGCCTCAACAGCCACGATCTACGGGTGGGGAGACAAGAGCAGCAAACTACTATACCGGTTCTCCTGTCGCCCACTGCCGAACGGGATAATCCCTGAAATCATAAATGAGCAAGGCCACACTCTCCGGTCACTTCATAACACTGCGCAAACATGTGTGGACTATTACAGCTGCCTGTACACGGCGACCAACAGATTTCAATCTGAACTCGATCCTCACTGACTGCACGAGGTACCCCTTCTTGCCCTGGATGCCCTTCTTGGGGAACTATCCAGGGTATTGTTGGCCCTTCCCGATGGATTAAAGGTGATTGGAGGCGGCTTGAACGTGATCCTCGCTCCAGATACGGATGTCACGGGCATTCCCTCTGCCTTACGTTGAACTGGTGCCCATCGTCTTGTGGACCGAACCTCTGCCCTCGGTCTCTGGAGGGTGTGGAATCCCCATCACTGTCAATATACCAAACCTCAGCCACACACCATACCCACTCCCGCATAGATCTTATATTCATGCCAACTCCCAACCGCTGAGAGGTGGCCCAGATCTGAATCCTTCCACGAAGAATATCTGACCACTCTCCTCTCCTCCTCCGCCTCGGTTCTCCCACAGGTGATTCACGCCCTAAGTGGCAACTCAACGCTTGGCACCTCCAGGACGAGTCCTATATGCAGGTGTTGGAAGGTGAGCTGAGAGTCAACTTCTAAGCCAACGAGGGCTCGGTCCATTTGGTTGTCACCTTATGGGCGCAAGTACGGGGACTTAAAGGGTTTGCTGAGGGCCGACTTAGGGAGCTAAAACGAGCACGCTCCCAGCATTTGACTCAATTGGAGGACCTTGCCCTTCGGCTAGAGGCACCCCTTACAGCCGGCCCCAGAGACATATACCCCAACAACTATATTTAGGGCGTTAAGAAATTTGCTTTCTGTCACTGGACGCTGCAAAACAAATATGGCATGCCTCAACAGCCACGATCTACAGGTGGGGAGACAAGAGCAGCAAACTGCTATACTGGTTCTCCAGTCACCCACTGCCGAACGGGATAATCCCTGAAATCATAAACGAGCAAGGCCTGCTCTCCGGTCACTTCGTAACACTGTGCAAACATTTGTGGACTATTACAGCTACCTGTACATGGCGACCAGCCGATTTCAATCTGAACCCGACCCTCACTGACTACACGAGGTACCCCTTCTTGCCTATCACGCTCAGAGGCTCAGACAATGTTGGCAGAATAGGTAAGAGTGGCTATTTCTGCTATGGTCTCCAGAAAGACCCCAGGCCCCGAGAGTTTCCTACAAAATACTTTTCCACCGTTTGAGAAATCCTGACCTCTTGCCTACTATCGTTACACGAAGAAGCAGCAAAGGCTGGTACCTTTCCACCAGTAATAGTTAATGCTAGCATCGTAGTAATCCCGAAGACACAACCTCTCGTCGACCTCCTGCCGCGGCAACTGTCCAATCTCCCTTATTAATGGTGAAGTCCCTGCTTTCGTGGCTTCTTCTGCACACTATATTAGGCACCCACAGCACGTGTCTAGATCAACGGTGTCATCTCTGCACTTTTCCCTATCAGACGTGGAACTCAGCAGGGTTGCCCCCTATCTTCCTTCCTTTTCGCCTTGCACGTCTACTCTGTTGCAATGCCCAGGGACGTGGATGGTGATGGGACGAGGGTCATGCTACGTCGACGATGTCCTCTTTCTGGCAGATACGGCACTGTGTGGACCCTCTTGCCTTAAAATCATCCAGCTTTTCAGGGAAGCATCAGGCCTTCACTTTAATCCAGCCAAATCAGTCTCGGTGCCCCTAGGTTCAACTCAGGACTGTGTGGCCTGGCAGATTAACATTCCTATGCACTGCCTCAACTTCAAATATCTGGGTATATGGGTGGACTCTTAATCTCAGACCCATGGTACAAAAAGCTAAGTAGTACCTCAACAAATGGCAATCGCTCCCACTGAATGTGATAGTCTGATTTGTCAGTTACAAGATGATGGTGTTGCCCAGGTTCATCTATGTCCTTCAGAACCTAGCCTTGCCTCATCGATGGTTCCGCGGGCTGGATACGATGGCATCATCGTTCCTCTGGCAAAATTACAGACCCTGCCTCACCCTCGGTAATTGTCAGCAAGCCCTTTACGATGGAAGTCTGGGTCTGGCCAACCTTTGCCTCTACAACCTAGCCTTCCAACACTGGCTTAGTAGGGGTTCGTCCGATCCTGCTTCCCAACTGGAACTGGCATTTTAAGGGTTTCTGCGGATTATGGCCATGTTGAATGGATCCCCAGTCCCTATCGCTCTCCCTGTGTTGACCCGGTGGTTCTCCTCGCTTGGAGGGCCGCACTCCGATAAACCAATTGGGCCAATAAGCTTATGCTTCAAACCCCCCCTGTGGTAAGTCTCATAGTTGTGCAAGGTGGCAGCGCTGGAGGGCTTTGGAAAAACTGACCTCATTGGCGTAATACAACTAGAGAATGTGTGGTATGGAGCCCACATACACTTCTTTCGGGAACTCCAGGACACTTATGCACTCACCTCATCACAATTCTACAGATTTGCAGCTACGGCACATACTTTACACTCACATGTCACAAAACACCTATCCCCTTGAATTTAGTCCTCTGGAGGCTAAACTCCTGAGCCTTTTGGGAAAGGGGGGCATCTCTCAGATCTACCAAACCCTAGTCTTTAATGCTCTCAGTACACTGTACAACCTTAGAGCCCGCTGAGAGGGTGGGCTGGGTCCCCTGGAAAATGTCAACTGGCGAGATGCTATAATGGCACCTAGAGCGATAACAATTTCATTCAGGCTCTTCCTGGTTTCGACCTACAATATTTACTGTACCTCACTCCTGCCAGATTACACTGAGCAGGTCCTACTCGGATTCCACCTGTCCCTGAACCTCGCATGTCCCTAATAACGTCTACCACATGGTGTGGTTGGGTAAGCAATTCAGAGTTACTGGATTGCTAAAACACAGGGACTGACAGATGTGTTGGGTTGGAAAGTCCAACTTTCACATTTGCCTTTGCTGCTTGGGGTCCAGGAGGGTTCTGGGGGATTGAGGGCGACCAGGTGCTCTTGAGTACAGGCACAATGGTGGGGAAGTGGGGCATAGCAGCTTGATGGAAAGATTCAGTTCCCCCTATCATAAATCAGTGGCAGTGGGGTGTGGACTGGTGTGCACAACAAAAGAGGCCGATTTACGGGGTTAGGGTTTGTTCATCAAAGCATTACCGCATCTGGGGGAGATAGTTGGAGTAGCTGGTATGAGGTTTTTATTTCATTTTACTGCATAATTGTGTCTCCCCTCTTGATAATCGCCCTATGGTGCTTTGTACTTTTGTCTTATGTTATAACTAATATGTACTTTCTTGTGACTCCTGAGTGCATTACCACTTTGTAAAAATACAATAAAATTGGCTATGGAAAAACAAAAGATTCTTGCTGAGGTGCAACCAGTGACAACTTGAGAGAACTGCCAAGGCTTCAAGCCTTAAGCCAAAACTTTACTAAACAAATTCTATAAATAAACAGATCACCAATTCTTTACACAAAGTTCTTGTTTGATCTCAAGTGTCCCTGCCTAAGAATGAGCATCAATAGTTTATAATAATCGCACTTCCTGCTCCCTCTTACGACCATGAAGAATCATTCCACTATATTAGCCTAAAATACTCATTCGTGCAAGGGCTACAATTACTTTTGAACACTTTAGATACCTAAAGGAGTCTGTGCTCTAAAATACTACTTTACATGCAAGTGAAAGCTTTTTATGAACTTTCTTCATTTAATATCGTGCCAACTGTTGCACATATAGTAACCTAACTTAACATAAGCTTTCTTTGCAGATGTCTTATAGGCACTCTGTTAAGGATAAAACTATGTTACAGTGATACCACAGACTTTGACAATAGTGATCCTGAATATATACCATCTGAGGAGGAATGTGAAGAGTCTTCTTATGACAGTAAAACTGTCTAATGTTGCAAGACCAGTTCTATGGATACTCCAAAAATAAATATACCCTTAGCCAGAGCCATTTTTTCAGAACAGTTGACCACAGATGAAATAGAACCAACTCTTAATGCAACCAATAGCAATAACAATTACTCCATCAGAGATACTTATTCGAACAAGCTCAATATCTTTGCAGTTGAAAGCTTTGAAAAAAGTAAAAGAGGAAAACTGATTCGTGACAAACAAAATACTGCTATTTTGTAATGAAAAAAAGAAGGTTAATATGTTGTGCCACCTGTGCAGGAAACATAAAAATGACAAGGAGAGATGTGTCATGCAGTGGCAGCAAAATGTTGAAAAGTACTGTTTAATAAGTTCACTCTAATTAGAAACACAGGAAACTACCTAAATAACTAGAAGCTGAAGAAAATGGGAGAAACAATTGTTATTGTATTCTGGAGGCCCGGGAGTAAAATAGCCCCAAGAATTATTTGTACTGCATGCATATTAGCAAGTATGTGTTAGAAGATTTGAGTTATGGAGACATAAAGACCTGTGCTTTTCCTCCAAAATCCAAAGCAGAGGAAAAGAACCAATGCCCGCACAAGCTCTTGCTTCTTTTGGTTAAGCTAATCCAGCTAGTATTTCCATCGGTCTTTAGGAATTACTTAGCCATAGTCAAAACAATGAGATAATATATGCAATCTGAAATGATTTTTCAATTATAGATTATGGGCAGGATCCGTATAACAAATTTCAACATGATCTAGACAACAAAAAACATAATGCACCAAAAGTAAATTATATGAGTGAAGACGACTAGTTCTTCAGATAAGAAAAGTAAAACATGTGAAACAACTTTGAGCATGTAAGGTCAACTGTCAAAGCTGCTGCAGGTATACATCGTACTACTGAAGCACTGAGGACACAATCACTTTTAATGTTATGGTATTCATTGAAGTGAATAGCTTATCTTACCCAATCAAAAGCTGTAATGACTAGAGATAAGGTTCGAAAACTACTAGCTACGAATGCTATGAAAACGTTATCAAACTCTTGAATGGAAAAAGGTTGTTTCTTTAACAGCTCACACACAACTAATAGAAGCTGAATGGAACACAACTCTTTTACCTTTTAAACAAGATAAAAGTATTTTGCATGCATATTTGGATAAATACATTTGAGAAGCAATGATAAAGGGTACTACAAATCATATCTTCTATGCGCCTCTTCTAACACAACTAATTCTATGTCAACTCATCCTTTTTGACCAGAGAAAAGTATGTGAAATTTCCAAAGATAAAATGATAGTTACATTTCCCATTGTAGGCCAGAATTCCATCATGATGTTGCACTTGCTTTAACTGACTTTGAGAATAAACTCAGCAGCACTTAGGGAGAATACAAATGAGAGGTTAGAGGTTAACAAGGTAAAAATGTGCCTACACTTTTGACACCGAGTGTGATTAAGGCTATCGACCCCTAATATTCAACATGAAATGGAAAATATTTATGACAAACAAAATACATAACCTTTTGCCAGACCAGTGCCCTTTTAACATTGTGGGCCAAGCTGCGTGAGAGAATTTGTTGAAAAATGAGTCACCATCAATGTATACCTTGACATTTATCGCCTTAAAAAAAACTTATTGCTACATATTCAGTTATACATTTAAATAATGAAGATCGAAAACAGCTTGCAACATTACTTGGACATGAAATAAATATACATAAAGAGTTCTACTGGATACCTGGGAACACATTCTAAGGAGAAAAATTGCAAAAGTGCTAGCTGTTATGGAGAAAGGAATACTGGGCAGATAGAGGTGAATCGGCTGGATGAAGTTCAGATCAACAAAAATGTTAATATGGTAACTGGAACTATCTTCATTGTTTGACCTCTAACAGTCTATTTATGTTAACAAAAGGCTAGATATATGTTGTGAATGTATCTTCTAATGAAAGCATACACGTTCTAACATATATAGGTAGATATAATCTGTGTGACAATATGCTTAAACGCTAATGCTTACATTTTCATAAAGTATTGTAAGGACAAGAATGTGATCAGCATAGTTTTATGTTTTCTTTTTATCCACAGAAGAAACAAACATTTCTTAAGCACTTCTTTAAATGATTAGCTATTTTTTAACTGAATGAGTGTTAAAACAAAACTAGAACGCACCGATAGGTAAGACAGGATCAGAGGACACTGGATTAAATGTAATTGGTACGTTTTCATGCGGGTCGGATACATACATTTTCTTAAGGCAACACGTCTTTCAGGATCTAAAGAAGGGGTTATTAGCAACAAGAGTCTAACTGGGCATTGGCAGAAGGGCAAAAGTAAGCATAAGGAGAAAATGAAGGAAATAAACACAAACATGCTTTCCTCCTTGTCACTTTACTCAAAGAAAGCATCAGAGAGATCCCTATAGATTGTATATCTGAAACAGGGTCAATACTCAAAAATGTCTCATACAAAGTAGCAGATGAAAACAAACTTCAGTGGTTCCTATCTTTAAGAATAAGTCAAAAATACATAATCCAAGAAGAAAGTTTAATGTAAGCAATACATTGAGGAAACACTCTCTGTAGCACTGGGCTGCTGAAGGTATGCAAAAAGATGGAAGGGGGATGGGAGCTCACTGCTTCACCTCCCAGTCAGTTCACCCCTTAGCATATGAAATGAAAATGAAATGAAATTTTGTACTTGTATAGCGCACTGCTGCCCCAGCGATGGGGCGTCCTGGCACTTGTACTCATACCGCTGTGGAACCCTTCCTGGCTTTCCCTGTGAAATGTCCACTCCTGAGCACCCCCAAGGTGAAGCCAGGCATCCCCAGCGCTGTTGGGGCCGTTGTGGAGATTAAGCAAGCTATTGCCCAGAGTTGCAGAGTGGGACCCATGATTAGAGTAGGCACCAAGGCGAGAATTGTCAGGTCCGAGGAAATTGAGCCCAAGACCCGCCGAGGCAGGAATTGAACCCTGGTCCCGGGCCAGACCTCTGCATCAGGGTCTGCCGCTCTAACCATTGAGCCACACTTCTCCACAATATGGTAAATGCAGTTCACTTTGAATGCTTACTTGATTTTTTGCTGAAGTGTTTCACCAAGGTTGGTGCAGGTTAGTGCTGTGAATCTCTAGACACATGTGTTTCTGGATATCATTGTTCATCAGTAGAGATAAAAAACTAAATTAAAAAATGTAGCAGAAGATGATAACAAACTTCAGCGGTTCCTGTCTATAAGAAGAAGTCAAAAATACATTATCCAAGAAGTAAGTTTAATATAAGCAATTCATTGGGAAAATACACTCTGTAGCACTGGGCTGCTGAAGGTATGCAAAATGAAGACATGATGACTAGCTCAGGACTTTGGAAAACACTCTAGAAGAATGGCTTAGTGATGTCTAGTTTGCAACACACAATATGTATACCTACATCTTCACCCTCTTGCTTTGTTTTTTAGGAACATAGAAATCTTTGGCAGTGTGTTTTGAGAATGTGCCAGAGGAAGATGCTCTAGACTTAATGCTTCCTAAGACATCAGTGAGTTTAGTAAAGACTACACTCAAATCTCTGGCAAGAGTCTTCTGAGGTGTTAATACAGTGGCAATGTTTTTATTCAGGACACTCATAACTAACATAAAGGAAGCCATCTTCTGCTGCTGACTTGTTGGAATTTAATAATGCACCAACTGATATGTGCTAGCTGCTTTTTAATTTGAGCCACATTTTAACTTGCTGGTCTTGTTTCTTTTCTTTGATGACTTCATTAATATCAACTAGAGAAGCATCAATTACTTTGAGCTAAAAATAGGTGTTTCCCATTTTCCGAGACAAGTTCTTCTTTGGGCTTAGACACTTTCGGACTCCTTCCTAACTTTCCATCAGTGTATCTATCTCCTTCATGAACTCTTCAGCAATGCATTGATGCGTCCTTTGAATTTGTCTCTCGAATATCACTTCAAAATCATTTCATCTTAGTGTAGGAGGAACTTGAGGAACTTGTAGAATCAGTGTAACATTGTTGTCACTTGCCAAGATTAGTAGGAAATTATCCAAAACAACCTTAACTTCAGTAAATATTTCCTCCTCCAATGAGGGCAAGGTGACATCAAAGGTCTCAAAGATGGCATTGTAACTCATTACATCACAAGATTCACTGTCAGGATTTGAAAAAGAAACACTGAGAATCTCATCATGCCAATGTAAAAGAGTAAATAACACTGAGAAGATTGAAGAGAGTAACATGTTTTCCATATATTTCAAAAACAGCAATAACATCTACTATTTGGTTATACTGAAAAGGATGTTATAGTTAGGCTCAGATTTCTCTCATACAAAACCATCGAAATTCAGCAGTTATGGTTACCTAAGCTAACTATATCTTATGCCCCCACAATGCACTGCTTATGACCTCACATATTACATCACTCATGGCTGCAGTGGGTTCCCTTAATGACAAGATCTTGACTGTCGAAAAGGAACTTGGTTTAAAAGAAGATACACCCATCTTACCCTCTTTGGGCGCAAGTGAGATTAGTTCCTCACAGGTTGTCTTGCCCCTCCCTGGATGCCCAGAAGAAGATCGTGATAGCAGAGGTGCATCGTGATATATGTTTATCTTCAACTGACTCTATTCAACCAGCAAACAAAAAAAATAAGAGGGACACAGGTGTCAATAAAAATTGCGGTGGGTCAAAGGTCAAGGCCACTCGATCAAGAGACAGTTAGATCCAGAATAATGTGGATGAGGTAGTGACACTTATGGAGGGAAAATTATCAAACGTGGAGCTATTGCTGTCTAACTTTATGGGAATGATAGAATCAATTGTTAAGGGTGCTGTAACCTCCCTATCCAATAAAATATCTTTAATTGAACTGAAATTAGAAAAGCTCTCTGTTGAGAGACCTGTCAACAATAGCGTAGGCTTTGAAGGGTTTAGAGACACAGTCAGACATCCAGTTTGATCTTTCCCTCCCTATCTTACTATTAATACCCCTTGTTCCTTTACGAGTAATCCCACTAAGGAGACACAACAGGTAAATTACACTACCCAAGGCCCTATGCCTCAGACTAGTACTGGTGCCAGCAACAGTATAAAGGGTAGCACCAGTCTCCCGAGAGCACATGATCACCCTGATAGGCCAATGTTCCCTTTGTGCAGACCACATTTACCACTGGAATCTACCCCGTTAGTGGCTATCATGAATAAGGCCCCTCCTCTAAAAAAAAAGGCGCAAGGGAATCTGGACCGGATTTGTTCAACAAAGTTATGTACTGGGTGAATGTTCAAGGAAAGCTAGGGAAACACTTTGCCAGGCATATCATTATGATTACGAGATGTGACTGGGTGGACCCAAGGGATAAGCTATGGGAGGGTGATTGTGGAATTATCTGAAAGAGACAGTTATTTGTAGATTCCTTACCTTCTGATCCAGAGATTTTTCGTTAGCCGTACCCCTGTGCGTCGGTAGGTGTCGTCGGTCGACTCCGCATCCGTCTTCGCGCCGGGATGACATTGCGGTGCCTACTTAGACGCTGCCTCTGCACACTGACGTCCGTTCTTTCTTTTTCCATGCCAGTCTAGCGCAGATGTGAAGAGAGCTACCAGGTAGTCATTTTTGGCTATCTTTTTTTTTACTTTTGTCAACATCTTTTTCGAGTCTTGGAATCCTGGTGCGCGAGGGATGTGCCAACGACCGACCGGTTTCAACCCCTGCGGGTCCTGTCATACGATGATGTCAGTGACGGACCCGAACCTCGTGTGCTTATGGTGTCTAGAGCACAACCAAGACCCGAAGCCGTGCTCCGATTGCTGGGCCATACACCCGAACACTTTGCGGGAGTTGTCTCGAAAGTTGTAGAAGGCCCGGCAGTCAGCTCTGTGTCGTTCCCAATCTCGTTCAAGAGGAAGGTCTCGGTACTGTTCGCGGAGACCCCACTCCTCGTCGCACTTGAAGTCATGGAGGTCTTCTGGTAAGTCGAAATACAAGAAGAAGGCAAAGAAGCATAAGCACTCTTCACCTTCTCCCCGTCAGTCGGCTGACGCGATGCAGGACTCGGGAGCGTCGTTGCTCAAAGGCTCCATCTCCGAAGGCTGTTTCAGGGATGACTCCACATCTCCCACCGTTCAGGGAGCCAGAGCGTCCACTGCCTAACTTAGGCAGTTCCATGAGGCCTTACACCTCGTCTTTGGGCAGCCCGACTCTGCCAACGAGCCTTTGGGCCCCACGGAGCGGGTCGGGGTCCTGGGTCTTTGATGCTGGCTGCTCCGGCACCGGCGGGCCGCACACATCCCGGCCTGGATCCGGATCAACGCGGTGGCTCTTACTTGACCTTCCTCAGCGCTGATCCTGACTACGATGCCCCTGGTGTCGATTGTGCCACAGGTCGACGCCATCCCCATCCTCAGCCCCAAGTTGGACCCGTAGGTGGACTGATGCGGAGGGTACTTTTGTTACTCGTTTAACCCTGGTGTTCCCTACCGACCAGAGGGTTGTGATGAGGACTGGAAGGGTTGCTGGACCATTTAACTGACCAGATAGAAGAACTGGACGGGTGAGAGGACCGGGGTACTGCCAGTGGTCTGGACACATCTCCAGACACTGGTTTGCTTTCTCCCCCTACTGTGGCTACGGAGAAGGAGCATCCTGTGGTGGTGAGAAGGGCTGCCGAGGTCTGGGGCCTTGGGCTCCCTTCGGAGGACTGACCTCCTGACAGAAGGTGCTTCAGCCTGTGGCGTCCTCTTCTGAACCCCTTTTGCTGTTCAATGAAGCCCTCACTGATGTCCTCCTGGGCACTTGGATCAAGCCCAGCACAGGGGCTCCTGTGGAGAGGACAATTGCCCACAGCCACTGCTCTGCCCCGGGCGACCCAGTGTTCTTGACCCAACACCCTTCCCCTGAGAGCTTAGTGGTCCAAGCATCTTCTTCTAAAGGCACATTCCTTTCTGCTCCTTCAGATAGGGAATCCAAGAAGCTGGATCACCTTGGGAAGTGTATGTTCTCTTCCTCTAGCGTGGCACTGCGGTCGGTGAATACCACGTGCCTCTTGGGCCGTTACTACCATACCATCTGGGATACGGTCATGCAGGTGTTGCCTTAGTGCCTGGAGGAGGCCCGGCCCGTTCTCGCAGTGGCAGATGCGAGAGACGCAGCCAAATTTGCCATTAGATGTGGACTGGATACTACCGACTCATTGCAGAACAATTGCCATGTCGGTAGCCTTTAAGCGCTACGCCTGGTTGAGGACATCAGGCTTTTCAAGGGATGTCCAGTCAACTTTGATGGACATGCCCTTTGATGGCCATCGTCTTTTTGGCAACAAAGCAGACTCTGTACTGGAGCTTTAAAGATTCTAAAGCCACGACCAGATCTTTAGGCCTCACTGCATCTTCTCGCCCACTCCAGTATGCTTTTCATCCCTTTTGTGGCCACGGAAGGGGCACCCAACCATGTCTGGCACAGTCTAGCCACCGGTTCATGCAAGCTGCCCAGCCTCTGTTTGGCCGCAGACGTGGGACCCAGCGACCTTGCGGGTATGGGAGCCAGTGGACGAGCCAGTCCACCCTCCCCCTACGGCAGTTCCAAACCTTCCTAGTCTGACATTTCAGGCCCATCACAGGCCAGTTGGAGGCAGGATTCACCATCACCTCCTCCACTAGCAATCCATCATGTGGAATAGGTGGGATTTGCAAATCGTCCAAAGGGGCTACTCTCTCCACTTTGAGACTATTCCTCCTTCCAAGCCACCCTCTTACGAACGCATATCAGAGATCATTTGACACTTCTCCGCCAGTAAGTTTCAGCTCTCTTGGCCAAGGGAGCTATAGAGGGGTCCCTGTACCAGAAGTAGGTCGTGGTTGTTATTTCTGCTATTTTTGGGTCCCCAAGAACGGCAAGAGAAGTTCAAGTTGCTCACATCCTGTCTGCCCTCGACCCCTGAGACTGGATGGTGGCATTGCAGGACGCTTATTTCCATATTACCCCAGCATACAGACACTATCTGGTGCCACAAGCACTTTCAGTTCACTGTGCCCCCCTTTGGCCTTACCAGTGCCCCTCGGGTGTTCACAAAGATGAAGGTGATGGCAGTGGTCGCAGGTCATCTGCGCAGAACAGGGGTTCCAGTATTTCCCTATCTTGACGACTGGCTGTTGAAGGCGGGCTCACCCCTGGCTGTCGTCTCCCACCTCCAGACTACGGCGGACCTCCTGCACTCGTTGGGGTTCACTATAAATGTGCCACAGTCAAACCTGACTCCCTCTCAGACGCTTCCTTTTATCGGAGCTCTTCTCAACACAGTAAAGTTTCGGGCCCATACTCTCCCGAGCAGCGAGTCTGGGATATTCGGGTTATGATACCGATGTTTCAGCCTCTATCCCATATTTTGGTGAGAATGACTTTGAGGCTGCTGGACCTCATGGCCACCTGCTACGGTGATGCATGTGGAGCCGATTGACGCCACCTACCGGGGTTCAGGGTTACTGTTCACAAAAAAGCATCCGGATCCAGTCTGATGCCTTGGGAAATTCAAAGGTAGGGAATCTGCGTCTAGATTTAGTATCTACCAGATAAGGCATTACTTAAGGTAAGTACCTTGCTCAAAAAACACCTTAATATTTCTATTCTTTGCAGGAAACAGACCTATGTGATTAATGGATTGCTACCAAATAGTCTAATAACAAAGTACATATAACTGTTTTTAATGGCTATTCTCCAATCCAAAATGATGTAGTGTTTTGGTCTGATCATGAGAAAGAATGTCTTCAATTTACTGATGAATAATTCTTTTAGCTGGAGACTGTAATCAAATATGCAACCCCTTTCTCGATCGACAATGCCATGTTAAATTTATTCCACATAAAAAGCACAAGCAGATTAATTCCTTTCTTTCTCACAGAACACTAATCGATTCTTAGGGATTAGCCAATTCCGCAGCACGAGAATATATATTCTCTCATGCTCACAAATCCCTTAACAGATTAGACCATATATTAGTTTGTAAACCCTGATCTCATACTCTTATCAAATCACATATTTAACCCATTTTACTCTCAGACAATGCACCTGTAATAGCAATTTTGATTTCTATCCCCCTCAACCACTTTTCTAATAGATAGATATTTAATAAATCCCTAATCTCAGACACACATTTTAATTCCTCTTTTAAAACATTCACTAAAGATTCCTTATCTAGACATCAATCCTCCCTGTACACCGCAAACTACTTTGGGATTCCTTTTAAGCCACAGCTTGAGGTTTCATTATTGATTACGTTGCCAAGAAAAAGAAGGCTTTACTTGCCCAACGTGCCACTTTATTATCTGACATTAAGTCCCTGGGACATAAACCCTATACTTTCCAATCTCCAACGATCATACAACATTTAATTGCTGCTAACATACTTGCAAGATTTCCTCTGAAAATGATTCTAATTATTTATTAAAAAGCGGTGCTAGATATAGATCTAGTTGGAATAAAATGGGCAAAATCTTGGCCAACTACCTTAAAGTTAGAAAATAACACCACAAAATAAATTCTCAACAGTCTCCCACAGGTACTTCAATTTATCAAGATTCAGACATCTTTGAAGGGTTCGTAAAAGTTTAAAAATCACTTTATACTCCTGAACAACTTAGCCCAGATGTAAATGATATTGACTCTTTGTTCTCTGTAATTCTCAAACTCCCAAACCCTACTGTCACGAGGCGAGCCGGGACACCGGATTGCATGGGGCGGACTGGTGGGAGGTGCCGGAGGTCACGGACAGTGTTGTTTATGATTTACAGGAAGACGAGTGGAGAGTGACAGCCGAGGAAGAAACCGCATCAGAGGTCTTCCCCTTTAACTGGGATCAGCTACCCGGTGCGCACGCCCACAACTGTGACGTAGTCGTCGAACATCCAATAAGGTCGGAGCTTGACGGACCCGTGGAGTGTGGCTACACCGGAGCGGAAGCAGGAGAGCGAAGGAGTACGGAGTCGAGAGAGTCTACCACAACGGAGAGGTCGGAGACGAGAGAGTCTACAGCGACGGGGACGTCGGAGAGACGAGAGCCTACGTCGAAGGAGAAGTCGGAGCAGGGAGGACTCCGCACCCACGTTTCGCCGAGCCGCGCCCACGGAGGAGCGTGGCTGACCCAGGTGCGTGAACGTTTTACGGGCTGGGTCGGGAGGAGGGAGAAGGCTGAAAAAGAACCTAAAGGCCTCTCGCCGCCGCACCTGTAAATAGTTAAGCACTTGGTCCTTTCTACCCCCCCCCTCACTGGCACTACCTTTCCTGAGCACCCCGGTCGTACTGAGCGTAGGAGACTGACACACGAGCACCGGAGTGTACCCTTCACGTCCTGGGCCCCGCTTTGTCCTTTACCTTAACCACCCTACTGACCAGAGTCTTTGTTGGTTTTGTCTCCCCTCTATCGGTGAGGTCGACATCGGGAGTCCTCTGACGCCACCACCGGGACCCGTCCCTTGGCCACGCCACGCCTAGAAGACCTGGAAAGCCGACCCCTTGGGGAAAGAGACGCCAGAAACTGGATAAAGAGCACAAAATCAAACCTCCACAAATAAAACCTTCTCTAACTAGACGCCGTGTCCTGAGTCGTCTGTCCGACCCGTCCACAGTGGTGGAGAATGCGGGCACTGACCCGACCATCTGTACGGTGAAGATGGACGCCTTGATTCAACATATGATCAAAGGACAAGAGAAGTTAGAATGGGCGGTGGAACGACAAATGACCTCCGCCAATGCGGATCGTGAAGTGTTCAAAAACACGATATCAGCCCAGATTGAAGGAATACAAAAAGCGATAACCGAACCTCAGGCAGGTGTTGTACGGGAACCCAGGGGTCCTAGCCACTCTACCCCTTCCGGGCTGTCCCTACAGAAATACATTCCCGGCGAGGACCCTGATGCCTTCCTCACTAATTTCGAGAGGGTGGCCCGGGCATGTAGTTGGCCCCTGGAAAAATGGCCTTTCTTCCTGGCTCCGCTCCTGATAGGTGAAGCCCAGGCGGCTTATCAGTTGGCTAACGCAAATGGGGATACACCTTATGGGACCATTAAGGGTATCATATTGGACCATCTGGGACTGGATGCAGAGGCCTATAGGGTGCGATTCCGGAAGGAGAAAGGGGCTCCCGGGGAAAATCCCAAAACTCTCTTCCTCCGGCTCAAAATGGCGGCCGATAAATGGTTGACACCTAGTGTTAGTTCTAAGGAGGAGATCATGGAAAAGATCTACCTGGAACAATATCTCGAGGCTCTACCCTATCACACCCAAAGGTGGCTGAAGCAACATAGCCACCTGACCATACAACAGGCAGTAGAAATGGCTACCACCTTTTCCAGAGCGCAACCAAAGGGTTTCGGAACGGAAGGGGAAAAGACTCGTAGTAGTCCCTACCGCATGGAACGGAGACCGAAACCCCTGGAGCCGCCGAAGAACCGACAGCTACGGCTAGAAATGCCCGGGTTGAAGGGACCACAATGCTTCGAGTGTGGGGAGTGGGGTCACATAGCCCGGGTGTGCCAAAAAAAGAGACCAACGGAAGAACCGATGGAGGTGGGGTACATACCCAAGTCCATTCTCTATACGGCGGAGTTGGGGACGGCATTCCACGTGAGTGTGCAGGTAAACGGTAACCCCCTAAAGGCCCTCCTAGATTCCGGCTGTAAACAATCAGTAATCCAAGGAACATGGGTTTCTCCTACCCAACTAGTCCCCGAGGCAACAGTGCACATTAGGTGTGTGCATGGCGATGTAAAGCCTTACCCAGTTGCTGTTATCCCCCTCGTACATCCAGGGAAGGGGTGGAAGTCACACATAAGGGTGGGGGTTATGGACAATCTTCCCGAAGACCTCATTATAGGCACCGACAACCCCGATTTTCTGGAGATGTTCCGACGGGTCCTCCATACCCCAGGGCAGGGCAGACAAAAAAGCGAAGGGCAGTCCCCACCATCATCAGCCTTATTAACCCCCGAACCATGGCTTACGGACCGTAGTTTTAAATTCGCCCAAGCAAACGACGCTACTCTGTACAATGCATGGGAACAGGCCCACAGCTCAGTAGAGATAGATCCTCCGGGGTACCCCAGATTCATCATTAAGTCAGGACTCTTATACAGACAGGCATCTCCATCAGACTCCCACCAGCTACTAGTGCCTATTCCCTTTAGGGAACAGATAATGTTCTTTTCCCATGCCCATCTTCTGGCCGGACACACCGGGACAGAAAAGACAACGCAAACCATACTTCGTCATTTTTACTGGCCAGGGATATACCAGGACGTCAAAAACCATTGTCAGGCGTGTGAGATTTGCCAGAGAAGGAACACCCGTAGGCCGCCGGGTGTCCCCTTACAGCCCCTACCCATAATAGGGACTCCATTTGAGAGGGTTGGGATGGATCTCATCGGCCCTTTACCACGGACAAAAAAAGGCCACCTATACGTGTTAGTGATAGTGGATTACGCCACTCGCTTCCCCGAGGCTTTTCCCTTAAGGACCCCCAACACTCGGAACATCGCAGACTGTTTCTTGGAGCTGTTTTCCAGAGTGGGGTTCCCAAAAGAAATATTGACGGATCAGGGAACCCCTTTCATCTCTCGACTCATGAACGAGGTATGTCGCATACTAGATCTACGCCACATCCGTACGTCTGTTTACCACCCCCAGACGGACGGACTTGTCGAGCGGTATAACGGCACTCTGAAAAACACGCTCAAGAAAATGCTAGAGGTGGAAGGACCAGAATGGGACAGGCTATTACCTTTGGCCTTATACGTCATCAGAAGCCAGGTACAGAGTAGCCTCGGATGCTCTGCCTTCGAGCTGTTGTACGGACGCAGACCTCGCAGTCTCCTAGAGATGACCAAGGAGGCCTGGGAAAAGGAGGAGATGCTGGATACAAGAGAGATGTTAGAGTATACCCAGACCTTAAAAACGAAACTCGGGAAACTCAGAGATTTGGCGTATTCAAACCTGGCCAAAAGTCAAGAAAAACAAGTCACCTATTACAACCGAGGGAAGAAGTGGCGGTCCTTGACAGTGAACGATTGGGCCCTGGTCTTACTTCCCAACAGCATGAACAAATTGAAGAATGAATGGAAAGGTCCATTCCGCGTCGTTGAAGCCATTGGGAAAACAACCTACAAGCTGCAGCTGTCACCCAGTCGGACTCAGGTGTATCACATGAACATGTTGAAGAAGTGGATAGGACCTCCTCCGAAGACAGCCTCTCTATCCCTTCCCACCCAGGGAACGGAAGGGGATACTTTACAACAGCTCCCCATCAGTGACGAATTAAACCTAAAGGAGAAGACGGAGCTCATGAAGGTCCTACAAAAACACGCTCCCATTTTTTCGGACCTACCGGGTCGCACCCCTCTCGCTGAACATAAAATAGAGACCACCCCGGGAAAGATCATCAAACTACGTCCTTATAGGATCCCCGCGGCAAGAAGACAAGCGGTACAACAGGAAGTTCAGGAGATGCTACGATTGGGTGTGGTACGACCCTCCAGGAGTGAATGGTCCTCACCCATAGTGATGGTACCTAAACCCGATGGCAGCATAAGATTCTGCATGGACTTCCGGGCACTGAACAATATCTCCTCATTCGACGCCTATCCCATTCCGCGCATCGATGAGCTGATCGAGAAACTCGGAAATGCCAGGTACATTTCGACCATCGACCTAACGAAAGGGTACTGGCAAGTACCCTTAAGAGAGGAGGATCGGAAAAAAACGGCGTTCTCGACACCCGATGGCTTATTTGAGTTTACGGTGCTACCCTTCGGGTTGCATGGCGCCCCGGCCACCTTTCAGAGGCTCATGAATACCGTCCTGCAAGATTACCAGTCCTTTTCGTCAGCCTACCTGGACGACATTGTGATATTCAGCCCGGACTGGAACACCCATCTTAAACATCTACACACCATCTTTGTGGCACTACGAAACGCCGGTCTACATATCAATGCCAGAAAGTCCCGGATGGCGTTCCACAAAGTGAAGTATTTAGGGTACGTCTTAGGTCATGGCCTTATAGCCCCACAAAGCGAGAAGGTTAAAGCCATCACGAACACCCCCTTCCCTTCCACAAAAAAGGAGATGAGAGCCTTTCTGGGGTTGATAGGGTATTATCGGCGCTTTATACCCAACTTTGCCGAAGTCGCTAGCCCTCTCACAGATACCCTGCAGAAACATGTACACCCCCAGGTCTTCCACCGACCCTCCACCCAGATGGTACAAGCCTTCGACTCACTGAAACGGACCATCACCTCGAGTCCCGTGTTAGCATCCCCTGACTTCTCTCGCCCCTTTATTTTGCACACCGATGCGTCGGATCACGGGGTGGGAGCAGTGTTGTCTCAGGAAACGGAGGAGGGGGTGGAGCACCCAGTGGTTTTTATCAGCCGAAAACTATTCCCTAGGGAGGCTCGGTACCCCACAATTGAACGCGAATGTCTGGCGATCAAGTGGGCTACCGACAAGTTGCGTTACTACTTGGAGGGCCGTCCCTTCCTCCTTTATTCTGACCACGCACCCCTCCAGTGGATGAGCCGGAACCTCTCCAACAATCCCAGGGTTCTCCGTTGGTTTCTATCCCTCCAGCCCTTTACCTTCACTCTGAGACATCGAAAGGGGAAGGAAAACGCTAGTGCAGACTACTTGTCCCGGACCTTCCCTCTCCCCGATCGGGAGAATCCGGTGGTGGAGGAGTGTCACGAGGCGAGCCGGGACACCGGATTGCATGGGGCGGACTGGTGGGAGGTGCCGGAGGTCACGGACAGTGTTGTTTATGATTTACAGGAAGACGAGTGGAGAGTGACAGCCGAGGAAGAAACCGCATCAGAGGTCTTCCCCTTTAACTGGGATCAGCTACCCGGTGCGCACGCCCACAACTGTGACGTAGTCGTCGAACATCCAATAAGGTCGGAGCTTGACGGACCCGTGGAGTGTGGCTACACCGGAGCGGAAGCAGGAGAGCGAAGGAGTACGGAGTCGAGAGAGTCTACCACAACGGAGAGGTCGGAGACGAGAGAGTCTACAGCGACGGGGACGTCGGAGAGACGAGAGCCTACGTCGAAGGAGAAGTCGGAGCAGGGAGGACTCCGCACCCACGTTTCGCCGAGCCGCGCCCACGGAGGAGCGTGGCTGACCCAGGTGCGTGAACGTTTTACGGGCTGGGTCGGGAGGAGGGAGAAGGCTGAAAAAGAACCTAAAGGCCTCTCGCCGCCGCACCTGTAAATAGTTAAGCACTTGGTCCTTTCTACCCCCCCCCTCACTGGCACTACCTTTCCTGAGCACCCCGGTCGTACTGAGCGTAGGAGACTGACACACGAGCACCGGAGTGTACCCTTCACGTCCTGGGCCCCGCTTTGTCCTTTACCTTAACCACCCTACTGACCAGAGTCTTTGTTGGTTTTGTCTCCCCTCTATCGGTGAGGTCGACATCGGGAGTCCTCTGACGCCACCACCGGGACCCGTCCCTTGGCCACGCCACGCCTAGAAGACCTGGAAAGCCGACCCCTTGGGGAAAGAGACGCCAGAAACTGGATAAAGAGCACAAAATCAAACCTCCACAAATAAAACCTTCTCTAACTAGACGCCGTGTCCTGAGTCGTCTGTCCGAACCGTCCACACCTACTTTGGATTTTCCCACTTTAGATGGGGAAATGCATATATGCCTGTCATCATTAAAACAAGATCTGACAGTTTTTTGTTGAGTTTTACTCTCATTTTTCTTCTCTCTTAGTTTCAAAATTACTTACCATGGTCTTGCCATTTTCTACTTCTAATTCTTCCAAAAGCACTTTCGGAGATTGATCAATCTGCCTTATCCTTAAACCGGGCAAAGATCCTACATTTATGTAAAAATTATAGACCTATTTCATTGGTTAATGTGGACTACAGGATCTTCGCTAAACTCCTAGCTTTGTATTTTGAATATTTTTTACCTCATGTAATTCACCCAGAACAAGTAAGTTTAAAAAAAAGCTGCATGGTACGACAATCCCACCAATAAGGGGTCCAACACCCTCTGCCTGCCATCTAGAATCCCTAGTTTAAGGCAGGTGTTCACTCCAACGGGGCATAGATCCTTGATTCTCCCATTCAATGTCTATTCAAAAGAGCATAGGAATGTCTTCCCATTTTATTATCAGTCATAATCATGTCTGTTTGTATGTGGCTCTAATTTTATTTCCAAGATGATAGTTCGATGTCCAATAAAATTGGAGAACAGCCAACATGTGTTTCACCCCCCACCTCCTGGGACTTTCTCAAGGCTCTGTCAATCAAAGGCAATAAAAACAGATCTTAATTACAGATTCTGTGTTCTAAGAAGAACCATCACCATAAATGAGAGTGAAGAAAAGTAGTTCATACTGTGCACAGTATTTAGATCGCGATTCTGGTGCGAGTGTAGTAGATACTTATACTATTACGCTTTCTGCATGAAGGAGGTGGTCACAATCTTAGTGGATGGGCAAAGTAAAATTGGAAATTAGAAAGACAATAATACTATGTGTGAAATCACATTCGGAATAGTTACTAGATGTGATGTGCTTTATTGAGTCGAACGGGTTGTGGAGAAGACTATGACAGACTCTGTTAAGGTGAGGGTTTCGTTTAATTCCTGTATTAATATCTTCCTTAGCGGTACTGCGTGTTAGTAATCTTGTTAGTAAGTACTCTATTTATTATATCACATGCATTAAGTCATGAGTAATCAAGTAGTGGTGGGCCATTTCATCAGGGCAAACCTTTCGAACTACACAGATTAGTCTCTTCACGTTCTTTGTCAAGATTAAGTCACAAATTTGTATCTGTCTGCAAGTGAATACAGTTACATTTAATACATCACTCAGGATACATCAAAATGTTAAAAAGAGCAGTTTTGTTTAGCATATGTGCTTCCTCATGCTATTTTACTCTCATACATGTGATATCTCAGTGGGCATCAGTACAGTGCAATGGAGTACATAGAATTTAGGAGCAGGTATTAAATTGTGCACAAATTGTGAATTGAGGGTCTAGACAAATTCAGATTCTCAACAGGCTTAAAGTTAGGTCATAACATTCATGCCTCAACACATTTGATGCTAATTATGAGGGAAAGCACGTTTCTCCAAATTGTCCTAACTCAATCAATTGTATGCAGTGATTTGCAAGAATAATAAACCACGCAGTGCTTGTGAGTGATGTGTATGAGCGTTAGTCTGAGGTCAGACATTGTCTATGATGGGTCGTTATGTGTTATATAACTAAATTATTTAGACATGCAGGACTTGCGAGAGAAGCTCAGTAACCGCGTATGTGCCAATATATTCTCTTTAGTAGATCCGGTGATTCTCAACAAATTTGAAGGTGAATCGTAACATTAATGCCTCAACACGTCTCATACGCATTGTGGGGGAAAGCACATTTTTTTCAAAGTGACTGCATGAGAACAATGTCCTATCTGAATACGTTTGTTGCACTGTAAATTACAAGGTTAATGGGGCAGGCAGTGCTCGCAAATGACTTTTATGATCCTTAGTATGAGGTCGGGCACGTCTGGAGCTAGATTAAGAGCAAAGCAAATTTATCCACCCTATCAGTGGGAAAGCAATTCTCTGTCTAAAACAACTCATTATACAGCAGAATTAATGCGACATGCAAACCTAGCGAGTAAAGCCCGCTTCGGTCACATGAGCCGATATAGTAGTTGTGGTCAATCTGCTGTATGATTAATACCTTGTTCCTGAGGCATGAGTCCTACCTGTCTCCACGGGTTAAATTCCTCTCCAAGTTTGTTGGGATTGTGTTACGGTGCCATGGTTTTGCCTGTCATTGTAAACCATCCTTTATTTTTACTCTAAGAGTGGTGGGAGGACTACTCGCTGCATATTTGATTCCGCCATCTTTGAATGTAGTCACAAGTATTTAATGGTATTGTTCTCAACCAAAAACGAAGTGCCTCACTATTTTTTGTTAGTTTATTTGTATCATTGGTTCCTTATTAATGTTGTAATAGTTGGCTACGATTAGAGATGAAATTAGGATGATTCAGGGGTCGGTTATACAAGTGAAACACCAAAAATATATGTAAAGCAAAGGAGGGGCAATAAGGTTAACTGGATTTACCAATGCTACAGCAAATAAATTGACAGAGTGGCCATTGTATGGTCTAGCTGAAGTAAAATACAGGTTGCACTTTCTGGGCTGAGTGGTTATCCGATATCTCTGGCGGGGGATAGAATGGGCTAGTGACAATAGGTTCTTAATAATTTCAGACATTAGCTTATATCAATTTGCACTTTCTGGCCTGAATAGTACTCCATTTTGTATTTGGGGGGAACAAAAACGGATAATGATATTAAGTTCTTAATAATCTCAGCCATGAACTTAAATCTTCTTGATTTTTCAAAGTTTAAACCCCTAGGTCAAGGAGGAATATAATTATTTCACTGAATCCAGAAAATGTTTCTGAGTATGGTAGGGCTATCCCAGTGTACAAATGATGAGGCGTATTTATATGGTTGGATAATTAAAGGTGACAACTTAATTTTTTTTTATATAATTCTTTTTATTAAACATTAACTGGTCACAACTTCACACAATCACATACATCAAGTTGTACAGTTATGGAGATATGACAGTTACATTTTATAAAACACCTTTCCAGTGAAACATGATAAGGTATTCTAATTATGGTGATGTTGGATCGTCTTGGGAAGGAAGAACAGGAGGCTCACATATATACCCACAATATGCATTCCATTTGTCCCAATAGCAGTCCATTTTTTAGGGCAACCAAGTGCAACATAAACAGTTTTTTTCTCTGATCATACACCAGTCCATATCCGCCTGACAACTTAATTTTGAGCATTCTTTGTCATCGCTGATACGATACTATAAAAAACGGTCACGAATGCACAGTCATTAGTAAAACATGCTCACGAATTTGCTGAATTTATTGAGTCATCAACTGGATGTCATATTTATTACAGAAACGTGGGCAAATAATCATTCCAGTCCTGATCTTCTAATCGCAAACCCTTAAGGATACTCCATGACAAGAGTAGACAGATTGATCAAAAGAGGAGGAGGTTTAGGGATAATATACATAAGCCACTTCAAATGTAAAACTGACTCTACGCCCAATGCGGATTGCGAAACGCTCTCCTTCAGCCTGGAGTTAACAACAAACTACTCCTTCAAAGGCATGCTCATTTATCGTCCCCTGGCCCAAGACGTGACTTTTTAAATTTCATTCATGCTATGGTCGAGGGGGGGGGCTTGTAACAGCGATTTTACAGTTTTAGGTGACTTTAACTTTCCTCTGGACTCCAAGGAGGTTGAAGATATGGAGGCTATCCTAGATCTTATGAATGCCTTCAAACTTCCCTAACTACTACATCAGCCCACTCATGGTGCTGGTCATATATTAGATGCTAATTTTTCTAACAACCAGTTTATCTCTGTAAAGGAGTTTCTTCCGCTTACATGTTCCGACCATAAAGCTATTGTCTTCGAATTATTTGTTTCCTTCCCTATTTAATTCAGGAAAGTAGACTCTAACCCCACTCCACATTATCTTTGGACGAAAAACAACTTTGACATTTTGCGACAATATCTCCCTCGGGCTGATCCCGCTCTATTAACCCCTTCGCTGAGGCGGGAATTCCGCCGCAGCGCTGGGGGGGTTTGGGGGCAGCACGGTGGCGCTGTGCTCATGACGGAGCCACTCCGTCATGAGCCACGGTTGAGCTGTGCTCATGACGGAGTGGTTCCGTCATGACTCCGCCCACAGCGCTAATCGCCCGCACAGGCGGGGAATCAGCGCAGCGTGGGAGGAGCGGCGGCCAACGGCCGCAGCATGACGGAACCACTCCGTCATGAGCACACGGCACCCGTGGCTCATGACGGAGTGGCTCCGTCATGAGCGCTGAAGGGGTTAAGTGACCCAAATCAGGCTACAGTTGACTATACTGATTAGCTTAATTATGCCATTTCCAAAGCTGTTCCTAATAAAAATACTGGCCAAAACAAATCAAAACAATCTGCACCTTGGTTCACAGAAACACTTCATCTTGAAAAACAAAATTGTAGAAGGCTCGAAAGGAAATGTAGATCAAACGAAAATCTCTTTGACAAAGAAATTTATAAACTCTCCCTTGCCAAGTATAAAGGGCCATTATCAATGGAAAATCTACCTTTTAAACTCAACATATAGAAGCCTCCAAGCACTCTACTAAAGAACTCTTTCAGGTTGAACATAAACTTACCAAAGCCCGAGAGAATAAAGGATTCAACAACAGTCAATCCTTCTCTGAAAAAACAGCCCCTTACTTTTGTGAAAAAGTGGGACAACTCTATAACCAGTTCACTTCTTTGACAACTGTTGACCCCAGTGTTTGCCCCCTCATAGCTCAATATTCTACTAATTACCCTAATCTTCTTGGTAGTAGCTGCCTATCTACTTTCCCACAATTCCCGTTTACCACGGTGTCAGAAGTCCTCAACTTGATCAACTCCACCACATCAGGGTTACCCTATGACCCCTGCTCCCCTATACTTAAACAGATCCCTGATCCTATTGCCTCATATCTAACTAACATGTTTACGGGATATTCTGCTCCGGGACCTTTCCCGACTTGTGGAAAAAGGCCTCCATTCTGCCACTCCTCAAAAAGCCTAATATAGACCCAGATAACCCAGCAAACTACCGTTCAATTTCCAGCTTACCATTTCCAGCGAAAATAGTGGAAACACTCATAAATTCACAATTGACACAGTTCATTCAGGTAAATCAGTTACTGGACTCCACACAATTTGGCTATAGGTCTGAGCATATCACAGAGACGGCAATGATAAAGACCACAGACGAGTTAAGAACCATCCAAGACAAAGATAGCTCTGCAGCACTCATCCGTCTCGACCTTTTGGCGGCTTTCGACGCGGTTGATCATGCCACTCTCATTGATGGTCTTAAAAAACTGAGCATTCCAAATGAAGCTCTTGCTTTGCTTCAGTCTTTTCTAATGGACAGAGATCACTATGTCATGCTGGAGAATTTCTCCTCAAAGTCCTTCTCTCTTCCCTGTAGAGTCCCTCAGGGATCTTCTTTGGGCCCTTTGCTCGTCAATATACATGTAACTAAACTGGCCTCCCTTATGAGATATTTTGGGCTCTTCCCTACTTCTTACGCCAACGATACGCAGATTGTTGTGTCGGCCTCTAATAACGTAGCTGTCACTATTTCTCAGTTTCATAACTGTATGAGATCTGTTAGTTAATGGATAGGCAAGCATTGCCTTAAATTGAACTCTGATAATACTGAGGTCATACTTTCTGGTAATACGTCAACATTTCTAAAGCCCCCCCTTGTTGGCCAACTGAGCTAGGAACACTCCCCATTCCAGTTCAAAAAGTGAAAAATGTACGCATTCCTAAAGACTACAAGTTGAATTAATAAGCATATCAGTTCAGTCGTCTCTTCCAGTTTTAACACTCTGAAAACTATTAAGAAGATCCTTCCTTTTATTCCTCTTACTTCAAGAAAAACAGTCATTACATTACTAATTCTCACCAAACTTGACTATTGTAATGGACTTTATGTCAAGTTCCAAAAAGAGTACATGAAAAAGTTACACATCCTGCAGAAGGCAGCGGCTCGAAAAATGTACTCGCCCCCTCGCAAATGCAACTCAATTTCTTCAAGGGCGAGCCAGTTTTCAGGCTTATTTGACCAGCCTGGCGAGTGACATCTGCCGCTGTCCCAACCCGAGTTTCCATGCAGCTACTGCAGTGCCAGGAGAAGGCTCTACGAGGCAGCATGCTGAAACGATTACGTGAAAATGCGGGATAAGCACATGTGTTGATTGGCTGATTGCAACGCCGGCTAGGCCTGCTGAGGCTTAGATGCAATCAGCCAATCAGATGATAGAAGATAATTTGTGTTCTCCGGATACATGTATGCTACTCATGTTTACACGCTTCTCATTGGCTGATTACAGTTAGCCATGGCAAGATCTACTGCCAGAGAAGCGTGTAAGCTGCCTTCCCAAGCCCCGGCCTGCATGGGCGTTTCAACCACAGGAAAAGATCTCTGGACGGCAATGAACTAGCAGAACACAGTAGGACTGCCATATTCCGTAGGTGGCCACTCCACTGGCAGCAAGCTATGAACAATCACTGTGCCCGAGCAGTGGCAAAGTTCTCCTCCTGCTCCTGTTGAGTCATCCAGGGAGGCCCTGTAAGTGGAGCTCTGCCCAGGCTCTGATGTAAGCCACCGCCTGTCAAGGACATCTCAGCCTCTCAGCGGAGGGGCCCTGGACGGTAGGGGAGCTTGGATGGGGACAGTTCCCCCAGCCAGGGGTTCTGGGGCTCTTGCTCTGATTGTAGTGCTGGGGTGGGCAGTCGTGGCCGGTGCAGGAAAGCACTGTGGGGTGGGGCATGGCGGGACGGTGGGGCCTACCGCACCTACACCGGCCGTGACTTGCATTGCATTTACAGTGGATTTACTCGGAGCCTCTATGTTGGATAACTCGCTGAATAATGTCATGCACATCTTCTTTTCAAATAACGTTCCAATGTGTTTTTGGTTGTAAGCTAAGCTTGAAAAGCTCTGACTTTGTTGTTTCAGTGTGTAATTTCACATCCGCCCCTCTAGCATTACATGGCAGACTCTTCCCACCTCTTGCCTCGAGTGTACTATGTGTCAGTCTCCTTTGAAATGGAACAGTTTTTTACTCTCACTGAGATGTTTACTGCGACCTGTGCATTATAAACATGTCTACGCAGCTAGTGCATAATTTTCTCCGCGGCGCAGCGACTGCTCAATTGTTATGCATGTGAGGCTGAGATAGTGAAGCATTTACGTGCGCCATTCTGAGCGCCAGTGCATCTCTACAGACACCAGTAAAGCATGCACCTTAAGTTCATTTCTCTCCTCGCAGATGGCTCTGCTCATCTTGCTATTAATTATTTTTGGTACCAAAAATGTCAAGCAACTTGAATTTCCTGCAGCCAATAAAGAAACGCAGCTGCCCTGGAAAAAGAAATACGCATCCATTATTGACACAACAATGTGTGTGTGCGTATTATATTTCTTACTGACATGCCCAACTAACACGTGCGTCACACAGGCTGTAGACCCTGAATAGTTGGAGCACCAAGCTTGACTTCGCACCATCTGCCTTGGCCTCTTTAGTAGGCTGAGTAAATTACCATCATGAACCTGTGTCATAGGGTGGCATTCTAGAACGGGTGCCGCAGCTGACACATTTCTGGCAATCATCTACACCATACTTCCCAGTTCCTCAGTCCCTTGTGAGTACTACAATTACCTTCTCTGTAAATGGCGTTCTTTTACTGAATTGTACAGCAGCTGATCAAGCCAAGGTGCTGATGGCCGCTCGTGTAACCTGCAAAGGAAGAGAGGGAGGGGGATGTGTGGGTGAGCAAGGTGGACCCATCTCTGGTTAGGGGCCCAGGCCACTGCATCATCTGTTCTCTCATTGTTCATTTAATTCTTTTATTATGGTTATGGAGCCTGGGTCAGTATTACAGTCCTGCAGTAGCTTATTCTGCTGCGCCTACAGCAAACACAATTATTACAGTGCAGTGTAAGCAGAACTCAAGTTGTCGCCACAACAGCCTGTTAGTCTGCCAGTATTAAGCTGTTTCTGCTTTTTGTGAGGCTAGGGAAAGATCCTGCAGATGTATGATTCGAGAGAAGTAGCAAACTATCGACAGGAAGAAAAGAAAGGAAAAAGTGGGGAAAGTGAAACAGGGTGAAAAATGGGTAAAAGAAACTAGAGAAAGGTGAGTATGGAAAAAGTAAAAGGGTTAGGGAAGATGGGGAAATAGACAAGAGAAAAAAGAATAAAAGGAAACAAACATTGGAGACATGGGAAGAAGAGAGAAGCAAAGAGAGGAGAGAGGAAAGGAGAAAGAGAAAGCAGTGAGTGATGAGAGACATAAGGGAAAATAAAGAGGTGGAGAGAAATATGAAGTGCGGTAAAATATCAAAAGGGAAATGCAAAATACAGACCTGGGAGATAAAGCAGTGACAAGGGGAAAGAATATGGAGTGTGGACAGAAATTTTGAATCTAATAAAATGACTAGAAAGAATGAGAAAGAAGATTCCTTAAATGCTTGCCTTCTCGCCCCGCCCCTACACCACCCCTAGCTCCACCGCTAGTGCACAGTTTAGTGGTGGTGAGTACCTGCCCTTATTTATTTCCACTTAAAGATCTGACTATCAATACTCCAACCTGTGGGCCACTAAATAGACACAGGTCTTTAAAGCATGCCTCTTTATCCCCATGAATTGCTTTACTTGTGTGGAGCTGGTGGCCTGCAGATAAAACACATCCCTGCTGTAGGTGCATGTATCTCCTGAGCTATGTTCATTTTAGAGGCAACAGTAGAATGCAAGACACCTTATCCCTGCTGCAGATGTCTCCTCTTGTTTCTAAGTGCACCCAATATTTATTTCTGTTTATTGGGAGTTTTGTACAGTTCTACAAGACCCTGAGGACACTTTAGATCTGCAGAACATCAGATAAAGGTCTGAAAATATGAGAGTCCTCCGATTAGTCACACGTGAGGTACAAGTAGCCCTAAGGGCAGGGTGCTATGGAAGTACAAGGTACGTCAATGTACTATGATGCTTTGCATGTCCTGATAGTGACAAACCGCTAAATTAATTTTCCACTACTGTGCCCTAGCCCTCTCATAGGTTAGAACTGGGACGAATTCCTTAATACACTTTTAAGCTGTAATTCATGATCAGGGAGGAGCAGCTTTTTCATGTTTAATATCTTTGGAATAGTAATGATAAATCCACCTTACTGGTGAAGGTCTGGTGGATTTAACATTAATATTTTAGAAATGCCACTTTTAGAAAGTGGACATGTCTGCACTTACTGCTCCGTATGCCTGTCTGCAATACACGTCAAGGGTAGGCGACAGCTACACTTTGGGCATTCCCAAAGAGTGCTCCTTCACAGTTAGTAGCAATCAGGCCACAGCAACTGCCTATTTGCTCTTTCATGCAGAAATCAGAGACATAGCTGTCAATGGTGTAGCAAGCGTACTGGAACCACAGCAGAGCAGAATCAGGCTCTCCAATTTACTACCTAACTGGGGGAAAGACTAACAATTTTCCTTGCTGCATTAAAACCATTTCACATTTGTTAGACCTGTCCGCCCTAGGGTGGTCTTTCCCGGTTTTTTCGCCCTTGCCTCGTTTTTTCCACCCTCTTTTTGGTTGGCCCTAGGTCTCCAGGCACCTTACCATTGCTAAACAATGCTAAGGTGCTGGTGCTCTCTACTACTAACATGGCTGCCACAGACCCCTGCTCCTGCGGAGCGGTCTTTCTAGTAGCGCCCTAGTTGTCAGGAGCTGGCTGGAACCTCTAATTATTGTTACATCATCAGCCTGCCTCCCCTGACCATAGCTAGACTGTGGAAGCCCCTGGAACCTTCCGGAATAGAGAGAGGTCACCTGACCTGGGAGTATATAAGGAAAGGGAGGGAAACTTTCTAGTCAGTTGGGGCATCACTGACCTGGGGGGACCCGGTACTGGAGTTTTAGGCGGAAGGGGGAGGGGGCACCTATACCACTAGGGGTGACTGGGACTAGGCCTTGCCCTCTAAGCTGTGTGAGGAATCCTGACCAAACCCTCTGACCTGGCCCAGTGTGAGGGAATCCCCAGGGGACCATCCAGAGAGGCCTGACTGACAGCAGCCTCCAACTCAACCCCCCCCACTACTGCTTTAACCTACCCCTACTTGCGCGAGCGAGAATGATACCGCCACAGCCGTAGTACGGATTCAATACGTACCAAATCAACTAAGGAGCGAGCGCTGATGCTTCGTTTTTCGTCAGTGTCATCATTAAAAGAGGAAGATCAGTTCTTCTCCCCGAAATCAGAAATTAAGATTAGTTTGGAAGTAGGAGCCAACAATATCCTAAGAAGTCTAATTATCCTACAACTTTTCCAATACATTGAATGTATGGCCTGATTTCCATTCTTGGACACAAAAAAAAACCCTCCAAGTTTGGATGTAAATTCTTCATCCGCGACATCCTTTCGCATACTGGATCCTATATGGACGAATTCCCCAGAAATACAGTCCTGATGAGACCCGGTATTTAAAAGTGGGTCGAAACGCCGTCGACAACAAAAATAAGAGACAGCCTTGACTGAATCACTGTATATTGTATATAAACTGTCCTTATATATTTTTTCCAATAACGTGTATATTTTTGCTTTTCTCTGTTTGGTCACAATACAAAAGGTTATGGTTTTTTCACTGGGGATCACTTTGCACTGCGAATGTAAGAAAGAAAAGATAGCTTGTATATATGAAATGTTTTATATGTGATTTAAAAAGTGTTTATTAAATAAAGTCCTCTGCTGAGGCTTGAAAAAAAATCTTTTGAAAGAAAATTGGTCTTTTGAGGGCCTATTGTTATTATTATTGATTTAGTCTTACTTTATTCCTTTTTGTTCATGGCTTACATATGTGAGATTGACTCATAAGCAACCATTGTTGTTGTATGAAATAAATTAACAATTTCAAATGAGTTCCTAGTGAATGTTGTTTGTAGTACTTTGTACTTACCCGGTTCACAGGGACATAAGGGTTGCTCTTGTGTTCTATAATATTAACCTACCCCTCAACTGGGGAAAAGGGCAAAGAACCATCAGTGCCACAAGAAACCACCACCTGAAAGAAGGACTGCTGGGGAATCAACCAAGTATCCTCCCCAGAGCCCCCTCATTGACTCTGCCAGCGCTGATACCCCTTCAGACTCCCGTACTACACGCTAAGAGCACTAAACTTGATGGGTGCTGTCATTCCCCTGAGGCGCTGAGCCCTGAAGCGCTGCGAGTGAAGCGCTAATCTTCCCCCCATTCACCGTCACTGCCCGAGTTCCTTTCAGCGTGGTAGCTGAGAAGCGCTAATCATCCCCCCATTCACCGTCGCTGCCCGAGTTCCTGTCAGCGTGGTAGCTGAGAAACGCTAATCATCCCCCCATTCACCGTCGCTGCCCGAGTTCCTGTCAGCGTGGTAGCTGAGAAGCGCTAATCATCCCCCCATTCACCATCACTGCCCGAGTTCCTGTCAGCGCGGTAACTGTGAAGTGCCAATTAACCCCCAAACTCACCTCCGCTGCCCGGAGTAGCCACAACTGAAAAGGGGGGCCGGCCGTCCCTGTCGTGACCCCCACACCAGCTGAGGACATCCCCATGGCCGCAGCCGCATCCATCCTGAGGAGATCCTCCACCGTCATGTGACGGGGGCGCCGGCCGTGTCATAGGCCTCGCCCCCGCCCACGTCCAGCCTCCATAGCAACTCGTCATCACTCCCCGCGAGCTGCGCTGCTTCCAGCGGGAGTGAAGCGGGATCGCGTCTTCCCCGGAATCCCCCCTCCGGTGGCATCGGCTTGAGGAGACAGGCGCAAGGGCCCCGGAGGGCCGAAGAACGCAGGTAACATCCCCGGGGAGGGAGGCGGAGACTCGAGGAGCGCGCGGGGGGGGCTGCCGAGAAGTGATCATCCCCTCGGAAGGCAGCCCCGCATCCGCCCCTCCCCGGGAGAGACTGGGACTGGGCCTCGTGTGCCTGGAGGAGTCCCTGTAAGGCCCGACTCGGGTCATTTCCACCATAACTGGGACCGTGCTTGTGAGGCTGGGGAGGAAAGTAAGACAGGTGCCATAGCCCCATAAGGAATCCCCCTTGGTGGGTGTACAAGGTAGCCATTCGTCGTATTGCTCCCCTCACAATGGGTTACAGGCCCCAGATGCCGTGACACTGCCAAGGGGGTTGAAGTATGTTGATACCTTGATGAATTCATGCCAATATATTTCTAACGTGATGCTGAAACCTTGATGAATTCATGCTAATTTATTTCTAATGCTATGTTGATACTTTGATGCATTCATGCCAATATATTTCTAACTTGATGCTGAAACCTTGATGAATTCATGCTAATTTATTTCTAAAGCTATGTTGATACCTTGACGAATTCATGCTAATTTATTTCTAATGCTATGTTGATACCTTGATGCATTCATGCTAATTTATTTCTAACGTGATGCTGAAACCTTGATGAATTCATGCTAATTTATTTCCAATGTTAAGCTGATAACTTGATGAATTTATGCTGAAGCTGATCTGAGGTGGATTCAGTACCTACCGGGTGCTGTCGAGTGACCTTAAAATGAAAAGGGAGAGTTACAGCGAATTTGTTGTTTCATGTTAAATAGAGAAATGATTACATGCTGAATTAACCCTCTTTCTCCTGCAAAGAGCTACATAAAGAGTCTTGTTTTTAAGCACAAGTGGTGTGGTGTCAGATTATTGCGTGCGTGGCTCTGCCTCGGTGGATGCGTGTGCTGCACAGCTGCTTTACACAGGATGCCTTTAGGTGCCTTCCTGCCTCGCGCCAGGCTACCCTTGTGAATTGGCAAACCCAGTTCCAACATTATTTGGTGCTCAGCGGTGGGATCGGAACCTGTGGTTGTGCAGCACCCTCCAGTGAGTCAGAGTACGCCGCAATTGGACACCTATTGTTCGGCAAGCATAGCCAAGTGACCCCCACTGTCTAACTGTGCTCAGAGGATTGCCCTAAGCTGTTGCCTACGTCCTAATATATATATTTTTTTTTCTTCCACTTACATTGTCTGGGTCCCCACCTGTCGAAATGAAGTTCCAGCTGGCCAAAATAGAGGAGTACTCGGTGGTCCAGCTGAGGAATTTCTGTCAGGGGATGGGGGTGGCTGTTGGGAAGAGAGCCAAAGGAGAGGAGCTCCGTAAAGCCCTACAAGCATGGGTATTAGCCCACCGAGAGGGAAAAGGGGACGAGGAACAGGAGGGGCAGGGGGCACTAGGGGAGGCGGGCACGTCAGGAGAGCTAGACCTACTGCACATTGATGTTAGTGAAAACCTGTCACCAGGGAGACGTTCTGGGGCAGGCAGTAGTGTATCTAGAAGTAGTGCATCGCCGGAGGAGTATGAGGACAGGAGGGAGGAGAGGCTACTAAGATGGGAGCTTGCAAAGTTGGAGAAAGAGAAGGAAGATAAGAGGCTAGCAATGGAGGAGAGGAAGCTTGCGCATGAGCTCCAGTTAAAAGAATTGGAGTTGAGGGCATTACAGATCAGTGCGCAAGGGAATGTAAATGGTGGCAGCGTACCAGAGGTTCCACTTGAGCCTAAATTCTATCTCTCAAAGGATGTGATCGCCAGTTACGGTGTAGGGGATGACATCAACAGGTGGTTGGAGGCGTACGAAGTATCCCTGAAGGTCCATGGGGTGCCCACAAGCTACTGGGGGGGTGGCCTGTACCGATATATACCTCCCGTAGTGAGGGACACCCTCCTGTATTTAGAGAAGGTAGACCAAACCAACTATTCTGTGATAAAGGAGGCCCTGCATAAAAAGTTTGGCCTCACCCCTGAGAGATACCGTCAGAAATTCCGCAGCAGTCACAAGTTAAGCACACAGAACTGGGTGGATTTTTATGATTATGCCCGGAAGGCTTTAGATGGATGGGTGCGTGGCAGCGAGGTGCATGATTTTGAGGGCCTGTACGACCTATTTTTGAGAGAGCACCTCTTGGATAAGTGTTTTCCGGAGCTGCGCCAACATCTGGTGGACCGCAAGTTGACCGACCACCGCCCCCTTCGCTGGCTCATGCAAATGAGAGGCGAGAACCCAAAGTTGCTAAGGTGGTCCATTTCCCTACAGGGGATGGACCTTCGGGTGGAACATCGGCCCGGAGTTGACCACGCCAACGCGGACGGTCTCTCCCGGTTTTTCTGCCTTAGCGATGAGAGCTCCCTAGAGGTTGGGTAGGTCTCCCCGCTTTCGGCTGGGGGGGACACCTGTTAGACCTGTCCCCCCTAGGGTGGTCTTTCCCGTTTTTTTTCGCCCTTCCCTTGTTTTTTCCACCCTCTTTTTGGTTGGCCCTAGGTCTCCGGGCACCTTACCATTGCTAAACAATGCTAAGGTGCAGGTGCTCCCTACTACTAACATGGCTGCCACAGACCCCTGCTCCTGCGGAGCGGTCTTTCTAGTAGCGCCCTAGTTGTCAGGAGCTGGCTGGAACCTCTAATTATTGTTACATCACCAGCCTGCCTCCCCTGACCATAGCTAGACTGTGGAAGCCCCTGGAACCTTCCGGAATAGAGAGAGGTCACCTGACCTGGGAGTATATAAGGAAAGGGAGGGAAACTTTCTAGTCAGTTGGGGCATCACTGACCTGGGGGGACCCGGTACTGGAGTTTTAAGCGGAAGGGGGAGGGGGCACCTATACCACTAGGGGTGACTGGGTCTAGGCCTTGCCCTCTAAGCTGTGTGAGGAATCCTGACCAAACCCTCTGACCTGGCCCAGTGTGAGGGAATCCCCAGGGGACCATCCAGAGAGGCCTGACTGACAGCAGCCTCCAACTCAACCCCCCCCCCCTACTGCTTTAACCTACCCCTCAACTGGGGAAAAGGGCAAAGAACCATCAGTGCCAAAAGAAACCACCACCTGAAAGAAGGACTGCTGGGGAATCAACCAAGTATCCTCCCCAGAGCCCCCTCATTGACTCTGCCAGCGCTGATACCCCTTCAGACTCCCGTACTACACGCTAAGAGTACTAAACTTGATGGGCGCTGTCATTCCCCTGAGGCGCTGAGCCCTGAAGCGCTGCGAGTGAAGCGCTAATCTTCCCCCAATTCACCGTCGCTGCCCGAGTTCCTGTCAGCGTGGTAGCTGAGAAGCGCTAATCATCCCCCATTCACCGTCGCTGCCCGAGTTCCTGTCAGCGTGGTAGCTGAGAAGTGCTAATGATCCCCCCATTCACCGTCGCTGCCCTAGTTCCTGTCAGCGTGGTAGCTGAGAAGCGCTAATCATCCCCCCATTCACCGTCGCTGCCCGAGTTCCTGTCAGCGCGGTAACTGTGAAGTGCTAATTAACCCCCAAACTCACCTCCGCTGCCCGGAGTAGCCACAACTGAAAAGGGGGGCCGGCCGTCCCTGTCGTGACCCCCACACCAGCTGAGGAAAACATCCCCGCGGCCGCAGCCGCATCCATCCTGAGGAGCTCCTCCACCGTCATGTGACGGGGGCGCCGGCCGTGTCCTAGGCCTCGCCCCCGCCCACGTCCAGCCTCCATAGCACCTCGTCATCACTCCCCGCGAGCTGCGCTGCTTCCAGCGGGAGAGAAGCGGGATCGCGTCTTCCCCGGAATACCCCCTCCGGTGGCATCGGCTTGAGGAGACCGGCGCAAGCGCCCCGGAGGGCCAAAGAACGCAGGTAACATCCCCGGGGAGGGAGGCGGAGACTCGAGGAGCGCGCGGGGGGGGCTGCCGAGAAGTGACCATCCCCTCGGAAGGCAGCCCCGCATCCGTCCCTCCCCGGGAGAGACTGGGACTGGGCCTCGTGTGCCTGGAGGAGACCCCGTGAGGCCCGACTCGGGTCATTTCCACCATAACTGGGACCGTGCTTGTGAGGCTGGGGAGGAAAGTAAGACAGGTGCCATAGCCCCATATGGAATCCCCCTTGGTGGGAGTAGAAGGTAGCCATTCGTCGTATTGCTCCCCTCACAATGGGTTACAGGCCCCAGATGCCGTGACACTGCCAAGGGGGTTGAAGTATGTTGATACCTTGATGAATTCATGCCAATATATTTCTAACGTGATGCTGAAACCTTGATGAATTCATGCTAATTTATTTCTAATGCAATGTTGATACCTTGATGAATTCATGCTAATTTATTTCTAATGCTATGTTGATACCTTGATGCATTCATGCTAATTTATTTCTAACGTGATGCTGAAACCTTGATGAATTCATGCTAATTTATTTCCAATGTTAAGCTGATAACTTGATGAATTTATGCTGAAGCTGATCTGAGGTGGATTCAGTACCTACGGGGTGCTGTCGAGTGACCTTAAATGAAAAGGGAGAGTTACAGCGAATTTGTTGTTTCATGTTAAATAGAGAAATGATTACATGCTGAATTAACCCTCTTTCTCCTGCAAAGAGCTACATAAAGAGTCTTGTTTTTAAGCACAAGTGGTGTGGTGTCAGATTATTGCGTGCGTGGCTCTGCCTCGGTGGATGCGTGTGCTGCACAGCTGCTTTACACAGGATGCCTTTAGGTGCCTTCCTGCCTCGCGCCAGGCTACCCTTGTGAATTGGCAAACCCAGTTCCAACATTATTGTTGTACCATTGACTGATTAAGTCATGTGAGTTAGAATCCCGGTGAGAAAGATGCATCCTTCCATCCTAAGGTCAGTAAGAAGGTTATCATTAGATAAGTGATAAATATTTGGGAGCTTAGCATTAAATGTCAAGATTCTTATCCCCCGAATGGAACACCTAATCAGTCATGACCTGTGACGGGTAAGCCATACCCAAGTCACATACATCTTTGCAGTAAGTAATTGGAGCCATCTTACTTAATTATGGAAAGCAAAATTGTTAAGCCTTTAAAGGTAGTAGTTTGTACACAGTTCCTGTCATTTTAAATTAGTTACAGTTATTGTTTTTTATTTTGCAAGATTCTAGCTCAGAGGATAGAAGCAGTGCTGGGCCTATTTAGTGAGAAGGCAGACAACAGGCAGAGAGTGCAGAAGCAATGGCAGACATCAGGTTGTGGTTGGGAAAAACCACTGGAGCTAAAGCTCCACTGAATAATGCAGGAGAGAGTTCAGCAGTAGGGAAAGGGAAGTCATTAGAATAAATCCACTAAAAGCAAAAGGAGTATGATAAAACAAGACAGAGAGTTGTACAACAGAAATGGCTTGAAGATTTCAAGTGGGCAGTGATTGAAGAAAAGGAATGTAACGTAGCTGTCCTTGAAGAGACCAGTTTTAAAAAGTCTCAAGTTTTGTATTGTGGAGTTTGCAGGAAATTTCCTCATCACGCAGATACTAAGTCTTCCCTATATGCTGGTGTGACAAAAAAAATAGAAAAGGGAGACTTTGGAATGGCACAAGAGCAAATCACATGAAAAATGCATATTGCATGAAGCTGCAATTCAAAACCCACAGGAGACCTGCATAGCCAAATCGATCCCAAAAATGCATGAAAAAAGTATCGGGTACTTAAACATTTTAGTTAATTCAGCCTATTTTCTTGCAAAAGAAGGTGAGGCTTTTATTTAGTTTCCAAAACTCTGCACACTGCGAAAAAAAGAACAATCCAGACTGGAATTTGGAAAATTATACAAATGATTAGTCATGCCGTAACTTTGTAATAGCAATTTCAGAGACCATAAAAATGACAATTCGATCCCAGATAGAAAATTCTAGGATCCTCAGTGTTCTGTCAGATGGGTCAACTGACAAAGGAATTCAGGAATAGGAACTGATTTATGTACGATTCGTTTGTGAAGGCACCCTTGTTCCCCATCTGTGTGACATTATCAGCATGAAAAACTCCACTGCATCCGGAGTGAAAAATGCTATATTAGTTGGCCTGCAAAGCATGGGCATATCTCTGGATATTCTGAGCCAGAAATGCATTGGTCTGAATACAGATGGAGCAGCTGTGAAACTTTGTAGTAAATCTGGTGCTGTGCAGCTACTGGACAACGTCTCCACACATCAAGGATGGGACAATTGCCATCAAATTGCAGTTGTGCACTGTGTAGCTCACAATCTAGAACTTGCTTTGTGTGATGTTGAAAAAGTTCATACAAATCCAAATTTTAAGAGGAGCTCAAAGGATGTTTCAAACTATATTATTATTCGCCTAAGCAGGGAAGGGAACTTAAAGAGATAGCTTATAATTTGGAAGAGCAGTCAAAACATTTTGGGGGCTTGCAGCAAATCAGATGGGTAGCAAGTCAGCACAGGGCAGTAACAGCGCTTAAGACAAACTGGGAGTCTACAGTACTTCATCTTGAGCACCCTGCTACTGGTAGTGATGAATATTCAAACAAAGCAAAAGGAATGCTTCATGACATGAAATTAGAGAAGTTTCTTTATTTCTTGTACTTCATGATAGACTTCACAGAGCTGATTCAGCAAGTGTCTAAGGCATTTCAACAAGAAGACAGTCTTATGTTTGAAGCTGCAAGAAGGATTGAGGTGCTTCAACAGAAGTTAATACAGCTGAAAACAAAGCCTTGAAAAGCACTAACACAATTTCAGTTGCTTTTTAAAGATAATAATTTTGCAGGGGTCCCGTTACTAACACAGGCAAAGCCTGCCAGAAAAGGTAGCTCTAATTAAACTAGTGTCAAGGAAGACACTACTGAGTTAATAGAGAGTGCTGTTTCTTTTATATATGACCAGTTTCTGAAGCACATCTCTGGCAAGCCTCTTTCTTTGTTTAACATTTTTGATTTTACTTTGTGGCCAGACTCTGTTGAAAAGATTAGAGGTTTTGGGGATCAAGAATTTGAGGAGCTTATTACGTACTACAAAAAGGTACTTACTGATAAAGAAATTCTGTCTGCCCCTGGAGAGTGGCTAGATTTTAAACTGTACGTCTTTCATCGGATGACGCATAAGCCTGTATCCCTCTTCAGTCAGCTATTGAAAAAACGCCCAGAAGAGGTTAAACATGTCCTTCCAAGTTTAGAAATCATGCTTTCCATCAGTCCAACAACAGCAATATGTAAAGGGGGGTTTAGCAGCATGAACTGAATAAAAAATTAGCTCCATACATCCCTCAAAAGTGACATCATGTCTGCTTTAATGCGAATCAAAGTAGATGGGCCGGAGTTAGACACTTTTGATCCAACCCCAGCCGTTTTGCATTGACTTTCAGCAAACCCAGGAAAGAGACATATTATGGGACACAAACATCCTTGTCAAAACAAGACTGTTACTGAGTCAAAAAATAGCGATTAGTTTATTGCTATACCTCTTTGTTCAAATCAACACCATTTTCCTTAACAAGTAAATGCTGTTGTGTTGTGTTATTTTACCATTCACTATTTGGTGTGTGATTTCGTGATACTTCTGACAATTTGCCATGGTGGGGCTGTTTGTCTACTTTGGAGACTAGCACAACAACCGTTGTGTATTAATTCAAACCTTGTGAGATGATGGACGGATCACTGAAACTTTTCAGACACTCAACCCCAGTCACAGATCTGGGTTGAATCCATCATCATTCTTTAGCTCACTTTGCCACTTCAGTTCAGGACTGGCTATATGCAAATCTGTCTTGAATCTGTGATTCATGGGAACAGTCCAGCCCGAACTGCCAAGCCATGTCTTCCCTGGACTTGAAACAACATACATTAAAAGTGGTTAATACCTGCTGCAAAAGCCATTCTCCAAGATTTGTGGGCCTGAAATAGTCGGTCACACTAACTTGTAGAAGTGTGATGGTTAGTAGCTGTGTTGATACTATAATTGGCAGCGCTGACAGTGGCAATGGACATTGCAAGTGGAAATGGACTCATGATAAGGGCCCTGGCACTTCTTTTTTTTATACAAACTAAGCACTGCCACAGCTACAGCAATATAAATGAAAACTTTGAGGACTTGGCAGCACAAACTGATTACAAAATGAGCTACATCCTGCCTCAAAGAAGATGTCAGCGTAATGCAAATACAAGTGGACAGCTCGAAAGTTGACACTTTCATCCAACCCGAGCAGTAGTGCTTTCGCTGAGAGCAAACCCAGGACAATGACACATTACTGGACACAGCCTTCCAGGTCCAATATGCAAAACTGTCCCTATTTTGAAAGAACAAGCACTTGTTCTCTGGCTATACTGAAGTCTATTGGCTCAGTCTGTTTCAAGCTATCTTTGATACAAGTACATTGGTCCTGTTGCACAAAGTTATTTCAAGACAGAAAGCATTCCAAGAACAGAAGGCAGGTTTGCATCTGAAAAACGCAACCCTTACATCTATGGTCAGCTCAGAGCATGAGCGTAATTACAAATGGACAGCTCGAAAATTGACACTTTCATCCAACTCGAGCAGTACTGCTTTCGCTGAGAGCAAACCCAGGACAATGACACATTAGTGGACACAGCCTTCCAGGTCCAATATGCAAAACTGTCCCTATTTTGAAAGAACAAGCACTTGTTCTCTGGTTATACTGAAGTCTATTTGCTCAGTCTGTTTCAACCTATCATTGATACATTGGTCCTGTTGCACAAAGTTATTTCAAGACAGAAAGCATTCCAAGGACAGAAGGCAGCGTTGCATCTGAAGAACGCAACCCATACATCTATGGTCAGCTCAGAGCATCAGCATCTTCACTGACAAGTAAGTGCATGATATGTTGTCATGGATGTAATTTCAGTGACATGTTAAAATTTATGGGGTATTTTTTGCCATGTATGTTCGCAAACGTTCACCACCTCTGATTCACACATGTTAGGGAGGTACTTGGGTGATAAATTAAAATTTGCTGTTTATAATTTGGTTGGCCAACGTTTTCTTGGGTTGGTGGCGCTGTAAATGTTTTGAAGAAAATTTGTATGCAAACAATTTGTGGGTCGAGTGCATTGATGTTAGGTCGAGTAGAAAATTCTGTTCACTCGACCTGCAGGTCAAGTAAGATGTGTTAGATTTGTCGAGCACTGTCTTGATCTTCCTAAGTTTCAACCTGTTTCTGCCTCCATTAGGGGACTCCACTGGCTTTCAGTGAGTAACCAAATGAAATTTAAGGCATTGTGCCTTACCTACAAGGCCTTATATGACTCAGGTCCTTGCCATATTAAACAATCTTTTACCTGGTACGCACCCAGCAGAGACTTACGATCTAAAAGCACCATGATGGTCTCCCTCCCCAGTTTAAGGAGACTCAAATGTGGGGGCATTTGTTTCTCATTAGAAGCCCCTGCACTTTGAAACGGTCTGCCTATAAATATCAAAGCAGCTTCCACCTTATTGACTTTAAGGAAACTGCTCGAAACTTAGCTATTTAGCACCTAGTCTTTCGTTTCCTTGCAAAACAGCTACACCTATCAGCGCCAAGACACCCACAGGTATTCGTGCATTTAGAAATTGCTTAACACCACATAAAGAATGCTCAAAATTAAGTTCTCACCAGCAATTACCCGACCATGTAAATACACCTCATAATTTGCACACTGGGATAGCCCTACCATACTCAGACACATTACTGCTGGATTTAGTGAAAGAATTATATTTCTCCATGACCTAGGACTTAAACGCTGAAAAATCTAGAAGATTTCAGTTCATGGCTGAAATGATTAAGAACTTAATATCATTAGCCTATTTTTTCCCCCGAAATACAAAATAGAAAATGGACGTACCATTCATGCCAGAAAGTGCAAACTGATGTAAGCTAATGTCTGAAATTATTAAGAACCTATTGTCAATACCCCACTCTGTCCCCCGCAAGAGATATTGGATCAACACTCAGGCCAGAAAGTGCAAAACAGCAGCTTATGCTAATGATATCCTCCTTTTTATTTCAAACCCGGAATCCTCCTTACCAGTTTTAGCTCAAGAAATTTTGCAATTCTCCCAGGTTTCTGGTTGTAAAATGTATTTTGATAAAACCAAAGTTATTCCTTTAAACAAATTTTGTACTAAACATTGTCCCTTCCTCTGTGCTCATTTCGACTTCTACTAAAAACTTAAGTGTTTGGCTTTCTAATACGATTACTTCTATTTCCTTGAATCTTAAAGACCTTTCGCTCTGCATAGCTCCACATTGAATCTTTAATTTATTCTTGGTCACCCCACTTACTTGGTGAGTTTTACTAGATTCAATCAAAATTATGATTTCTCCTATTGTTCTTTATCTTTTATCCATGATTCCCATTCGTATACCCCAGTTTTTTGTTTTTTTAAAAATGGATTCTCTACAATCAAAATTTGTCTGGCACAAAATGAAATCTTGTTATTTTCCTGACCCATTTGAAAACGTACGAAATGAAGGCGAAATGAAGGAGGAGTTAAGTTTCCTAACTTCATACAATATCACAAGGAATTTTATTTCCGACAGACCGCCTTTTAGTCATTAAAAAAAAAAACACCCTCCTCTTCACCACTATGACTAACAATAGAAAAAGCTTTAATTTTACCTTTTTCTTTCAAAGAATAGCTTCCCCATTCCTTAACTCCCGCATATTTCTCCACCTCCAGTTTTGAACATATCTCCCATTTATTGACTCCCTCTGCCCCTTCATCTATACCTACATGCCATTGTTTCTTATAGATGTCCAATTGGTATAATCATCGTATTAAATTTTGCAATCAACCTGTCTTTAGAAGGTCATGGACGGACAAGAGCATTGTTTGGGTAGGAGACCTATTTCTTAACAACAACCCCTTTCTTTCCCTCAACTCCAAAACAAATTTCTTTGCCCCACCGCATTCCAATTCAAATTCTATCTTCTCATTAATATACTATTAGATATTCAAGTTACCTTACCAGACAATTCCCCTCCCACATCGATGAATTTATTCACTTTCTCATTTACTTTTCACATTACCAAGACCATCTCTCATATATAAATCTTCTATGACTGTTCCTCCCTTTCGATCTAAAACACATACCTGCCATTTCCAGGTGGTGGGGCGACTCTGACCCAGCCTATTCTAGGGCTTTGCAGGCCATCTTCAGGTAACCCCCTCTCCCTGGTGCGCCTTCGGGCCCCACAGAGGGGGGTAGGTACTCAGGTCGGGGTTCAGCCTGCGGGTTCATTCTTGGCTTCAATGGAGTGCCCTGACTCCGGATTCCGGAGTCGCTGCGATGTCGGGACACGACCCATGAGGGGCATCCCAGTCAGATGTCAGGCCCTCCTGTAGAGTCTCCGCACGGCCCTGTGGGGCTGCCTGCGCTGACTCCAGATGTGGCTGCAGAGGGGAGCTCAACTCTTCGAGTCGTCGCCGTCCCTCTCTGTGGTTTTCCACCCCGGTGGAGGTCGAGTCGACGCCGGCCTGACGCCGGACAGACATGTCCTCTTTGGTGGTCATCAACGTCGAGCCGACACTGTCGCGACATCAGACGACCAGCTCCTCATTCTGCAGAGCCTGTCGTTTGGTGGACAGGTTAGCCTGCAACCATCCCCTACAGATGACTTGTTGTCACCGCCTGGGATGGCCACGGAGGCTAGTGCGGTGTTTGTAAGGGCTGTACGCAGGGCTGCGGAAACTCTGCAGATGCACCCTCCCTCAGTCTCTCTGCCTTCTGATCCCTTGTTGGATCTTCTCCACCAGGGTGCCATTGAGGTGGAGCCCTTGCTGCCTTTTGGCGGATCGTTACATGACGTAATTTTTGGAACCTGGGCGAGGCCCTCATGAGGGGACTCTGTGGCTTGTGCTATTGCACATCGCCATCGCCCGGCTCCAGATGAACCTGCCTGTTTGTCCCTCCATCCTAGGGCTCAAGGACTGGTAGTCCAGGGAGTGCTACCTTCCTCTCCTTCATTGCCTCCTCCCACTAGGGAGTCTAGATGGTTGGAGTTCTGTGGCCGCCATGTCTTTGCGTCCACCAGCTTGGGACTTCGGTCCCTAAACACGTCTTGGGTGTTTGCTCGGGCTACTTTTGGCCTTTGGGACTCAGTCGAGCGCCTCCTTCAATCCTTGCCAGAGGGCCCTCATGCTGACCTGGCTCGGCTGCTTCATGATGGCCGTGAAATGGCACAATTTTCCATCCGGTCGGCCATGGACACCACAAACTCCGTGGGTTGGGCTATGGCCAGGTCAGTTGCTCTGCGTCACCATGCCTGGCTGCGCGATGGCAGTTTCCTTGAAAATGTTCAGGTGCGTCTTAGGGATCTGTTCTTTGATGGGGACACTCTGTTTGACAGTCATGCTGACTCAGCGGTTCGGCTTGGCAGTTCGGGCTGGACTGTTCCCATGAGGAACAGGGTCAGACTGATTTGCATATAGCCATGTTTGAACTGGGGTGGTGTAGTGAACTAAAGAATGATGATGGATTAAACCCAGATCAGTTGACTGGGGGTGAGTGTTTGATTTGCTAAAACGCTCCTTCCATCATCCCCTTTGGTATCGCTTTGTTCGCCCTAAGTTGGCAGGGTATGCCCAGACGTGGGTCCCTTGCTCACTTTGCCACTGGATTCAAGATAGCCTGGCTGATGAGGGTTATGAACCCGAAACCGGTCCCAGGATGCTTGTTTCCGGTCCAGGGAAGACATGGCTTGGCAGTTCGGGCTGGACTGTTCCCATGAGGCACAGGGTCAGACTGATTTGCATATGGCCATGTTTGAACTGGGGTGGTGGAGTGAGCTAAAGAATGATGATGAATTAAACCCAGATCAGTTGACTGGGGGTGAGTGTTTGATTTGCTCAACGCTCCTTCCATTATCCCCTTTGGTATCGCTTTGACTCAGCGGTTCAGCGCCTCATGTCTGGGTTCTCAGGACTTCCATGGTTTAAAGTCCTCATTGCAGACTTAAAATTTTGTTTGCAGAATTGTCATTGTTTTTCTGGTATCCGTCTATGGGTTCAAGACTTTATTTCAGGGACCGTTTGTACGGTTAATCAGCCATTTTTCCTTTAGTGTGGTACAGCTAGGTCGGCTGTGTCTGCATTTCTTTTGAGTCTTCTGTCTACGTGCTCGTCTCAAGAGGTGTCCCTTGCTTTTTATAGGGATGTGACAAACCCTATGTGGGGTATTTGTTGGCTATAGTATAGCTGCTCTTCCTTGCCCTGGAGGGTTCGAAGGCTCCCGCAAAGTCTTCTTCGTATATTTCCTGTCCCTTTGGGGACTTGTCCTTTGGTTTATACTGTAGGCTTCCTACATCGTTGCGCTCTTCCTACTGTTGTAGGATGCCTCCTCTGGTAAGACCCACGGGATTGGGGTGGCTCTCTACTGGAACTTCTGTGTTTTGTTCTACAGTTGGTCTGTAGGACTCTCCTGTCTCTGTGGATGCAGCCCTCTCCAGGGTGTTGTTGGGTTTCTGCCCCACCTTGCTCACCCCAGCATGTTCACGCCCTCCTTTCTTGCCTTTGGCTATTCCTTCAGCTTTCCCTATGCTCAATGCCACGTTGGCTGTCTTTGACGAAAGCAAGTGTCCCTTGGGGACATATTGTTCTGTTCCTCTGCGGAACAGTTTCTTTCCATGTTCTGTATGGACATGACATGTGAGTACACACTGGGTTTGTGCACTGTCAGGGGGTGGCTGTGGTATTCCTTGTGCCACTGTCTTGGCTGCGTTCTATTATGATGGTACTGTCCACCTTCTATCCCTGGAGTTGGGAAGGGCTTAGGTCTTCTCTCATGGTTCAGACCCTGCTTGGGTTTTGCCTATGGGCAGTGGAGTCTACGTCTGACATGTCACTGCTGCGTGTTGCCTTGTGCCCTTATTTCCCTCTGCCCTTCCCAAGCCGGGGCTCAAGTTCTTCTGTTCATTACCACGCAGGGCTCATGTACTTCTGCTCCTGGCCTCTGCTGCTGTTTTCAGTGAATGTATTCTGCCTCCGGATAATCTTTAGCATCATGCAGAATCTGTAAATGGCTATGTATACATTTTTTTGACACTATATGTCTGTGTATTGCTGACTCATTCTTCATTGATGTGGTGGTCAGTTCCCCTGCATGTTACGCAGGAGACCAGGTTTCCTTCCCCGATGAGGAGAATGGTGTCCTGCGATACTTCACATCGGTGCCATCGGTACCTTTTGTGCGACTCCCTATTATCTAGGGTTGCTCTTCGAGTTTCCCAATGTCCTTCATTTTTTAGGTCTCGCTGAGCCCAGCGCATGCGCTGGCTCGGAGAGACATTTTGTATGTGGGATTTTCAAAGTGCTACCCACAGTGTTTTACTGGCCTAAAGCTTGAGTGCACGATCACGTGCACATGCACAGCTGGCATCTAATGGCTCCTCAGCTCGCACTCCCCCCTCCCTTCTCATTAGCTTTATAGATTGAGGCTCCTTTGTTTGTATTACCCCCTCCCTTCTCTCCCCGCTCTTTTTGCACTACCCCCTCCCTTCTAGTCAGCTTCCTTGAGGCTCCTCTGACTGCACTTCTCCCTCCCTTCTCTCCCCGTGTCATCTCGAATTGCACTACACCCTTCTTTTCGTCAGCTTCCTTGGGGCTCCTCTGCTTGTACGTCCCCCACCCCTAAACGCACCTTGTTGTCCAAGTGGAGCAAGTTACTTTAGACTGCAACACTACATATTAAATCAAAAGCTTTGCTTCGGAGCTAAGAGCCCTTTTTTGAAAATGCAACATTTGCGAACGTTACGATTGCTTAGGGACTAGGAGCCCTTTTTGGACAATGCAAGATTCTCTATCGTTTCAGAGGGACCAGACAAGAGGCGCCACTGAGGCAGAAGGCAGACAGAGACATCCTGCCTGATTAATGGGTTTGTGTTTCACCGTGTTACTGAGAAACAGGCCACAGGCGCCAGGAGAGCACAACCCACACCGACACATTCCTCCTTAATTGAGGTTTCCCGGCTGAGCAGAGTGAGTTTACATTTAACTCCAAACATTCAGAAACATAACAAGTATGGACTTTTTCGAGGGTGCAAGGTTGGACAGTATTGTTAGCGGGCTCACATTTAGTCCTCAGACTGGGACGCTTATTTCAGCATTTCACATTGTTGTCCTAACATTATGGCTTTTAGCCAAAAAAACTATTGGTAACGCCAGATATGAAAATTATTACTGCCGCACAATCTAAAAGGGTTTTGGGGGATGCTTTTGTAAACTCTAGCGGCGCAGATTTCACACATCACACACTCCACTACCTTATTGCCTCACACATTCTATTTTTCCGCTCGACATCTCACAGTACTTACAAAACTCTCATTTCGTGTACTATTTGACCAGATGGATTTCGCTCACATAACCCCGAAGACGGGTTTGCTTCCACGACGAGGAATTTACTTCCTTTGAAATTGTTAGTCTCTTGGTAACACACTCTTCACTTATCTACATGTGATTCTTGTATGAAACATGTATTTGGCGCTTTCCTTTCTCGATACACACTTTGTTTGAGGTACACATTTTCACACTACTTCTCGCTAGACACACTATTGTAGTTCTACCCCTAGCCGCTTTGCCTACAACTCGCTCACAGGCTCCCTCGCACAGGCTCCCTCCCACAGGCTCCTTCCCACAGGCTAACTCCCACAGGGACCCACTCCCTCTCACTGAATGACTCACTCACAGACTCACTCACACTAATTGACTTACTCTCACTCACTCACTCGCAGTCTCACTAATTGACTCGCTCTCACTGGCTCATTCTCATTGGCTAACTCACACTGACTTCCCTAATTGGCTCACTCTCACTGAGTCACTCTATCGCTATTTGACTCACTCTCACTGGCTCAATCTCGCACTATTTGACTCACTCTCACTGGCTCACTCATTGGATCACTCTCAATGACTCACTCTCTTGATAATTGACTCTGTCACACAGCATCACTCTCTCGCTAATTGACTCATTCACACTGACTCACTATCTCAGTAATTGACTCACTATCACTGGCTCACTATATCACTCATTGGCTCACTCTCACTGACTCACTCGCTCACTCTCACTGATTCACTCAGTAATTGACTCAATCTCAATGACTCACAACTTGACTCAGTCTCACTGACTCACACTATCAATAATTGAATCACTCTCACTGACTCACTCTCACACTATTTGAGTAACTATCAATGAGCCACTCTCAATAATTGACACAGCCTCGCTCTCTCGCTAATTGCTTCACTCTCGCAGACTCACTCTCACAGACTCACTCACTCATAGACTCCTTCACACTGGCTCAATCTCACTGACTTACTCTCACTGACTCACTAATTGCCTCACTATGTCACTAATTGACTCACACTCACTGACGCATTTTCACTATTTGACTCACTCTCACTACATGACTCCCTCTCAATGACTCACTTATTGCCTCACTCTCACTGACTCACTCTCACTCTCTCACTAATTGACTCACTCTCACTGGCTCACTCTATCTCTCGCAAATTGACTCAGTCGCCCTCACTCACTCATACAAATTGCCTCTGTAACGCTGACTCACTATCTCAGTAATTGGCTCACTATCACTGACTCACTATCTCACTCATTGGCTCACTCTCACTGACTCACTCGCTCATTGGCTAACTCTCACTGACTCACTCACTAATTGGCTCAATCTCAATGACTTGGTAATTGACTCACTCTCAATGACTCAATCGCTCACTAATTGACTCACTCAAACTGAATCACTCTCTCTCTCACTAATTGACTCACTCGCACTGAGTCAGTCTCTTACTAGTTGACTCACTCTCACTGAGTCACTTTCTCACAAAATGACTCACTCTCAATCGCTCGCAATCTCTCAGATCTGTGAATGAGGACTGCCTGCCACTGAGGCAAGACTTCTATTCATATGTAAAATGTTCAAACGTATATATCATTCACTAATGCAAAGCTTTTCAGTTTCAGTCCAGAGATCTAAGGAAATGGTGTGAACTGTGAACTCAGCTTACATTATCAACAGTTGTTCCAGTATAAATAAGCATTGCCATAGCCAATAGGTCTCACCTTTGGGACCTTATAAGTGTTTAGCCATGCCACAGTTCAGGTTGTTGCACCAAGGATATTGTGCTGCATAACTAAATACTTATAAGGTCCCAAAAGCGAGACCTATTGGCTATGCCAATGCTTGTCATGACTTTTTCACATATACCTATATGTCTCTATGTGTTCTGTCATGAGGTAGACACACAATGAGAGGGCAAACATGCTGGGTTTTCCCTGCTGCGGTTTGTGGGGTTTTGCCCTAGATTCTGTCTCTCTCTCTCCATCTTTCTCTCTCTCTCTCTCTCGCTCTCATGAGAGTTAGATTTTTGTGGGTGCCCGACCTTGCCGGTGTCCTTAGCCATTGTACCTCTAGGTACGGTTGTCCGGTTGACTACCTGGTGATGCGCCCGTATTTCTCGGCCGACGGGCACGTGCTGTCGCTGTTACATTTCATTTGGCTTTTGAATTTGTATGGTGTGGTTCTCCCGATCCACACTGTCTGCTATGTGTATCCCTATCGACCACATACAGGTGTCTCCTGGTAGTCATGGTTCTGTATATCTCAGCATGGTGACATCTGTCCCCTGATAGGTCATTTTTTGGCACCCACTATAGTGCATGTTCAGTTGTATGCTCTGTCATACTGTTTTGTCTCTTCTCTGGGACTCTGTCTCTTGCGGGTCCATAGGATCCTTTGTTCAGTTTAACTTCTTTTTGCAGAGGTTTATGGCATTTCTTCCATTATGCAGGGACCATTCTGGTTCTGTGATTTCCTTTCGTCCCTGTCTGGACGAAAGAGGGCTCGTTCCATCCTCTGACGGTTTGTGGTACCTTGCTTAATACTGAAAAGACTGAAGTGATGGAGTTTGGGAAAGGTCCTTCAATTTGGAATTCCCTCTGGTGGCCTGCAGAGGCTGGGCAGTGTCCCCTCCCGGTCACTAAGGTAAGGAACCTGGGTGTGCTTTTCGATGATAAACTAGATATGTCTGCCCAGGTCAACAGCCTAACTTCATCATGTTTCTTTCTTTTAAAAACCCTGCGAAAAATTCTCCCGTACATCCCTTTGGCGCTCCAGAAGACTGTGATGGCTGCTTTATTTATGTCTAAACTAGACTATTGCAACGCCATGCTTTTGGAGATGGATAAGTTTCAGGTGGGAAAAATCCAGTCCTTGCAAAATGCTGCGGTTCGGGTCATTCTGAACCTGCCTAGGGGTTCCCCCACCCCCGAAGGCAGGAAATCTTTGCACTGGCTTCCGATTCAACAGAGGATCGAGTTTAAGGCTCTCTGTCTAGTTCACTGGGCCCGTTTTGGGGGTGGCGCTAACGACGGAAGTGACAGATTCAGACCCTACCTTCCGCCTCGTGCTTTGCGGTCTGCTAATCTAGGTTTTATCTGCACCTCCAGATTTAAATTTGCAAGATGGGGCGGTCGCTCCTTTGGCACGTGTGTAGCAAGACTATGGAATCACCTGCCGGTGGAGCTGCGACTGCAACCCAATTATGCCCTTTTTAGAAAGAGGTTGAAACATCACCTTTTCCAGATCTAGCACTAATCTTGTTCTTCTGCCGACCATACACACCACAGCGCCAAGACACCTCTGGTATTCGAGCTCTTTACAAGCTTCTTTTATACTTTTATACTTATACTCCCCTTGCTGATAATCCCGTCCTGAGCTTCATGGGTCTGCCTGGCATTGCTGTCCCCACCGTGTTTTAGTCAATGGTATTAACGCAATGGTTCTGTTTTGGAACTTGGTGGGTTTAAGTCGCAGACCCTCCTCCAATGGGGTATAGCTGTGGTATGTATTCTAAGTTAAGGAATCTGCGGCTTGATGTTGCTATCAGATGAATGAGTTACTTACCTTCGGTAACGATGTATCTGGTAGACACACAGTCTAGCCGCAGATTACTTAACTGCAAGGATCCTTCTAGGTTGGGTTCTACTCACTTGCCTCCTTACAGGTGACCTTGGTCTTCCTGCGGGGTAGTCTACTTCACCTTCCTCCGGGGCAGGATGTCTCATTCTGTTTTATCTGTTGCTTTTCCACTCACTCTCGTACGTGGGTGGTGAAGTTGTGTCCTTCTACACTCCTCCACCCTGGTTCTTCCAGTGTGGGGATTCATCATGTCCTTCTACCCTCCCTTCCACCCTCATCTATTTCTTCCCCATTACTTTGTGGTTTCCATAACTATGCTGCCGTCAATTGGTTTGGGGGTCTATTCGACTATGCTACAGTCAATAGATCATTTATGGGGTGTGTGGTTGCACATTCTCTGTTGTTGCAGCCTTGTGGTCACTTACCATGAGTCACGTTGTTCCAATCTTGTTGTTCCTTTACAGTTACATCCTGTAGTTGCAGACTGTCTGTCGTTTGTCATGCCATTCGTTTCTATTGCTGTTTGCCTCATGGGAGGCATGGCTCTTCGCTTCTGCGAGACTGTTTCTAGGGGTGGGTGCTCTGATCGCTCCTTCCACTCCTCACAGTATTAAGTACTCTTTCCCTGACATACATGGTGATGTTTCTCATCATTCTATGATTTCTTGTCATTGTTGTTTCAAAAAATGTGACCTTTTTTGGCACACTGTTCCCATACGACATCAGCACGCCGGGAGGGACTTATATGGCTCTAATGACGTCATATTCGTGGACGACATCAGGAAGGAGCCATGCAACACCGTCCCCGGGCGCACAGAGGTACTGCTGAAAATTCTCCAGATCCAGTCTGACGCCTGGAGATATTGTAAGTTAAGGAATCTGCGGCTAGAGTGTGTCTCTACCATGAACATCATTGCCGAAGGTAAGTAACTCGTTTATCTTACCAAATCAAAAGCTGTCATGACTGGAGGGGATAGGCTACGATAACTAAGAGCTACGAAAGCTAGGAAAACTCTATCAAACGTTTTGAAAATGAATGGGAAGAGGTTTCTTTAACAGCTCGCACACAACTAATGGAAGCTAAATGGAACACACCTCTTCTACATTTTAATGAAGATATGAGAATTTTATGTGCATATATTGAAAAACAGATTTGAGGCGCATTGATGAAGAGCACTTCAAAATTAACTTCTATGTGCTTCTTCTAAAACTGCTAATCCTATGCCAAGTCATCTGTTTTAACCGGAGAAGAGTAGGTGACGTTTCTAAACCTAAAAACACTTACATTTCTCACTGTAGGTCAGGAACTGCATCATGATGTTGCACTTGCTTTAACTGACTTTGAGAAGAAACTCAGCAGCATTTTGGTACAATACAAATAAGAGGAAAATTAGGTAAAAAGGTGCCTATCCTTTTGACACGAGTATTATTAAGGCTTTGAACACCTTACTTAATCAACATGAAATAGCCAGTAATTATGACAAACAATATACATACCTTTTTGCCAGACCAGTGCCCTTTTAACATTATTGTGGGCTTAGCTGTGTGAGAGGATCTCTGGGGCAATGTGGCACCCTAAATATGTTTATGGATTGACATTCACCACCTTAAGAAAACATATTGCTACTAACCCTGGTCGGAGTTCGTGCAGTCGAGCTACGCAGAATTCCACAAAGTCGCAAAAAAACTTTGAGAGCTACCCAGAGTTCCGCAAGCACGCCCGTTTGTGATGCTTTTTTCCTGTTCGGGAACGCGTATTGCGTGTTCGGGAATGCTTTTTGCGTGCTCGGAAGGAAATATCGCGTAAACTTCACCAAGCGGTTGCCAATGGGCGCAACCATCTTGTTTTTTCACTTTTTGGTAGGATTCTGGGACTCTTTTTCTATCCTCCCTATAACTTTTCAATCCTTTGCTTCTGGAAACTTTTTTTGATCTTTTTCATTTATTATCTATCCCTCTCGGATGTATGACGTTACAACGCATGCTAATACAACGCATACCTTTACAACGCATTTTTTACAACGCAAACACTATTACAACGCATTATTTTACAACGAATACTGTTACAACGCAAAACTGTGTAAAATACTTAAAAGTGCTTTTACAACGAATACAATTACAACGCATACCATTACAACGCCAAATAATATATATTTTTTTTTAAAAAGTATAATAAAATCTGGCACGGGATGCAGGGAAATTAGGGATTTTAGGGTGGGGAAGTGTATTAAAATGTGGAGCAAAACTGAACGTAAATCTACTGAAATGCATTACAAAATAAATGCGCAAGTATTAAAATGAATACTCGAGTATTAAAAATAATACTCGAGTATTAAAATTAATACTCCTTTTTTTGCAAAAAATCCGATTTAACACATTTAAAAGTTTTACACAAATAACTAATAATTAAACAACAGTTCTTATACATGCAAATCATGATTATTTCTGAAAATATGTAAACGGATTTAAACAGAAAACACATACACATAGTCGCCATTTTAACAAACTCACTTCTCACTTCTAAAACTTGTCCTACAACACTTTCTATGAAAACAATAGCAAAAGACATGTTCCAAAATGGATGCCAAAACGGAGTAAATAAATGAAAACAACACATCTTTTAATGCTTTTTTAAATTATAATTTTCCACAGCAAATAAAAGTATAATAAAAAACACAACGAACGCTGTTTTAAAAAAAATTAATAGTGACACTGACTAAAACTTATAAATACCAGCAAGACACCATTTTGCAATCAGTTGATTATCAACTACCAGAGAGACCAGACGCAAAAACCTGACCCTCTGACACCTAGACTGTGACCTCGACTGAGAGAACACTGCAATCCTTTGGAGAAGCATTCTTTCTTTCCTACTACTAGTAAGTCACTATTATATTTTAACACCATGTTTTGTCCCAAATCATGTTTTATTTCCATCCAAACAGTGCATTAAAAATAATTTTAATATTTTATAAAATGTACTCTAACCATTTTTTTTCTCTGCAGTAACTTTAATATATACGAACTTAAAACATCTTATTATTGTTTCAAAAACAGAAATTTGATTTTCTATCAAAAGCAACATATTGTTTGCCTGATTTTTCTTCTCCTGAACCTACTCGACTCACCTTTGTTATTGTGAAGGTAAATTATTTAATATTTTTTTTTATTATTTAAAATATTAATTTAACCATTAGCAAAAGTGTTAGATGGTGTAGGGGTAAAAAATAATTTTTTAACACATTGAAGGTGCATGATAAAGGAAAGTGTGGGAAGGTGCAGGGGTAACAATTACTAATATTACTGCAGTTAGGTGCAGCAGTAGGGAAAGTGTGGAATGGTGTAGGGGTAACAATTACTATTGTAACTCCAGGAAGGTGCAGCAGTAGGGAAAGTGAGGGATGGTGTAGGGGTATCCATTACTACTCTAAGATCATGATGGTGCAGCTGTATTGAAAGTGTATTATGTTGAGGGGTTTAAATTATTTATTTAACTCAAGTGTGGTGCAGCAATAGGAAAAGTTTGATATGTTATGTAGTTTTTCTTAAATAAAATGTCATCCTTACAAACATTATTTCAAAATTTGCATTTGTCACCCACGTTGTCAAAGTTTTTAATTTATTATTATTTTTTAATTTCATTTTCACAGACAATTGTTTGCAACTTTGTTGTAAAAATCTGTAAAACAAATAACTCAAATCTCCAGCCAGCAGGCCAAAACCACAGCAGAAGCCACACCAAGAAAGAAACACCAAAAACAAAAGGTATTTCAAACGAACACTGTTATAATTACAACATTATAATATTCAAACCTTTTTTTTATTAATTTAAGTAAAATTCCACAATGCAGAAAATATGAGTTGTAGTTGTAACAAATATTACTATTCTATCTCGAAGAAGTTGCAGCAGTAGGGAAAGTGTGGGATGGTGTAGGAGTAATAATTGCTATTCTAACTCCAGGAAGGTGCAGCAGTAGGGAAAGTGTTGGATGGTGTATGGGTAAAATGTACTATTCTTACTCCAGGAAGGTGCAGCAGTAGGGAAAGTGTTGGATGGTGTAGGGGTATAATTTACTAATCTTAGTCCAGGAAGGTGCAGCATAAAAGTAAGTGTGGGATGGTGTAGGGGTAACAATTACTAATCTAACTCCAGGAAAGTGCAGCAGTACGGAAAATGAGGGATGGTGTAGGGGTATCCATTACTACTCTAAGATCATGATGGTGCAGCATTATTGAAAGTGTATTATGTTGAGGGGTACAAAATATTTATTTAACTCAAGTGTGGTGCAGCATTTTATGTAGTTATACTTAAATAAAATGTCATCATTACAAACATTTTTACAAAATTTGCATTTGTCTCCAACGTTGTCAAAGTTTTTAACTTATTTTTTTTTTTAAATTTCATTTTCACAGACAATTGTTTGCAACTTTGTTTGGAAAAAACTGAAAAACAAATAAGCAAAAACTCCAGCCAGCAGGCCAAAACCACAGCAGAAGCCACACCAAGAAAGAAACACCAAAACAAAAGGTATTTTAAATAAACACTGTTATAATTCCAACATTATAATAGTCAAACCTTTTATTTATTAATTTAAGTAAAATTCCACAATGCAGAAAATATGAGTTGTAGTTGTAATAAATATTACTATCCTTACTCCAGGAAGGTGCATCAGTAGGGAAAGTGTTGGATGGTGTAGGGGTTAAATTTACTATTCTAACTCCAGGAAGGTGCATCAGTAGGGAAAGTGATGGATGGTGTAGGGGTAAAATTTACTATTCTAACTCCAGGAAGGTGCAGCAGTAGGGAACGTGTTGGATGGTGTAGGAGTAAAATGTACTATTCTAACTCCAGGAAGGTGCAGCAGTAGGGAAAGTGTTGGATGGTGTAGGGGTAAAATGTACTATTCTAACTCCAGGAAGGTGCAGCAGTAGGGAAACTGTTGGATGGTGTAGGGGTATAAATTTACTATTCTAACTCCAGGAAGGTGCAGCAGTAGGGAAAGTGTTGGCTGGTGTAGGGGTAAAATTTACTATTCTTACTCCAGGAAGTTGCAGCAGTAGGGAAAGTGTTGGATGGTGTAGGGGTAAAATTTACTATTCTAACTCCAGGAAGGTGCAGCAGTAGGGAAAGTGTTGGATGGTGTAGGGGTATAAATTAACTATTCTAACTCCAGGAAGGTGCAGCAGTAGGGAAAGTGTTGGATGGTGTAGCAGGAAGGTGCAGCAGTAGGGAAAGTGTTGGATGGTGTAGGGGTAAAATTTACTATTCTAACTCCAGGAAGGTGCATCAGTAGGGAAAGTGTTGGATGGTGTAGGGGTAACATTAGAGCTAGTGTATTTACTTTTACATCCAAATTTTTTTTTCTTCTCTTCTCTTCACAGAAAATGTCTACTCTTGAAGCAGCTAAATATCTTAAATCGAGGAAAGGGAAAAATTTATTAAACCATGCAGGATACATATATAGTAAGGAAAGAATAAGTTTTCCAAGAAATCATTGGAGGTGTGTGCAATACTACACTACCCATTGCAGTGGCAGAGCGGTTACACTTGATAATTTAGTTGTAAAAACAACAGAACATAACCACTCTGCCTCTGCAATGGAGGTAGAAATAAGAGAAACTGTTAATGAAATGAAAGCTATTGCAAGCACCTCCAATGATTCTACAGGATCCATTTTAAGAGAAGTTGCACAGCATGTCCCCAGTCATGTTGCTAGTAACATGCCTATAATTCCTAATTTGAGAAGAATTATACAAAGACAAAAGCAGGCAAGTAACATCCAATTATCAACACCACATACATTTTCTGATATTAGAATTCCACATGATCTTTCTTTTTCTTTTTCTGATGAACCTTTCCTTCTGCATGATAACCAAAACCCTCAGAAACGAATTCTTATTTTTAGTACCCCACGTAACCTAGCAAAGTTAGAAAATAGTGAAATTTGGATGATGGATGGGACGTTTAAAAGTACACCCCATCCTTTCACTCAAATTTATACTATACATGCAAAAATTAACAATAATGTAATCCCCTTAGTATATAGTTTGCTACCTGATAAGACTTCTGCAACATACTCTGAACTTTTATCAGTTATTAAAAGTAAAACTGCTCAAAGTCCTAGGAAAATAATAATAGATTTTGAATTGAGCATGATCAATGTGATCACTAAAACGTACAGGATACCCAAATTCAGGGATGTTTTTTCCATTTTTCCCAGGCATTTTGGCGTAAATTACAAAAAACATCCCTAGTTGCAGAATACTGTCGAGATAGCAAACTACAGTTTGAATTAAAAAAATTAACAGCACTTTGTTTTGTTCCTCCCGATAGTGTGGACGAGTACTACACTGCTATTATAGAATCTGTTTTTTATACAAGTAATGAAGAGAAATTGGCACCCATTCTAAATTATTTCGAGGACACATGGATTGGGCACCTAAGCAGATCGGGTCGCAGGAGGAAGCCACGATTCCATGTGGAGTGGTGGAACTGTTACACAAGCTGTTTAGAGGGAGAAGCAAAAACAAATAATGCCATTGAGGGATGGCATAACTCCTTCAACCATACAATTGGCAAACCTCATCCTAATTTCTACTCATTCTTGGAAACTTTGAAGAAGGAGCAAAGTTTTCAAGAAATGAGACTTGCCCAAACACTTGCAGGTAGTCTAAACCCACGAGTAACTGTCAAAACAAAGGAAATGCCTGAGAGACTATTGGCTATATTACAACAATTTACGTTGTGTGTGGCTCTAGACTACCTGGAAAATCTTGCTAACATTCTTTCTTTTTAAAAATAGTTATTTACTTACTTTCCTGCTTTGCTTCAAATTTAAATAACCTTTAATTACAATTGGCATACAATTATTTTCCAAACATTTTTTCAAAATTACGAGTCGGGTCTCCTAATTTTTGTAATTTTTTCACAATCTTCATTTTTTTCCAAACAACCAATGTATCCAAAGCTACTTTACCATAAAATGTGTCCAACTTTCCAAAGATGGAGAGCGCGCGGCGCGACGATCCAAGATGGCCGCCGGGTGAGGAGCTCCGCTCGAACAATGCCGATTCGAGCATGAAGACACCTCTTTAAGGCAACGAAGCTTCGCTTCGAGCATGGATTTGGCTTTGGGACATTGCAGAGACCGCTTTGGCAAGTTTTGTTGACCGTAATGCGGTCTTTTTGTTACTGTAATTGCGTATTTTCTGCTTCCCTCAGATGGCGGCCGCCATTTTGTTTTTTCTTCAGCGTTTTTTTTCTATTTTTTCGCTGCCACTGAATCTTTATGCCAGTGCCCTGTTGTTTTTTGGTTGCATTACGGCGGTAGCTGCTTTAGCTCACCTTATGCCATCTTTTTGCGCAATTATCTGTTAGCGCTTGGTCTCTTTGGTGGCTTCTGTGGATTCCTCGGATCGTCTCTTCTAGTAATTATTTAAGAGGGAGCCAGTTGTGTTTCCGGTGTCCCAGTACCCTCCGCTGTGTTGAATCTTGGTACTATCATCGTTTGCTACGCCTCCTCTTGCTGCTGACTAAGCAATTTTCTGCTGTACTGCCTGTATTCCGCCATTGTTCATTTCTGTCACAATTGGTTGCGGCACTGTCAGTATGGAGGGCGTACACTCTACCAAGCCTCACGGGGGCTCCACTGGGGGAAGGAAGGACTCAAGCAATCCTTCTGTCAAACGCACCAAAAAGGACCCGCCTTCCCCAAATAAGTCTCCGCTGCCTCTTACTCTTGAGGATATCATGGAGGAGTTGCGCCTTATTCGTCCTTTTATCACGGACACTGTTGCCACGCTTCAGAGGTTAGACGATAAATGGTCTAGTATGGATACGAGACTGTCTGAGGTGGAGCAGAGGATCAGTGATGCGCAGGATGTTGTCACTAAAGTTGACACTCTCACCAAAGAGGTCGGCCAACTCAAGAAAGTGGCGGAAGATTTGGAAAACCGCAATAGGCGCAACAATCTGCGCATTTATGGTATTCCGGAAGGATCAGAGGGGTCGGACATGATTCAATTCCTAAAATCTCAAGTTCTTCAAATTGTTGGCCTCCCGAAATACTCAGATTTTAATATACAACGTGCTCATCGTCTGGGGCCAAGAAACGCATCTTCTGCATCTAAACCTCGTGGAATCATAGCATATTTCCTCCTATACTCTGATCTTATGATGATTCTCCAGGCTGCCAAGCAACATAAGCAAATGATCTGGTCTGGGCACAAGGTCTTTTTCACTCAGGATGTCTCCAAGCCTACGGCTTCCCGCCGAAAGGAATTTTTGGACCTCAGACCGGCTTTGAGATCTATGAACGCACGCTATGGTTTAATACACCCTTGTTTTTTCAAAGTGACCTATAAGGAAAGAACTTTTAGCTTCGAGGATCCTGCTGACCTGCGGAAGTTCATTCAGACTCACAAGGGAGAACTTATGGAATTGAGCAAATCCTAGTTGTTTTTCTTTCTTCTTTAAAGTATAGGATTATCTTGTTTTGCTTAAATGTTCAGTCATAAGTTGGATAGTTCCTGTACTTCTTTTGCTCATTCCTTGTTTTTCCTTTGGTTTTGCAGGAGTCCCCTTTGTGGTGTTCTTGTCAAGGTCACCCTTTTGTCCCATCCTGCTGTTTACGGTGTTTACCCCTTCTGTTGCCGTCTCTTTCCCTAGATGTTTGGTAAGTTCCTTCGCTTGTCCTATTTGATTTTTATATTGTTCTAGTTTTCCAATGTTATAGTCTTCGTCTCTCAGCTTTTTTTTTTTTTTCTATCTCTTTGGTGGTTTCTTCTCCTATATGCTCCTCTTAGCGCGGCTGTTTTGTTCTTCGTCGCCCCCCTCTCACAGTAATGTTTTTTGTTCAATTGCTTTCTGTGGCTAAAGTCTATTGGCTTTTTGTCACTCTCCTTTGGATGCCTTTTGGGGGTTTCTGTACCCCTGCACCCTTCTCTCTATCTTTCCCCTTTTCCTTTTCGCTTCTTCCCTCTTTTTGTTGTTTGTCCTCCCTTCTCTCATCCCTCTGTATCCCTGTCATCTATATTCTTTTGGCAACCTCTTCACTATCTGATACACACCACACTTCCTTTTTCTCTTTCTTGGTTCATGGTACTTCTTTGTTCTTTTTCTCTTTTATATCTTCACCAACGTATTTGCGGCTGTTGCCTGCTTTAATTTTTCTGTCTCTTACTATTTATTCAGGTACATGTGCATTTCATTTTTATTTTCAGTTTACTTCTCTTTCTCTACCCTGTCTTAAATTCCATACTCCTTTCTGCTTATCCTTACTTTCTTTACACAAATGAATGGTCTTCGTGTCATTTCTTGGAATGTTAAAGGAGTTCGCAACCCTGTTAAAAAACAACGTGTCTTATCTCATTTAGCAAGGTTGAAATGTCAAGTTGCACTGTTACAAGAAACCCACCTTAACTCTCACGATTTGTCTTCGTTGCGTAGACAATGGGTTTGAGAGGCATTTTGTTCTCCAGCAGTAAATGGTAAAAATGGTGTTCTTATTTTGTTTCATAAGTCATTATCTGTTCAATTGCACAATGAATTCCATGACACTTGTGGTAGATGGCTATTTTTAGATGTTACTGTTAACAATACACAATTTTCCTTTTGTAATGTTTATGGCCCTAACGGTGTAGATTTAACCTTTTGGAGGGATTTCTCTAAGCTTTTATCCTATCATGCAAGTGATAATTTGATTGTAGGTGGTCATTGTAACCAACTAATGGACCCATTTTTAGATCGTAAATCCCACACCAGATATGTCCCCAATAAAATGCAAAAGTCCTTTTTTAATGCTATCTCCTCTAGAGGTCTTATTGACTCATGGAGACTTTCTCATCCCGATACTTTAGAATTTTCCTTTTTTTCTCCAGTACACTCCTCACATTCCCGTATAGACTATATTTTTCTCACACAGCATTCATTCCAATTTATGACTAACTCAGAAATAGGCTCAATTCTTATATCTGACCATGCTCCGGTTATTACTGATCTGGACTTTCCCTCACCTACTCCCACTTCTAGGCGGTGGCGCTTCAATAATTCGCTCCTCCTAGATTCACAGTTTGTCGAGCAATTTATATTTTTTGCAAAGGATTTTTTTATAAATAATCTTCACTCTACTTCTCATTTTCACTCTATTTGGGACTCCTTCAAGGCTGCTGCCAGAGGTTTTATTATTGCTTTTGTTTCACGAAAAAAGAAAACAGCTCTTTCAAAGTCGGCCCAAATTCTTAAACAAATTACAGATTTAGAGCATCTCTACTTCACCACTAATTCCTCAGAATCGCTCTCTTCCCTCGTCAAAGCAAAAATGCAATTTAACAAGCACTCTTGGGACTCGGCGAGTACTACCCTCCTCAATTTTCACTCCAAAATGTATGGCGGACGCAATAAAGCTGGTAAGTCTCTCGCTACTTATCTAAAAATTAAAAAACAAAAATCTAAAATAATAACTATTACCGACTCGCATGGAATTCCTCAGCATACTGACGATAAAATTCTCGATTGTTTTGTTCAATATTATTCCACACTTTATACGCCCGAATCTGTTCCCTCGCCTTCTCAAATAGACTCCTTCTTTCAGTCCCTCCCCTGGTCCTCGGATAGGTCTGTGGATCTCTCTTCACTGGACGTTCCTCCTTCAGAAAAGGAGCTACTTAATGCTGTTACTCTTCTTCCCAAAGATAAAACTCCGGGCCCAGACGGTTTCACGGTTCGCTTTTATCTCCATTTTAAGGATATCCTTTTACCTCATTTATTTTCTTTGATTACTTCCTTTGTGGCTCAAGGGAGGTCCCAAGGTTCTTTCACTCAGGCTATGCTATGCTTAATCCCTAAAAAAGATAAAGATCCCTCCCTTTGCAAAAATTATCGACCCATCTCCTTGATTAATACGGACTGTAAAATGTATGCTAAAGTCTTGGCCTCTCGTATTAACAAAGTTATCCCTGATCTTACCAACATCTATCAATCTGGGTTTGTTAAAGGTAGATCCATCACTGATAATTCGAGAACCTTCCTTAACATTATTCACCTAGCCTCAAAGATGGACTCCCCAATCGCTGCCATTACTTTAGATGCTGAGAAAGCGTTCGATAGAGTCTGTTGGGACTTTATGTTTGGTGCTTTGCGGTGGCATGGCTTTAGTCCTCCCTTTATTCGTTATGTTAAGTTATTATATTCTGCTCCCTCCACTTCTATTTGGGTTAACGGGTCTCAATCCTCTTATTTTTCTTTGCACAGAGGCACTAGACAGGGTTGTCCTCTCTCTCCTCTTCTTTTCATTCTTGCGTTAGAGCCCTTTCTGGAAAAAAATCGACGTTCATCATTGTATACTGGCTTCATATTTCAAAACATGGATATTAAGTTTACGGCCTATGCTGATAATATTTTGCTTTATATTTCTAACCCGTCCACCTCTTTGCCCGCACTCTTTTCCCTGCTACAAGAATACTCTCTGGTTTCTGGGTATAAACTTAATATAGATAAATCTGAGGTTTTGCCACTTAATAAATTTTGCCTTCCTCATATGTTTCAGGGTTCGGGTTTTGAATGGAACTCAGGTAATATTAAATGTCTAGGTATTCTGTATGCCAGCACCATTAGAGATACGATTAAGCTTAACCAGAAGGATATTGTTAAAAAACTCTCCTCTCTTATAGAACGTTGGTCCCCCCTTTTTTTATCCTGGTCGGGGAGGCTCGCCACTATTAAAATGATGCTTCTCCCTATAGTCAATTTTTACCTTTAAATGCTTCCAATCTCCCTTCCACTCTATTTTTTTAAAACTATAAACCGTATTTTTACCTCCTTTTTATGGAATAAACGTAAGGCAAGGATTTCTCTCTCTCGTCTTCAACAGCCTAAAGATCTGGGTGGAGTGAATTTCCCCAACATTGTTCGGTTTCACTCAGCTTTTACTCTGAAACAGATTTGGCCTTTTCTATCTGACTTGTCTGACCCCCCTCTAACAGCCTGGAGTGCTATAGAACTTGCACAGCTCTCGCCTTTTTCATTCGTTACGGCTGCCCGGCTATCTCATCCTCCGCAACGTTTCCTTACTCCTATTTTTAGACACTCTAAGGCACTCGCCCTCTCTGTCTTTCGCTCTTCCCTCTCGCAGTTGGAATTCCATTCCTCAATCCCAATTTGGTACAACAAATCCATTAAGATTAATCACAGAGCACTTTTTTGGAAAGAATGGATAGATAAAGGCATCATTACTTTCGATTCCTTACTTAGTAATAATTCCCTGCGCGACTTCTCCGATATTCGCGATTCTTTTCACCTTTCTAATGGCTATTCCTCCCAGTATCCCTTGCTCAAGAACTCTTTAGATCTCTTTATTTCTCAGGGCGCTTCACTTTCTACTGCTGACTCAACCAATTCCCCCCCCCCCCCGGACTTCTCTATTCCCCTTAAAGCTGCTGCTATTTACAAGTTACTTTCTTGTTCTCCTGTAGCAAGAACCAAGTCCAAACTTGAACTCTCCTGGGAATTGGATCTAGCCCAAGAGTTTCCTCTTCAAGTTTGGAACTCTTTATGGTTAAAGTTGCACACCGCTTCACGTTCTGCTAGCACCACACAGACTTTGTATTTTTTTTACAATAAACTTTTTTTTACTCCTTCTGATTTATATAGCTTTAAATTGATTGACTCTAAAAAATGTTGGTCTTGCCCCTCTGAGAATGGTGACTTTTTGCATATGTTTTTTCAATGCCCGTTCGTTAAATCCCTTTGGTCCCGTATTTGGTCTAAACTGAACGATATCTTAGCTACTGACCACACTTTTGAGATTGTCCATATCTTTCTAGGTGGTATGGCTCCTATATGGAATGTTTCTGCTAATGTACGTAAATTTATAGACCTGTATATAGCTATTACTTTACAGATAATTGCGACCAATTGGAAAGATGCCTCCAAGATCTCATATAATGCATGGTGGAATCTATTATGTCATCATCACCGATTGGATCGTGCTTTTGCCACCACTGTACCTCTTTTGATTAAAAAGGACTTGTTATGGTTGCCATTAACCAATTTTCTTTCCCAAAATGTCCCTTAAATAGCTGCTTTTATTTATTTATTTTTTTCTCTTGGTCACGCTATAAACACAGCTTCTCCTAGTATGTTTATTAATTTATTAGCTTATTGTACTTATATGATGTTTATTCTGTATAATGGTTACATTTCTCCCCCCCCTCTCCTTCTTTCTTCCTCTCTCTTCTACCCTCCCTACCCATTAATCAAAACCTTAAAATGCTTTTTACAATATGTATATTCTCTACCTTTCTATGGCACTTTTTTCAGATTGTACGATTTAGTTTTTTATCTGTTGTTCTATTACATTGCCTTGGTCTTTTTTTTTTGTACTGATGTTTTACTTGGATTATGATATTTAATAAAGCTTTATAAACTCAACTTTCCAAAGATCAATACGTAGAAAATAATTATTGCAAAACTTCCTAACTAACTACCACCCATAAAATCCCAAAAATCTCTACCTATTCAATTTTTCAAAAGTCAATCCATTTTCCAAAATGCACATTGCTGCATCAACAACAAATTAATAACAATACATTTTTTAACAAATTCTGAATACGCAAACTTTTTTTTTTTTTAAATGAAGATATAAATCATTTGTAATCGTTCCGATGTTTTCAAATTTACATTTTTAATTGTAACTTTAAATACTGTTACAGTTAATTACATTTTTTTTTGTTACAAATAAATTTTCGCGACCCGACATAGGCATACAGTAATGACATGAACGTGGACATGCTTTTTTACATTTTAAACATCAATTAGTTACTCCGCAACCTCTCCTTATTCTTTTTTTACTATATATGTATCTTTTTTTAACTTAATATCAATAAATAAATGTAAATAAGTTTCCTACCTGGACGCAGATCAGCTTCCTGCTGCTTCCTCCTCCGATGCTCTCCAAAATGGCGCCTTACGTTTACGTTCACGTCATGACGTCATCGCGTGCATCAATGTTAACAAAGGACTATTTTATTTACTATTTCAATAAATATATGTTTAAAAATAGTAATCAATATTGTTTATTTTTTGAAAAATATGTACATTATGTAATAAAAAACAATAAATCAAAAATGTTTTTTCTATGTTTTTTTTAATAAAGAAATATTTAAGAAACCTTATTTGTTTACTGTTATTTATTATTAATTTGTTATTTAAACATGTTAAATTTTTATAATAATATGTAAATTTACTTAATGTGTTCCTTACCTCGTCTCTATTTTCTTTTTCCTTTCAAACTTGCTTTTTCTTCTCTTTTCGCACCTTCCTTTCTTGTTCCGCGGGTTGTATCTTCTTAAGCTGCCAAAATAAATGAAGGACAATTTATCTCATAGACTTCAATACAAAAGCGTGGGAATTTTTTTAAAGTAAGTTCTATTGTCTTCTTTATTTTTTATTTTGCTATATTTTCATGTTAAATTATTTTTAAATAACTCTACTAATATTTTAAATATTAAATTAATTATTTATATTTTTTTTGTACAATACACTATTTAAAATTAAAAGTACTCTTTCTTTTTTTAAATATTTTTTATTATTAATTACATTTTAAATAAGAAAGTTAAAAATACTCTAGTATTAATCTCTCATAACACTACTCATTTATTATACTTTATTTTTTTATTTATTTATACTTTAAAAATACTCTTTCTTATTTCAAAAATACTCAAGTATTAATCTTTTATAATACTACTCATATATTTTAATTTTACTTATTTATTAAATAAATAAAACTGAATAATTACTCTTTCATATTTTTTAAATATAGTATTTCATATAAATAATAAATTAAAAAGTAATTATTTTTTAAATACTCCAAAATTACTCTTTCTTTTTTTAAATATTTTATATTATTAATTACATTTTAAATAAGAAACTTAAAAATACTCAAGTATTAATCTCTCATACTACTCATCTATTATACTTTTTTTTGTATTTATACTTTAAAAATACTCTTTCTTTTTTTAAAAATACTCAAGTATTAATCTTTTATAATACTACTCATATATTTTAAATGTTATTATTTATTAAATAATGTATACTCATTAATTACTCTTTCATATTTTTAAAATATAGTTTTTAATATAAATAATAAAATAATAATTAATTATTTTTCTTACATCATTTTTCTAAAAAAAAAAAAAAAAAAAAAATGCGTTGTAATGGTATATGCGTTGTAAAAGTACTTACCATATAAAAGCATGCGTTGTAAATGCATGCGTTGTAAAAGATTTTGCGTTGTAAAAAATGCGTTGTAATAGCATTGCGTTGTAAAAGTTGCGTTGTAAAGGTTGTTTCCCATCCCTCTCTATTACTGATTGTATATTTTGCGTTTTTCCTTCTTTTTGTGTGTTTTTTATTTTATTACTTGCTTTTTTTCATTTCTTTTACTTACTGTCTTACTTCCTATTTTTTCGTTTGCGCCGCCTACCCAGAACCATGGTGAAGAGCCTTAAGAAAACCAAGGGCCAGGGGAAGAAGAGTGAGAGCCGTGACCGCCTTCCTTACGGAAGGCATCGCCCACAAGGGGTGCAGCCACAGGCCTTATTTTTTTTAGTCCAACGCCACCTCCCCTTAACCCTGGCAGCTGGCAGTAGGCCTGGGTCTGGGTACGGGCTCCGGGAGCGTCACCGTTGGTGGGAGAGGGTGCACCAGGCAGTGTTTTGCTGCTCTGGGACCTGGCGCACCCGTAACATATTGACGCACCGGTGGTCCGACATCCTGGACCGGGAGCAGGACCTGCTGGACCTGCTAGGTGTTGAGGTCCTGGGGCTTGGTAAGTAGCCAATTATATTACTATTGTGTTCTTCTATTCTGTGTTATTGCAAATATTAATTATTTACCAAATAGCTAACAAGCTGCTACTGCTTACATGCAGGTAACATGTTTAAAAATCTTATTATTATGTGATTGTTACTTCCAGACAGGTGCTCATGCTCGGCGCTAATAACTAATCCTACTTGTTTGCAACTTTGCGCTCTCTTGGGCTGGTTATGTAAGAGAGGTTAGAGAATTTAAGTTAGGTAATGCACACAGGAAATACTCCAGTTCTTTCCTTTGTCCTGTCAGGTTGTCCTGTCTCCTGTCACTAAGATAGTGATAGTAGTTAGTATTATTTGGTAATTTAGAGACCTGCATGAAACGTCCTCTCACATGACTTCAGTCCTAGTAGAACCTTTTGTAGTTTGTTCATATAGTAAGTGAATAGAATAGCAACCAACCAATGGTGTATGCAATATGCATGCATCCATCTATGAATTAAGAAGAATAAAAATGCAGACTTAGTAATTGGCCCGTCAAAGGGGGTTTGAGTTGGAGACAGAGATGATTGGGAATGAGATTGGAACTTAGAAGCAAATATAATTTTTTTGCAATGAATTCAAAAGTTTGGAATAGGTGGGCTAGGCATGTTTAGGAGTCAGGAATCGGAATTGAACTGTGGAATACTAATGATCGGATGGTACTCAACTGCGATGCATACTAGTCGACTACTACTGGTCGAATAAGTCGATCTTTAGGATAGGCCAAAGTTATTGCAATTGCTGTTTCCTCTCTAAAAATATTTTTAGAGCAATTATATTTACTTATTTAACATAAATAATTTTTGGTCTTTTTAATTATGTCTTACATTATCAAAATCCAGAGGCAAAAAGAAGGCTGGGTCAGGTGGCAGTGCGGCGGGTGCGGGAGCTTGAGAGGCCTCCCAGGAGCAGCAGAAAGCGGTCTCAGGCACAGATGGCTCTGCTGCTGGCCCCAGTAAGTCCTCCTGGTGTTGTTATATATTAATATTTCCCTAACCTTTACCACTCTATTATTTCCATTTCCTAATTTTAATTTTTCCAAAATCCTCTTCAATCTGTTTCTAAATTCTTGTTTTTGCTCCATTACCTACTACTAAGGACTAGTACCAACATTGTATCTAGAGTCTGTTTTATTTTACATCAAACGAACTGCATCTGACTAACCTCTGCTCTGACTCTGTATTAATCTGTTTGTAGCTTGCTTTCTTCTGGGTTTCACTCAGCTTTCCCTCTCCCCTTATATATGGATTGCCTAGTAGTGGTACTGTAAGACTCAGAGAACACATTGATACTAGGCTACTACTAGTACTAGTCTAGTAAGGACTCCTTACTAGTAGTACTACTAGTAGCACTAATCTGCTGTGCAGACTGCATTCCCAAGTAAGGTATTGTGAGATGAGAAGGCTTTAGTTTCTTTTACTGTTCCATCATGCTCAATCAGTAATGGTGGTCACTTATGTTGGACAGGACAACCCAAAAATATATTTGACTTTTTCTAATCCAGGCCTAGTACTTTTTTTAGTAGCAGCAATTGATGGTTAACACTGAACAACTGATTACCGTGCACCATGGCTGTAAGGAAGTATGAGGAGTAGGAGGACAGCACCATTTTTTTCCAACTAAGAGAGATCTTATGTCTGCCCAGTTGGCCACTATTTCTTCTTTAAAAAAATGAGATGCACCAATAGCTCTAGTCACTGAGTCCAGTATTTGGGTTGCTCTCTTCTTGAAAGGTTTTTCAAAAATTGCCATTAACGGAGGAGCCTAGCGCTTGACCAAGATGGCCGCGTGAGCTTAGAGCTCCCGAGACCCTTGCGCCCTCCGTCGACTATCCTGTCTCTAATCCTGCTGGTATGCATGGCACCGTGTTGCTGAGTTGTCAGGGAGGCGATTGATGCTACCCGCGGTCGGATCGCCCATCGGGAACCGGATTTATGACTGGCGAAAGAGTGCGGCCTAACTCCCGGAGATGCCAGGGGCTAGAGTTGGCAGGATGCCCGACTCCTAGTTGATCAACAACGGCCTGGTGAGGTGTGAACTGTCGGACGGAGGCCCTCGCTCTTTCACTTTCGATTTCGTTCCCTTTGTCTGCCCGGACACTGTAGAGCTCTGGGTGGCTTTATAACCCCAAGGACGCTCGGCGGGCTACTCTGGCAGCACAAGGCGGACCTGCTCACTCCTTATTCCTCTCTCTGAGAGGGAACGGTCTTCACTGCATTGGACTGCCTGGAGTCCATTATGTCGGGCAAAGCAGAAGGGGATCGGCTGAAGACTAAGTCCACCAGGCGGGGAACGTATTCCCAAGTCAACAGTATGGACCGCTACGCCCTCCTGAAGACATCGCCGAGTGGATCGAGCCAGGCGCCGGATGCCCAGAAGGAGGACTCGCCTGGGACACCGGAGCTCTCCCTGCAGGATGTCATGGGCGCGCTTGATGGGATGCAGACCTCGATGGGGAGGCAATTCGAGGCCCTGGCGCATAAGGTGGATGCCATCCTGGTGGATGTCAACTTGATCCGCTCGGACCTGGGCAAGACAAATGAACGCGTTAAGGACCTGGACCACAAGACCACGGGCCTCACTGATGATGTTGCGGATTTGCAGAACGAGGTCCGGAAGCTGAGGGCCGAGAGTGACCTAGCCGCCCGCCGGCTGGAGGACTTCGAGAGCCGGTCCAGGCGCAACAACGTGCGCGTCATCGGGGTCCCGGAGTCCTCGGATGAGGCTTCGACGGACCTGCTAGTGGAAGATTTGGTCCTCAATCATCTGAAGCCTAAGGGCCTTGGAAAGTTTTTTGCGGTGGAAAGGGCCCATAGGGTGCCGGGCGGACGGCCCAAGGCGGGTGCCCCGCCGCGGCCGATTGTCGCCCGGCTCTTTCATTTTCGAGATCGGGACGCTATCCTGCAAGCTTCGAGGGTGACGGGCCCAGTCCCCTTCCAGAATGCGTCGGTGAATTTTTACCCGGACTTCACCCAGCAGGTGCAGAGACAGAGACAGAGCTTCCTGGGGGTGAAGCGGAGACTTCGGGAACTGGACCTGAAGTATGCCATGCTTTTCCCCGCCAGACTACGGGTGGTGCATGAAGATCGGACATTCTTTTTTGACTCTCCTGTTATGGCCGACGAATGGCTGAACGCTTTGCCCCGGCGACGGACCGGGGACGATACAGCCGAGCATGGAGACAGTGGCCGGGATGGACAGGGCTGAAATCTCAAAGCCGGCCTGACTTGATTTGACCATACTTGAAGATTTGAACAGAGTGCAGTAACTGTGGAGGGTTGCGGGAGGACGAGGGGTGCTCTTTTCCTCCCTTAGGGTACTTTTTGTAGATTTTTGTTTTTGTAGGGCGACAGGCACACTGCAAGTTGGGGGGGCTTTTTAAGCTACAGCAGGGGTGCAGGGTGGGGGGAGGTATGGGAATTTTGAGTTTGTTGTTGGGGGGTTTATTTCTGCAAGGCATGATGATTATCCTCAGGACTGTTCCATGGTGGCGCCTCGGGTGTGGAGTGGGCCTCTTTCCGTTTGAGGATGGGGGGTAGAGGCTTGAGTGTTATAAGCTGGAATGTTAATGGTTTGGGGGATCGCATCAAGAGGGGGATTGTTTTGCAATTTCTGAAACGTTCAATGCCAGACGTTGTCCTGCTGCAGGAGACGCATCTCATAGGCAATACGTGCTATGCCCTGAATAGGAAGGGGTATAAATTCATTGCACACTCGGGATTCTCTTCTGGGTCCAGGGGTGTGGGCATCCTCGTTAGAGCATCGTTGCCTTTTGAGGTGGACTCCACCATTGTTGACGATAGGGGGAGGTTTGTGGCGGTGGCGGGGAGGTGGGAAGGAAGGACTTTGGTTTTGGTTTCGGTTTATGTCCCGCCGGCCCTGCAGGCCTCCACATTTGCTGAACTGGGCAGGGCTTTGCTGACTCTCCCGGGGGGAATGCTGGTAGTGGGAGGGGATTTCAACGCTGTGGGTTCCGGACTGTTGGATAGATACCCGCCCAGGGACACAGGGGGGGCTCAGAAATGGCTTCCACGTTTGGTCTGATAGACTGCTGGAGGCTCCGGCACCCCACACAGAGTCACTACACGTTTCACTCCGGGGCGCATGGTAGCCTCTCCAGGATTGACTACCTGCTCACTCTGGCCGCACATGCCTCGTTGATATCCGAGGCGAGGCACATGGCACGTGGTATCTCTGATCACTCGCCAGTGTGGATCCGGCTGGATCTAGGTCGGGAGGGAGGAGGGAGGGTGGCCCCCATCAACCCATGGTATTTCCGAGACCCCAAGATGCGTAGCGCCCTGGTAAAGAAGGTAGATAATTACTTTAAGGACAATCTGGGAACCGTGGACTCGGCGGTGTCGCTGTGGGAAGCTTTTAAGACCGTGCTTCGGGGGGAGGCCCTCTCCCTGGTGGTGGCTGCCAAAAACCGGAGGGATTGCGAGGTGCGGCAAGTGGAGGAGGAGATTGCGGCCCTTGAAGGGAATATGGAGGAGGATGTTACAGAGTCTTCATTGCATGAGCTTTGCCTGAAGCAGGCGGAGTATAGGGACCTGGTGACGAACGCCGCCAAGACCCTCAGCAGGGAACAACAGGGCCGCCTTTATGACGTTGGGGATAAGGCAGGGAAACTCCTGGCGTGGTTAGACAGGAAAGAACGGGTCAATAGAGTGGTGCCAGAGTTGATTGGAGAGGGGGGAGAGGCGATCGTGGAACCTGAGGGGATTGTGGAGTGTTTCGCGGAGTATTTTCATAGGGTTTATTCCCCTGTGTCGGACAGGCCGCCCGAGGACTCGTCTGATCTCCTCCGTGATATCGAGTTGCCCTGCCTCTCTGACATAGATAGGGACGATTTGGATGGTGACATCACGATTGACGAGGTGGCGGGGGCGATTCGCGCGTTGAACTCGGGTAAGGCCTCTGGACCGAACGGACTGCCGATCGACCTGTACAAATTGTTCCCGGATAGGGTCGCCCCTCACCTGCGCGCCATGTTTTTGGAGGCGCGGGGGGATGGGATCCTTCCGTTGGATCAGCGGCTGGCGTCGATCGTGGTCATACATAAAGAGGGTAAACCCCGAGATAGATGCGCCTCCTATCGGCCCATTTCACTCCTCAACGCTGAGCCGAAAATTCTGGCCAAACTCCTGGCTACCCGTTTGATTAGGGTACTTGGCGATTTGGTCCATCCGGATCAATCTGGCTTTATCCCGCACCGAAACACAGCATTGAACCTTAGGCGGCTACATGGCGTCATCGCCAGGGCGGACACGCTGCGTGAACCGGCTGTTGTGGCATCTCTTGATGCCACGATGGCCTTTGACACGGTGGAGTGGGCATATTTATGGGCCGTGCTGGCCAAGTTTGGTTTCGGTCGCGGGTTTGTGAGTTGGGTTCGGTTGTTGTACGAGGGGCCACTAGCGAATGTTGTGGTGAATGGTCGGGCATCTACTCCGTTTCAGCTTGGTAGGGGTACTCGGCAGGGCTGCCCCCTGTCGCCTCTGTTGTTCGCTCTCGCCCTCGAACCGTTGGCTGCGTGGATACGTTGGCACCCGGATATACGGGGCCTTCGGTGGTCGCCTGATCACGAGGACCGTATTTCGCTTTATGCCGATGATATCCTGCTGTATCTTGCCTCACCTAAGAAGTCACTTATAGTGGTCTGTGACGTACTCGCATCGTTCGGCAGGAACTCGGGGCTGGTGATTAATTGGGGCAAATCGTACTTGTACGTTCTTAGTGGCGAGGTCCCACCGATCCCTAGAACATGTTCGATACAGGTTGCCCAGCAGGGCTTCGTGTATTTGGGGATTTTTATATCCATGGATCCTGCTGTGCGCTATGAGAGGAATCTGCTCCCCCCCTTGGCACGCTTGAGGCGAGATGTTGAAGGTTGGCGGAGGCTGCCGCTCTCCCTTGTTGGGCGTGCGGCCCTGTTCAAAATGATGTCTCTTCCCCGCTTCCTCTACGCCCTCCAGAACACCTTGGACTGGGTACCGGCCAAATACTTTCGGGAGGTCGAAGGCCTCCAACGGACGTTGCTGTGGGATGGGCGGCCGCGAATAGCTATTTCAAAGTTGACGCTCCCATGGTACGATGGGGGCATTGCGCTCCCGGACATCCGACGGTACTATTGGGCCACGCAGCTGAGCGCGATCAACCATGGGTTTTATGGCCCTGCCCTTAGCCCTGGGTATGCCATGGATAGGTGGCTGCTGCGCAGCGGCAACTACTACAGGGCGTTGTATTCGCGGTCCTTAGACTCGTCCCTCACGGGGCCCACAGGTGTGGCGGTGCGCGTATGGAAGATGGCGACCGACTCGCTGGGCTGGAAGGATAGGCTAACCCTCGCTACCCCATTGTTTGAATCGGAAAGATTGGGAAGACTCTGGCATACGAAGGGCTTTGATAAGTGGGATCTGATAGGTATATCCAAGGTGGGAGATGTGCTGCATAAGGGGAGGGTGAAGTCCTTCGAGGAGTTGCAAACTGAGTTTGAGCTAGGGCCCTCAGAGTATTTTAGGTATATCCAGCTGCGTCACGCCCTCCGATCAGTCCTCGTGGAGGGTGAGAAGGTGCCGGAGTCCTCTCCCCTTGAGGACCGAGTCCTTGATGGTCATATGCCCGAGAGCACGATTTCGCTCATATATAAGAAGTTGATAAACGTCCGGGCAGACTTGCTATTGGGGCTGAGAGAACAGTGGACCAGGGATGGCCTTGAGTTGGATAATGAGGACTGGCAGTCAGCGCTTTCTTCGCCTAAGGAGGTTGCGATCCCGTCGCGTCTGAGGCTGGTGCAGCTTAAAATACTGCACCGGGTGTATGTGACGGGGCCAAGGCTGGTCCACATGGGATTCTCGGAGGACGGCCTGTGCAGAAGGGGATGTGGTATGGTGGGCACTTTCCTGCACATCATTTGGGAATGTGGTGTCATTGTGGAGTTCTGGAGGAGAGTCCATGCAGTTATGGGGGAGGTGACGGGCATTGTGGTACAGCCGGAGGCGCGGTGCTGCCTCCTGAACGTCTGGGGGCCCACTGACCTCGATGAGGCGCAGACCCAATGGGTGACTCTGGGTAACATGGTAGCTAAAAGGGATATCGCGCGATTATGGGGCTCCTCGGGACCCCCTACACTGACCGCGTGGAAGGAGAACATGGATTGGAGCATGTTTAGGGAGAAGACGGTCTACTGCTCTAGAGGTCGTCCCCGGAAGTGGCATGCCATCTGGGGGCGGTGGAACCAATACAGGGGGGGAATATGTCTTGCCCCGGAACTGGAACCTCCCGAGGAACAGCTTTCCCCCTGACCTACTTTCCAGCGCAGTTTGGTTTTATTAACCATTCTGGGCCTCTGCTGTTCCCCTTCTTCCTCCGCACACAGTCTTATACTTAGTAGATGAGTGGGGTCCGGCCTCCCCTGGGGGCTTTCGCCATGGGCTTTCAATGTTCTGCCTTGCTGGGGTTTGGTGTGTGTTTTTTCTGTGTTTATTTAAAATTGGACCTTTGCATTACTCTTTGAACTGTATTGGGGACACATCACTGTATCTAACTTGCAATGCTGCCGAACCTTCGGGCTGTCGGCTGAATAGCTGTGTCCTGAATTTCGAAATAAAGGTTTTAAAAAAAAAAAAAAAAAAAAAGAATGCCAAAAAAAAAAAAATAAAAAAAAAAAAAAAATTGCCATTAACAAAATGCCCAACCGGATATTATTTTGCTATTTTTGAAAGGACATACTGTCTACTCTACTCTAGTATCCGAATTGTAGATAGTGATGTGTGTGGTGTATGTATTATTAATTATGTATTTTCAATCTTGCTAATGAAAAAAAAAAATAAGAGAGGCATATATGGCATCTAAAAAAATGTGAAATGTTTTTTCCAGGCGTACCAACCACCAGTGTCGGTGCCAGCGGTGAGGGCCATGCCACTGTGGAGGGAGCTGAGGATGCTCAGTTGCAGGGGGTGAGCCAGCAGCAGTGGCGGGCGGTGGTAAGTCATATTCCTTATTTATTGAGAATGATGAATACACTCACTGCAAGGGTGTAAACTCAGTACTAATACACTATACTTCTGCTAAGACTAAGTTGTTGTGCAGACTGAACAGTTGAAAAAGACACCCTTTACTTAACAACATTAGCATTAGTGGCGGGGGTTAAGTAACTAATGGCCTAGTCTATTCTATCTTCAACTCAGCAGATACAGTTTTATGTCGAAGACAAAGAGTCGGACGACATGTATGACTGGCAGAGAAGGATGCATGGATGAAGGAAGGTGGCCCCGGGATGCATATAGGTGGCGGATGAAGATGATAGGATGCATGGGTAGTTGAAGGATGGGTAAAAGGTGAAAGATAAAGCAGAAAGGATGCCTGTCTGGGTGGGTGAAACTATATGGGTGAAAGGTATCCTCCAGGGGGTTTGAGGGGGTTCAAACTCCAAGGCAAGCAAGGACGCATGGGTGGTGGTTGGTTATATCTATGACAAATGTATGTTGTAGGTGAAAGCCAGTTTATGATAGCCATGTTTGGATGGATGCCTGGATAGTATCATAGATAGTAGGTGAAAACAGAGTCCGACTGGATGAAGAGAATGTAAAAGAAAATTAAACAGTGCCAGAGTACCAAAGCCAAGGGTGAAGATTTAAGAATAAAAAAAAAAGAATGCTAGAAGAGCAATGCACTTATAAATGAAAAATGCCCTGGGAAGAACAAGGACTGTTTTTTTGCAAGGTTTTTTATTCAAGGGTCTGAGGTTTTACTTGTATTTCAGAATGGAATACTCCCTTGACTCGCTAGTTTGCAAGCACAACATATATATTGTGCATGACTATTATTTATCCTACCCACCCATTATTAATCGCCTCCTTACGACTCCGAGGCCCACTTCCCTACCCATGTAATTTTTGTGTCAGCCATGGGTGGCCTATCGGCTGAATGGTAGCTAGTACTTACAAATCACTCAGTATGTCATCATCATCATCATCGTCACTTGAGTGACATGATGTCGTACCGCACTTTATGTATCATCATTCATAAGCATGTCATCATTAATCGTTAATCATGTGCCTTATTGCAGTAGTCACAGTGAAAGGAACTTCTTCCTAGATGTCCGGTCGAGGCGTCAACGGAGATGTCCAGATTTAAAAAACTGTCATTGTTCTCATACACAAGGAATTGTTATTGTCTGTATGTCCTATGTATTGTCTGACACTTTTTAGCCACCTAATAAAAAGATGTATTCATATATTTGATTAGTACATTAAGTTGTTTTTTTTATCAGTTTTTTTGATGTAGGTCTTCTTTCTATCCTCATTTAACCTTATGTTTGCCTAGTGATTTTGATTGAAAATTGGTTTCCTAAGGTGCCATGGTGGGTGGTGGTAGCATTATTAGACAATTGCATTTGCAAAAAATGAAAATGAGACAGTCAGTCACCTGAGGGAGACTAGGGAACAAGTAGTAGAAGTACCGTAAGTAGTAAGTACACAAGAAGAAGACTGCCAAACAAGAAGAAAGTGATGATGAATTATATTGATAAGCAATGCTAAAGTAAAATAAAACATAATAGTGGCAGGGTTAGCTTAGTACAAGTTACAACAAACTGAAGTTGACTCGACCTATGAAGTGGACAAGCGTAACCTTTAGTGCTTGAAGGATGATAAATCAATGCCGGCAATTAATAATTAATAATGGGTTAATAATTATGTTCCTCTGTAAGAAAGAAAAGAGTATAGTGAATACTACTGAGCATGGGTGGGCACTGGGCAATCTAATCTGTTGCCAGTGTGGCAGATATATATATACTCAGAGCAGAAGAAGATCCTCGCCGTGCCTTGAGTTTGTGTTGCTTTCACCACATCCACCCATCCACCCAAGCAAGTGTGTGATCAATAATTGGTGTAAATTTAACTTAGTCACACCTCAATATAAACCACACAGCCTGGGGGAAGAGGGTTAGGGTTTGATAAATGGTTGGGAAGAGGTATTTGAGCGAAAGATTTGACAAAGCAAACACCACACACGGACAACACACACTATTGGCAGATGACCATCATAAATCTCCCAGTGGAGATGGGTAATGTCGGTCTCCACTGGGGCGGGACTAATGTCCATGATGACTGGCTCATCATCATCATCCTCTTCTTCTTCTACATCTACTTCCATAACCCTAAGTCTTTCTGGACCCTTCCTTTCCCCTAGCCTTTTCTTGTGGCGTGTATCACTCTCAGACTGGGATGGTGGCTTCCAAGTGGTGTCTAGATCATCAGAAGGGGGACTTGGCAAAGAACTCGATGGACTAAACCTCCTTTTCCTTGCTGGGGATCTGGAAGACAATGGATCTTCTGAAGGAGTGGCTTGCTCTTCTTCTTTCTCTGCAGGAAGCTCGATTTCCTGAACTGCCCCTACTTCGGGAGGAACAACTACTATTGTGGGTTGTGGTTGCGGCTATTGTTGTCCACTTATCTGAGTTTACTGCGTTGATTGGGTACTACTTTGCGATAACGAGTCAATTTCAACATCACTGCTCGTTGGCGTTGTAGTGATTAGACTGGCTGCCTCTGCGACAGACATGGGCTTGGGCCTAGGTTGGTGGGGTGGATCTACTGATGCGGGGAGGCTGCTCCCAGCTTTCTCCCCGGACACCGCTGCTGCAGGCGCAATTTTTTGTTTCCCAAAAAAGATTTTGGGTGGCACACCAATCTTGGTAAGTGACAGTTCCTTCTTCTCACTGGCAACTTTCTTGGTACTTGAGGACCTGGTACCTTTCTTTGGGGCCTTATTCTTCAGATGTCAGCAGCACGCAGTGGCACAAGTTGAAGAAATGTCTATGGTCACACGTCACTTGACGTCGTACGCAGCAGGACTTCTGTCTGGCAGTACAATGGGTGATGACGCCTCCTCCTCTTTTGTGCACCGAAAAGCAAAGAAGCAAGAAGAACATCAGTGAAACGTGGCATTTGTTGTTGTGGTTCAATTACTACTAGCAAAAACCAAAGGAAATGATGGACGGAGTGTTGAACATTGCAAGCACTCACCCCCAGTCAACTGATCTGGGTTTAATCCATCACCGTTCTTTAGCCCACTCTGCCACCCCAGTTCAGACATGGCCATATGCAAATCAGTCTGACCCTGTGCCTCATGGGAACAGTCCAGCCCGAACTGCCAAGCCATGTCTTCCCTGGACCGGAAACAAGCTTCCTAGGACCGGTTTCTGGCATTTCAGCCGTCTTCAGCCAGGCTTGCTTGAATCCAGTGGCAAAGTGAGCAAGGGACTCACGTCTGAGCATACCCTGCCAACTTATGGCGAACAAAGCAAAAACCAAAGGAAATGATGGACGGAGTGTTGAACATTGCAAGCACTCACCCCCAGTCAACTGATCTGGGTTTAATCCATCACCGTTCTTTAGCCCACTCTGCCACCCCAGTTCAGACATGGCCATATGCAAATCAGTCTGACCCTGTGCCTCATGGGAACAGTCCAGCCCGAACTGCCAAGCCATGTCTTCCCTGGACCGGAAACAAGCTTCCTAGGACCGGTTTCTGGCATTTCAGCCGTCTTCAGCCAGGCTTGCTTGAATCCAGTGTCAAAGTGAGCAAGGGACTCACGTCTGAGCATACCCTGTCAACTTATGGCGAACAAAGCAAAAACCAAAGGAAAAGATGGACGGAGTGTTGAACATTGCATGCACTCACCCCCAGTCAACTGATCTGGGTTTAATCCATCACCGTTCTTTAGCCCACTCTGCCACCCCAGTTCAGACATGGCCATATGTAAATCAGTCTGACCCTGTGCCTCATGGGAACAGTCCAGCCCGAACTGCCAAGCCATGTCTTCCCTGGACCGGAAACAAGCTTCCTAGGACCGGTTTCTGGCATATCAGCCGTCTTCAGCCAGGCTTGCTTGAATCCAGTGGCAAAGTGAGCAAGGGACTCACGTCTGAGCATACCCTGCCAATTTATGGCGAACAAAGCAAAAACCAAAGGAAATGATGGACGGAGTGTTGAACATTGCAAGCACTCACCCCCAGTCAACTGATCTGGGTTTAATCCATCACCGTTCTTTAGCCCACTCTGCCACCCCAGTTCAGACATGGCCATATGCAAATCAGTCTGACCCTGTGCCTCATGGAAACAGTCCAGCCCGAACTGCCAAGCCATGTCTTCCCTGGACCGGAAACAAGCTTCCTAGGACCGGTTTCTGGCATTTCAGCCGTCTTCAGCCAGGCTTGCTTGAATCCAGTGGCAAAGTGAGCAAGGGACTCACCTCCGTCCATTATTTACTTTGGTTTTGCTCAATTACTACTAGTACAAAAAACAAATATAATATATAAATTGGTGTGTGGTCACACTTGTTAGCGTTATTATTAATATTATTAAATGTTATTAACTCAGTTATTAAAAAAAAACATAACAGTGTAGACATTTGGGAGACTTTGACAACAAGGGCCTTCATGGTGTACTATGTACACTCAGGAAGGATGGGAAAGAAGAACAAAAACAAATATACAAATGTAATGAAACCTGTTTGGCAATTGGCATCATGTGGGGTGCAGCATTTAGGGAGCTGCAGCTGGCAATGGAGATGGAAGCAGTAAGCCAAGAGGAACAAAGGAAAGACATGCAGGCCTATGGCCAAAGCAGCAGACTACCACCACAAAATGACCACCAGCCACATGGTCACTCACAACAAGCAGGAGGCCTAGAAAACAATAAACTCAAGCAAGCCCATATGGCCAGACAAAGGAGGCATGATAATAAACAACACAGCTTTAAAGCAATAATGCAAAAACAAAAATCCACAGGGCTTAAAAAGGTTTGCAAGTTACACAACAACCACACCACACACATCCAACAAAGGCATTTATTATTTAACACACACCAATGCCATCCATGACCCAAATGATGTTTAAATTCAACAGACACTACAGAAACAGTTGTTTCATGCACCCATTGAGTAGCTCTGGGCCTATCGGTTGGAAAACCCATTGGAGGACTAGGCCACATAGTGAATCAATTCAAATCAGTAATATTGCAAATGTATTAGAAAATGTAGTGAACTGTGCTGCATTTTTTGCTGGGTAAAAGAAGAAAACATTGCATGCAAATCAACAACAAGGCATGGGCACCACAAAGAATGCTTGCATGCCTAATGCAGAAGCACACTGGCTGCCTTCACAAAATGGCCGCCAGCCACATGGCCAGGCCACCACAACAACAAGAAAGGGAAGACAGACAATTCAGGCCTGTGGCAAAAGCACACTAGCTGCCTTCACAAAATGGCCGCCAGCCACATGGCTAGTCCACAACAACAAGAAAGGGAAGACAGACAATGCAGGCCTATGGCAAAAGCACACTGGCTGCCTTCACAAAATGAACAAGCATAGAAAAGTGGCTGGGTTGTTTCAGCGCACAACCAATATATATGTATAGCACACAAAAAATATAAGTTGCTCAAGGGAACAAAAAGGGAAACGGCCACATGCGTCCCAATAATCCTCCTTTCCAAGGCAGATAGAGGATAAGTCTACAAACAGGATATTGTTCCCGAGCACAAGCACATACATATCCAGATCAGTAATGTCAAAGATTCAGGAGAAAATTCAGTCCATATATTCAAAGGAACAGTCTTCTTTATTTTCTTATCTCCCAAAGCTTCATTGCATGACGATTCACAATATGAAGTTAAAACAAAGATTGCAGCCAACACGTGTTTTGTCTTGGGTAAGTAACCCAACGACTTCTTCAGGGCTACAAAATGAAAAAATACTGTTCAAACAATGTGTCACTATAACAAATGTAACAACATGTATATCCAACATAAGAAATCCATTGAAAAAATGATCCAGAGAGGGACAAGGTGAAAAGAATACCACCCAGTGATGATAAACATCAGTAAACACAGTGAACAGTGCTCCCAAAAATTCAGCTAGAATAAATCAAGAGTAGACACTAAAGCCAAGCAGCTAAAGACAAAAGGTCACCGAAAAAATAATAGGTTCAAAATAGAGTCCTAGTCCACATCTAAAAAGTCCACATTAGATGTTAAGACCCAGAGAAACTATTATGCACAAAACGCGAAAAAAGAAGAAGAACCAAGACAAGTCAAAAGATCAACAAATTAAACCTGTGGCTGCCAGCCACTGACCAGGCCACAACAACCTTAAGAAAGGGAAGACAGACAAAGCAGGCCTACGGAAAAGCACACTGGCTGCCTTCACAAAATGGCCGCCAGCCACATGGCCAGGCCACAACAACAAGAAGCAGTAAGCCAAGAGGAACAAAGTAAAGACATGCATGCCTATGGCGAAAGCAGCACACTAACTACCACCACAAAATGGCCACCAACCACATGGTCACTCACAACAAGCAGGGGGCCTGGAAAACAATGAACTCAAGCAGGTCTATATGGCCAGACAAAGGAGGCATTTTAAACAACAGCAACACAGCTTTAATGCAACAATGCAAAACATCCACAGGGCTAAAAAAGGTTTGCAAGTTACACAACAACCACACCACACACATCCAACAAAGGCATTTATTTAACACACACCAAAAAAGTGAAATAACCCCAAAAAACACATTTTGCAATTCAATCCAATGCCATCCATATCCTACCTTGATGGACATGTCTTTTGATGGCCGTCGCCTCTTTGGTGACAAAGCGGACTCTGCACTGGAAAGCTTTAAAGACTCTCGGGCTACGGCCAGATCTTTGGGCCTCGCTAAGGCTTCTCGGCCACTCCAGTCTGGTTTTTGTCCCTTTTGTGGCCACGTCCGGGCCAGTCTAGCCACCGGTTTACGCAAGATGCCCAGCCTCTGCTTGAGCGTGGATGTGGTACCCAGCAAAATTTTCGGGTCTGGGAGCCAGCGGGCGGGCCAGTCCAACCTTTCTCCCCCCCTTGCAGCAGCCTCCAAACCTTCCTAGTCCGACCTTTCAGGGCCATCAACGGCCAGTGGGAGGCAGGATTCGCAATCACCTCCCCCACTGGTAATCAATCAGGTGGGTTTTGCAAATAGTCCGAAGGGGCTACTCCCTCACCTTTGAGACTAACCCTACCTCCATGCCAACATCTTTCAATCGCATGTCGAAGGACAATTTGGCGCTTCTTCGCCAGGAAGTCTCAGCTCACGTGGCCAAGGGGGCTATCGAGGGGGTCCCAGAGTTGGAAGTAGGCCATGGTTGCTATTCACACTACTTTCTGGTGCCCAAGAAGGACAAAGGCCAGCATACTATCCTAGACCTCAGGGCCCTTAACCGATTCCTCTGCAAGGAGAAGTTCAAAATACTCACGTTTGCTCAGGCCCTGTCTGCCCTGGACTCTGGAGACTGGATGGTGGCGACGGACTTGCAGGACGCCTATTTCCACATCCCAGTCCTGCCAGCCCACAGACGCTACCTGCAGTTCGTGGTAGGCCACAAGCATTTTCAGTTCACTGTGTTCCCCTTTGGCCTTACCAGTGCCCCTCAAGTGTTAACAAAGGTGATGGCGGTGGTCGCAGCTCATCTGTTCAGATCAGGGGTTCCAGTCTTCCCCTATCTCGACGACTAGCTGTTGCAGGTGGGCTAGCCCAGGTTGTCTTCTCCCACCTCCAGACTACGACGGACCTCCTGCGTTTGCTGGGGTTCGCTATCAACGTGCAAAAGTCACACCTGTTCTGGACACAGTGCAGTTTTGGGCATATCCTTTGGGCATATCTTTCAAAAACGTAATACTCTTGGGGATCATTCACCAACTAGCTCTCCACCGGGCTGCCACTATTGGCGTGCCCATCTAGAACAAGGGCGCTACATCTTTTTCAATTTTTACTTTCTCCACTAAGGCAGCCCCGGTTGTTGGTCACATCTCCTCGGTCCCAGGGACATCTCCCTCTGAATAGATAACGCTTTACATATGTTAGCCCAGCTATTATCCCACCGGTTGAATACAGTACACAGTTAATTGTGATTTTCTATCGATTTATTTCTTTTTTGTTTTGTTTTTACTCTTTTTTTCCAGTTCCAGGTTTGGGGGGATGGAGGGCTTGCTCTGTCCTCAAGGGGATGAAAATATACAACTATAATGATAGACTCAGACTGGCGTCTATCAGCAAGAAACTTTACCAGAAATTAGCCTACAATACTAAACAGATGGTCGCTGTAACAAGCATAAGGGGTATCAAAGTTGTACAAACCTTAATAAAAAGAACTTTGATTAAAAAAAAGAATCTTGACAATTTAACATGCATTTGTTTCATCTACCAGCTATTGGTTGTCCCATAACTCCCAAATGTTAAATAAACATCCACTGTTTTTTTAAAGAAAGGTGCATTAATGTGAATGCCATAACAAATGAACTGCGGCTGAAATAGGCAGTGTGAATGGCACAATGAGCACTGGCTGTAGTGGGCCTTGTGAATGCCACAGAAAATGAGCAATAGCTGGAGTGATGTCACCCCTCGTCCCACGATGTTTGCTGTAGTATTGCATATGTGGCAATTTGAAGCAATAATTTGTTCTTTTAGTGCATCATTTTTTGGCATCTGCGGAGATGTTTTTGGGGGAATTTAGTTGAATTTTAGCAACAGGAGCAAAGTGTCTTTTTCCTCTTCTACTGCATTTTCATCACAGTATTTGAGCTAATTTCACACACACTCTCCTACTTATTTCTAAGCATACTTCTGCCACCTACGTAGGACGTATCATTTGAGGAGGAGCATTTTAGACTGTTAACAAATATGACATCTTAGTAGGTGGCTGCTGCCATGTTCCTAACTCGAATTATTGAGGGCAGCTTTGAGACAGGGTTGACATGAGCACTGTAACGCCCTGAACGTCTCAGGATCGTTTAACAGACACGATAATGAGAACGCAACCACTTGTGAAGGTTTAGTTATTTTAATGAAGGCAAAAATAATACAAGGAATAAACAAAGGTTATAGTCACTGGAATCCTCCAGGCTAAGTACGTTACCAGCCCACAGCACGGATGGTCCTAACCGTCCTCTGCATATACGCCGATCCCGGCGTATGCCAACAGAGGGCAGAAATGAAATGGCCGACAATGCCAATCGGTAGGCTGTGAGGGGCACGAAGAGTGTTGGGGAGAATCGAGGAGTCAGGGAAACACCCAGCCGGGGTCTCTACCTGAAGGGAGCAGCCGCTCAACCTCTTCCTCAGACTGCACCGGGACGCGGAGTCACCTCCTGGTGATGCGTCACCGATACCCCAATCACAAGCAAAGAAGACTGAACCGAGAGCAGCCGCTCGATCGATCCTGTGGACTTCCAAGTCTGTAACGCGGCAAACACCTCCTGGTGTGCGTTACAGCTGGCAGTCCCTGTATCTCTGGTCGGGCTGGGAGTTACGACTCCAACCAGCAAAAGCGCCACTGCGCTTTGACTCAGCCGAGTCAAAAAGCGAAGCTCAATGGTTATCCGGTAGAGCTTCCGGGTCCTTCACAGGTGACGATGGGGCAAGACACGGCCCAGGGAGTAACGACTCGACCTACCTCCGTTCTTGCCTTACTGGAGCACCACTCCGGAACACTGCTCTTCACTAAGCAGGTACGTCGGTTGTAAACACAATATCCGACAGCGTTGTGCCTCCCGGTTCCTCCCTTTATAGGGCGTTGTTTTCCTTGAGTTATGTAACAGCTCTCCTGTTTACATAAGGGCGTGTTTTCCTTGAGTTATGTAACAGCTCTCCTGTTTACATAAGGGCGTGTTTTCCTTGAGTTATGTAACAGCTCTCCTGTTTTACATAAGGGCGTGTTTTCCTTGAGTTATGTAACAGCTCTCCTGTTTACATAACCTCTCAACCGCTAAGCATCCTGGGAGATGTAGTCCGTTTTCGCTGGTTACCGTTTTCCTCCCCTCGCATGACAGGAATTCTTGACAGTACATCCTCCCTCTCAGCGGCTCCCCACGGGTCCAGCGCTGGCAGGAAAACGCCGATGGAACAAGGAGACCAAGCGCGGAGCATGAACCCCTTCAGCCGGTTCCCATGACTGCCCCTCCGGGCCATAGCCTTTCCACGCAACCAGGTACCACAGCTTCCCCCTGCGCCATTGGGACGCCCGCATGCCCGACACTTCATACTCCACCTCCGACTCCACGCATACCGGCCTAGGTGTCCCAGACGGCTTGGAGGGTGCTGGTTTGAGCAATGATACATGAAAGACAGGGTGTATCCGCAATGACTGGGGCAAGCACACCTTCACGTTCACGGGACCCATACACTTGGTAATTCGATAGGGGCCCATGTACTTGGGATGGAACACACTGTTCTTTCGAAACCTCATGTTTCTTGTGGATATCCAGACGTAGTCTCCAGTGCGGTACAGTGGCCCGGGCCTTCTCTTCCTGTCTGCCGCAGCCTTGTATCTTCTCTTGGCCTCTATTAGGACAGCCCTTGAGCGCGTCAACGTGTCTTTTATGTGTGCCACCCTGTCCGCTGTGGCGGGAATCCTGTCCTCTCTGAACGGATGTAGAAATGGCAAGAACCTGGGATGTTGGCCATAGTTGCTATAGAACGGAGATGACTGTGTGGAGCTGTGAGTGGCGTTGTTATAGGCGATCTCTGCAACCCATAGCAAGTCGACCCATTCTTCCCTGCCCTGGTCCACAAAACATCGCAGATACTGTTTGAGCGTCTGGTTCAGGCGCTCGGTTTGGCCGTCCGTTTGAGGGTGGTAGCTGATGGACAGGGCGGTCTTAACATGCAGCGCAGTGCACCAAGTCTTCCAGAATTGCGCAGTAAACTGCGACCCCCGGTCCGACACGATCACCCCAGGTAATCCATGCAGTCGTACCACATTCTTTAGGAGTAGTGACGCCAATTCCCCGGCCGTAGGGACTCTCTTGCAGGGGATGAAGTGCCCCATTTTCGTCAAGTAATCCACCACCACCAGTATTGCCGTCATCCCCTGGTCTACCGGTAGGCCCACCACGAAGTCCAGTGATATGCTATCCCATGGTCTATCCGGGGTCGGAAGTGGATGTAAGAGCCCTTGGGTTCGGCCATGGTCGGCCTTCATGGTAGCACACGTAGGACACTCCTGTCCCCACCTCCTGACATCCACTCTCATGGTTGGCCACCAGAAATGCCATCCCATGCTAGCCACCGTTTTTTCAAAGCCCAAATGACCTGCGCATGGAGAGTCATGGCACCAGATGAATGCTTGTTTCCTTAGCCTAGGCGTGGGTATCAATAGGCACCTGCCCTTCAGGGGTATCCCGTCCTTCAGCTGCCATTCTCTGTGACTGAGGAGCCACCTCCGCCATGCGAATGACCTGATCCCTCTCTTTATTCCCCTCAGGAAAGTATCCGGTTGGATAACCCCCAATACCATCCTCGGGGAAATGATGGAATGCTCGGTCGCAGGCAATGGTTCCTTAACTGCAGATTGACGGGACAGGGCGTGCGCCTTCCGGTTTTCCGTCCCCGGCCGATATGTGATGCGGAAGTTGAACCCCGCAAAGAAGATCATCCACCGCAGCTGTCTGGGAGAAAGGTGTCTTGTGGCCGTCATGAACTGTAGGTTCCGATGGTCCGTGTACACCGATACCACATGTCTTGCCCCCATCAACCAATGCCTCCATTCGGTGAAGGCGTCCTTGATTGCGAGAAGCTCCTTCTCCGCAATATGGTAGTTGCGTTCGGCGTCGTTGAGTTTGCGGGACATGTACGCAACGGGATGAAGCACCCCTGTGTCGTGGTTGCGTTGGGACAAGATAGCCCCCAGCGCCACATCCGATGCGTCCGCTTCCACTACGTAGGGGAGATCCGGATCGGGGTGAGCCAACACCGGTGCCTTACCAAAGGCGCTTTTCAGGGCCTCAAAGGCTTTGTTCGCTTCAGGGGACCAGACAAACTCCTTGGACTTCCTCAGTAGCTGTGTGATTGGGGCCACCAATCCTGAAAATCCATCTATAAACCGCCTGTAAAAGTTGGCGAAGCCAATGAAACTTTGGACGTCCTTCACGCTTTGGGGCACCGGCCATTCTTTCACCGCCTTGATCTTTCGTTCTGCCATCTCCTGTCCCTCTGGGCTCAGCATCACGCCGAGGAATTCCACGGATGTGACGTGGAAGTCACACTTGCTGAGTTTACAAAACAGCATGTTTTCCCTCAGCTTTTGGAGCACGGCTTTGACGTGGTGTACGTGCTCCTCCACACTGGACGAATAGATGAGGATGTCGTCGATATATACGACCACGTAGATATCCAACTCCTCTCTGAATACCTCATTCAAAAAGTACTGAAAGGCTGCCGGGGCGTTGCACAGACCGAACGGCATGACGAGGTACTCAAAAAGGCCGAACCTGGTCTTAAAGGCGGTCTTCCACTCGTCTCCGTCCCTCATGCGCACCAGATGGTATGCCCCTTTCAAATCCAACTTGGTGTAGATACGAGCTTTCTTGACCTGTTCCAGGAGTACACTGATGAGAGGCAAGGGGTACCGATTCTTTACGGTTATCGCATTCAATGCCCTAAAGTCCACACAGGCTCTCAGCTCCCCATTAGCCTTCGGGATGAAGAAGAGTGGCGAGGCGGCCGGAGACTTGGACGGGCGGATGAATCCTAGCTTGAGGAGTTTATCCAGGTACCCCCGGAGATGCACGTTTTCAGGCTCCGTCAGGGCATACAGCCTGCCGCTGGGAACGCTGGCCCCTGGCACCAGGTCGATCTGGCAGTCAAACTGTCTATGTGGTGGTAGCACTTCCGCCTTCACCTCATCAAATACATCCTCAAAACTGTGATAAGCCTGGGGGAGAGCCACATCTTTTTCTGCCGCTGTAGCCACCGTCTGACTCCCGCTCTCATCTGCGTCAAGGGATTCCGTTCCTATTCCACAATGCAGGATGCAATACGGTGATGTCAGTTCGATGCGATGTGTTGGCCAATCCACAGAGGGGTTGTGTTTCTGTAGCCACGGCAATCCCAATATGACGCCATATTGGGGCGCTCGGATGATGTTAAAATCGATTTGTTCCAAATGGTTCCTCCCACATCTCATCGGAAGGACCCCCGTGTGCTGCCCGATGGGCCCCGTCACCAATCGCCTTCCGTCTACAGCATAGACGTCTTCGGGTACAGCTTTGGGAAGAAGCACTAGCCCTAGCCTGCATGCCTTGTTGTGGTCCATAAACATGCCAGTGGCCCCTGAATCCACCATGGCCACAACGGGTATCCACTGGTCATGCACTCCCACGTGCACCGTGAGAAACAGGTGTCGTTGTCCCTTAGTGACCGAGTTGGAAAGTGAAGGGATGGATGAGTGACTCCGAGATGCCCCTTCTTTGGTCTGGGAGTCCTCTAGTTTTCCGCCGGTACGTCCACCACGGCTGTTACCGACCGGTTGGCCCGATAACGTGACGTCTTCGGTTTGGCAGGGCATTCACGTACGTAGTGGCCTTTTTTGCCACAATATAGGCACAATCCTTGTTTACGGCGTGACTCTTTCTCCGTGGCTGTGAGGCTCGCTCGTATTGCGCCGATGTCCATGGGTTCTCCCTTGGATGCGGTGGAAGTTTCAGGACTTCCCACTGTCACATAGGATGGAAGGGATTTTCCTTTTCTCCCATGATCCCCCTTTCTTTCACTTAGCCTATGTTCCAGCCGTAATACCAGGTTGATAAGGCCCTCACATGTCTTGGGTTGTGGGTCAATATGAGCCACGGCGTCCTTGAGCTCATCGCACAGCCCGTGATGGAAGAGCGCCGTCTGTTTAGCAACAGGCCACTTGGTTTCCGCAACCAGCCTTCGGAACGCGTTGAGATACTGCACCAGGTCGTTGGATCCCTGTCTCAACTCAAGCATTTCACGGTCCGCCGTGTACGAGTCAGCCCTTCTGTCGAAGACCTTCAGGAATTCCTCGCGAAAAGCACCCCAATCACATAAGATGGGGTCGTCCCTGCTCACCAGAGGTACGGCCCATTGTGCCGCGTTTCCAGCCAAATAGGATATAAGGAAAGCCACACGAGCCTGACTCGTGGGGAACGCCCTTGGTTTGCACGATAGATGTAGCGCCACTTGTGTGAGGAATACCTGCACTGTGTTAGGATCCCCACTGTACCTCTCTGGTGTTGCCAAGGGGACGGCTACCGGCATTTCCACTACTACCGCAGGCGTCTGGTTCGTGAGGGAGGTGCTGGGCGTGAGCGGGTCCAATTGGATAGCATCCAGTCTGGCTTTTACATCGGCTGTTTCTTGCCTGGAGGCAGCCAATTCAATTTGCACGGTCGCTAAAGCAGCCAGCACATCATCAAGTGTTGCCATGTCTGTTATCGACCGGGAGACAGTTAGTGTTATTAAGGTCGGATATTTTGTAACGCCCTGAACGTCTCAGGATCGTTTAACAGACACGATAATGAGAACGCAACCACTTGTGAAGGTTTAGTTATTTTAATGAAGGCAAAAATAATACAAGGAATAAACAAAGGTTATAGTCACTGGAATCCTCCAGGCTAAGTACGTTACCAGCCCACAGCACGGATGGTCCTAACCGTCCTCTGCATATACGCCGATCCCGGCGTATGCCAACAGAGGGCAGAAATGAAATGGCCGACAATGCCAATCGGTAGGCTGTGAGGGGCACGAAGAGTGTTGGGGAGAATCGAGGAGTCAGGGAAACACCCAGCCGGGGTCTCTACCTGAAGGGAGCAGCCGCTCAACCTCTTCCTCAGACTGCACCGGGACGCGGAGTCACCTCCTGGTGATGCGTCACCGATACCCCAATCACAAGCAAAGAAGACTGAACCGAGAGCAGCCGCTCGATCGATCCTGTGGACTTCCAAGTCTGTAACGCGGCAAACACCTCCTGGTGTGCGTTACAGCTGGCAGTCCCTGTATCTCTGGTCGGGCTGGGAGTTACGACTCCAACCAGCAAAAGCGCCACTGCGCTTTGACTCAGCCGAGTCAAAAAGCGAAGCTCAATGGTTATCCGGTAGAGCTTCCGGGTCCTTCACAGGTGACGATGGGGCAAGACACGGCCCAGGGAGTAACGACTCGACCTACCTCCGTTCTTGCCTTACTGGAGCACCACTCCGGAACACTGCTCTTCACTAAGCAGGTACGTCGGTTGTAAACACAATATCCGACAGCGTTGTGCCTCCCGGTTCCTCCCTTTATAGGGCGTTGTTTTCCTTGAGTTATGTAACAGCTCTCCTGTTTACATAAGGGCGTGTTTTCCTTGAGTTATGTAACAGCTCTCCTGTTTACATAAGGGCGTGTTTTCCTTGAGTTATGTAACAGCTCTCCTGTTTTACATAAGGGCGTGTTTTCCTTGAGTTATGTAACAGCTCTCCTGTTTACATAACCTGTCAACCGCTAAGCATCCTGGGAGATGTAGTCCGTTTTCGCTGGTTACCGTTTTCCTCCCCTCGCATGACAGGAATTCTTGACAAGCACGCACCAACGCTGCTATAGTGAGGAGCTGAGCAGGACGGATGGTAGAGATATAGCCACGCTGGGTATGGTGTATCGGCTTGCACAGCCCGCACAGTGCCATACCTTCCCTATTCGGGTAGCGACACTTACTCAGCCCCTCTGGATATCGCCCACCATAATGATTACTGCAGTTGGGGGAGCCAAAACACGTAAGGGGTTGCAGTGAGCAGCCATCGGGTGCTTGTCAAAGAACTGGTCAGGTGCGTGTGCCAATCCCGCGGCTACCACCGCTGCAGGATTCAACCAACACAATTGACCCTATTTTGTTGCTCCTGCTTGCCTTCATGTACCTACTCCTCAAGCTGCCTCACCATTCTCAACTGGAGGCAATCTTGACTGCCCCACCTCCAAGGACCAGCTTGTGGAATAGGTTATCGATGAGTCCTAGTGGTCTAGGGATATTTTAGGGAATGTGGTGAGGGGGAGGCATTGGACACATCCTTAAGCATTGAGGCTTGTCATGGAGTGATTCCATCGGGCAACATTTATGGGGTTTGAGTGGTGGCTTAAACAACTTATAATAAGTTGCTGGTGGTTTGGCGAGAAGGTGCTGCTCACATCGGCCAGGACTTAAATTACGGCAGCCATAATTGGTGCGCCCTCAGACAAACAGCCTGACTTGGAAAAGGGCCCGGTATATGGACAAACCCATCTAATTAAATAATGGTGCATACATGTATTTCTTTTAGAATTGTTTAAGGATTATTTGGTTATAAGCACTTCATTCAAACCATGAGCTTAAACGTATTTGAAAATCATAACAACACAAGTGAGAAGGCAAACATTGAAAGACATAATAAACTGATATAAATGGCACAATAACACACCGCAAAAAATATTATTTAATTGACTGTCAAGTATATGTATGTATATATATATATATATTAGAGTATACAAAGACAGGTTGAGGCAAAGGCTACATCAATTGTGCAAAGATATCCTTCACTAGCAATTCCAGACCTACCCCAGTCAATGTGCCTAGGTCATTGCCACCACAGTGCACAATCATGAGGTTAGGATGTTGGAGATGAAAAAACGTTTTAACCAAAGGCATCAATTGGTGCCACTTTAATACCCTCTGTGCAATCCATTTAATATCCACATTTTGCAAACCTAGGTTTTTGTCAAAACCTCTGTGTTCAGCATACTTTTTGCCCCAGAAAACACAGCTGTGCTGTTATATCTTACCTGTGTCTTTCATTTCCCTGGCAGTGACTTTCCTGTTGCTCAGCTAGTATGTGTAGTAGAATGCCTGATGACATCATGGAATGTTTGGTACCTGGCTTGGTTGTGGAGTGGCAGTTGATGGCAGGCAGGCTGAGCAGCAGGTAGACTGCTCCTGGTGGGATTGCATTTCCATCTGCTTATTTTTTATAATTATCTTAACCTGGAACTAAGCTTCAATAAATCAAACGTATTTTATACAACTGGATTTAAGGACTTTCAATTGTTACATGTGCCCTACAATCCATTCTGTAAGCATCTTGAAGGGATGTCTGGAAGGAATGAAAAGATGTCTGTAGCTGAGGTAGTCAGTCGGTAGAATGAGAGGTATTAAAATGGTGACGAAGATGCTGTTTTTGACAAAGCCTTTAAGTGATTGGCTATTCATCAACATTGTGCACTCAAAAATAGGATCTCGGTTATCTTGCTCAAGAAGCATGTTTCTGATTAGTTGTAGAAAAATGTTTGAAAGGTACAGTAGATAGGATAAGCTAATATTTTGCAAAAGTAAACCACACCTGCTATTTGCATTAGTGAGCTAGTGTGCTGAACTTGAAAATATGGTAAACTTGCAAACTTCTGGTACACTTCAATGTCGCAGAATGTGTTAATATGGAAACTAGCATTAAGCAGAATGGGGGAAGGGTTGAAACTTAACTGTGTCTTTAAAACATGAAATGCTGACTAATATATATGTGATATGCTACTGCAGAACGTTTTCCCAAATCAGAACTATGTTTAGAAGTAGTGTGATGTGAAAAAATAATACTAGTATTATTGTAAATAGGTTTTTGAACTCCTGTAAGGGTTTGCGGCTCCATTGCGACGCAACTCTAGACTGACTGCAGCAAGGCGGTGGAGTCGCGACTACAGAAAATTACAGAACCAGTTTGGGCACTTTTAGAAGACAGTTAAAAAGGGTTAATATGACTAACCAATAGAAATGTGTTTCAGAATTTGAAATACTGAAGGAAGCAGTTTGATTTGTTACTTACATTTATTTGTGTGAAGAAAGGGAGGGAAAGTTTACCATTTCGGGTTTGTTGAGAGTGCTGCATTACATTTATAGTGTGATATTTCATATTCTGCAATACTATTCAGAGGTGAGTTACACATTTCTAAAGTGGGTTATGTATTATGTAGTAGTGCTTCACTCTTTGTAGTGATATTTTTTAGATTTGAAAAGCATTATTTTCAAGGTTTTGAAATTATTAGAACAGTGTGATGTTTTAAATATGTTCTGAAATGACCAGCTGGAGGAGTCTTAAACAGGGCTATTACAAGAAAAGAGGAAATTTTTCCCCATGGTTAGTGCCTCTGATGGCCACATATCTGTGATTACATGCTAAAGTCACAAGGGCAGCAGGACTATAGAGACCAGGTTATGTGCTGGCATGGAATAAGAAAAAAAAGAAATAATATGTAAAATGTAAAAATAGAATGTGCTGAAGTTAAAGCTATTTCAGTTTCAGATTATAAACACACTACTTGTGTGGAAGACCCCTACCATTCCTCAGAGGTATGTTTGTGAATTATTGCCCAGTAAGATGCCAAAAATTGTTAACAAACTAACCAAAAAGATTTTTTTTATACAAGATGGGGAGAACACAAGCATCAAAGCACTGTTTTGCCTTGAGCACTGAACAACCGCGATCTGATCTGTATAATAAAAAGAGAATTCACGGATGACGATAGTTGGGGCACTATGTAATAATACAGCCAGATGATTTTAGAAAGTTGAGGTGCAGAAAAGTGCTTGGTAATGTTACCCGTCAGTTCATTGAAAATCATGATTGTTTAGTAACACTACACGCTCAAACTATGCCGCCACTCCACCCCCCCAGTTTGTCATGCAGCGGTTTGTAGGTCACATAAAGCTTTTCAGGGATTGGCTGATGTGCAAGGTTGTAGCATCATCTTTCAAGCATGTTGTAGGGTAGTAGAATTGAAAGCGGAGGGAGTGGATGAGTGTACGTAAGAAGGAGGACTGTGCTGGTGTTTGCTGAATAAAAAATGTAATTAACATAGAGAACATTTCTAAAGGATAAATTAATTGAATGTTAGAATATTCTAAAAAATCATTCAATTTTCTAAATTATTTTGCATTTCAACAGATTAGATAGTGTGCCAAACCTGAGAGCAGCATACAAGCAAGCCCAAAAAACAACACACAAGGTATTGTGATATTTTCTCATTAAATAAAACAGACTCAGGTGTAACAGACATACAAAGTGGTAAAGGGTAGTGTAATGCAAGGAAGAGAGAGGGAATGTGTTTGGAGTGGGAGGAGGGCAGGGATGTTGTTTGAAGATAAACCAATGACAGATACTTTACCGAAAGTCCTAAACCTTAAATTAAAAATAATATTTATCAGAGCTGGGTGAGATACGCGCTTGCGTGGCCAGTGCCCTGGAGCATAATAAGCTCGAGCTCCGGCAAAGCCAGAGGTGGTTGGGATACCTGAACTTCGCTTGTAGAGTGGTGCGGGCGGGCAGGACCTTTTCTAGGGCTTTAGGTATGGCACTGTCGGGGGCGTGGCTGCCCCACCATAGAGTGAGGTTGTCCAGATTGGTCAAAAAGGATTTACAGATTTGGCTGTCATTTTTGGACGACTTCAATGGTGTCCCTCTGCAATTCATTGACGATCAATTTCAGTGGCAGATTCAGATCTATTCGGAAGCGGCTGGATCGAAAGGTTTTGGCATTTTTTGGGATGGGCGTTGGTGTTCAGAACCTTGGCCCGCGCAGTGGTTGAGTGAAGGAAGAAGTATCACTTTCTTGGAGTTTTTTCCTTTACTGGTCGCGTTAACACTTTGGGGGCAGGAGTTTCAGAATAGGTCTGTCCTTTTTAATGTGTATAACATGGCAGTGGTCAATCTCATCAACTACCAAAAGGCCAGGGATGTGCGGGTGTTGAAGTTACTGCGTGCATTCATGTTGCTTTGCTTAAGGCGAAATATAGTTTTTAGGGCAAAATATATACCTGGTGCAAATAATGTGATTGCTGATGCACTGTCCCGGTTTGATTGGCAGCATTTTCGAACATTGGCGCCGGGAGCAGCAGACAGCAAAACGCCTATTCCAGACAGGATTTGGGAGCTAGGTGAGGGAGAATAGTTCAGCTGATTGAAAGCTCAGTGGCGCCATCCACAAGGAACGCATACCGAAGAGCATGGGCGGATTTTGCCAGTTATGTACGGTTGGTTTCTAGTAATAAGTTACATGAGGTGAATGTACCTGTAGTGTTGGATTTTGTTTTGGATTTAGTGGACAAAGGTTTGTCTCCGTCCACCATTGGGGGAAAGTTAGCAGGCATTTCATTTTTTGGCCAGTTATATTGGGGTTTTGACCCAGTGGCTGGCATTTTAGTTAAGCGCATGTTAAAGGGGTTGGGGAGATTGTCGGTTGGGGCAAAGAGTGGCCGAGCCCCTATTACATTTTTGTTGTTACAAAAGATTTTGATGGCACTCCCAGCATGTTGTTATAGCCAACAAGAAGTTGCGTTATTCCGCATTTGTATGATATGGCTCTTTTTTGGGGCTTTCAGGGTATCCGAATTGTTGGGTTAGAAGGGTCAGGGAGGTTTGAGGTGGGATGAAGTGGTCCACGAGGGTGATCGAGTGAGAATTTGGCTACGGAAATCAAAAACTGACCAGTTGGGGAGGGGAGTGTGGATTTTCTTTCATGGCAGTGGCAGCAGTAATTGTTGCCCTGTACAGGAATGGGTAGTTTTCCAAACCTGTGTACAGATGAGAAAAGGTTTTATTTTCATACACTCGACGGGGAAGAGGCTGTCGGCGTCACAGGTATTGGCCATGTTGAGGAAGGCACTTTTGTGGGTGGGGGAGCATCCCGGGGATTATGGGACACATTTGTTTCGAATAGGGGCGGCAACTGAAGCAGCCCGTTTGGGATTGGGCTGGGACGCCATCAAACGTATAGGCAGGTGGAGATCAAGTTGCTGCAACAGTTATGTTCGTAAATAATGTGCATTTGTAGGCTGTTTGCTCATTATGTTTTTCCACATAGGTGATGTTCGAGGCCTGTCCGGCAAGCAGCAAGTGTGGTTGGTAGGCCACTCCTTTATAAAGTGGGCTGCTATATTTGCGGAGCAGCAGCTTTACGACAGGAATCTTGGAGTACCCAGCAGTGGGCACGAGCTGGTATGGAAAGGACGCGGAGACATGAGGTGGGATGAATTGTTTCCTACTCTTACACGCATGAAATGTGTTAGAGGGTCTCCAGCGTTTTTAATACTGCACCTTGGGGAAAATGACCTTGTATCGCTCTCTGGGTTGTCATTAATAAAGCGAATGCAGCTCGATTTAACTGTTTTGAAGAACAATTGGCTTGGTACACGAATTGCATGGACTGAGTTTATTTACAGGCGGCTTTGGAGGAATGCAAGAAACGAAGCTGCAGTGGACAAAGCCCGAAAAAAGGTGAATCACGCAATGAAAACATTCTGCAGTGCTATGGACATAAAGTATGTTAGCCACTCAGGCATTATAGGCAAGGATGGCCACTTGTTTCGTTCGGACGGGGTACACCTCTCACAATTGGGCCTTGCGTATTATTTACTTGAAGTAAGAGATTGTTTGGCCACGGAGTTAGCAGTGAATTTATGGGGCAATGTTTAAAAAAAAAAAAAAAGTGGGGTCTGTTTCTCTGAGAAGGTGGGGTCCAGGAAAACTCTTCGGTTTTCCTGGGGTGGCAAGATGGGGGAGGGTAAATTTGGAGCGGATTTTACCCAACCCTCATTATTGGTAAGTTGTTAAAGAAAAGGGAAGAAAAAGGATTGAAAACAAAATATGGAAATGCAAAAGTAAACATTGGTTTTGCTTGGAAAATGTACAGTTTGTTAGGCATAGTGATAATAAAATGGTTTTGGCCCAAATTGCGAAATTGTTCTAGGAAATTAAGTTGCCTGAAGTAATATGACTTACCTCGTCCAATAAAGTGGCCTTTTCTGCTATTGAGTTACATGTGTGGTGTCCGTTATTTTGGGCGATGGGGGCCTCGGGGGGAGCAGAGCGGAGCGGTCTCCCCCCGGGGTCATTCGCCCAAATGGTACGGGCACGGAGAGAGGTAGGCGGCGTAGGCGTAGCATGCAGCGCGAGGCGTAGGGTATATAAGGAGGTCAGGGGCGCGAGCGTGGAGTGGCGCAGCGTCGTTTTAGAAGCAGTTAGGTGTGGGAAGTTTGTTTTCTCCCACCCTCCCACCCACACAAAAAAAAAATATATATATATATATATATATATACATGAGGGGACCATTCGGGTTGGGTTTGGGGAGGTGTGTCTCGCCACAGTTGGACAGGTACTCGCTCAGGCACGTATAGTTGTGTAGGCAAGATGGGGGAGGGTAAATTTGGAGCGGATTTTACCCAACCCTCGTTATTGGTAAGTTGTTAAAGAAAAGGGAAGAAAAAGGATTGAAAACAAAATATGGAAATGCAAAAGTAAACATTGGTTTTGCTTGGAAAATGTACAGTTTGTTAGGCATAGTGATAATAAAATGGTTTTGGCCCAAATTGCGAAATTGTTCTAGGAAATTAAGTTGCCTGAAGTAATATGAGTTACCTCGTCCAATAAAGTGGCCTTTTCTGCTATTGAGTTACATGTGTGGTGTCCGTTATTTTGGGAGAATAATATTTATCAGATTTGACGTAAAAATAAACACAAACTAATAAAGAAATGTTTTTATATCTCAACAGAATTGCAAAAATAACTGTGATACAAAGTTCAAGTGTGTAAAACGAGACAAAACAATCAATCACCAAAATCATTAAACAAACTAGGTATTGGGACTCTTGTTAAATTAAACATCCTCAGGTGTTACAGACAAATAAAGAGGAGGAGGGTAGTGTAAATGAATGCGGAGGTGTTGGATATGTGCAAGGTGCACTGGGCTGCTGTTTGTAGATATAACAATATAAATAAATTCAAATATAATTCAAAAGGCTAAAATAAATTGAAATTTATCAATTGCAATTCTAAATAAACACACATTTGGCTTGGTACACAAATTGCATGGACTGAGTTTATTTACAGGCGGCGTTGGAGGAATGCAAGAAACGAAGCTGCAGTGGACAAAGCCCGAAAAAAGGTGAATCGCGCAATGAAAACATTCTGCAGTGCTATGGACATAAAGTATGTTAGCCACTCAGGCATTATAGGCAAGGATGGCCACTTGTTTCGTTCGGACGGGGTACACCTCTCACAATTGGGCCTTGCGTATTATTTACTTGAAGTAAGAGATTGTTTGGCCACGGAGTTAGCAGTGAATTTATGGGGCAATGTTTAAAAAAAAAAAAAAGTGGGGTCTGTTTCTCTGAGAAGGTGGGGTCCAGGAAAACTCTTCGGTTTTCCTGGGGTGGCAAGATGGGGGAGGGTAAATTTGGAGCGGATTTTACCCAACCCTCATTATTGGTAAGTTGTTAAAGAAAAGGGAAGAAAAAGGATTGAAAACAAAATATGGAAATGCAAAAGTAAACATTGGTTTTGCTTGGAAAATGTACAGTTTGTTAGGCATAGTGATAATAAAATGGTTTTGGCCCAAATTGCGAAATTGTTCTAGGAAATTAAGTTGCCTGAAGTAATATGAGTTACCTCGTCCAATAAAGTGGCCTTTTCTGCTATTGAGTTACATGTGTGGTGTCCGTTATTTTGGGCGAATAATATTTATCAGATTTGACGTAAAAATAAACACAAACTAATAAAGAAATGTTTTTATATCTCAACAGAATTGCAAAAATAACTGTGATACAAAGTTCAAGTGTGTAAAACGAGACAAAACAATCAATCACCAAAATCATTAAACAAACTAGGTATTGGGACTCTTGTTAAATTAAACATCCTCAGGTGTTACAGACAAATAAAGAGGAGGAGGGTAGTGTAAATGAATGCGGAGGTGTTGGATATGTGCAAGGTGCACTGGGCTGCTGTTTGTAGATATAACAATGTAAATAAATTCAAATATAATTCAAAAGGCTAAAATAAATTGAAATTTATCAATTGCAATTCTAAATAAACACACATTTTTTTTTTAAACATTTTGCCTCCAAACAGCATATCACCAACACAGGAAAAACTAATTGCTGTAGTGCAGGACCAAAAAGAAGAATTATTCAACAAAAGGTATTGTAACTGTTTCTTGAAATCAAAATGGATCACAGGTTAAAGACAAATAAAGTGATGGAGAATAGTGTCATTAAATGCCGAAGAAGTGGATGTGTGTGTGGGAAGAGAAGCATAATAGTTATCTAAGAGCAAACTATTTTGAAAATATTTGTAATGATGGATGAAGTCAATTTGATTTCTAAAACTGTGAAGTTTGAGATTAAAGGTGCAAAATGTCTAGATAATATGTTGACTAGTAAATAATAAATGTTTTTTGAAAAATTGATAAACATAATATTATACCCAAATGAATGTATAATTTTTCATGAACTCTACAGACACTCTGAGGAGAAACTAAATCAATGTTTGCAACAACAAAAGCGGGAAAACAATTTGAGCTTAAGAAAACTTCAATAACAAAAGGTAATTTCAATTCAAAATTTAAATTTCATAATTACGGTTCCTGTCGAATAACGGGAGCGTAAAAATTACTATTCAAACTCCAGAAGGTGCAACAGTAGGGAAAGTGTTGTATGGCATGAGTGTTCAAATTACTATTCCAACTCCAGCAGGTGCAGCAGTAGGGAAAGTTTGGGATGGCGGGATGGTAACAATTACTATTCAAACACCAGCAGGTGCAACAGTAGGGTAAGTGTTGGATAGCGGGAGTGTAACAATTAATATTCCAACTCCGGCAGATGCAACAGTAGGGAAAGTGTTGGATAGCGGGAGGGTTTAATTTACTATTCCAACTCCAGCAGGTGCAACATTAGGGAAAGTGTTGGATAGCAGGAGGATTAAAATTACTATTCCAACTGTAGCAGGTGCAACAGTAGGGAAAGTGTTGGATAGCAGAAGGGTAACAATTAATATTCCAACTCCAGCAGGTGCACCAGTAGGGAAAGTGTTGGATAGTGGGAGGGTTAAATATACTACTCCAACTCCAGCAGGTGCAACAGTAGGGAAAGTGATGGATAGCGGGAGGATTAAAAGTACTATTCCAACTCCAGCAGGTGCAACAGTAGGGAAAGTGATGGATAGCGGGAGGATTAAAATAACTATTTCAACTCCAACAGGTGCAACAGTAGAGAAAGTGTTGGATAGCGGGAGGGTATAATTTACTATTGCAACTCCAGCAGGTGCAACAGTAGGGAAAGTGTTGGATAGCAGGAGGATTAAAATTACTATTTCAACTCCAGCAGGTGGAACAGTAGGGAAAGTGTTGGATAGCAGGACGTTAACAATTAATAATCCAACTCCATCAAGTGCAACAGTATGGTAAGTGTTGGATAGCGGGAGGGTTAAATTGACTATTCCAACTCCAAAATATGCAACTGTAGGGAAAGTTTTGGATAGTGGGAGGGTTTCATTTACAATTCCAAATCCGGCAGGTGCAACAGTAGAGAAAGTGTTGGATAGCAGGAGGGTAACAATTAATATTCCAACTCCAGCAGGTGCAACAGTAGGGAAACTGTTGGATAGCGGGAGGGTTAAATTACTATTCCAACTCCAGCAGGTGCAACAGTAGGGAAAGTGTTGAATAGCGGCAGGGTAACAATTAATATCCCAACTCCAGCAGGTGCAACTGTAGGGTAAGTGTTGGATACCGGGAGGGTTAAATTGACTACTCCAACTCCAGAAGGTGCAACAGTAGGGAAAGTGTTGGATAGCTTAAGGTTAACAATTGCTATTCAAAAGCCAGATTGTGCAAATTTTTGAAAAATGTGATAGCAGGAGGGCTAAACTTACTATTACAAATCAAGCGGATGTAAAAGTAGGGAAAGTGTTTGATAGTGTGAGTTAAGAAATACTGTAAATCTCAAAACACTTGTGACGTACAATTTTAATACTCATAATGGTCTTTTTTCTTTTTTTTTTCTGTTTTACAGATTATGGCAGAAAGAAACATTGCCAAATACATCAAGTCACGAAGAGGCAACAGACTACTCCAACACCATGAATACGTTTACTGTAAGGAGAGACTTACTGAGCCCAGGTGTCATTGGAGGTGTGTTCAATTTCAATCATCCCTTTGCAGAGGCAGAGCAGTTACTCTTGGTGATAAGGTATTATGAACCACAGAGCATAAGCTCTCTGCAACGGAGACTGAAGTTAGACAAAATATAAATGACATGAAAGAAATGGCAAGCACCTCCAATGAAATCTGTGGCTCAGTATTAAAAGACGTTTCCCAACTCATTCCTGCACATGTAGCAAGTGCAATGCCTTCAATACCCAATTTACGTAGAATAATTCAGAGAAAAAAAACGGAAAGTAACCCCCAACGAGTTACACCCCAATCTTTTTCTGACATCTCCATTCCTCGTGAGCTTTCAATAACAGTCACTAACAAACCTTTTCTTTTGCATAACAAAAACCCTCTTAAAAGGATCCTTATCTTTAGCACAGCATGTTATCTTACTAATTGAGAGAATAGTGATATTTGGATGATGAATGGGACATTTAAATCAACGCCCCATCCCTTCACTCAAATATACACTATTCATGCATACATTAATAATACTGTAGTACCCTTAGTGTACAGTATACATCTAGATAAACATACTTCAACTTACACTGAATTTTTATCAGTGGTTAAATACCAAACTATGAACAAAAGTCCTAGAAAAGTGCTAATTGATGTTGAATTACCGATGATTAATACAATAACAAAATTGCACATGGATACCTAAATTCAAGGATGGTTTTTCCACTTTTCATAGGCGTTTTGGTGTAAAATACAAAAAACATCCTTAGTTGAATTTTTTTGTGACAGTAAACTGCAATTTGAACTAAAGAAACTAACTGCACTTTGTTTTGTTCCCCCTGACAGTGTAAATGAGTACTACACATCTATTACTGATTCGGACTATTATTCAGAAAATGAAGATAAATTGGCACTCCTTTTAAATTATTTCGAAGACACATGGATTGGCTATCTAAGCAGGTCTGTTCGCAGGAGGAAGCCACAATTCCATGTGGAGTGGTGGAACTGCTACACGACCTGCTTAGAGGGAGAAGCAAAAACAAATAATGCCTTTGCGGGTTGGCATGACTCCTTCAACAAATAAATTGGAAGACAACATCCTAACTTTTATCATATATTGGAAATTTTGAGGAAGGAGCAAAGTTTCCAAGAAATTAGAATTTCACAAGCATTAACAGGTAGTCTGAACCCACGAGTTTCCAAAAGAACAAAGGAAATGTCTATTGGGTATTCTTCAACAATTTTCGTTGATGGTGGCTTCAGACTACCATGATAATCTTGCACATATCCTCCATTATTAATATGTTTACCTTAAATAATATGTCACTTCCCTGTTTTTTTCTACACAACTAACTTTTTGGATTGACTTTTTCAAACATTTTATTTTTAAGTTATGTAAAAGGTCGGGTTACCTTACCTTTTGAAGTCTTCTTTTTTGATTTTTGTTCGTATTTTTCTATCTTTAAACTTCAGAATCCACTTTTTGACCCACTCCATTTTCTGTAAAAGCTGTATTGCTATTCCCTTTTTAATTTGTAATCTAAAAGGACACATTTTATCAGATTCTTAATTTGCAAAACCCAAAACAATTGACTGCAATCCATAAATCTGGAAAGTTCCCTAAAAACGCAACACAATAAAAACAAAAAAGGAAAAATTATTTTAGTCAAAAAACGTAACAAATAATCCAGCGTTGCAATCCAGTCTTAAAGCAAATGTCAAAGAAATTCCTTCCATATTTTTCAAAGATTTGATTTAATTCCAGATCCAAATCCAATTTTTTTCTTTTTTTTTTAAATGTGTCCTTGATTTAGTAAAAATGATCAATTCAATTCAATTCACCTGTAACGTGAAAATCCATTCAATAATGCATTAAAAAAATGTTTTGAATGACAATATACTATTATATAAAAAAACCTTTATCATTAAATATTTTTTTTTAAATACACCCGACCTCAGCATTTCTCTTGCTACATGTGTAGGAATTTTTGTTGAAAAACCTTTCTGAAAACTATTTTTCATTCTCTCCTTACAGTAAACATTCCTTCCACTGAGTCTTCCAATCTTGCCTACATTCAGTTGCAGATCCAGCATGTGGAGCAAAAAAATACCATGGATGTTTGTTTTTGTATACCCTTTCTGAAAGATAACTGTAAATTATTTTAACTCATTAAAATTGTTTCTTTCTTTGAAATAAAAAAATAAACAATTCTATTTTGAAATCTTTTTGTTGTACAACATATTGCTTATTCTCCAGGATTAAATATATTCATTTCACAGCATGCTTAAGTCTCACACACACACAGCATGTACAGCATTTAGAAAACATTCCACATAATCATAATCATTTTATAAACTATTTTTGGGAGCACGGGAATCCACAAACTATCAAGCGTACCATGTGAAACTTTAAATCTCACTACCAGATATTCATTTCACCAAATGTTTGTCTCTTTTACTCACTGAAAGTGCATGGCGGGGCATTCAGTGTCTATGCAGAAGAAGCACGCAAAGTTAAAGGTTTACCAAACCAAGATCAAAAGAAGCCAAAAAAGAAGACGGAATCTCTTAAACTCACTTATACTACATGACGGATCATTCTTTTACTATGTTGGTAATTTACACAAAGAGTTGCTTTTTTCTTTTCTAGCAGATATAATTCCGAGTGTCACTCAACCATTTAACATGCATCCAAAGTGAAATATGACAAGACAGTAGCAGCTATAAATATCGCAATTAAAATACGTGGTCAACAAGTCATTAGAACTGCAATTTTTGGTATTTTAAATCTAAACAGAAAATGAATGCAAACATGTGCCTCTACATGAAAGCTTTAAAATGAGTAATAATAAATGACACAAAATATGGCGGTGCGTTCAGTGTCTATGCAGGAGAAGCTAGCAGATTTCAAAGTTTAACAAACCAACAACAAAAGAAGCCCAAAAAACATCTCTTTAACTCACAAAAGAAGCCCAAAAAGCAGACAGGATCTCTCTAACTCACAACTAATACATGATGGATCAATATTGAACTATGTTGTGGATTGATGCCGAGAATAGTTTTTTTTTAAAGCATATTTAAATGCGAATGTCACTCAACAATACAACACGCATCCAAGGTGAAATGAGACAAGACAGTAGCAGTTTAAAAAATCTCAAATAATGTATGTGCTCATGAAACCCTTATCGTTACATTTTTTTACAGTTTAAATCTAAACAGAGAATAAACACAAACAGATGGCTCTACATAAGGTTTCATCCAAAATAATCCTCAATCTGATCCATCAACGATAACAGTATCCTCAAATGTAATTTCTATTGTCTTTTTAAATAACTTAAAAGCAGTCCAAAGTACAGCCAAGTAAAACAGTTCGCCTTCTCTCCCCCTCGATCCTGCTTATGTTGTTTATACATTTTAATGATTTACATTTTTTTTTTAACTTAAAAAACAGTAATTCTCTTAATAAAACCTTTCAAAATGAATCAAATTGAAGAATTCATCTTTTTTTCTTAAAAAATGCAAATTTGCAAGGTTCTGGTCCTATCTCCGACTAACGTATGTAAATAGTTTTGACATTATTACATTTATTTTTTAAAAGGTAAAATAGATTATGTATAATAAATATACTTTTAGTCATACTGTAAAATACTCAAATTACATGTTCACCGTACTTTCATGCTTATTCTCCTCTCGCCTTCGATCCTCCGTATGATGTATAAACGTGTTTGCGTCATGGATTTCTTCTTTTGCTAAAATTAAAAAAGGACTGAGTTATCAATATAAACCAATAGTAAACCGTGGGAATTCAATGTAAGTAAATACATCAATCACATTAAAACTTATTATTAATATATTTTTAAAATAGTTAGGGGCTGATTCCGATTCCGAACGTAAAATGAACCGACCGACTCGGACCGGGAACGGAGACCGACCGACACGGACCGGCGCCGTACGACCTGTGCAGTACGATGCAACGCGTGTGACTTACAACTGACACGTACAACCGAGCCGTAGGGAAAGCAGTGATTCGCCCGGAAACCGGACGCGATTCGCACCGACCGACACACACCACGAATGAACCCGACCGACACGTACCCGCGATGTCTGATCCACGCAGTACGATGCAATGCGTGTAAAACCAGACCGACTCACACGGAGCCCAAGCCGCATGACCGACACACACAGAAAACAGGGACCTGAAGCAACAGAGATCTCCACGACCGACGCGTATGAAACACAGAAGAAAGTCAGAGTGAAAGACCCGGAGAAGCCCGCACAAGCCAACATCAGCGTCCGTCTCGGTCAGAAGAACGTCTCCTTCATGCCTAGAAAACCCAAAGGAAAAAATACAAAAAAAGGACCAAACAAGCAATGACAAAGTCAATAAATATCAAATAAAAAAACTTGGAACAAAGAAACACCCACAACTCCACCTATATAAAGGATACCAATCACTACCATGATCCTTTGCAAATTCAAGAGAACTGCCAGCAGAGAACACCATCAGACAGCAACCACAGACACTCACAACTCACCCATCACACAACTTTCACACCATTAGCACCTCATCAAAAGCACTCACACATACACCTAGCAAACCTGACACTCACCCACCCTCACTTGCACCCTCACACACACATCACTCACCACCACCACCCATCACCATGCCCCCAAAGAAGAATCCAAAGTTCACAGATAGTGAGTTAGAAGTGCTGGTGGATGAAATCATCAGAGTAGAGCCACATTTGTTTGGTACATTGGTCCAAAGGACCCCCGTGTCACAGAAAACAAAGATGTGGGCGAGGATTGTGGACAAAGTGAACGCACAAGCACCAATGTTGCACACAAAGGATGATATCCAGAACAGGTGGTATGACGTGCGCAGGAGGGTCAAGAAACTCATCTAGAAGAATCACGCCTTGAGTCAGCGCACTGGTAGTGGCCCTCCTGCCAAACCAGTACACTTCAGTTCCTGGGAGGAGATGGTGCGGGACATCCTACCACCAGAGAGTGTCCATGGTCTATCAGACATACCAGAGCCTGGTGAGTACACAACCAATATACTCAATATTGTGTGGCAAGGGGACAGTGAAACCATGCAGCGTTAGCAAAGCCACAGTAACCAATAGATAATCATTCCAAGATGTGTATGTTAGTCAGACAAACACAATACCTGCCATCTCATAGTGACTTGTAACTGTGTCATGACATGTACAAACCTACCAACAAATAGAGCAAGGCAGTGGCACAAATCTATATAAACACTGTCCGACAGTTTGCCACCACAAGCACACGACCTCACAGTGCAGCTGACTGACAGAAAGGAATAGTGTGTATGCAGGGGAAGTGAGTGTACCCAAAAGCATGATGGGGTTTGTAGTTACAGATAATGCTCCCCCTCCCAATTGGCCCATCAAGACCTCTATGAACCATGCCCACATCGCAGAGAGTGGAAAATGACTGACAAGATGGCTGACACTGGGTCCTGCTGTGGGGAGCACGAAGCCCTGGTAGGGGTTGTGCGCAAATCAGAAGTAGGACACCACTGCCTGACATCCTGAAACCCAACTTGCACGCCCTCCAATGGAAGCACATTTCATGATGGGATGTCTGGCCGGGTGGGAAGGAGGACTGGCAGCTCTGACCATACTTACCAGCATGTGTAGACACACAGCCCCTCAACACAAACTCCATAAAACTCACTGGGTATAATGCATTGACTCACACTGTACTGAAATATCACCCAAAGATACACCGCACTGGGTTCTGCCGTGTATAGCACAGGGGCATCTCTTTGGACTTGTAGCCAAACAAACATCAGGACTGCACAGTCAGCCATCTTGCCATTGCTGTCACACTCCCTCACAGGGAAGCAGAGTCAAAAGGAAGGAAGTATGGGCATGCTGGGAAGGGGGGTGTAGCCAAAAGCATGATGGGAGTTGCAGTCACAGACAATCCCCACCCACCCACATGGCCCAGCAATCTCATACTGAACCATGCTCACCTCACAGGGAGTGGAAATGGACTGACAAGATGTCTGACACTGGGCTCTCTTGTGGGGAGCACAAGGCCATGCTGGGAACTGGGCACCAACAAACACCAGGACTGCACAGTCAGCCATCTTGCCATTGCTGTCCCACTCCCTCACAGGGAAGCAGAGTCAAAAGGAAGGAAGTATGGGCATGCTGGGAAGGGGGGTGTAGCCAAAAGCATGATGGGATTTGCAGTCACAGACAATCCCCACCCACCCACATGGCCCAGCAAGCTCACACTGAACCATGCTCACCTCACAGGGAGTGGGAATGGACTGACAAGATGTCGGACACTGGGCTCTGTGTTGGGGAGCACAAGGCCCTGCTGGGAACTGGGCACCAACAAACACCAAGACTGCTCTTACTGACATCCTGAAAGTTAACCTGCACCCACTGCAATGGTTTCACGCTTCATGATGGGATAACTGGCCTGGGGAAGAAGGAGGTCCTGACTTGAAAACAAATAACACCGATGCTGGCCATACACACACCTTCTATGCTAAAACACATTGAACACGTGGTACCAGTCACTCACAAAGATAATGCCCGGAAATTATGTCTGACACATGGGCCTGATAAATGATGTGGCTGAAAATCACACATATGCACTGGCCAACCCAAACACGGTCGCACACACAGCCATTGCAACTGTATGTTCAAACTCACTGTCTGGGGATGCAGTGTCCAGGGGTGCCCCCTGGCCTGGCTGTGGAGGTGTGTCTTGCAGATGACAAGTGTGGAGATCCATATATAGTACATTGCACGAAACACACAGAAAATCACATATACATAATTGACAGGGGCCATCTGACAGTGAATGGAATGGACACACCAATATAGCCGACACCGTAGCATGGTCTCATTCACACTCGGTGCTGTTGTGAGCTGCATTCCACTCCTACATCGTACTGCAACATATGCATCCTTCACACAACACACCACCCACTGTCATAGACACTGTAGACACAAGGTCTAACCTGGACTGCATTGGAGGAGACATGCAACTCACAGCAGCCAAACCGCAACACACACAACACAGGCTCTCACTGTCATGAGCATTTTAAAAGCCAGAGAGCTGCCTTGCTCAATCCATGTCACCATGGAGAACATTGACAAGTCAAATCACATATGCACGTACAAAACTCAGCACCAGACTCATTAACAATGGTGACATCATCACTTGTATGAAATGAGATGGGAACTAGGAACACAGGAAAAAATACACTTTCTCCCAAGAGATAACAGGCATACTGGACTGTGACCATGTCGTACCAATACACCAATGTGAAACACAAAGACTAGCAAAGTCTGCTACCACACATGCCCCAATCATACAACATATCCTCAGTGGAATTGCACGTATGTCCTTGTTAAAGGTCAAATGTGTACAGGGATGACGCACCTGTGTCAGCAACGTGATGACCCTTGAGTAGTAATGCTCATGTACAGTCAAATCTATACATGAGCTGGTCATGCACACACTTCGACATGCACATTGAAATGCTTCATATTGGCTGGACAATGTGCTACAACAATATCAATCTCTGTCCGTGACAACTTTGGACAAAGCAGTGTACAGGCATGCATCCTGACATACAGTAGCAAATGTCATGTATGTGAACCATTGATGCCTTTAGAAACATAACTTACATTGTGTCTCATCCAAACACAGGTGGTGCTGGGGACACAGCAGCAAATAAAGAGGAGTCCCTGTCCCAGACTCAGGTAGACCCTCAGCTCTCCGGTGTGGATCAGTCTCTGTTCTCTTCGGATGACGAAGAACAACCTGGCACCTTCGGTTTGAGTCATCATGCAGCACCAGCAGTACAAACATCTGCACCCCCTGCACCCACGCCTCCAACATCTGGCAACAGACTGGGCACCCCCGCCAACACGGACAGACCAAGGACACAGAATACCGACAGCGCAGGGACACAGGCCCCCCAGGAAGCTACGGACAACACCACCAGTAACAACACCCAAGGGGGCCCAGTGTCACCTGTGCGTGCCGTCGCAGTTCCTGCACGTGTGGCTAGGGGTGGTGGGAGGGGTGGTAGGCAGAGGTCACGGCTTGCAGAGGGGTCTGGACTGCATGATGACCCCCAACTGGCACGCATCATAGACGCGTACCAGGATAGCACCGGAGGATTCGGCCAGGCAGTGGGGATCCTCAAGGACATACTACAGGAGCAGGCTGCTCATCATGCTCGCATGGAGTCCAACTGGGATGCACTTACTGCGGTGCATAGGGACATACTCACATGCCTCCGCCAGATAAGCACCAACATGTCCACACCTCCCTGTGTGGCCACAACATCTGATGCCGCAAGATCTGCCAGTGCCACAGGGAGGGAGGATGACTCTGGCGGAGAGTCCTCTGCACCGCAGACGCCTGCAGCTGAGGATCCCCCCCCCCCCGAAGAAGAAGAGGGGTCGTCCGAAGAAGGACAAGTGAGATGCAGAAGGCCATGCACATCCCCCAGGGCCTCAAAACCTGTTCTGGAAAATCTTCTTTGTGTGCAAACCGTTCACCTTGTCGTATCCAACCCAACTCGCCTACATGACATGGAGGGTTCATGTTGGTCTAATGTAGCAGATGACTGTGGACTTTACTCTGGACATTTCAGCTACCAACACTTCCAGCTCTTCTGTGAACTTTGGATTCAAAACCCAATGTACAGCACCCACCATCCTGTGCACTATCCTCACACATGTTTGTAAATAAACTCACCAGTACGCTATACTTGCCTCTGTTGTGATTCCAACTTGTTATGTGTCATGGAGATGATGATCTGCTAAAGAACACAGTGCATGCCAAATACTACAGCAATGTGATCACCGTTATGTGAGTCATGGTGATGTGACACATGTGAGGGAGACACACCACTATGGCACCAGAACACATACTCACCAAGGCATGTTACTCATCCCATACAATGCTATTGACCTGAAATACAGTGGAATGCACAGACACCACACCTATCCACAGTCGGTGGTAACAAGCCCACAGGTGAGGAAAGCAAATGTTAGTCAGATGTGGGAAGACAGACAATGCACATGACAAAGCGTAGCACAGGTTCATTACACATCAGCAACATGTTTATTCCACAACAGTTGCAAGGTAATTCCACGTGACACTGGACACATGGTCACAAAGTGTCGCAGAATTGAAGTCCAGGGGTGCGTGGTACATCACTTGATGGGAATCGACAACTTCCACCCTGGGGTTGGATTCTGGGTGTTGGGGGTCAGTGTTGACCAAACAACAGGCAAAGTACCTTGGGAAGGACAGACATAAGACACAGTCGAAAGCACAGCAGAACAGGACAGAAATGCAATTCACATGCACAAAACATGTCACAAGAAACATACACAGAAACAAATTAGCATGTCGACACTATTGTGGAGTACAGACTACCTGAAAGGACACATCACTGCACGCATCCAGTCAAGTAGCACACAGACACACTCAAAACAGCAACAGAGCAGCTCCAACACATTTCAGGCTAACTCAATACATTGACATAACAACCCTGTAAATTCACATTCAGGTGAAGAAGTTGTCATCTTCATCACTGGCATCGTGGCCCAGGCCTGGATCCTCCACAGATGGCGGATGTAGGTCATCGTCATCCTGGATGAGAGGCAACTTCTTTCGCACTGTCATGTTGTGTAGCATGCAGCATACAAGGATAATTTTTCACACCTTTGCAGGGTTATATGGGAGGGCCCCTCCGGTCTTGTCCAGGCAGCGGAAGCGGCTTTTCAGGAGACCAAATGTCCGCTCAATCACCCTCCTGGTCCGACCATGTGCCTCATTGTAGCGCATCTCGGCTGTTGTCACAGGGTTCCTGAGGGGTGTCAGCAACCACGGCATGTTGGGGTATCCGGAGTCACCTACATACAAACAATTGAACAATTAGCTGAGTTTTGAAAGAGGGTGGAATATAACATTGCCAAACACACACAATGGTAAACAGTCAGTACACACCGACAAGCCAGGCACGCTGGTTTGGCATCTGTGACATCAGCATTGCAATGCGACTACTCCTCATGATGTAGGCATCATGCGCAGAACTGGGGAAACGTGCTCACACATGTGTGATACACATGTCCGCAAGACATACCACCAGAGCATTTATGGAGTGGAAATGTTTCCTGTTCCGGTATGTCTGCTCATGTGCCCGTGGTGGTACCAGGGCCACATGTGTACCATCAATAGATCCAATGACGTTCGGCATCCTCCCCAGTGTATAAAAAGCATCCTTTATGTCAGTGAGTTGAGGGGCTAGGAAACTTGATGTACAGGTCAAGGAAATGCAACATCCCCTCCAAGACTCCGCGTAGCACACGACTGAACATAGTTTGCGACATATCACCAGCAGTAGCCCCAGTGTACTGGAAGGTACCAGTAGCAAAGAAGTGCAGGGCTGCCCTCACCTTCACCTCTGGGGTCAGTGCTGTAGGGTATCTCCGGCCAGGTAGCAGATGTGGCGCCAACTGCTCCGCCAACTCCTCAATCAGTGGCCTGGTGAAGCAGTACCATCGGATGCAGTCGCGTTCCTGCATGGTTTCAAGGTCTGGGAACGGTCTATGGACAGCTGGTGCCCTGCAGTACAGAGATGAACAAAGGAAGATTGTCGATTCATCCACCCATGTGGCTATGACCAAGCAAAATATCACATGATACATCATGAAAATACACAATGTACTGAGGTGTGTGCTGTTGGGTATGGACACATATGTCACCTACATGCCCATCACCTCACATATCAAGTCCACATGTCTACATAAGTTCCACGTAGTGCAATGGCCAATCATTGGGCTGTGTCACAGTACCTATGTATTGCTATCACGTTCAAAACACACACCACAGTGACAAGCGAGGCCTGATGTCTCCCAGGCATCACAGCTCTTTGACAGGCAGATACCCAGGGTCCCTGTATTAGAACATGGACACTGGCATGACATGGCGTATCATGTACACGCCACAAAACAACCATGAGTCCCACAGGTAGTGGCCCCTGTTGTCTCTGCAGGCCCTACATGGACGTCTCGTAGACACACACACAACATCAATGTTGATGCACAAACCCCATGGATGTGAAGACTGTCTCCCATTGGGCACATCTGATCAGACACATCTGAGACACAACATGCACACAGACTGTGGGTGTACATCAGAAGTGTGGCTATGGGTCTCACTGTGACGCACATGCCATCCCACCCAGGACTCAGGGTGTATGTGACATGTCCTAAACATATCCAACCTGCAACTGTGTCCATGACTCATGCCCATAACTGTACAGTTGCACATCACAGTGATAATGTGCACAACACACAAAGGATTCTGTCACGATGAACATGTTCACAGCCAGGGAGTGGCTGCACCAAAGTGCCACACAACAAACCACAGTCAAAAAGTCACACCAATGTCAACCGACGCGGATGACTTCTACAGAGACGCATTGCACAGTTCTGGACTGAGCCGTGCGCACGTTTAGCCATTGACTGCAATGAGAACCGATGCGGGTGACTATCATGCATACGCATCGTGCAGGCATGGACCGAGCCCTGCGCACGCCTTGGCCATTGAGTGCAATGTGAACCGATGCGGGTGACTATCATGCATACGCATTGCACAGTTCTGGACCGAGCCGTGCGCACGCTTAGCCATTGACTGCAATGAGAACCGATGCGGGTGACTATCATGCATATGCGTCGTGCAGGCATGGACCGAGCCCTGCGCACACCTTGGCCATTGAATCGTATGGAGACGGGTGCGTGTGGGTTTTCAAACTACGCGTTGTACAGTCAGTTGACCGAGTCGTGCGCACCCATTGGCTCTGAACTGTCATGGAGACGGACGCGGATTCAAAACTTGTACGAGTCGTGCGCTGGAAATTCAGTTGGATGCCTACAACAATGTTGCAATTTCTAGGGTGTCATGAAGGTGAAGATTTGAACGGTACGAGTCGTAGAATTCCATGTATTGGCCAGATACATAGAATGCAACCGTTAAGTCTAATTGGTCGCACACTGCTCCACCTACCAAGCGTGTTACCCCAATGAAAAATGGTCCCTGAGGTCAGCGTCGGCGAGTACGCCTATGCCCGTGTAATGCATGTAAGTATGAGTAGCGTTAGCCATACCTGGACATGTGTTTCGAGGTAGTTGCCTCTCGTCAGCAGGGAGTAGGAAAGTGTGTAGGGTTGCTGTGTAAGCTGCTAAAATCGTTATCAGGTCAAGTACCTCTCGTAGCGCGCAGGTGCGTAACCATGAGCCCGTCGGCTCCACCGGCTCAAGGGAGCCTGAAATAAAGTTAAGTCTAATTGGTCGCACACTGCTCCACCTACCAAGCGTGTTATCCCAATGAAAAATGGTCCCTGAGGTCAGCGTCGGCGAGTACGCCTATGCCCGTGTAATGCATGCAAGTATGAGTAGCGTTAGCCATCCCTGGACACGTGTTTCGAGGTAGTTGCCTCTCGTCAGCAGGGAGTAGGAAAGTGTGTAGGGTTGCTGTGTAAGCTGCTAAAATCGTTATCAGGTCAAGTACCTCTCGTAGCGCGCAGGTGCGTAACCATGAGCCCGTCGGCTCCACCGGCTCAAGGGAGCCTGAAATAAAGTTAAGTCTAATTGGTCGCACACTGCTCCACCGACCAAGCGTGTTACCCCAATGAAAAATGGTCCCTGAGGTCAGCGTCGGCGAGTACGCCTATGCCCGTGTAATGCATGCAAGTATGAGTAGCGTTAGCCATCCCTGGACACGTGTTTCGAGGTAGTTGCCTCTCGTCAGCAGGGAGTAGGAAAGTGTGTAGGGTTGCTGTGTAAGCTGCTAAAATCGTTATCAGGTCAAGTACCTCTCGTAGCGCGCAGGTGCGTAACCATGAGCCCGTCGGCTCCACCGGCTCAAGGGAGCCTGAAATAAAGTTAAGTCTAATTGGTCGCACACTGCTTCACCTACCAAGCGTGTTACCCCAATGAAAAATGGTCCCTGAGGTCAGCGTCGGCGAGTACGCCTATGCCCGTGTAATGCATGCAAGTATGAGTAGCGTTAGCCATCCCTGGACACGTGTTTCGAGGTAGTTGCCTCTCGTCAGCAGGGAGTAGGAAAGTGTGTAGGGTTGCTGTGTAAGCTGCTAAAATCGTTATCAGGTCAAGTACCTCTCGTAGCGCGCAGGTGCGTAACCATGAGCCCGTCGGCTCCACCGGCTCAAGGGAGCCTGAAATAAAGTTAAGTCTAATTGGTCGCACACTGCTCCACCTACCAAGCGTGTTACCCCAATGAAAAATGGTCCCTGAGGTCAGCGTCAGCGAGTACGCCTATGCCCGTGTAATGCATGCAAGTATGAGTAGCGTTAGCCATCCCTGGACACGTGTTTGGATTTAATTATTTAGTGGCTCCATGAGCCGGGGAGTCGACGGACTCAGGTTACGCACCTGCGTTGCTACGAGAGGTACTTTACCTGATAATGATTTTAGCAGCCTACACCGCAACCCTACAGTCTTTCCTACTCACTGCTGACGAGAGGCAACTACCTCGAAACACGTGTCCAGGGATGGCTAACGCTATTCACACTTGCACTCACGACACAAGCATAGGTGTATCCGCCGACGCTGACTACAGGGACCACAGTTCTTTGGGGTAACACGCAGGTAGGTCAGCAGTGTGCGACCACTTGGATTTAATTATTTAGTGGCTCCATGAGCCGGGGAGTCGACGGACTCAGGTTACGCACCTGCGTTGCTACGAGAGGTACTTTACCTGATAATGATTTTAGCAGCCTACACCGCAACCCTACACTCTTTCCTACTCCCTGCTGACGAGAGGCAACTACCTCGAAACACGTGTCCAGGGATGGCTAACGCTATTCACACTTGCACTCACGACACGAGCATAGGTGTATCCGCCGACGCTGACTACAGGGACCACAGTTCTTTGGGGTAACACGCAGGTAGGTCAGCAGTGTGCGACCACTTGGATTTAATAGAATGCAACCTTGTTGGACCTATCACTTGGGACACATGGCACAGATTCTGCCTCTTCAGCACAGATATAACGCTGGCTGGCCCCCAGGTAGCTCACTTGCCTGCACTACATGCTACTGGACCACATCTCTGCTACCACTGCTGCTGTCTCTGCATCCTCTGGCTACTGCTATGGCACGTACTCTGGAGTGGGCCCCAGCCTTCACTGAGGAGGAGAACCAGGCCCTGCTGGACGGGCTCCTTCCACAGTACTGCAAGCTGTATGGGAAACCAGGGGAGCAGGTGAGTGTGCAGTCCACTGCCTTCCTAATTGTGCATGTTGTCTGACTAGCAGTACTAGCAATGTGTACACCAGTGGCAAGCGTACTCACTGAGTTCTTTCAACCCCCAAAGTGTGTAGGTACATGTGATGAACAGGTGTTCTGCAGCAAAAGTGCATTGTGTACCTCATTTTCCTTTGTGATGACTACATGTATATCCAACTGTGTGCAGCACAAATATGTGGCATGTGTGGTAAAGGACTTTTAACTTTGTCATCCTCACAGGTTGATGCCCACCAGAAGCAGGAGATCTGGCTGACCATTGCCCGGGCAGTTAGATCAGTGAGGGTCTACAAGCGCCGGATCCGCAACTGCCAGAAGAGGTGGCAGCATCTTCGGGGCTGGACCCGGAGGATCGCAAGGGTCCAGCTGAAGATGTCGCCTCCTTGCAGGAGGGGCGGACACCGGACCCTGACCCCCCACATGCTCAGGATTCTGGTGGTGGTCTTCACCGGACCTGGATGGGCAGCTGAAGGCCAGACAGCAGCAAGGAGGGGGTAAGTCCATACCTAATCTGGCCTGGTCACACTTCCACATTACATAGGTCTTGTAGTCCAGGACTCATGTCCCTCAATTGTGTGATGCACCCTCCTCATCTGATCCACAGGTGTGGCCCCTACAGTCTGTGGCTTGTGTCACTAGGGCACTGTGTCCCTGCAGTCAGCTATGCTTCAGGTTCCGGACAGCATCTGTTACCGTGACTCTGTTGTGTGTTTCATGGGTGGGTCATTTGTTTACACAATGCCTGAGATCTGACATGTGATCTGTGTGTGCCCTTGATATGTGTTCCAATTGCTGGTCTGACTTGCCACATGCGCCTGGGGTATTTCAAACACACCCATGCAGCAGGGGACTCCAGATTTTGGGCCTCAGGAGTATGTATATCAAGTGTGTCACTCTTGCTTAGCCACCTGACTACTGTCCAGGGCTATACACTGTTTCACGTAGACCTGGGCAGTCATGTCTACTCCAGGGCATTTAGAAACACTCTGTACTCCCACTCCTGTGTATCAACTTACAGATTGTGCTTAGTGACATTTGACTTCAGGTGTCTAACTGTGTCATTGTGATGTGGCTTCCTTTTCAGGACAACTGGGGTGTTCATGAGTTTGAGGGTCAGCGGGACATATGAGATGTGACTATAGGAGACGAGACCTGTGTGACATAGAGGTGTGTGATCACTTGACAGTCACAATGGTGTATGCAACTGTGAAGTTCAGGCAGCTGTGTTACATGCACAGCAGACTGTGAGGTGCTCATGTTCAGGGAGTTGTGTTCGCAGACACTCATATGTCTGTTTTGTATGATGCGGGGTCATCTGGGTCCAGGATATGTTGTTTGCAGGGGATGGACAAGTGCACTTGTCAGCTGCAGAGTTTGCTTTACACATGACCTATGATTGTGACACAGTGCTCTGCCCCAGTGACAGGAGACAGTGATGACTGACTTTCCAGGCATGCCTGTGCCGTGGCATTTAACTTGCTTTGAGTGATCCTGCATTGGGGTCAAATGTGCTCCATACATCCCATTGTGGCATTGACTATCAGGACATGAGAACATCATAGTGTGTGTTGCTGGTATGCATCACAAGCATGTGAAAGGAGACTCTGGCCATTCCTTCTTCCTGACACCTGTACTGAGTCAGTGGCAGGAGATGTGATGTGTGTAAAGTGACATACTCCTACATGTTCACTTGCATGTCCAACAACTGTGTAGGTGGTGCATGTCTGCACATTGGGGTATTAGCATCCAACATGCAACAGACATATGGGTGCAAGTCCAGGAGGGATATGAGTGCCATGGTTGATGGTGAGACTGACAATTGGCTTATTCAAAACAGTGTGAGCACTTTGAGCAGTGTTCAGATGATTATGCCAGGGCTTGCCCTGTGATGTGCTGTACTCACTGTTGTGTGTGCGGTCAGTGCAGGTGACTGATGTTGTTCTGTTTTTCCTAACTCTATCCAGATACATCCACGGCCACAGGAGGGGACAGTGCCACAGACCAGGAAGAGCCACAGAGCCAGACTGGGACAGAAAGCGAGGAGTTGGAGGGACCCAGTGGCACGGAGGGCGAGTGGAGCCACCCCGAGGAGTCCTCAGCACCATCCACCCCAGTTGAGGGCCACGGCAGCTCGGAGGATGACTCCCTTTTGGAGGCGGGTGTCAGCAGCCAATAAACCCCAGCTAGTGAGGCTGTCCCCGCCACTACCACCACCATCACCACCCTCCCATCGGCTCCCATCCCAGAGGTCGTGGAGGCTCCCGTGTTTAGGAGCATGTCTCCTTTGTGCCAGGCACCGCACCCCCTGCCCCTGTGTCCCCTGCTGCCCTGAGTGTGGAGTCTGTGGACTTGCTTCAACAGATCCATGTATTATAGACATCAATGCTGAGTGTCCTCCATGCACACACCAGTCTGTTGACACAACTGGTGCCGTTCATAGAGGGCATTTCATCGGGCATGTCTGCCCTACAGAGGACTAATCAGTCCATGGCCTCCTCCCTGACGGCAGCAATGTCCCTCCTCCAACAGTCCCTCACCCCTCCTACCCCTGCCCCATCCACGATTACAAGCACCCTACCTGTCCCAAGCACACACACACCAGCACATTCACCCAAACCCACAGTCACGGGCAGCACACAAACACCCAAACCAAGGTCTAGACGTGCACACAAGCAACCTAAGGGGACTGATACCACACTCACTGGGGATGGTTTGCAAACACACACACAGGCATACACAACCACTCTGCAGTCCTCCGATACCTCTTCCTCCAAGACCACTTCCCTTGCCTCACCTGCAACCCCATCTCCCAAGAAGCTCTTCCTCTGTCACCTTGGCCTCTTCCCCACCGATCCAGCAGATCCAGCTTACAAGGGGAAGACACCCTCCCCCAGGCGCAGTCAGACTGAGGCCCCCACCCGCAAGTCCCCTCGGAGATGGAAGAGCAAGATCCCACCCCCGCCCAGCAGCTCCACGACACAGTCTCCGTCCTCCATCCCCCAGGCCACCACTCCACAGATTCTCCCGCCACACCCTGCTCCAGGTTCCCCCACCCACAGATACACCATCCCCAAAATGCTCAGGCCCTCCCCCCACCACTTGCTCTTCCACCCCCACCCCCCCGGTCAGACTGTTTGCGCCACTGGTGTGGGGACCGTGCCCCCCCCCCCCCCCGTCCTGCCAACCTCACCTGAACCCCATTCCGCTCCCATGGAGTTGGGACCCAGTCCAGTCCATCTGACTGCAGCCACTATGTCAGACACCTCCACTGCAGTTGCCAGTGACTCTCCTGCATCCACCACCCCTTCACTGCCTCCTTCTGCTGAGCCCTGATCCTGTCCCTGCGGTGCCTGGCCTGCCCCCATGTATGCCCCTCCGAGTGGATGTCCCCTGTCCTTACCAGTGCAGGCAAGCAACGTGTGACAGTTGTCAATCAAATCACATTTTTGACATTTGGATATGGACTGGCCATTGGCCTTTGTTTTGAAAGGACTTTGCATTTGCATTTCAAATTTGCTGAATAAAGCATTTGTATTTATCCTTGTGAATTTGTTTTAGCTGTACATTATGTTGATGATGTTTACCATGACCTTGCAGATATAATGCAGAATTTTCAATGATAAATACTGAGGTGTTGATGTGATGTACTCCATGTGGTCCATGTGATATGTATCCTATTCTGGTCGGTATCCATGTCATCCTTTGCAGCTAACTGGGTGTGTCCTGATTAACAATTTGTGAACATCTCTGCAAACATTTCATTTGCATGGTCACATCTGTGGCTTGCACACATGCACATATGATGTGCTTCCCATTGTCCAATTCGCCTATTTCCCTGACTGTGGGCGCATCTCCACTGGACCTGCAGGTGTGGGCATCATTGGTGTAGGAGCAACTGGGTCCTCTGTGCAACTTGCTGGACATATGTATTTAGTATGTGCAGATGACCTAAGGGACACTACTGTACCCAGGCTGATGTGACCAGAGCCTTCATTGGGTGGTAACTGATGGCTGACTGACCAAGTGTTCTGACTGAGACCTGCTGGGACTACGTTTGGCACAGCTGAGTTTCCACAGGAGTTGAGTGCCCTCAAGTAAGTGTGTTGTTCCATGACATTGCCTGGGCCCATGGTGTGTGTTGTGTGAGCATGTGTGTGTTTGTCCACATCCCTTTTTATACACATATATACCTTGATATGTTCCTGTTGTTGATGCTTGCTGAGTTGTACTGTGTTCATCCCACATCTTTGTCCTGGGCTACCAGATGTGTGGGTGCATGACACACTACTGTTAATTGGTGTTTCATCATTGGGATTTGTCAGTTCTGAGTGGTGATGATGTGGTGAGACGCAGATGGGACACAGTCAGGGGTCCCCAAGTCACTTGTTTGTTAGCAATATCATGTAGTTGTCCCTATGTGGTACCTTTAGGTGATTGAGACATGTGTATGTGTGTGTGACTGCTCCCACTCGTCAGGTTCAGGGCTGCAATGTTGGCAGGTGTCAGCATGTGTGCCTTGTGGTTCTCTTTGGCTTCTGCATTGTCCTGGGACTGTGGCAGGGATTCCGAAGGTTACTGTGCAGTATGTCTGTCATTCACCAGGGTTGTAGACTGTTCTTGTGTGATGAGTCTGTGCACCTTAGTTCCTCCCAACATTACTGTGTTTTTCATGGGTGCATGTGCAATGTCATATGTCCATGTGGGCTTCACAGATGCACATTGGTGCAGTTCAGGGTGTGTGGTGTTGAGGGTGGACAGATGTGAATGTTTGCATGGCTCGGCCCCTACCTCCCGTTTGTCCCTGGATGACGGGCCATGCTGCGTGATTTGTGTTTGTGTAGGTGTGATGTACGTTTGTGGCACAGGACACATGTCGGAGTTTCACAGTTTGTACGACATTTACCTTTGTCATCACAGTGGACGTATCATTAGGCTTTCCTGTTTTCAGTTTCTATATTAGGTCAATTCTGGTGGTTTTTTTTCGGTGTTTTCAAGTAATTTCAATACGTTAAAAATACAGTGTTTATCAGTGGTTACACATTTTTGCGCCATCAAAAACAACAGAAACAGTGCTTTTCCGGTGTTTATGGAACGTTTTGCTTTTATTATTGTTTGCTTTCTGCACTGATAGCGCATGGTATATAGACAGTGTATGTATAGTATATATGAGGTCCAAATAGATTTTTGCTAATTAAACTTATTGCAGTACACCATACAATACTTATTCAGTGAGACTTTAGTCATATGCTTTTGCTCTTTCCTTCCCATGTAAACTTCTGTGAAAAGGCCCTCTCAACATTGGCACTTGAGAAGGGAAACGCCAAAACAGCCAGTACACAATTTGTTAACTCTGACCACTAAAATAGCTGTCCATGCCAGTACTGGTGCACTTGAAGATTGCTGTTCTCAAGGCAGGGTCTGCAACAATTTCATTGAGCTGGGCGTTTATGCCCTCAGAATTATTGAAGGGGTCAAAAATGATGCAGCACTTTTGAAACTATAGAGGAAATTCCTCTTTACGGAAGGGATCTAGAACTTATACAGAGTACCACAGTGAGGTTTCATTTACTTCAAAAGCCATTGGTGGTGAAGGGACATTTCTTTGCATCATTGTAAGCCATTGTTCATACATTGTAAAATAAAAGTTCCTGAATTGCTCTTCAACATTGCTTTGCTTACCAAGTGGCAAGCACTCTAACATGGAACATTGTTGCAGTGCCAAATTCACTAAAGGTGTCGCCCAGCCTAGTCTCCAGGTTATGTTTCACATCTACACCAATTATGCTGAACACTTGGCAGACAAGGGTGTTTTCAGACGTAATTTTTTTTAATATGTCCACCACAGCAGTTATGTTTTCCTGTAAAAATCTAAGAATGCAGTAGAGTGTACTTTTTCACATCACTATCAATATGCGACCAAAGATCCTCAAATTTCTTGCCTTTGGCATCATCACTCAGCAAAACTTCTGTAAATGCTTGCCACATGTATAATATAGCATTCATAGCCCCTTGGACTGAGAATCCTCAGCTAAGGTACACAGTTGGGATGACTCTTTCATTGATGCCACACAAAGCATGAAATGATGAATATTTGCGTTTTAGTTCCTGTGCATAAGAAAACAGTGCACCAGAATGGACTAAAAAGTCAATAGCATTCCTTATTAACTCTGAAGATTGTAAAGAAACTTTCAGCATACCATCGAACAAGTGGCAAGGATCTCTTACAGGAAAGCACTTCAGCTCAGGTATCAACTGTCACAGGTCATCACACAAAATGTTCATATGCATAGCTGAATAACTGTAAATACGAACAATATCACTCTAATCTTTGTTGGACTTGGAAAGAACCTTTTTTGCAGAGCATTCCAAGTGACACTGTGTTCCATATTTTCCAAAAGTCTGGTGTTATGTTTTCAACTCTATCCGAGATGTTTGGTGATAGCGCTCTTTTCACATATACTTGTGAAAAGATAGCTTGCATTGAATGTTTAAAGCCTGAGGTGTTGGCAATTCACCCACTATCTATACTGACTCACTAGAAACTGGGGGCTGATGTATTAAGGGTTTTTACCCACTCTCTGTGGGTAAATGTGATACCACATATTAGGAAAGATTCTTATGAAACCAGCCATTTTACCTATCAGTGAAAGAATCAAACACAGCCAAAATATCAAATATGATTTTGATATTTCCTGATTCTCTACAGTTTATAAAATAATTAAACAAGACCTAAAACATGCTTCTAAACCCTGCATCTTTAGAACAAAGATCTCAAAACTAAAAAAAGCAAAAGGAAGAAGAAACAATATTTTAGTGCCATCCCTAAACAACAAAACCCAAGCTGAATAATGTTAGCCTAGTCTTTCCTACTGCTAGCTTATATAACAAAGTTACTTTGTATTGGCCCCTTCAAGAAGAAAATAATGACTCTTTAACTCTCTTTTTCCTTTCTTTGAATAGCATTTAGTTTGGAGTTGTGCCGGTGTTTTTTCACTGCTTATATGTTTTCACTGGTGAGGGTTAGTTCTCTTTCAGTGGGGTTTTATCAGTTATTTTAGGTTTAAACCTAAAACCGGACAGCCTACGTATCATGCATGCTTGTGTCACTCCAATGTATGGTTCCGGGGGGTAGTGCTGTTGTGTGTCAGTCTCTTGCTGGTTTCGTTGCTGTTGATTCCAGCTTGTGTCACATGTGTCTGTTGGGCTCCCTCCCATCTCACAATGCCCGATTGCCCATTAAGGGGAGTTGGAGGGACTGAGTCCACATGTGTCACTGTGGTTCAGCCCCCCTCATGTGTTGTGTAGTTGCCTGTGGATACTGAGACACACACACACGTGTTGTGTCAGATGTGCAGTGTGAGGTTGCCTGTTTGTGTTTGTGCAAGTGCACCAGTGCATTGGTATTGCTGTTGTGGGCCATTGTCTGGATGTTGTTTGGGTGATTTTCGCTGCTGTCCCTGTGAGTCATATCACATCATTCTTCACATTCATCCTGGTTGTTAGGTCCCATTGCTGCCATGGAATGGGAGTTTGTGACCTGACACCTACAGTCTACACAGGATGTATTGATTTGTGTGGCTATTTTCGAGATGTGTGTATGCATTATGATGGTCACTTCTGCTTTTGTGGCATTGTACACTGTATGCAATGTCAGCCCCCATCGGTGGTGCTTGTCTGCACATGGCCGAGAGTATGTTTGATTGTCACAGCACTGTTAGCCTCACCACATCTCTGTGGGTATGGGACAGAACCACTACTTTGCCACAAAAGTGTTTCATGTGTTGGGACCAGGAATCATACATGCTGTTTGGTATTTGCAGCTTTTACCATGATGACACTTACCTTTTGGTCACTGTGATGAGCGGGGATTTAGACCCCATCACCACAATGCTCAACATTTGCTGCAGTTTGGAACCCCACAATTAACTTTTGTTCTACACAGTGAGGGGGGGTTAGTGCACATTGACACAGTGTTATTGTGATGCTTGCCTTGTGTAGGCCACACTAAGTTTTTGGTCACACATGTGATGGTAGTTACATTGTATGTTCGAAGTCATATTCACTGTTGTGGGCATTTGTCACGGACTACACACTGTTGTCATGATGTTAGGTGGATGTATTTTGCTGACATACCTAATGTTGGTGTATGATGGATGTGTGGCGCATCACCCATCCTATGGGTGGGAGTGTTGATATTGATAGTCACAGAGCACCCTATGAGTGGGGGTGGCAGTAGTTATGGGCAACATAACCCCTATGGGTGGGGGTGGCAGGAGTGATGGGCAACATAGTCCCTATGGGTGGGGGTGGCAGTAGTGATGGGCAACATGTCCCCTATGGGTGGAGGTGGCAGGAGTAATTGGGCAACATAACCCCTATGGGTGGGGGTGGCAGGAGTGATGGGCAACATAGTCCCTATGGGTGGGGGTGGCAGTAGGGATGGGCAACAGGTCCCCTATGGGTGGGGGTGGCAGTAGTAATGTACAACAGGTCCCCTATGAGTGGGGGTGGCAGTGGTGATGGGCAACAGGTCCCCTATGGGTGGGGGTGGCAGTAGTGATGGGCAACAGGTCCCCTATGATTGGGGGTGGCAGTAGTGATGGGCAACAGGTCCTCTATGGGTGGGGGTGGCAGTAGTGATGGGCAACATAACCCCTATGAGTGGGGCTGGTAGTGGTGATGGGCAACATACCCCCTATGAGTAGGGGTGGCAGTAGTGATGGGCAACCTTGTCCCTATGAGTGGGGCTGTTAGTGGTGATGGCCATGCAACCCCTATGGTGGCCTGTTGGTAGTGGACAGGATATGGATCCTCTGGGTGTGTGTGACATTTGGCGGGTACGTGTCGTTTGTTTGTGGGGTGGGTGTCTGACTTACCGTCTGAGCCGTCTGAGTCTGTTCCTGATCCGGTCATAGATGTACAGTACTGGTATGACCTGCGCGATGGGATTCATGATGTGTTCGTCTCGTACACGCTGCTTGTTGCTCCGTCCCGTACCGATTGCTAGCTGGTCCGTCTCGTAGCCGTGGATTGTGTTCTGGGGCGAATCGTACCTGATATGCTGCTTTCCCGGATGCTGTGACATGCTGTACGTGGCGACTCGTCCGGCGCGTATGATTTGCGCATCATACGTGGTGACTCGTCCGTATGATTTGCGCATCGTACTTGTCCGGCCGGAAACTGCTGTGGGAACTGCTTCCGGGCGACTCGGTTCAGCAATCGGAGGTACGGGTCGTATGGAAAATGAAGCTTGAATCGCAGCCTACGTGTCGGTCGGATTTGTGTCAGTTGTGCGCATCGTACTTCATTGCATGGATGGCTCCCGGAACGTGTCGATCGCAAGGTAAGGCTACAAACAGCTCTCGGAGAGCTGTCCGATCCGGCTCGGAATCGACCCCTTTGTCTCTTAAATATTTGTTATTTAATTTTTAAAACTCCTACATATTTTTTTAAAAATAATTATTTTTAGTTAATAAAAAATTATATACATGTTTCTAATTATTCAAACATTCATTCTAATTAAACCATTTTAAATAATGTAAATAACTCAATTAAATTTTTAATTTTTAATTTATAAATAAATAAAATTAACATATATAATAAAGTATTGCAAAGATGAAATAATAGTAATAATTAAATAATTTTCTAAAAATTACGAAGGCTCTATGTAAAACACAGAAAACGCATGCAAATATAAAACAAATTAAAACTTTAATTATTTAATCATTTAATTATAAATCATCAAGTTTGCATGATATTAATTCTTTTTCACTATGATCCTCCACATCCGAAAAATGCGGGATTTCTCCCTAAAAAAATTAATTTTAAACATTGGGATACCATTGACATTTGCAAAGGGAAGTAATGCGTAATAAAAGTACTTGCATACTAAAAGCATGCTATGTAGCAGCATGCGTAGTAATGGTAAACACATAGTAAAAAATGCATAGAAAATGCACATCGTAGTAATGCCCGCGTAGTAACGATAAAACACAGATATACGTCTATTTGTATGTTTCTTTTATATATGATGCCACTAGGAAAAAGGTGCAAAGACATGCATGTATGATTTCTGGAATATGGTGAGACTTACAACAGACACATGCAAAGGGTTACTGCTTCATATTTGGCTAGGCACAACACCCTAAGTAGTTGCAGAATGGTGAAGGTGGAGCTCAAAAGTGAGTTTTAAGACATGTTGGTAGAGGAATTTCTGATTAGGTTAATTTGTATAAGTCTGTGATAAGGTACACTTGAAATATGCCACAAAAGTTTAGGTGTCTGCTTGAAATGGGAAGTTCAGTCTGTGAAGTTTTAAGTTCTGCATGGCCTTGTGACTGAGGTATGTGTCTACTTGCAATTGTATTGTCATACATCTTTGCATTTGAAGATGCTAAACATATAAAACACAGGTATACATCTATTTGTATGTTTCTTTTATATATGATGGCACTAGAAAAAGGTACAGAAACATGCATACATAGGTTCCGGAATATGGTGAGACTTACAACAGATACATGCAAAGGGTTGCTGTTTTATATTTGGCTAGGCCCAACAACCTAAGTAGTCACAGAATAGTGAAGCTGCAGCTCAAAAGTGAAGGTTAAGACACGTTGGCAGAGAGATCACTGATTAGGCTACTTTGTATGAGTCTGTGGAAAGGTACACTTGATGTACAGCACATACATCTAGGTGTGTGTTCCAAATGTGAAGTGCAGTCTGTCAAGTTTTAAGCTCTGCATTGTGTTGTGACTGAGGTATTTCACTACTTGCACATGTATTTTCATACATGTTAAGAATCAGATGTTGCTAGACGTATAAAACAGAGGTATACGTCTAATTGTACGTTTCTTTTACATATAATACCACTAGCAAAAGGTACAGACACATGCATGTATGCTTACAGGAATATGGTGAGACTTACAAAAGACATGCAAATGGTTGGTGCTTTATAAATGGCTAGGCCCAACATTCTGAGTAGTTGTAGAATGGTGAAGCCGCAGCAGAAAAGTGATGTTGAAGACATGTTGGTAGCGAGATTACTGATATATGATTCCACTAGCAAAAGGCACAAACATATGCATACATGGTTACAGGAATATGGTGAGAATTACAACAGAGACATGCGAAGGGTTACTGATTTATATTTGGTAGGCCCAATACTCTCTGAGTAGTCGCTGAAAAGTAAAGCTGCTGCATAAAAGTGACAGAGGGATTAGTGATTAGACTACTTCGTATGAGTCTGTGGAAAGGTACACTCGAAGTATGCTGCATAAATGTAGGTGTCTCCTTGAAATGGTAGCGCAGTCTTTCAAGTTTAGGGGTCTTCATGGTTTTGTGTCTGAGGTATGTTTCTACTTGCTCATATATTCTCACACGTGTTATGTGTCTGAAGATACCTGACATCTAAAACATAGGTATACATCTATTTGTATGCTTCTTTTATATATGATGCCACTAGTAAAAGGTACAGACAATGCATGCATGCTTTGACAAACATGGTGAGACTTATAACAGTGATATGAGAAGTGTTGCTGTTTTAAATTTGGCTAGGCCCAAGATTTTAAGCAGTTGTTAAAAACGGAAGCTGCAAGACAAAAGTGAAGTTTAAGCCATGTTGGCAAAAGGATTAGTGATTAAGCTACTTACTAAGAGTCTGTGGAAAGGTACAACTGAAGTACGCCGCCAAAATTCAGGCGTCTTCTTGAAATGGGAAGTGCAGTTTGTCAGGTTTACGGGACTTCATGGTCTTGTGAATGACGTATGTGTCTACTTCTATATATATTGTCTGATGTGTTATGCATCTGAAGATTGTAGTTTGAAAACCTAGTCGGTTTGGCTACTGGTAAACAAATCTCTTAGTTCTGCTCTGTCGTTTGGTTGCAGAGCCTGTGATGTCTTCCGAATGAAGAGCCTCCTACATAGCTTGTTCAATAAGCAGATGACATGTCTTATGAGCAGAAAAGAAATACATACAATTTTTTTTACACAAATGTAGACAGAATGCGCTCTGAAAGAAAGGTTTTCAACCATATCACTGTTATAAATCTCACCATATTTCTTAAAGCATACATACATCAGTCTGTGCGTTTTGGATACCTGTCTTTCACAGCGTATGGTCTCCAAATTAGTGTATAAAACAGTCTATGTATTCCTCTCAGCTCGTAAAACATGAGAGGCTGAGTGACCGAATGATAGAGGAGAACTGAGAGACTTGTTCACCAGTATCCAAACCAACCAGGTTTTCAAGCTACTATTTTCAGAAGAATAATACATGAGGCAATAGATGTAGAAGTAGACACATAACTCACTCACAAGAGCATGCGGAGTTATAAATTTGACAGACTACATTTCTCATTTCAAACAGACACTTAAACTTATACGGCCAACTTTAAGTGTACCTTTCCACAAACTCATAGCAAGTAGCCTAATCTCTCATTCTTTTGTCAACATGTCTTAAAACTCACTTTTCTGTTGAAGCTTCAGTTTTCACCAACTGCTGAGAATCTTGGGAAAAGCTAAATTTAAAACATCAATCTGAACCATGTTACTGTTTAAAGGTGCGTGTTCTTGTGAAAGGTTTGCTATTGTGTAAACATCGAGAATGGGAAAAAGAAGATCAAAAGAGAAGACAAAAGTAACAAGGGAGACCCTACTCTGGGTGGGGGGGGAAGTCTCCGGGAATTCGCAAAATTGAAGGGTTTGAAGAGATGGGATTTATTGGGCATCTCCAAAATTAAGGACATACTAAATTGTAAGGAACTTGCTACCTTTCCACATCTCCAAAAAGAATATGAACTACATCAGACGCAACAGTACAAATACATACAGTTGGCTCACGCATGGAGGGCGCAGAAAACAGATATGGAAATACCCCCTGAATTTGCCCCACTAGAGGGAAGACTCCTGATGGGGGAAATTAGCGAGAAAGCAGTCTCTTGGACGTATCGAAATGTGATCAATAATAAGCCAGACACACGCATGAAACTTAGGGCAAGGTGGGAACTAGAATTGGGAGCCATTGACAACCTTGACAGGGAGACTGCATTGATGCACCCAGCTATTAAGTCGCGACTCCTCCCCATTCAGTTTAAGATCTTGCATAGGATCTATTATGATAGATTTCATCTACACAAAATGCCACACCCACCAGGCAATCTCTCCGCGATCTTACGGCCTTCCGAGGAAAACTAAAATCGATTTACAATAACAGAGCAGCATTCGCTCTTTTGAAACTCCGTCAAATGTCTTATTCCCACGGCAACAAAATAGGCAAGCATCTGGCCAGGCAGTTGAAGGAGAAACGCGAGCGAGAATATATAGGGAGAATACTAAACGAGGTGGGCGCATTGACCAACAAAGACGCTGAGAAGGCTGCCACCTTCGGGTCCTTCTATAAGGCTTTATCCCAGGACGAATCAAATCAAGATACGCAGTGCTGCAGGAGGATTACCTCCAAACATTACACCTTCCACGGGTATCCCATGAACAGAATGATAACCTCACAGCACCCATTACCTCTGAAGAGGTAGCCACAGTCATAAAATCCCTTAAAATGCACAAAGCTCCGGTACCGGACGGGCTAACAGCACATTTCGATAGAACATTCGCCCCAGATATTCTGCCCCATCTCACACGCCTTTTTAACAGAATGGCCACAAAAGGCACAGCCCCTCCATTGATGACCGACGCTCTTATCTCGGTGATCCCCAAGCCAGGGAAAAACCCACAGCTGTGCGCCTCATACCACCCCACAGCTCTATTAAACCTCGATGTGAAAATCTACTCGGCTAACCTGGCGGCTCGACTTAACGACCTTATACCAAATCTTATCCACCCCGATCAATCCAGGTTCATCAAAGGCCGCCAGACCCATGATTATACCAGACGCATAATACGCCTGATAGAGAATGTCAACAAACAGAAGATACCAGCGGTACTGGTGAGTCTGGACGCCGAGAAGGCCTTTGACAGAGTGGATTGGCCCTTCCTTTTTAAAATGCTCACCCACTTTGGCTTCTCGGATGATTTTCTCACCATGCTTAGGGCTAACTACACACAACGACGCTCTAGAGTCCAGGTAAATGGGATAGTTTCATCTCCTTTCCCCCACACCAGAGGAACACGCCAGGGATGTCCACTATCCCCCTTATTGTTTGCTCTTAGCATTGAGCCATTGGCCATGGCCATACGGAATGCACCGGAGATCAAGGGGATCCCCTTTAGCGGAGAAAGCCATAAAATCGCGCTTTTTGCGGACAATGTCCTCTTATCCCTGACGGAGCCATCTTGCTAGCTCCCTAAACTCCAGACAGAACTAGCGAGATTCGAGGCAGTAGCAGGTTTAAAATTTTATCTAGACAAATCATACATACTCAATTTAACTATCCCAGGAAATGAGTTAACAGAGCTACATCATGCCCTGCTCCGCTGGTCGTCCAGTTCCATCCAATATCTGGGGATCCAACTAACACCACGCGTGGAAGGACTCTTAATTTCCTGCCCACCCTCTGCAAACTCCGAGCAGAGCTTGCCAGATGGAAACTTCTCTTTATTTCATGGCTGGGCCGCGTTCACGCGGTCAAAATGACCGTACTCCCTAAGCTCCTCTACCTATTCCAGGCTACCTAAAGAACTTGGCAGGGATTTCCTTCCGACAGTCAAATCCGCTATATTGCAATTTATTTTGCAGGGAGGCCGGGTGCGCTTCTCCTACTCAATCCTGCAACGCTTAAGATCTGAGGGGGGGGATAGGCATACCTGACTTCGGCCTTTACTATAAAGCAGCACAACTACGTGTGATACCTGAGTGGTTCCAACGTGAATCGGAGAAACATTGGCTACACCTGGACCGTTCCGTCACAGGTCAGTCTATTTGAGAATCTTATATGGCGACCAAAGCAACACAGACCGGAGAATGCCTACAATAGTACCCCCACCGACACCACTTTGAAAGTCTGGAAACCATTTCTAACAATGATCACTGGACCTCCTTCCCATCCCCTTACACCCCCCACCACTTTAACCCCGACTTCCCACCGGCTTTCCATGAAGGTCCCTTCAACGCCTGGAGGGAGGGTGGGTGCTGGACCGTAACGATCTCTTTCATAACACTGATATACTCACCTTTGAAAACTGTAGACGGGACTATGGCCTGGAGCCGCTAGAACACTTCCGTTACCTGCAATTAAAACATTGGGCCACCTCCCCACCCATACTTGAAGCAGCCACACGGCCCCTTACCAAATTTGAAACATTTGTCCAGACGGCCAGTTCCATGAAAGGGGTGATCTCCTTCCTCCACAAATACCTACTCAGTTCCATGCACTCCCCACAACCTCGTTACACATCCATGTGGGAGGACATTCTCCAACATACAATTACTGACAGGGAATGGGGAGGCCTATGGTCAGACATTACAAAATGTAACCACTCTGTTGAACTGCGGGAAGCGCACCTTAAAACGATGATGGACTGGTATATCTACCCCTCTAAGCTTAAACGCATCTTTCCAACTACATCAGACTTATGCTGGAGGGGGTGTGGGCTGGTGGGGGACTCCCAGCATATTTGGTGGGACTGCCTGACCATCCGTCCATTCTAGAAGGAGACCCATGCGCACATTAAAGACATTCTGGGCTACCCTATCCCGACTACTATTGCAGAGACCCTATTGGGCCTACACGACCAATCCCTAGAACATCAAACCAAGGCAGATAAGGCCGTTATGTGGACCTGCATTGGGGCAGCGAAGGTTGCGATAGCGGCTGCTTGGAAGAAGAGGCACCCGGTGTCTCACTCTGGCGTTCCAGGCTCTGGAGGCTATTAAGCCTTGAGAGGATGTCTGACATCTTCCGAGACGACTACAAACATTTTGAGTACAAGTGGGACCCATTAGTCACATTCCTCACGTGGGGGCTGCCGCAGGCGGTTTGCCCCCCTTCATCCGGGGCATGCACCTCTTCCAATTCTAAGGTCCACCATATCTGCTCTACTCCTGTGTTATAATGTTAAAAGTTTGCCGCCACCGTCCTTTTTGTGGGAGGGTTGGGGTGGGTTATTCTTTTTCCTAATTTCCATTTTGGGGTTCCTTTTTGGATTGTTTTGGCCTGCTTACCTCTCCCTTAGGATACCTCCCAGGTGGAAAGTGCCTTATTATCACCCCGCCGCAAAAGAAAGACAGGCTGACGGCATTACTCATTTAGTTGAAACGCTCTGAGCTTTAAAATCCCTGAAGACTGTATTTTGCTTAAACGTAGCATAGAACGAAATAGCTTGGAGTGTCTCCTTTGTATTAGACGACAGCCCTCAACAGGCGGGATTGCATTGATCTGTTCTGTATGTCTCACCGCACTTATCTATCGTTTTTGTAATGATGGGCTCTTGGGAGAGGGAAGGGCTGGGGTGAACGGGAAGGTTCGGTTTAAAGACGAAATTGTTCTCTGTAATGTATTGGTAATACTTACATAGCTAACTGAAAAGGACACGACTCATTTCAACTGCATTACTCTTTACCTGAATTAGCTTTCTGACAGCTCTATACCAGCAGAATGATTGATTGGTTTACCATGTGTCATGTTACTTGTCTTGCCAAAACTCAATAAAAACAAGTTTGACAAAAGAAGACTAATATTAGTAAAAATTAATACTTAATTATTACATTTATTACATGGGTATTAAAACACTACCCCACCCAAAACCCCTGTTTTGCTTGCATCCCGTCCCAGGGGATGGGTGTCAATCACTCTTAAAAATAGATATAAATATTTCAAAAATTTGACATACAATTTAACCCCTTCGCTGCTAGGCCTTTTCCCCTCCTGTGCTAAGCCTTTTTTGGGCTATTTGGGGTAGTGCGCGCTTAGGCCTCTGTAACTTTTTGACCACATTAGGTATCCACGCCAAATTTGCGTCCTTTTCTTCCAACATCTTGGGGATTCTAAAGGTACCCAGGGTTTGTGGATTCTCCTAGAGGGTTCCCAGAAATTAGTCAAAATACAGCAAACATTTTTTTTTTGGGTGAAAAATGGGAAAAACGGGCTGCAAATGAAAGCTTCTGGGTTTTTCTCTGCAAATGGTATCAAAAAACGGTTTGTGGGGCTGAAATCACCATTTCTCCAGCTTTTAAGGAATGACAGAATTTTGTTAGAAAACCAACATTTTTTACACAGTTTTGGCATTTTTCTGGGACATACCCTATTTTTGCTATTTTTTGTGCTTTCAACCTCCTTCCAGTTAACGGTAGAAATGGGTACAAAAACAATAATGGATCCTGGAAAGCTATACATTTTTGAAAAGTAGACAAAATACTGAATTCAGCAAGGGGTCATTTGTGTAGATCCATCAAGGTTTCTTTATAGAAATTTACAGGTAAATATAGGAAAAATTAAAAATTTGTTGAAAAAAGCAGCCTTTTGAGTCAACGTTTTCACCTGTAACTTCTTCGAATTATGACATCTCTTTGAAAGCAATGTACCGTTACATCCGGTAGACCTTCCTGGTTGTGGGGACATATAGGACTTGTAGGTTCACCAAGAGCCCAACGAACCCAGAGTAGAAAACTGAGCAGCATTTTGTAATGTTTTTTTTTTTGGTCCGGGTATATAGCAATTATTGTGGGAAAATGTATACATGGAAAAATCGGTATGAAAGTCACCTATGTATTTCTGAAATGGGAACAAATTACAGAGTTTAGAAACAGTGCATATTTGCACATTTTCGAAATTGGGAATACTCATATTTGCATGACAATTATTGGTCATTTTTCAAAATGACTTTTTTTTAACACAATGTCTTTCATTTGGAAGGGAGAAATGCATCAACAATCAATAGGTAACAACAGTTGCTTTACAAATTTGAACTACCCTAAGTCTCCCGATAAAAATGGTACCTCACTTGTGTGGGTAGGCATAGTGCCCACGACAGGAAGTGGCTCAAAACCTAAGGTGAACGCACCACATTTTCACACTGAAAATTTACACTTTATTTGCGAAGAGTCTAGCTGTAGTTTTTGAACCCTAGCCCTGCCGGCACCTAGGGAAACCTAGCAAACCTATACATTTTTGAAAACTAGATACCCAGGGGAATCCAGGATGGGGTGACTTGACTGCCTCCCACCATGGTCTGTTACCCAGAATCCCTTGCAAACGTAAAAAATTGACAAAAAAAACACATTTTCCCCACATTTCTGTGATGGAAAGTTCTGGAATCTGCGTGGATCCACAAATTTCCACCGACCCCGCGTTCCCCAAAGTCCTACGAGAAAATTGGTACCTCACTTGTGCGGGTCGGCCTAGTGCCCGCGACAGGAAACGGCGCAAAACGCAACGTGGTTTTGCAGTGAAAAATGACCCTTTTTTTGGCAAAGTGACTAGCTGTAGATTTTGAACCCTAGCCCTGCCGGCACCTAGGGAAACCTAGCAAACCTATACATTTTTGCAAACTAGACACCCAGGGAAATCCAGGATGGGGTGACTTGACTGCCTCCCACCATGGTCTGTTACCCAGAATCCCTTGTAAACGTAAAAAATTGACAAAAAAAACACATTTTCCCCACATTTCTGTGATGGAAAGTTCTGGAATCTGCGTGGATCCACAAATTTCCACCCACCCCGCGTTCCCCAAAGTCCTACGAGAAAAATGGTACCTCACTTGTGCGGGTCGGCATAGTGCCCGCGACAGGAAACGGTGCAAAACGCAACGTGGTTTTGCAGTGAAAAATGACCCTTTTTTTGGCAAAGTGACTAGCTGTAGATTTTGAACCCTAGCCCTGCCGGCACCTAGGGAAACCTAGCAAACCTATAAATTTTTGAAAACTAGACACCCAGGGGAATCCAGGATGGGGTGACTTGACTGCCTCCCACCATGGTCTGTTACCCAGAATCCCTTGCAAACGTAAAAAATTGACAAAAAAAACACATTTTCCCCACATTTCTGTGATGGAAAGTTCTGGAATCTGCGTGGATCCACAAATTTCCACCCACCCCGCGTTCCCCAAAGTCCTACGAGAAAAATGGTACCTCACTTGTGCGGGTCAGCCTAGTGCCCGCGACAGGAAACGGCGCAAAATGCAACGTGGTTTTGCAGTGAAAAATGACCCTTTTTTTGGCAAAGTGACTAGCTGTAGATTTTGAACCCTAGCCCTGCCGGCACCTAGGGAAACCTAGCAAACCTATACATTTTTGAAAACTAGACACCCAGGGGAATCCAGGATGGGGTGACTTGACTGCCTCCCACCATGGTCTGTTACCCAGAATCCCTTGCAAACGTAAAAAATTGACAAAAAAAACACATTTTCCCCACATTTCTGTGATGGAAAGTTCTGGAATCTGCGTGGATCCCCAAATTTCCACCCACCCCGCGTTCCCCAAAGTCCTACGAGAAAAATGGTACCTCACTTGTGCGGGTCGGCCTAGTGCCCGCGACAGAAAACGGCGCAAAACGCAACGTGGTTTTGCAGTGAAAAATGACCCTTTTTTTGGCAAAGTGACTAGCTGTAGATTTTGAACCCTAGCCCTGCCGGCACCTAGGGAAACCTAGCAAACCTATACATTTTTGAAAACTAGACACCCAGGGGAATCCAGGATGGGGTGACTTGACTGCCTCCCACCATGGTCTGTTACCCAGAATCCCTTGCAAACGTAAAAAATTGACAAAAAAAACACATTTTCCCCACATTTCTGTGATGGAAAGTTCTGGAATCTGCGTGGATCCACAAATTTCCACCCACCCCGCGTTCCCCAAAGTCCTACGAGAAAAATGGTACCTCACTTGTGCGGGTCGGCCTAGTGCCCGCGACAGGAAACGGTGCAAAACGCAACGTGGTTTTGCAGTGAAAAATGACCCTTTTTTTGGCAAAGTGACTAGCTGTAGATTTTGAACCCTAGCCCTGCCGGCACCTAGGGAAACCTAGCAAACCTATACATTTTTGAAAACTAGACACCCAGGGGAATCCAGGATGGGGTGACTTGACTGCCTCCCACCATGGTCTGTTACCCAGAATCCCTTGCAAACGTAAAAAATTGACAAAAAAAACACATTTTCCCCACATTTCTGTGATGGAAAGTTCTGGAATCTGCGTGGATCCACAAATTTCCACCCACCCCCCGTTCCCCAAAGTCCTACGAGAAAAATGGTACCTCACTTGTGCGGGTCGGCCTAGTGCCCGCGACAGGAAACGGCGCAAAACGCAACGTGGTTTTGCAGTGAAAAATGACCCTTTTTTTGGCAAAGTGACTAGCTGTAGATTTTGAACCCTAGCCCTTCCGGCACCTAGGGAAACCTAGCAAACCTATACATTTTTGAAAACTAGACACCCAGGGGAATCCAGGATGGGGTGACTTGACTGCCTCCCACCATGGTCTGTTACCCAGAATCCCTTGCAAACGTAAAAAATTGACAAAAAAAACACATTTTCCCCACATTTCTGTGATGGAAAGTTCTGGAATCTGCGTGGATCCACAAATTTCCACCCACCCCGCATTCCCCAAAGTCCTACGAGAAAAATGGTACCTCACTTGTGCGGGTCGGCCTAGTGCCCGCGACAGGAAACAGCGCAAAACGCAACGTGGTTTTGCAGTGAAAAATGACCCTTTTTTTGGCAAAGTGACTAGCTGTAGATTTTGAACCCTAGCCCTGCCGGCACCTAGGAAAACCTAGCAAACCTATACATTTTTGAAAACTAGACACCCAGGGGAATCCAGGATGGGGTGACTTGACTGCCTCCCACCATGGTCTGTTACCCAGAATCCCTTGCAAACAAAAAAAATTGACAAAAAAAACACATTTTCCCCACATTTCTGTGATGGAAAGTTCTGGAATCTGCGTGGATCCACAAATTTCCACCCACCCCGCGTTCCCCAAAGTCCTACGAGAAAAATAGTACCTCACTTGTGCGGGTCGGCCTAGTGCCCGCGACAGGAAACGGCGCAAAACGCAACGTGGTTTTGCAGTGAAAAATGACCCTTTTTTTGGCAAAGTGACTAGCTGTAGATTTTGAACCCTAGCCCTGCCGGCACCTAGCGAAACCTACCAAACCCACGCATTTCTGAAAACTAGACACCCGGCGGCTTCCAGGGAGGTATGGCTTGCGTGGATCCCCCAACGTTTCCTTACCCAGAATCCCCTGCAAACCTCAGTTTTTGCTCAAAAAATCACTTTTTTCACACATTTTGGGGTGGGAAAGTAGTGGCATCACCGGGCTCACACAAATTTACCACCACCCAGCGTTCCCCCAGGTCTCCCGGTAAAAATGGTGCCTCACTTGTGTGGGAGGCCCAAGTACCCGCGGCAGGCAAGGGCCCAAAACGTAGTGAGGTGACATCAAAATGGCCGATCGCAAAACCACCTGGTTTTGCAAGGGGGGTCACTTTGGTTTTTGGCCCGGTGCTCGGCGGCCATCTAGGGAAACCTACCAAACCCACGCATTTCTGAAAACTAGACACCCGGCGGCTTCCAGGGAGGTATGGCTTGCGTGGATCCCCCAACGTTTCCTTACCCAGAATCCCCTGCAAACCTCAGTTTTTGCTCAAAAAATCACTTTTTTCACACATTTTGGGGTGGGAAAGTAGTGGCATCACCGGGCTCACACAAATTTACCACCACCCAGCGTTCCCCCAGGTCTCCCGGTAAAAATGGTGCCTCACTTGTGTGGGAGGCCCAAGTACCCGCGGCAGGCAAGGGCCCAAAACGTAGTGAGGCGACATCAAAATGGCCTATCGCAAAACCACCTGGTTTTGCAAGGGGGGTCACTTTGGTTTTTGGCCCGGTGCTCGGCGGCCATCTAGGGAAACCTACCAAACCCACGCATTTCTGAAAACTAGACACCCGGCGGCTTCCAGGGAGGTATGGCTTGCGTGGATCCCCCAACGTTTCCTTACCCAGAATCCCCTGCAAACATCAATTTTTGCTCAAAAAATCACTTTTTTCACACATTTTGGGGTGGGAAAGTAGTGGCATCACAGAGGCTCACACAAATTTACCACCACCCAGCGTTCCCCCAGGTCTCCCGGTAAAAATGGTGCCTCACTTGTGTGGGAGGCCCAAGTACCCGCGGCAGGCAAGGGCCCAAAACGTAGTGAGGCGACATCAAAATGGCCTACTGCAAAACCACCTGGTTTTGCAAGGGGGGGTCACTTTGGTTTTTGTCCCGGTGCTCGGCGGCCATCTAGGGAAACCTACCAAACCCACGCATTTCTGAAAACTAGACACCCGGCGGCTTCCAGGGAGGTATGGCTTGCGTGGATCCCCCAACGTTTCCTTACCCAGAATCCCCTGCAAACCTCAGTTTTTGCTCAAAAAATCACTTTTTTCACACATTTTGGGGTGGGAAAGTAGTGGCATCACCGGGCTCACACAAATTTACCACCACCCAGCGTTCCCCCAGGTCTCCCGGGAAAAATGGTGCCTCACTTGTGTGGGAGGCCCAAGTACCCGCGGCAGGCAAGGGCCCAAAACGTAGTGAGGCGACATCAAAATGGCCTATCGCAAAACCACCTGGTTTTGCAAGGGGGGTCACTTTGGTTTTTGGCCCGGTGCTCGGCGGCCATCTAGGGAAACCTACCAAACCCACGCATTTCTGAAAACTAGACACCCGGCGGCTTCCAGGGAGGTATGGCTTGCGTGGATCCCCCAACGTTTCCTTACCCAGAATCCCCTGCAAACCTCAATTTTTGCTCAAAAAATCACTTTTTTCACACATTTTGGGGTGGGAAAGTAGTGGCATCACCGGGCTCACACAAATTTACCACCACCCAGCGTTCCCCCAGGTCTCCCGGTAAAAATGGTGCCTCACTTGTGTGGGAGGCCCAAGTACCCGCGGCAGGCAAGGGCCCAAAACGTAGTGAGGCGACATCAAAATGGCCTATCGCAAAACCACCTGGTTTTGCAAGGGGGGTCACTTTGGTTTTTGGCCCGGTGCTCGGCGGCCATCTAGGGAAACCTACCAAACCCACGCATTTCTGAAAACTAGACACCCGGCGGCTTCCAGGGAGGTATGGCTTGCGTGGATCCCCCAACGTTTCCTTACCCAGAATCCCCTGCAAACATCAATTTTTGCTCAAAAAATCACTTTTTTCACACATTTTGGGGTGGGAAAGTAGTGGCATCACCGGGCTCACACAAATTTACCACCACCCAGCGTTCCCCCAGGTCTCCCGGTTAAAATGGTGCCTCACTTGTGTGGGAGGCCCAAGTACCCGCGGCAGGCAAGGGCCCAAAACGTAGTGAGGCGACATCAAAATGGCCTACCGCAAAACCACCTGGTTTTGCAAGGGGGGTCACTTTGGTTTTTGGCCCGGTGCTCAGCGGCCATCTAGGGAAACCTACCAAACCCACGCATTTCTGAAAACTAGACACCCGGCGGCTTCCAGGGAGGTATGGCTTGCGTGGATCCCCCAACGTTTCCTTACCCAGAATCCCCTGCAAACCTCAGTTTTTGCTCAAAAAATCACTTTTTTCACACATTTTGGGGTGGGAAAGTAGTGGCATCACCGGGCTCACACAAATTTACCACCACCCAGCATTCCCCCAGGTCTCCCGGTAAAAATGGTGCCTCATTTGTGTGGGAGGCCCAAGTACCCGCGGCAGGCAAGGGCCCAAAACGTAGTGAGGCGACATCAAAATGGCCTATCGCAAAACCACCAGGTTTTGCAAGGGGGGTCACTTTGGTTTTTGGCCCGGTGCTCAGCGGCCATCTAGGGAAACCTACCAAACCCACGCATTTCTGAAAACTAGACACCCGGCGGCTTCCAGGGAGGTATGGCTTGCGTGGATCCCCCAACGTTTCCTTACCCAGAATCCCCTGCAAACCTCAGTTTTTGCTCAAAAAATCACTTTTTTCACACATTTTGGGGTGGGAAAGTAGTGGCATCACCGGGCTCACACAAATTTACCACCACCCAGCGTTCCCCCAGGTCTCCCGGTAAAAATGGTGCCTCACTTGTGTGGGAGGCCCAAGTACCCGCGGCAGGCAAGGGCCCAAAACGTAGTGAGGCGACATCAAAATGGCCTATCGCAAAACCACCTGGTTTTGCAAGGGGGGTCACTTTGGTTTTTGGCCCGGTGCTCGGCGGCCATCTAGGGAAACCTACCAAACCCACGCATTTCTGAAAACTAGACACCCGGCGGCTTCCAGGGAGGTATGGCTTGCGTGGATCCCCCAACGTTTCCTTACCCAGAATCCCCTGCAAACATCAATTTTTGCTCAAAAAATCACTTTTTTCACACATTTTGGGGTGGGAAAGTAGTGGCATCACAGAGGCTCACACAAATTTACCACCACCCAGCGTTCCCCCAGGTCTCCCGGTAAAAATGGTGCCTCACTTGTGTGGGAGGCCCAAGTACCCGCGGCAGGCAAGGGCCCAAAACGTAGTGAGGCGACATCAAAATGGCCTACTGCAAAACCACCTGGTTTTGCAAGGGGGGGTCACTTTGGTTTTTGTCCCGGTGCTCGGCGGCCATCTAGGGAAACCTACCAAACCCACGCATTTCTGAAAACTAGACACCCGGCGGCTTCCAGGGAGGTATGGCTTGCGTGGATCCCCCAACGTTTCCTTACCCAGAATCCCCTGCAAACCTCAGTTTTTGCTCAAAAAATCACTTTTTTCACACATTTTGGGGTGGGAAAGTAGTGGCATCACCGGGCTCACACAAATTTACCACCACCCAGCGTTCCCCCAGGTCTCCCGGGAAAAATGGTGCCTCACTTGTGTGGGAGGCCCAAGTACCCGCGGCAGGCAAGGGCCCAAAACGTAGTGAGGCGACATCAAAATGGCCTATCGCAAAACCACCTGGTTTTGCAAGGGGGGTCACTTTGGTTTTTGGCCCGGTGCTCGGCGGCCATCTAGGGAAACCTACCAAACCCACGCATTTCTGAAAACTAGACACCCGGCGGCTTCCAGGGAGGTATGGCTTGCGTGGATCCCCCAACGTTTCCTTACCCAGAATCCCCTGCAAACCTCAATTTTTGCTCAAAAAATCACTTTTTTCACACATTTTGGGGTGGGAAAGTAGTGGCATCACCGGGCTCACACAAATTTACCACCACCCAGCGTTCCCCCAGGTCTCCCGGTAAAAATGGTGCCTCACTTGTGTGGGAGGCCCAAGTACCCGCGGCAGGCAAGGGCCCAAAACGTAGTGAGGCGACATCAAAATGGCCTATCGCAAAACCACCTGGTTTTGCAAGGGGGGTCACTTTGGTTTTTGGCCCGGTGCTCGGCGGCCATCTAGGGAAACCTACCAAACCCACGCATTTCTGAAAACTAGACACCCGGCGGCTTCCAGGGAGGTATGGCTTGCGTGGATCCCCCAACGTTTCCTTACCCAGAATCCCCTGCAAACATCAATTTTTGCTAAAAAAATCACTTTTTTCACACATTTTGGGGTGGGAAAGTAGTGGCATCACCGGGCTCACACAAATTTACCACCACCCAGCGTTCCCCCAGGTCTCCCGGTTAAAATGGTGCCTCACTTGTGTGGGAGGCCCAAGTACCCGCGGCAGGCAAGGGCCCAAAACGTAGTGAGGCGACATCAAAATGGCCTACCGCAAAACCACCTGGTTTTGCAAGGGGGGTCACTTTGGTTTTTGGCCCGGTGCTCAGCGGCCATCTAGGGAAACCTACCAAACCCACGCATTTCTGAAAACTAGACACCCGGCGGCTTCCAGGGAGGTATGGCTTGCGTGGATCCCCCAACGTTTCCTTACCCAGAATCCCCTGCAAACCTCAGTTTTTGCTCAAAAAATCACTTTTTTCACACATTTTGGGGTGGGAAAGTAGTGGCATCACCGGGCTCACACAAATTTACCACCACCCAGCATTCCCCCAGGTCTCCCGGTAAAAATGGTGCCTCATTTGTGTGGGAGGCCCAAGTACCCGCGGCAGGCAAGGGCCCAAAACGTAGTGAGGCAACATCAAAATGGCCTATCGCAAAACCACCAGGTTTTGCAAGGGGGGTCACTTTGGTTTTTGGCCCGGTGCTCAGCGGCCATCTAGGGAAACCTACCAAACCCACGCATTTCTGAAAACTAGACACCCGGCGGCTTCCAGGGAGGTATGGCTTGCGTGGATCCCCCAACGTTTCCTTACCCAGAATCCCCTGCAAACCTCAATTTTTGCTCAAAAAATCACTTTTTTCACACATTTTGGGGTGGGAAAGTAGTGGCATCACCGGGCTCACACAAATTTACCACCACCCAGCGTTCCCCCAGGTCTCCCGGTAAAAATGGTGCCTCACTTGTGTGGGAGGCCCAAGTACCCGCGGCAGGCAAGGGCCCAAAACGTAGTGAGGCGACATCAAAATGGCCTATCGCAAAACCACCTGGTTTTGCAAGGGTGGTCACTTTGGTTTTTGGCCCGGTGCTCGGCGGCCATCTAGGGAAACCTACCAAACCCACGCATTTCTGAAAACTAGACACCCGGCGGCTTCCAGGGAGGTATGGCTTGCGTGGATCCCCCAACGTTTCCTTACCCAGAATCCCCTGCAAACATCAATTTTTGCTCAAAAAATCACTTTTTTCACACATTTTGGGGTGGGAAAGTAGTGGCATCACCGGGCTAACACAAATTTACCACCACCCAGCGTTCCCCCAGGTCTCCTGGTAAAAATGGTGCCTCACTTGTGTGGGAGGCCCAAGTACCCGCGGCAGGCAAGGGCCCAAAACGTAGTGAGGCGACATCAAAATGGCCTACCGCAAAACCACCTGGTTTTGCAAGGGGGGTCACTTTGGTTTTTGGCCCGGTGCTCGGCGGCCATCTAGGGAAACCTACCAAACCCACGCATTTCTGAAAACTAGACACCCGGCGGCTTCCAGGGAGGTATGGCTTGCGTGGATCCCCCAACGTTTCCTTACCCAGAATCCCCTGCAAACCTCAGTTTTTGCTCAAAAAATCACTTTTTTCACACATTTTGGGGTGGGAAAGTAGTGGCATCACCGGGCTCACACAAATTTACCACCACCCAGCGTTCCCCCAGGTCTCCCGGTAAAAATGGTGCCTCACTTGTGTGGGAGGCCCAAGTACCCGCGGCAGGCAAGGGCCCAAAACGTAGTGAGGCGACATCAACATTGCCTATCCCAAATGTCGCCTCACTACGTTTTGGGCCCTTGCCTGCCGCGGGTACTTGGGCCAAACGTACAGTTGGTGGGTTATTCTTGCATGGAAAGTGTACCTTGCCAGAGAAACTAAAGACAAAGATTCCTGCACAACCATCTATTCCTCAAACACACACACATACTGGTTGGATTTGGCACGAGGGCGAGTCATGGTTCAGTGTATTAAATTTTATTAACAAGAGATTTCACAAAAATGAAATGCACTGTCAATAATTAAATTCTCAAAAAACCAAACCAATGACTCGCAGCTCGTGAGCTGTAAAGCCACGTCAAGGCACCAACCACTTTACAGGCCATTCACACACCTTTCATACGTGATACAAACAAGACCATTCGCACCACCAGGCACAAAAGCAACACATTACAAAATTCACCAAAAAGGGACAAGGTACACCCTGCTTCAGAAAGACAAATATTACTGCACAGCCATCTAATCCGCAAGCACACACACATACTGGTTGGATTTGGCACGAGGGTGAGTGATGGTTCAGTAGATACAATTGTATTAGCAAGTGATTTCACAGAAATGAAATGCACTGGTAATAATTGAAAGGGCGAGAAACTGAACCATTGACTCACAGCTCGTGAGCTGTAAAGCCACGACAAGGCACCAACCTCTTTACAGGCCATTCACACACCTTTCATACGTGTGAGACATACAAAACCATTCACACCGCCAGCCGCGGGCCCATCACATAACAAAACTCACACCAGCACACAGCGCCATTCAAGGGCCCATCACTTTCACACGCCCACAATCCAGACACAGCAACTACACAGGCTGATGGATTGCGTGGAGTGGCACTCAGCTAGCAGTGTGTGTAGTGACCAGCAGAAAGTCAATACTCACACACAGCCAGCAGAGCACCAGTCCACACACACCGCTAGCCAAACACCAGTCCACGCACACCGCTAGCCAAGCGCCAGTCCACGGACACCACCAGCCAAGCACCAGTCCGCACACACCACCAGTCCACGCACACCGCCAGCCAAGTACCAGTCCACGCACACCGCCTGCCAAGCACCATTCCACGCACACTGCCAGCCAAGCTCCAGTCCACGCACACCACCAGCCAAGCACCAGTCCGCACACACCACCAGTCCACGCACACCGCCAGCCAAGTACCAGTCCACGCACACCGCCTGCAAAGCACCATTCCACGCACACCACCAGCCACGCACCAGTCCACGCACACCGCCAGTCCATGCACACCGCCAGCCAAGCACCATTCCACGCACACCACCAACCAAGTGCCAGTCCACACACACCAACAGCCAAGCGCAAGCCAACACACACCGCCATCACATTTAGGATTTTTTTTTTAAAAAACACAAACAAATTGGAAATAGATACAAATCTTCTAACAGAAAATCAGCAACTAAATACATTGCACTAACACCAACCTTGAAACAGAATCAAATTATCCAAAGAATACAGACCAGGCAGTTCACTTTACCACTCAAGAATCCTCCCCAAAAATTTTTCGGGTGTGGTACGCTCTAAAACAAGCAGAGAGACACAGTGCAGGATGAGAAGGACAGTCGGGGCAGTACATACGACTCTCCTTCCGCAAACCTTTTCGCCAACAGACTCTACATCTCCTACTGGGAAAATCTTTTGCGGGTGTGGGAGGAATGTGATCTGGAAAGTGGCGTTCTTTCAATCTAGCAACATCCTCCACCAGTCCAACTCTAGGAACACTTGCCTGTTCCACTACAACAAGGCTGCCTATTACAGACTCCTGAAACTTAGCAAAAGTCATCTTTGACTCAGGGCAAGAATCCTGGAACACAACAAAAGCATTAAACATTGCCATGTGGAAAAGATGGATAGCCAACTTCTTGTACCAAATGTAAGCCTTACGAAGAGCAGTGTAAGGTTCCAACCTCTGATCTACTCTGTCAACACCACCCATGTGCCTATTATAGTCTAAAATGCACACAGGTTTGCGCGCTTCAGCGACCTGACCCCAAACAGTCACAGGTGCAGTGCTTTCATCATGGATGGTAGTCAGCATGTAGACATCTCTCCTGTCAGTAAACTTCACAGCAAGAAGCTCCTGGCAACGAAACGCACTGCATTGTCCCCGCACAAGCTTTTGACACACAAGTTCTTTCGGGAAACCTTTATGGTTAGAGCGGATTGTGCCACAAGCAAGAGTGTCCACTTTGGCCAATTCCCTGAACAACCGCACACCAGTGTAGAAGTTGTCTACATATAAATGGTGGCCTTTGTTAAAAAATCCTCTTCCAAGTTCCCAAACAATTTTCTCAGTCACTCCAAAAGTGGACGGACAACCAGGGAGATTAAACCTAGATTCCTTACCGGTGTACACCCTGAAATTAGAGACATATCCAGTCCTACTGTCACACAGCATATACAGCTTTATTCCATAGCGTGCCCTCTTACTAGGAATGTATTGCCTAAAAACCAAGCGGCCCTTGAACAACACCAAAGACTCATCCACTGCAATTTGTTTCCCGGGAGCATAGATCTCAGGAAATCGATCAACAAAGTGATCAAGGACAGGCCTAATCTTAAAAAGACGGTCACAATCAGGGTGATCTCGTGGCAACGCTAAACCATTATCAACAAAGTGCATCATCCAAAGCAGAAGCAAATACCTGTCACGAGTCATGACTGCCGGAAAAATAGACGTTGCCATCAAGGGACTGCTAGACCAATATGAAGCCATTGATGGCTTCCTTAGCAAGCCCATCAAAAAAGTTAAACCCAAGAACTTCTTCATCTCTTCAACATTTGTGGGAGTCCACCGGGTAGCTCTAGAGTGTGGCTTAAGACTGGCACAGTTGTCCCTCAAAAACTGTTCGGCATACAAATTAGTCTGCTCAACAATCTCTGCAAAAAACACATCATCCATAAACAACTGAAAAAAATTGACCGGCAAAAAGTTTTCAGTATTCACTCTAGACCCTGGAACACCAGTAAACTCTAGCAATGCCGGCTGCACCATGCCAGGGGCAACCCAGAGGTCATCACTTTCAAAGGGAAGCCTAGCAGCCCCAGCCTGCAGCCCAGAAGCCTCTTGCCGCACGACACCAACGGGAAGCCTTGCATCCCCAGCCTGCAACCCAGATGCCTCTTGCCGCACTAGCGGCACATCAGTCTCCTCCTCTAACACAGGCACTTCATCCGCACTAAGAGTATCTTCATCATCCGATGACTCCATACGGAGAGACAACTCACTGCCAGAATCGTCCCCTGCCTCCTCTCCCTCAGATGCAGAGTCAGTCTCTGAACCAATATCAGAGGAAGACTCAAACAGCAAACCAACAACCTGCTGAGCAGTCATCCTGCGGCTAGCCATTTTACTTACTAAGATAGAAGACTGCACAAACAAGTCAACAACAACCAACAATGTGCAAACCAAGTAAGTAAAGAAATGTGTACCTTTATCACAAAGATCAATGTACTCAAAAACTATACAATCCAATTACAAAGAGACAGCTGCACTCACCAGAAACTAACTCTGCAGTGACACAGCAAAAAGCAACGATATCAAACTAGAAAGAAGAAAAAAAAAACACATTACTCACAAGACAACAAAATACACATCGAGCACCAATGCAAAAAGTTTTTGACACTCAAAAAACAAACATACTTCTATTATTACACCATCTGCAAAAAAAATTCATGCAGAGAAATCAAACACATTTACATTGTACAAAAAAGAGTCTCTTACCAAACTACACAAACAGCAGAACCGCCAGAAACACGGCAAACTCAAAAGAGCAAAAGCCTTCACCTAGAACAAAAAAGTAAAAAAAAAAAACATTACTATTGCAATTCACAAAAAAAAAACAATAAACATAACAACATTCTATGTTACTACCCAAATGGTCAATCGTTATGTTCCAGGTGGGGCAGAAAACAGCAGGAAAAAAAAGGCTACTCTGTCCCGGGGCGGGTGGGCCAAATACATATTATAAAAATTGCCCCCTGGAAGCGACACTTGCCAAAGGGGTCACTTCCATTTTTATTTACACTACTTCCCTGGTGTCCAGTGGGCTTTTCTGCCCCCCCCCCCTGGGGCCAGACACGGAGCGAAAGTGGAGCGATCTGCCCCCAGGGGGGGCAGAAAAGTCTGTGCAAAAATGATTCCCCAAGGGAAGCGACCCTTGCCCAAGGGGTCACTTCCCATAACAAAATTGCGAAATTCCCTGGTGTCTAGTGGGCTTTTTTGCCCCCCCTGGGGGCAGAAACGGACCGGAAGTGGACCGATCTGCCCCCAGGGGGGGCAGAAAAGTCTGTGCACAAATTCTCCGAAATTCAGCCCCAGGGAAGCGACCCTTGCCCAAGGGGTCACTTCCCATATCAATATATCGAAATTCCCTGGTGTCTAGTGGGCTTTTCTGCCCCCCCTGGGGGCAGAAACGGACCGGAAGTGGACCGATCTGCCCCCAGGGGGGGCAGAAGAGTCTTTGCAAAAATTCTCCCCCAGGGAAGCGACCCTTGCCCAAGGGGTCGCTTCCCATATCATCATTACGACATCCCTGGTGTCTAGTGGGCTTTTCTGCCCCCCCTGGGGGCAGAAACGGACCGGAAGTGGACCGATCTGCCCCCAGGGGGGGCAGAAGAGTCTTTGCAAAAACTCACCCCCAGGGAAGCGACCCTTGCCCAAGGGGTCGCTTCCCATATCAATATATCAAAATTCCCTGGTGTCTAGTGGGCTTTTCTGCCCCCCCCCCGGGGGCAGAAACGGACCGGAAGTGGACCGATCTGCCCCCAGGGGAGGCAGAAGAGTCTTTGCCAAATTTCACCCCAAGGGAAGCGACCCTTGCCCAAGGGGTCGCTTCCCAATTCACCATTACGACATCCCTGGTGTCTAGTGGGCTTTTCTGCCCCCCCTGGGGGCAGAAACGGAACGAAAGTGGACCGATCTGCCCCAGGGGGGGCAGAAAAGTCTGTCACAATATTGTCCCCCAGGGAAGCGACCCTTGCCCAAGGGGTCGCTTCCCAAATGGCCGAAAACAACATCCCTGGGGTCTAGTGGGGGCATTCCTGTCCCACGATCGCGACGCTGTGCGCGATCGTGGAACAGGAATGCCCAGCATTGAGACATCAGGGGAGAGGAAATACTCTTTCCTCTCCCCCGATGCCTCAAGGCCCTGGAATTCCGCCCCCCCGCCACACCGCAGCAAAACACCTACCTTCCTCGTTGGACGCGCTGGAAGAAATGAATTCCAGCGCGTCCAACGCTTCCTGATGACGCCAGCGCGCGCTGTGCGCGCTGACGTCACCAGGAAGCGTGGGGGGGCTCGGGGGTGGCAGCGGAAACTCTTCCGCTGCCATCCCCATCTGTGGGGGCACGATCGGTGCCCCAGGGGGAGAGCGCCAGCGCTTCCCCCAGGGGCTGTGCTCATGACGGAGCGGTTCCGTCATGAGCACAGCTCAACCGATGCTCATGACGGAACCGTTCCGTCATGAGCATCGAAGGGGTTAAAAAACCTAATCTTTTCATAAAAAATAATTCTCTGGTATGAAAATACATACCTAAATATTAATAAAACTCCACCCCAGCCAAAAATTAAAGACTAGAAAAAATAAAATAGAAAACTTGCCTTAAGAATGCTTTGTTATAGAATGCAATGTAGAGGCAGGTGCGTTGTAATGGCAATTGCGATGTAATTCCTGCGTTGTAAAGGATGTTTCCCATCGCACACATGTGCAACTGTTACTTCCTGCAGCAACATCACACCTGCACACTTATTCTTTCAATGTCCATGCCATTGTGGACCATTGGGGGATATTCACCAATGTGATGGCAAATTACTCAGGGCGTGCACATAATGCATACATCTTTAGGCACTGCATCATCAACCAGCACTTCCACGATGGGTGATATGAGAATGGCCTACTTATAGGTAAGTAAATCTGTAGTACTGTGGCAGGGCGCCCTCGGAGGACGACTATGGGTGCCCCGGGGGTACCATAAAGGCCCATCCAGTGACAGCGCTGACGACGTCAGAAGGGCGGAGCCCGATGGACTTTTGAACCCGGAGGAAGTTTCGGAGAGGAGAGTCTCGAAGGAGACGGAGCGGAACAGAGACGGGAGCGACGGGGAAAGAGGAGGTCAGTCGAAGGAATCTGAGGACGCATCATCGGATGGAGGAGACCGGTCGAACCTCGCGGAGGACGAGACGGGGAAACTGGAGCAGACAGAAACCGAGGTCGAAAACCAACAACCCAGGGCAGAGGCATCCCCAGAGGAAGGCTCCAAGGACTAGGCGGCTGTGACCCTGTCAAAGGGTCACGGCTACAGGCAAGTGTTTGGAGTAACTGGGCGTGTGTTAAGAGGGTGGCTATTCCATCATACTTTCTTTACGGGCACATAAAAGAGACCACAGGACACTGGAGGGGGAGACGGATCCCCTTTTTTGGGTTTTTCTTTTTTTTTACATTCTGCATTTGTTTTGGTGAATTGTGCTTCGCCAGGACCCCAGAGTCATAAGCAGGTTTGGGGCCTTAACCATAACACAAGGGAGAGGTAACAAGTCCCATGCTTCCCTAAACACGGGGGTTCCCTGAATTAAAGGTTGCCCACGATAATCCTTCCCAGCAGTAAACACAGGGAATCCTCACTTGTGTATAAGCAGATCCTAAATGGAAAAGGGGGGAGAAGTGAAAACGTGGTGACTACCTGGCTGGACTTTAGCATGCTAATGGTCTCTCCTTTTCTTTCCTTGCGAGGTGACAACCGACGCCAGTGAGGCCAGGCGTAAAAGCAAGCTATGTACGAGGAGAGAAGCGGGTTCCGAAACCAGAAGAACACTGAGAAAGATAAACAGAGACCGTGCCTTGTGTGGACAGCCAGAACCGATCTAAGCAGCCACAATAAATACGTATCCACCAGAATTCTCGTCTCCCGTGGATATTGGGCCGGTGACAAGTGGTGTCAGAAATGGGATCACCTCCTATACCCACCCCTGAACAGCGGTATTGCCAGGATGACGCAATCAATCAGCCTGGATGACATGCTGAGGGCCAACGACACCTCCAGCTGGTTGTGGAGTGACAAACCACTAGGCCCAGAAGGACCTGGAGCATTTACAAGAGGCCTTACAGGCCCAAACGGGCCTCACAGCCCAGAACCAAGTGGTACAAGACTCTGCTATCCAGCGCTTGACGACAACATAGCACGCAGTAAGGTACACTCCAATGTACCAAGCTCAGTACTGCAGAAGTACCAACACAGGAAGGACCCTGATTTCTTTTTCACAAACTTCGAGAGGATAGCCAGCACCGCCCAATGGGCAGTAGCGCGATAGGGGCAATAAATTGTTCCCCTGTTGTCTGGAGAGCTCCAGACCGCCTATCAGGCCGCCTATCCTTCTGGAACCACGCCCTATGGGGCCATCAAGAAATCGATGCTGGAGCGATTGGGATATGATCAATAGCACTACCGAACCAAATTCAGAAAGAAGTTGTTACCCCAGGACAATCCACGAGCTTTCTTCGACTGTGGTGTAGTTCCTATATCCCTGATAGGCTCTGCGCATCGGAATAAAATACACTATAGATTTGACATAGGACTAAGGTTAGTATGTCTCTATCGAGTACATTAAACTTTATTACTTGTGTGTGCCAGCTAACTCAGTAGTCACTAGAAACTTCTCAAATAAACAAGAAGGGATTCGTTTCTGACAACCGTATAAATATGACAACTTCGTTTCCCTTGGAGTCGGAACAATCTCAGAACAGTGGAAACAATAGATAGCAGTTTCACTCAGTCAATCGTGCATGCTTCGTTTTGCATAGAAATAGAGAGACAGGCGTTTCAATAAAAAAGGTTTATTGAACAGTCTTTTTTCTTGTGCAAGAGATATGAACTGCTACAATCGTAAGACAGGCTGCAAAGTGCAATATGTACAGAGTTAGCAGTAAGATAAAATAATACTGTAATAGCATGGTTTGTAGCTATGACATATATTAATTAAAATACATACATAAATAATACAGGCTAAAATGTGAATACTCATCTAATGCTTCTAAATTGTTGTACCCCAGTGTACCTAACCTAAGTGTAGTACGAGGTGAGAAGTAGGTGCTGTTATCTAAAGTATAGCTAGCTATAGTTTAACTTTGCCAAGACTTGCCAAAAGTTTCTCTAAGTTCTAGTCTGCTCCATACCTTAGAATGTGCGAGGTTGGAATCTCTTTCCGGGACTCGATATCCAACACCCCGCAAGGGGAGTCAAAAACACTTAACATGGATTCTCTGCGAGGAGGATGAAAGCATCTGATCAGTGCATCAGGCTGGAACTCGATCTCCTTCCGAACTTGCCGTGGCGAACCGCAAGCAGGCAGTCGAACTGGACCGTACCGGAACCGTGGTTTGCCAGGGAAAGTGCAGGTATATTTATACCTTGAAGGTGTTTAGGAATGCCTGTATTGACGTAAAAGTCAGGCATCGGAACATCATGAATAAACCCCTAAGGAATAGAAGTTCATGCATAATAATGAGTTCTTGGAGAAATCAATATCCAAGCAAGGGAAATTCCTTAAGGCTTAAGAGTCTGGTTTTCCAAGAACTCGTTGTGAAGTGGATTGACAGATGTAGGAGACCATGCCTGTATTTGGTCAGCACAGACAATGCCTAAATAAGGGCTGGAATTTCTATGCCTAAATAAGGGCAATATGAATTGTACCTATATAAGGGCATAAATCGGGAAACCTATATACAGAATCTAAATCTACACACAACACTACAGGGTACAGGACTTAGGGAATAGCTGGCTCCAACACCATACCTTCACCATGGAGGAAGTGATGGACAGGGTACTCCTCAAACGATTTTTGAACGGACTTCCGACCGCTACCCGAGCATGGGTGAAGCAACACCCAAATGTTACGGTTACCAGTGTCATTGAACTAGCATGTGCCCACCACAGAGTTCCAGAGGTGCGGGCATTCACACCACGCATACCAAACTCCATCATTCAGAGGTGAAGGTTTTCGGCTCCAGGTCCCTCAAAACCTCCCACCGACCACTCATTGACCCGCGGCTGCTTCCACATCCGGTGGTCAAGGAGAGCGGCCAAGGGCATCATTGCTACCTATGTGCCAACTGGGGTCACATTGCGCGCAACTATACTCTGAAAAACACCACCACGGAACTTATGGAGGTAGGCTATACAAGGGGTCGGATTCTTTGTGCCGGTGACGGGAAGAAAGCGTAACACCTATACCTCACAGTCAACGGAGTCAAAACGAAGGTCCTCACTGACTCTGGATGTCGTCATTCTGTCCTCTCCCAGGAACGGATAATGAAACACCAGTGGCAAAAAGGAGAGAGGGTCAACATAACTTGTGCACATGGAGACCAGAAGACGTATCCCGTAGCCCTAGTGAACCTGGGTGGGAAAAGCAGAGAGAGACCTATCCGAGTTCGAGGAATACCCCAGTTGGTAGAAGAGATGATAATTGGCACAGACTTTATTGAGTTCCCCTCTCTCCTGACCAGGGCTATTAAAGAAAAGGAAGGGCAGACATGGCTAAAGGGGGCCCCCTTATTTACAGAAAACATAGAAGAGGGTAGGTATAAAACCACAAAGACAGGCAAAAGACAAAAGAGAGCATAACAAAACTGTGGTATTCAATGGGCTGTCTAACAACCCTTCTACTTCCTTGGTTACTGATACGGGGCAGGGAACATCGCTTAGTTTCAGGGAAGCACAGAAGGAGGATCCCACCTTGGGAAACACCTGGGCCCAGACCGTGACGGAGGAGGACCAACAGGTAGGCCCTTGCTTTTTGATTTCAAGAGGTTTGTTGTACAGGAGGGTGATAAAACCCACCAAAACCCCTAAAAGAGCTCCTTGTACCCCATTCCTTCCGCAACCAGGTCCTCCACCTAGCACATAACCAGGCGGGCGGGGGTCACTACGGGTGTGAAAAAACTAGGCCTGGGCGAAGCACTACGCTACGCTCGCGTAGTTTGCGAAGTTCGCGCTACTTCGCACTACGCGAACTGCACGTAGCACAGTGCGAACACGCGTAGCGTAGTGTTGCGTAGTGCTGCGGTCATTTTTTGCTTGCTCGCGGTCCTCAACGTCAAGTTGGCGACCGCGAGCAAGCAAAATGACATCCCGGTGAGACTTTTTCCTTGTTCGCGATCAGCAACTGCAAGTTGGCGATCGCGAGCATGGAAAATAAACCTCCCGGCGAGATTCCCAACGCGAGGAGGTCAGGTTTCTCATTGCGAGTGGTCGCGTATGCTCGCGATGAGAAACTACCAGTTCGCGTTGAGAAAGCTGAAGCTCGAGTAAAAATCTACTCGAGCAGCAGAAAACTACAGCTCGCACTGTGCAAGATGCCATTTTCAATGATTGCACAGTGCCGGTTGCTTGTCCGCACTGTGCAATAATTGAAAACAACATCTTGCACAGTGCGAACATGTTACTACGCAGTTCGCAAAGTGCTACGCGTAGCTCGCGTAGTGCGAACTTCACTTTGCGTAGCTTCGCGAAGTGCTACTTCGCGAACTACGGCCACCCTTAGAAAAAACAGAGGAATACCTCCTACAGCGATTTTACTGGCAGGTTGTCTTCTCGGATATCAGACGCTTCTGCACTGCCTGTCCCCGTTGCCAATATTTCAACCCTTTGCACATTCCCAAGGCACAGTTATGTCCTCTCCCGATTATTAAAGTGCCTTTTTCCAGGGTGGGAATGGACCTGGTGGGTCCCCTGATTGCCTCAGCAAGGGGGTACCAATACATCCTGGTGCTGGTCAACTACGCGACAAGGTATTTTTAGGCGATAACTCTTACTAGCATGACCACGTGCAACGTCGCTCAGGCCATGATAGGGTTCTTTGGTCGTGTGGGATTCCCTTGGGAATTACTGACAGACCAGGGCACGCCCTTTATGTCTAAGCTTATGTCTCAAATCTGCAAATTGTCAGGGGTACGACCAATACGTACCTCTGTGTATCATCCCCGAACGGATGGCCTGGTGGAAAGGTATAACCATACCATCAAGAACATCCTCAGAAAAACCGTGGCAGACACAAGGAAGGACTGGGATAAACAGTTACCATTAATCCTCTTTGCAATCCAGACACATACTCAGTCCTCTACGGGCTACAGTCCATTCGAGCTAGTGTTTGGGAGAAAGCCCAGAACCCTGTTGGACATGGCGGCCGAGAGGTGGGAGGAAGAAGAGGATGAAGGGAAGGACCACCTTGACTATGCAGCCCTTCTCAGAGACAAACTGAGTACCCTGTGGGAGGAGGTATGACAAAACCTAGACACAACCTGGCAGAAACAAAAGAGGGCGTACGACCACCACACAAAACCGAGGACCTTCCGAGTTGGGGATGCAGTCCTTCTCCTTCTCCCATCCTCTGATAACAAGGTCCTAGCCAAATGGCAAGGCCCAGGTTAAACCTGTTACCTATTGGGTGGCAGTCCCACAAATGGAGAGGACTGGTCAGCTATACCACATTAGCCTGTTAAAGGACTGAGTAGACGCATCAAGTGGGACGGATGAGCACTCATCCAACCTGTTGATAACAGACGACCACCCCTTGACCATCCCTTTCCCCTCTAACCAAATGATCCCCAACCTATATAAGATCCACAGGGGGTCCCAATTACTACCAGAACAAACAGAGTCCATCCTGTTGGTCGTAAACGACTTCCAGGACGTCTTCTCCCCATGCCAGGAAGAACCCCCCTTGTGCAACACGATATTAGGACAGACAGAGCTATGCCGATAAGACAAAGACCGTACAGGATACCGGAGGCCATACAAAGGGTGGTGGAAAAAGTAGAGGAGATGCTAAGTAATGGTATCATAGAGCCCTCTCACAGTCCAGGGTGTTTCCCAATCGTACTGGTGCCCAAATCCAATGGGACAGTGAGGTTTTGTGTAGACTTTAGACGGTTGAACGCTGTCTCCCAATTCTACTCCTATCCTATGCCAAGGGTGGATGAAATGATAGATAGACTGGGGACAGCCCGCTATTTGTCGATGTTAGATCTGACAAAGGGGTATTGGCAGATAACCCTGACTCCCTCAGTGCAGGAGAAAACAGCGTTTTCCACCCCCTCGGGCTTGTACCAATTTAGGGTTCTACCATTCGGACTACATGGGACCCCGGCCACGTTCCATCTGATGGATGTGGTATTAAAGACACACCATGCCTATGCAGCCGCTTATCTGGATTTTGTGATCTTTAGCCACACCTGGGAACAACACCTCACACATCTAAAAGCAGTACTAGACAGCTTTAGACAGGCAGGACTGATGGCAAATCCTGTGAAGTGTATGCTGGCCACAAACATGATACGGTTTCTAGGCTACCACATACAAGAAGGACAGATACACCGCAGGTGGATAAGGTAGACGCCATAAAATCTTTGGAACCACCCTCCACAAAGGAAGCTATTAGGGCCTTCCTGGGTTTAGTAGGCTTCTACCGACGGTTTATCCCCCTGTTTTCGGAGGTGGCAGCCCCACTAACAGACATGCTGACAAAGACACAATCCAACACCATCAAGGAGTGGTCACCCACTCAGTTGCAAAGCTTTTATCACCTCAAGGACCTGTTGTGCTGCAACCCTGTCCTCATGTGTCCAGACTTTGGCAAACCCTTCACTCTACAAACTGATGCTTCAGACAGAGGACCTGGTGAGGTGTTGTCTCAAGCCAATGGGTCGGGGGAACTACACCCAGTGGTATATCTGAGCCGCAAGCTGTTGCCACAGGAAACCCGATACCCCACGGTTGAGAAGGAATGCCTTGCGATTAAATGGGCTGTTCAGGCCCTCCAGTACTATTTGTTGGGCCGGCCTTTTATCCACTTGACTGACCATGTCTCTCAGGTTTGGCTGGCACGACATAAGGATACGAATGTACGCATACTCCATTGGTTTATGGCATTGCAACCTTTTTCATTTCAGGTTTCCTACTGACCGGGCCCTCTGCAGGCCAATGTGGACTTCCTTTCCTGGCCTGCATCCCTTGCATGGACCGATCCACCATGCCTGGTATGGGGGTATTGTGACAGGGCGCCCTCGGAAGATGCCTACGGGTGCCTTGGGGGTACTGAAAAGGCCCATCCAGAAACAGCGCTGACGATGTCAGAAGGGCGGAGTCCCGATGGACTTAAGAACCCAGAGAAGGTTTCGGAGAGGAGAGTATCGAAGGAGACAGTGCGGAACAGAGACGGGAGCGACGGCGAAAGAGGAGGCCACTTACAGGAATCCAAGGACACGTATAGGACGGAGGGGACTGGTCGAACCTTGTGGAGTACGAGATGGGGAAACCGGAGCAGACGGAAGGCGAGGTCGAAAACCAACAACCCAGGGCGGAGGCGTCCCCAAAGGAAGGCTCCAAGGACGAGGCGGCCGTGACCCTGTCAACCGGTCACGGCTACAGGCAAGTGATTAGAGTAACTGGGTGTGTGTTGGGAGGGTGGCTATTCCATCATACCTTCTTTATGGGCACATAAAAGAGACAGCAGGACACTGGGGGGGGGGGGGAGACTAATCTCCATTTTTGGGGGTTTTCTTTTCTTTTACGTTCTGGTGAATTGTGCTTCACCATGACCCCAGAGTCATAAGCAGGGTTGGGGCCTTCACCATAACACAAGGGAGAGGGGAACAAGTCCCGCACTTCCCTAAACACAGGGGTTACCTGAAGTAAAGGTTGCCCACCATAATCCTTCCCAGCAGTGTGAAAGTAAACACAGGGAATCCTCCCTTGAGTATAAGCGGGTCCTGAACGGAGAAGGGGAGGGAAAAGTAAAATCATGGTGACTACCTGGCCGGACTTTGGCATGCTAATGGCCTCTCCTTTTCTTTCCTTGCGAGGGGACGACCGAAGCCAGTGAGGCCAGGCGTAGAAGCAAGCAACGGACGAGGAGCAAAGCGGGTTCCGAGAGCAGAAGAACACTGAGAAAGATAAACGGAGACCTACCTTGTGTGGACCACCAGAACCGACCTAAGCAGTCACAATAAATATGTATCCATTGACAAGTACATAATAGAACTACTAGCATTAAGAAATGTATGACAAAATAGCCATCTCCGTGTCTGTTGTTGGAGATAGGGCCATATGTATAAGGGATGTGTGTCATGGCCCTGCTCTCACATACAACAGCACATTTACGGAGGGGGGAGCTCCCTCCCCAATGATAATCCGTACTGCTTAAAGTGTATTGTTAGAACCTATGCATGTTTATATGCTTGTGTGTTTTCACAATTTTAAATAACGTGTAACTCATGGCATATCTCCCTGGTGGCAGTGGAAGGCGTTGTTTATTTGGTAAAAGTATTTGCAGGGCCTATTCCCTTGTGGCAGTGGTAGGAACTAATGAACAGTACCAAACAGTCCAACCGTTGGTAAACAAATAGACCACACTTGGCAAAAACACTGAAAATACGCGTGTTGCATGCAGCAATGCAAACAGCCGGCAGAAGGCTTTGTCACCATCTCCACATGTTTGGGCAGAGAGGTGGCTATTCAAACCGCGCCGCCCCGCACAATGCATTTGGTTTCGTCTGCTCCTGCTCACCTATGCTCCAGCCCTGTTTGTTTCAGCATGTCGTGCCTACCAGCATGCAGCATCTTCACGGTAACGCATCTCACCGCTTAACACCCTGCACTCCATTGCCTCTACGTCTCCTCAGCAACGAGTCTTGTCGCTCCAGACCTTCCAAGAAAGAAAAAGAGAAGAAGCTATTTCAGGTATTTTATTTTGGACATTGTGACTTTTGATAAATCAGCGCATCAGAGCAGTTTCAGATGTGAACAGTTGGAGAAACCACATACGCATTTCCAGAAAAAACATTTGGTGTGTGCAATTGCTAATTTATGCTATGTCTGTGCAGATTTAAGGTATTTGTTATGTTCTATTTGCAACTGTCCCCGCAGATTCTACGCTGCCTTTTAACTGCTCCTGATTACAGAGTGTTGACAGCCTGATACCTGACAATTCACGCAATCCAGTGTATACGTGTTACCCCTGCTGCCCTTCCTGACGCAGTTCCCCAACAAGGGGATGTGCTGTGGTCGAGTACAGTTTTTTTTCTCTCTCTCATTCCAATCCCCTTTCCCCATTGGAAATTTCTGTGGTTCAGTGGTTCAGTGTTTTTTCACTTTCATTGCTACCAAGTTCCCAGAGGGAGTTGGGTCCAATCATCACCCTATCAAAACTACCTGGAGTGTCGGGTGAGTGGCTTGTGACAGTATACTTCATACATGCATCATGGTACACGTGTAATGCAAACCCCTAAGTCACACATGTTAAGATACGCGAAGCCACTTTGTGTGCCTTTGAATGGCGTAAAGGTACACACATACACGTAGGCTGACGGTAGCACTGACTGATGTAACCAATGTGATGGCTCACCTGCTCTGTGGAGTAAGTAGCCCAAAGGAAAAGCATATGAATCCAGCAATGCGAAACTCACTAACTCAAACACAATGCAGCCAAACATGTTATACATCAGTCATCACTTAGAATAAATTCCAACCGGGACAAGGCACCAAAGTGTACTCATGATACCAATTTCAACATACATTTGAGACAGCAATGAGTAAAAAACAAAGCCACAGAAGGACACAATCCCCTATAAGTTAGAGTCATACACATAGAGGTGTAAAAAACAATGTAATGTGTCTACTTTTGGAGTGGACAGCTCCTTGTAACAGTGTGTCCCAAATTAAGATGGCCTACATTGCAATACATAATTGTCAATAAAAGTGCACCATGACAACTTGCCAGGCAAAACGATAGATGAATACTGACAATAAATAGCATAATAATCGATGTGACATGTTTGAACGGCACCAAATGTATGCACCAAAATCAAACGATAAAGTAAGTGAACTATGAAACTGCCAATGCCATGTTGGTCACAAACAAAATATGTGGTTTAACATGGACATATGTATGTGTGAGTGTTAAACATGTTGGCAATGTCACAACCTACCTATGGAGGACCAACTAAACAAATATTTGATCAATAATTTGTCACTTCACACATGTAATAAATGAACATAACACAGAGTGATCGGGGACATCTCTAAATATCCATCAAAGTAAGCTACCGGATAAACATGAAAGTCTCCGGCCAACGGTATAAGTAACACATATAGTGAAAATACCGTAAGAAATGTGTTTGAGTCATTCAGTATACATAACACACATGGATCGGAATGTAGGTGTAACAGAGAGCAAAAGCATTAACAGTTGTAATTTCTGTATAGCTTTCAGCTGACCAGGCCATGGGTCATGACCCTAATAGCGCATCCCCACACTGAGCTGGAAAGACACTACAAGGCACTGGTCAAGACTCACAATATCGTGGAGAGAAATTCTGGTGTGCTGAAGTCCAGGTTCAGATGCCTGGATATGTCAGGGGGCAGATTGCTATACTCCCCTCTATAGCCTGCACGATCATCTTAGTATGTTCCATTCTCTCCAACATCTATGTCCGGACCATGATTAGCTGGATCCAATGGAGGAGGGTGAGGATGGAGGAGAAACAAAATACAGTGGATGGGAGTTGGCGACACACCTACATTGTGAGAAATGTCTTCTCTCAAAGTACTTTGATGAAAAGAATGTCTGGACATAATAGGAAGGTCCAACTTGAAAATAAATGTTTGAATCCATTGTTTGTGTTGTCGTTTATGTCACAGTCCAGGTAAACATCAACTCCCCCACATTTCTTCAAATGGAAGTCGGCTTCAAAATGTAATATTCATGTCATCAGACCTGTTGACCAACATGGGGCCATGCGTCTCACCTATCAATTGCACATATACAGAAATGCAAAAGGTACAGGCCAGGCATGCCACAGTTGGTATTCCAAATTGATCATTACTCTCCCCTTGCACTTAAGCAGTGCGGAGCTGCAGTTAAAAGTCTTGCTGGGTTGTGTAGAAGCAAATTGTACAACAGAGGGCACTCAGTGAAGTTAGGAACACAAACCTACAACTATCATACCTGAGAATAACCTCACATTGTAGTGTGACTCAACAATGTATTGCCATGCAGAATGACAGCATTTTACTGTAAGTAATATTGTTGCAGATACCATCAGCAGGCCTCCAAAAATCCACTCACAATGTCGAGTGAGATTTTATCAGGTCGAGCTATTTTTAACATTTACTCCTCCGTGCTGGTGAGTTAACTTAAATTGGAAGGAACAAGTGTTCTGTTCATTCAGAAAGTGAATGAGCAATAAAGATGCCTTTAAATCTTGTTTTTGTCTTTACACATTTGCTGTCTGTTCAAGGACAGAGCTCAAATGTCAGTTTGTCTTTTTACTAAGTGTTGCTTATCTGTTCCTGGAAAATGTTTTTTACTTTTCTTTCTCTTATTATAGTTAGTGCTTTTTGTCAAGTGAGCTATATGACAATAATTGTGAAACAAAAGGATGTAAAATGTCTGGGGGGTTTTATAACAACATTTAAACAGCATGTAAATGAATAGTACATTTATTTTAAAATGTTTCAGGAATTATGAAATAACTTTTTTTCATAATTCAGAAGTGTGATGCAAACAAAGATTCACATAGGAGCAAAACGAATCAGAGCACTTTACTTCGCGATGTGCAAATGGCAAATATTTGCAGAAACGCAATTTCCAGACATATATAGTTTTAAATCCAACTCAGTTGGAAATTCTGTGGGCATTTTAATGTAAAATCCGCTGATATGCTTTAGTTATGGATTTATTAAAAGTTACGGTATTTAAACATGAGTTGAGAAACATTCCTGCCCCCACACTTATGACAATGCCGTTAATGAACTGAGGTAAGTCAGCGGTCATGTGTATCCTATATGTGGTAGGATTTGTAATATGTATGGAGCAAAAGTGTAGTCTATTAAACCAAACAAGAGTTTTCTGTACAGCAGACATGCTGAACTCGTGTATTTGAAGGTGCTCTCATATGTGATAAAGAAGAAAATGGCATCTCAGTGAATTAAAATACTTGTCCAGGATCATGTAATTGGAAACCCGTTTATGGGTCAAGAGCATTATAATTAGGTTGAGTAGATTATTTAAGTCACTAGACCTGCAGGTCTAGTAAGATTTTTAGGATTTTGTAAAGCCTGATCAGAGATAATGAATGACATTTGTCATCGACAAAGGCTTAGTGTCATACGAACATGTAAAAGCTGTCACTTGTTAAGAATGCATACATGCATGTGTGGCTTAACACAAAACACAGCACATGTGAACTATTTATTGGCTAAACTGTCAAATATATCACATCATGCAACAGTAGATAATGGACACATTTGTCATGCATTGCTCAGCAATGCAATAAAGGAACAAAGGCCTGTAAAATGCAACATAAGCAGACAAGATTGTATAGTGAGTGAATAGTCAGAGGAGTATGGCATTGGATAGGTTATATACAAACATCTTCCCTGGACAGGAAACAAGCATCCTGGGACCGGTTTCGGGGTAACACCCCTGATCAGCCAGGCTAGCTTAAATCCAGTGGCAAAGTGAGCAAGGGGCCCACGTCTGGGCATACCCTAAGCAAAGCAAACACAAGGACAGGGGGTGAGTGTCCAAAAGGTTTCAGCACTCTCTCTGTCCATCATTGCCTTGTGTTTGATTTGTTCACCTTAAGTTGGCAGGGTATGCCCAATGTGGGTCCCTTGCTCACTTTGCCACTGGATTCAAGCTAGCTCGGCTGATGAGGGGTTTTACCCCGAAACTGGCACCCGGATGCTTGTTCCCGGTCCAAGGAGGACTTGACCTGGCAGTTCGGGCTGGAGTGTTCCAATGAGGCAGAGGGTCAAGACTGATTTACTTATGGCTGGGTCCAAACTGGGATAGCAGAGTGAGCTAAAGAACAATGATGGATTAAGTCCAGATCTGTGACTGGGGGTGAATGCCTGAAAAGTTTCAGCACTCCATCAAACATCTCCTTGTGTTTGCTTTATGTCTGTAGATCACAGTATAGTCTACATGATGTCCTGTGAGTGTCATTAGAGGGGCATATAATGGGCATGGCCACACAATCCAGCACAGATAGTTTCCTTACACCACAGCTAAGTTTGCAAGCACAATGCAAGAAATGTAAGGTATATAACATAACACCTTCAAATGTTGCCCTCTTGCCCTGTGCCAATGTTGGATCGGCTACTCAGGCCTCACACAGGCACCCTCACACCATGATCCAAGGGTGTCTGCGTTGTACCCAGGCTGCTAAAAACGCACCTGTGCAGGGTGAAAGGACAGGAATGCACCATATAGGATGAATACAGTGGATTCCTTCCCTTTAACCTTGACGTAGAGCAGCGCAGCAAGGTGATTTGCTGTGATGCCCTACACCAACTCCCCATGAATTGGGCCCTATGAGCACTGAAAATTCACACATCTGAAAATATGAATCCTGTCAGTTAAGAAAAGAGGAGCAAGGAAAGTGAGACCAAGGTGTATTTTCCTGAATTATACAACTCCCTGCAGTGTATCACAGACAATACGCTACTTGCGTGGGTCAGAACATAAATGTGCAGCGGTAAGAAAAATTAGGCTAATGCCCTGTTTTATATATCGTAGTTATCGCCTTTGTTCATCAAAGCAAATGCATGTGTCTTTCGGGACTGCAGACTCCTTATTGCATCCTTTTTGTTTAAAAAGAGAAGTGTAAGCTATTACAAAGTGCAGACATGGTAAACATAAGCTAAAGGCTTCTACATATTTAATTAACCTTTTAAGTGACCATCCGAAACATTTAACTAGTCCCACAACAGCAAATTAACCAAAGCAAAAGTCTGGGTTAAAAGAAGACAATGAAATCCTTTGAAGCTTGCTCTATTTAGAAAACAAACAGCTATGCTGGTAACTGTGGGATTTTTTTGGGGGCTGTTTCCTACACACTGGGCATCCCTATTGAACTACCTCGCTCCTTACAGTGTAAACTCAATGCACGCAGGGGAATGAGGTGCAAGCTTATCCTTGTGAAGCATGAGTGGTAGATTGGTAAACGCACTGCAATTATTAGCCTGGGTTAAATTGCAGGTTAGCTCAATTGGCCGTTTTAAATATGGACTTCACCTGCAACCAACACACATAAAATTTGTGCCGCTGTCACTTTTTTTTTTATTTGCATAGTGCCAAAAACAAGATAATTATTAGGAATGCGTCTGAGGCAAAAAAGGTAATAAATTAAAGAAAAGGCCAAAGACAAAGCAAGAACATGCCAACATCACATACAATTCTTGTTGCTGTGACCGCAAAGTTATCAATTTGGATGGTGCCTAAAACAAGAAAATTATTTGAAATGCATGTGAGGCAAAAATTTAATTAATTAACAAGGCTGCTTCAGGGATTCTGCACATACACAGAACTATGCGCAGCAAAATGGGACCTCGGATTATAGAGGCTAAGCCTTCCCACCACCTTAGTGCCCACGAACCCAGGACAGACTAGCTCTAGCGTCTCATTCGCTCTCCTACACACTCATGAAGAAGCAATGATTAGACACCCCAGAACAAACACTTCCGAATCTCTCGGGAATCGCGGTAACGAGACACACCTTTTCGCTCACTCTCTCGTCCATGTCCACAATATGAACTGACCGAAACACGAATATAGTTTAAATTGTTTAACTATCGTGCTCTAAAACGCAGCATACGAGCCACAACCAGCAGGAAAATGCATAAAACTAATACAGTTAACATTGCAGCAAGGCCATATATCATAAAGGGAGATATCATCAGATAAGGACTGTGGATAAAGGATTATAAGGCCTAACGACCCTCCCCTTGGTAAGAAGAATTATAATATAATAGAAGATCTCTGGTGCTTTGTCAGCAGACCCCATACCTTAGTACCTAGATGGTATATCTACATCATAGGAACAGCATTGCTCTTCTCCCTGGAAAGCACCCTCTCCAAGTGTGTGTTACCGAAACATGCATCCCCATAATATCAAAGTACGAGTGTCCAGCCGCAGCTGTGTTAGTATGTTTTGTCTAGGTGCTAGGGACTGACCAGAAAAGAATAACAAGGGTCACTGTTTATCCATCTTGGTCACAGTGTTCAGGCTAAACTCCAGGAACAGGCAGAGAACTAACAAAGCAGATGGTTCTCACGTGAAAGGCATAAACAGAGTCTTGCAAAAATAAAGCCACGTAGTAACGTGCACAAAAGCAGCATCACGGCTGCTGGGCTCATGCTAACTTAGCGATGTCGACAATGTCTCTTTTGACTAAGTTACAAGGCCAAAACAAAGTAAAAAAGATGCAGACAGCAAACACACATTAAATGCGTACTGCTGCCACGAACATTTTTCACAGAATGTGTGGTACAAAGAACAAGCTAATTAATACAAGGGCATCAAAAGTCAAAAGTTTTGAAGAAACCAAAATCAAAAGTCAGAAAACACACATAAGATGTGTGATGCTGCCACGCAAATAATTTACTGATTGCGTGGTTGACAAAACGAGATAAGTAGTTCAAAGGCATAAATGTATGGTCTAAAATACGACTTAATTAGTTTGAAGACGTCGGAGGCCAAGAATGTAACACTGATTCGAAATGCGTGCAGACAGGACGAAAGAAACCACAAACTACAAGCAAGCTTAAAATGTGTACCCATGGCCCAACAATATTCCACAAAATGCATGCTAAAGAACAAGATAAATAATTTTAAGGCATCAGGAGAAAATATTTGGAAAAAAACAAATTAATGATCCTATAAAAAGCGTGCTCCTGCCATTAGAATATTAAACTAATTGAATGTTCCCAAAAACTTCACAACTATTTGAAAGGCGTCAGGGGCACTAATATAATATTTTCACAAAATGAATGTTCCCAAAAATAATATCATTTTTTGAAAGGTGCAAAGTTAAAGCAAAAAAGATGCTGCTAGCAAACACACAAAGAATGTGTGCTCCTGTCATTACAATATTTCACAAAATAAATGTTCCCAAAAACGAGTTAATTATTTCAAAGACATCTGCAGCACAAATGTAATAAATTAGAGAAAGGCCCAAAATTAAAGCAAAAAACTTGAAAGGCCGCAAACATGCATAAAATACGGGCTGGTGCCATGCCAAGTTTCCACAGAATCTGCGGTACAAAGAATGAGCTTCTAAATCCAAAGGCATCATAGTGCAAAGTGTTTAAACAGTCAGCAAACACACGTAAAATGCGTGATGCTGCCATGAAAATAGGTCCCTGAATATGTGTAAATTCACAAAATGAATGTTCTAAAAAATGTGAGATTTATTTGGAAGGCAGTATACGCCCGAATATGATGAATTAAAGAAAGGTGCAAAGTAAAAGCAAAAAAGATGCAGACAGCCAACACACATAAAATGTGTGATGCTGTCTTAAAACCTTTCACAGAATATGTGGTACAAGGAACAAGCTAATTAATACAAAATATTAATGGTCAAACGTTTTAACGAAACCAAAATCAACAAATAGCAAACACGAATAAGATGCGTGATGCTGCCACGAAAATATAGTACGTGGTTGACAAAACGAGAAAAGTAGTTCAAAGGCATAAATGCATGATCCAAAATACGATATAATTAGTTTAAAGACCAAGAATGTAACAAGCTGATTCAAAATGCGTGCAGACAGGACGAAAGAAACCACAAAGCGGATCTCACTAAGCCAAAGGCCACAGCTAAGACAGGTCAGGCAGAACTGACTCTGCAAGAAATTTGATAAAATGTTAAATTGTTGCATTGCTCACCTGTGTATTTCGTGCCCCCCTGGTCCGCCGCGGCTTGTGCCGATTGCGCGGAGGGGACAAGCACCATCTTTGTTTTTAAACCCACTTCCCCTTGACGCCAGGTCAGCGCTCCACTCACGCTGCTGCTGTCCTGCCTTAAAAGCAAGTGCGCCGAGCGAACGCGCGCAGTGGATCTCACTAAGCCAAAGGCCACAGCTAAGACAGGTCAGGCAGAACTGACTCTGCCAGAAATTTTTGAATTTTAAATTGTTGCACTGCTCACCTGTGTATTTCGTGCTCCCCGGGTCCGTCGCTGGCTTGTGCCGACTGCGCGGAGGGGACAAGCACCATCTTTGTTTTTAAATCCCCACACAAACGACCTCATCACCAGCCTAAATACATTGGACCTAAAACAACTGGTAACAGGTTCCACCCATATCGCTGGTCACTATTTAGATCTTTCATTCCCAAATTCGCCCAATGTAGTGATTGACCAGTTACTTCCAGTTCTATGGTCTAATCACCATGTGATTAGGTTTCTCATACACGGGAAACCGACTCAACCTCAACCCAGGAAAGAACCTAAACTGAGTAGACCTTGGAACAAGATAAACTTAGAATCTTTCTGTAGTATACTGTATTGTATAGTTTACTGTCTCTTTAAGTTAGTGGATTCTCTATTCAGAATGGTAGTATGGCATGCAAGGTTCTAGCCATTTGTCAGTTACTGTTATGTTCCTGCTATCGTGACGGCTGTGTCCGTGGGCTCTTTGTTCCTTCTTATTTACTGCTTTGACATGCGTCAATAAAAGACCAGGATTACAACCAGGAGTTCCTGCTTCCTGTCTTTCCTACCCACTACAATTTGGTACCAGAAGTGGGGTCTGATTTGTTATCTGCCAATACTTCGTCACGAAAGAGCCCACCGGAGCGATCTTTTCAAGGTGTTACAGCGATCCTTTCAAGGTGTTATACCTTCATCGTTCAGATTTCAAGGGACTTATCCACTCAGGTCAGTGGGATCAAGTTTCCAGCATTATTTCATAACGACTCTACTTCAAAAAGAGGCGCGAGACTAGCGTATTCAAAAGGCGCTTACTTGCTTAATCCTGTTTCGGCTCGTTCCACAACCGAATCTGCAGGCATTCCGTTAATCTCTTCACTCCGATGCGCACTGACTGCCGCTCTGCATCCTGGGAGAACGTGATTGCGTCACACGTTTTCTGGCGGCCATTTTCGATTGGGTAGATACCCTCTTCAGAGTTTGAATCAACATTTCACCCCTTTTTCTATTTCGAGTGTGTGATCTCTTCATCGGTGACTCGCACACCATATTCACCATATGCAAAGCGAGTCATTGCATCGCATTTCCAGCTTTGAATCGTGTGCGTGAAACATCGGTGACTCGCACACCATCCTCATTTCAGGTGACTTGTTTATTCGCTTGGGCCATCACATATTTCGACTTTTGACATTCGGAGTGGCATCAAAATTTCTGCAGTGTTTCTGACATTCCAATACACATATTTTGACACTTTGAGCTTCAATGGCATCTGTTCAAGGGGTCATTCAGCCAGCGCCTTTCCTTACCAAACCCGGCAAACCGGATTTGAAATGGTCCGAGTGGCTGAGGGAATTTGAAAATTACCTCACTGCCATTGATGCTGACAAATATGCACCTGTGAGGAAATTAGCGCTGTTAGTAAATCACCTTGGCACAGCTGGTCGCAGGGTTTTTGATAATCTTCCACACATTTCTGCTCCTACTTCGGAAGATGTTGTGTGGAATGTTTTCATTGAAGCTAAGTTGCGTATGGGCAAGCAATATACTGATACAACAAGCGTTTTATTGGAAAGGTTTAACTTTCCTATGTGCAAGCAGTCTCCTGAGGAGTCGGTTGAAGATTTTGTCGCGACTTTGAGAGTGTTGGCAGAGAAATGTGATTTTGGACCTAATGTAGATATACATATAAGGGATCAGTTTGTATTCTGGTGCTATTCTAAGAAGGTTCAACAGCGTCTTCTCACATTCCCAAACCCTACCTTGGCAGAAACAATTGATGTGGCAAAGTCTATCGAGAGATCAATTGTTACATCCAAGGTATTATCCACTCACACTAGTCAAAGTTTGTCGTTTTCCCAATCTACAGAGCCTTCAAATGTAAATGTCATTTCTGAAGATAACTTAGTTTGTGCTATAAATTCTAAACAAGTATATCGCAAGAAACAATTGGGGAATCAACCGCCTAGAACTCAACTAATATGCTTTCGTTGTGGTTCAAGAAGTCACACCAGAAATAGTCCTGCCTGTCCTGCTTTGGGGAAAAAATGTACCAGATGCCAAAAGTTTGGGCACTTCCAGGGTGTCTGCAGGAGCACTGTGTATAATTCACAAGCCAACAAAATGAAAATTTCAAGTGTTTCGTTAGATGAAACAGAGACACAAGAATATAATCCACAATTTACCAATATAGTTGTGACCATTGAAATTCCTGAATCGTTTGATAAGCCTATTAAAGGTCCACTAGTTGACATTTGCATTGATAAAAAAACTATCTTGGCAATGGCTGATTCGGGTCCACGTGTCACCATATTAGCCGATACTACATTTTACAAACTTTGGCCTAGCCAAACTACACTAATCAATCCGGATATAAATCCGAAAGCCTTTGGCGAACAAGACATTGATCTTATAGGTTTCTTTTGGGACATCCTAGAATGTCTTGGCAGATCAATTAAAACCAAGATCTATGTTGCCATAAAAGGTAGGGACATCATCGGCTGGAAAGATCTTGCACTATTAGGCATTATCTTACGCCCTGGCCAAGATCCTCCAATTGTCCTAGGGTATTTACTGTCAAATATCTCCCTGATTATCAATCCAAATACAATAGTTGAAGATTTGCAAAGCAAATTCCCAGAAGTTTTTAAAAATTCAGTAAGTACAGTCAAGGGATATGAACATAATATCATTCTTAAAAAAAATGCTATACCTATCACACATAAAGTGAGACCTGTACCTCTAAGCATAAGAGATGACCTTAAATCACTACTAAATAGTTTACTATCCGAAGGTATTATCTCCCCTATAGATTCTTCGGAATGGATTTCTCCGATTGTCATTCGGAAAAAAAGGACCGGCGATTTGAGGCTATGTGTGGACTTGAGGTCTCTTAACCAAAACATATTGGTTGATTGCCACCCACTACCTCTAATACATGAGATGTTGGCCAATATTGGGAGGTCAAAAAAAAATTCAACCATTGATTTACACTCAGCCTATCACCAAATTGAATTAACCCCTACTTGCCAAGATCTCACTGCATTCGTAACACCTTTTGGGGTCTTCAAATACCTGAGACTACCTTTTGGGCTTGCCTCAGCCGCGAGTGTTTTCCAAAAACTAATGGACAATATATTCAGCAACATTCCTCAAGTACAAGCATTCCAGGATGATATTCTAATCCACACAGAGACAGAGGAAGAACATTTAAAAACACTAAATGAAGTTTTTAGCATTTTACGCGACAAAGGCATGACCATAAAAGCTAGCAAGTGTAAACTACTTGTCAATGAAGTAGAATATTTAGGTCATACTATCTCATGTAATGGTATCAAACCCAAATTTTGCAACATAGAAGCCATACGCAATGCACCCTCTCCATATGATAAAGATTCACTACGCTCATTTTTAGGTCTATGTGAATATTATGCAAGATTAGTGCCTGGATATGCACAAATAGTACAACCACTCAGAAACCTCCTAAAGAAAGGGACAAAGTTTGAATGATCTGACATCCTTAAGGAAACATTCGAAAACACAAAAATGCTGGTCATAAATGTCCCTGCTTTACAACCTTTTGTTTCTAATGCTAAATCATTCATTTCTGTAGATGCCAGTCAGAGAGGACTTGGAGCAGTATTCGGACAATGGGTTGATGGCAAAGAGAAAACTGTTGCTTTCGCTTCACGTGCATTAACATCGACTGAGAGCAATTATAGCACCATCGAACGCGAAGCTTTAGCCATTGTATGGGCAGTTCAAAAATTTTAAACTTATGTTTGGGGTTGTGAAACTGAAATTTTCACTGATCACAAACCGTTAGTTTCATTACTCTCTGGCAATGGTTTAGGGAAATCTTCCGCAAGATTGGTCAGGTTACTGTCCAAATTACAAGAATACAACCTAAAAATAAAATACATTCAAGGAGGGAAAAATATCAGGGCAGATTGCCTCTCTCGCATTCCTCTGTCTAACTGCAGTGAAGGCGGGAATGATGATCATAAAGATTGTGTTGTGGGTCTAATTGATGCCATTTCCTCATGTAAGGGTAGCATCTCACAAAATGAATGGACATCTGCTATGGCATCTGATGAGACACTCAAGAAAGTAGAAATATTCATTAAAAGCAAATGGCCTAGTAGCAAGAATTTAAGTAGTGACCTAAGACATTTTGCACAGATCAGTGAGGAGTTGTCTTTTGAGAATGGTATCTGCATTAGAAACGGGTTATTTGTTCCTCCCATATCCCTCAGAGAAAAAATCATATCAATTGGTCATGAAGGTCATCTAGGAGTTTCTGCTACTTGCAAAAAATTAAAGGATATCTATTGGTGGCCAGGTTTAGATAAACAAGTTGCTACTTTCATAGATAATTGCCCAAATTGCGTTGTATCCGACAAACACTGGAAAACCTACAAAAAACCGTTGATTACAGTTCCATTTCCAGATTCTCCATGGGAAAAGATTGCCTTGGACTTCTCAGGTCCTTTCAATGTTTTACCACCTGAGAATAGGTACTGTTTAGTTGCCATAGACTATCACTCTAAGTGGATTTACTACTCATTCACACACACACCTAACTCTGCAACTGTCATTTCTTTTCTTCAAAGATTGTTTAGAGTTGAAGGTACCCCTAATTGTGTGATTACTGATAATGGTCAACCTTTTCTTTCCCATCAAGTTGCTGAGTTTTTGGAACATTTTGAAATCAAACATTGCCAGGTCGCATTATACAGCCCTTCCTCTAATGGCCTAGTTGAGAGAGCCAATAGGTTCTTAAAGGAAAGTGTACAAACAGCCATTGCGTCAAATCTGGATTTAAGGGATTTCTTGCAAGAGAAAGTTTGGAGTTACATCACAACACCCCATTCCACTACTGGTGTAACACCTTTTAAAGCGTTAAGAGGTAGAGAGGCTAAATCTAAATTAATACCAAATTGGTTTACCAATTTGGATGCAGGTTTAGCATTAAAAATTAAAAGGAACACTTTACCAGACCCTCAGATTGTTAGAGATAGAGTGTTTGGCAAGCAGTTACAACAAAGGAACTATTACAATAGTACTTCTACTCTACATGGCCCTGAGTTTAAGCATAATGATTGGGTGTTAATTAAAAAACCGCATAAAGTTTGCAAAGGCCAATCTAAATTCTCTGTTCCTGTTCGTGTCATTAGGGTCACCAAATCTTCTGTTCTTTTGGAGGACAAAGGTTGGTGGAACAGAAACGATGTCGTGAAACTCACTGAAAATCAAGCCAAAATTTTTGGCAAGGTTTATGAGAACAGGTTGGATGTGGATGATGCCCAAATTTCTTTTGGGACAGATTTTGAAGTTCCCAAAATCTCAACTACTGGAAATGTTGATTCTCACTTGAATTGTGCTACCAGTTCTTCCAATATTGTTCCTACTGTTAACACTTCTGATTCACCAATATTGTCATCACGTGATCAACAAGTCTGTAGAGTACCTACAAAATTTCATGATTATGTTTTATATTAGTGTATTATTTATGTTTTAGTTTATTGTATAAGGGGGGGTATGTAGTATACTGTATTGTATAGTTTACTGTCTCTTTAAGTTAGTGGATTCTCTATTCAGAATGGTAGTATGTCATGCAAGGTTCTAGACATTTGTCAGTTACTGTTATGCTCCTGCTATCGTGACGGCTGTGTCCGTGGTTCTTTGTTCCTTCTTATTTACTGCTTTGACATGCGTCAATAAAAGACCAGGATTAGAACCAGGAGTTCCTGCTTCCTGTCTTTCCTACCCACTACACTTTCTCCACTCACTTTATTCCCCTCTCCCCTTCGGAGATAACCCAGCCAAACAAGGCAGCTAAAGATTTGGAACTTGATATCAATACGACCCTAGACACAATCGCCCCGAGGAAGACAGCTAGATGCCCACATAAACTCTTCCCGGTATACCCCAGACCTAAAAATTGTTAAACTCACCGTCAGGAAAGCTGAACGCAAATGGCGTCACACAAAAAACGTAACAGACAGACAGCACTACAAAACAATGCAACAGCTCTATATGGACCACTTAGCCACAGCCAAAAACGTTTACTTGGAAAATAGAGTAAATAAGGCCTACAATTCACACAATGAGCTGTATAAAATAGTAAAGGAATTCACCAATCACCCTTCATGCTAGCAACCACTTATTGCGTCCCAGGAGTGGGTCGATTCCCTCTCATCCTTTTTTGTAAACAAGATAAACGACATTCATAAATTGTTTCCCCAATCAACCGACACACCACCCAAACAGACAGCTAATAAACTTCTTCCCTTGCACACAACCTCCCTCAGAGAATTCCACACTATCACAGAGAAAGAAGTAGCCCTTACTCTAAACAAGATTAAATCTGGATCACCAGCCGAACCTGCCTCATCTCAGACTCTATCAAAAATCGCACCCGTCCTTCTCCCAAATCTGACCAACATTTTCAATCTCTCACTCACTATCACAATCCACGTACCTTCACACTGGAAGGAGGCCATAATCAGACCAATCCTAAAAAAGCCGTCAGCCGACCCTAAACAGCTTGCAAACTACCGACTCATCTCTCTCCTGCCCCTATTTGGCAAAGTCATGGAATCGTTGGTAAAGAATCAACTATACAAACATCTAGAAAACAACAATCTGTTGGACCCATCTCAATCAGGGTTTCGGGGCTTTAATAACACTGAAACGGCCTTACTCTAGATGGTTGACAACATCAGGCTTTCTCTTGACACAAGAGAATCTGCCATACTGATTTTACTTCGTCCATCATCCCCTTTGGTATCGCTTTGTTTGTCCTAAGTTGGCAGGGTATGCCCAGACGTGGGTCCCTTGCTCACTTTACCACTGGATTCAAGAAAGCCTGGCTGATGAGGGTTATGAGCCCGAAACCGGTCCCAGGATGCTTGTTTACGGACCAGGGAAGACATGGCTTGGCAGTTCGGGCTGGACTGTTCCCATGAGGCACAGGGTCAGACTGATTTGCATATGGCCATGTCTGAACTGGGGTGGTGGTGTGAGCTAAAGAATGATGATGGATTAAACCCAGATCAGTTGACTGGGGGTGAGTGTTTGATTTGCTCAAACGCTCCATCCATCATCCCCTTTGGTATCGCTTTGTTCGCCCTAAGTTGGCTGGGTATGCCCAGACGAGGGTCCCTTGCTCACTTTGCCACTGGATTCAAGATAGCCTGGTTGATGAGGGTTATGAACCCGAAACCGGTCCCAGGATGCTTGTTTCCGGTCCAGGAAGTCATGGCTTGGCAGTTCGGGCTGGACTGTTCCCATGAGGCACAGGGTCAGACTGATTTGATATGGCCATGTCTGAACTGGGGTGGTGGAGAGAGCTAAAGAATGATGATGGATTAAACCCAGATCAGTTGACTGGGGGTGAGTGTTTGATTTGCTCAAACGCTCCGTCCATCATCCCCTTTGGTATCGATTTGTTCGCTCTAAGTTAGCAGGGTATGCCCAGACGTGGGTCCCTTGCTCACTTTGCCACTGGATTCAAGATATCCTGGCTGATGAGGGTTATGAACCCGAAACCGGTCCCAGGATGCTTGTTTCCGGTCCAGGGAAGACATGACTTGGCAGTTCGGGCTGGACTGTTCCCATGAGGCACAGGGTCAGACTGATTTGATATGGCCATGTCTGAACTGGGGTGGTGGAGTGAGCTAAAGAATGATGATGGATTAAAGCCAGATCAGTTGACTGGGGGTGAGTGTTTGATTTGCTCAATTACTCCGTTCATCATCCCCTTTGGTATCATCATACTGATTTTACTTGACTTGTCGGCTGCCTTTGACACCATCTCACATGGCATCCTCTTGGAGCGCCTATCGGAGTTTGGTGTCGAGGGCCCAGCGTTAAACTGGATCAAGAGCTACCTGACGGACCGGTCTTCTGAGGTCCAAATAGGAAATTTCAGATAATTTCAAGGGAGTCACCCAGGGATCCATATTAGGCCCCACACTTTTCAACCTATATGTGTCCCCATTGGCAAAAATATTCAAAGCACATGGGTTCGAAACAGTGTCATACGCTGATGACACGCAGCTGTTAATCACCCTTCGACCAGATCCCACTGATACTAAACTTAGGTTCAAACAATGCATGATGGCCATAAATGAATGGATGACAAACAACCACCTATTACTTAATGCAAGCAAAACCGAAATCATGCTCTTCCGTGATGCCGAGAAACTGTGGACAGATGACTGGTGACAGCCTTCTTTGGGAAAGTCATCAGCCCGAAATCTGGGTATAAACTAGACAATAAACTCTCCATAGCGGACCACATTAACAATGTAGTACGTACCAGCTACGGTCTAATGCGTAATCTCAGGAAAATCTTCAAATGGATTCCTCTATCCTTGCGCAAACCCCTAGTACAGGGGCTAATCATTAGCCTTCTAGACTACGGAAATGCACTACTTGCCTCCATAAATAAAGAGCATCTGACAAAACTTCAGATCTTGCAGAACACTGCGGCAAGCCTAATCCTAAACCTCCCTCCCCGCACTCCCTCCACACCCAGTCTGAAAACCCTAAACTGGCTCCCTATCAAAAAGAGGATCAAATTCAAATTATGCTGTCTGGTTCATAAAACCGTTAATGGCACAAAGAGCCAAAGTATCTAACAAAAAAAAAACTGATAAAATACCAACCAGCCAGAACCCTTCGCTCCACCAGTACACAGTTCCCAACAGTACCAAAAGTACGTACAGTAAGAAATGGGGGCAGATCCTTCTCCAAAATTGCCCCTGAAATATGGAATACTTTGCCTCTATATCTCCGACTGGAACCAGATCATAAGAGGTTCTGCAAAACCCTTAAAACGTGGCTTTTCTAGCTCTGCCGAGACACCTCTCCTGGTTTCTCTGAGTATCTGCTGGCGCTGTGAGACCTACGGGTGATATACGCGCCTAACAAATACCAAATACAAAACACAAGCACACTCTAAATGCATGCTGTGCAGCCATAATGAAAAGAAAAAAAGGTTCCAGCCTCCAAATTGGCAGATGGTAATGATTTCTTGGGCCTCTGGAAACTGACAAGAGAAGAACAGAAGGGGGAACAGGCTACAACCAACAGAACGGAGGAAAAGTAACCCCGACCAATAAGAAGAGAAGGCAGGATGGAAGTCCCATTTAAGATATAGTGAATACAATAGAATTCACAAGTACAGTGGACTGTACTACCATCCAAATGAACCATAGATGGGCAGATGTCATCTCCCGGCAAGCAAATGTCATAGACTACCTTGGAGTGGAGATCAGTGGACCATTTGGTATGTATGTCTATTTTATCTGCCTTTTGTGATGTACTTTTATCAGTAATGCCCAACATACCCATGGAATGTTCCTCAATTGTGTTTTATGCAATATGGCAACATGCATGATTTATATCATGAGGAATATATATAAGGAGATGTGTGAAGTAAGGTTACTTAGTGATACTCAGAGCGCCTACATCATTGAAATGTCAATCAATCACCAGTTATGTTGTACAATTTCCATAGTCTGCCACGTTTGTACATCCAATGTTTAGTGGGTTGTTCGTATAGCGTAAATCCCAAAATGTCGGGGCATTTCCATACTTAACCTACAAAAATGTCCAGGGGGGGGGTGATAACACATTTCTCCTACACATAATGTTGAAGCCTAAGCTGCAGATCTCTTTTGTTAATGCTTGTATGTGTACTCCTCAATGTGTGCTGCAATGTTCTCTAATGCTAACTGTTATAACCAGTGGGCCCCTAGCTGGGACCCTCCGGGATTGGGTTTTGACAGAATTACTTTCCCTGTCCTAAATATGATAAAAAACCACTCCGCCTTGCATGTGCTCCTCTTTGCATGTGATTACTTTTTCACACCAAAAATTCCGTGTTTACTAAAAACGGGCTACTACAGCCCCCCATAACTCATTTTGTGCTACAGGATAGTCCTGTACCCATCCTCAGTCTTACCGATACTCCTGGGAAATAGACTTAATTTCTCAGCTCCCTCTGTAACAGTGAAAGTTTCCTATTGGTTCCCACAGTAGTGTGACGCACGCAATTAATGTGGTTCAGCTCAATGCTGTGCCTCGAGGTAGGGAGCCCCTCCCAGGTGTGACTGGTGCTCTCCCCTGCCTCGGGCCACCATGGAGTTATCCTGTCATGCATACTTACGTGAGCCCAGACTCTGGGATCACATGCCCGTTGCTGTAACCAATAAAACCACGGAACAAGTGCGCTTGATGGACGGGGCCACTCCTCCCCTACTTCGGTGATTACGGACTTCCTGGTCCTGAGCTGGTGAAAAACATTAGGCATTATACTACAGATAATTGACACAATGGGCGGAATGGCCAGTTTGGAGGGCCCAGTTACCTTTAAATAGAAACAGGTGTTACTGCAACCTTGTCTGTACAGTCGGCTGTTCGATGGGGCATGGTAGGATCTATGCGGGGGCTCTACCTTGACATAGTAAGTAATATGATGTGGATAGATTAAGACAACAGTGTCTACAGAATAATATTGGACTCTGCATCACTGCTTTAAGACTTGTGTAGTGTCCTACAGTGAAATCAGCAGGCACAGGGGGACAATATATTTACTCACTGTCTCTTGCATTATTTCTATCCCTTCCTGCTCTGTGCTAATATGGGATCACACCCATTAGAGTGTGAATATAGGAGGCACCCACCCTGAACAGACCATGAGGCAATTAGCCCCTGAGCACTAGGTAAAGGATCCACACTGGGATTATATATGTTTCCAGTCCCCTACTTGTGCTTTTTTCCATTTGTGCATGTGTGACATGAATAGGTGCTTTTATGTCACTGTGTCACATTTGTTGTTTTTATAAAGTCGTTTTTAATGTGAAGTACTGTTATTGTGCAATTCTCTAGGACATGACCATGATGGGAATTTTGAAAATTGTGGTTTTCAGTTTTTGTTCTCATACTACCACGGCTAGACATCTTGTTTTCTCTCCCCCTCAACTAGGTAGTAGTTCCTGGAGACATTTTGAAGAGAGGAAGGTCCATTCTACATGTGTTTTATTGTACTCTTCACTATTATCAAATAAGTGTAGGGATACATAAATCCGGCCCTGAGGAATGCCCGAGACCTTTTGTCTCTAGTGGAAGGGCAGAAACGTGTTGGCAGGATAGCTCAGTGGTACATAAAGGGCATAATAACCTTATACTTCCTCTGAGAATACCCTATGGTAATTTTAATTCAAGCGTAGGATACTGCCTGAATAAAGGCTACTTTGAGGCATATACTAATGCTTTTTTAATCACTGAACTGGATCCAAGTATTTTATCCAGCGAAAATAAGTAATGTCTAAGCACTCCCTCAGGTCAGCCCCACTGAGGTCGAGTACGCCATGGTAGAATCCCCTCACCAGGGTGGAATGAGGTGGCAAAGGATAAAGTATGTTACGCCTCATGGGTCAGCCTGTCCAGCCAGTCCTTTTTTCCTGCGGGGAGAGTAGCAATAGGTAGGTAGGCTGATTTGAATCGGAGCTTGTGAATACTTCCACATGCCAAAAGAGTGTCACACCAATTCTCTGTTTGGAGTGTTTATGAGAGGCAGGCCTGAGCCCGATATCGCCTCTTTCTCACTATTTGGTGTTGTATGGTTCTGCAGTATGCTGCACATGTATACGGATTGCTATGTATCATGAATATCTATATGTGCAGATGTGTGCTCTTACATAAAATCTAACATTTGGCATACAGAGAAGGCATGCAGCCTTTCAAAAAATCGTACAACAGCTCACTACTACTCAGCACTCAAAACACCAGTACCAGTACAATTAAATTTCTTCTATGATGGTATATAAGGTGTATGTCTGTCCTTTTCCATCATAACAACACTTTGGTAATCCTAGGGTCAAGGATTTCACCCATGTTTCATTGTACACTTGAGTCTGAATTTATGTTAGACAGCATTACTTCACAGATTTCATCCTAGAGTCATGCTTCAGGCCATGTGTACATTGAAACTGCTGCATCCAGCCAGGTCAGTCCTGCAAGCGGACTAGATGTGTTGAATAACCTGGGATTATATAGACATGTGTATAGGAGCTGCTGTCTACTTCTAATATACTGAGATAGTACAGCTATTTGAGTAAAAAAGTAAACATTCTGGCAAGCACTTTTTACAATGCTATGTACTCATTCATATAACTTATTTGGACATCTTCCTTTCACTAGGGATGAGGTCAGTCCATTCCAGGACCTCAAAGTGTTATAAGTACATGCATGCACCCTTTTGATGTCTGTGCATGATCATGTTCAATTACCTGATAGTTATGTGAATCAAAACTGAACCTGCCCGCAGATCCTTGAGTGATGATACCTGAGTAAAATTGCTGATACCGTAATGTGTATATAAGCCGGCCCACAGGACGTAAACATCTCTACATTTTTGGGATAGTGGCACATCTATAGTCTTGTGGCTTTGGGCACATTGCTCAGTGATTTCAATTTTGAAAAGCAGGTGTGGGAAAGGATCATTTGTAGATGTCCAAATTCATGAATGACACTGGGCCAGATGATGTGCTATATTTATACACAGGCACTGTTCCCAAACATGGACAGGATAGATATCATGGAATCTGATTCACACAATGTGTGATTATACAACAAATGTAGCATCAACAGACATCATAACGGCTTCAGACATGCTGCTTGCATTTGTGCTCTCCAGATAAGACTTTTCAGTTTAGCAGACCATAAGGGTGGACCAACATATCTGCTGTGTTACACGTAATGTGTTTTGAAAAAATAACTGTCACTGTAGAATGAAAAAAGTAAATCAGGAATTGTAAAACACATGACAATGGCATCAAGGTTGCCATCACAATCTGAGCACACTTGGCTATGGTAGGTGCAGCATATGTTTTTGCTAAAGGACCAACATATTCTTAAGTAATGTCTTTGCCCCATCACAGACAGCACATTACATGCTTACACATGTGTCTGTTCATGTGTTTGTTCATTATTGAATGGACATGTAGTTCTTCAACTTAGCCTATCCCTAAGGAATGTGCTGTCTAATCCAGCCTCAGTGGTATTGGAACCCCCCTCAGAATTGTGATGCAAGAATACATGCATCATAAAAAAGCTCTTTGTTATACCAGATGAGTGTGCAACAAGCACATACACACACTACTAAGGTGCTATGTAGACTTAACGATGTATGCATCTGAATGCACCCTTTGGATAATGTGTGCACATAAGCTTGTTTAAGTATGAACCCAAATGGTTTTATCAAAAAGTCTGAAACTGCAGATTCTTGTTACATTTCTGTTCATTTGCCTGATCCTCAATGTTAGTTTAATTCCACAATCATGGTCTACAGGAGGTGCATGACAACCCCCTATCCATGTATTAACAGAGAGTAAGGGAAGGCGGCAATGTGTGCATGCTTATTATACTCCACATGGGGTCTGCAAGGTCAAGCCAGAGTGCTTGGACTATATCCCCTTATCCACTTACACTTATGTGGATGATCAATTATCAGCACATTTGTTCAAAATCCCATAAGTGTTGAAACAGGCCCATGTGTCCAAATTTAAATATACACATCAACATGTGTGAATTTTAGTCCTGTATGATATATTTATGTCATTGTGACTGACGTTACAATTAGTGCCCCCACACAGATTGCACCTGACTCAGTTTTCCTGGCTTATGAAGTTGATGTCTATGTAGTGATAATATATTGTCCATTTATCCATATTTATTGCTGTAATTAGTTTGCTCGGGAACATATGACTGTTTTACAATGTGATTGCATACAGTGTCAGACTACTTCTCACACACACCATGTACACGTATAGCATGTGCTATTTTTTTATGTTTTCACCCTTGACAACATGACAGCTGACGAAGCACGTGTATACAAGATGAGGCATGTGCGCAATATATCTAAGGCATAAAGGAGGATGCATAATTGTATGAACGTTCAAAGGCTGTGGGGTCCTGGGATGTTCCAAGACCAAAGTCAACAACAATGTCCATATCTGCCAGGGGGCAGGACAGACCAAGACACCAACCTTCACCTCAACCATCTATTCCACTGGGTCCCCCTGCTGCCACAAAGCTAAGATGCACACAGGCCAGGAGGCCTTGCAAGAGAGAATCAGTGTTCCACTACACCATTAGTCATCAACTGAGTTAAGTTATTCGTAAACTGGACAGTATTCGGGAGGATCAGGCCAGTCTGTGAAAGCACATGAAATACTAAGTAGAGGCAATGGAGCAGATCTCACAACTGAACTGAACATTTTTATTTCTTACGTTTTATCCTATATATATTGTATTTTCGTTGGTAAGATGTAAGTTAACTAGTTAACAGCATAGGTTTATATAAGGCAGTTTTTAGATTTTCTAGATATTTTATAGGTTATTGTTTTTGTATTTTTATAAGGTTTTAGTGGGTGGGCGATAATGTTTAGGCTTTGAGATGAAAAATACCAAAAATATATTAATATTTGTTTAGATTTTAATGTGCAGTTAGTTTATGTATATATGTAGTTAATGTTTGTATTGTGTGACTATTTGTGTTAGGAAGACAGGGGGTTGATGTTTAACATGTCATTTGTGTCATATATAGCATAGTTAAAGCTAAGTTTAGGTAAGTTAAGGTAGTGGTAAGTTAAGTTAGTATAGGGTAGATAGGTTAAATTATTTTAGGCGGGGGCGTAGCCAAGATGGCGAGGTGAGCGGACGTCTCCTCGGCCGGCTCCCGATCCTCAGAGCCTCCGGACCTGGTTATAGCGCAGATTCTCCCCCAGATCTGCGGGAGAAATAGCAGCGGAGTCGGCGGAGCACTGAACGAGGCAGCACAGTCGTTCGGAGCCCTAGGGGCGCGCGAGCGGCACCCTCCGGACCATCGGCAGGAACCGCCGGGAGGAGGCGGAGCGTAAAGCCAGAACTGGCGAGGGCGCGCCCGGACACGGACAACGCGAGAGTCCAGGCCCGACGAAGGGGCCTTCTGTTAGGCAGCGGTAACAGCTGGCACTCAACTACGGAGGTAAGCGAGGGACCTTGTGAGGAGACCACGCCCAGAGAAACGAATGGAAGGGTGACCCGGCCCCGGAGCATAGTCACCCCTAATACGGGCAGCCCAGAGAGGCACCAGCACGTGGCGCCCTGGCCCGGGCTTGGGGGCCCTTGAGCCTTTGCAGCATCCAGGAATCCGTAAGGGAACCCCCCTCCCCCCCCCCCGGGAGGCAGAGGACGTGAGGTGCGCCGGCGGCGCTCCCGAACGGGGTGAGCTACCGACCCTGGGGGGCAGGGACACCGGAGCGGGGATCACCAGCAACGGCGATGGGCTGCGACACGGAGGACCAGGGGTGGAGGGCCACACTGCAGATCGGAGCGTGTCCGGCTGCGCCAGCAAGACGGAGCGAGCTGGAGCGGATTGAAGGGGTTCCGAGGAGGTGACAGCCGGACCGGACCCCCCCCAGTGCCGAATGGGCAGAACGGAGTCACAGTTGGGGCTACAGCAGAACGATCGAGGGCCCACGGCTCGCAGACAAGGGAGCTTGGGTTGGTGGCAGCGACGCAGCGGCCTGGGTGCCCCCGGAGTCGCGGTCCGAAAGAGAACCAGGCCAGTCACGAGGCCCATGGAGGGAGCAGGGAACTGGGCCCCAGCCACAACCGAGACTTACTGAATACCGGCCCGGGAAGCGGCAGCCTGATAAGCGCAAGACAATATTAGGCTCCCTGCGATCAGAGTTTCCGGCGGACATAAGCCAAGGCCTAATGCGCTGAACTATTGCAAGTTGGAGGAGACCGCCGCGAGAGGAGGGAGCGGTAGGAGGGGCACGGGGGCGTAGAGCTCAGGTGGAGGATTCAGCGGAGGACCAGAGGCACAGACGACTCGAGTCGCGTCCCGACCCAGCGAACATGGCGGGCAGTAAAGGAGGGAGGAAAGGGGAGCGCACTCTCCCAGAACTACTAAACCGGCACCCGCAAAGAGTGGACAGGGGACAGCAGTCGCCCCACACCTCCGGCAGTGTACCGGAATCCGACAGTGGGGAGCCCCCGATCACCAGGTCCTTTATGGAGTCCCTCTTCGGATCTCCCAGGGAGGACTTCCAAGCCTTGAAGAAAGAGGTAGCTAGTGAGGTGCGGGAGGTCCGCCAGGAAGTGGACGGCCTGGGTGACCGGGTAGCTACAGTGGAAGAGGTAGGACAGAGGAGAGATGAAGAGATCGAACAACTACAACAGGAGGTATTGCGCCTCAGGGACCAACAGATTGATCTCCAAGCACATGCCGAAGACCTTGAAAACAGGTCTCGGCGAAACAACGTACGGGTTCGAGGAGTCCCATCTGCAGCGGAGGGAACGGACGTAGCAGGGTACCTGAGAGGCCTGTTTCGAGAGGTTCTGGGGGAGTCGGAGGAGTTCCCCATCAGAATAGACAGAGCGCATAGAGTGGGAGCGCAACGTAGGACAGCGATGCCGCCCCGGACTTTCTGGCGTTCATCCCGGACTACCCACTTAAAGAACGTATCATGGAGGAAGCACGGAAGCGGCAGCCCTTGACTTTCAGGGGACATCCGGTGGCCTTATACCAGGATTTGTCTGCTATTACGCTCCAGAAACGGAAGACCTTCAAAATAGCCACCGACTTCCTGAGAGAACACGGAACACCCTATGCCTGGGGCCACCCCTTTAGACTGATATTCCGTTGGAATGGCACTTTGCACCAACTGCGCTCCTTGCAGGAGACGTGCGGGGTCCTGAGCCTTACTGCTATGGAGGATGACACTGCCCCGCAGCGCCGGGGGCGCTCTAGCAGGGACGGATGGCAGCGGTTGGCCAGAAGGCGCTCCCATGACCGACCGGCGCGGCCGGACTCACCCACCATCAGGGCCAGCATGGCCGACGCGGTGCTGGAGGTGGCCGAGAACACAGGCTCCAGCGACGTAGCGTTGACAGCGTAGGAGCGCTCCGGGGGGAGATCACTACAGCCAACTTCAATTTGCAGGTTTGGGGGCTGGGGGGGAGGGGGCTGGCGGGGGGAGAATAGTGGCTGAACGTCCACTGGAGTGCTTTACCAATGACTTGTTCCCTTCGGGACCGGACTTGGACAATGAAGACGCAGGATTTGAGGCTGGGGAGAGATATATCGGAGGGAAGGGAATTAATGTTGATGGCTTGTTGCCGAGGGGTAGGTCGGTAGGTAATGGGGGGGGAGAGTTTTTGTTGGTATTGGGAGGGGAACGGGAGGGAGGGAGGTATAAGGGGGAGGGGAGCGGGAGAGAGGGGGCCCAGGGAGGGGGGGGGAACCGTCCAGTGCGTGACCGAGATTATGGCCAAGATAGTGACACCAATGACATAATACACGGGTCCTTGCGGGACCAGCGCGGGCGCACCTGTCCCTTCACATGACACACACAACCCTTAAAATTGTTACGCTTAACGTCCGGGGCCTCAACAACCCGACTAAAAGGCGCGCGGTACTGTCCTTATTGGAAAGCACACAGGCGGATATTTGTCTTCTCCAAGAAACACACCTTCTACCCCGACACTGTGCCAGGGTATGCTCTCCCAAATTCCCAACGCAATTCTTTTCCTCTTGTAATACCAAAACGGCAGGGGTGGCGATATTAGTGGCTCGGCACTTTCGAGGGGAAGTGCTCCACAAACAAGCGGAACAGAAAGGTAGACTCTTAGTCTATCGATTCACAGTGGCAGGTCTCTCCTTCACGATTGGGTCTTTATACAGCCCGAACGAACGGCAAGAGGGCTTTCTTCGCTCGGTATTGAGGGAAGTCACGGCTACCCTGGACAGGCACATCATTCTGGGGGGTGATTTCAATCTGGTCTTTGACTCGGCACTTGACAGGTCCGCCCAACGTTCGCCGCAGACTGGGGAGTTCTCGGTGGGATGCAGGGCTCAGCTAGCGGACATGGATTTACTAGACCTTTGGCGTCACTTACACCCTACAGCACGGGATTATTCCTACTACTCGAACGCACATAAAACCTATGCACGGCTAGACCACTTTCTAGTAACCGGGCCTGTAGGCGCCTTAGCTACAACGGCAGAAATGGGGGTGATCTCCATGTCGGATCACGCCCCAGTGACGGCTACCTTTTCATTGCCGCCGGTTTCCTATATCCCCCGGGTATGGCGTCTACGAGACACCTTACTACACAGAAGAGACGTAATCGACCAGGTGACGTCCGCGATTCAGGAATATCTATCCCACAATGAGAACCCCGCGACTTCCCGAGCGACTCAGTGGGCTGCTCTAAAAGCGGTTCTGCAAGGGGAATTTATCGCGATCTCAGCTGCGGATAACGCACAACGACGGAGTAAAAGAGAGGAACTCACACAGAAGGTCCGTGAATTAGAACACATGCATCGCCGGACGGGAGCCCCCCGGATTTGGCGGCAACTCCAGGGTGCGAGAAAGACCCTGATGGCTCTGGATATGGATCGCGCAGAATACGCAGCGCTCCATCTCAGACACGCCTATTACACAGGGGGGGACAGATGCGGCCGATTGTTGGCGAGTAAGCTTAGAGTAGCGCGCCAGAAACATTTAGTGAAGATGATTACCGATCCCACGGGGTCAACTGTCACAGAGGACACCCTCATTGCGGAACTCTTCCGCAAGTACTATGCCGATCTGTACGCCGGGGACCCCCCGGATGCACCTGCAACGCAGAGATATATAGACTTGGTTTCTCTGCCATCTTTGACACCTCTGCAGGCAGAGAGGCTAGACAGGGAAATACGGGTTGAGGAGGTTATATCCGCTATTGCCAATCTGAAACACGGTAAATCCCCGGGACCGGACGGTTACACGTCCCTCTTCTATAAAACATTTTGCACAACGCTTGCGCCGATTCTCACGCGCCTCTTCAACACCTTCGCCGAGCCGGGGGCTATACCGCCGGATCTACTGCGGGCGTCCCTAACGGTCATCCCTAAACCGGGGAAGGACAGAACGCAATGCGGCTCCTACAGGCCGATATCTCTCTTGAATATTGATCTCAAACTATACACCGGGATACTGGCGGCTCGCCTGGCCCCCCTCTTGCTGGGGCTTATAGATCCGGATCAGGTAGGCTTCATTCCGGGGAGGCAGACGGTGGACAACACCAAACGGATCACACATCTTATAGAGAAAGCGTCACGGATCCAGGGAGAGAGAATGTTGCTAGCGGTGGACGCCGAAAAAGCGTTTGACCGGGTTCACTGGCCGTACTTGGAGCGGGTGTTGGAGAAGGTGGGGATGGGGGACAAATTCCGCAACATGGTCTTTAACTGTTACAGATCCCCGACCGCGGTGGTTAGGGTAAATGGGTGCAGCTCCAGGAGTTTTAATATTGAACGAGGCACGAGGCAGGGATGCCCGCTGTCGCCTTTACTTTTCGCCTTAAATATGGAGCCCTTTGCAATGCGGATAAGGAACAATTCGATGATACCAGGAGTGAAGTTGGGTGGCTTCTATCACGCAGTTAGCATATATGCTGATGACGTGATCCTCTCGATGGAGGATCCGCTTACAGCCCTGCCGGCCTGCATTGAGGAATTGACTTCCTTTACGGAGGTAGCAGGATTCAAGATAAACATGGGGAAGTCGGTCGCATTGGATCTCTCTCTTGCGCCGGCGACCAGAGCCATTCTGCAGCGTCGAATCCCGATCGTCTGGACAAAGGATCCGGTGCCCTACCTGGGAATTCAGCTGGCTCCCACCCTGCCCACTATGACGGCAGCTAATTATACCGCTTTAGGACGGAGGATAAGGGAGGAATTAGCTCGATGGGACCGCACTACTCTCTCACTGTTGGGCAGAGTGGCAGCCGTTAAAATGACGATTTTAGAGGGGGCGTGGTCTCGCGCCACGAGAAGATGTGATGAATACAGGCCCCAGCTAGGCCCGCAAGGCACAAGGGTTCGCTCTCCTGTAACGGAATCTATAAGGAAGTTGGCACGGAAACTGCAAAGTACAAAAACAGCATTTATTAACCCTTAAGGGTGGCCCTACAATCCACACAACACCCTTCAGTATTGCATGGAGTAGCACACAGAACTTGCGTACACAGTCCCTTTTTATACACAACAGAGGGGCTCATAAGTGGGAGGATACAACATGAGGCCGAAGAACATTATCATTTATGGTCATTCTCGATACTGAATCAATACATGGGCGGAGCCAACACACTCCTTGAGCCCGCGAAACACATGGTCAAGCAAGGCTAATTATAACAGATGTGGTCAAGTCTGGACATGCGCCAGATGGACAAGAGAGAGCTATTTATAAACTGTTACTAGGCAGATTACAAGAGCAACTAACACAAAGGTCGGACTCTCCTCGTGGCGAACACGTGGCACATGATAATACAAAATGGATTCCGAACTTCGGTCAACATAACGGAGAAAACATGATCTAAAGGGAAAGCATTAATGCCTTCAGTAAATGCTTAATCACATTGCTGTTTTAATTTACAACAGACGACCCTTTCAGCATTTACTGAAGACATCCGGTTTCCAAAAATCATCATATATGTCAATTATCATCATTCCTTTAACCTCTTTAGCTAGACGCTTCTGATGAGCAACATCGGCAATAGCTTTCTTATCCGGGATGCAGAGTGAAATGCATACGGAACAGAACAATGGTCCACATTGAACACACATACAGAAGAAGAACAAAATTGCTATAATAATACAGAGACCAGATAAGACCTTCCATCCCCAGGCAGTAACCAATGCCCAAAACCATCCAGAAAAGGACCAAGTGCCGTTTTCTGTGTGGATTTCAGCTGCTATTTTATGCAGCTTGTTAATGGCGTTATAAACGGATGGCGTATGATCAGGGATGAACACACAGCAACTACTTCCAATAATTTTACAGGCTCCACCTCGATCAGCTAGCATTACATCTAATACCATACGATTCTGCAATGCAACAATCCTAGTTATTTGTATCTCTTCCGTAAGATTCCCAAGAGCAGCAGCAGTCTGATTTGTCACAGCTTCTACCACTCTTGTTAATCTTCGGATCTTCCTACTATTCAAAGCGGCTCCAACAAAGAAAAACAGTCCTAAGTTAAAATCAATATACTGCTGCAAGCTGGTATCAGTCTGATCCACATTATCAATCGATAAAGTACGTTTATACCTATTTACAGTCACATTATTCAACAATTTCAAATCCTTATGGTAAGATGCTGGTGCTAGGAATACAGGAGGTAATAGGAAGGATACATAACATACCCCAGACCACCCAGCCGGCAAACGGTAATAACCTTTATTTCCGCACACAAAATAGGTATTATGGGATGCTAGGAAGGTACTGTTATTCAATCCATCAATGTTCAAGACAGTTAGGCAATCACTGACACCAACAGGGATAAAACCCACACTCTGGACACACAGGTCCGCTTGAGCCTGTGCCACTTGGATCACGAATTTGTCCTTCCCCACAGTGTCTCTGGTGTTCGTGAAGATATAGGGAATGGATTCATTGTCTGGTCGATACTCTTCCCATTCCCAAATTGTCCCATTCGCTTGCGGATATCCATTTTTATCCTGATGACATTCTTTATTAAGTCTGAAAAGCAATCGTCCCACTGTCGGTTTCCGAGTGGCAAACAGTAAGGTGTACCATGCTCTACAAGAGCCATTATGAGAGAAAGGAAGTGGTATGAATGGCGTACCTCCTTTCTTCTGATGGGCCGGCATCATCCCACATATCCAACAGTTCGTAGCGTTCGTAGCAACGTGGGTATGATGCAGCATCTGAATGAAAGTGTTATTCAAATAAGACTGTCGATGCTTCAACTCTTGATACGGCAATGTATAGAAGTAGTGCTCCGCAGGCACCGGAGTCGTCAACACAAGTGTTTTCCGAGCAGGAGTTACCTCCTCTACAAACCATGTTGTTATTCCAACAATAGCTACTGTTAGCATGAACCCCAACGCACAAAGGATTTTCTTCTTCTCCATGTCAAAGGGAACAATACCCTGATATCTTCCTGAAACTAAAAAGTCTGTCAGAACTCTTCCCCTTGGGCAGCGGTTGATTTCTTCACCAGCGGGCCAAGACGGGTGTCACTACATTAATGCAGGGCTGATCCCCCCCCCTTGCCTCATCGGCTCTCCGTTTCACTAACCCAAGGGCCGTTCTGACAGTATGTCCCGGTACTGGAAACCTCACTTCCTCGGTCGAAGATGATATCGCCTTCCTCCAGAAGTCGCGTGGTCCGGAAAGAGCTCCTCAGTGTCACCCGGCTCCGCAGCACGGCCTGTCTCTGCTGCCAGGATTTCTCGTTGATCGGTCAGCACGGCAGACTCCACCAATCCGGGCGGTACCTTTCGACAGTGCAAGGAATGGATCCAATTCTTCCTGTTCGAGACTCGCACAGCCGTCCTCGTTGCAAGGAGGACTTGCTCAGGGCCCACCCATCTCGGCTCCAAACTGTTCGTTCTGTCGAAGACTTTCACCATGACATGGTCACCAGGCCGGAGACCATGTCCTTCACCGGTAGACCGATCAGGGAGCGCCTCTCGGACCTGTTGATGAATAGAAACCAAATTATCCGTTAACTGTGCCAGATAATCGCTCATCATTACACAAGGTACATCATACACAGCCTTAGGCCTTGGTGGACCCCAAATGTTCATTGGGCGTCCAAATACTATTTCATACGGCGTAAGGCCGGTTCGAGAGTGTGGCACTGATCTAATTGACAATAACGCCAGTGGCAGGGCGTCTGGCCAAGTCAAAGACGTTGAAGCTTGGATTTTGGCTATCTTAAGCTTCAGTGTACCATTATACTTCTCGACTAGTCCTGCAGACTGAGGGTGGAACACGGCGTGGAACTTCTGAGTGATGCCCAGGCCCTTCAAGACGTACTTTATAACATCCGCTACAAAGTGAGGCCCATTATCACTCCACAGAAGTCTACAGACGCCGTATCGAGGGAAAAACTCTTTTAGCAGTAGCTTCGCCGTGGTCATTGCAGTATTGTCTTTCGTAGGGTACGCCTCAACCCATTTACTGAAGGCGCAAACCACTACTAGAACATACTTCAAATTGTTACAGCGCTCAAGCTGGATATAGTCCATCTGCAGAACCTCAAAGGGTGCAGTGGGCGTCGCAAACCCTCCTGCTGGAGTTCGAGTACCCTTTCCTGGGTTATACTTCAGACAGATCATACAGGTCTGCACCACCCTCTTTGCCGTGCTAGCAATCTCTGGATGCTCCCAGACTTGGGTAAGCAATTTCACAATTGCGGAAGCTCCAACATGTGCTAGCCCATGTGCCATCTGAACCATAGGTTGTACGAAAGCCGTGGGTAACTTCCATCTATCCATCTGCTTATTTCTCCAACAACCCTCATCATCCAACTCTCCCTCGCTAGCCCATTGCTCCCGCTCTTTATCGGAAGCGGTCCGTTGCATTTCGCGCACTTCCTCCTTCGCATCACGCCATCTTTCCACTTGTGACTTTACTACATACATGGCAGTAGCACCGGGCTGCATCGCGGTCTCCCGCGCTACTCGGTCTGCTAACGCATTCCCTTCTCCAACTTTATCAACTACTTTCCTATGGGCGCTACACTTAACAATGGCAATTTTCTTTGGGTATGTCAATGCGGTTAAAAGATTGTGAACTAACTCTCCATGCATTATCTGCACCCCATGTGACGTTAGAAACCCTCTCTCCTTCCAGAGTAGGCCGAAATCGTGCGCTACTCCGAAGGCATAGCGGCTATCTGTGTAAACATTCACACACAATCCTGTACTGAGCTCACATGCTCGTGTTAATGCTATCAGTTCCGCTGCTTGAGCTGACTTCTGTGGTATGCGTGCTGTCTCCACTATCGTTTGCAACGTGGTAATTGCATACGCTGCTGAAGTCGTACCATCTGGTAGCTTCAGACAGGATCCATCCACCCACAGTTCTCCATCTACATCTGGAAAGGGCGTATCCTGGAGATCAATACGACCCTTTGTTTGTTCCTCAGTCACAAGAATACAATCATGCGCTTTCCCCGCCTCAGGCTGGGTTTCGGGGTATGGCAACAATGTTGCCGGGTTTAGTGTTACGCACCTTTTCAACGTAATATGAGGAGCCAAAAGCGTCAACTCATATCCCGTCAAACGGGCACTGGTCAAATGCTGCGTCTTTGTTTGATTAAGCAGGGCATCAACAGCATGGGGGACTAATACCAACAGCTTATGAGATAACACAATTCCCTCGCTTTGGCGTATTGACACAGCTGTCGCCGCAACCGAGCGAAAACACCCTGGTAATGCTCGGGCGACAGGATCAAGTACAGCCGAAAAATATGCACAGGGGCGCTGCTTGTCGCCGTGCATCTGCACTAAAACTGACAATGCACATCCATCTTTCTCATGCACATACAACGAAAGGGTTTTGCATAATCAGGGGTCCCTAACACTGGTGCTGAACAAAGGGCCTGTCGCAGTTGCTGAAAAGCAGCATCACACTCATCTGACCAAGGGATTGGGATAGGCGTATCCTTTGTCAAAAGGGCTAACAATGGCTTAGCTATGTGTGAAAACCCCAATATCCACTGTCTACAAAAAGAAACAAGGCCCAAAAATGCACGCACATCCTTCTGCGTGGATGGTCTCGGTGTGTCCAAAATTACTTGGATACGATCCGGTGTGAGTGCACGTCCCTCCTTAGACAAAAGGTGACCCAAATAAGTCACCTTTGGTCTACAGAATTGCAATTTCTTCCGAGATACCTTATGATTGTGGGATGCTAAAAAGGAAAGTAAGGATAGCGTGCTTCTCTCACACAATTCCAGGGTGTCAGCCGCCAACAAGATGTCATCGACATATTGAATGAGGGCGACCCCCTCGAGTAAAACAAAGGAATCCAACTGTCGTTTCAAAGCCTGACTGTAAATACTAGGGCTTTCTGTGTAGCCCTGGGGAATTCTACAAAAACGATAAGATCTATTGTTTAATGTGAACCCAAAAAGAAATCGGCTATCGGGGTGAATGGGAATAGAAAAGAAGGCATTTTTCAAATCAATCACTGAGAACATGGTCGCCGTAGGCGGGACCAAGGTAAGCAACGTCGTGATATCGGAAACCACCGGGTACTGAGGTATCACGATCTTGTTTACCTCCCTCAAATCAATTATGAACCGATAGACCTTTGCATCCGTGTCCTTTTTCAGAATAGGGAGAATCGGACTGTTACAGATATTATAGGGAACTTCTTCCACTACTCCCACTACGATCAAATCTTGCACAATCTGTATGAGAGCCTCTTCGCCCTCCTGGGAAATACGATACTGCGGGAGGCGCGGTAACACCGCCCCCTCCTGGACACTAATGTGGACCGGAGGAATCACCATTTGTCCCACATCTGTGTCCGAAGTCGCCCATAAAGCTCGAGGGAGGGTGGCCAACAACGCATCCTCTGATATCGTACACATCCGCTCTGACCGGGGGTAGTTGTCATTTAAGATCACCCTCACACCCTCAGGGGAGCAGCGGATCGTAGCCCTAAAGTGCTTTAACATATCAAGGCCCATAATGTTATCCGGTGTATACGGAGCAAGCAGAAACGGACAGGGCGCAGAAAAAGAATCAACCTTAAATGTAAGGGGCTGTGAAAGAGGGCTTCGGGAGAGTGTACCGTCAAACCCTACCGATGTAACCACTGAGCCGGATGGGGGAGCCCCCGGAACCAAGTACCTAGACAATGCACTACGTGTCGCTCCTGTATCTACTAGGAACTGATCAGTAGAACCTAAAACCTCAGCCGATACATAAGGACCCGTCTGATCGACCGGCACCTCAACTGATTCAGACCCCCATCCAACGCATTCCTATGCATGCTGAGAATCATGATATCCTGATCGATCAATCTCCGATACGTGATACTGATGCTGGCGATCGAAAACATTTGAGCTATCTCGGTGCTGCCCAGCGGTATCGAAACGAACATGATCGTTAGAATTCCCTCTAAAGTTCGAGGAACCCCCTCTACCTCTCGGGCCACCCGGAGTATGCCCCTGACGCGAAGCACGCAACACTGGGCAATCCCTGGCCCAATGGCCCAATTGCTTACAATACGCACACTGGTTCCTATTCAAATCAGATCGGCCCGAAGGGGGACCATAAGATCCTCCCCTTCCTCTATTATTACCCCGTCGGGGCGGGCCATATACTTGTGCCAACATTACCTTAGTCTTAAGATCTTTCGATTTCTTTTCCTCCTGGCCCTTCGCCTCGTGCTCCTGACGCTCATAATACTGAGCGATAGTCAGAAGAGCCGTCGGCGTCGCGGAGGACCAGGAACTCTCGCTCGCTTTTAAACGGGCCGCAACTGCCGGTAGCAGATTAGCCACATATTTGTCCGCGAAAAGGTGGCGGCCCGTGTCGTCAGTAAGCGACTGGCCACTAAAATCATGAAACGTTTCCTCAAAGCGCGTGAAGAAATCTGCAACTGACTCGTCAACTTTCTGTTTACATGCAGCTAACATATTCCAGTCAATCTTTTTAGGGGGAATAATTGTTTTCAACTTAGCCACAATAGCAGCAGGGAGATCTAAAATATTCTGGGGTGGTTTCTGTGCGGGCTTCCTCTCCCTGTCTTCATCCTCAAGCTCAGACCACCGGGCCCTGAAGGCAACCGCATCATCTACCTTTCGGACAGACCGCCACGTGTCCGGTGGTAGAATAAGACCAAAGAACAAGTCTATATCCGCTAAGGTCATAATGCAAGAATTCAAGGCCCCCTCGACTTCTTCATAGAAGGCCGCTGGATTCTTGCGGGGGTCAGGCAATGCATTCTTTAACGCCATAACATCGGCCCTATGCCATGGAGTATAAACCCAATTATACACAAAATATCCCCTAGCATCGGCGGAGTTAATGTCCGAGCTAGTCCCCGCTCCTTTAGGAGGAACATACAAAGGCGCCGCCTCTCGCATTGGTTTAGCATGCACTACGTCATCCTTATCTGACTGGGAGGTGGATGAGTGGCCCCCTGCTGCAAACGAATCCGACTGCTTCTCCTCCTCCGTTTGTTGGCGTGCTTTCTCTCTAAGGGCCAGCACCTCGTCCCGCAAAGCGAACAACCGCCGAGCCGCCTCAGGAGCCTTAGGGGGAGAAAAAACACCATTACGTAATGCTCCGGCATCCGAAGACACTTCGTCAGGCTCAAGGACACTAGAATATTTTCGGAAAGCAGCAATTACTTCATCCGCGAAATGAGACAGAAAATACACCCTCTCCCTATCTTGCCACGACCCCCAAGTATGGAACAACTCCTCCTTAGACATCTTGCCCTTAAGTGCATGGAGGGAAAGTTTCCGAAGCTCAGCCATATGCTCGGCCGATAACATGGACCGTGTGTCTACCTTACCCGAAGCCGGGCCAGAATCTTGCGGCCGCGGAGCAGATGCGCCAACATAAGGGGGCGGAGAGCGATCTAGCAAATAAAAATCATCATCAGGATTATTAAGGACAGGATAAAGTGGCTGGCGAACAACATATTGACCCGAAACTTGTAGCCTACGCTCTTTCTCTTGTCTGTCCGCCTGCTCTTTGTCCTCCCGACGCTTCGCTTCCTGTGCTCGCACATGATCATTCTTCCGTTGGTCTTTATCATACAGCGCTTTCTCACGCTTCTCTCGCTCACGCACTTCCTTCACCCATAATCGCACACACTCAAACATATCCTGACGAGCACGTCGCTTACACATACACTGTTCCACATACTCAATCTTACGTATATCAAACGATCCATACAAAGGCCATCGCAACTCAGGATCCTTCTTCGTGTATTTCCTCCATACTGTGCTGTACATTATGGAAGAAAGACCATGCTTCACATACATATCCCTATTAGGCGTCCCCTCTGGGGGAGCTGGAGCAGATTCCTCGAGGTTCAACCGGTTTCCAAAACAGCAGCACCACTTACGGAGTGCGCTGAAAGCAGGCATGCTCAGAAATAATGCAAAATATGCAATATTATAAAAAATGGCGCATAATCGTCGCGCCGTTCAAAGTTACACAACTCTGGAGAAATCTCTCCACATTACCTGCCTATATGTGTTGCAACGCATATATTTTCACAAAGACAAATACAAAATATGACTAGTCATCATCAATCAAACTCAAATAGCCAACCCAGGCTTCAAAAACTCGGAGCAAGTACCGTACAACGGTTCTTACCAATCAAGAGTCCAGATTCCAACTGCCAAGCTCCACAATCGCCCAAACGGCTCTCACGGCAGGACCGACAGAAGAGGTCTCAGTCGAGGACCGGCGCCACCCAGACGGTCAGCTCAGAAGGGAAGGAAGAAAAACCTCGGGATGCCAGGGCTAAGGCGCCGCTGGCAGTGATCACGTCCCCGGCCAAACTCCTCACCTTCGTCGCGACCAGTCCTTCGAGCATCCGAGTCGCCGATGAGCCCCACGTGACGGGCGCCAATTGATGAATACAGGCCCCAGCTAGGCCCGCAAGGCACAAGGGTTCGCTCTCCTGTAACGGAATCTATAAGGAAGTTGGCACGGAAACTGCAAAGTACAAAAACAGCATTTATTAACCCTTAAGGGTGGCCCTACAATCCACACAACACCCTTCAGTATTGCATGGAGTAGCACACAGAACTTGCGTACACAGTCCCCTTTTATACACAACAGAGGGGCTCATAAGTGGGAGGATACAACATGAGGCCGAAGAACATTACCATTTATGGTCATTCTCGATACTGAATCAATACATGGGCGGAGCCAACACACTCCTTGAGCCCGCGAAACACATGGTCAAGCAAGGCTAATTATAACAGATGTGGTCAAGTCTGGACATGCGCCAGATGGACAAGAGAGAGCTATTTATAAACTGTTACTAGGCAGATTACAAGAGCAACTAACACAAAGGTCGGACTCTCCTCGTGGCGAACACGTGGCACATGATAATACAAAATGGATTCCGAACTTCGGTCAACATAACGGAGAAAACATGATCTAAAGGGAAAGCATTAATGTCTTCAGTAAATGCTTAATCACATTGCTGTTTTAATTTACAACAGATGGCGACGGACCTCTGAGCTCCGCTCGATCGCGGAGGACTTTTCTTACTATCAGCCTCTCTTTCTCCCCATGGACACCTTTTGTGGCTGGTTTGTGCGTGCGGAAGGGTCGGTGCGGTGATTTCGCCCGCTCCGACCCTGTAATCTCCTCTCACGGACCCGGTGGCTGTGGCGGTCATTTCCTCAGCGCTAGTGATGATGCGGCCGCCATTTTAAGTTGGCACGTCGCAAAGATGCTTAACACCTGTGAGGTAATCCGGCGCTGTACAATTTGAGCGCGCGGCAACGTTTTTTTTTTTTTCTTCATTATTTTTCTGCCTCTGAACTCTTTAATGTTATTTTTCTCCTCACCACACTGCCGTTTGAACTGTTTCTTCAGTTTGCTACCATGTTTTGTCATGGACAAGTGATATGCTTTTTTTTTTAAGCTCCACAGGCCTCACGTGCAGCATATTATTCCCCCTATTAATTTTTGAATTGCCTTGGATGGCGGTGGCAGTTGTACTCATTCCCTCAATGTTATATTTCTTCGCCTTCTGCTGACTTCTTTGGCGTATTGCGAGACTGTTTTGCTGACGTCTGCTAATTACCTTTAGAGAGCTGACAGAGGGTGACGTCTTCTATTTGGTGTAGCTTTCTGACGGATGGGCAGGCAGAAATCTTTGTTGAAGATCACCTCTCGTCCGCCTTACCGTCTCATGATGGCCAGTGAGGCGTCTACCTCGACTAGAGCAGTTTCGCCGGGTACCAAGCCCAAAAGAGCCAAAAATGACCCTCCGTCTCCCATCCTTTCCTCTCAACATCCTGTCCTGGATACTATTTTAGATGAGGTGAGGGGTCTTAAATCTTTTATGGCCACTACTAATGAGAAGCTACAATTAATTGAGGATAGGTGGATTTCTATGGAAGCTAAGGTGTTTGATATGGAGCAACGTATTAGTGATATCCAGGATATCTCCACTAAAATTCCAAGTATGGAACAAGAAATTCAACGCCTTAAACTTCACACCGAGGATTTGGAAAATCGCAATCGGCGTAACAACCTACGCCTTTATGGCTTGCCAGAAAATTTGGAGGGTCCTGATTTACTTCTTTTCTTGAGGAAATTTTTGACTGAACTTTTAAATATTCCCCCGGAACCTGCTTTGAACATTCAGCGCGCACACAGACTTGGTCGTTTCCAGCCTAATGCTTCTAAGCCTAGAGGCATCATCATGCTGTTTTTGGAATTCACTGACCTAATGCGTGTTGTTTCAGCTGCCAGAGTGAAGCGTCATCTCACTTGGTCCGGTCATAACATCTTTATTTCACAGGACGTATCTAATGCTACCAATGCGAGAAGGAAGGAATTTCTGGCACTTCGCCCTCTCATGAGACAATTGAATATTCGCTATGGCATTCTCCATCCGTGTCTGTGTAAAATCACTCATGATGGTTCCACTCGGTCTTTTGATGACCCTCTTAAACTGAAGTCTTTTCTTCAAAACCTGTCTTCACGTTCTACATCTGGCTCTTCATCATCTACTTAATCTCTTTGTGTCCTTGTGTTCTACCTTTTAATGCGGCTGTTTCTTAGTGTTATACTTTTATCCTTTTTTTTTCTCTGTCGCTTCGTCTCTTCTTGGTGCTGTTATGCCCCATGCATCTGTCTTTATCGTTGTTTCTCTTTAGATCTGGATATCTTTCCTTGATCTATCTTCTTATTCTTCTTTCTCTATTCTCTATTTTTTTTTCCTTTGCCTTTTCACTATTTCCATCAGTATGTCCTATTAATATTTTGACAATGTTTTGTTTATTGCGCATGTTTTTTAGAATTGTGTTCTATCCTATTGTATTCTCATGTTCCCAATCTTGTTTTGATCAATTTTGGTGTCTCATTTTTTTTAGATGTCTTCCTGAAGTGTATCATCTTATTCCGTATTGTTCCCCTCCGTTCCCTCAATATGTGTAATTTTGTTACGTGGAATGTTCGTGGTCTGGGCAACCCCGTCAAAAGACAAAAGGTACTTTCTCATTTATCCAAATTAAATTCTCAGGTATCTTTCATTCAAGAAACACATTGTACTGAAGCGGAATCACTTAAGCTAAAAAGACAATGGGTAGGCCAAGTTGTGTACTCTCCTGCTTCCAGTAAAAAAGGGGGTGTTGCTATATTGTTTCATAAATCTTTATCTGTGCAAATTGTTTCTACACAAAATGACACAGAGGGACGATGGGTAATGGCCAGGACGATTATACAAGAAAAGGATTTGATTTTATTGAATATTTATGGCCCGGTCAAGCCTGACCCCAAATTCTGGCAAGATATCAAGGTTTTACTCTCCTCCTTTGATTGCCCCAATATTGTTATTGCTGGTTATTTTAACCAATGGTTAGATCCATTTTCAGATAGACAATCTCAGTCTAAGTTTCATCCTGACAGATCCCATAAAGCCTTTCAGTCGGCCATTGCCTCTCGCCCTCTATTTGATGTTTGGAAGACATGTAATCCAGATTCTCTTGAATTTACGTTTTTTTCCAGTGTTCACCATACACGTTCTAGAATTGATTATATTCTGGTTAGTAAATCCATGCTCCCATCTATTCAATCTGCGGAGATTGGGTCAATTTTTATTTCAGATCATGCACCAGTCCTTTCTGTTTTAGACCTGTCATTAACCTCCCCAAAATTTTCTCGTTGGAAACTTAATAATGTTTTATTGTCGGACTCTACTTTTGTAAAAGAAGCTAACTCCTTTGCTAAAGAATTTTTTATGTTCAATGATCCCCTAGCAACCTCTGTTTCCAATAATTGGGATGCTTTTAAGGCCTCATTTCGAGCATTTACTATTTCTTATGTCTCTAGGAAAAGGAAAAATGCTCGGAATGAATACTTAGCTTTGCTACAACAGCTTAAGATACTGGAGCATAACTTTTTTACCTCTAAATCACCTTTGGTACTTCACGACCTCATTAAGGTCAAGTCCGAGCTTAATAAACTGGCGACAGTGGAAGCCTGTAATATTCTCCTCAAAATTAAATCCAAATACCATGGTGGCCAGAATAAGGCTGGTAAGATGTTAGCTACTTATTTAAAAATCAAATCTGAACGTAGAAATATTGGCCCTATTTTAAATGAATCCACTAAACGCCTAGTGTCCTCAGACGATGATATTGCTAATATTTTTCATGACTATTATGAGGCCCTTTATTCTGATGATACGAATCCCTCCGACCAAAACTTTGATACCTTTTTTTCGGGCCTTCCTTCTCCCCCTTCGTTGCCATATGAATTTGATGCCTTGGAGGGTGCAATTACCGTTCAAGAAATTAATAATGCCATTAATTCCCTAAAAAAATCAAAGGCTCCAGGACCGGATGGTTTTTCGGTCGAATTTTATTCCGCCTTTGCATCGATCTGTGTCCCTAAACTTATGACGCTGTTTAATTCCTTTATTAGTGAGGCTAAGGCTTCTGGATCCTTTATGGATGCCTTAATAATTATTATCCCTAAACCTGATAAGGATCATTCACTATGTAAAAATTACCGCCCTATTTCATTGATTAATTATGACTGTAAGATATTCGCAAAGATTCTTGCTACCCGTCTTGAGAGTCTGCTCCCACTATTGGTTAAGACTGATCAAGTTGGTTTTATTAAGGGTAGATTAGCAGCAGATAATGCTCGAATGTTTGCTAATATTATTTCGCTTGCACAGAAATTTAAGTCTCCTCTTGCAGCGTTATCCTTAGATGCCGAAAAGGCCTTTGACCGTATTAATTGGCAATTTATGTTTAGAACCTTTCAATGGTTTGGATTTGGTCCAACTTTATTTCTTATATTAAATTATTGTACTCCTGTCCCCGAGCCAGTATTTTTGTAAATAACCACTTTTCTAAATCCTTTCTATTAGCTCGTGGGACTCGTCAAGGCTGCCCTCTCTCCCCCTTGTTATTTGTCCTTTGCCTTGAACCCTTCCTTGAGCGTATTCGGGTTAATGCTCACATTTCTGGCTTTCTATACAACTCGGTTGAAATTAAATTATAAGCTTATGCGGATGATATATTGATCTATATGTCCAATCCTCTCACATCCCTTCCTTCCTTTATGGATGAGGTTCGACTATATTCCAGCATTTCGGGGTATAAACTAAACCTCTCTAAAACAGAAGTACTGCCCTTGAACTCATTATGCTCTCAGTATATGTTTCATGAATCTAATTTTACTTGGTGCCGAACAAAAATTAAATACCTCGGTATTTGGTTCTCTGCATTCATTCCTGCCACAATAAAGTCTACATTTGCAACATTAATTACTAAAATTCAGTCGCTGTTACTCTCATGGTCCCCGTTGTTTCTTTCTTGGTGGGGCAGGTTAGACACTATAAAAATGATGATTGTCCCTCATGTACTTTACACATTGTCTATGTTGCCCTTTCGCATTCCTCTTAGGTATTTTTTGCAAGTCAATTCTATTTGTATAAAATTTTTATGGAATAAGAAACACCCTCGTATTGCCCTTACAAAACTCCAACGGCCGAAATCCGAAGGTGGAGTACGCTTTCCTGATTTTAAGGCTTACCACTCAGCCTTTCTTATCAAACAATCCTTCACTTTATCCTTCGATTTTGCGAATACTCCTATTCCCAGATGGATTGTTTTTGAACGATCCTCCCCAAAGGATTTTTCTTTTCAAAATGTGATTTACATGTCCAATTCTACTTTTATTTCTAATAATCTGATTATAAAATATTCCCAAAATTTGCTATATAATACGTTTACTAAAGGTTTAACTCCTTTTCAATGTTTTCTTTCTTCCACGATTTGGTATAATAAGTTTCTTCGATACAAAGGCAAATCATTCTACTACAAACACTGGAAGGAGAAGGGTATTATTTTCGTACACCAATTAATCCTTCAGCATTCTATTATTCCCTTCCTTGATCTGCAAACACGATTTCAGCTGCCTGACACATACCGTGCTGAATATCTCTTAATTTCAGCCGCCTTACAATCACAATTATCTTCCTTTGATGTACGTATATCAATGCCTTCCCTTACACCTCCCTCACCCCTTTATAGTATATTTTCTTTGCATATACCTAAAGCGGCCCTTGTCTATAAATTGTTGTTATCTCACTCAACCGAGCGGCCTAAATCTACCACTGAACTTGCTTGGGAATTAGACCTATCCCTTTCCTTCTGTATTGCTGTATGGGACAAACTATGGTCTAAGTTATTTAAAGTTTCTGCTGCTGCTCGTATAACTCAATCCTTGTATTTTATTTACAATAGAGCTCTTATTACTCCTGTTTGTATATCCAAGTTTTCCCCCACCTCGTCTCCACTATGCTGGTCTTGTTCTAATTATACTGGCACTTTGAGACACCTTCTTTATGATTGTTCCAATGTTATGAAGTTTTGGGAGTCGGTTTGGGCAAAATGCATGAACATCTTTAAGTGTAATTTGAGTTTATCATTTCATAATGTTATGCTTGGCTCCTCATCACCTGAATTGGATGATTCCACTCCTATTTCTTTATTGTTTGATCTTTTTATTGCATTAGCATTCAAAGTTATTTTATCTTCATGGAAAGATACTTCGAAAATTTAATTATTAACGTGGTGGAATTTTATATGTGATGAACATCGCATTGCTTCTGTCTCCTCTTCTCTCACAAAAAATCAAATCTGATCTTCTCTGGTTACCATTTACTTCTTATCTTTCTTCATGCGCTCATCCTCCCTAACTTTGATCTTTCTTCTTCTATCTGGTTGCTTACATAGTCTTAGGACATTTCTCATCTTCTCTACTCCTTAATTTCGTTCTTCATCTCTTTCCTCCTTATCTTTTGCTCTTTTCCTTCTTATCTTTTCTTTTCTCTATCCTTACTATTTTGAACTTTTGCTCTTATTACTTGATTTTTATACTATGTAGGTACAATTTTTGAAATCCTGATTGATGGTTTTCCTCTGTATTTTTGTGTTTTATTTCTTTCTGAAAACTTAATAAAATTCTTTAAAAAAAATGACGATTTTACCTCAGGTTCTCTATCTGTTTCGGGCACTTCCACTGCAACCCCCAGTGGGGTGGATTCGACGGATGCAGTCCGATCTGGGGCATTTTATCTGGCAGGGTAAGAAACCCAGAATGAGGAGGGCACTCTCGATGCTGGCGCCGGAGGCTGGAGGCCTCGGCATTCCAGATCTTCGGAAGTATTTTCAAGCGGCACAGTTGCGCTACCTTGTAGAATGGAGCAGGTGGGAATCGGACAAGCACTGGCTTTTTCAGGATCAGGCAGTGGCAGGCAGGCCATTACAGGAAGTGCCGTTTTTGCGCAGGGCTCACCGCCCCGCGAATCTATATGCCTCCTTCATCACCAGAGTACCTCTATGGGTTTGGGACGCCACGAATCTCACACACGGGTTGACCACGTTTCCCTCCCCGTTAACGCCCCTGGTGGATAACCCAGACTTCACCCCAGGAATGGAGAAGGGCGCGTTTGCTCATTGGCGCTCAGCGGGATGCAGGGCTTTGTGCCATTTGTACACCACGGACGGGATCATTTCCTTCACAAGCCTCAGACAAGACTATGCATTTACCGAAGCAGAGAGAATGCGCTACTTGCAGGTTCGTCACTGGGCGCTGAACCCCCAGGTGCGAGAGACGGCGGATAGACGACTCCTCCCTTATGAGCGCTGGCTCTTGTCACGCACGTCCGACGCTAAGCTCATCAGTGACCTATACAAGTTCCTCAAAATGCCCTCCTCGCACTACTATCACCCGGGAAGGGGACGCTGGGAGAAGGAATTGGGCCGATCCCTGAGCCATGCAGAATGGGAACAGGTAGCCTACAGAGCTAGACACTCAGCGTACCACACAGGCCTAACAGAAACCCTCACAAAAATCTCAACATACTGGTACTATACCCCGGACCGCATACACGCAATGGACAGTAGCAAAGAGGCCATCTGCTGGAGGGGTTGTGGGCGGGTAGGTACATTGACTCATATCCTGTGGGAATGCCCCCTTCTCGAGGCCTACTGGAAGGAGGTGATAGACAACGTGGACTCCCACTTCGACATTGAATTGCCACGCTTCCCGGTCTATATTATACTGGAACTATTCTTACACATTGGCGTTCGCCAACACTCCCCACCGTCACTGGATGGCTGCACAGACTGTGGCAGGTGCTTGGAATGGAGAAAATGTCGTTGATAGCGGCGGGGGAGGCAGAGCAGTTCAATGACATCTGGCAGCCATTCCAGTCCCTCCTGGCCACGGAATTTAGAGAATTGACCTATCCGAGATACCTCAGACTCTTGCGGCTTACTGGGCAGGTAGGCTCGACCTCTTGATCACACCTAGATAGGGGTACCTAAGTGGGGGCCGCGGGAACATGCGAGATGGATTGGAGGCCGCACTGGACGGGGGAGGAGGGAGGAGAGGGAGTAGGGGATTTGGGAGTTGGGGAGGGGGGAGGAGGGGGGTTTGTTGGGGAAAGTTATCGTTTTGTTTTTCATAAATATTGAAACGGAGTGGTGTCCTAACGGACGAGTCTTAGCTATGGGACCTACCGCCCGACCGGGCCGTCACAGCCTCAGGATGACACTTTCAGGCATGTCTCTATGGGTACGCATTTATACGGCATACTCCTTAATGAGTGGGGACCTGCGGGGAGGATCCCCAGCATTAACTCACCGTAAAAGAAGGGACTCCCTGGTTCCCTCCAGTTAAGACGCGGCCGGCCCCGAGGGGTTGTAGGCGGCATGCTGTGTTTAAAAATGATCTGACGGAGGAGGAGCCTAGCGCGCAACCAAGATGGCCGCGTAGGTGCGAAGCTCCCGAGGACCTCCGCGACCTCCTGCATTAATCCTGACTATATCCTTTCCCAGATGAGGGGACTGTGTTCGTGAGCCCGAGCTAAGGTGACACCCGTTTTCCGTTTCCGAATCGGACCTCGGACACCGGCGGGAGCACCGATTGTGGTTTGCGGCCTTCTCCACGCCGGCCCCCCGGATTGGAGTTGTGGGGCGATCCGGAGACAAAGTGAACAACAGCGGCGGGCAAGGCTGGGCGACTCGCGTACCCCGCACTTTCACTTTCGCTTTTGCGCCCTCCTTGCTGTCAGGCGAGGTAGGGTTGCGGGGCGGTGTGCGGTGGTGTGGCCTTGTCCGGGTGCCCAGCCAACCCGCCGGCTGTGATCCGTCCTGCGGAACTGTGGTCGCCCCCCCCCGGAGCCCGTGAACTGGTTTGTCGGCCCTTTCGAGGAGATTGGCACGATTTGGGGACTGCAGCCATGTCCACAAAGCAAGATGGCGACCGGGCAAAGGTGAAATCGACCCGCCGTGGCACGGCCCATCAGTCCAACAACATGGACCGCTACACCCTCCAGAAGGGATCTCCAGAGGCGCCGCGTACGTCCCCTGCGGGTCCGACTGATGCTCCTGTTCTGCCCGCGGATCTGACCCTCCGAGACGTCATGGGCGCCATCGCCGAGATGAAGGCCTCGGTGGATCAGCGCTTTGACACTCTGGCGCAGAAGATAGACTCGGTCCTCGTGGATGTGGGCCTGGTGAGGGCCGATTTGTCCAAAACGAATGACCGGGTCGATTCTTTGGCCCACACTACCTCGGGCCTCGCAACGGACGTGGCGGCCCTCCAAAAGGAGGTGCGCCGGCTTGGCCAGGCGAGCGCCCTGATGGATCGTCGACTGGAGGATTCCGAGGGTCGGGCCCGGAGGAACAATGTCCGCATTATCGGGGTGCCGGAAGGACGAGAGGAGGAGGCGGCGGATCTATTTGTGGAGGACCTGATTCTCACCCATCTCCAGCCCCGGGGGCTGAGTAAACTCTTTGCGGTGGAACGTGCCCACAGGGTCCCTGGAGGAAGACCTAAGGCCGGAGCCCCGCCGAGGCCTCTCATTGCCCGGATTTTCAACTTTCGGGACAGAGACGCTATCCTGCAGACTTCTAGGCTACAAGGACCGGTCAGACTCGACAACATGGACGTAAATTTCTACCCTGATTTTACTCCGGCGGTCCAAAAGCAGAGACTGAGTTTTCTCGGAGTCAAACGTCGCCTACGGGACCGGAACCTGAAGTACGCAATGCTTTTTCCAGCTAAGTTGAGGGTAGAGTTGGATGGCCGCACGCACTTTTTTGATCGTCCCGAGGCGGCCGGGGACTGGTTGGACACTTTGCCCGGGGATCGGGGCCGGGGGGGTGGGGGGGTGCGGTTGGCGGGGAGGGCTCGCCGGATCAGGACTGAGGGACACATAGTAGGCCTTGCTCTGGACAACATTATTGTCACCATTGACTGCTCGTGTATGTTTCCCTCCTGTGGAGGTCGTACGGGGTCTCCTGGGGGCTTTCCCTCCTCCTCTGGGGGACTAGTTAGTTTTTTCATCTATGGGGCGACAGGCACACTGCACTTTGGGGGGGCTGTCTGGGCTCATGCAGGGGTGCAGGGCGGGGGGAGTTCTGTTGGGACGGGTGGGTTGGGGTGGGGTGTTGTTCGTTTTTACCGCAAGGCAAACCCTTTACTGTATTGGTGTTTTTGAGGTGCTCTTGGGGGGACAAATGATGGCTTCTGTATGTGATGGGGGTAGGGATTTGACTCTGTTGTCATGGAACGTTAACGGACTGGGGGATAGGATTAAGCGAGGTGTGGTCCTGCAGTATCTGAAACGAATTTCGCCAGATGTGGTCTTTCTGCAGGAGACACACCTTATTGGTAATTCCTTTTATGCCATGAATCGGCGGGGCTATCGCTTGGTGGCCCACTCGGGCTTCACGTCGGGCTCGCGGGGGGTGGGCATCATGGTTAAGAACTCGCTCCCGCTGGAAATAGATGAGGTGCGCCATGATGAGAGGGGACGCTACACTGTCTTGGTGGGGAGAATGGAGGGCAGAGTAGTCGTTTTTGTATCAGTGTACGTCCCACCGGGGTTACAATCTACCACTTTTGCGGACCTGGGGCGCCTCCTCCTTGACCTCCCGGGGGGGCTTCTGGTGGTTGGGGGGGACTTCAATGCGGTGGCTTCTGGGACTATGGATCGTTACCCCCCTAGGGACCTCCCCCGGGCACAGGCGTGGCTGCCCGGCCTCTTAGATACATTGGGATTGGTAGACTGCTGGCGACTAAAACATCCCGCGCAGCTGCAGTACACCTTCCATTCGGGTGCCCATGGTAGCCTCTCGCGGCTTGATCATGTCCTTGTCCCTGCGGCCTATGCTGGGAGAGTGGGAGAGGTGCGCCATCTGGCGCGGGGTATTTCAGATCACTCCCCGCTCCTGTTGCATTTTGATGTCTTCCCGAGGGGGGAGGGCAGGGTAGCTCCAATCAATGCATGGTACCTGCGCGACCCCACTATTCGTGCTGACTTGATTAAATCCTTGCAGCGGTATTTTGAGGAGAATGTGGGGTCTGTCCCTTCGGCTATCTCCCTGTGGGAAGCCTTCAAGACAGTTCTTAGAGGGGAGGCCCTCTCCTTTATCTCCCATGCCCGGAGGCGCGAGCAGGAGGAGGTGACCCGGGTGGAAGCCGAAATTACTGAACTAGAGGGTGACCTGGGGAGTGGGGTGACGGATGCCGCACTACATGTTCTACACCTTAAGCAGGCGGCCTATAGGGCCCTCGTCACGGAGGCGGCCAGGGGCCTCAGTAGAGAGCAACAGGGGCGACTGTATGATGTGGGTGATAAGGCTGGTAAATTGATTGCGTGGTTGGATAAAAAGGAGAGAGCGAATCGTGTGGTCCCGCTGATCGAGAGAATGGATGGTGTGCGTGTCACCGAGCCAGAAGACATTGTCTCTTGCTTCGCGGATTATTTCCGCGAGGTGTATTCCCCGGTTTCTCCCTGCTCGGAGGAGGATTCCCATGCCCTGCTTCGGGACATCGCGCTGCCCTCCCTTTCGGGGGAGGACAGGGAGTCGTTGGAGGCTGCTCCCACCTCGGACGAAATTGCCCTTGCCATACGCTCGGTCGCATCTGGCAAGGCCATGGGCCCAAACGGCATCCCTATCGAGCTGTATAAGCTGCGACCGGATGTACTGGCACCCCACCTCCGCGCGATGTTCCTGGCGGCCCGCTCGCGGGGCTCCCTCCCGCCGGACCAGCGTCTGGCTACAATCGTGGTGATCCACAAGGAGGGGAGACCCCGAGAACGGGTCACATCCTATAGGCCTATCTCGCTCTTGAATGCGGAGCCCAAAATCCTCGCCAAGGTGCTCGCCAACCGGCTGGTCGGCGTGGTGGGCGATCTGGTCCACCAGGACCAGTCCGGCTTTATACCCCATCGCAACACGGCCCTTAATCTGCGGCGCCTGCACGGGGTGCTCGTGCGTGTTCCGTTTGTGCGGGAGCCGGCCATCTTGGCGTCCTTGGACGCCACCATGGCGTTTGATACACTCGAGTGGCCATACACTTGGGCGATGCTGGCGAAATTTGGATTTGGACCGGGATTCATCAGCTGGGTCAAATTGTTGTATTCGGGCCCATTGGCGCAGGTGGTGGTGAATGGACGAGTCTCGGCCCCATTCGCGCTGGGACGGGGCACGCGACAGGGTTGCCCCTTGTCGCCTCTCCTGTTTGCACTGGCCTTGGAACCCCTGGCGGAGTGGCTGCGGTGGCACCCTTCCATCCGTGGTCTCCGTTGGACCCCCGAGTATGAGGACCGCGTGTCCCTATACGCTGACGATATCCTTTTGTACCTCGCCTCCCCGCGTAAATCACTGATTGTCCTGGTTGATGTTTTGCGCTCATTCGGCCGCAACTCAGGCCTTGTCATCAACTGGGCTAAATCATGTGTGTATGTGCTTTCCGGGGAGGCTCCCGTCCTCCCGCGGGACTGTCCGATCCAGATTGCCTCTCAGGGGTTTCGGTACCTGGGTATCTATATTACTCTGGACCCGGAGGCCCGCTACGAGCGGAATTTGCTTCCCCCCCTCCAGCGCTTGAAGGAGGACGTCGCGCGTTGGCGGCGCCTGCCGCTTTCGCCGCTCGGCCGGGCGGCATTGTTTAAGATGATGTCGTTGCCACGCTTCCTATACGCTCTCCAGAACACTATGGACTTGGTCCCGGCGCGCTACTTCCGTGAGGTGGAGAGTCTACAGCGTCGCCTGTTCTGGGACGGGAGGCCGCGTATTGCCTTGGCGAAGTTGACGCTCCCATGGTACGACGGGGGGGTTGCCCTCCCGGATATTAAACGGTATTACTGGGCCTCCCAGCTAGCTGCAATTAATCATGGCCTCTACGGGCCCGCCTTAAACCCGGCATTTGAAATGGACAAGATGCTCCTGCCTGGTGGCGACTACAATCGAGCGCTCTATTCTGGCGCGCCCGACCCCCGCCTGACGGGACCTACGCGTGTCATGGTGCGAGTATGGCACGCGGCTAACGCAGCTATGGGGTGGAAGGACCGTTTGACCCGGGCGTCACCGCTATATGCGTCTGAGAGGTTGGGCTCCCTGTGGACCTCGAAGGGCTTCGAGAAGTGGGACACGATCGGCATCAGTACAGTGGGGGATCTCTGGACGAGGGGGGGATTTAAAACATTCGAGACGCTGCAAACCATATTATGCACAGTATCACATTAGGCATGAAATACATTCTGCGCCAACCTCACTAGCATACACACATTATGCAATCTTCTCATAAGTCTAACCGCATTAGACCATAACCTCCTAAGCATGTCACATTAGGAAATAGTCTCACTAGCATAAACCACAGTAGGCAAATAACCTCCTAACTAAACCACAGTCGAGAATAACTCAAACATAAACACAGTATGCAAAACCTCATAATCATAAAACCACATTTAGAGGCATAAAACAGGGTGCATAAATCATACTACATAAATCATATTTCCCAGCACTACATAAATCACATTAGGGCCTGGCGCCCTATAAACCTAACAGTGCCCCTGGCCAACTGGCCTTCTCAAAGGGGTTCAAATGCCCTGTGTCCAAAATGTCAGGGCGCGCTGCCAATGAAGCAGAATCTCCAAAAGCGCGTCACTGCGCTGGGACAGGAGTACATCTCCCTCATCTCTCTCACAATGCCCCCAGAGGCAGGATGGCCTAAACGTGGCAGTTGGCACTAAGTGCTGCGCAGCTGTGAATGAAAGGGAGGCCTGGGCACTCAATGTGCCCCCTGAACAAAGGTGTGCAAAACGTTGCAGCTGCCCTCTGTCAAGCGGGGCAGCTGGGGCAGGAGCACGAGCACCGACAATGTGCTCCGATTAGGGAATGTCCAAACTGGTAGGAAAGTACGGGCACCACTGGCCCTCGGGACCCCACTGGGGCCCTTAAAAACTAATAGCCCATCGTTGGAGCGCACTGGCTCTTAAAACAAAACATGCCCCCTCGTAGGAGCGGCCCGCAATGGCACGACCGCTCAGGCACCGACAATGTGCCTCGGTATGCGCCATCAACAAACATATGGCGATCTCTGCGACCTTCCTCCCCCTCTGCCAGGTGGGGGAGGCTGAAGCACCGCCACTGGAACCCACGAGGCTCCTCTAGTGCCGACCTTGGCAATAAGTGAGCATGGGGCCCCTTGGCCCCAAGACCCACAGTGCCCCCCGGGGCAAGGAACGCTCACCCGGTCTGCGGGGGGAACTCCTCCTCTGGTGCCTTCTCCTTTAAGGCAGCTCGTCACGGACCTTCTCCAGCCTCCTCCCACGCTGGGGAGGCTTCGTGCTTCTGCAGCTGCCACTGCAGGGCTCTCATCGGTCACGGGAGCCCTGCTTCCCACGCGCTGGATTCCGTTTGCTTCCCCTCTTCACCCGGGCCCCCTCCTGGGACCCGGGTCTTTGCTGTGGAGCCCGCGAGGCTCCAGGCAGCTTTTACGGCGGCGGGTGGGACTTCCTGTGCGTGTCCCGCCCAATGCCAGGCAACTTGGCCTGACTTCCTCTTTTCGCCCGGGCCACAGCGGTGATTCGGCAGCTTTCTTTTAGTCCTTGGTGGCAATGAGGGGTAGGATCCCTCTTTAGTAAAGGCATGAAGCGGGGTGGGCACCCACCGTAATTCAATAGCACCACATGTGGGGTGGGCACCCGCTCGATAGGACAAGAATACAGGGTGGGCTCCCGCCAGGAATAAACAAATGCGGCGATGCCGGGTGGGCTCCGGCTTCGCAAAATAGTATCGATCCGGCGGCAACTGCGGGGTAGGCTCCCGCTAGGTCGGACAACGCCGGGTGGGCACCCACATCAATAATCACGCTAAAGCGGGGTGGGCACCCGGTCCTCCGCAGCTCGGGGGGGGGAATCCCTATGCCAGGGATTCCCTCTTCCTCCTCATGCTGCGCAGCACTGCATAAGACCCCAGGCTCTCCCATGGGAGAAAGGTAAAATAAAGCGTAGCGCTCACGAGGTGCTAGAAGCAGGCAAAAGTCCTGCAGCAAAGGAGAACAAGTCCCAGCAAAGGTTCTTCCAGGTCCAGGGGCCAGCTGGGCCCCAGCAGCAGCTAGCCCCCAGCACATCAGGATCAGGAACAGAACAATCCCATGGAGTCACAGCCCCTTTACTTATACCACAGAATCTCAGATGCAACTGGTTCAGGGGGGAATTGGAGCACTTTGTTTTGCAAGCTCCTCTTCCCCTTTGTCAGGTGGGGGTTAGGTGATCAGACACACCACAGGGGGCGGAGCCAGCATTTACTAGGGCAGGCACCATCCTATTCAGAGTCAGGGGATTACCCCTCCCACTACTCTTACTCCAGGTGTCCCATTCAGCCTAGCGCAGACTCACCCTGCCCCTCCTGGAGCCACCCACGCCTCTCAGCCAGACATGCAATTCACATCAGGCAGGCAGACACATAGCACACAGAAATGCCAACTTCTAAAAGTGGCATTTCTAAAATAACCACAATAAATCTGCGCACACCACTGCGCAGCATTTATTCACACAATTTCGTACATACCAGACTTGACCACACTGCTCCTCTCATAACAGGAATTACCACTGACACACACTGACCAGGGAATCCCCAATGCATTCCTATGGGAGGGCAGGCCAACCTTACAAATGTAACACAGAGAGCGCACGCACTTTACACTGGACTATAGTGCTAAAGTGCCCAGAGGCCTAAAACCACCAATACCATGTCAGAGAAAAGGCAAAAAGTTTAGGGCTGAACCTGCCAAAAAGGGCCAAGTCCAACAGTACCCATCCATGGCTGGGCTGAGAAACACACTGGTGCCTGCACTTATGTACTCACTCTTGCACCACTGTACTAGTAGGTCATTGTTGTTTGCTGGTTAGTAGCCATAAAGGTGGCTTCCACCTGCCAGGAATTGTTAATCAGCCTTGGCATTAAGTACTTGCTAAGTGTGGCACTTCGTTCATGTGGATTTGTGCAACTACTTGGTAAGTTAGAAACAGATTAGTCCCACATTTCCTCTGAGCCTAGAGATGCGTAGCTTGGTTCCAGGGTCTGTGCTCTGGCACCAATTTATTATTATGAGTGTTTATAGTACAATTGATGTCGTGTGTGGTTACATTCACATTCAATACATGTCAGGGCTCTCTCGCAGAGGGGCACATTGTCCCTACGTATCCCAGTGTGTCTTACTACACCATTATCTTTTGACAAAGGACCCCAAATAAATAATAGTTGCAGTTCATGCTCAATGACATCCCAGGTATAGCACAGTGTTTCTACATACTTGGGTAGCATAGGTATGATGCTAAATCAGAAGGAATCTGGCCATAGTAGCTGCATATCATCAGTGCATGCATTATGAAAGTACTTATAGGATATCCTCGAAAAAAGCATTGAGGCTGACATATGTGCATGATGACATTGTCATGATAACTGTGCAAGATAATTGTGGATGTGTGAAAATGTGTTAGTGACTCACATGCCTCACATGACCTAATTTGTGCAGGTATGCAATTGTGTGATTAGTTGAGCTTTTTCACTGTGTGCCACTCGGTTACTGATGCTTATTATCACACCATGACGTTCAATAGTTCAATGGGATTTTCCACATAATGCCATGGCAGTGAAGGTACATAATGGTTGGCCATGTTCAACCAGAGCATGTGATAGGGACTGTAGCACAATTGCCTTGAGATGCTAAGAGGTGTATTTTGTATATACTCATCCACCATTGTCTACATAGCCCTATCTGCAACAGACACACAACACGCTGCTTCACAGTAGTGCATTCATTTACAGATGTGTACATAGGCAATTTCAAAGTACCAATTCTTGGGACAACAAACCAAACATTGTTCGAGTCCAAAGGATGTCCAGACAGAGACAAAAGGGGATTCATGTCATGTGACATGTTGAGGTGAGGAGTATTCCAGAGAAGAGGTACAAATTGCCATTAAGGAAGGTAGGCATCAAAAGTCCACAAATGGATCCGATTAACAGAAGGGCATACTAAAAGGGGATAGTACCAGGTGAAAAGGGTAGTTTCATGATGATAAACACAGGTCCAATTAGAAACTGGCCAAGAGGCATAACTGGGCACTTTTCCGCAAGAAAGTGGTGAAGTCTACAGCTTCCTCCTCTGATGTGTGTGTTGTGCCGGCCCTGAGGGTGGCGGTGTTTCTGCAGGAGGCATCTGAGTCACACACACATCCGGGGAAAACATGGCTCACCTTTCCCCAGCAGCATATGGCTGTGCCGATAAGGAAGGCAGAACAGTGCTGACGAAGGCCTGATGGCTTGTCAGCAAGGCAACAACGTCATGGTGGAAGGTACTCATAGTTGCACTGTAGGAGTCCTGCTTCCACTCATTAGATCAAAGTATGGTGCAGATGGCCACCAGCTGGGTAGCAACCTCACTGGTGTCACATCGGCAGGGCTGTTCTTGCCTCTGCCTCATGGGACCAGCTATTTCAGACCATAGGGTGCCCATGATGGTCTCCATTCCTGCCCACACCTCATCTACCAGCTGCCGCTTGACTCCTACAGCCTGCTGTTGGGAGGAATTTGGGGGTCCTTGGAGTCCAGGGCTGGGCTTGGTCTAGCAGATGGGGTATGTCCCATGGTAGGGAGTTCCTCTGCAGATCCAGTGACACTGTCTCCTTTTGCTCTGACCAGGGATGGTACTCCAAGGGACTCCATGAGTTGCTGGAAGGTGTCATCGTCCGGGGGGAGGAGGGGGGGGGCGTTAGAGGACAGAATGTCATTGCCAACAGGTTGGTCATCCAGGACAGGCTGCTGGTCAGGAGGTCTTGTCTTTCCCTCTGCAATGAAACAGAGATATGTTAATGGTAATCTATGCTACATGTTGACATGAGTGATCTGGCTGGCATACAGACTTTATTCTTAGTTGCTTTCATCACAACATTGATTTGTAGGACATACGTGACTCGTAGAAATTGATGCCAAGTTGCACTGTACTTGCCTTTCAGATGTATTGTACACACAACTACTGTATGACAAGGGTGGCTCTTCGAGTCATACCGCACATTGCAACACTGTTGCACAGCTTGCTGGTCTGCCCTGCCTCTGAGGATAAGTTGAGATGAGGTCCATATCTGCCTTGGTGATTAGCTTTCTTTTCATGATGGCTATAATGAATAGGGTTTCACTTACTGAAAGCACTACTGTGTACATTGCACCAAGTCACCAGGGTGCCTGCATCCCCTCTGGCCACTACTCAGCCCATAGCTTCTGGCAAAGTGATGTGGGTTTGGTCATGTATTTGATTTGATCCTGCAGTCTCCCTTTCACACAATATACCAGGCAGTCTACCTTGTTGTGCTGTCTTGCATGCACATTGTGCATTAATGTGGCCAAGGACTCGTATTTCACACACATCCATATAACTCTACACAGGTAACAGCCTATCTACACTGTGGGAATATGTAAGGACATGTACTTACCATGGGTTTCCTATTTGTGTATACTCGTGTGATTTCATTACACACACAGTTTTCTCCATAGTTCAGAACAATGGGCACTGAGTATATATAAATCTTTATTGCTTGATTAATAAAAATCATTGCAATTAAAAAATCTTCACATCACACAATATCTAAAACCTGTGCCAAATATACTATTTAAGAATTTGCCAATACATTCATAATAATATAAAAAAAACTAGACCAATTCACCATACATCAATAATTACTATAACATGATATTGCACATTTTGCAGAGACTTACCTGTGAGCGCCATGTTGGTTGGGCAATCAGGGACATGTCTGGGCATGTTCAGCGGGTGGCTGCGGCTGTAGGCTGGTGTTGCTTGACCAGTGGCGAGGTTCATCTGTGGAATGGGAGCCCTAGAGTGGTGCTGGGTCTTTTTGGGGGTAGACCAAGTCCCCCAGGAGGCGTGCCTAATGTATATGGAGTTCCTAATTGGCAGACCATGGTGTAGGGGTGTAGCCACATCCAGCCAAGGGCTGGATTTCCAATGTCCCCACATAAGGCGGGAAGCTAGACTGCTTGTTTGCTGGTGCAATAATTTTGACACCTAATTTAAAAAAGTCTCTGATGTAAAATGACATTAGTTATGAAATAAATAAATATCAGCCAAGGGCGGGAATGCCAATGTCCCCACAGGAGGCGGGAGGTTAGACAGCGAGTTTGCTGGTACAGTAATTTTGCCGCCTAATTTTAAAAAGTCTCGGATGTAAAATGACAGTAGTTATGAAAATAAAATAAAAAAAGAAATGCCAAGTCAAGCCATGGACCTGGTATGCGTGCTGCCACAACCCTAGTCTGTAAGTTTGCTGATGCAACATTTTGCACAGCCTAATCTTAAAGTCTCTGATGTAAAGTGATACTAGTTATGAAAATAAATAAGACGTGTTATGCAATTGTGGTCTCTTTCTACGTGGGAGTGATGTGTCAGGGCTGGTAAACAGGGCAATCTTGTAAAGCATTCGTCTAGGGTACGGTAACATGCCCGTGCACCAGTCTGTAACTGTGAAATATCCTGTCACAGCCCAGAATGTGCTGGATGGCGTAAGTTTTATATAAGAGGCGGCAACCCAAACAGTCATAGCTATGTAACAGGGTATAAAAAGTACTGTTGCAGCCCAGAAAGAGCGGGACGAACCAGAGTTTCATAGGAGCGGCAAAACTAAAATGTAAGTTTACTGATGTAACATGTTCACTGCCTAATTTTAGACCGCCTTAAAAGACTGCTAAGACACGAAGAGGCTTATACATAGTGGTCAGCTGTCAGGGACTGATAAGCATGGTCATCTTGTAAAAGAGTGGCGCGATATGTGCACATGGTGCTCTTAGGCGTGGCAGTACGTGAGAGAGGCAGTGAAAGTATGACATTTTTAAAAGCGCGCTTTTACACCTTGGGAGGGTGCAGAGAAAAAAATTGAAGTGTAGCACGCAAGTTCTTTCTCCACGAGTTTCCCGCCTGCTTAGAGGGAATCCTTAGGGTATATTTATCAGAGTGTAACAGATGTTAAAGTACGACATTTTTAAGGGCGCGCTTTTTACACATTGGGGGGGGGGGTGCAGAGAAAAAATTGAAGTGTAACACGTAAACTCTTTTCCATGAGTTTCCCGCCTGTCTAGAGGACGACCCCCATGGCCTATTATCAGATTGTAACAGGTATAAAAATAGGACCCTAACTTAAACACACACTGGCACTCTGAAAAGTGTTTTGGAGCACCTAACTGCGACTTGGCGAGTAAACAGGCTTGGGGCAGAAGTCTGCGGAGTCAACATGGCACACCCGGGTAAACTCTATACTTAATGTGAGAAGCTATGAATTTTGTTTTTTAATTTATAAAGCATTTCGGGTATTAGTTCAAAACTTTAGACAAGGAATAACTGTAAAAAGCATGCAGATAGAGGTTATTGTAGTACTATGTCATAGAGGCTTAACAGTTTTTAAGAGGGTAAAAAATGACAAAATAAAACAATGCCTGTTATACACATACCTTAAGTGCTGGCTGTCTCCAGGGTATGTAGTGAGTGATGTTGGGGGCTCCCAAAAATCTGACGTCTGTCAAGGCTGTACCTGATGCTGGGGGCCTGTAAAAGAGGGGCTCTTAAGACCCCCATGTGTTAGTAGTGGCGCTGGAGGCTGACACTGGGTTTTATTGTTTTAAAAAAAAAGAATATAGCCCTCTAGGGGTTCGTACATTTACCCACGCAAATGGCGCGACAGATTTTTTGTAAACCTGTTGAAGAGACTGTTGGAGGTTGTAAAGCACCTAAAGTAACTCCTTCATATGTGAAAAAGTTAAAGACGGATCTAGCAGCTGGCCCCAAAATTCAAAACGGTCCCGTAGATTCATCTTTTTCTCCCAGATGCCTAAATGTCTAGCTGAAGGGCAGGTCCCAATAGACACCCCCTCCCGAGACCTTTCCACACAGCTTGGGACATGTAATAAACAGAGAGTTGGAGTGAGCGCTAAACGCGGCAAGAAGTCCGCAACAAACAAAGATTTGGGTAATCTACCGGCAGATCTTCAAAGGGATAGGAGCCCCCTAGCAAATAATGACCCTGGGTTCAGTGGGGAGGTTGTTGAAAGTAATGAGTCAGAGCAGGCACAGTATGCAAGTTGTATAAAGCTTCTTTAAGAGATGACGGGGTTAACAGAGAGTTCTGAAATAACACCAACATAAGCGCCCGACAGTCTTTCTAATGTAAACTATGAGGAATATAGAGTCCCACCCCCCAGCCCCATCTCATCTCACGCCTCTGCGGCCCTGGATTATTATGATCAACATTTAAATTTCGCTCAGCGGATTATTATGGTCAACATTTAAATTTCGCTCAGCAAGTGTCACCCTCTACACCCGATGGGCCCTATGACGCTACTAGTCCCTCCTCAAGTGTAATAATATTGTTTTCGCCCTCTTCAGACCATAATTATAGTACAGCTTTGAACGGGGTTGATAAGTTGTATTATGAATTAGCATCTAGCCCCGCGGCATCCGCACCAGGTTGTTCGCATTGGGAGCCAGTTTCTTTAGACCCTCTCAACAATAATATTGAAAATCCTAGAATGGCTTTGACATCAGTAATTGGAGCTAATGCACAGCGGTGTTCGCAGGAGGGCCCATCTTTAACAGCTAGCAGCGCTGAAATCAACAATAGAACTGTTAATACTGATCAGGGAGTAATCCTAATGAGCACCTGCAGTAATATAGACCCTACATTAACAGATCAACAGCAGTGGCAATTCTGAAATAGCTCATAAAACTGTTTTACTGGCAGATATCAAAGAAATGCAGCAGTCTATCAAGCAAGTAAAAGCTAGGGTGAACCCTATACACTTAAAACATAGGAAAGCAAAAAACAAGAACCGACCTTTAAATGACGTGTTGGCTGAAATAAATCAGGAGGTGAAAAGGTGTAAAACATATGTGGTATCAGCCTGTGAATCAACAGCTACCAGCCTAATGCTCATACCATTATGACTAGGCCCACAGATCCCCCTAAACATTTCTAATTCCGGGCTTATGAATAAAGCTACATATGTGTCAAAATATAAAAAAACAATTCATAAGATACTTAATAAGGTTCGACGAATCCTGTGGGCGGTTAAGAACACAAAGCAGTTAGAAAAGACAAGCGCTGGTTTAATGCCCTTGGAGGTACGAGATAAGGTGTAAAAGCGACCCTATTGAGCCTGAAACTGTTCCAGTCTGTAGACCCCATACACGTGAAGTTGCGAAATGCGGGCAATCTCTTCACCCACGCGGTACTGTAACGAGGGGTGATGTAGGGACAACATTCGCAGCTACAAGTTTTCCGATTCAATCAGGATGTGGGAGGCTACCTCATTACTGTAACGAGGGGTGATGTCGGAACAACATTCGCAGCTACAAGTTTTCCGATTCAATCAGGATGTGGGAGGCTACCTCAAGACACACAGGTTGATAACAAACAGAAATGGCTTAATAGTGCGAGGCCTCGCCGTCACTTAATAACTACCTTAAAGAAAGCCCGAATACACGTCACAAGACGGTTTAAAAAACTGGTTATCCCGTTTCCCGTTGTGTGCGCCAGACGCCAGAGGCCATCTTTTAGCCCGATTACTACGGAACCAGAATTAACGTTTTTAATAAGGCATATCTGAAGCTACACAAGACCTTCACATCAGCGCACACCCATACTATTGCGCCTTTTAAGAACCTTCGTATCCATCAAACTGAATTATCAACCAAAGAAAATATTTTTATAATCTGACTATTTTGGAGTCCTGATTAGCGATTCCTCTTCAAACAAAAGGGTTTTTAATAAATGCGTAATTCAATATGGTCACAGTCAGAAGAAAGACGTGAACTAAACTACTGTTGAACAATTGTCCATAGTGGGAAGAAAATATCAGAACTGCAGTCTTCCCTGTATAAAATCAGTTAATTAAATTCGAAATACTTTTGTGGCTACTCCTGATGAAGGCGTTGTTCACGCCGAAACGCGCGTCGACTATTCTAAAGCTGCCACTCTATGTTTATGTCATATTGATTTTTTGATTACTGTAGAATTTTTAAATATAATTTTTAATTGAGGATTAAATGTAATGTGTTATGTGATTCCTTTCTTCAAGAAAAGATTAATGTGATAATAAATCATTTTCTTTTAGAATATTGTCTAGAACAAATTTTTTCCTGTTTCCCTATAAAATAATACGAAAGATGTTTTTCACCTATTATACGATGATTGCCTAGGAATTTATTTCACTATACTAAAATTTCCCTGTCCTAGGAATTGAACTATTTACTGTTCAGGGGGTCCTTGTTTTTACCTTCCATTAAAAAACTGGCTGCCCAGGCCCAAAGACAGACACCCCAGGAGCTCACCCCTATGAGATCTCTCCGGAACACCAGCCCTCAACCTGAAGACTTAAGAGACAGTGTTTTTAGAGAGCGTCAGAAGGTACACCCACCCTGTAGAGAAATTTAACGTTATAGAACATTACGAGGAGTTTAGATTTGTCAACCTTGACCGTATAAACTCAGCAGATCAAGGCGTTCTAGCTATCCATCAAGCTATACAAACACTCATAGAACGCGTGTTACAAGATGCGGGGCATAATGATTTTTTTCAACTGCGGTTCCAAGGACAGGGTCTCAATAGTCCTTTATTCACAAGAAGAGCACCCTGTGATGTCTTTGATGCTGTAGATTTTTTAGAAAACCTCTCTAGTCTATTGCAGAGCAAGAATGAGATAATGGCTCACGGGAGCTTTAGAATCATAGCTCTAGTTGTTCGAGGTCGTGCGGGGGGTTGTTCTAGACCTTTAAAGACTATTCTGTACAGTAAAATCATAGGGAAAAAACAACAATGGCTGATTGATTTTAACAGCCCGACATCTAATACATGCCTGGCAGCTAGCATAGCAGGACTATTGGAGAAGTGTGGCTCAGGGGTTAGAGGCGGCAGACCCGGAAGCTGAGATCGGTCCTGGACCAGGGTTCAATTCCCCGCCTCGGCGGGTCTTGGGCTAAAAATTCCACGGACTCGATAATTCTCGCCCCGGTGCCTCCTTGACTCTCGGGTTCACACTCTGCGACTCTGGGCAATAGCTTGCTTAATCTCCACAACGGCCCCTCGCGGCGAGATGCCTGACTTTCACCTTGTGGATACCCTGCTATCTCACAGGGGAATACCAGGACGGGTTCCCTAAGCAAGCGCCGGGAAACCCACTGCGGGTATCTGTGCGCTATATAAGCTCAACTACATTTACATTTACATTGGCGGCCCGTAACACTACCGATGCTGTTATTTTGTCTAGAGCTAATGCAGCCCATACAGCGCTTAAAATACCTACAAATCACCCTGTTGGTTTTGGAGACCTGGGGCTTTTTGAGAACTATTTTAACGTTACGGTGAAAATTCTGTACAACAACGGCTCCTGGCGGTACTTCACAACGAGGCAGCCTCTGAAAAACAAGACCATTTATGTTCTTCGCCATGAAAAGCATTTTTATGGTATCCTGAATTTAAAAGGATTTTTAGGAGCTAGGTATGTGTGCCCATACTGTGATCATATTTACAGCAATCAGATAACTCATGACTGTGAAATGTATTGTAAAATGTGTCAGACGGCTGGATGCGAAGTCGTTGCAGAGCAGAAGGTGCGCTGCAGCGCCTGTAATCTATTCTGTCGCTCACAAAAATGCATGCGCATACATAACAGGGTTGTCCGCTGCATATTTAAAACAGACTGTGGTCACTGCGGGCATTACGTCGCAGAGGGTCACAAATGCCAGGACATGAAATGCCCCCGTTGTAAGGCGCCTTTTCAGGAGGGTGCAGAACACATGTGCTACATGCGTTAAGGGACGACAGCCACCTAAAACAGAAGATTATATTTTGATATAGAGTGCATTCAAGAAACATCTGTACATGAGCCCAATTATATCTACGCTCATCATCTAACTTTGGATGAGAACTGGGAGTTTGAAGGTCGATCATGTGTGAGTGATTTCCTAGCCACCTTCATGCAGCCCAAATATAAGGGGTATACCATGATGGATCAAAACTCAAAGGGGTATGACTCATTTTTTATTTGACAAAAGATGATTAGTGAAAAGATGCCTGTAAAACTTATCACCCAGGGCTCAAAGCTAATGTTGGTAACGGCTGTAACCTTACAAATACGTTTTATAGACACCTTAAATTTTCTACCCATGAAGCTAAGTAAGCTGCCAAAAGCTTTTGGGTTTCCAGGGTGTAAAGGTTATTTCCCCCATTTTTTTAACACCTGGGCTAATCAGAATTACGAGGGCCCCATGCCGCCGCCGCACAGCTATGGAGCTGAGTATATGATGCCAGATGAGAAAAAGAACTTTTTACAATGGTATGCTGAAAACCGCGACAAAACTTTTAATTTTTAAACAGAGTTAAAAGCCTACTGTCAGGCGGTTGTTATGATATTGCGCCAAGCTTGTAATCTTTTCAGAGATGCAGTTGTAGACATGACTAAACAAGTGGAAGTAACCAACCCCAACATGCCGCGGGAGACAGAATCTATAGAGTACATTGACCCTTTTCAAAGTATTACTCTGGCTTCCATGTGTATGTCTATCTATAAGCACATGTTTTTACAGCCGCGCAGCATAGCTTTAATACCACCAGACCTATATAACGGTAAACAAAAATGCTACTCCACGCCCTCGATACAATGGCTTATGTACATCTCTAATAAAGAAAGCATCTACATTCAACACGCCTTACAGGGTGGTGAATATTGTGTGGGGCCATATTACCTGGATGGGTACGATGTAATTAAAGGTAGGCCAACAGCCTTTGAATACAACGGTTGTTTTTACCACGGATGCCCCCGATGCTACAAGCCCCACGAGTTTAATAAACTGTTGGGCACCAAGTTTGAGCACCTTAATAGGCGCACACTGATGAAAGCTCAATATGTTGAAACGAGGGTTTCATTATGAGAACCCTTTGGAACATGAGTGGGCTGACATGCTAGCATTAGACGCCGAGCTAGGTCCTTTTCTTAAGAGTCAGCAGCTACCTGAACCAATGGAACCCCGCCACGCCTTATTTGGGGGCCGTACAAATGCGATACAACTGTACCGAGCTGTGGGTCCTGGGGAGAAAATACACTACTATGATTTCACAAGCTTGTATCCGTTTGTCAATAAACTGAAGTTGTACCCCGAAGGGTACCCAACTATTATATACCGTGACTTTAAATCTGTGGACACATACTTTGGATCAGTTAGGTGTGAAATGTATCCGTCCGGGGTCTTTACTTTCCAGTGTTACCCTACAGAGTCGATAATAAGCTCATGTTTCCCCTCTGCCGAACCTGCGCTGAAAGTAAAGAGGCCTCCTTATGCCTACACACTGAAGCACAACGGATGCTACGGGTACCCGGTGTAGTATAGAGGTTTAAGAGGCCCTAAAGAAAGGATACCGGCTCTGTAAAATATTGGAAATTTGGCACTTTGAAAGGACAACAACACACCTTTTTTCTGAGTATATTAATTTATTTCTCAGAGACAAGCAGGAGGCATCGGGGTTTCCAGAATGGTGCACTGATGCTGGCTCCAAGCAGCAGTACATCGATGAATACTATGCTCATGAGGGTATAAACCTGAGACCCGATTCTATCGAAGTCAACCCCGCAAAACGCCAGCTGGCAAAGTTATGCCTCAACTCCTTATGGGGAAAATTTGCGCAACGCACAAACCTGTCAAACACAACCATCGTCACAGATCCTGACGACTTGTTTAATTACCTTTTTGCACCCTGTTATGACGTGTCCAGCTGTGAGTTTATTAATGACGATACCGCTATGCTGGGTTGGAAACATGCTAAAGAGTACCCCACAACGTGTAACAATATAAACATCTTCATAGCCTGTTTTACAACTGCACACGCTCTTTTAGAGCTTTACAAGTTATTAGATAAACTATAGGAGAGGTGCTTGTATCACGACACAGACTCTGTTATTTTTGTAAGCAAAGTAGGGGACGAAGACCTTCCTCTAGCAGATTATCTAGGGGATTTAACTAGCGAACTAGAAAAAGATGAGCATATAGTCAAGTTCGCTTCAACTGGTCCAAAGACGTACAGCTACAAAACGTCTAACAATAAAGTCTGTATGAAAGTCAAAGGTATAACATTAAATGTTAAGAATACCTTAAAAATAAATTTCGACAGTCTAAAGAATCTAGTGAAAGAGTATGCCACAAAGACCGATCATTCCTGTGAAAGAACAATCGTTGTAAATCAGCCTCTATAGTGAGGACCAAAAAAAGATGGGAAATCACAACCCAGCCATTGCATAAAACATTGAGAGTGGTATTCGATAAACGGGTCTTAATGTCAGACTACAAAACTATCCCTTACCGTTATTAAAGATGCATTACTGCTGAGAACCTATACCAGCATGGATTCCAGGTTGCAACAACCGTTTTCATGCGTTATAGCGGGACCCTCCAATTGCGAGAAAAGCTATTTTATAAAAAAACTATTAGAAAATGCTCCAAGTGTTTTATCCCAAACGCCTAACAATATTGTATGGCTTTATTCCTGCTGGCAAGATTTTTATACTGACCTCACTTTCCAGTTACTCCACATTACATTTATAGAAGGGAAAACTAGTAGTCTTAATGAAGACGACTTGTTACTCAAGGACCGTGTGAATATGATAATTGTAGATGATCTTATGTGGGAAGGAGGGACCATCCTGAGATAGAGAGAGCTTTTACTCGATATTCGCACCATCGTAATCTGAGTATATGTTACATCGTGCAGAACTTGTTTTACATGGGTAAGAGCAGCCGTTCTATCGCTCTCAACGCCTCCTACCTAGTTTTATTTAAAAACCCCAGGGAACATCAAATAGCCATTATAGCTAAACAAATGTATCCAGGGAACACCCAGTTTTTTATGGAAGCCTTTAACGATGCGACCACTAAACCCCACGGCTACTTATTGGTAGACTTAAAGCCTCGTACTCTAGAAGACCACAGACTGCGGGTGATATTTTCCGTCCCGAGCTACCGGTCGCCTACACCCCTAAACCGAGACCCAAAGGTTATAAAAAGATTCGCTAAAACGCCCGGGACCCATTTACCCACCAAGCTTCACGCCATACGGTATTAAACATGTCTGCCCGTTTGCGCCGTAATATGGCTCTCCTACAAATGTTGGTAACAGCTAGTCCCCCTCAGAGAAAAGCCATACTATGTGCTGCTTCGGACGACTTAGGGGCATATGCATCAACCAAACTAATACCGATTCCTTAATAGCGAAAAATAAGGAATCGCCATTAAGGAATCGGTAATTGGCATGCATCAACAGATTCGGTGAAATTTAGCGATTCCTTAAAAATCGCTAAATTTACCGATTCCTTAATAGCGGGGCACGCAAACGGCCTCACTAGCAAATAGCGAGTTCGGTAATACCGATTTGGCTAATAGCGAGTTCGGTAATACCGAGTTAGCTATTACCGAATCGGTAATAGCGAAATCGCAAATTGCCGCGTCGCTCCGGGAACGGGCTGATGACATCACCAACCAGGAAATACTGCTGCCCCACCCACATAGCCTCGACAGAGGAGCAGACAGGAGCTGGAAAGAAGGACAGGCTGTGCAGAGTGAGGCCACACAGATTCTGCCATTCACATCAGACATCCATCATGTCGCAGGAAGTGCCATCCAGCGCAGAATCTGCACGCAAGCGCAAGAAGAAGTTTTCGGACAGGGAGCTGGAGTACCTCATCGAGGGAGTGTCCAGCAAACACGACCGCCTCTTTGGCAAGCTGTCCCTCAAGGTGCCTGAGACAGAGAAGCGGCGCATCTAGCAGCGCATCCGTGAGAGGGTCAATGCGGTTGGCGTCACTACCCGCAGCATCGACGACCTTAAAAAACGGTGGTATGACCTGCGGAAGCGCGCCAAAGAGAGGATTGCTGAGAGGCTCCGGGAGGCAAGAAGGACTGGAGGCGGAACAACCACTGCACCATCCAACACAGCCCTGGAGGACCTTGTGGAAGGGACGATAGAGCGGGAAGCCGTCGTGGGGGTGACCCAGATGGACACGTCCGGCGCAGCCACAAGTGCCCAAGGTAAGATGCATGCCTGTGCCACACCCAGCATAGCGTAAATCCATACCCATGCCCCCAGCCCAATCTCACTGTGTCTGCAGCTCTGGCACAGACAGCTCCACACATGACACTACTGCATCTTGGGAGTTGTAGTCTAGTCAGCCCAGAGTGCATGTACAGGCGTAAATCCTATGAGCATACACCACATATTTTGTACATGGCTGTAGACTGTTCATTTGTTGGACCACAGAGGGACATTAATGGGTACAACACTATGTAGGTGTAATCATCCCACTAATCATGCACTGTTTCACACACAGATGCATCACCTGGGGACTCTGACGACAGCGACCAGCTGATCATTTCTGAGACACCCGTGGAGTCAGACCAGGAGACAGCGCAGGATGCGCACGCACCGCCAACACCTGCCACCCCACCAGCACCACCTCCACCAGCGCCACAATCAACGGCACCAGCACCAGTGCCACAAGCCAAGGCACCAGCACCTGCGCCACAAGCAACGGCACCAGCAAAACAGCCTGCAGCTAGTACAGCCACAATACCGCAGAGGCACAGGCACCAAGTTGCGCCCTTGCAGGAGATGGCAACCCCCCCCCCGCAATTGGCACCCACGCAGCGCACATCCACACCACCTGCTGCACCACCTGGAGGCTCAAGACACGCACGGCGTCACAGGGCCCGTCGCAGTTCCGTCTCCTCAGCAGACCAGGATGTCCCAACAACCTCTGCAATCGAGGAGAGGATGCTGCGTACACAGAACCTGCAGGGAAGACATGTGGCTAGCATCAGCTGCAATATCGTGCGCCTAGCGAGGGAGATGCGCGCCATGACTGCAGCAGTCACCGACATGGGCTCCGCGGTCAGGGACATGGGCACGGCGGTCAGGGACCAGACCACTGCGGTTGCTGATGGCAATGCTCAGCTCAGGGAGGAGGTACGTGAGCTCACCCGTGCCATCAGGGAGGGCCATGAGTCCCAGAGGAGGAGTAACCGGCAGCTAATGTTGCGTTCCGCCGCCGCTACCAAGGCCATACAACGGCACAGCAACTGCACCGCTGTGTTGGCACGCCGCACAGTCTCCCTGCAGGTGGACCTTGGGCACTTCTGCGGTGATGTGGCCAAGTCACTGGGACACATCACCACTGCTGTGGAACAACTTCAGAGCAGCACATGCAGTGCTGCAGCATTGGGAGGGGATGACACCAGTGAGGCTGCCTCCAGTGTCAGCAGCGTGTCACTGGCAGAGGCCAGCACCAGGCGCCGCAGTTCGCGTGCCTCCACGGGGACAGGCCGTGGTGAGGCTTTGGATGCACCTGAGCGGAGGCTTGGTGTAGGTGGCAAGCGCCACTAGAAATTTGGACATGCTGCAGGTCCATGGTGGAGCAACCATGGCCATCCAATTATTGTGTTTGCACAGGCCTGACTTTAAGGAACCTTTTATTTACATGTATGCAATCGGAGCATGATTCACAATGCTAGTTCTGTTGCACAATCCTCAGTGCTACTGTGCATTAAACAGTTGCACCCAACACCAACTTGTAATGTCTCATTTTACCCAGGGTCAAAAATGATTTTGCATTATGTATGTCCGCCTCCTATGGCCCTCTGCTGTGTTTGGGATGTGTGCCGGTCGTCGTTGGGCGGGTGGTTGGTCAGCCTGGTGGTCGTCATCCCTGTCCACCTCCATGGGTATCCCCCTTCTGGTGGCAATGTTGTGCAGCATTGCACATACAGCAATTATTCGACAGCATGTGTCTGGTTGGTATAGCATGGCGCCGCCAGTCTTGTGGAGGATACGGAAGCGGCTCTTGAGAATCCCAAAAGTCCGCTCTATCACATTCCTCGTGCTGATGTGTGCAGCGTTGTAGCGATGTTCCTGCGGGGTTGCTGGATTTAGGTATGGGGTGAGTATGTATTCCCGCAGGGCGTAAGCACTGTCACCTAGAAGATAGAAGCATAGACTTAGCATTGGTGATGTACATACATGTGTGGTGTTGGTGTGGGGAAGCGTATTTCTACGTACCTAACAGTAGTCCCTCTCCGAATTCTCCATTGATTAGTCGCCTGTGCATTCCACTGTTGCGGAAGATGTATGAGTCGTGTGTGCTCCCTGGGAATTGTGCCACTAGGTCCGTTATGATGTTGTTGGCATCGCACACAACCTGCACGTTGATCGAGTGGTATGACTTGCGGTTCCGGAATAGGTACTCATTTGCTGACGGAGGACATATGGGGATATGCGTGCAGTCGATGCATCCAATCACATGTGGAAATTGTGCCACCTGGTAGAATGCCTGTTTGGTGCGGTCCAACTGCTGTGGGGTTGTGGGGAAGCTGATGTGTGTGTGGAGCATTGTCAGCATGGCATCTAGGAATTTCTTGAAGAAGCGTGACAGTGCGCTTTGCGAAACACCTCCGGCCACCGCAATTACCCCCTGGAAACTCCCTGAGGCCAGTAGGTGCAGGCTGCATAGGACCTGAACGTGCGCAGGGATAGCATTTGTCCTGTGTGTCTGGTGCTGCAGTAATGGTTCCAGGTCTGCAATCAGGCGCATGATCATAGCGCGATTGAGGCGATACTTCTGGTACACCTCGTCCTCATTCTGGCCGAGCAAGGTTATGCGCAGTCTGAACACTCGCTCCTGGACCCTTCTCCTGCGCTGTCCTGCTGCATTGATCCGCATCCTCCTTGCAAGCACGTAGAGGGCAGCCATTTTGTGGGAGCCAACAGGGTCTCCTGGGCCACATTTAAGGGTTAAGTGATTGCCTCAATCATTTGCACATGTAGGAAGAATTTATCCTCATCTTTTTTTTTTTGTGTAACTTTACCTCCAGGTTTTGATTCCCCTTATTTAGCTCTGGCAAAATAGCGATTTTTGGGATTTTCGTCATTAGCGAGTTTTGTTGCATTGGGGTGCGATTCGTTATTTGCTATTGGCAATTTCCGGGAGCTAATAGTGATTTCGGTAATTGCTAATTCGGTATATAGCGAATCGGTAAATTAGCATTTTGGGTATTAGCGATTCGGTATGTTCGAGGTTATTTATTTAGCGAATCGTTATTTGCTCGGGTTTTGGGTTGATGCATTGGGATTGGGTATTTTTCACGCAATACCGGGAGCTATTAACGAATCGGTATTTTACCGACTGGATTTTGGCTTGATGCATAAGGGTGTTAGTTGGTGCCATTTCAGAAATTGCTTTAAATACACTAAAAGGTAATGTTCCTATTTCAACGAGCCAGTACAGGGTGTTGAACAAGAAGCGTCAACTCATTAAGAAGCTTAGTAATAAAAGGGTCTCCCTTACTTCTTAGAAGAAACTGGTAAAGCAGTCGGGGGGTTTTATAGGTTCACTGCTGGGTATAGCTATACCTCTAATTACAAGCCTCCTGTCGCGGAACTGATGGATTACGCCCAGAAAATGTATCTAGTACTACAACAACAGCTTGAACAGCTGACACCTACTTGTAGTGATACATGGGACATAAGGAGATCTGAAACGCTCCGTTTGGATGCTGAAATTAAAGATATTTTGACCCGCACAGACTTAAAGCCTGAAGCTAAAGCGGGGCTTTACTCCTGCGGTCTTCAAAATTTCTTGCAATATTACAAGCAGATGCAGGCTGAAAAAAAAAACTGACTTTATATACTGCCAATGATGAGCAACCTTCGATAACCGCTGCAACACCACAAGGACCCTCGGCACCCCCTAACGCTTTTGTCGAGAGCTTGTTACATAACATAAGTCAGCAGTATAAAGGGGCAGCGCAGATGCTGTTAAGTAAAATGGCTGAGTCTAAAGAGCTAACATCGTGGAATGACCGCGGCGAGTTCATCTACAAAGGACAGCCAATTGCTGGGTCACATATGTACGATCTGATCAAAAGTTTTACGCATCCTAAAACACTCTCACGACAGACGGCCCCTAGAGGTTGGGAACAATTTCTAAGTGCTGCTACGGAACTCAACATTCCATCATCGCTTGTGGGTAGCACCGGGCACCACCACCAACTTGAACTTCTGAAACACACTAGGAACGCCAATGATGCATCCCCACCGCTATCATCTGCCTTTCACACCCCTTCAAAATCACCCACTTCACCATTCTTTCCGCAGCTAACCTCCTCAAGTAACCCTGGAGATGTGCCTCTGGAGGTTAAAGTCTCTATTTAAAATGAAGGAATGGCTCCCATATTTAAAAAAAATTGCTTGTGTAATGTTACTGCTTGATTGTATATTTTGTTTATAAAAAAGGGTGTACAGAACTGTGTTTACCTTACAGTCTTCACTATGTGGTTCTTTATTATCTCTGTAGTAGCTTTTACGTGTGTGATTCTCTGAATATTTCAAAATACTTGTAATAAACATTTATAACGTTTCAACACTCTACTGGCTTTTTTTTTCTTCTTATCGCAGAATGAAAAACACGGAGGGAGTTTAAATATAGGCTTTTATTTATTTATTTTTATTTTGAACATGAGCATTACACAATCATGCATTACAAAACTTTACACTTTTGACAAATATCGTACTCTGTTGTAACTATGCTCGGAATAGGCTTCAAGCCTTCTTTCATAAAGCGGGTGACAAGCCTATCATTGTTTACTTGATCACTTGAATATAATTAAAAAAAAAATCTAAAAGTTAGACCCTCTGACATTTTACAGATAAAATATATACAGTGTTCCCCACACGTAATAGATAGAGAATTATCAGCCTCATGCATCAAGCCAAAATCCAGTCGGTAAAATACCGAATCGCTAATAACACCCGTTAGCGAGTAAATAAAACCTAATCCCAATGCATCAACCCAAATACAAAAATCGCTATTTAAGGAATCCTTAAATAGCGATTCCTTAAATTGCGATTGCATTTAAGGAATCCCAAATTGAGATTCCTTAAATGCAATGCATGAAAGTTAAAAAATTAGCGAATTCGCTAATAGGGGGAGCAAATTACCATGAAGATGAACTGCATGGTAATTTGCTAAAAGTTAGAAAAATGCACTTTTGTGCATTTTTCAAAGTTTCATGTTGCGCACACACATGCCCTTAGAGCATGTGTGTGTGCAACATATGTGCACATATCAATTTCAGGGGTGCAATAGGGTGTCATTTTGACACCCTTGCACCCTTGAAATTGCATGAGCAATTTGCGAGAACCTACTGGTACTCGCAATTTGCTCATGCAATCTCCAATTCATTCCTATGGGCCTGGAGGCCCATAGGAATGATTGGGACGGCATTCCTTAATTGCTACTCGCAATTTGCTAGTCGCAATTAAGGAAAGTTAAGGAATCGCTATTTGAATAGCGATTCCTACATGCATAGCCTTTTGCTATTCCTTATTAGCGATTCCTTATTTTTCGCTAATAAGGAATCGCAAATGGCATTGTTGATGCATGTGCCCCTTTGTATCTGCAGCTTGTTATATTCATCTCTAGAAGCCACTTTTTTTAAATACTTGAATATCGGCTTTGTATAGATGATGTGCTCCGAAAACTCTGCAAGGCTATCAAACACTGTTACCCTGTCAATGTCCAAAAACATAGCAGCCCTGTGTGTTCCTGGTTCATGATGAGGATCGATGTTAAAGACCAAAGACCGTGGTCTTTCATAACTTATTTCAGCCGGCAGGCCGTCACTTGGATAAACACCTAAAAAGTATCTCTTAGCGTCTTTATGACGGCTTAAGAAGTTTCGTATGTGAATAGTGTCCATTTTATATATATATATTTTTTTTTAAAGCTAATCAAACAAAATCTTTCAGGCGTGATTAACTTGTATTACACTACCCAATACAGCAAATACCACCATGTTCACATTCGTCGTTAGGGCTGCGCTAAAGTGGATTTCAGCTTTTAGATTTCCATTTTTAACCTGGCTGTAATGGTCACCATCTTCTATGTCAGGGGTCAGATCAAAGGAAAATAGCGTGTAGCCGGCGCCATATCCTTCGCGTGATACGACGACCCCCGAATCACGCAGGTGTTTCCCGGTTATCGACACTAAACCGAGATATTCTCTAATAAAATTTCCAGATCCAAAATTGGGTGTGTATGTCTTTGCAGGTATGACAGCTCCCTTGTGAACTAGGGCAGCGTAGTTGATACCGTACTGCTTGAAATTAAAAGGGTTGGAGGTGTGTCAACAAACCCTATAATAACAAGTTTTGGTAGATGGTCCAGAAACAGTTTTGCTGCCGTGTTAATCGGGTGCCGACCGGGATGCTGTAGACTTTCATAGAGACTCTTTCAATGGCATATTTAGCATTCAACAGTTGTAGAGCTTCAGCATGAGCTAATCTGACCGATGGTGACACATTCCCTCTCTTTACATACAGGTTAGCAGACTGTATGAGCAGTTTATACTGCAGCATCCCCAGCAATGAGGCAAAAGGCATCTTTGTTACGGTTGAGTTTGATCTTGAGGTCGATGCCATTAACGATTAGTTTATCCTGGAAGAAGAGGTCTGAATGTATTCGCCCCCGGAGGTCAAACTCTCTACTCCTGGCAGCAAAGCCTGCTCTTTTTATTAGGCCCGTCTAGAGCAGTGTTTTCAAACTGAGCATAAGTATCTTTGTAGAAAAGCCCTGCTGAAAGCTGTGTGTCCAAAGCATCGCTGCTGTAGTTCAGGATACTCTCCATGTAAGCCCTGTAGGCGTACATGTTGTCATTTTGCGTGATGAGTCTGTCGTCCAGGGTAATGTCCACCTGATTAAACAGCGTTGCAATGGGGTAAGCAATGGTCGCCACTTTAGCAGTTGCAGCAATGTCGGATCCATCCGCTTTTACAATTTTACACACCAGATGTAGCAGAGTATTGTTGAGATCTAAACACATATCCGTGGACCCCGATACGTAAAACTCTATCGGGCCAGTGGTGTCAGGGCTGCTAATGGCGATACCTCCATGAAAAAACTGTTTTCAATACTAGTCTGTGTGGGTTTTAGAGAAAACAAATCTAACTCTGACTTGGCGCATTCACCCGAGGTGCAGTGTACAAAAGCCATGTTTTAGGGTGACAAGCCTTTTAGAAAATGTTAACCTTAGATGATGTTCTCTTCTTCGTAGCTCTCTTCCGTCTTGGGGATCTTCTTTTGTGAGCTCTTTTTGAAGAACGCTTCCATTTTTTATAGGGCGCCCGGGACCCCCGGCGCTGCTAAGACCTCCTCTTCCTTTTAATACTAAGGCGTGGCTTGTACAACGGTCCTGACCCTTTTAGAGGCTGTTTGTTCATACGTTCAACAACTGCCTACTTCACAGAACCCACCACATCTTGGGCAATATTCTGGGCAGCTTCTTTACATGTGGTTTTGCAATTTCATAGCCTTTTCTCAAAAAAGGCGTCGCCCTTCTGAACAAACTACGGAAAAAACCTCCAAGACCCGCCCCGTACATAACAGGAGCTCCTTGAAAGTAGGGGGGCCCTCCATATCCCGCCAGATGCTTGTAATACTCTATATACATAGATGGGTTGCCGTAGACTTTCATAGCCACCATGTTGAGCTCTTAATAGTCACCGCCGCGGGCGTGGCCTGAAATGAAGCTTAACAATAACTTTCCCGTATTTAAAGGACACGGGTTCAGACTGATGATCAAAGACCATGATTGTTATAGTGTCAAAATGACTTTTAGAATTTGCTACATAGTCAGGCTTAATATATTGAATATTAGCTATTGTGTTGTTTTCACCCTTCACTTGAACCCATCTCAGCAGTGGAGCATAACTATCTCCCACCCTCTGCGGTTCTAATATATCCGTATAAACATAGTGTGTAGAACTCCCTGTCAATATCGGAACATGTGAGATCTGGCTCTTGTTTGTTTTTTATATGCTGTACAGTTCCTAAAACCCTGCTCAACTTCCCACTAGTTACAAACTGTGGATCTTGGCTGGGCGCTTCTAACTTTCCTTCTAACACTATCTAGCACCAGCTGAACGTCGGAAAGCCCATCAATGCCGGACATTGTCTTGTTAATGGCATCCACCACTGCATTAACAGTAGGGTAGTATCCGTGGGGAAAACCTGTGATGTATAAAGGTTCAGTCTGGGACTTCTTTATACTGAATTTAGCTTCCGCCCTCTTAAACGTATTCCATGTGCGAGGGTATTGGATTTCGGTTAGGGCGACTTCCCAATCTCCTTTCAAATCCACAGGTTTAGCCAATTTGACCGTGTAATTTGATATTTTATTATCAGGGATCATACCCAACGATGCATTAGAAGGTAAGGTAATATAAAAGGATGCAGTCTCCATATTGCTTTCTTCTTTTTTAGAGCTATCGGTCCTCACACGTCCTGCAGGGAGTTGGCCGGCACCCAACTGTTAAATTTCTCTGCCCATCCCCGCCATTTAACAAAGGCCTGTTTTTTTGCCCCCCGCCCTTTCCACTCTAGAATCTTTTCAACCCTGTAAATCCTATCTACATCGTCTGGGATCTTTTGTAACTCTTCACTGTAAAAAATACTTGTCACAGGTTCACTAGAGTAGTCCTTCAGCCTGTAAATGTACACATCTTCTTTAAGCTCAACACTATCAACTATGAATATCTTGTCGCTGAAAGTCTGTTGATAACCTTTCGTAAAGGCCCCTTTCAATTTTGAAACCCTGACATGATCCCCTTTTTAAAATCAGGGTTCTTTACTCGAGCTTCGAAGTAACGGCCATATACCGTCCGCCACACCGATAGAGAATTGTCGGGCGTTACCTCTACAGGAGCCATTCTGATAGTTCTATGATAGCCTGGCATTATAAACAGCTAAAAAATCCTGTAGAACAGGTAGGTATCGGTAGGTGTTGGATGCCGTGAAGTATCTCCACATCTTAGATTTTAAGGTTCTGTTAAAGCGCTCTATAACCGCTGCTTTTACCTCCGTGTGCGTTACAAAATGTTGTACCTCATACTGTTTTAATAATTTCTGGAAGGTTTTGTTTAAAAATTCTTTTCCGGCGTCTGTTTGCAGTTTTTGAGGGGTTCGGCCTTTCCTGAAGATTACTTTAAATATTTAGACAGTACATCTATAACTGTTAAGATGTAACAGGCTCCATTATTATGCTTTGCCAGATCTTGAAGGCTTATTATGTCAGATTGCCATTGATAATCTAATTGCGCATTAACAATAGTGGGCCTCCTCTTAAGACGTCTCCTCGCTGGCTTGTGAAGTGAATACGCCTCTTCACCAGATAGCCATGCCTTCACCTGGGTTCTGCTTATCGGCTAATTTTCAGCTTTAGCCCTTCTAAACAGCGCTTCGCCGCTACCAAAGCTCGCAACATCCTTTGTATCGTAATAAAGCTTCTTTAACAAAGCCCCCGACATGTTAACACTTCTGAACCAGAAAATGAAAGACGCTTGTTTTGTGTTTAGAAACTTTATTATAAGTAAATAGGATAACAAAATATCACCATTCCAGAGTTTACAAGTTTACACTGTAAGTGATACTAGCATTAAAAGGTCATATACAGGCTATTCAAGATGCATACATATAGAATTGGGACGTTTGTCTCGAATGTCTGCGTAAAGTCACATATCTTGATATTTTTAAAGATACATAGTCAATAGCACTGTATAGGCTGGCCCTATCACCCCTCCAATAACTCTGTACGGCTAGGATACTGGCAGCTGTCAATAGTTCATACAATTCGCGATCGCACATCTGGAAGTCTTTGTTTCTAAAATAATCCTCAGTTAGATGATCAAAGGCTAAATTTAAGCTGTACATCCGGCGTAGTATTAAGCAACACATATAGTGTATGTACGTGTTCCAGAATGCCTCCTTTACCATCACCCACATACTAGCACCGCATCCGCATAAGGTGGACGCACTGCTGCTGTACTAACAGAGGGGATGCGTGAATATGGCCTTCTAGATTTATGGAGAGTGAGGAACCCTTACGGAAGGGACGGGACATATCACTCATATATACATAATTCTTGGTCCAGACTGGACTTCTGGTCGAGTAGCAAGGATGTGAACCCCTGAGTCCGCAGTGTCAAACATCCTCCCAAATCACTTTCGGACCACGCACTGGTCCAGATAGTGATGGATATCCCTGCAGGCGTCTGTTCTGCTGGATCAGGTGTTCCATGAGGGGGTTAAAGAAGCTATAGTCAGATACTTTGATACTAATACAGGCTCGGAGAAAAGGCGTTCAATGTAACACTCCATGGGGCATTTAAGGGGCTCCAGGCTGGGGTGCTGAAAGCAATACATCATCGCTTGAAAATGATGGAATCGACACTGAAAGCTGGAGAGATCGTACAAATGTACCCCTACTTCTTGTGTACTAGCACAGATACGTAATAGGATACCTGAATATAACAAGATGGCAGAACAGGAGGTTAAGCATTTGTCGCACAGGTGGACAGCGCAGAACTACGGTGAGGGAGGCAGGCCGGGCTGCGCACTAGCAAAAATAATAGCTGAGCCTTGAGCGAGAACCCATATTGTGCAGGTGGTAGCATCACTTATCATGATACGCAGAATATTCTGAAAAAGTTTGTTAAGTTCTATGAGCACATGTATGCTGACCGGCCCTCCGCTACGGAAGACGAAACACAAAGTTAAAGAGAGAATCCTTATCACAGCCACTTACCATTGATGAAATAAAGGAGGCTATAACTAAACTCTCAAACTGGAAAGCTTCCGGGAGTGATGGCATACTGAGTGAATTTTCGAAAGAGTATGCACATTTATCAGCTCCTTATTTTCATGCCCTGTATGAAGAAGCACTTCAAAAGCAGATCCTTCCACTGACTCTCCGCAAGTCTCTAATAGTCATGCTATTGAAGCCCGATAAGCCGGCTCAAAGCTGCAAATCTTACCGGCCACTATCTTTCACTATCTTTCATATAGATGCTAAAATTGTCGCCAGTACCCTGGCCGAGCGTCTTAGACTCACACTGCCGGTCATGATTTTCCCAGACCAAACTTGTTTCATAACAGAACGCTCCTCCGCACATAACCTGTGAACTCTGTTTGAAGTCCTGCACCAGCTGGACCCAACGTTGCCTGCAGCGACAGTCCTGTTGGGCGCCGCCAAGATGTTTGACTCCATTAAATTGCGCATTTTGTTCACCATACTTCACTGAATGGGTGTTCCTGCGGCCTTCACGCGCTGGAGACAACTGCTATATACCGAATCAGTTGCTCGAGTACGCGTAAATGGCTACATATATGAAGCTTTTGCGATATGTAGGGGCACAAGGTAGGGTTGCCCCGTCTCCGCTGCTATTTACCATTGCATTAGAACCTTACACATGTATTCTGCGGCAGCAACATGCGACAACTGTCCTGAGATTCCGCCAACGCCCCTTGGTGATCTCACTGTACGCAATTGACATGGTCCTATATGTGAGAGAACCCGAGACTAATCTGGAACGATTAATTGGGGAATACATACGCTACGAAAGGCACTCAGGTTTGGGGATAAACTGATCGAAATCAACCATACTCCCTTTAACCAAGTGCACAACACCGGTGTAACTGGGATTTCCCCTGGAATGGTCTGATGAGCCAATTAAGTACCTAGTGGGAAACAATGACGTATTATACCGAACACAAGAAAAACATTGTTACCAGATGTCTGGCGCGTACAGAAATAATAAATCATAACGCGTAGTATCGGATGCAGATAATAAATCTGTCATCAGTGTCTGAACAAAAGAAAAATGTCAACGTGTCTCACTGTTAGCTGACCTCCAAAAGATGTCTCAGCAGCCAACAGTCAGAGGTTACTGATCAACCTCGGCGTACCATTACAATCTTCGAAGAATCTTGAATATTCTGAGAGCTCGCAAGGCCCAGCTGTTGAATAATCAGCCTGAAGCTTTCTGGCAGATCCTCCTGGAGCTTTTTAACCTCCCTCACCCCAGTCCTGAGGAAGACCCCATTCACAAGGCATCAAATCAGCTGTTTACTTCAGGGGTCGAAACGTTGACATTATTCTTTTGTTCAGACACTGCTGACAGAGATTTATTATCTGCATCGGATACTCCGTGTTATGATTTATTATTTCTGTACTCGACGGACATCTGGCTGGATAGGCTGTATATACTGATTATTGATGTCACATATGCACACTACCTTCCTTTTCATGCACTCACTACCCCTCCCTTTTGCACCAATTTTCATAAATGTTTAATTTTGGCATACGTTGTTTATAATCTGGCTAACATGCAACTTTGTGATGCAATAAAATCACAACCATTGATGGTGAATGAGTCAAATGGTGGTGTTTAATTTTGATTAAAGTAACAATGTTTTTCTTGTGTTCGGTATATACGTAATTGTTTCCCACTGTGACATTACCTTTCTTTACCTTAAGTTACCCGGGTCCAGTGGCCTTTCGGGTTTACCCCATTGTCATATAACCCCAATTAAGTACCTAAGCATATGGATTCATAGAGACCCAAGTTTGGTCTTACAGTATAACTATGGAAAAGCGATATCACGGCTTGAAGAACAGGTGTTGAGATCGATACGCCCTTCCTTTGTCACTGGCGGTCACAATAGTGATAATGAAAATGATCATACTCCCGAAATTTTAGTATCTGTTCACAAACATCTCCATATACCTGCCCCAAACATTTTTCACAACTCTACGCACACACCTGATCAGATTGGCATGGGAGCGAAGCAACCCAGACTAAAACTGGATACTCTAACACTACCCTTCGCAAGGGGAGGGTTTACTGCACCGGATCTAAAACTTTACTGTCCAGTCACACAGGCACATTTTGCACACTATTGGCTACAAGCTCCTAAATATCTACCACACATAGCAGTCGAAGCAGATGCTGCACATCCTGTAACGTGGGGGACCATGATTCCATATGAATACAAGGAGGTTAAAAAAATGAAATAAACAGTGCACCACACAAGGCTGGAAAGCCCTAGGACAAAGAGCACAGATAGCACAAATATATGCACCAGCGTTACCACTCGCACATCATCTGAGGATCTCGGTGTCATCAGAGGCAGGCTCGCTGGCTCTTCTAAGCGCGGCAGGGATACACATGCTGGGAGATACACACAGAGGAGGGAATTTTATAAATCTGACTGACCTACACTGCATGGGAGATAGACCCCCCCATGCTTACATTTCTATACTACAGACTCAGAGCCGCACTCTACGAACTGTACTCGCAGTTCCTTGCAGAACCACCTCCACTTGGGGCGCTCCAGCTGCTTCTCACGACTGACAATCGTAACAAACTAGTCACGCGATTATTTAACGCGTCCCAGACAGATACCCCTCACATACAAGACGCATCATTCACTAAATGGAATGACAGACTCCCCACACGAATCACAACAGTAGACTGGCATGCATGCTTTGCCCTTACCGGCCAACTAACACCAAACTGCAATTTAAGGATTATACATTTCAAATTCCTACACCAAATGTACTATACCCCTCTCCAACTAAACAGGTATGGCATCAGAGAGAAGGCAAATTGTACAAGATGCAGAGCAATAGATGCCGACTTTATGCATTTAGCTTGGAGCTGCTCAAAAGTACACCACTACTGGATATAAGTTATGTGAGAAGTTGGCCTGATATATGCTGTCCACTAGTTATAGTGGGCACCTTGTATCAGTCCAAACAACCCCTTATTGGTTATAGGTTAAAGACAACCTGTATTGAAAGCTGTCCTAGTGGTAGCTATGGAGAGCGGCCTTCAGGCTAAGTCTTGAAGGAATGTAAAGCAGCTTGTTTTACCAGTCTATAATCTCTTGAGTCACTAAATGAACGTTATTCACACCAGGTTTATATCTAAAATATATGTATTTATTACTAAACACACCCTCCTAGTCTCTTTATGAGGCTAGAGGTCAAAACACATAAGTTACACTTCAATAATCACAGTACAATTGCACAAATACACATCAGGCCCTAGGGGCGAGTCAAACCATCTACTAAAATAGTGGTATAAGAACCATGACTTAACTAGACACAAGGCCTAGAGCTGGGACCCCAAGGAACCACGCAAGGTAGTGACACAGGGGACCCACGGGGACCGTGTGCAGTGTGTGAACACAGCCGCGAGCTCCCGTTAGCTTCTATGGGGAAAGTCGCAGTTAGATTTTTAAAGATTAGGGACACTTAGAAATGAGTCAGGACCAAACCCTTTTGGACTTAGGAAGTTCTAGGGCTAGCCCCCACGGGATCACCGGAGTACTCGTGTTAGCTCACCCAGGGAAGACGGGTGCATACGTGTCTTTTGGTGTCGGGTTGCGTCGTCGATTTCAATGGAAGCTGGCGAAGAAGTGCTGCTGCCGTGAAGAAGCGAAGTGTCCGAAGAGATCCAAGCCTGGATCGAAGATAAGAAGAACCTGAAAGCAGAGGGGACAGAGTCTGGGTCACTAGCCAGTGACCAGGAAGGCGATGAGCAGATGTCCACCGATGTCGGGTGATTTCAGGTGAAAGAGGTGAAGCTTGACTCTTCAGCCATGAGCACCAAGAGGCGCCGAGGACAACGAGGAGCTGGATTCGAGCTGTCTCACGAAGGAGGTCAAGTGCTGCAGCGTCGGTGCCCGGATTGGACTCAACAAGCCTTGGCAACAGTATCCCACGCAGAAACGAGAAAGATGCTTCGGTGCAGACTATCAGACTCACCACTTGGTTGGGAGTCAGGGCAGGTCTGGAGCAACCAGGGAAGCCCAAGGAAATACAAAGTTACCCCCTCAGGGACCCACCAGTCAACAGACCAGGGATCGCGAAGGGATTAGAGATGAAACACAAAATGGCGGCCCACGGGTCACTCGGAATGACCAGGCCGACAATCTTCGGTGGATTCAGTGCTTGAGGTGGGGGCTACAAGTCAGCCCAAGCACGACTTCAAGAGATGTCGAGAAGTCAATGTACTTGCAGAAATGCACGGTGACCAGGAGTTCCGGTTTCACGCTACTCACGGGGGCTGCGGGTCTCAGCTTTGCTGGGGACTCGGGCGGCCTCTGAGATGTCTGGGAATCCTCTTCCTGGGCTGCAAATACTTCGGAGTCCGGCGGGAGCTTCAATAATGCAGACAGGCAAATTGCTTTGTTGGTGCCTGCCAAGCAGGGGAGTCACTCCTTGACCCCAAGGGAGATTTCTTCAGTCCTCTGGTCTTGAGCAGAGCGTCGAAGATCCAGGATTCGGCTTCAGAGTTTCATCCAAAGTCCTAAGGACTGGGGTCCCATACTTATACTAAGGTAGTGGGTTGGATATACTCTGGGGACCCACCTATGGGAGGGTTTGGAAAGAGGGGGGGCTACACTCATTTCCTTTGTCCAGTTTCGCGCCAGAGCAGGGGCTGGAAGCCCCTGAACCGGTTTGAACTGGACTATGCACAGGGACACCAAATGTGCCCCCAGTGCAGGACTTCAAAGCACTTTGAGAGTGCTCCCACCCAGCCCCAATACACATAATCCTGTCTGGGAGGTGGTTACACCTACCTGAGACAGGAAACCTATTGTCCAGGCCTTCCCTGCCAGAGTTTCGGTCAGCAGTAGGAGGCCAGACTTGTGTCTGTGGCTGCAGCATCCATTTTGTGATGCCAGGGCTCTATTAAGTTTGTACCGGGTATATTAGTGCTGTCATGTCTTTCCCTCTTGAAGGGTGGGATCATACTCCCACACCAGTTACTGGTGTGGGGGTATGATTCCAAGGTGTTCTGTGCAGCCAGTCCAAAGTTAGCATTTACCATTTGGTTATAATACACTTAAGAGTATATGGTCAGGCTGCACTACTGACAACCCCGGAGAAGAGATTCCGAAGGCTGCAGAGGGGCTCAGCTCGTGCCTGGGCACCCCCTCACATATAACCAAGCACCCCGCCTTCAGGATTGATAAGGCCTGCCATATGGGTGACTGATAGGTTGGTATGTGCAGTATATGTTGAGATATAATGAACCTATATCTCAGTAAGGGGTGCATGTACCACCTTACTCAGGCTGCAGTAGCAGACCTGTGGTGTCATTTTGGGTGGCTTTCTAGGGGTGGAATAATACATGCTTCAGCCCGTGGTAGGCCTCTGGGGTACCTATGCCCTGGGTACATAGTATACCATATACTAGGGACTTACAAGGGCACCTAAGATCCAATCTGAACTGTACCTAAAGCACATGGAATCATTTTAGAGAGGAAGCAGCTAGGCTGGGGCCCTGAATAGCAGGGTCCCAGCCAGACTAAAGTCGAAAAATAGTGAAACACCAGCAAAAAGTGGGGGTAAACATGTGAAGCAGATCCTACTCTCCTACACGTTACACACACAATATGTTATATGGGAGAGGTGGTGGAATGTTCTCCGGCAGTATGCCTCCTTGGCTTGACCTAAGGCATCCAACCTATTAACCAAAAGCTGGCAGCAATAGCCCTATTAATGGCTAAAAGCACTGTGTCAATTCACTGAGGAGGGAAAGAAAGCCCCAAACAAGAACACTGGATACTCGACCTAGTGTACTGTCGGGACCAATTGACATGCTACGCGGAGGAGCTCCCTCAAGCCTCGCAGCCCAAAGATATCTGGAAACCTTTTTCTACATACCCAAGGAACCAACAAAAAAACTGTGTATATGTGTTGTGTGTTCCACCCTTGGATATGCACTGGTCATCATCAGTAATGTATAATTATATGATGTGTTAAACTAATTATTTGTGATGAGATGCAGATACTGAAATGCATAGCATTTTGTTATGTTGTACTGTATTAAAAAAACAATTGAATAATGGGCTTTGCTGAAACAATAAATATGTCCCTTAACTTTTTTCCTCTACCTTCATTATTGAGAGCGCATAGGGCTCTGGGGTCCTTGCCCACCTTATGGCCCCCCCTCACCCCATAGTGGCAAGGTTCCTACATTAAAGTGACCAAGACACCATACTCCATTTAGCCGGTGAACAATCACCCTTACAGTACCAGAACGCAACAATTTCTATCTATCCCGGTTTCATGCTAGCCGTTCAGGAGGCCAGGGTTAAATAATGCCAAGTCTTTGATCCACAAACATGGTTCCAAGTATGCCATGCTGTACCCGGCCAGGCTTCGGTGATGGTGAACAAAGCCAAATTCTTTGAATCCCCAGCCTAAGTCATATTCTTTTGCAAAGTATCCCCTGAACAATCCTCGCCTGAACCAAACATGTCTTCCATGCCGACTTGTTCAACCGCAGCTAATTTACCTGATCCGCATTAAGTTACAGCTTGGCACCTTCAATTTTTCCTTTGTTCCATTTCCCCATTGCATATTCATGTTATGTAACCTCACTCTATTAGACTAAATTTCAAAGAGTATGTTTCAAAATGGGAATTAGCTACTGTTTTGCGATCCTCACCCCCTATGGAGGACTTCATATCTCATGTTGGGTTCTTTGTTTGTATTACTGTTCTCTTCAGGAATCACTGGTACTTTCTTGCCAAGTGTGGATGGGGGTGGGCCACATGGGTTCATTTGGATTGTGCTCTGTTTTTTTCTTTTATTGTTTGTTGGTCCCGCTAGGCCAGACAGGACGAATCATGGTTCTATATGTGTACTTGGACATGCATGATAATACTTTGTCACCAGGCTGATGGGAGGTAACAAACAGCAAGTCGATCTGGCGCTCCTCACTTAGAATATTAGAGGTCTCAATAATCCTCGCAAGAGTAAGCAGGTGTTATCGTGTTTGAACCGACACGACATAACAGTGGATTTTCTACAGGAAACGTGCATTTCCCCCAAACCCTCGCCCTCATTTGCCGCCTCCTGAGGGACCCACAGATTTCTAATATTACAGCTTATAGTCCTGCGGTGTTTGCATACTTATTTACAGAAGCCTTTCTTTTTATTATCAAACTACTGTTACTGACAATCAAGGCCGTTATTTATTAGTTACAGGCACTCTACTGGGGAGACAGATTTTGCTATTAAATGTTGATGCCCCCGCTTCTTCCACGACCTATCAGCTCTTTCTGGCAGCTTCAGCACTGATATTACAATACTGGGAGGCAATCTGAATTTAGCAATCAACCCTCAGCTAGATACTACCAGTCTTTGCCCTAGTGGCAAACGCCGTTCACTGCGCACCCTCCTTGACATAATACACACCAATTCTCTTATGGATGCAAACCCTCCAGGGCACGGGTACTCACAAACATATTCCAGAGGGCCTCAAAGTAATGTCTGTGGCATGCCCAAAGGCCGCACTGATGCCAGCAGGGCCAGGGTCGAGGTGATGAAAGCTGGACATAGGGGGACGTGAAGCAGAAAACCAAGCTGTCACATGACTTCTGTCTGCCACCAATGCTCTAGTCTCATGCACCAAGAATTAAAGTAAAAGAAACGCTCATGTTAAAAAAATTAACTCTCTGAAAACTTCAAAACCGTGTATCATGTTTTTACATGTTTAGGGCAAGATGTCTTTAAAAGTAAAGTTGTTCCTAAAGATAAGTTGTCTAAGACCCCTTCTTTTCTTCTTTACTGTTACTGGAAGGCAATTATCAGTCAAGTTCTCTTTATGATGATGGCTTATGAACCGTGTATAGCTGAAACACTACATTGGTGGAACATTTTCTAAACATCTCAAGAACATTTGTTCCAGTTATTTTAATGTTCTACTATGTTTTTTACGGTGTTTAAATATATATATGTGTGGTTAGAATGCTTGTAAATCATGTAAGAAAGTTTGAATATGGCCCCTTCTGCAGATTGGTGGGGGTTTCGTAGGAAGCTTCTAGTATTAACTTATGCTCTCTCAGTGTCCACCAAAAAGACAATCAATGCATAATTTGATTGTGGGGAATTGCAACCGGATTTGCATAGACCTCTGCACGCTTTTTTCAAAAGAGACGAAAGTGTTGTGTTGGAAAATGTTAAAAACCCCCTTCATACCTATGAATCTAGTTGAAATTAAAACAATGCTTAGCCACATGTGAAGACCATAATGGAAACAGTTCTTACTAAAGGCGATTCCTATAAACTAATTATGATGTGTTGATCAGAGTCTAGTTATATGAACCACTGACCTTACCCAGAGGCCCGCAATTAAAGGTACTTTGAGAATCACTCCTTCTATTCTGCTCCACATGCAGCATTGATCCGGTTAGACTATTACTATTGGTATCTCTCAGAAAACACTAGCCCCTAGATACAAGCTATCCAGATACTACCATGTATGATGTCCAATCATGCCCCAGTTGGATTGACTCTCACACTACCTTATGGGGGGGTTTGGAGTGGAGATGGTCCTTCCCATCAACTGCTGTGCTCGAAACTGTGTTTCACTGAGAATAGCGAGAGGCGATCCTTGAATACTTTAGGCTAAATACTGGCACAGTCGACACCCAGGTTGTGTTATGGGATACTTTTAAAGTTTATATACGTGAGGTCTGCATCTCAAAGCATGCCGGAGTTCTTCGGGCCCTACATAATGACCTGACTTGAGTAGAGACTGACCTAGCGGACCTTAAGGGCAAATTCCCCAAACCCCAACTCCATGTATTTACACAAACAAATTATTACTGACAGAGTCCAAAGACCTTGCAGAGAGGGAAACCATATATCTTGAAAAGTATGCAACAGCCCACCGTTACAGTGAAGAGGACTGCCCTGGTTGCACATTAGCTTGTCTCCTAAATCCTCCATGGAAGCAGGGATGCATGATGGTGCCTAGGTTACAGTGAATGAAGATATTGTGCCAGAGCTTGTCTCTTGCTATAAATCGCTACATACCACACACCTTGATCCTGAAGATACAACACGACTAATTTCAATTTCTGGACGAGCCCTTCACCTCTGATGAAATTGCCACAGCCAAAGACTCACTTGATGGATCCAAATCCACCGGACTAGACGCCCTCACAGGTGCCTTTTGTAAAGCTTTCAAATGTATCCTTATACCCCATCTTCTGGAGGTTTAGACTGAGGCCCTGGATAAAGGATCCCTCCTCCCTCGCTCTATGAGAGAAGCGGTGATCTCCCTGCTCCTAAAACCCCAAAAAAGACCCGGCTCTATGCACTTCCTATTGGACCTTGTCTCTACTCAATTTAAATCTTGGCCAAAGCAATGGCATATAGACTCTTGCTGCTTCTGGAACAAATCATATCTCCCATCCAAAAGGGGTTCATACCCCATAGATCCACTTAATTAAACGTACACACTGGTTTGTCAGTGCAGAATAGAGTCTCCACAGATGTATCGGCCACTTTTGCCCTTCTTGATGCAGAGAAGGCCTTTGATTCTTTGGAATGGCCCTTCCTATATACTACTCTAGGGACACTTTTCATTGCTTTGGTCTCTCTTCTAAATTTGGCAACCACTGCCTGCATACAGATTAACAGTTCTTTATCCGATTCCCTTCACCATGACAAGAGGCATCAGACAGGGATGTCCTCTTTCACCTTTGTTGTACATCACTGCAATGGACCCTCTGGTCCGCCACCTACAAGAGAAACACATGCATCGGGGTCCTCATTTTAGACCAGACCCACTCCTTATTTCAATGTATGCAGACGACATCCTATTGTGCATCAAAAACCCTCATACAACTTGGCCCCTCTTATTCGAGAGATTATTCGTTTTGGTGCCCTTTCGAGCCTACACATTAATTGTATGAAATCCGAACTACTCCTTCTCATCGACATAACTAGCCCCCCTTGCAGTGAGTATCCTCTCCCATGGTACAAAGATTCCCCTAAATAGTTAGGCATAGTACTACACAGAGACAGAGAACAGGTTCTTCGTCTCAATTACGGCCCCACCATCGACAAACTAACCGAGCAGATAGAGCGCTGGATATGACTTTCCTTGTCTATGGAGGGCCGGATTGCCATCATAAAAATGGTTGTCCTTCCCTGTTTTCTTTATCAGTTTCAAAATATCCATATACCCTTGACTGCTTCATTTTTCGCAACTCTTCACTTAACCTGGCTGGTCTGGGCGGGCAGCAGGCCCGAGTTGCTTGGGATATCCTTGTCCTACCGTATGAATCCGGTGCCTTTGCTGTTCCCTATTTTCATATCTATTTCCTGGTCGCACAGTTGCAGTTTGGCCATCATTGGTATCACCCTGGTGCCCGTTTGCCATATGCTAAACCTGAGTGCGACCAGCGGACCCTACTACGCTGGCTGCCTTATTGCCACAAGGGCTCAAACGTGATCCTTCAGACATACAGACCCTATCTACAACATGCTGAACCTTTCAAAAACTCAGCGGGGAATTGGTATGGAACCTTTTGTATTCCCCAGCACTCCCACTGTTTCCCAACCCCCTTGGAACCATTGAACCTTGATGCAATGTCATGTCATATCCCTCACCACAAATACTAACATTTCTAACGTTACATACATGGATCAAATAATCTTTGTCAATTAGTTGGTACGATACATTCTCGTTTCCCCTCTTATCTATTGACACCTCTTACCTTAATAATTATGAATCCTGACGGAAGACACTTAGTTTCTAGGCTCTATCGTGCCAGTGTGGCTTTTAAGCGCACCCATGATGGCAGAGTCTGACAACTCTGGGAACAAGACCTTGGCCACCCGCTCACCGACGGAGACTGGGCATACTGCTGCATGCAACCTAAACTGGTATCTCCCACTCACCGTCATAAATTTCTCCATTTCAGATTCCTGCACCAAACATACACTACACCAGCCATCCTTGTTAAAATAGTTCCTTCCAGATCCTCCCTTTGTCCTAAATTCAAGGCACCAGATGCTGACTTTGAGCGTATGACATGGACCTGCCCCCTTATTGCGGCATACTGGACAGTGGTCTTCGAGATCTTATCTCATAAGACTTCATTGACCCTTGAGCCCTCCCCCTTCATGGCATAGACTAAAAGCAGTCACTCCAGCAATGTTTGACTGTCATGGTTATAGGTTTCAACTCAAGCAGCTTCACTCTACCAGTCATCCTCCTGGAGTCCTACATTTTGCGTTGGGTAATGAAAACATTAGTAAAATAGCACAAAGAGGCCCCACCATATTAGGAACTTCTTTACTAATACACATTATGTTAGTGGTAAATAACATTTTATCATATGCTGGGCAAAAAAGAGCAGGACCATATAGGGAATGATCAAAGTAAAACTCTGTAGCAAGTGGGGCGATTCCATAACTGGCAACCACAATAACAACTCGTGTTAATGAGAACATGTTATTCACACTTCGCCCAAGAAATATAGATTTAAAGCAATGTAATTAATTAAAAGGTGTTATATTACAGAAATGTAATGATGCTCTAGTTCGCAACCACTGAAAGCATGAAAACCTGGGATGGTGCTGCCATCGGTTTGAATTTATGATCTGCAAGACAAAGCAAAGTCGAGGTGGGTCAAGCATATTTATGGACTAGGAACATAGGCGCACCCCCAGGCTTCCTCAGAGACAGTCTGCTTATATGTACAGTATGAATAACAAAGCTCATATGTACAGTCTCCTGTTACGTTCAGGTCATTCATGATTCTGACTCTGCAAACCAGAGACAGCACTAGCAACTACTAAGGAGCAATGAGGGTAAAGCAGATGTGTTGATGTACACCAAAGCATGGTTCTCATTTATGTTTAAACCAACCTGAAACACACAAAAGGTGATGGGAAGATTGCTAGTAATATGTCTAACCACAGGCAATCGCTCAGGGTAGCATTCCAACACATTGCTCTTTTGCCAACCATGCCACCTCAGATCATACCCAGCCGTATATAAATTAGTCTTGGTCCTGCCCCAATAGGAACAGTTCAGTCCAAAATGTCAAGCTAGAACGTCCATGTACCGAAACACAAGTAACCCAAGACAGGTTTCACCGTGATTGGGTTTCATCAGTCAGGTGCAGCTTGGTTCCAGTGGCCCAGTGAGTATGGGACCCATGCCTGGACATACTCACTGCCATGTAGAATGTTACATCAAGCACACAAAAGGTGACGGGAAGAACTCTTGCAATAATTTACCACTGGCAATTGCTCGGGTAGCATCCTGATCCATTGTCCTTTTGCCCACCATAGCACTTTATATTAAACCCAGCCATATGCTGGGTCTAACAATGGTTTGGTATGCTACTCAAGCAATTTCAAGTGGCCAGACATATTACAAGTATTCCTCCCATCATCTTTCATGTGTTTAATCCAACTTGAATGACAGATCCTGTCTTCACCTCATACCTGAAGGGACTTGAGTTTTCTTTTATTGAGTCTGGTGCTTGTATGCTTGAAAATAGCTACGATTTCAAGCATGACATCTTTAGGACATCTAAACAGAAATATTCTTAAATTGATGAGACGTCCCTGGGGAATGGTTCAAAGCAGTTTATAGGAAGGCATCTTTATGGCTAAAACTACACAATAAAGCAATCTTGAAGCTAGCATGTGGTCAAACAACGTTCAAGAAAGTAACATAAGATGTGAATTTTCTGAAGAATTTTATATTGGGGAGGGTGGCAGCTACAAAATGAGGCGCACCTAGCCCCGATAGGCTCCTCACCTTTTACCCTGGCTTGGAATAAGGCTGCCAAAAAATGGCAGCTGCTGCCCCTTGCACGGAAATGAGTTGTCACTTATCTTACTACTTTATTTAAACGTTCCAAGAAAATCGTAATACTATATTTTAAGTCTGATACTTCAGCACTGAGAATCTGTTAAAAAAAATGCCTGAAAAGCAGGGCATCTTAGTAGCCAGTGCAGCACTTTCAAATAATGATTGTAATCTGGCCACCCTGAATTATAATTTGTGGTTACTGATACCTGGGGGCAGATTTACAAGCCCCTTGCGCCTCTTTTACACCGCCGTTGCGTCACTTTTGTGACGCAGCGGCGGCGCAAAGCCAGCGCCATGGTGCGGGGTACTTACAGCGTGACGCATCTGGGAGATGCGTCACATTGTAAAGCTCTGCGCCACATGTAGGCGTTCCGGCGCTGGGGAGGTGGTCCGGCGCAGGAACGCCTCCTAAAAGTGGCTGAGTGAAATCTACAAGATTTCACTCAGCCACTTTTAAGGCCATGCTGCGTAAAACCCTGCGCCAGCTTGAAGCAGGCGTAAGGATTGACGCAGCATTTTAAAGATAGGGCACCCCCGAGCCTTGCTGGAGCTGCGTCGCGCTTGCAACGCATCTCCAGCAATGCGACGCCTTTACGGGAGCAGATGCATCACGCATCTGTCCATTTTTGCCCCATGGTGGCGGAGCCGTGACGCACAATAACTGGTGCATCCCTGCTGATATGCAGGGATGCGCCAGTTATTGTAAATCTGCCCCCTGGTATTTAACTGCAGAGAGAAGCTCGCCTAACTCTAGGTGCATGATATTGTAGAGTCTAAAAAACAGAAGACAATTGATCTTTCTGCTCTTTTAAGAACCGATGTGGTCAACATTAAGGTAGTCTCACAGTCCTATGTACTGTCCATGAAGGCTTGGTAAACAGACTTCACTGGGACACCGTGCTTCGAGTTTTGGACTTCCATTTAACAAATGAGTGCTTTCAGGGGGATATTTAATATTTTGTTTTGTCTCAACTAAAAGAACACTCCTGAGGACAGTGATCTATGAAACAAAGGTAAGGACTCGATTCATGGTGCCAATGCCATATTTGAGTACTGGGTCAGTGTAGGGTTTGGTATGATAGTGCCTTAGTATATGTGCAGTTCTCCTGAAATAACTACAGTAGTAGAAAAACAAATGTAAAAATAACAGTAGATTCTGTTCTGAACCTACTATTTAAGTGCCTGTACCCTTTAATAACCTACATTCTTCTATATTATATCTTCTTGAAACCAAAGTATTTGATCTAACTACCACTTAAATTTAGAATTATTTAAAGTAGAGGTACAGCGTCCTATGCTCAGACAAGAAGAATCTAGGTAAAAACGGAGATAATTTTAACATACAAGGCTAACTTCAGAATAAAGAATAAGAACCCATCTATGAACTATATCAAAATAACATTTTTGTCTCAAATAGAAAAGGATTTTCTTCACAAGTATATTCAGAGTTTATTACGAAACCGTAAGTAAGCTATAAGTCGGATTTCGGAATAATTTTCATACATTTAATATAGAATACTTTTACTACAAATTAAAACTTATCATTTTCTAATTTCAAGAGTGACCAAGCATTTAAAAGCAAGGAAAACGCTAGCAAACTATCAACTCGCCTTCACTTTCTTTACGAGTTTTGATTTTTGAAAGATAAGATTCCACTAAGCGTTGTAGCAAATTGTGCCTACGATAAGTAAACTGTATGGTGAGAAAGCAAAACGAAAAAATCCATTATCATCCAGCTCCTGTTAACAATCAGAATTCACGCTATGGCAGCTTTTCATTTTCTGAATGCATAGAAGAGCTGCGTGCATGGAAAGAAAAACTAACTGGAATACGATTATAAAAAAAAATGCTCTCACGAAACACCAGGAAAGGCTCAACAAGTTCCCAACTAAGAGATCGTTTTAAACTGTCTTTGGGTGATCCTTTTAGAGAAAAAAAGAATCCCGTTCGCAAAGTACACCGTTAAAGCACCGCCACTCGGTAATTTCGACACGATCTACAAACAGGAAGTTCCGCCTCCTCCTCCTTCCCCCTTTCATCATTTCCCTAGATTCAGAAAGGAGTGTCAATCATGCAGTTTAGCGGAGAGCTTTACTGCCATCTAGTGGACTACAATCTAATTTACACTTCACATTTACACTTTACATGTACTAAGCGAGTAATTTTATCGTGTGATCAAAAAATTATCAATTTTATCAATCTACAAAATCAGTGATTGCATTAGCAGAAATGTAACAGCGACCATGAGGTGCCGGTAATCTCCTGCAAATGTGTTAGTCTATAAATACATGTCAACATTTTAGAAAAGAAAAGTGAGAGATTAAAAAAAAAAATAACAATTCGGGAGAATGTATTTTCCCCATTGACGTCTATTGGGGCCTAAATCGGGTTACTGTCGTATGTGATTTGCAAGTCAGCTGCTGCAGGGTCAGATATTAAAAACGCACCTACCTTGTTTTTTCGTACCTGTCAGGAGCGCTGAGAACGCGCAATGGCGGCAGAGAGAGCGTGAAGCAAGTCTTGTGGCCTGCAGGAGCACATAATTGTCAACGCATAATCCGAGTTACACAAGACCGGACCCTGATAACTAAAGCCCACAGAGGACTCGGGAGGGGGGAGACTAGCCTTCAAACCGGTAGTCTCCCGCCTGAATTGGGAGGGTTGGCATGTATATCTAGGATACCTGTATTATACCCTGTTTAAAAGATATGAGATGAAGTAAAGAAAACACAACCAACAAATGTTCTCAGTGGCATGATGTGTAAGGTCAGAGGTGAGAGTCTGTATTAGAATTGTGCAAGTGTTTTGTAAGTCTGACTCCTGTGGCCCCACTTCTTAACACTTAGGGCCAGATGTAAGACCCTAAATTGCAGCTGCAAATAGGCAATCGTCCCGTTTCCGACTGCAATTTAGGGCATGGACATGTACAAACCAAATTTTGCGAATCGGTAAGGGCGTACCTTCCTACTCGCATTTGTATGTATGAATATTTTGTGACGGCAATTGCATCCAAAAACACTCGTAGTTTACCATCTACTTCAAGTAGGTGGTAAACCTTGTGAAAGGGTCAACTAATATTTTTTAAGGGCGGGCAGTGGTCCCAGGGACCACTGCCAGCCCTTAAACAAGCATTTGCAATGCAATAGGTCTCGCATTCAGGCGAGTTTGAGCTATTGGCATTGTAAATGACAATGCCTTTTATTTATGCTTTTGGTTTTAAAACATAAATAAAAGCTTAAACTCTCGCAAATGTAAGCCCTATTGCCTTGAAATGAAGGGCCTTCTTGACCGCTTGTTAGATTGTTAATATCAGAGGAAGAGACCATCCTGCGACGTCTTCAAAGTAGTGATAAATAAAGAAGATGTGTAAGTGTTCTTAATTACACATACACAAAGTGTGAAGTGAGAGTTACATATGATCCGAGCTATAAACACTATGAAAGGCCCTCCAACACCTTTCGCTCTGTGATTACACAGTCGTAGCTCAGGAGGAAGAGCATGAGGGGGGCTATTTCCTGCCCTCTCTGTGATTTGAGTGTGCAGTGTGGCATTGTGTAATGTCATTGCTATCTTTGGCCTAATAAAAAACACTCTAGCTGTAGTAGTGCCCTGGCGTCCCCCTCCTGGTGCAGGGCTGTGCTTTATGGCAGGCATAGAGGGAGGGAGGGATGGTCTCGGCTGCAGCTCCGGCCTCGTACAGTGCCCCTGCTATTACTAGTGAGCGAGAGGCACTGAGGTGGTGGTATTGGTGGTGGTGAATTTGGTATTGGTGGTGGTGGTATTGTTGGTGGTGTTGGTATTGGTGGTATTATTGGTGGTGGTAGTGATGGAGCTTAGATTTTCACCTATAAAATGTATGCATTATTATATGACAAAAAGCTGCAGACATGAGTTCTAAATGGCACGCAGATTGTGGCGCAAGCAAGATGAATACATAAGGCCTGATCAGAATGCTTCAGTTTGGAGGTGCTTTCATGTGAAAACATGCTCAATTAGTTGAACAGCCATGTTTATATATGATTAATCAATATGCAATCTCACTATAAAAATGCACATTAATTTAGAAAATGTATTTGTACTTTCAAAATGCCATCAGTATTTTTGCAAGAGTAGAAATGTGCTGAATTGTGTTTCACATTGTAGAAAACCACGTGATTTCAGTGGACTCAGCTTACTGCAGTTTTTGCCCTTGAACATTAGAATGGAATGTGCTCCTCTTCCCTACCAACTTTCAATGAAAGGGCTTTGATAATAAATCAGGCCCTCCTGTTTCCGTCTCTTCGACCTTCACTATGTTGCATATTTTTGTAGCCTGTTTAAACGTGGAGTGAAGAGCACACTTTTTTTGTTCATAATCACAAGACTAAAATTTGAACAGGAACACGCCTGATTAATGACGTATCCAGTCAGCCCATGGGGAGATGATGTGTCTTGAAGTTCTGATTGGATCAGCTATGTGGACCGAGCACGTGAACTTTTCCTTCAAATAGGGCTTACAAGTGGGAGGAGTGCCTATTTTTGTTCATTATTTCTGAGGGCCAGGTCCAGTTTCTGTGCTGGACACAGAGACGGGGAGGAGAGAGAAGGAGGGGCCGCATCTGTGAGGGCTAGTTTGCAGCCTGAGACAGAGACACAGACCATCACAGAGAGGCAGAGGCAGAGAGAGAGCTGAAAGGATCAGAACAGATTTGGATTTCAGGTGCTAAACTTTAAATTTCATGCTTTAACTAACTGCTTTTGAAAAGATGTACTTGTCCTATGCATTTATTTCTCTTTATGGGAGATTTTTGCCATTATTAATTATTGATCAACCTTGCAAGACTTGCTCTTTTTCTTAGAAACTCTTTAAGAGTTTTGACTGACAATTTGCGCCACATTTCCCTTCCTATATGTGATGCTTATATGCAGACTGTAATATGTTCTGTATTAATGCTATTTTTCCTATTTTTCAATTCTGTAACCTGATTGATATTTGACTAATGAATAAAGAGTCAGAGAACCTTAACTTTTGACTTAAAAATAAAACCCTTTAAAATAACTCACCACTCTCATTATTGCCTTAAATATTATTTGCATTTATTTTTCATATTTATGTAAAGTCTCCTGTTTGGTGAAACACGGTCATCAAAAGGTCCATCATTTCACCCATTACCAGGTAATTACCGCTGGATCAGTAGTATAGGTGGTATTGGTGGTGGGGGGGGGTGGTATTGGTGGTGCTGGTATTGGTGGTGTTGGTATTAGTGGTATTGGTGGTGCTGGCATTGGTGGTGGTGGTATTGTTGGTGGTGGCATTGGTGGCGGTATTGGTATTAGTGGTATTGATGGTGGTGGAATTGGTGGTGGTAGTATTGGTATTAGTGGTATTGGTGGGGGTATTGGTGGTGGTAGTATTGGTGGTGGTGGTATTGGTGGTGATATACGTATTGGTGGTGGTATTGGTATTGTTGGTGGTGGTATTGTTAATGTGTATGTGACCCCTCTTGCTACACTGACAGAGTTTCCTGGCGCTAAAGTCATCTCATACGCAGACGACACCCAGTTACTGTTCTCTTGTGATAAAGATAAGAATTTGGATGAGAAAGTAATAGCCAAGTGCCTCGCTGGAGTCTTCCAGTGGATGGATTTGCACCACCTCAGATGTAACCCCGAGAAAACCGAGATTGTGACCTTTGGAGGTGTCCCACACAATGTTGTGGTAGCCTGCTGGCCCAGCAATTGCCCTCACCCAGGTCCTCCTGAAAACTGTGTGAATAACTTATTAATCAAATTCACTATCCTTCCTTCCACAGATCCTAGCCTTGGTGGGGAATTGCTTCAATGTACTCCGCACGCTGAAAACATTTCTCCTTCTTCTTTCAGAGGCAGCAGGCAGAAAGATGGTTCAGGCTCTGATCACGTCTAGATTGTACTACAGTAATGCACTCCAGGTGGTGCAGAATGCTGCAGCCAGACTTCTGCTTGCTCTCCCTGAGAGATCCCTTATGACTCTGCACCTAAAGGGTCTTTATTGGCTCCCCGTGAAACAGAGGGTGATGTTTAAAGCCATGGTTCTAATGTATAAATCTTTGAAAGGGACAGGTCCTGTCTATCTCAAGTAGAGAATCACCCCTTATGTCCCGGTCCACACTCTTCGCTCTTCGTCAACTCTCATGGCAAAGGTCCCTGGCTGTAACCCAGTGGCGTAACGAAAGTTGAAGGGGCCCCCTGCAAGGTACACAGAGGGGCCCAGCTCCAGATTTAATACGGAGCTCTCCGGTGTGAGTACAGTGCTGAGGGGGCCCCCCTTCAGCTTGGGGCCCCCCGCACTGCAGGGGATGCGGGGGCCTGTGTTACGCCCCTGCTGTAACCATCTTCGGATGGGTGGGAGATCCTTTGCCTACCCAGGTTCCCGGGTATGGAACAGTCTTCCTATATCTTTTAGACTGATAGACAATCATGAACTCTTTAAGAAGAAACTAAAAACACATTTGTTTAAGCACTAGCCCTGTCTTAGTATTCTGCCCTCTCTCAGCCAGCGCCGGGACACTCTGACGAGTAGCCGCTCGCTTTACAAATCAGAATAATATAACATATTGTGTTGGTGGTGGTATTGGTATTGGTGGTGGTGGTATGGTGGAGGTGGTATTGGTGATATTGGTAGTGATGGTATTGGTGGTGCTATTGGCAAAAGGTATTGGTGGTGGTGGTAGTATTGGTGGTGTTATTGGTGTTATTAGGGGTGATGGTATAGGTGGTGGAATTGGTGGTGGTGGTATTGGTGGTATTGGCAGTGGTGGTGGTATTGGTGGTATTGGTGGTGGTGGTATTTGTAGATGTGGTATTGGTGGTGGTGGTGGTGGTATTGGTATTGGTGGAATTGTTGGTGGTAGTATAGGTGGTATTGGTGGTGGTGGTATTGGTGGTGGTATTGATGATAGTGGTATTGGTGGTGGTAATGGATGTGGTATTGGTGGTGGTATTGGTGGTGGTGGTATTGGTGGCGGTGGTGGTATTGGTGGTGGTGATATTGGTGGTGGTAGTATTGGTGGTATTGGTAGTGGTTTTGGTGGTGGTATTGGTGATATTTGTGCTGGTATTGGTGGTGGTATTGGTGGTGGTATTTGTGATGGTATTGGTGGTGGTGTTGATATTGGTGGTGTTATTGGTGGTGGTGGTGGTAGTATTGGTGGTGGCATTGGTGGTGGTGGTATTGGTAGTAGTGGTGGTATTAGTAGTAGTGGTGGTATTGGTGGTGATGGTATTGGTATTTGTGGTGGTGGTATTGGTGTTTATGGTGGTATTGGTGGTGGCATTGATGGTATTGGTGGTGGTGGTGGTATTTGTGATGGTATTGGTGGTGGTATTTGTGATGGTATTGGTGGTGGTGTTGATATTGGTGGTGGTGGTGGTAGTATTGGTGGTAATATTGGTGGTGGTGGTATTGGTGGTAGTGGTGGTATTGGTGGTGATGGTATTGGTATTTGTGGTGGTGGTATTGGTGGTTATGGTGGTATTGGTGGTGGCATTGATGGTATTGGTGGCGTTATTGGTATTGGTGGTGGTGGTATAGGTGGTGGTATAGGTGGTGGTATTGGTGGTGGTACTGGTATTGGCGGTAGTGGTATTGGTGAAGGTGCGCAGAAATAACACTCAATAATTGATTATCCAGTCTGTTTTTTGCTTTATAAAAGTAAGAGTATATTTATTAAACACACACACTACTCAATGCTATAAACCAATTTACAAATATACGTAAGCTGTTGGAATTACTTTGTGACATTGCATAACATCTCCACCCCTCCCGCAGGGGGGGGTGGGGTCTAGTACCACCACTCCCATGTATGCACATCATCTTGCCCCCAATGCAGGTAGTTGAACATAACCTGGAGGGAGGGCCCTGCGCACTGGCACCATCCCAGTGGCGACCCACCCATTATCTCAACAACCTGCCTTGGTGACACATAACCCTGACTGAGCATTTCCCACTGACCATGAAGTATACACCTCTACATCTTAAGTGCTAGCAGTCTGGGTTCTTCACCTGAGCGCAGCAGCAAGATAACATGTTTAAGCATCACTTTAGATTGACAGTACTCATCACATTGGTGGATCATTAGAATGCATTGCAATTACAGCCCCTAAAGGCATCACAGATGAAATCACAGGATTACGCATATACAGCCAGACACCCTAGCCGGAATGTCCCACAACATAACCCCACTTTGCCTATGAAATCACCTTACACAGGTACTTCAAATTACACATGTGACTTTCAGTCCCTCTGAAAGAAATAACCTTAATAAATGCACTACAGGTGCAATTATACCTCTTCACCTCCAGGCAATGCCGTTCTCTAGACATCCCCACCTCAGCCCTTCATCCCTTGACACACTTCTCAATCCCCCTCCAGCTATAGAACAAAAGTTCCAGCCCAAGAGGAGTTAAAATGCTGGCTGAGCCCTTGAGGGGTTATTCTTCTCAAGTCCCCATGAGACTTAGGGAGGGACTTCCCTTTTTCATGCTGGGGGAGACTGCATTGCTCCTGCAGCTCCCCCTGCACCTTGTTACGTAATTGGTGGGGACCCTGTTGTCCTGGGGCCACCATGAGCAGTGAAAAAGGCTGTTCTCCCCTGCAGGCCGGTCCAGGCCTGCACGGCATTATGGGACGATTCTGTCATTTCCCTGCATATTATAGTAGCCGCTCCCCCGCTGCTTTGGGGAGAGCCGCGATCATGCTGTCGGCGGCTTCGCCACGTCTTCGGCCCTTGATGTAGTGCCTGGTCCCACCCGGACCCCCAGGTAAGGAACAGCTGCTCGGGGAGCTCACCCCCTGCCACTTCTGCCGCTTGTCGGGGGCCAGGTCCCACCCGGGCCCCTGGCTCCTCCTCTTTACTTCGTGGGGCCACGGTCCCACCCGGGGTCCCCACATCGCTCCATCGTTGGAGGGCAGCCCGGGAAGCCCACCCCAGCTGCCCCCGCCGGCTCCTCGCCCGGCCAACACTCTCGCGTGCTGCTGCGGGAGCCGGGTGGTCTCTTCTGGTCTGCCCGCTCCAGACACGGCGATTCCCACTGGTCTGGCTGGATCTCAGGGGAGTGCGATGGCACTCCCCCACCTTCCTCCATCCCCGGGGGAGTGCGACTGCACTCCACGGGACACGCCGTGGCCCGGAGTTGGGCTCCCGGGCCCCCAGGGGGCAGCCTTCACAGGGGGGATCCGACGGCGCTCCCCGCCCCCCTCTTCTGCACACGAGACTCGGACTTGGGATCCCAGGCCCCTCCCACTGCACACCTTCGCGGGGAGCGCAACGGCGCTCCCCGGCTTCATGTTCGGCAGGGGCCAGGGTGGGCTCCTGGCACCCCGCGGGGGTACCTTCACAGGGTGAGCGATGGTGTACCCCAACTGCCCTTCTTTGGGGGACAGCCCCCGAGACCTGACTCACCCCGGGGGCATTCTCTGAACCAGCGGCAGAGCCCCACACGCTTTGTTGTCGGTTGGCCACAGGTCAAATGTCGCCTACTTTTTGGGGGGCATATCTCAGCCCCCAGGGGTCCGATCTTCCTGCTTTTTGCCTCTTCTTGCCCCTGGTAGCGCTCCCCAGCCACTGGAGCACTCTCCTTCGCCCTCCTGGTCACACGGAGGGTGGATTCAGCCGGGAGCTCTATTCACTGGCTCCCTGCACCAGCCTTTCGCCTGGCTCTCCTCCTGGGCCCTTCTTCTCCCTGCACAGAGGCCCCTGCTTCTGAGCACTGGTCCTGGTCTCTTCTCCTGGCACTGTTCAGGATCCTGGGACAGTCAGGGGGTTCCTCCTTCCAACTGCCCATGGCGCCAGGTTCCAGCACCCTCGGCCTCAGCAGACCACATCGCAGAGAGAGCTTCTCTTCCTGTGCAAGTTCTTTTTAAGAAGTTGGGGAGGGGGCTGGCAGGAAGTCTCTGTTTGCCCTATCACACAGCGACACATCACTTCTCTGCCCCTGCACCCTCCTTCCTGCCCAGGCCTCTGGTTTTGTTCAAGATGGCGTAATCCAGGGTCTCCTGCCATATGGTCTCTGAGAGCCCCTTCACCCCCAGGCTGCCTTCCCTCCAGAGAGGCCTGGTGCCTGGCACCAGGTGTCAGCTACTGATGGATGAACCTATAGCTCCACCCATCTTCTCTGCTGGAGTGGAGGCCCTCGTCATTGGAATGCTTGGTGTGCTGGGCTGGGCCTCTGAGGCCATGGCTTGGAGAGGAAGGTCATTAATTCAGCCTGGCAGGGTAAGCCCCCAGCCAGGCCCTGGTGATGAGCTGACTCAGAGAAATATAACATTTCTGGATGACCCAAAAGCAGTACAAATATGACTTTGGACTCTGCAGAATACTTCTTCTCACATAGGTTACAGTGGACTTTGGTGCGTGTCTGGAATTTGTAGGCCCTAGGAAAGTAAAACTAGCCCACGTGCTCCCTATCCCCATAAGAGAATAATGAAATAACCACTGTAAAGCACACTGACTTTCCCTGGCATGTTTCTTCCCAGTGTATAGAGCCTATACCATGTTACCACCCAATTCTGCATAAGTCCTGCCACACCATTCATTTTGTATCTGTTCTGGGGTTGCGCACACCAGGAATATCCCCTGCGCAGCCAGCACACGTGTGCACACGCATGTACACATGTGTCTGCATGTAACTAGCCCAGTGCCCCTTCCTCCTGCAGCTGCGCGGCGGCCTGGTCAAGCCAGGGGGACACCAGTAAAATCCCCATGCAGTCTCTTTCATTGTGAGTTCACTGTGGGTGAGTCCCAACTTATGAGGCTCCCCCACAGTAAAAGCTCAACAATTAGGTGCTCAAAAAGCAAAAAATCCGGGCGGCCTATAGTGTCAGAACCACCTTCTAACAGTGGTGGTATTGGTATTGGTGGTGGTGGTATTGTGTTGGAGGTAGTGGTGGCATTGGTGGTGGTGTTATTGGTGATATTGGTGGTGGTAGTGGTATTGCTGGTGGTGGTATTGGTTTTGGTGGTATTGCTGGTGGTGGTATTGTTAGAGGGGGTATTGGTGGTGGTGGTATTGGTATTATTGGTGGTGATGGTGGTATTGTTAGTGGCATTGGTGGTGGTATCGGTGGTGGTGGTGGTAGTGGTGGTGGTAGTGGTGTTATTGGTGGTATTGTTGGTGTTATTGGATGTGGTATTGGTGGTGGGTGGTGGTATTGGTGTTATTGGTGGTGGTGGTATTGGTGGTATTTGTAGTGGTTTTGGTGGTGGTGGTGGTGGTATTGGTGGTATTGGCATTGGTGTTGGTGGTATTGGTATTGGTGCTGGTATTGGTGGTGGTGGTATTGGCATTGGTGGTGGTGGTATTAGTATTGGTATTAGTGGTGGTGGTATTGCTGGTGGTATTGTTGCTGGTATTGGTGGTGGTGGTATTAGTGGTGGTGGTGGTGGTGGTGGTATTCGTGGTGGCATTGGTGGTGGTATTGGTGCTGGTGTTATTGGTGGTATTTGTGATGGTATTGGTGGCGGTGGTATTGGTGGTGGTAACGGTATTAGCCGTGGTATTGGTGGTGGTGGTATTGGTATTGGCGGTGGTGGTATTGGTATTGGTGGTGGTGGTATTGGTGGTGGTATTGGTATTTGTGGTGGTATTGGTGGTGGTAGTATTGGTGGTAGTGGTATTGGCGGTGGTATTGGCAGTGGTATTGGTATTGGTGGTGGTGGTATTGGTGGTGGTGGAATTGGTGGTGGTGGTATTGGCGGTGGTGGTATTGGTGGTGGTGGTATTGGCGGGGTATTGGTGGTGGTAGTAGTGGCGGTGGTAGTATTGGTGGTGGTGATGGCATTGGTAGTGGTGATATTGGTGGTGGTGGTGGTATTGGTGGTGGTGGTAATGCTAGTATTGCTATTGGTGGTATTGGTGGTGGTGATGGTGGTGGTGGTGGTGGTGGTGGTATTGATGGTGGTGGTATTGGTGGCGGTGGTACTGGTGGTGGTGATATTGGTGGTGGTGGTATTGCTGGTATTGCTGGTGGTATTGGTAGTGGTGGTATTGGTGGTGGTATGGTGGGTGGTGGTGGTACTGGTGGTGATGGTATTGGTGGTGGTGGCAGTGGTATTGGGGATGTTGGTGGTATTGGTGGTGGTGGTTATGTGTTATGTTAAAATTATTTTTGGAGCGCACATACACTGATTTGTTTCTTGGCACCAGTATAGGAGTAGTTGAGCCCTAGTAGATCTATTCATAGGCCTTGACAAAGACCCATGTCTTAAGAAGTCTCCTGAATACAGGTAAGTCTGTGCAGGAACTGAATTCATAGGGGAGAGCATTCCAGAAGTGTGGGGCCAACACTGCAAACCTGCTGCCACCTAGTCTCTTCCGTTTATGAGGAATGACCAGTCAGTTCAAGTGGGCAGATCTCAGATTGTGCGTGGGTACTTGTCTCTTAAGGTTAGAGACGAATTATGGGCCCACATACTGTAGGGATTTAAAGATAAGGCACCCAATTTTAAAAGTGCAGCGTTGTGGTATGTGGTATTGGTGGTGGTCGTGTTATTGGTGGTAGTGGTATTGGTGGTATTGGTGGTGGTGGTTGTATTGGTGGTGGTGGTATTGATGGTATTGGTGGTGGTGGTTGTATTGGTGGTGATGGTATTGGTGGTGGTAGCATTGGTGGTGGTGGTGGTATTGGTGGTGGTGGTGGTATTTGTGGTGGTATTGGTGGAGGTGGTGGTGTTGGTGGTGGTATAAGTGGTGGTATTTGTGGTGTTGACGTTGTTAATAACAGGCTTCTGAAAACAACCCATCAGGTGGCTTTAGCACAGATTACATGAAACACAGATGTGCTGTTGTCAGCTTCAGTCCATTAGCACAGGATTATGTGCTACCTAGAATTCACATGACTTAATTGCTAATCATTTTTAAATCCATTTTACTTGGTGGGTTGAAACAGACACTAGATAATGCCGGGTTAAAGTGATTGAAAGCAGGCGCCCGTGTTACGGGGGCGGCTGGGCTGCTTAAAATAACATGAGCGGTTTCAGCTGAAGCAGTGCACATCCGGCCTGAACCTCAATAAACTTAAATAGTGCTTATAGACTAAATACCAGGTCCCATGTAACAACGGAAGTAAAAGGGCCAGTCGCCATGGGAGGGTACAAATTAAGACAAGGCCATACTAAGGAGGGACTAACAAGCCTATTAACGAATCAGAAGGCAGCATTTACAAAAGACAATGACCCAATCCAATGAAAAATATGGGAGGAGAGTAGGAGCAGCTTCTCTCCCATACTCTACTACAGCAGAGAATGCATGCTACCGCTAGGCTCGACCTAAAAATTCAATTAAAAGTTTTTTTTTGTTTTTTTTTAAATGCATCCCGTTTTCCTTTAAGGAAAACGGGCTGCATTAAAACAAAACAGCTTTATTTAAAAGCAGTCACAGACCACCATCCCTGTGGGTGCTTGCCATTCCTAATGGGGTCACAAATTGCGCCAGCCTCATTAATATTAATGAGGCATGCAATTTGCAACCCCATTAGGAATCACGAACAGTGTCTGAGACAATGTTGTACATCCCAATTTGCGAGTCGTAAATTGCGAGTCGCAAATGCGATGCAATTTGCGATTCGCAAATTGGTGGGTAGTACATCTGGCCCCTAATTTGTTCAGGTGGTTATAGGCGAGCGGCACCGGCACTGATTGTGGCCAGCTGCACTTATTTTTACTCTTCACTCGTCTGACTTTGACCTACAGTAAGACAGAGACAGACAGGCAAAAAGAGAAAGAGGGAGGAAGATAGCATGAGTCAGTGGCAAAGGAAGAAAGCAGAAGGGAAAAACAACCTGCAAGAGTGAGAATAAGAAATTAGCAGTGTGGGGGGCATGGCTAAGGAGCTGACCATGATGGCCGCTGACTAAAGAAGCTCCGTGCCTAGATCACAATCCCAGCGCATACATCCTTCCTTGAATCCTTCCCTGCTCAGGACCCTATCATGACTTAGAAGACCATGGGGAGGACTGCAATGGCTCGTCAGGTCCCTCTCCCCCACTACACTTGCTAAGTGGGAGACTCCAATAGGCAGCGGGATCATGGGCTGAAGAGGCCCTGGTAAGTGACGACAGTAAAGCTACACTGGGCCACATGGCCCGAGAAGACAGTCAGAGTCATTAAGGAGGTCGATCGGCACCAATGCTTGGAAGGCGGCTGGACCAATGGGACCCGTAGAGCTGGCAGGACGCCAGGGTTCTTGGGGTTGTGCATACGAAGGTGCAGCCAGGGCGGAAAGGTGCTCACGGCCTGCGAGAGACACTGGAAGTTTGCCTGGTCTAGATTGAGGAAGCGACAGCTGGAAGGCCTGGGGCCGGATTTGGCGGCCCATCTCTGGAGGAGAGAGGCGGAGCTTAGAAGCGTCATGCTGTGGCGGGGGATGCCAGGCTGCACCGCCAGAACCGGGCAGACATAAAAGGCCTGCTACCTGAGGCTGTGGCCCAGTGCAGGCCCCACAACGCCTCCGTTCTCCTGCACCATGCAAGCAGTCTGGCCATAGCTCCAGCGATGTCGGGGGGGACTGTTGGACTTGGCCCTTTTTGCAGAGTCATCCTTAAACATTTTGCCTTCCTCCTGTATTTTTTCTGACCTGTTGTTGGCTGTTTTATGACTCTGGGCACTTTACCACTGCTGATCAGTGCTAAAGTGCATATGCTCTCTATGGTAAATAGATGTATGGATTAGTGATTCCATGATTGGCTGATTTGGTTTACCTGTCAGACCCTAGTACAGTGCACCAGGAGTGCCCAGGGCTGGTAATCCAAATGCTACTAGTGGGATTGCAGCACTGGTTGTGCCACCCACAGAAGCAGCCTGTAAAAGTGTGTCTAAGGCTTGCCATTGCAGAGCCTGTGTGCAGTCTGGTACTGCCATGCTGACTGGGCAAGTGCACCCACTTGCCAGTCCCTAAACCTTCCCTTTTCTTCATATCAGACACCCCTATGGTAGGCCCAAGGGCAGGGTGCATTGTAAGTATAAGGTAGGACATTCCCTGGTGTGTGTGGCATGTCCTAATAGTGAATTACAGCCATTTTAGTTTTTCACTATTGCAAGGCTACCTGTTCCCCATAGGTTAGAATGGGCAGTTTGATTATTACATCTTATAATCCTGACTGACTCAGGGAACATGGTAGAAATGCGAGTTTAGAATGCCTGAATTCAGAATGATAAAATGCATCTTTTAGTGAAGTTGGTTTTAACATTCTGTGTTTGAAAATACAACTTTTAGAAAGTAGGTATTTTCTTGTCTAACCATCCAGGCCTGCCTCTGCTAGGTTGTGTATTCCTTGTCTGCAGTTTGAGTGACAGGGGCTGGGGAATTTCAGGGGGCTGGGGAATTCCCGGAGACAGGTTGAGTCAGCACAGGGCTGAATAGAGAGATCTCCATGTAGATAGGTGGGAGGAGTTGCACCTGGGACCTGAATAGGGCTGTGCTTTCCCTCCACAATGCTGGCTCCACCTCCTAAGGTGCGTCTGATGTCTCTGCCCTGCACTGTGAAAGGAAAGAAGGAGTCATGTCAACAAAGTGCTCCAGGACTGACCAGAACTAGAGGCCTCTCTGCCTTCAGAGAACAAAAAGAAACTGTGTAAAAAAAGGGGACCCAGACCCCCGAACTTTAGATCACTTTGGGAAACAAGAAGAAACCTTTGCTGAGGAGTGGAACCAGAAGAAACTGAGGAGAGACTATCCCTAAGCTGAAGTGCTGCTTGAGGGATTGACCTGCAGTGGTTGCCTGACTGCCAAAGAAAGGAGAAAGGACTTTGTGTGCACTTTATTCAACTTGTGAAGGATCTCCAAGGGCTTGGAAAAGAGCTTGCCTCCTGCTGAAGTCTCAGGGCCAACAGACTTCACCCACCAGCTCCCCAAGAGTTCTTTTGAAGTGCCTGCAGTTGTGATGGACTTTTTGAAGAGTTGCGTGGCGCAAGGAGCTGGAAGCGTGAGTCAAGAACAGGAAGCGTGTCGCCGAACTGCCGCTGCCGCTTCACAACACGAAGCACCTCGCATCGCCGGAGAAGAGGATCGAAGTCGCAGCAGACGCCACCGCATCACTGGGAAGCGTGTCGCAGAAGAATCGTTGAGTCATCGCAGGTCCACTGAAGCGCCTCGCATCGCCAGGAGAAGAGGATCGACGCCGCAGCAGATGCTGCCGCATTACTGGGTAGCGTGTTGCAGTGTCTGTCGCGGCTCATCGCAGGAGACGAGGATCGACGTCGCATCAGAAGCTGCCGTATCTCCGAGAAGCGTGTCGCTGGGCCTGTCGTGGCTCATCGGAGAAGAGGATCGACGTCGCAGCAGACGCCGCCGCATCACTGAGAAGAGTGTCGCAGGGCCTGTCGCGGCTCGCATCATTGTGGAAGCAACTCGCATCGCCAGGGGAGAGGATCGACGCTGCAGCAGACGCCGCCGCATTACTGGGAAGCGTGTCGCAGGGCATGTTGCGGCTCGCATTGTGTAAATCATCTCGCATCGCCAGAGAAGAGGATCGACATCGCAGCAGACGCCGCCGCATCACCGCGAAGCGTGTCGCATCAAGAAGAAAGCGCCATCTTTGTTCATTTGCACCATATCTGCAACGCATCACCGTCCTTGCAACACTTTCGTTGCCCTGCGTGTCGCATCTTAAGGTACATTGAACTCTGAGTGTCGCATTTACCATCTTGAGAGAACTAAGCTAAATTCTACCATTTTAAAGTAACAGTATTGTGGATTGTGTCGTTTGTGGTCTTGTGATAAGTCTATATAAAGAATACTTATTTTTGATAAAACTTGTGTGGTGTCCCTCTGTAGTGTTGTCACTTGATTACTGTATGTGTTCACAAATGCTACACACACTGCCTCTGAGATAAACCTGTCTGCTCATGCCAAGCTACCAAGGGGGTTTCAAAATGGCATCAGTATTTTTGCAAGAGTAGAAATGTGCTGAATTGTGTTTCACATTGTAGAAAACCACGTGATTTCAGTGGACTCAGCTTACTGCAGTTTTTGCCCTTGAACATTAGAATGGAATGTGCTCCTCTTCCCTACCAACTTTCAATGAAAGGGCTTTGATAATAAATCAGGCCCTCCTGTTTCCGTCTCTTCGACCTTCAACTATGTTGCTTATGTTTGTAGCCTGTTTAAACGTGGAGTGAAGAGCACACTTTTTTTGTTCATAATCACAAGACTAAAATTTGAACAGGAACACGCCTGATTAATGACGTATCCAGTCAGCCCATGGGGAGATGATGTGTCTTGAAGTTCTGATTGGATCAGCTATGTGGACCGAGCACGTGAACTTTTCCTTCAAATATGGCTTACAAGTGGGAGGAGTGCCTATTTTTGTTCATTATTTCTGAGGGCCAGGTCCAGTTTCTGTGCTGGACACAGAGACGGGGAGGAGAGAGAAGGAGGGGCCGCATCTGTGAGGGCTAGTTTGCAGCCTGAGACAGAGACACAGACCATCACAGAGAGGCAGAGGCAGAGAGAGAGCTGAAAGGATCAGAACAGATTTGGATTTCAGGTGCTAAACTTTAAATTTCATGCTTTAACTAACTGCTTTTGAAAAGATGTACTTGTCCTATGCATTTATTTCTCTTTATGGGAGATTTTTGCCATTATTAATTATTGATTAACCTTGCAAGACTTGCTCTTTTTCTTAGAAACTCTTTAAGAGTTTTGACTGACAATTTGCGCCACATTTCCCTTCCTATATGTGATGCTTATATGCAGACTGTAATATGTTCTGTATTAATGCTATTTTTCCTATTTTTCAATTCTGTAACCTGATTGATATTTGACTAATGAATAAAGAGTCAGAGAACCTTAACTTTTGACTTAAAAATAAAACCCTTTAAAATAACTCACCACTCTCATTATTGCCTTAAATATTATTTGCATTTAATTTTCATATTTATGTAAAGTCTCCTGTTTGGTGAAACACGGTCATCAAAAGGTCCATCATTTCACCCATTACCAGGTAATTACCGCTGGATCAGTAGTATAGGTGGTATTGGTGGTGGGGGGGTGGTATTGGTGGTGCTGGTATTGGTGGTGTTGGTATTAGTGGTATTGGTGGTGCTGGCATTGGTGGTGGTGGTATTGTTGGTGGTGGCATTGGTGGCGGTATTGGTATTAGTGGTATTGATGGTGGTGGAATTGGTGGTGGTAGTATTGGTATTAGTGGTATTGGTGGGGGTATTGGTGGTGGTAGTATTGGTGGTGGTGGTATTGGTGGTGATATACGTATTGGTGGTGGTATTGGTATTGTTGGTGGTGGTATTGTTAACGTGTATGTGACCCCTCTTGCTACACTGACAGAGTTTCCTGGCGCTAAAGTCATCTCATACGCAGACGACACCCAGTTACTGTTCTCTTGTGATAAAGATAAGAATTTGGATGAGAAAGTAATAGCCAAGTGCCTCGCTGGAGTCTTCCAGTGGATGGATTTGCACCACCTCAGATGTAACCCCGAGAAAACCGAGATTGTGACCTTTGGAGGTGTCCCACACAATGTTGTGGTAGCCTGCTGGCCCAGCAATTGCCCTCACCCAGGTCCTCCTGAAAACTGTGTGAATAACTTATTAATCAAATTCACTATCCTTCCTTCCACAGATCCTAGCCTTGGTGGGGAATTGCTTCAATGTACTCCGCACGCTGAAAACATTTCTCCTTCTTCTTTCAGAGGCAGCAGGCAGAAAGATGGTTCAGGCTCTGATCACGTCTAGATTGGACTACAGTAATGCACTCCAGGTGGTGCAGAATGCTGCAGCCAGACTTCTGCTTGCTCTCCCTGAGAGATCCCTTATGACTCTGCATCTAAAGGGTCTTTATTGGCTCCCCGTGAAACAGAGGGTGATGTTTAAAGCCATGGTTCTAATGTATAAATCTTTGAAAGGGACAGGTCCTGTCTATCTCAAGTAGAGAATCACCCCTTATGTCCCGGTCCACACTCTTCGCTCTTCGTCAACTCTCATGGCAAAGGTCCCTGGCTGTAACCCAGTGGCGTAACGAAAGTTGAAGGGGCCCCCTGCAAGGTACACAGAGGGGCCCAGCTCCAGATTTAATACGGAGCTCTCCGGTGTGAGTACAGTGCTGAGGGGGCCCCCCTTCAGCTTGGGGCCCCCCGCACTGCAGGGGATGCGGGGGCCTGTGTTACGCCCCTGCTGTAACCATCTTCGGATGGGTGGGAGATCCTTTGCCTACCCAGGTTCCCGGGTATGGAACAGTCTTCCTATATCTTTTAGACTGATAGACAATCATGAACTCTTTAAGAAGAAACTAAAAACACATTTGTTTAAGCACTAGCCCTGTCTTAGTATTCTGCCCTCTCTCAGCCAGCGCCGGGACACTCTGACGAGTAGCCGCTTGCTTTACAAATCAGAATAATATAACATATTGTGTTGGTGGTGGTATTGGTATTGGTGGTGGTGGTATGGTGGAGGTGGTATTGGTGATATTGGTAGTGATGGTATTGGTGGTGCTATTGGCAAAAGGTATTGGTGGTGGTGGTAGTATTGGTGGTGTTATTGGTGGTATTAGGGGTGATGGTATAGGTGGTGGAATTGGTGGTGGTGGTATTGGTGGTATTGGCAGTGGTGGTGGTATTGGTGGTATTGGTGGTATTGGTGGTGGTGGTATTTGTAGATGTGGTATTGGTGGTGGTGGTGGTGGTATTGGTATTGGTGGAATTGTTGGTGGTAGTATAGGTGGTATTGGTGGTGGTGGTATTGGTGGTGGTATTGATGATAGTGGTATTGGTGGTGGTAATGGATGTGGTATTGGTGGTGGTATTGGTGGTGGTGGTGGTATTGGTGGTGGTGATATTGGTGGTGGTAGTATTGGTGGTATTGGTAGTGGTATTGGTGGTGGTATTGGTGATATTTGTGCTGGTATTGGTGGTGGTATTGGTGGTGGTATTTGTGATGGTATTGGTGGTGGTGTTGATATTGGTGGTGTTATTGGTGGTGGTGGTGGTAGTATTGGTGGTGGCATTGGTGGTGGTGGTATTGGTAGTAGTGGTGGTATTAGTGGTAGTGGTGGTATTGGTGGTGATGGTATTGGTATTTGTGGTGGTGGTATTGGTGGTTATGGTGGTATTGGTGGTGGCATTGATGGTATTGGTGGTGTTGGTGGTATTTGTGATGGTATTGGTGGTGGTATTTGTGATGGTATTGGTGGTGGTGTTGATATTGGTGGTGGTGGTGGTAGTATTGGTGGTAATATTGGTGGTGGTGGTATTGGTAGTAGTGGTGGTATTGGTGGTAGTGGTGGTATTGGTGGTGATGGTATTGGTATTTGTGGTGGTGGTATTGGTGGTTATGGTGATATTGGTGGTGGCATTGATGGTATTGGTGGCGGTATTGGTATTGGTGGTGGTGGTATAGGTGGTGGTATAGGTGGTGGTATTGGTGGTGGTACTGGTATTGGCGGTAGTGGTATTGGTGAAGGTGCGCAGAAATAACACTCAATAATTGATTATCCTGTCTGTTTTTTGCTTTATAAAAGTAAGAGTATATTTATTAAACACACACACTACTCAATGCTATAAACCAATTTACAAATATACATAAGCTGTTGGAATTACTTTGTGACATTGCATAACATCTCCACCCCTCCCGCAGGGGGGGTGGGGTCTAGTACCACCACTCCCATGTATGCACATCATCTTGCCCCCAATGCAGGTAGTTGAACATAACCTGGAGGGAGGGCCCTGCGCACTGGCACCATCCCAGTGGCGACCCACCCATTATCTCAACAACCTGCCTTGGTGACACATAACCCTGACTGAGCATTTCCCACTGACCATGAAGTATACACCTCTACATCTTAAGTGCTAGCAGTCTGGGTTCTTCACCTGAGCGCAGCAGCAAGATAACATGTTTAAGCATCACTTTAGATTGACAGTACTCATCACATTGGTGGATCATTAGAATGCATTGCAATTACAGCCCCTAAAGGCATCACAGATGAAATCACAGGATTACGCATATACAGCCAGACACCCTAGCCGGAATGTCCCACAACATAACCCCACTTTGCCTATGAAATCACCTTACACAGGTACTTCAAATTACACATGTGACTTTCAGTCCCTCTGAAAGAAATAACCTTAATAAATGCACTACAGGTGCAATTATACCTCTTCACCTCCAGGCAATGCCGTTCTCTAGACATCCCCACCTCAGCCCTTCATCCCTTGACACACTTCTCAATCCCCCTCCAGCTATAGAACAAAAGTTCCAGCCCAAGAGGAGTTAAAATGCTGGCTGAGCCCTTGAGGGGTTATTCTTCTCAAGTCCCCATGAGACTTAGGGAGGGACTTCCCTTTTTCATGCTGGGGGAGACTGCATTGCTCCTGCAGCTCCCCCTGCACCTTGTTACGTAATTGGTGGGGACCCTGTTGTCCTGGGGCCACCATGAGCAGTGAAAAAGGCTGTTCTCCCCTGCAGGCCGGTCCAGGCCTGCACGGCATTATGGGACGATTCTGTCATTTCCCTGCATATTATAGTAGCCGCTCCCCCGCTGCTTTGGGGAGAGCCGCGATCATGCTGTCGGCGGCTTCACCACGTCTTCGGCCCTTGATGTGGGGCCTGGTCCCACCCGGACCCCCAGGTAAGGAACAGCTGCTCGGGGAGCTCACCCCCTGCCACTTCTGCCGCTTGTCGGGGGCCAGGTCCCACCCGGGCCCCTGGCTCCTCCTCTTTACTTCGTGGGGCCACGGTCCCACCCGGGGTCCCCACATCGCTCCATCGTTGGAGGGCAGCCCGGGAAGCCCACCCCAGCTGCCCCCGCCGGCTCCTCGCCCGGCCAACACTCTCGCGTGCTGCTGCGGGAGCCGGCTGGTCTCTTCTGGTCTGCCCGCTCCAGACACGGCGATTCCCACTGGTCTGGCTGGATCTCAGGGGAGTGCGATGGCACTCCCCCACCTTCCTCCATCCCCGGGGGAGTGCGACTGCACTCCACGGGACACGCCGTGGCCCGGAGTTGGGCTCCCGGGCCCCCAGGGGGCAGCCTTCACAGGGGTGAGCCGACGGCGCTCCCCGCCTCCCTCTTCTGCACACGAGACTCGGACTTGGGATCCCAGGCCCCTCCCACTGCACACCTTCGCGGGGAGCGCAACGGCGCTCCCCGGCTTCATGTTCGGCAGGGGCCAGGGTGGGCTCCTGGCACCCCGCGGGGGTACCTTCACAGGGTGAGCGATGGTGTACCCCGACTGCACTTCTTTGGGGGACAGCCCCCGAGACCTGACTCACCCCGGGGGCATTCTCTGAACCAGCGGCAGAGCCCCACACGCTTTGTTGTCGGTTGGCCACAGGTCAAATGTCGCCTACTTTTTGGGGGGCATATCTCAGCCCCCAGGGGTCCGATCTTCCTGCTTTTTGCCTCTTCTTGCCCCTGGTACCGCTCCCCAGCCACTGGAGCACTCTCCTTTGCCCTCCTGGTCACACGGAGGGTGGATTCAGCCGGGAGCTCTATTCACTGGCTCCCTGCACCAGCCTTTCGCCTGGCTCTCCTCCTGGGCCCTTCTTCTCCCTGCACAGAGGCCCCTGCTTCTGAGCACTGGTCCTGGTCTCTTCTCCTGGCACTGTTCAGGATCCTGGGACAGTCAGGGGGTTCCTCCTTCCAGCTGCCCATGGCGCCAGGTTCCAGCACCCTCGGCCTCAGCAGACCACACCGCAGAGAGAGCTTCTCTTCCTGTGCAAGTTCTTTTTAAGAAGTTGGGGAGGGGGCTGGCAGGAAGTCTCTGTTTGCCCTATCACACAGCGACACATCACTTCTCTGCCCCTGCACCCTCCTTCCTGCCCAGGCCTCTGGTTTTGTTCAAGATGGCGTAATCCAGGGTCTCCTGCCATATGGTCTCTGAGAGCCCCTTCACCCCCAGGCTGCCTTCCCTCCAGAGAGGCCTGGTGCCTGGCACCAGGTGTCAGCTACTGATGGATGAACCTATAGCTCCACCCATCTTCTCTGCTGGAGTGGAGGCCCTCGTCATTGGAATGCTTGGTGTGCTGGGCTGGGCCTCTGAGGCCATGGCTTGGAGAGGAAGGTCATTAATTCAGCCTGGCAGGGTAAGCCCCCAGCCAGGCCCTGGTGATGAGCTGACTCAGAGAAATATAACATTTCTGGATGACCCAAAAGCAGTACAAATATGACTTTGGACTCTGCAGAATACTTCTTCTCACATAGGTTACAGTGGACTTTGGTGCGTGTCTGGAATTTGTAGGCCCTAGGAAAGTAAAACTAGCCCACGTGCTCCCTATCCCCATAAGAGAATAATGAAATAACCACTGTAAAGCACACTGACTTTCCCTGGCATGTTTCTTCCCAGTGTATAGAGCCTATACCATGTTACCACCCAATTCTGCATAAGTCCTGCCACACCATTCATTTTGTATCTGTTCTGGGGTTGCGCACACCAGGAATATCCCCTGCGCAGCCAGCACATGTGTGCACACGCATGTACACATGTGTCTGCATGTAACTAGCCCGGTGCCCCTTCCTCCTGCAGCTGCGCGGCGGCCTGGTCAAGCCAGGGGGACACCAGTAAAATCCCCATGCAGTCTCTTTCATTGTGAGTTCACTGTGGGTGAGTCCCAACTTATGAGGCTCCCCCACAGTAAAAGCTCAACAATTAGGTGCTCAAAAAGCAAAAAATCCGGGCGGCCCATAGTGTCAGAACCACCTTCTAACAGTGGTGGTATTGGTATTGGTGGTGGTGGTATTGTGTTGGAGGTAGTGGTGGCATTGGTGGTGGTGTTATTGGTGATATTGGTGGTGGTAGTGGTATTGCTGGTGGTGGTATTGGTTTTGGTGGTATTGCTGGTGGTGGTATTGTTAGAGGGGGTATTGGTGGTGGTGGTATTGGTATTATTGGTGGTGATGGTGGTATTGTTAGTGGCATTGGTGGTGGTATTGGTGGTGGTGGTGGTAGTGGTGGTGGTAGTGGTGTTATTGGTGGTATTGTTGGTGTTATTGGATGTGGTATTGGTGGTGGGTGGTGGTATTGGTGTTATTGGTGGTGGTGGTATTGGTGGTATTTGTAGTGGTTTTGGTGGTGGTGGTGGTGGTGGTATTGGTGTTATTGGCATTGGTGTTGGTGGTATTGGTATTGGTGCTGGTATTGGTGGTGGTGGTATTGGCATTGGTGGTGGTGGTATTAGTATTGGTATTAGTGGTGGTGGTATTGCTGGTGGTATTGTTGCTGGTATTGGTGGTGGTGGTATTAGTGGTGGTGGTGGTATTCGTGGTGGCATTGGTGGTGGTATTGGTGCTGGTGTTATTGGTGGTATTTGTGATGGTATTGGTGGTGGTGGTATTGGTGGTGGTAACGGTATTAGCCGTGGTATTGGTGGTGGTGGTATTGGTGGTATTGGTATTGGCGGTGGTGGTATTGGTATTGGTGGTGGTGGTATTGGTGGTGGTATTGGTATTTGTGGTGGTATTGGTGGTGGTAGTATTGGTGGTAGTGGTATTGGCGGTGGTATTGGTATTGGTGGTGGTGGTATTGGTGGTGGTGGAATTGGTGGTGGTGGTGTTGGCGGTGGTGGTATTGGTGGTGGTGGTATTGGCGGGGTATTGGTGGTGGTAGTAGTGGCGGTGGTAGTATTGGTGGTGGTGATGGCATTGGTAGTGGTGATATTGGTGGTGGTGGTGGTATTGGTGGTAATGCTAGTATTGCTATTGGTGGTATTGGTGGTGGTGATGGTGGTGGTGGTGGTGGTGGTATTGATGGTGGTGGTATTGGTGGCGGTGGTACTGGTGGTGGTGATATTGTTGGTGGTGGTATTGCTGGTATTGCTGGTGGTATTGGTAGTGGTGGTATTGTGGGTGGTGGTGTATTGGTGGTGATGGTATTGGTGGTGGTGGCAGTGGTATTGGTGATGTTGGTGGTGTTGGTGGTGGTGGTTATGTGTTATGTTAAAATTATTTTTGGAGCGCACATACACTGATTTGTTTCTTGGCACCAGTATAGGAGTAGTTGAGCCCTAGTAGATCTATTCATAGGCCTTGACAAAGACACATGTCTTAAGAAGTCTCCTGAATACAGGTAAGTCTGTGCAGGATCTGAATTCATAGGGGAGAGCATTCCAGAAGTGTGGGGCCAACACTGCAAACCTGCTGCCACCTAGTCTCTTCCGTTTATGAGGAATGACCAGTCAGTTCAAGTGGGCAGATCTCAGATTGTGCGTGGGTACTTGTCTCTTAAGGTTAGAGACGAATTATGGGCCCACATACTGTAGGGATTTAAAGATAAGGCACCCAATTTTAAAAGTGCAGCGTTGTGGTATGTGGTATTGGTGGTGGTCGTGTTATTGGTGGTAGTGGTATTGGTGGTATTGGTGGTGGTGGTTGTATTGGTGGTGGTGGTATTGATGGTATTGGTGGTGGTGGTTGTATTGGTGGTAATGGTATTGGTGGTGGTAGCATTGGTGGTGGTGGTGGTATTGGTGGTGGTGGTGGTATTTGTGGTGGTATTGGTGGAGGTGGTGGTGTTGGTGGTGGTATAAGTGGTGGTATTTGTGGTGTTGACGTTGTTAATAACAGGCTTCTGAAAACAACCCATCAGGTGGCTTTAGCACAGATTACATGAAACACAGATGTGCTGTTGTCAGCTTCAGTCCATTAGCACAGGATTATGTGCTACCTAGAATTCACATGACTTAATTGCTAATCATTTTTAAATCCATTTTACTTGGTGGGTTGAAACAGACACTAGATAATGCCGGGTTAAAGTGATTGAAAGCAGGCGCCCGTGTTACGGGGGCGGCTGGGCTGCTTAAAATAACATGAGCGGTTTCAGCTGAAGCAGTGCACATCCGGCCTGAACCTCAATAAACTTAAATAGTGCTTATAGACTAAATACCAGGTCCCATGTAACAACGGAAGTAAAAGGGCCAGTCGCCATGGGAGGGTACAAATTAAGACAAGGCCATACTAAGGAGGGACTAACAAGCCTATTAACGAATCAGAAGGCAGCATTTACAAAAGACAATGACCCAAGCCAATGAAAAATATGGGAGGAGAGTAGGAGCAGCTTCTCACCCATACTCTACTACAGCAGAGAATGCATGCTACCGCTAGGCTCGACCTAAAAATTCAATTAAAAGGTTTTTTTTGTTTTTTTTTAAATGCATCCCGTTTTCCTTTAAGGAAAACGGGCTGCATTAAAACAAAACAGCTTTATTTAAAAGCAGTCACAGACCACCATCCCTGTGGGTGCTTGCCATTCCTAATGGGGTCACAAATTGCGCCAGCCTCATTAATATTAATGAGGCATGCAATTTGCAACCCCATTAGGAATCACGAACAGTGTCTGAGACAATGTTGTACATCCCAATTTACGAGTCGTAAATTGCGAGTCGCAAATGCGATGCAATTTGCGATTCGCAAATTGGTGGGTAGTACATCTGGCCCCTAATTTGTTCAGGTGGTTATAGGCGAGCGGCACCGGCACTGATTGTGGCCAGCTGCACTTATTTTTACTCTTCACTCGTCTGACTTTGACCTACAGTAAGACAGAGACAGACAGGCAAAAAGAGAAAGAGGGAGGAAGATAGCATGAGTCAGTGGCAAAGGGAGAAAGCAGAAGGGAAAAACAACCTGCAAGAGTGAGAATAAGAAATTAGCAGTGTGGGGGGCATGGCTAAGGAGCTGACCATGATGGCCGCTGACTAAAGAAGCTCCGTGCCTAGATCACAATCCCAGCGCATACATCCTTCCTTGAATCCTTCCCTGCTCAGGACCCTATCATGACTTAGAAGACCATGGGGAGGACTGCAATGGCTCGTCAGGTCCCTCTCCCCCACTACACTTGCTAAGTGGGAGACTCCAATAGGCAGCGGGATCATGGGCTGAAGAGGCCCTGGTAAGTGACGACAGTAAAGCTACACTGGGCCACATGGCCCGAGAAGACAGTCAGAGTCATTAAGGAGGTCGATCGGCACCAATGCTTGGAAGGCGGCTGGCCCAATGGGACCCGTAGAGCTGGCAGGACGCCAGGGTTCTTGGGGTTGTGCATACGAAGGTGCAGCCAGGGCGGAAAGGGGCTCACGGCGTGCGAGAGACACTGGAAGTTTGCCTGGTCTAGATTGAGGAAGCGACAGCTGGAAGGCCTGGGGCCGGATTTGGCGGCCCATCTCTGGAGGAGAGAGGCGGAGCTTAGAAGCGTCATGCTGTGGCGGGGGATGCCAGGCTGCACCGCCAGAACCGGGCAGACATAAAAGGCCTGCTACCTGAGGCTGTGGCCCAGTGCAGGCCCCACAACGCCTCCGTTCTCCTGCACCATGCAAGCAGTCAGGCCATAGCTCCAGCGATGTCGGGGGGGGACTGTTGGACTTGGCCCTTTTTGCAGGGTCATCCTTAAACATTTTGCCTTCCTCCTGTATTTTTTCTGACCTGTTGTTGGCTGTTTTATGACTCTGGGCACTTTACCACTGCTGATCAGTGCTCTCTATGGTAAATAGATGTATGGATTAGTGATTCCATGATTGGCTGATTTGGTTTACCTGTCAGACCCTAGTACAGTGCACCAGGAGTGCCCAGGGCTGGTAATCCAAATGCTACTAGTGGGATTGCAGCACTGGTTGTGCCACCCACAGAAGTAGCCTGTAAAAGTGTGTCTAAGGCTTGCCATTGCAGAGCCTGTGTGCAGTCTGGTACTGCCATGCTGACTGGGCAAGTGCACCCACTTGCCAGTCCCTAAACCTTCCCTTTTCTTCATATCAGACACCCCTATGGTAGGCCCAAGGGCAGGGTGCATTGTAAGTATAAGGTAGGACATTCCCTGGTGTGTGTGGCATGTCCTAATAGTGAATTACAGCCATTTTAGTTTTTCACTATTGCAAGGCTACCTGTTCCCCATAGGTTAGAATGGGCAGTTTGATTATTACATCTTATAATCCTAACTGACTCAGGGAACATGGTAGAAATGCGAGTTTAGAATGCCTGAATTCAGAATGATAAAATGCATCTTTTAGTGAAGTTGGTTTTAACATTCTGTGTTTGAAAATACAACTTTTAGAAAGTAGGTATTTTCTTGTCTAACCATCCAGGCCTGCCTCTGCTAGGTTGTGTAATCCTTGTCTGCAGTTTGAGTGACAGGGGCTGGGGAATTTCAGGGGGCTGGGGAATTCCCGGAGACAGGTTGAGTCAGCACAGGGCTGAATAGAGAGATCTCCATGTAGATAGGTGGGAGGAGTTGCACCTGGGACATGAATAGGGCTGTGCTTTCCCTCCACAATGCTGGCTCCACCTCCTAAGGTGCGTCTAATGTCTCTGCCCTGCACTGTGAAAGGAAAGAAGGAGTCATGTCAACAAAGTGCTCCAGGACTGCCCAGAACTAGAGGCCTCTCTGCCTTCAGAGAACAAAAAGAAACTGTGTAAAAAAAGGGGACCCAGACCCCCGAACTTTAGATCACTTTGGGAAACAAGAAGAAACCTTTGCTGAGGAGTGGAACCAGAAGAAACTGAGGAGAGACTATCCCTAAGCTGAAGTGCTGCTTGAGGGATTGACCTGCAGTGGTTGCCTGACTGCCAAAGAAAGGAGAAAGGACTTTGTGTGCACTTTATTCAACTTGTGAAGGATCTCCAAGGGCTTGGAAAAGAGCTTGCCTCCTGCTGAAGTCTCAGGGCCAACAGACTTCACCCACCAGCTCCCCAAGAGTTCTTTTGAAGTGCCTGCAGTTGTGATGGACTTTTTGAAGAGTTGCGTGGCGCAAGGAGCTGGAAGCGTGAGTCAAGAACAGGAAGCGTGTCGCCGAACTGCCGCTGCCGCTTCACAACACGAAGCACCTCGCATCGTTGGAGCAGAGGATCGAAGTCGCAGCAGACGCCACCGCATCACTGGGAAGCGTGTCGCAGAAGAATCGTTGAGTCATCGCAGGTCCACCGAAGCGCCTCGCATCGCCAGGAGAAGAGGATCGACGCCGCAGCAGATGCTGCCGCATTACTGGGTAGCGTGTTGCAGTGTCTGTCGCGGCTCATCGCAGGAGACGAGGATCGACGTCGCATCAGAAGCTGCCGTATCTCCGAGAAGCGTGTCGCAGGGCCTGTCGTGGCTCATCGGAGAAGAGGATCGATGTCGCAGCAGACGCCGCCGCATCACTGAGAAGAGTGTCGCAGGGCCTGTCGCGGCTCGCATCATTGTGGAAGCAACTCGCATCGCCAGGGGAGAGGATCGACGCTGCAGCAGACGCCGCCGCATTACTGGGAAGCGTGTCGCAGGGCATGTTGCGGCTCGCATTGTGTAAAGCATCTCGCATCGCCAGAGAAGAGGATCGACATCGCAGCAGACGCCGCCGCATCACCGCGAAGCGTGTCGCATCAAGAAGAAAGCGCCATCTTTGTTCATTTGCACCATATCTGCAACGCATCACCGTCCTTGCAACACTTTCGTTGCCCTGCGTGTCGCATCTTAAGGTACATTGAACTCTGAGTGTCGCATTTACCATCTTGAGAGAACTAAGCTAAATTCTACCATTTTAAAGTAACAGTATTGTGGATTGTGTCGTTTGTGGTCTTGTGATAAGTCTATATAAAGAATACTTATTTTTGATAAAACTTGTGTGGTGTCCCTCTGTAGTGTTGTCACTTGATTACTGTATGTGTTCACAAATGCTACATACACTGCCTCTGAGATAAACCTGTCTGCTCATGCCAAGCTACCAAGGGGGTGAGCAGGGGTTATTTTAGGAGTGTACCCCTTTACCCTGACTAGACACAAGGTTCCCTATTTGTCACAGGTACCTACCTATGCCAACTAGAGACCCCCAAATCTAACGGAGGAATTTATCGCCCTGCTGCCGCCGTGGGGGCCACAGACAGACCTTGGAGCTGCAACATCCTGCGGAGGTGCAAGGAGGGAGCAACTGCTTGTGACGGGGCCACCCCGAGCAGTGGAGGCGAACATGGTAAAGCCCAAGAGCCAGATAGTGGCCCAATCCAACAAAATGGACAAGTATGCAGAGACCAAGGCCTCAGTGGTGGAGATGGAGAGTCAGTCAGACCAAGCAGGACCTGCCGAGACCACCCTCGGGCCATCATGGCGGCCATAGCGGAACTGGTGGGCAAACTTGAGCCTAAACTAGATGCTGTTAGAGCAGATATGAATCTACTTAGGTCTGATTTTCAGACAATTTTGGACAAGGTCTCCACAGCTGAAGTCAATGTTGTGCAGCTACAACAATCGCCCAAGAGTCTGGAGGAGCGATTGGATCAGTTGACCAAGCAGCAGGCAGCTCTGGGAGCAAAATCAGAAGATCAAGAACGACAAGCAGGGCGGAAAAACTTTCAAGTGGTGGGGGCCGTCGAGGGGGCAGAGGGATCTAGTGTAGACCTCTTCTTGGAAGACCTAATCCTCAACCACTGCAACCCAGGCACCAGTCAAATTTCTTCACCGTGGAGCGGGTGCACAAGACGTCGGTCCCAAAGCTGAATGCTGGGGCTCCTCCCCAAACATTCATCGCCTGGATCCTAAACTATCAGGACATAGACTCAATTCTGCAAGCTGTGTGCTCCAATGTCGACCTTCAGTATGGAAACACAGTGGTCCAATTTTTTCCAGACTTCATGCCGCAGGTCCAACGTCAGGGAAGGAGTTTTGAGGCAGTAAAGAGAGAATTGCGAACCAGGGAACTCAAGTACATGATATTATTTCCTGGATGACTGCGGGTTGTAGCTGAGGGGAACACGTGGCACTTCAATATGCCAGAGGAAACGTGGAAGTGGTTAGATGGCTGGCAAACGGTGGGACAGCGCGCTCACCCAGACGAGCAAAGAATGGGGAGACCCCCGGCCATTGTATGGGGCCGAGCCAGGCAGGCGTAGATCAACGGGAGGACGCTGTATCTCAAGAAAAGGGGAGAAAGGCACATGTGGAGAGCATCTTGCTAGGGCAGAGGCCAGGACTGGAGGCCTTTTGCCAGACATTGCAGCCAAGCTTTAACTATATCCTTTTATGTTTCTGGAAGCGTGTAAGCAGGAGCGGGGTGGGGGAGGGAGTGAAATAAAGTATTGCCCGAGCAGGGAACGCACAGACTCTGCTGCAAACTTTAGTGATCTAAGTTGCTTTGAGGGCCGGTGGGTCGAAGCTAGTTCACCCTGAAGTAATTAATGTTAGTTCACAGGCGACAGGCACTCTGCAAGTTGGGAAGGTGAGTGGTTCTAGGCCCATTATGCAGGGTAGCACGGAGGGGGTGGTTATGTATTGGGGACTGTCATAAAAATGTTGTTTTATTTTGTTATGTAAGACTTACTCTTGCTCAGGATCTATCACAACACAGAGACTGGTACACATGCCAAAACTAGGGGAGGCTTCCCCTCTTTCCATGGCCAATCAACTTTGGAGTCGTGGGGCATTACTTTATAGGCCCAAGCAAGAGCGATGCATACAGGTGAGGATACATGAGATGCACCCCTACTGGGAACCTAGGGGAGGGTGGTACTGAAGATCATGTCCTGGAACGTTAACGGACTGGAAAACAAAATAAAAACACACAATCGTCTTCCAGTATATTAAAAGACACGCTCCCGTCGTGATCCTTTTACAGGAAACCCACTTGAAAGGGAACCATTACAAAGCACTAGACCGCTATGGGTATGTCCTACTTGCTCATGAGGGTTATACAACAGCCTCTAGAGGAGTGTGTGTATTAGCCAGAGCCCCCACTCTGTTCATAGTAGGCCAAAAATGGCACAACACCCTGGGTAGGTTTGTCACAGTAACAGGAACATGGGAGGGGATGACAGTGAAATTCTGTTCGGTCTACATTTCCCCTAGGCTTCAAGGTGATACGCTATGGGTTCTTTATTGCTTGGCCTACTAGTGAGCGTGCTGGTCTTGGGGGGGGGGGGGGGGGCTTAAATGTAGCCATGGACCCTGAAAGAGATAGAGCACAGAGTCCCAGGGAGATTATGGGTGTGAAGCCACTAAAAGGTTTTGTGGAGGTGATGGGACTGCTTGACTTGTGGACGCGATCATAACCCTACACAGCAGCAATTTATTCACTACTCCGCGTTTTACTATAGTTATTCCAGACTTGACTATAGCCTCCTGGACTGCATGCACACAGGCTCCTTTCACTGTGTGACCCATAGGGCATGGGCATCTCAGACACCTCTCCAGTAGAGGTGCAGCTGCGGGCCCCCCAATGGGACAATTCTCTCCTGCCGAGATTAGACTCCTGGTTGTTCAAGGATGAGACCTTCAGGCAAAGAATCAGTGAACAGACAGAACTTTACTGTAAAGAGAACGAGGGGTCGGTCTCCTCCACTTGCCCACGTTGGGAGGCATATAAAATGGTCAATCGAGGTCAGGTGCAAGGTATGATGGGGAAGGCGAAAGGAGCAAGGGCTGAAATATGAAAAGCTAGAGAGGGAGAAATTGAGAAGCTGGAGGCCGTTGCGCTTGCTGTCGGTGCCTTGGCGTCGACTATTCCCCACGAGATTCATTTGAAACAAGGCGAATTGAGGGATCTGGCAGAAGGCGGGGCCAGGGCGAAGGCACTGGTAACACAGAGGAGGCTCTATGACATTGGGGATAAGGCAAACAAAATGATAGCATGGCTCGAGCAGAGGGATCAAGGCAGGAAGTGGGTACAGGAGCTGCAGGTACTAGATGGAACCATACATAGGATGTGGGATGCAATAGCGCAACTGTATACAGCAGTCTCCTCTCCCACTGAGGAGGACTGTGCTGAACTCTTACAAGACATATGTCTCCCCGCACTGTCAAGTGATGATAAAAAGGGATTGGATCAGGACTTGACTGAAGAAGAGATAGTGAGGGCTATTCAAGACCTGCAGTCGGGCAAGGCGGCAGGCCCCAGAGGCCTTCCAGTCGAACTTTATAAAGAGATAGCAAGTACGGTGGTGAAACATATGCTAAATATGTTCTGGATAGCCAGAGACATGGGGTTTCTCCCTGAAGACCAGCATACGGCTACCGTTGTGAGCATACCTAAACAGGGTAAGCACCCGGAAGAATGTAGCTCCTATCGGCCCATATCCCTACTTAACCTAGAAATAAAGGTCTTGGTGAAGGTCCTAGCATCCCAACTAGCTACAGTAATATCATCAGTGGTACACCCAGATCAGTCAGGCTTTATGCCGCACAGGAGCTCCAGATTGAAACTTCGGCGACTGTATGGGGTACTGCACATGGTTCAAGAAGACGTGGGGTGGAGGCCGTCTTGCTCTTGCCAGGCACACGAATGGTGTTTGATAGTATCGAATGGCCCTACATGTTCTCTGTGCTGGATAAGATGGACTTCGGCTCGGAATTGATCACATGGGTCAGACTCCTATACAGCGTCCGGAGGGCGTGGATTAGAATTAATGGCGCAGTGTCCAGAGATTTTGCATTATTTCAGGGAACGAGAAAGGGATGCCCGTTGTCCCCTATGATCTTTGCGTTAGAGCCCTTGGCGGGATGGGTTCAGGGGGACCACCTAGTAAATGGCATCTGGAGAATGGGAAGAGCGTATCTTGCTCTATGCTGATGATATAGTACTCTTCGCCATCCAACCCTATAGTACAGTGGCTAGGCTGCTTCATATATTCTGGCTTTTCGGTCGCTACTCAGGCTACCAGATCAACTGGGATAAATCCCTTTTACTTCCTTTATCATGTGACATCCCACGTAGACTGGCAAGAGGCACACCCTTGCTAGTGCCCGCACAGTTTAAGTATTTGGGTTTCCAGGTCTCCAAGGAACCTAAGAATTTCCTGTAAGACAATCTCCTCCCCCTGATAGAGCGATTTAGGGGGGATGTGGTGTGTTGGAGAGGCCCCCTTTGTCTCTGATGGGCAGGGCGGACCTGTTTAAAATGATGGCCCTGCCCCGGATCCTTTACGTTCTCCAGAACACGCACTGCAAGGTCTCGCCCAAAATCTTCTGGAAAATCAACGGGGAACTATGTGGGCTCCTCTGGAACTTCAGGAGCTCTAGAATCACGCTATACAAGTTACAGAGGGGGGGTGTATGATTGGGGTTTGGCAGTCCCAGATATCAGGAGGCACTATTGGGCAGCGCAGTTGACCAAGGTCAACGTGTGGGTATACTCTGACAGCAAGAAGCCGGCTTATCGGGTAGACCGTCAGGCGATGGATAAACAGGGTTACCTAGCGGCACTATACCATAAGAAGGGAATACGTCAGATGCCACTACACATTCAGAACGTGATCCAAATATGGCACAAGGTCCATCTGTATTTAAAATGCGCAGACACAGTGACAGAGAACCCCCCCCCTTTGGGACAGTGATCAACCAAAAGAGGTTGGAAGCCTAGAGAGATTCCACAAGTGGGGACTACTGGGGATAGACACACTGGGTGACATTTGGCAAAATCAGGCTCTGATTACGTTTGAGGACTTGCAAGCAGAGTACAGCATGGCAGATACAGAAAGGTTCCGCTATTTGCAACTGGGCCACGTAATCTAGAGAAATATCACAAAGGGATACAAATTTATTGAGTCGATGCTCCTGGAGGACAGGCTTTTACTAGATCCTATGATGTCAAAGGCCATCTCACTCACATATATGAAAATCATAAACAACTCCCCGGATCCTCTGGGACCACTGAGGGAGGCCTGGGAGACAAGCATGGGGCTGCTGGAGGAAGACAATTGGGTTGAGGAGCTTCAGAGTCCAAAGGAGGTGGCCATTAGGTATCACGTCTGTCTCGTGCAATTGAGAATACTATACAGGTCCTATTCCTCTATGTCACTTATGTATAAACTGGGACGCAGTGACACCAATAAATGTGCTAGGGGCTGCGGGGCAGTGGGGTAGGTTTTCCACATACTGCGGGAGTTTCCTCTTATTTTGGGGTATTGGGAAGGGATCACATGGGTTATGTCTGAAGTCACAGGACTGAAGATCTCACTAGAAGCCTGATGGCTTATCCTGTATGTAACGGGTGAAGAGGCCTGGCCCAAATACCAGATGAAGTGTCATACGATGGCTGCTATATTGGCAAACAGAAACATAGCCAGGGCCTGGGGTGCAGATCCCCCACCAAGCATGACTTGGACTGGTGTAATCAGGTCAAAGCAAAGGCTATCCCAGGACAGGGGGAAAGTGTGGGGGATGTGGAAGGAGTATAGAGGGTATTAGCAGGGTTGACCCGGAAGCCTGAAATGATCCCACCATTCATTGATACACTGCTACACACAAACCTGGATGGGGTATTCCTCTGGCAAGCTCAGCTCTGGGTGCCTTGGTACTCAGGGTACAACAATCAGTGATGTGTCAAAACCTGTGTGTAATGCAAAATGGATGAATATGTGTACTGTAGCTGAGCAAAATGTTGAATAAACAGAAAGTTTAAAAAAAGAAAAGAAATTAGAAGTGTATGTTGATGGAAGAAAGAGGCATGCGGTGCAATCAATACTAGGCATCCTTAGTTTTCAGGATCCCAGGAATTAGGCAGCACTGATGGTGATCTCCTGAGATAAGCTATGCTCCCTGCACCTACTTTATTTTTATACATCAATTAAGCACTGGCAGTGCAGAGCACACAACCTGTGGCAAAGATTAGATTAGGTAACCCTAACGTTGGGATAGTGAACCACAGACTGCTAGCAAACTTCTTGACTACCAGCATGTGTGAAGAACGAATATGATACTGCTGGTACCTGAGGAGGACTACTGGGAGTCTGACTGGAGGTCTTCTTTAGCTTTTGGAAGTTTGAGAACTGATTGCAGTAGAGGAAAGGTACTGCTACAGAACATCATGTTGTATGCTGTCTGGGGGAGGGTGTGAGAATTTGGGTTGCTAGTTGGGGAGGGTGTAAACGCTCTTCAAGCAACAGCCACAATCCTCATCAGGGTGAACCACATTCTGAGAGTTTTATCCTTGGCTCATGATGCAAGCAGCTGAAATTTACAGGTTTAAAACAGTCAGGGCCAGGACGGGGTGCAAAGTGGCTTGCTGAAATGGGGCTATATGATTATCCTATTTTTTAGTTTGCCGACAAAATTATATTCCTTTCAAGGAGGTTAGGTGATAGACTGAGAAGTCCAGGTAACCACAACTGTCAAATTGTCTTTCATAAGTTGTTTGATGTTCAGCCACTACGATCACATAGAGGACCATACTGGAGTATTTAAAAACCCATAATGCATCCCTCCCAACACATTCTAAATACATCAAATTAATGCTTAAGGTCTAGTAAGAGCAACCAGCAACCAGAAGGACTCTCCAATCAGAGGGATCGATTAGAAAACCTTGTGTTTTTAGGGCAAGAACCCTCACCCACCCTTAGGTGGCATGCTTCATCATTGGGGTCCCCCTCACACCACTTACCAGGGGGGCAGTGGTATGGGCTCTCACCGAAAAAATGGAGAGGAGTTCCTTTTGTTATTCTTTAAGTGATGAATGCCAATGTCAGATATTTGGTATGGGTGAGTGTAAGCACACTGTGTAGCAAGGGAAAGTAAAAAGGCTAAAAATACCACTCGGTGGACTGAATCACAACTTTATTCTGTATCCCCTAGGGGTAAATTAAAAAGAAACAGGGGATTATGACTTCAATCGATTAGTGATATTGGCCATGACTAAGGAACCAACACCCTCAACCAGTCACAAGACCAGTTGATTGTAAATCTTAGTAGCTATTGCCTAGCAGAAGAAGAAACGTCTTTGTTAAATAATGTATTAAGCTTTGTACACACTAACATCAGCGATGGGTTTATGATCCATAAAGAACTCACTCAGTTCTTCTGGAAGATCCAGTCAAGATTTTTCTTTGGTCAGACTCCTGAGAGTAATACCCACAATGAGAATTTGAATACATGCCTAGGAAAAAGTGCCTATTTAATCCTCTCGCCAACATGAGTTGCTCACATTCGAAAAGGTGGTACTGAAAGATTTTCACACTTTTAAGACACAAACCTGGAATCCATATCATAATATTTCCAAGCAGAAAAGGAGAATTATTCACAAATTATACTTGGACACAAAAATAATGCTTAAACCAGCCACAAGGATTCTACCGTTGCCATTTGACTCCAAAGAACTTCTTATCCTTGAAATAAGGCCTCACACAGAGACTACAGAATGACATTCATAAACGTGTTGAGAAAGGTAAGGATATTAAAATGGATTACCCAAATGGAGCTTAGATTCTGCTGACAGAGAATCCCAAGACACCATACTTTTACGTATTGCTAAAAATTCACACACCTCAAGGACCTGCTCCAGGAATTCCTATTGTGTCCGGCATTGGTGCCTTTCTTTTTTTTTTTATTCAGGCATTTTTTTATACACATACAAGACATACAAAAACATTTGTCTGTCGGGTTCATCGCCCTTATGTTACAAGGTATATAGGTTAGTATACTGTTATCTTAAGGTCGTCTCCCCCATTGCTAGCTAGATTCATATAGTGAAGAGAGAGGTCTTAAAGTGGGAGTGTATAGGATAGGTTGGAATAAGTCGAGGAAGAGGATAGGATAGAAGCACGACTGCATACTTTTCTCAAGCATAGGTAGTCCTTTTGTTCTGGTCTTTGCCATGATTGGAGCTGTTTCTTATGGCGGGTCATAAGGGACTCGCGCCTTGTCCAACGCTTCCCATAGGCCTCTGGATGACGTCTTCCACGAGGTGTATTGCTTTGCCAGATTGTCTGCTCCTCTAAGGTGGATGATCCAGTTGAGCCAGTTGTTGTAGGATATTTTTGAGGAGTCTTTCCAGTTATTCAGCACCAGTTTAATTGCCGCTGTCAGGAGTAGGTCCAGAAGTTCTCTCTCTCCCTCAGTGGGGAGGTCTGTTCGAATGAACGCTGTGATGAGTGAGGCAAAGTTCCTTGTAATCTTGCACTTAAAAACATTGTCTATAAAGTCCATCACCTTATGCCAGAAGTTCTTGAGCCTTGGGCATTGGAAGACCAGGTATTCTACATCCCCCCTCCCCATATCGCAATTCCAGCATGTTGGGTTATCTCTGAGCCCTAGTGTGTGTAGCCGGGCTGGGGTCCAGAAAGTTTTGTGTAGCAGACATAGTTTGGTTTGGGCGAGAACTGGGGTGATTTTATTTCGTGTGGCCGATGCCCATATCCTTTCCCACTCCTGTTCTTTTAGTGGGGGTTGTAAGTGTGTGTCCCAGTATCTCTTAGTTTTATTGTTCAGTCTGGATTTGAGAGGTCAAACAGGCACATGCATCAAGCCAAAATGTGCTCGCAAAATTAGCGATTAGCAATTTGCGAGCGCATTGTAGCGTTTCCCAATGCATCAACCAAATAATCAAAAATCGCAAAAATACCGACTCGCTAATAACGGGAATCCAGAAATAGCGAATCCTTATCAGCGAAAATATGAAAAGTGTGAGCAAATAAAGATTTGCAAAAATTAATCGCTAAACAATGCATCAAAATTCGCAATTTGAATTTTCCAAAAATTCGCATTTTAGCAAGTGCAGATTAAGGAGAATCAGAAGCAGGTGGTAAAAAAAATAATTAATGTTTCACTACAGCTGATAAGCTGGTGAGGGGTATTGCAACTGACCAATGAGTCCATAGAGGACGCACACAATGGCGGCACACTACGTGTTTGTGAGGAGGATGAGGATCCATGCAGCAGGCCAGGGCAGAAGGAGATTCCAGGAGAGGATATTCTGCCTGCACATCACTCTGTTGTGACAAACTGATGAGGACATATATGATTAGTACAGGATCAACGCTGCCATGAAACTTTACCTCAGAGCTGAATTCGAAACACTAATACAGCGCTAGACACGTAGGACCCATGCCATCCCTCCCAATGTCCAGGTGTAATGTCGCCTGCACCCACTTGCATCAGGAGGTTTCCAGGGGGCAGTGGCAGTAGAGGGAGGGGTATCACAAGGCTCCCTCTCACGTGTCTTTAGATCCTTCCTGGCTGCCATGATGACTCTGATCCACAACCACATCAGCCTCCCCACAACCCAAAGGGAATTGAACCCACCCAAACTCCATTCATATCGAATTGCACAGTTCCCTAATGTGATATGATGCATAGATTGCACCCACGAGCCATATGTCCACCAGCAGTCAATGAGTAGATCTTCCGTAACCGGAAATCGTATCACTCCATCAATGTCCAAGCAATGTGAATAACATCATGACCGGCATCGTAGCGCAATATCCTCGGAGCATCCATGATTCATACATCTTCCGATACATTGGCATACACACACGCCTGCTCAGGGGGGAATATGGTGAGGGACACCTGCTAGGTTAGACAATATACTTATGCACACAAAATCATTCTGTAATGGCAATGCATACCTGACACTAACACATTGCACACTACCCTGTAGGTGACAGTGCATACGCCGTGAGGAACTATATCATGACTCCATAGTTGAACCCAGGCTCCCAACAGGAGCAGCGGTACAACGCAGCACACACCAGGACAGGTAATGTGATTGAACAGACATTTGGATAGCTCAAGAGTCGCCTCCACATTCTGCACAGACCTGGTGGTGCGATGCTGTACCAGCCGGTGACCTGCTGTAGGATAGTGGCAGCATGTGCAATGTAGCACAACATAGCTACCACGAGATGCATACCCATAGATGCGTACGGCACTGCGGACAACCAGCCCACTGTACACCCACGACACCCGCATCCTGCAAGCTCAGCGGAGGGGCAGAGGAAACGTGCAGATGTCACCCAACATCACTTCAAAGGTACGTAATCATGAGACAACAACTATCATTCTTTACATGCAAAGTTTTTATTTGCACGTGAACATGGACTGTTGTGTGTCTAAACATAGACGTAGCTTAAGGGTACATTCACAGCATGTACCAAGGCACTAATCAAAGAAGGATTCGGACTTCATTACCAGTCCCTCTGTATGTCCTGCCCATGGTTACGCCACCATGGCTAATTGTCCGGAGGTATGTGTGTGCTCAGCGCTTCCTCCCACGCACACCGAGGCGTCTTTCGCCTGCATCGGCATCCCCACCCATGGGTGCAAGTGTAGGTGTCGAACGACGTGTACTACACCTCCTGCAGTGCTGACTGGCGCAGACATGCTGCTCAGGCTGGATGCCCCCTCACTCCCCTCATCTCCAGTGGCATTGCTGAGGACACCTGCACCCGCCTGGAGCTGTTCAACAGCAGTGGTAACTTGGCCAAGGGCCCTGGCCACGTCCCCACAACAATGCCCCATGTCAATCTGCATTGCCACCGACCTCCGTGACAGCAGTGCAGTAGCGTTGCACAACTTATTGTTGGATCTTGTATATCCAGCCAGGCGCGCCATGAATTGGCGATGCCTCCTCCTCTCTGTGTTGTGTCCCTCCTGCATCACACGCACAAGCTCCTGCAATGTGGCGTTGGTGTGCCTGTTGCCTTCCACAACTGCTTGAGTAAGTTCACTCACGCGATCTGCCATGGTGGAGAAGTTCTTGTTTAATTTAGACATTTGCAGGTTGATGGCTCCCATGTGTCGTGCCTGCTGGCGCTGCACCTTCATCATCTGCAACTCGACACCTCCCCAGACATTTGGAGTCGATGCCTCCTGTGCTGATATGTGGCTCCTTGCCCTGCGTCTTCGCGTCATCTGGACCGGTGTCTGCAGTGTGGTGGTGGTGGACCTGACACTAGGCAGGCTTTGTTCAAGTGCCCTTTCAGGTTCCGGAATGCTCTCCATTGGCTGAAGGGGAGGGACTGTAGCCCTGCGTCTTGTGGGTGCCTGGGATGTGCTGGGAGGTGTGACTGGTATGGCAACGGCAGTCTCTGCAGTGGTCTGTGTGCTCTCCCGTCATTCGCTCTCATCAGTGTCTCCTTCCTCTGCACCTGTGGTGTGAAACAGTGCAAGATTAATATTTGTTTGGGCTAATGTTTTGCAACATGGTGATTCTGTTAGCTCTTAAGTTCTCACTGTCTGTAATCACTGTCTGTAAAGCATTTTTGGCACAATGGCCACATAATGTGCTATTTGACTCACTAATTGGTTCAGGGGACTACGAATCCCATGATGCATTAGTATCTGTATATGAACTGTGGCCTGGGGTTGATTACAGCTGCTTGCCTTCTTATTACTGTATGGGCGCTATTATTATTTACATTGATGGGTATATTATAGTGCCTCTTACCTTGTGTACTGCAGGCTGCGCCGGATGTATCCATCTGCGTCACTCCCACTGCAGCTTCTGGCAGGATTGTGCCTTCCACCAGGTCCTCCAGGGCTGTGTTGTCCGGGACTGTTGAGGGTCCTCCTCCAGTGCTCTTCGCCTCCTTCAGCCTCTGTGCAATTCGCTCCTTGGCACGGCTCCGCAGATCATACCACCTTTTTTTTTAACTCTTCAATGCTGCGGTGTGTAACACCCACAGCATTGACTTTTGTTTTTATCCGGTTCCAGATACGTCTTTTCTCAGCCTCTGGGACTTTTAGGGAGAGCTTCCCAAAGAGCTTGTCATGGCTCTTTACAATCTCTTCAATGAGGTACTCGAGTTTGATCTTTCTTTTTCTGGCCCCTGCCCCCTCCTCTGCTGATGTGTGGGCCATTTCTGGTGTTAGCAGTAGTCTGGATGCCAAGTCTTCCTTTGCACAGCTCTCCACAGGCACTCAGCTTCCTGCTCTGGCTTCCTATGGGCACAGACTGCAACATGGTTGTGAGGTCATCAGGCTGCTCCCAATGCGACTCGGTAAAATTGCGATCTTGCAAATTGCGATTTCGCTAATAGCGATCTCGCTATTGGCGATCTAGCTATTTGCGAGATCGCAATTTGTGTGTTTTCAGGAATTAGCTATTTTTTTGGTTTTCTCGCTATTGTGTTTAGCGATTATTTGCGAATCGGTAATTTTTCGGTATCTGCGTCATGCATAGGAGATACCGAATCCTTATTTGCGATTCCTTAAAAATCGCAATTAAGGACTCGCTATTTCTTAGCTTGATGCATGTGCCTAAAAATCTTTATCAGTAGAAGTTTCTCATTGTGTCGTATTGTGGTTAGTAGGTCGCTACCAAATAGTATACCTAAGAATTTGATATAGTTGGTCTGCCAGGACAACCCTGAGTCTCCCAGGATTTCTCTGGAACAGAAGATATTCAGCGGCTTGCACTCAGATTTGTCATTATTAAGCTTGTACCCTGAGTGTTCTGAGTATTCTTTTATCGTGGCCATTAGCGCTTTTATTGATGCTTGGGGTTGCTCTGTCATTATCAGAATATCGTCTGCGTACCCTGCCAGTTTTATGTTCATTCCTTTAAAGTTTATCCCCTTTATGTTTTCATTTAATTGTATGTCCATAATTAGAGGTTCTAGCGCCAGGAGGAAGAGCGACGGTGAGAGTGGGCACCCTTGTCTGGTCCCTTGTTGTAACGTGAATGTGTCAGAGAGCAAACCGTTTATCGCGATGCGGGTCGTGGGGGACTGGTATAGGGCCATTGTCATTCTGACAAAGTCGTCTCCCAAGTTGAAACTGTACATGCATTGTTCTAGGAAAGCTCACGACACTTTATCGAAGGCTTTCTCTGCATCTAATGCTATGGCCACTGCCGGTGTCTGGCTCTCTGAGACTTGTTCTAGTACGTGGCAGAATAGCCGTGTGTTGTCGCTTGCCATTCGATTCCGCATGAATCCCACTTGGGTGTTACTTACTATTTTTGGCAGGATCTTGTTCAGTCTGGCTGCCAGGATTTTGGCCTATATGTTGCAGTCGGCATTGATAAGTGATATGGGCCTATAGTTCCCCGGATGTTGGTGGTCTTTACCTTCCTTTGGTATGACTATTATTGTCGCCTCTGTCATAGACAGTGGGACAGCCCCGGAAGACGCTGTATGGTTAAAAACTTTTTTCAAGGTTGGAGTTAGTTGGGGTAGGAAGGCTTTGTAGAAGTCGGCTGTATAGCCATCTGGGCCCGGGGCTTATTTTTTTTTAGTGATTTGACGGCCAGTTCTATTTCTGTGATGTTGATTTCTTGTCCTAGCTTTGCAGTGTCAGCTAGTTTTGGGAGTTTCAGCCTTTCTAGGAATTTTTTGCATATCTCCTTGTCGAGTGTCTTTTGATTCCTATAGAGATCTTCATACAAGTCTTTGAATGTCTTGAGTATCTCCTTGTGTTTTGTGTATGTTTTGTTATGTTGGTCTGTGATTGATGAAATCGCTACCTGGTTACGTTTGTGTTTCAGGTATGATGCCAACAGTTTCCCTGCTCTATTTGACTCACAGAGGTTGAGTTCCTTGCATTTGTCGAACCACAGACCCGCTCTCTCGCATATGATCTTGTTATATGCGTACTTCTGTTGTGTTAGGGTATAGAGTGTTGTGTTGTCCTGATTGTTTATATTCTCGAGTTCTAACTTTTTTATATCCTTCTCAAGCTGTGTCAGCTGTAGATTCACTTTCTTGTTTATTCTTGCCTTGATGCTTATTAGTTTCCCTCTAATGGTTGCCTTTAGTGCCTCCCATAAGGTGTTAGTGCTCACCTCTCTGTTGTCATTATAGGTTATATAGTCCTCTATGGCGTCCTCAATTTCCCTTTTGGTGCCAAGGTCCCTGATGGTGTCGTTCCTAAAGCGCCATCTTTTAGGGGTTGCTTCGTTGTGTATGCCGCTTAGTTTTAGACTAATGGCTGAATGGTCAGAGACTAGCCTTGGTTCGATAGTAGACTCTTCAATCATGTGTGTGTGGCTCCCTGAGATTAGGATGTAATCTATCCTCGTGTATGACTTGTGAGGGTTGGAGTAAAAGGTGTAGTCTCTTTCGGCTGGGTGTTGTAACCTCCATGCGTCTTTGAGATTGAATTTAGTGCATATATTTAGTAGTGCTGCGTGGGAGTTGGTGGGTTTAAATTTGCATGTGGATTGCCTATCTATTAGAGGGTCTAGCGGTAAGTTGAAATCCCCTGCAACGATAATGATTCCGGCTTGTGGCAACTTGTCTAGGGAGTCGGATACCTCTGGCCAGAAGGAGGGATCATCTATGTTTGGGCCGTATATGTTCACTATGTGCGGTTTTTCTTCCCCTCTGGATAGGGTTGTTACTAGCAGTCTGCCCTCTTTGTCTTGTGTGTGTGTCTATTGTTAGCCTCGACCCCCTGGATACCAGGGTCAGCACCCCCCTCCTCTTTTTATCTGCAGGTGAGCTTGCACTCTGCGCTATCCATTTGGTTCTAATTAGTTTGATGTCTTCCTCATCTAGTTTTGTTTCCTGTAACAGGACTATATCACTCTTGGTCTTTGTTAGGTAGTTTAGAATTTTCTTGCGTTTAATGGTGGGGTAAGGCCCTTAACATCGAGTGAAGCTATTTTAAGGTCTGTAGTTAGTGTGAGATTTTTGCTACCAGCCATTTGTAATTCTAAGGTGTGGCCATTCTATATGCTCAGGTCTCCAGGCACCCCGGGGGTGCTCGCGACTCTGGCTCCAATTTTTCCTTTCTAGGGCTGTACGGACTAGTACGTTGACATTCGTTCGAGTATGTAGAGTTTGAAAAGAGGAAAGAATGAAAAAGGAAAAGAGTGAGTACATGAGATGTGCTAACTTTGACCCCCCCACTCTTTACCCCCCCCCTCCCTCCCCTCCCCCCTTCTTCATTAGGATACGGAAGGTGCGACGGCAGGATCACCTTTTCGCCTCCCGGAGCTTATTGTCTCACCGTTTCCCGTTGTTGTACTCCTTTTGTTTGTGGACTTCATTGTCTTTCATGTATTTGATGTTGTCAGAGACTCAAGTCAGTGGAACAGATATTTGTAGGCCCAGAGGTTCCCCAGTTTTACCTTTTCTGTCCTTGTTCCCCCGGGTTTTTCCCTGATGTCGGGAGGTAGCAGTTAGTGATTCTTGAGGTAGTTGTGTTGATACAACAGTTGGTGGTTGTCCAAGGTAGTAGTGATGTGCAAAGTCTTTGTTTCCTTATTTCTTCGCTTTTACCATTTTATTTTACCCAGAGTCTCCTTCATTATTGTGTTCTGGTGATGGGCCTCTTTTTGCTGTACCATGTAGCGCTGTGTCCATGGGTAGTGTTATTGGGCCCGCTAGGTATTTGTGCAATTCTCGGGGGTCCGTGAAGACGTGATTTTTCCCTTTGTCTATTATTTTGAATCTTGTAGGGGCGATGAACGAAAATTGAATGTTCCTGTGTTTGGGTATCTGGCGCAGAGCGAGGAATCCTTTCCTTGTCTCCACAGTGGGCTTTGAGTCGTCTTGGGTTAGGATGATTTTGTGGCCCTTCCAGTTGATCTGTTGGTTCCTCCTGGCATAGTTAAAAATTTCCTCCGTGTTTTGTGACCTCAAGGGTTTGCATATGATGGGTCTTGCATATTGGGAGGTCGGTTCTTTGGCAGCCGGTACTCTGAATGCCTTATCTAATTCAAATTGACGATTGAATTTTAGGTTGGTGAGCTTTGGTATTAGGTCCTCGAGGAATGCGGAGCAAGACCCTGCCGTATCCTTTGCCCCTTCTGGGACCCCGAGTATTCGTATGTTACCCCTTCGGTTCTTATCTTCCATCTCTGCTGCTTGCTTTTGTAGGGCGCTCGAGATTTCAGATAATGATCTTACTTCTTTACTCATGCCACGTCCAGCATCTTCTGTGTCACTAATCCTCTGTTCCGCCGCTGTCAGTCTGATGTTCACAGAGTTCAGATCTGCTCTAACCGCCGCAATCTCTAATTGGATTGTTTCCGTGGTGAGCTTTGTTGATTTTGCCAAGTCATGCACCTCTGCTAGTTTCTTAAGAATCGTTTCTAGCGTGCTATTTATGTCCTGCCTCTGTTTGATTGGTGAATCAGACGTCAGTGGTTCTCCCTTGCTTTTCTTTTGCTGCTGGTGCAGTCTGCTCTCCCGTCAGCCATCTTTCTTGTTATTGGCACGCGTGTCTCTTTCTTGCGTCGCTATTTGTCCCTTGTCTCGTGTGTTTGTCCTGCGTGTTGATTCCTCTAGTCTCCTTGCTAGCTCTTTTCTTTTATGCTCAATGTGTTGTCTGTATTGTCTTTCTTTGTTTGTTCTTCTGTTCGGCTGTTTTATTCGGTCCAGTTGTTGACCATCATGTCGCCAGGCTCTACTTCTCTCCTCCTTCCCCTATCTAATGTCGTTCTCTGTTGTTCCTTCCTGTGGTACCCCCAAAGTCTTCTTGTATTGGTCGGTTGTTCTAACCTGGGCACTGTGTATGTGCGGACATGTGCGGGGGGGGTGCTCGAAGCCGGACTAATTAGACCCTTTTCGTACTCTTTCTTCATAGGAAACGGTGTTTATTCCTTTGTGTGCGTTATTATGCTTTGTTATGTTCTTTAGTCTTATGAGCGCTCCCCCCTTCGCCTACTTGTGCTCCTCTTTCTTTTTGGTTTATTGTTAGTCTTGGTTCTCACCACGCGCTGTCTTTTCTTTCCAGGCGCTTACCTCCCTCGCTTCCCCCGCTCACGCCCGCCCACCTCTGTTAGTCTTGGTTGCTTTCGTTTGATCTTAGCTCTCCTGGTGTATTGTGGTAAGTTTGGCCTTTTCTCCTCTGCCTCCACTGTCCCCTCTTACTTGTTAGCGCTCTGCCTCCGTTTCGCTTTCATTCCTACTTCCGCCATTTTGTCTCTTCTTTCCCTTGACTCGCGCCTCGTCTGCTCACCCGTTGCCCCCGCTGTCCCTCTTTCCTCTTTTTTCCGCCGTATGTGGCCCTGCCAGCCGCCCTGTTGCTTAGTCGGTGACTTTAGAGGGAGGGGGTATCGCGGTGTGCGCGATCCTTGTGTGCGGTGGTGTTCTAGGGTCAGCACTGATCTCACCGCGTGCTGCCTTTTCTTTACCAGGCGCTTGCCTCCCCGCTCCCCCCCGCTCACCTCTGGCCGCCGAGCGCCGGCTTATCTCTATATTGTAGCTGTTCCGGCGGACTTTTTGCACCTAGCTCCTTCGTAGTTGCGCAGCTGGGGGACAGTTTCAGTTTCAGTTTCCTCCGTTGTTTCTCGAGGGCGCCATCTTGGTTGTCTCAGCCTTCCGTCTGGTGGCTCCGCATTCTTACTTTTACTGTTCTTAGTACTTCTGAGCGTTCATGCCTCTCCGCGATGATACCAATCTTCGGCGTGTGAGTTCCGACACCCCGGGATGTGTCCTTTTTTCTTGGCGGCTCGCTATTTATCGGAGTAATCTTCCTTCGCTTGCTCCGTTACGGCGCATCGGCAGGATCAGGCAGCCATTAGCTCTGCCGTCTAAGCCACGCCCGATCGGTGCCTTTCTTGAGCCTCTTTCAGACGTCACAGATTTGTTTCTAAGACCTCTTGTCTCAAAGATGCCCTCTTTTTTTTAACTGATTTTTATGGGTTTTTCGAAGAGATGCCATAAAAAAACAGCCCCGAGGGCATTAAAGATGATCAGACGGTGCAATTTAAGTTATCCCTCCTGTTCACTGTCATAAGGCCCGTCTTCCCCATCCATTATCGATTACTCCCAACAGGGAGACAACATGAGCACTCCCCTGTCATTCCAACCTCAAAGATGCCCTCTTACCTAGAAGATACCAAACACAGGGGCATATGTACAATCCCCTATCGCTATTACAACATCACTTTCAGTGACATTGTGGTGGCGATAGGGACCTTGCCTTATTTACAAGACAGCATTAAGCCACATAACGTGGCTTGACAGTGCCTTGTAAATAAGCCCCCCCTTCACGCTTGCTTAGCGTGAAAGAGGTGTGCAGTGGGTGTTGTGGTGGGCGTTCCATCGCAACACCCATTCATTTTGACGCTGCCCTCTATGTACAAGGGCAGCATATATAGGAGGCAGCGCCAAAATTAAGGCCAGGAAAAACCTGGTCCTAAGTTGGCGAAACAAGGAGAAATACTTTATTTCTCCTCGATTTTGCTTTTTCCATGTGTGCTGCCTTAAGCAGCACACGTAGAAGTGACAAAATGGCATTTCAGGATTGTTTATGTGCAGGAAGTGACACCTTCCTACACATAAACAATCCTCCCCTGCACTCAGATACCCTTGCACTATGGTGAAAGCAGTGTAGCGCCAACGCAGGGACCCTAAGTGTAACCCCAGCGCAGGGGGAAACGCAGGGCTGCACCATATCCTTGTAAATATGGTGCAGCCTTGCATTTTTGAAGTGGCGGAGTGAGGCGTTAAGCCATGAAGGCTAACGCTTCACTCCGCCACTTCTTTGTACATATGCTCCACATTTTGAATTTACTGAAGGAGATATCATTCGATTCAGAGAAGGATCTAATGGTGTGTTTGGATGTGTAATCTCTTTACACCTGTCTTTATTACAATATTCTGAGAACTGTTGAAGCCTTGTTAAGAGAAAATCCACCTGACACAGAGACCCTAATTTCTATTTTTATGTGTGCCCGCTTAGCTATGAAAGAACATTTCTTTCAGTTCCAGGATGAACTATATATTCAGGTTTCCAGCACATCTGTGGGCAGTACTTTTGGCCCTTGTGTGTCAACTTTGTATATGCACCAATTCAAATGTATGCACATCTACACAGAAGGAAGCCCCTATCAAAAGAATGTAAAACTTTAGAAATGTTACATTGATGACGTATTGGTCTTCTGGACATGTGTGTTGGAAGATAGCCCTTTATTTTTACAGGGGCTCAATACACAGAACACCGTTTTGAGATTTACCTGTGAATACAGTAAAAAATAACTACACTTCCTTGAACTTTTGTTCTATCCAAAAGATGGGTGCATAATTTCAGAGTTAAATAGGAAACTAATGTAAGAAACTCCTCATTAATGTACAACAGTTTTCACCCTGTGTCCCAACAAGATAATTTACCTGTGGGCCAATTTATCAGAATCAGACGTTATTGCTCTGAACTCACGCAATTCAAAAACATGTGTCTGTCTTTAGTAAACAACTGACGGAGAGACACTATCCATTGCATCTGATCCATATAGCAGTGAAGTGGGCTCGAAGTAATAATAGAGATTTCTTACTTGAAGACCAGCAATGTCCACCCTGTGATGGGTGGATTTGAATGAGTACCTTCTGTTTTATTTTATCTTCCATTACGAAGTTAATTTGCAAGAATTTGAGCATTTACAACACAGGCTCCATGTAACTGGCCCAATTGATAGTCTCATTCAAACATGGCCCTAATCTGAAGGACTACTTAGTGCGCACAAGACAGAGAACCAGGAAAGGAAATATGCAGAACACAAAATGGTTCCTCACAAAAGTGAAAGGACATTTTCCATCAGGTTCCTGTACCTCCTGTCAACATACCAGACATGACACAGAGATTGATTTAGGTCTTGTTACTCCCTGGGAACTTAGGCACCATAGTAATTGTAAAAGCAGTTACTTGATATATCTGATCACATGCCTCTGTGGTCTAATCTACACAGGCATGACTATGTGTAAAATCAAGATCTTGATTTCAGAACTTCACAGGACAATCAGCTGCAAATGCGTCAACTCCAAGATGACGTGGCAATTTCTTGAGCAGAATCACAGTGACAATAATCTATTCTGCACCATAAATGATAAACCTGTCTATATTCCTGTTGGACCCAACCAACATAGCTTCCTCTATCAAAAGGAACAACATTGGCTTTTTAGGTTTAGGGGCCAAGACAACAGCAATCATTTGAATACCTTAATCTGAAAGACAAACCCTACCTTTAGGTTTGATACATGCTTAGATGCTGTGCCGGGGGAACAACCTTTACAACGCAACTTTTACAACGCACTACCATTACAACTAAACTGTTACAACGCGAGTGCATTGACAACGCAGGACATTACAACGCAAGTCTTTACATCGACTTGCACTAGATGGCGTGCTAACATTAAAAATAGTGTAGTTTGCTATCCCAACACCTTCCCTACTGTTACGTGGACTGGAGTTGGAATAGTAAATTACACTTTTTTAATGTTAGCACGCCATCTAGTGCAAGTCGATGTAAAGACTTGCGTTGTAATGTCCTGCGTTGTCAATGCACTCGCGTTGTAAAACTTTCGTTGTAACAGCATGCGTTGTAACAGCATGCGTTGTAACGTCATACATCCGCTGTGCCGATGTGGACAATTGTGATCTTGGAGCTTTGGCACATTTCCAGGTGCTGCGTCAACACAGGGTTTAAACTGTGTTTAGAAAGTGTATATAGCACTGGTTTTTGGCTAGGAGAGTGAGTTGTTTAAGTGTACAAAAAGCAATATTGTTAGTGACTTAGAGTTGGCCCTTACCTGCAGAGATTTGAACAGAAACTCCAGAGTGTGGATTGAGCCTGTCTGTCTCTAAAGAGTTTCTGACTGGGGGAGCAGCTCCTTGACCCTGTCCAGCAGCCTGAGCTTACTGATTGGTTCTCTAGCTCTCTAGCAACCCTGAGCTCTCCTCTCACACCTGTCCAGGCCCCTAAGGTTTGTGGAGGGACCCTCAAGACAGCCACCTCCGTTTTGTTAGCCACAGCGTCTTTGTGCCCCAACATCCCAGTGAGCAAACGACTAAAAGGTGGTAGGAAGACAGACTTTGTGCTGTTTTATTCTTGAAACTTTAAAAGTGATTTTTCCTCTATCCATGATTGCTTGAATTTCCCTGTTGGTTTGTGGGCTTTGTAGTTTAAAACTGCTGTTTTACCTGCCCATGACTGCTTAAATTTCCCTGTTGATTTGTGGGCTTTGTAGTTTAAACTTGATGTTTTATCTGCCTGTACTTTAAAACTGCTGTTTTTACCTGCCCCTGACTGATTACAATTCTCTCCTAGTTTTCCCCCTATACTGTGCTAAGGCCTGTGTGAAAGCAATCCACCTCCAGCTCCCTTTTGTCTTAGCAAGGGAAAAAGGCCTAATCCACCAGATAGGCTAAGCAGGGTATGCTCTGAGACTGCTGAAATCTGCTCTTAGGATTTGAACTGTGTTTGGAAAGTATATATAACATATCTTTTTAGCTAGGAGAGTGAGTTAAATGTTCAAAAAAGCAATATTGTTAGTGGATTAGATTTGGCCCTTACCTGCAGAGATTTGCACAGGAACTCCAGAGTGTGGATTGAACCTGTCTGTCTTCAAGGAGGTTCTAAGTTGAGGAGCAGCTCCCAGCCCCCTGCCCATCAACCTGTGCTTGAGGTCACACGCTCCTATAAGTTAGCCATCGGACGTTACATCTGTGTTCTGATTGGTTCCTGTATCGGGTATTTCTATTGGGGTTAGGGCTTAGGGTTAGCTTTCTTATTGGCTGATAGGTCTGATGCTCCGATTGGTCCCTGGGGCTGGGGGTTCTTTTGAACTTAGGGTTAGAGTTCTGATTGGCTGATAGGTCTGGTGTTCTGATTGGTCCCTGGGGCTAGGGTTTCTGTTGGACTTAGGGTTTAGGATTTTGTCTCTGATAGGCTGCTAGGACTAGGGCTGGTATAGGTCTCCTATTGGTCCGAGGGCTTAGAGCTAGTGTTCTGATTGGTTAGGGCTACGGTTCCCATTGGCTGTAGGTGTCACCTCCCACTAGGGCTATTTAAGCCTAGGGCATCTCAGCCCAGGCGTCGAGACTAAGGGTGGAGAGGACTAGGGCTCCAGTGTTCCCTGAGCCCTGACTACTTAGGCTCCCAGCGCTGACACGCTCGAGGAAAACCTGAATTGATCACTCCTGCGCTAGCGCTCTAGGTGATAGCACCTTTGCTGTTCTGTTGAATGTGTTTTTTTAAAAAGAGAAAATCGTTTTTACATGCAAACTGCTGTTGCTAATGTGATTCGAATTGTGCACTGACTCCCCGGTCCACCGCAGCTACTCGGGCTGATTGTTGTGGAGGGAGAACAGAGCGCTCCTACTTCCTGGTAGTGCCATTTCTTGGCGGCCATTTTAGTGGGTTGACGCTCCAGTGTTCCCTGAGACCTGACTACTTAGGCTCCCAGCGCTGACACGCTCGAGTAAAACCTGAATTGATCACTCCTGCGCTAGCGCTCTAGGTGATAGCACCTTTGCTGTTCTGTTGAATGTGTTTTTTTAAAAAGAGAAAATTGTTTTTACATGCAAACTGCTGTTGCTAATGTGATTCGAATTGTGCACTGACTCCCCGGTCCACCGCAGCTACTCGGGCTGATTGTTGTGGAGGGAGAACAGAGCGCTCCTACTTCCTGGTAGTGCCATTTCTTGGCGGCCATTTTAGTGGGTTGACGCTCCAGTGTTCCCTGAGCCCAATCTATATTAACTTCCCTCGCCCCGCGCAGCGGCACGCGCAGCAGTAGCGCCTTAGACGTGCCAAAGAGAAGCCAGTCTGCGTCCAGACGCTTCCAGTTTCCGGACCCAGCTGTCATCATGGTAGGAAATCTCCTCACATACAGCACTTCCTCACTATATGCATTGCGTCCTACTGTCAACCCACTATGTTTGCATTCAGTCCTTCCCTTACACCCGAAGGCCCACTGCAAAACTTGTGATTGGGGCATAACTACTCCAAATGCTGTGAAAAACCCCTCCAAGCAGAAATGGAGGATGTTCCTTCTTAACTGCCGTTCCCTGCCCAAACACTACACTGAACTGGCCATGCTGATAGAGGAGCTCAATCCGGACGCCCTCTTTCTGACAGAGACATGGCTTCAGCTAGAAACCGATCCTGCAATAGCATGGGCCACCCCCCAAGGCTATACTATTAAACATTTGGATCGCAAGACTGGCAGAGGCGGAGGGCTGGCTATTATCTATAGGGACAACTTTAGATGCCGCATCACTCCCTCCCCCATGCCAGTCTGTGAGAACCTACATTTCACTCTTGAGTTCTCCCCATCCACCACTTTCTCCGGTATCCTAGTCTATCGACCACCTGGCACCCTCAACAACTTTATCACTAACATGACGGATTTAGCTGCCAACCTAGTGCTCGCCTCGGCAAATTTCACCTTGCTGGGCGATCTTAATTTACATCTAGATGATCCGCTTGATTCAGCAGCCAACAGTCTTCGAACCAACCTTCAGTCCATTGACCTGTTCCAGAAAGGCTTTCAATCAACGCATGTCAAGGGACATCTCCTAGATCACATCTACAGCAATCTAGATAGCTTAACCGTCGAGGCTCCAGTACCACTACCCTGGACTGATCATTTTTTAGTACCCTTTACATGGTCCACATGCCCCCCCCCCCATTTCACAAAATCACAATAAGCAGCGGGGAAGAAAATGGGCCTCCCTCCCACTTTCTAAGTGGAAACTGGCGCTTACAGAACACCTACCCCCAAATGTGACCAATCCCAATACAGCCACTGTCAATTTTGATAACTGGATCTCCAGTTCCCTTGACCTAGTCCTACCAGAGGAATCTTTGCACTTAATAAACAGAGCCAAAGTTGCCCCCTGGTACTCCCCGGCTCTCAGGACTATGAAGCAATCTTGCCGCAAACTAGAGAGAGCCTGGAGACAAGATTATTCACAATCAAAGCAAATTGAGTATAGAGCCGCAATAAAGCTCTATAAAAACCACATAAAATCTGCACAAGCCCATTTCTATGAAGCCAAAATCAACCTAGCTGCAAACTCTCCCAAAGAAATTTTTAAAATAGCCAAATCTTTAATTTCTCCCCCTCCCCCCGAGCGTCTGTCACCTGACGGCGCGCAAACCCGTTGTAATAATTTAGCCACTTTCTTCTCCCAGAAGATCCAGGCCATCTATTCTTCATTTTCCACTGGCAGTGGTGACATGGACCACACCACCACCACAGATTCCGACTTCTTAGTCCCCAGCTCACTGGATGAATTCCCCCTCCTAGATTCCGACACTTTAGACAGAATGCTTCTTAAAGTCACCTCGGGATCCCCCAATGACCCAGCACCCCCGCAAACTCTTAATAAGGTGATGGATATCATCCGCCCTGTCATCCTGGATGTCCTTAATGCTTCCATCTCCTCTAACTCCGTCCCAGCACCATGGAAATGTGCGATGGTTAGGGCCCTTTTGAAAAAGCCCACCTTGGACCAGAACAACTTGGCCAATTTCCGCCCCATTTCCCTACTTCCCTGGATGAGCAAACTGCTCGAAAGGCACATCAATAATATCTTAGTGGACTACTTAGAATCAAATAGTCTACTATGCGCCTCTCAGACGGGTTTCCGCCCGCAGCATGGAACTGAAACTGCTCTCCTAGCAGTGACGGAAGAAACTAGATTGGTGCTGGACCGGGGAGGAAAAGCAGCCATCATACTACTCGACCTCAGTGCCGCGTTCGACACTGTCAACCATGCCACACTATTACATCGCCTGAAAGGCATGGGCGTGTCGGGCGCGGCCCTGGAATGGCTGACCTCCTTCCTGGACGAGCGCTTCTTCCAGGTGTTTGAGGGCAAAGCACTCTCCCCTAAGCAACCACTTAGATGTGGGGTTCCCCAGGGCTCCTCCTTGAGCCCCACACTTTTTAATGTCTATATGCGACCTCTAGCGGAGATAGTCCAGCCCTTTGGCATGCGTATTGTCACCTACGCGGACGACACCCAGTTGGTGGTCTCTCTGGACCACACTGAGGAGTCGTCCAACACCCTGGGCCTCTGTCTAGAGGCCGTTGCTAAGTGGATGCAATCTTCCTGTCTCAAACTTAACGGGGAGAAGACGGAGATTATGCTATTGGGCAACCCTCCTCCGACCATTTCGACATCAATTTGGCCCACCTGCCTTGGTGCTCCTCCCCCTCCCAAACCGCAGATAAAGAGTCTGGGAATCTGGCTCGATAAAGCGCTGGACTTCTCGGTTCAGGCTACCAAAACTGCCTCCACGTGTGTCGGCCTAATGAAAATGCTCCGCAAAGTCCTCCCTCTGCTTCCTTTCCAGGCGGGGAGAATCATGGTTCAGGCCCTGATACTCTCCCGCCTGGACTATGGAAATGCACTATACCTAGGTGCCCCGGCTTCAGTGACCAACAGGCTCCAAGTCACGCAAAACTGCGCCGCCCGATTATTATTCAACATCCCCCGCTGGCAGTCAGCCAAGAAAGCTCTAAAAGAATTGCACTGGCTCCCTATGGCTGCTAGAGCACAATTTAAGGCTATGTGCATTGTGCACAAATCTTTCCATCGAACAGGCCCTGCCATCCTGTCCCCCTTAGTCGTGCCCTACGCTCCATCCAGAGCCCTTCGCTCCGGATCATTGCACCTAGTTACCACTTCTAAAATCAACAAAGCACGTTGGGGCGGCCGTTCCTTCTCCCATACTGCTGCGAGACTTTGGAACTCCCTCCCCTTAGCCCTCAGGGAAAATAATAACCGGCTGGCTTTTAGGAAAGCTTTGAAAACCCACCTGTTCGCAAAAACATGCTAATCTCACCCTGCGGCCCGCCACAGTGATCAATTAAAGCGCTGCGAGGCCTCCGGGTAGTCTATGCGCTATATAAATATAATTTTTCATTTCATTTCATTTCATTTCATTGTTTGGGCCTGTCCGGGACTGGCCAGAAATGCTGCTCATTTTTCCATTTACCAGCACCCACCTTTACCCATCCATATCCACAAACATATTAACACACTCACAGCAAATACACTCTACCTATTTACTACAAATAAACCCTAACATTCCAGTACCCCTACACCCACTACAAAACCCCACGTGCCACACCTCTACACCCTTCCTTCTTCAACTACCACACAATGACAACATCACTTGCACACAAAACACCACTCTCTCCTATACCACTAACAAATCCACACATCAGCAACACAACACAAAGCCACACTATACATAACTTTATTCCATCCAGACACACACTCCCTGTTCATACAAATCATCAGCGCTACCTTTTACTTTCTCCTAGCAGAGCCCTTTCTGTCCCCACAAAACCTATACATAGCCTTCCATCACCTCATCCACCAACACCCTTTTCCTCTTTTTACACACCCAAACAACCCTTACACTCCACTCCACCACACATATTACCTCATCCGGCTATTAAATCTAACACAAACACTCATAGCTCTTGTCCATCCCCTATCACACAGCACATTCTACTCACAAACAATACTTTACATACAATTCCTTCTTAGAAAACCAAAAACCGCGACATCATCATCTCATTTTCCTACTCCACAAAAACAAAACATAACACACACACACACCAGCACAACAACATTTTACCAACACACAGTTTCATAATACATACCATCACAAAGCAGAAACATACACTCATTCCCACCCTCCTGCCTATACAAATAATACACATCCTAAACCATCTTTACTGACAAGCTTTCTCTATTCCCACACACCTAACACAAATACACCAACACAAAAACTCTCATTCAACCGACTCTCATCCATTGGACAATTTAAAGCCTTACAACATGACTCACATGCTACACCACCACCCCTACCTCATACACCTTTCACCCTAAACAGATGCAAACAATATAAAGAAAATGCCACTCTTCATAACTTTGCATCTCCATGTCTATTACACAACAAGGCTACTCTACAAAAACAACACAGCTCACCAACTCACTCTTTACAACCATCTTCACCACTGACACACGCAGAACCATCAAAATGCCTTCTAAGCCTGCTGGTTGTGGAATACGATATAGAAAAGCAACACTATTGCTATGCTCATACAGCTTATACCGTCACTAATGACACACTTGCTACAAATTCAACAAATACTGCTCACTCTTCTACAATACAAAATCACACTACCACCAAATCACAATCTATGAACTGCCTACTAATAAGTGCTCAACCACTCTCTAAAATCAAGCATCACATCTATGACCTACTCACTGACACACAACTTGATTTACTTTTCAGAACTGAATCTTGGTCAGGAGATGACTTGGCTCCAGTGTTACATGAAGCCATTTCTCTGGCTTGAGTATACAAAATTGCATACTCAAAAGAGGAGGTGACCAGCTGTTATATTCAAACAAACAATAAATATTACTAAAGCTGACAACATCTCCATAGAAGGTTGTGAGGTCCTGTTCGCCAGATACAACCCTACACCATTTTCATCCTGTAACTTTCTTCTCCTTTATAAAACCACCACCTAGCAGTACATTACCAAACACATGTTTAGACACAATTTCAAACCTGATAACACTACACTCCAATCTATGCATTCTTGGTGACCTAAACATTTGGTTTGACAAACCCAAAATGCCCCATCCCAAAACTATCATTACTGGCCTAGACACACTCAACCTACATCAGATCGTCCACAAACCCACACACGTCGCTGGGCACATCGTAGATGTCATTTTTGCAAATCCAGAACTAGTCACCTTTCAAACAATTATACCAATCACATTATCAGACCACAATTTACAAGCTTTCCAACATAAAATACCACAAAGCAACACATATAAACCCACCTTACATGCATCCACCTATTGACCTTTGAACAAACTCAATGGTGAACACTTAGAAACACAACTAACATCCAACAAAGATCTAGACACAATAACTTATGTTAAAAAAAGATATGAGTGGCTACAGGAAGCTTTTGATATCCAAATACCACTCAGAACAACAAAACAAGACAAAAGAAAACAGGCACCTTGGAGAAAGACAGAACTAAAAGAGATTAAACAGCAAATTAGAAATCTGCAGCGCACCTGCCTCAAAACAAACAGCAATCAAGACAAACTTCACCTACAGAAACATAACTGATTATACGAGTCAGCAATCAAAAAAGCTAAAAATGGATACTATTGAGACAGAATTAAAAATGCTAAATGTGCAAATAAAGAATTTTACAATATTCTCACTGTTGTAAACCAAAATGTGTAGAAGGAACTCATCCCATTACTCAAGAATTCATGGACAAACTGGCAAATGATTACACAACCAAAGCAGATACATTTGACTTCTATTTATAACAAAGGAAAATCACCAGTACCTCCAAAAAACACCTCCAAGAGAAGGCTAACTTAGACTCTGCACTCCTTTGTACAAATATCACCAAGTGAAGTTATGGATCTCGTCAAAACAAGCAGGCCTACCAGCAGCCCTTCTGACCTGTTTCTACCACAAACCCTCAAGAACATTCTTCTAACTACCTCAGCTGCCACGCCCGGAAGAAATATAATCAATAATTCCTTAACTATAATAATTTTTCCAAAAGGCTTGAAAAAGGCATAAATACACCCATTATTAAAGGAAACTACCCTGGACCAGCTTGGCCCTGCCAACTACAGACCAATCACAAATGGACCTTTCCTGTTTAAACTGATAGAAAGAGCTGCATTTGCCCAGATGTCACAATTCATTGAAGATAACTCCATACTTTCAAACTCCAAATAAGATTCTGTCAAGGAAGAGTCACAGAATGTACCCTCATCGTTAACTGAGATGACCTTAAAAGCACAGTTGACTGGAACAGGGTTGCTGCACTACTTATCTTGGACCTCTCAGCTGCCTTTAACACAGTTGACCATGACACTCTAATACAAAGACTCTACGAAGCAGCCATAGAGGGGACTGTTCTTGACTGGATCACATCCTACCTTCAAAGCAGAACAAATGTCATCCATTCTCCCCCTTTCTCATCCAAACCATACTTCACTAAAGCAGGGGTCCGTCAAGGCTCTATCATATCACCCATGCTTTTTAACATCTATATGAAGTTGTTACCGACAAAGACCAATTAATTTCACATCACATGCTATTACTATGCAGATAACACACACATACTCCTTAAACTGGAAAGCCTCAAAGAATTCGGAAAATCAAAGATGACCAGAGGATGACATGGAGTCATCTCAAATTGAATGCTTCCAAAACGGATATACTCACATGTGGTCATTGGGGAAATGATGACCCATTTCCTGCCTGGCCAGATGATCTGGGAACACCTCAAAAAATATCTAAGGAAGTAAGAAACCTTGGAATTACCATGGACTCCAAGCTATCAATGAATGCCCAAGTGGACAAATTAGCAAGATCAAGCTTCATTACTATGAAAATTCTGCGACGCATCTTCCCCCACCTGGGATTTTCACACAAAGTCCAGGCTACTATCTCTTGTACTGTCAAAACTTGATTATGCCAATGGTCTCTACCACAAATCACCTTTATCAACTATGGAAAGACTACAACAGATTCAGAACTCTGCTGCCAGACTACTCCTACCAGTAAAGCCACAAGCCCACATCTCCCCTGCTTTGAGGGCCCTGAATTGGTTACTGGCTGCCAGAAGATCCACATTCAAGCTGCTTTCACCCACAAAACAATACATGGAACAAGACCGCTCTTCACCAGGACTAAAATCACCAAATATATTCAACAAAGAAACCTCCACTTCAGGTTGGCACCCCACCACAAAATCCCACCATACAAGAAAAGAAACATAGGTGGCTCATCCTTCTTGGTGCAAGCAGCCACACTATGGAACAAAATTACCCCTAGACATAAGATCCAAAAATAACTGTCTTATTTTCAGAAGATGACTAAAGAGTTGGCTCATCCCTACATAACCACCATACTCAAACATAAATGTACAGCATATCCCTCTGTATATAAGCATTTATTTTGATTTTATATTTGTATCTATATATGTAATTCCTTTGTATAAATGTGTATAGTAATTATGTTTATAAATATATAGATATTCTTTAGGTATGTTTAACAAATATACATATTATTCTATGCTTAACATGTTTATAGATGCCTGCATAGTATGCATATAAGTGATTTGATTAGATGCTTATGAATCTCCGTCTATTTATCTATCACAATATGCAAATCTTATTATAACTATGTGTCTGCAATTGCTTCACCATTGAAATAGTGAAAGATAAGAAAAAACAAATAAAAAACACTTAGCTTAAAGTACAGCAACACTTGAAAGTCTGAGTTTATTAAATCCAACTTAAATCCTGCTATATTACCTCCCTTATATATACCTTAAATGTACTTATGTATCTATATATTTGGTACTGTACTCCTGCTGTAAAAATAATGTAAAAAAAAATGATTGAGCCTCTCCAGTGACCTACCCCATATCTCACCCTATACCTCTCCCAATATACACTCTACCATCACTCTCTGGTTCATCCCAAACCTCACTCACCTATATGAGCTCCAAAATAACCCCTTCTCTCTCCTCTATCCCTCCTTGCGCCACTTCAAACCTCATTTTACTTTTTAGATCTCCCAAACAACCCTTTCTAAACCCTTCCATCATTTATCACTCCTTAGACTCTTACAAGACCTCTTTTTTCTCTAATCTACTTCTAGAGACTCTTCCCCCTCCATCTCTTCTATACGCATCCCAAACTTCCTCCTATTACTATGATCTCCAAGTTAACACTTTGAATGCCCTTCCTCTTTTACCCTCCATTTTCCTTTTCAATCCAACTAACTTTCACTATTCTAATTCACCACTAATCCCATTTGGGTTCTGGAGTAGCGTGCTGCTCACCTAAAAGCACTATGACTGGGTAGTAAGTGCTATATAAATACAATGACATTACAATAACTAGTGCCAATAATATATGATAATATTTAGGTCGAGCCTAGGCAGCACATGTGCTGTCTCTTCGAGACATGCTGTAATCAGTTTGTGGCTTTACAACCAGTCCCATAGCTTTTATTAGTTTGTTGTACTGTTGTGACAAATCGCTTGTTAGCTAGTTGGTTATTTCTTTGTTTGTTCCTCCTTTTCTCTGCTTGTCACGCACACGGAGTAAGAACTAACTACTGAGATGTTTCCACATATGTGATTAAAGTTTTTTCTGTGGGACTCTTTTTTTCCCCACGTATTCATATTTGATGTGCGTGCAGGATTTGTTAGCTGCTCCTTTCCTGCTTAAACAAAGTCTACATTTTAAATACCAATAATGGGATAGTAAGATGTTTCGTGCTTAACTACTGTGATTTTTACAATCCATTTTATCTTCTCTGGCGTTCCACAACTGTTTTGTTCGTATGCAGTGCTGCACTGCTGATATATAGTAATAAACAAGGGCATTTTTTGACAGCTGTTTTTAACCAATGCTATTGTGTTGGAACAAGAACGTATTTGTGATTGGAAAGGCTGTGTGTAGTACCAGTTGTATTTTCAAGACCAATTCACACTATAGATATACATTCTCTAGTCATTTGAAACACTTTTATCTGTAGATTTTAGTAGAAGTTCCAGTTTAGGTCTTGACGAATGCCATACACCACTTTGTAGGATTTAGCAATTGGCAGAAACATGCACTAATAGGTTGAAGTCATATTCCCTGTTTCTTTTTAATGTAGCCCTCTGGCACCCACAATCAAGTTGTGATTCAGTCCGAGTGGAATTTTTAGTCTTTCCACGTTCCTTCACTACACACTCTGCTGACACTCACCCATACCAAATAGCTCAAATCGGTAGTCACCCCTTAAAGAATAACCAAAGGTGGTCCACTTTTTGGTGAGTAGTAGCCCACATCACTGCCCCTCTGGTAAGTGGTATGAAGAAGGACCCGATGATGAAGCATGCCACCTAAGGGAGAGGTGAGGATTCTCATCCTAAAAACACAAAGTTTTCTAATCAAAAGACATGTAATTAAAGAGCCCTTCTAGGTGTTGGGTTGCTCTCACTATGCATTCATTTGATGTATTTACAATGCTCAGCAAGCCCTGGTTTTGAATTATAGTACCCAGGTCTAGTGTAATCAGCATTTAATCATATGAAACCCTACAAATGGTGGTTCCCCCATTCTGCCGACATCTGTCCTTCATCCGTTTGTGTAAATATGTGGCTGTTGGTCGTCTCTGAAGTTTGTTACTGGAAATTTGCATTGGTGTTTGAAGTGCTGGCTTTATTAGCTCTATTGAATGTGTGTCTTTTTTCAAGCTGACTTCCATCATTTTCGTGTTCAAGCAATTTTCAGGTGAAACTGTGTAGGGTCATTTTATTGGTGTTTGACTCTTCTTTTGTTACTCCATTACATGTCAATGCATTTTATATAATTAATAAAATTGTTGCCTTGAAGTTTAAAACCAAGATTGTGCGATGTACACAGCTGCTTTATTTTTTAATTTACTTTTGGAAGTTTACTTAAATATGCCATATTCACAACCTTCATAATGTTTGATGCTTTGGGGGGACAACCTTCGCATAAGGAGACCTTGTTTCAATTTAAACAATTTAATCCAAATGTTTTCATCTTCTACGAATGTTTAGCTCACTCTCTGCCTTCACTCTGTACTTCTGGTTCCTTTGTATGTGCATCTGTATTTTACTGTGATACTTTAAAGTGTGTTAGTTTCCCTGACTCACCCTTGACCAAACTGTTTCATTTTGAGCAGGTAACTATACAACACTGTGGCTTTACTACACCTCGGTTCTCTTAGCTCACCCCTAATTACCCTGTGCCTTTTTTTACTTTCATTGCATGCTTTTGGCTGTACACATTAATATCCTTATGCCTAAACTTCTTAAAATATCACGTTATTTGAAGTATTAAAGAGTGCATTAGGTTGCTGCGATGCATTTTTCACACAACACGCTTTCTTACTTGTGTTAACTCTATTCTGCACATTAGGCTGGCTTTATGTGTTAGATAGTATATATATTGTTATGCTGAACAGCAGTGGTCTGTTGGTTAAGTTATGAATCATTAAATAATGAACGTATAGAGCACAACTGTCACTCACAATTGAGCATCCTGGTTCTAAGTTTAGGACCCACATACACTCAGATGTGATGGTGCCGGAAGAGAAAGAAAGGTCTAATGGAATGACTAGATTAAAGCGTAACGGAGAGTCCAGGGCAAAGAAAAGGCAGGCCTCCAAATTTCTTTTTAAATTTGCTTTCAGTGTCAATGCAAAGGGAGCATGGGAGTTGGTTCCAGGCTTTGGTGCCTCAAAGCACCTCAAAGGACTTTCCATCTTGGAATTTAAGTCTGAAGGGTGGGTGCTTCAAAAGATTGCCTTTGGATGATCTCAGCAACCTTTGGGTCATGAAATGACTGAAGCGGGCAGTGAGGTATTTAGGTGGACCTAAAAGCTCAGAAAAACAGTAAGAGCGGGGGCGTGGCCAAGATGGCGTCTAGGATTTCAAATAGCAACTCTGGTGGTGCTGGGCACCAACTGCGCTGACAAATCTCCCGGAGGTGGTGTAGTGCTGTACCGGAGGTGTTGTGAAGTCGCCTGCTTTCCGAAAATGGCCCTCCCCTGAAGCCGGAGGTGCGGCCTGCCCGGCAGGGCCGGCGATGTTTCCTCAGCGCACCCGGGGGACTGGCAACTCTTTAGCGGCCCCAGCAAGTCCTGGGGGGCCGCTGCTACGGTCTGCCGTTGCGGCTTTTATCCCTGCGGAGCACGGAGCTGACCCTGCCTGATTTCACCGCGACGGCCCTTTGACATCAGCCTGGTAGATCCCTCTGCCTGCGACGCCGTACCTTGACTCAGAGGGAGTAGCTATCTGCTTACACATCGCCTGTGTCTGCTGTGGGGGGCCCGGGGCCTGATTTTGTTCTAAGCGAACCTCCAGTATTGTGAGCACACGACGGGGGCCCCTGGCAGTGGGCTTGTACGTCCTGAATTGAGTAGGCACTGGCTTCCCTGTGTGCAACACCTCCTGCAGCAGGGCCACCCCCCCCACAGACTGATGATTAACGGATAGCCCGGTGGCGCTCTGGGTTGGGACATTGCGGGGCCCGGGCAGAGAGCTCTGGAAGTGAGGCGGACCCTATGGCTAGCTCTATGCCCACCACCTATCAAGGGCGCAGGCATCACCCTGTGGGACCAGCAGTGGACCCTCTCAGGTATCCATACTGCGCTGGCACTCTCCAAGGCCACACCTACTATCACTTGCGCTCCTTGCGGAGGGGCCTCAGAGCAAAAGAGTACTGCCTGCTAGCATCCTGGCCGGCGGGGCGCATCCTTCGCGGGCAGCTGACTTGGAGATGTTGTCCAGGGCACTGGCGTCTAGTTGGCGTACACTGCGTTGCAGACCCTGCTGCCTGGCTTTGCTTTCCAACAACATCACAGGAACTCTTGCCCCAACGGAGCCTGTCCCTCTTGCCCTCGCTCCGTTCCTGAACCTCGTGGACGTGTTCAATATGGCTGCTCCCAAGGCCCGGAAAGAAAGGTCGGTCAAGGAGATGCTGGTCAAGCCCACTCAGCAGTCCGACAGTGAGGTGGGCTTGGGGCACGCAGGCGACAGTAAGGGAGGCGAAGGCCCGGAGGCCCCAGTCAGCCGAGCGTTCCTAGAGTCCCTTTTCTCATCTTTACGTGAGGAGTTTGCCATGATGAAACGTGACATCCAGGCTGATCTTCGGGCTGTCAGCCGTGATGTGGACTCCCTGGGCTAGCGAGTCCACACATGGAGGAACATGACGTCAGAAGGGATGAAGAAATAGAACATCTCCAACAAGATATCCTCCGACTGCAGGAGCAGAATTTGGATTTCAGGTCCATACTGTGGACCTGGAGAACAGGTCTCGGTGGAATAATATCCGCATCTGTGCCTTGACCCAGGATGACGGCAATGACGACTTCGAGACCCACATGGTGGGCCTTTTTCGCTCTCTCCTGGGAGAATCCTCGGAGTTCCCAATCAAGCTGGACGGCACCCACAAGGTAGGCCCTCACCGAGCGGCTCCTGCAACACCGGGGAACATCCTGACGTGCGTTCATGATTATCAGCTTAAAGAAAGGATCCTCCGTGAGTCTTGACGTAACCCGGAGTTTACTTATCAGGGACAGAACCTTCCTTCTTCCAGGATCTGGCCGCCTCTACGCTTCTCAAACGCAAGTCTTTCCGACCTATCACACTTCATCTCAGAGAAGCCGGTATTAAATATTCGTGGGGCCACCCGTTCAGACTGATCTTCGTCTATAAGGGGGAACTGAGGCAGATTCGCTCTACCTCTGTGGCTTACAAACTCCTGGGCATCGATGAACCCGCCCCGGACCAGCCTAGTCATAACTCGCGCCCCCGCAGGTGCTGAACCGGCCATGGATGGACTGCCATCAAACCCCTGAGCCCAGTGTCTCACCCAGACCTAGACTCTATGGCCAAAGAACAACAGGTAGTGCTGTCATCTCTCACTGGGGCATCTTCAGAGTGAGAGGGGATCCCCGCCAACCACTTCTTGGTGCACTGTCGATGTGACCTCGCCTTAGAGGAATGTGCTGATGAGACTCATATGGGCTTTCTCTGGTGGAAGCGTGGGCCACGAATACCACTCACTCCCGTTACCAAGAGCAAGGCGCTCTGGACACTAACTTTGACTCACATTATTGTTTTTTGATTTTGTTTGTTATGGGATTTTCTTTTTTTCATTGTTGGGGCCTTTTCCCCCTGGCTTTGCCTCCTCATATGCGTGCTCAAGGCTACAACCCCTCTATGGTTATGGTATTGTACTTAGGTTTCAATATGCTCAGGGCGCCTGCGACTCGGGCTGCTCCCTCACACTCCCGGCGTATAGCTATCCCCCTTCTCTACCTGTTACGCAGATTAGTGTCAAGTATCTTACGCTGAACGTAAAAGGGCTCATAACCCAGTTAAGCGGCGAGCTATTCTGTCTTACTTAGAAAACTCTGGGGCTCATACTTGTTTGACAAAAGAGACCCACCTGCTGGCTAGCAATACTCATAGGATGCGCTCCAAGGCTTTCCCCCACCAGTACTTCACCTCCCCCCCACTAAGAAGGCCGGAGTGGCCATACTGGTTGCGCACACGTTCCCTGGGATGATAGGTCCTAGGGTATCAGAGATTAAGAGGAGACTTCTAGCACATTCAGTGAATATAGGGGGACACACACTAACGCTAGCTACCATATACGCCCCCAATGACAGGCAGGATGCTTTCTTGCATACAGCAATAGGAGACTTGACTTCTACACCTGACCACCAAGTCCTCATCTGGGGTGATTTGAACATCGTATTTGATGGACAATTAGATCGCTCTGCACAGAGACAGGGACAGACAGGGGCTCTTTCTGACACCCATCGCCAGTGGCTACAGGATCTGGGGCTGGTAGACCTATTGCGGCACCTCCACCCCCACTTTTGAGATTTCACCTTTTATTCTCATGCTCGGGGGACCTATGCACAGCTTGATTATTTTCTAGCAACTCGCTCTCTCCTCCCGATAGCACAGGACTCGATGATTGCACCCCTGGCACTATCGGACCACACAGCCCTCACTGTGACCCTGCAGTCCCCCCCAACTCTCAGGCCGTCGTATTCCTGGAAACTCCGGGACTCATTCCTCCAATGTCCCAATGTTGTCACATGCCTCACAAAAAAACTAGATGACTATCTAGCCATAAATAATACACCTCTATAGTCTCCCTCTGGGAAACCCTCAAATTAGTGGCCAGGGGTGACCTCATAGCGATGTCAGCTGCCGATAACAAGGTACGCAAGGAGAAGAGGGAGGAGCTCTGCACACAAGAGCTCGAACTAGAAGGCATTCACATATGGACCAGGGGACCTCCCATATGGAGGAAATTGAAAGCAGCCAGGGCACAGCTAGCCAGCCTCGACTTTGACAAGGCGGAACACGCCGTGCTCTGCTTGAAGCATACCTTTTATGTCGGGGGGGGACAAATGCGGACGCCTATTTGCACATAAACTACGCGCTAAGCGGCAGTCGGTGACAGTCCCACTTATTTTAACTAACACGGGCATCGAACACACACGCAGGGAGGTGATAACAAACGCTTTCTGGGATTTTTACGCTAATCTGTATACTGCACAGTTCCTGCCCAAACCGAATTTAGCTGGGTATTGCCAGAGTATCACACACTCTAAGCTAACTGCTGACCAGGGGGCGACCTTAGACCGCCCCAATAGAAAGGAGGAAGTAATCTCGGCCATAGCTCAACTTAAGCTTCTTAAATCCCCCAGCCCAGACAGATTCACTGCCCTTTTTTTATAAAACGTTTTGCTCCCTTTTAGCTCCGATACTAACACGTCTCTTTAATGCCATCTACGACACCATGGAGCTGCCGCCCACAATGTTTTTTAGCATCAGTAGCAGTATTGCCTAAACCCGGCAAGGACAGCAGGTTCTGCGCCTCCTATAGGTCAATATCTCTTTTGAATATAGATTTTAAGATTTTCATAAGCATCCCTGCATCCCGGCTGCGGCCTATGATGCCGGGATTGATAGACCCAGACCAGGCTGGATTCGTGGCGACTAGGCAGTACAGCGATAACACTCTGTGGTTGTTACACTTGCTGGAAAATCTCACCAGCTGCAAGAGGAGCGGCTCTTCCTGTCTATAGACACTGAGAAGGCGTTTGACAGAGTCCACTGGCTCTTCTTAGAGACCGTTCTGGAGCAGTTTGGGCTAGGGTGTCGTTTTTGCCAATGGGTTCTTAGTGGCTACCGTCGCCCCTCGGTCACTGTCCGGGTAAATGGCTTCACCACCAACCCCTTCCCTATCTTCAGGGGCACGCGCCAAGGCTGTCCGCTCTCTCCATTGTTATTTGCCCTCTATATGGACCCGCTCACGCAACGGATTCGAGAAAACCCACGGATCCAGTGGATTCTTTTTGGGGACGAGCACCACACTATTAGCCTTTATGCTGATGATGTGGTAGCCACTCTGGAGTCGCCACATTCCTCAGTTCCTTCGTTCCTGGCCGAACTGGAGGAGTTCGCGGCAGCCTCCAGTTTCAAGGTCACTGTGACCAAGTCCCAGGCGTTGGGCTTCACTTTGAAGCAGACCACTACCACGGCTCTCACCCATGCATGTCCTATCTCATGAGATCAAAAGACCATGCCATACTTGGGTATCACCCTCACCACCTCTATTGCTGAGACAACATCTTTGAAATATTCTTGACTGCTATGCCATACGAGGCAGGAGCTCCGGCGATGGCGGCCGTTTAAGCTCTCATGGCTGGGCAGAATCGCTACGACATTTTTTTGCATAACTAATAGGCATTTGATGCTGTTAAAAATCTATCTGTTTGTATGGATTAAGTTCAACACATGGCCAAATGTGTGGTTGGCTTTAATTTGTTTGTAAAAAATGTCATTGACTACTGCTAATGTGATTCTAAATAAGACAGTAGTTTTATGTTGCCGTACATGAAATATTAAGTGGATTATTTCACTCGTTTACTGAATGAAAATATTGAAAATATAAATTGATTTTTGTCAAAAAAAGTACTAAAGATGAACTTGGGTCATTTTTTGAAAGTTCACTTTGTGAGTTTCTTTCTTCTTTTTTGAGTTCGTGGAAATCAAGATCACTATTGTGACTGTCTAATTAATTAATCTTAACTAAATAAATCCTCAAGGTTTCTATTGTTATTTGACTGGGCAGAATCGCAGCGCTTAAAATGAGCATACTCCCTAAAGTCTTGTACCTCTTCCAGACTCTCCCGGTTGAGCCGCCTCGGTGGGTTTTAAAGCAACTACAATCCAAGCTTGTTAACTATGTCTGGGCCGACAAGAGACTGCGAATCAATAGGGCACTGAGCTTTAGACCCCACGGGGAGGGGGTACTGGGGATACCTGATCTCGACCGTTACTATAAAGCCACCCAGATACGTTTTCTTTTAGAGTGGGCTCAGTCAGAATCTGAGAAACGCTGTCTCTTCATGGAGCCTGCTTTAGCGAAAAAGGCCCTTTGGAAGATCCCCTTCCTCTGCAAAGCTACCAGGCACTCGGGGTGTATGACTCCCCGGTGGTCCGCGCCACACTAAACGCCTGGGACACAACCGCTACCCGCAACGGCCAGACAACTTTCCCATCACCCCTCACCCTTATTACCGAAAATCTTATTTCTCCCCAGGCCTTGTTTAGACCGCTCTTAGCCATTGGGACCTAGCTGGGCGCCAGTCGTTAAGGTGTTTTTTCGACACAGAGGGCCCTCGCCCATTTGAGGACTTTATAACTGATTATGAAATACCAAAAGGAACGTTTTCACTACTTCCAAATCCGGCACTCGGCGATGCAGCCCCAGATCCGCCCCAAACGAACGTTGACTACTCTCGAAACGATATACGAAACACCTTATTATGGAATTTTACCATATCCTGCGTCCCCCAGACCCAGCAGTCAAATCAGCGAGCCAAAGACGGTGGGAGGCCGAGTTGGGCCGGTCCTTGACCCCTAAAGAATGGTTGGACGCCTACTATAGAGCCTGACACACAGCACAAAATACAAAATACATCTAGCATTGAGACTGCCACCAAGATCGTGACATATTGGTGCCTTACTCCCTCCCGACCACAAATACGACTCAGATCCCTCCCCTACTTGCTGGAGGGGCTGCGACGCGGAAGGTAAACTCTTGCATCTACTATGGAAATGCCCAACTCTTGCCACTTACTTAACGCAAGTACTGGGTGAGATGGACAATCACTTTGACACAACACTCTTACGTTTCCCTGCCTATGTGATCCTGGGAGTGTTTGACAGACTCACCTATCCCTTCAAGTCCCGTAAAGGTACACAATTAGCTATAGCCTTAGGGGCGGCGCTGCAGAATATATTAGCACATTGGGGCAGAGATAGAATGCCTTGCAGGGGTAGTTGCAGCGCTTGTGGTTTGTTCTTGGCATGGAACACACCTCTTTTTTGTTGCAAGGGGACGGGGCCTCTTTTGCTGAGATGTGGCAGCCATTTGTTACCTTGTTGTGCTGCCCAAAACACAGCAGGGGCTTTTCGTTCGATGACAGAATACTGAGACTCTACATCGCTCAAACCACGTGTTAGGACCAGGAGGGTATTCATGCCTTCGCTCCACTCCTACTGCAGTACTGCCCATAGGCCCTTAGCACTAGCATCTGCCGTGACAATAGATACATTGTGTGGATCAAAGCTTTTAAGCTTAGGATACATTCTGAGTTTTTCCTTCAAGGCGACAAACTCTTGTTCACATGCCTCATCCCAAACAACACCCTTCCTCAACAATAACCTCATGTTCCTGCTCAGCTCGGCGAAAATTTCCACACACTTGTTATAGTATTCCACCATTCCCAGACACTTCATCAGCTCCTCCCTAGAAGAAGGAGACTTCATTCTGGAAATGGTGCCAACCAACTCACCCTTGGGCATTATGCAATCTCCTGTGATGGTGTGGCCAAGGTAATTGATCGTGGTGGTAGAGAAACAACACTTTCAGCCTTAATTGTTAAACTGAACTCCTCAATTTACCTCAAAACATTGCGGAGGTGGACCTAATTTTCCTCACCATCTTTCCCATAGACAAGGATGTAGTCTTGGTACACACTCACATCCTCAATACCTTCTAAACCTTTTCCATAGCCCGCTGGAAGTCTTAGGCTGCAGATAGGAGACCGAAAGGCATCTGAACATACCTAAAAGTTCCAAAATGAGTGATGAATGCCGTGTAGTCCCTAGAGGATTCTTTCAGAGCTACCTGATGATATATGCAGATCTGAGGACGATCGTACTCAATATTCTGGCCCCACCAATCTTCAGCAGCAAGTCTGAAATAGTACGAAGACAACAACAATGACACACTTATTCAAATTCATCAGGTCCACACATAGGTGTAAACTGCCATTAGACGTGCACGCTTCAACAACCAGAGCAAGCCACTCAGTGCCCTCAACTTCTTCAATTATACACACCTGTTTTAGCTTTTCAATTTCAACTTACATCTCAGCCCTAAAAGTAATGGGAATATTCCTCACTTTGCAACATACTGACTGAGCACCAGAGGTGTGGTATATCTCATGCTGAAAGCCTTTTAAATATCCTAATTCTTCTTTGAAGACATTGGGAAACTTCATTCTTATCTTCCCCTCAACATCCTGGCTAAAGGGATTGGCATCAAGAACCTCACCCACTCTTTCCTTCAACTAAATATAGGGATTACCACTCGGATCCAGCATGACACCTAGATCAGCTTGGTGGTTCAAGCTTAGAATGATGTCACCATTTTCTGAAACTTATACCTTTTTGGAGGTGTATTGTCCCTTATATTTTATGAGACCAGTAAAGTAACCCTTCAATCTCGTGGGTTCACTTGCATACGCATAGGGATTAATGTCAAGTTTTGACAAAACCGTACTGTTTTTCAATTTGTCCTCAAAGAATTTCCTAGAAATGATTGTGATTCTAGCCCCAGAATCAAACAACACCTTGGTGGTTTCTTTCAATATGGGAGTTGGTGTTATTCTTGTCAGTAGTGCCAGATACCTGAAGGAGAAATTGGGCACATTCAAAATCTTCATTGACCTTTTCATCCTCAACTTCCACAGATTTGACATTAGAAGTTCACAACTTCCACAGATTTGACATTAGAAGTTCACAACTTTTCTTTACAGACACTAGCAAAGTGACCCTTTTCCTTACATTTGGAACAAAAAACTTTAAGCGCTGGACACGCTTTGCCATTCGCCAAGTGGTCAGTCCTATCACACCTAAAACACCTGCGCACCATCGACTTGCCTCTCGACACACTCCCTTCAACTTTGACAGGAGTTCTTTTGAAATTTTCCCTGACCACCCGAATAGATTGCTCCTTAACTTTTTTTTATCGTGACAACACATTTAAGTGAGTGCTCTACCCTTTTTGCCACCTGAATGACCTCATCCCTCATCCACAACTCTTCTCTCACTCTTTCCATATCGCAGCCTAACATGAACTGATCTCTTATACGTTCGTCCACAAGTTCTGCAAATTTTCAAGACAAAGCAAACTTCCTCAACTGGGTAACATAAGCTTCAACCGACTCCTTTTGCATCCTTTTGGCAAAATTTTATCTTTCAAGTATTGTGCTGACTTTTAGGAGAAAATGCTTATCTAATTTCTTTAGGCAAATATCAAATGCATTCAAGCCATCAGCTTCCGAATCGTGAAGGTCTGGAAGGTGATCGTAAATATCCTGTCCTTCCATTCCCCAAACAGTGAAGAAGAGATTACCTTCTTTCCACACTCAAGGACACACCACATACTCTAGCATGCCTCTCAAAAACCTTTTTCCACTTTTGCCACTTAATAGGTGGATCCCCTGTGGTCGTAAGGAAGAAAGGTGCTGAAGACTAGAGAAAAGGTAATCTGCTATGCCCGCATAGAGCACATTCCCGTAATCCAGATTGCTTATGAGCAAGGCCTGAATGATGGTTTTCCTACATTCCAGGGGGATCCATAAGAGTCTTGTTAGGAGTTTCAATGTAGCAAAGCTTCCCCCACACAATGTATGGACCTGGTCCTGCATGGTTAGTGCATTGTCGATAAGAATGCCCACATTTTTTGTGACCTATTTGGGCGCAGGTGCAGGTCCCAGTGATTTGGGCCACCAGGTTGCATCCCAAATTAGATGGGCTCCTCCGAAGAGTGGATATTTGACTTATCAGCGTTTAATTTCAGACAGTGATCTGACATCCAAGCCACCATTTCTGAGAGACAGTAAGTTAGTTTAGTCCTGGTGTCCTTGTGTCTTTCTTCAAGGGCTATCAGCAGTTATGTGTCGTCCGCATAAGGGCAGGTACTGAATCCCCACTTTTTGCTGATTTTAGCCAAAGATGATACATAGGCATTAAAAAGGGTGGGGCCCAGGGAGGCCCCCTGCGGGACGCCATAGTTGATGGTTTTTGGGGTGGAGATGAAAGGTCCCATTTGTACTGTTTGTGTTCTGTTGCTTAGGAAGGAACAGAACCACTGAAGGGCTTTAGAGTGTATGCCTTTTTCATGTAGGGTGCTCAAAAATAGGCCATGGGAGACTATGTTGAATGCCGCCAATAGGACCAATAGGATCAGGGCAGCAGCCTTGCCCTGATCAATTAAGGACTATCTAATTCTGCTAAGAGGGTGGCCAACATGCTGTTGATGGCTCTGAAGCCAGTTTGGGATGGATCCAGGAGCTTGTTGGTTTCAAGATAATTAGACAGTTGTTTGTTGCCCAGCTTCTTTGTCACTTTGGATAGATATGGGAGCTGAGAGGTAGGTCAGTAGTTTGCCGGATTATAGACGTCCGTGCCTGCATTTTTTAGTAATGGGACTAGAGTGTTTTTTTTCCAGATCTCTGGGAATACAGCAGTGTCCAGGGAATTGTTGAGTATGCAAGTTACGTGAGCGCATAAGGTCGGTATGATCCGAGAGAAAATAAAGTGAGGACATGGATCAACCGGGGACCCTTGATTTAACTTCAGCCATTGCTTTGGCGACCTGTTCTTCTGCGAAGGGAACAAAATTGCTGAGGTGAGAATGAGCCTCAGGGTGGGGATTCAATGTTTCCCAGTCGATGTCACTTGAGGGGGGGATTGGTTACTGAATGAAGAATAAATCTCAGAGATTTTATCAGCAAATATTTTGCTGATTTTCTCACTGCATTCTACTGAGGGGGGCAGGATTTGGGACATGCTTGATGGTTTACATAGCTCTTTTACTATTTTGTAGAGCTATTTGGGTGAGTTGCTGTTATCATTTATTCGCTTTGCGAAGTAGTTCTTTTTAGCGCTTTTGATGGCATTCTTGTAAGTTCTCAACTCTGCTTTGTATGACAGTATATCCTCATCCAACTTGGACAGTCTCCACTTATGTTTAAGTACTTTACACTTTCTTTTTAGTGTCCTGAGTTCGGGCGAGTACCATTTTTTAGATGGTGTACTCCTGGTAGGTTTATTTCCTAATCTGGGAGCACATTGGTCCAGTGTGTTAGATATTCCAGCTTGGAGGCTTTCCTCTCCCATTTGCACAGGGAGTGTCCTTAGGGCCTTTAGATTCTTTAGGGAGAAGTGGTGCTGGAATGTGTCGAGAGTGACAAGCCTCCAGGCTCTCTTTGCCACTGTTGATGAAGTAAGTGGGCTGGTTGGTTTTGTCGGAAGGCTGAGGGTAAAGGAAATTAAGGAGTGGTCTATCCAGGAAAGGTGCCTAACCTCTGAGATATTAGTAGATTCTATGTTGGAAAATAGAAGGTTTAGAGTGTGTCTGACAGTATGCATGGGTACTGTAATCCACTGTTTTAGCTGCAGAATCTTCCAAGTGCTTGGCTATGGGGTTATTGGTACTTTCAAAATGGATGTTGAAGTCCCCTATTACTACAAAGTGTTTGTGTTTTAGACATGGGGGAATAGTTGAGAGAGCAGTTGCACACTGAAATCAGGTTTGTATCCTTGGAGATTATAAATACCTGCTCCCCTAAGTGTTTGCATTGGCATGCGTATCGCCATTGACCTAGGAATAGTACCTGATTGAAGGAACCTGGTTCACAATACGCATAGAAGTGCATATCATAGTTGAACTGGAATGTGTTCTGTAACACTGAAAGTCGTGGTTGGCAACTCTGGAAAGCCCAGCTGGAATACGATACGCAGACGTGCATGTCGTCATTGGGTAAGAGTGTGAGAGAAAAGAAGACCAGTTGGTTGAAGACACGCAAGGACGTGCGTATTGTCGGTAAATCCTGTGAAGAGCTGGCCCCCGTGAGGAGACACTGCAGGGATGCGCATCAGCCTTCAGGAACACACAGCTGACGTCACAAAGAACCGCAAAGAGCCACAGCCAAGGATGACCTTACGCTGAGGGAGACGTAGAGACGCGCATCAACTCTTGTGGGAGTTCCAGCCAACGTCACAGAGGACAGAGAGCGGAGGAGCTATGAAAATTGTCTCAAGCAAGAGTCTCTCTCTCTCGTGGTGTGCAAGAGAGCACAGGAACAGAGTTGACGAACATGCTAAGCCTCGAGACAGCTCGCAAGGGACAAAGAAGAATGTCACAGGAGCGAAGACAGCTGGTGCATAGAGTTGGATGCATGTGCTGAGGGGAGGCACAGGGAGTGAGTGGTGAGAGTTGAGTGCACGTGCTGAAGCCAGAGCTCACCCCAATAGTTACCAGCTCAACCGACTCGAAACACCCCAATTATGCCCAGCTCAAGCAGTGAAGCAGCCAAAGGCGACATCAACAATATGATCAGTGGTAGACTTTAGATAATGGTTATCCCAAACAGTGAAACAGGCACTGATGAATGTCTAGAGCAAGAAGTGGAGTCCGAAAGGGCCTGCAATCGCTGGTAGGACAATCAACAGAGGGGGCCCAGTGTAAAAAGTCAAAAGGGTAATCGCGCACGGCAATGAAGAGAGGGATGGCTGGTACTAACTTTAGATCATATCTTGGGGTAGGGTTGAAAGGTAATCCTCAGCGCAGTAGTTTGTAGTGATCTTCCGGAGATTAGGAGCTGCCGACTACGCCAGTGTAATACTCGTAGCAAGAAACAGGCAAGACTTCAAGTAGATAGAACTGCAGCTTGTCGTTTATTCTCTAGAGAAGACCCCATCCACAGCCCAGCAACATCCTGTACAAACTGTCAGTATTTCATTCCAATACATTCTAAACCCCTTGTTGACATAGCAAGGTTCCAGTTTCTGCATTCCACTAAATCCAAAGACAACTGATCACATTCCACACCAAAAAAGAATCGCCGGATACATTTGCATTCAATGAACTGTACAGAAGTCTATGTTTGACCGATTGTAAATTGAGACAAACGCCTCTTGTCTCTTGTTTTTTCAAGGTGTTTCATGTTTAAGCAACACAGATGTACACACCATCCCCCAAATTTGCATTTAAAAAGATGGCGTTTGACCTCAAGTATGTCTTCTCCTGCTCCTATCTAATTGCAAATGAACAAAAGCATTTTTTTTTGTGAACCAGTTTTCCAGACTTTCAGAATGTAAAAAAGTGCTAATTTTTATTTATTTATTTATTTATTTATTTATTTATGTGTTTTATAGAGCGTGTACCTGACCCGTTAGGGTATCAGAGCGCTTTACAGGAGAGCAAAGCAATATACAGAGAGGCTTAGAATCAACCAGTAACATATCGAGTAGTAAGGGGGAGGGGTGCCGGATACATAAGGGAAAGAAGAGGACATATTTACAGTTTACATAACCAATTACTCAAGACGAGATACCATATTTACAGATTACGTTTACAATTATTTAAGACAGGCCCCAAGTTTCTGGTGGGGTGAATAGCTAGTCCGAAGGGAGGTAGTGGGGTGCCATTGATCGGGCCATAGAGGTGGTGGAGGTAATATTTAGACGAGACATGTAATCATAAGGAAGGTTTTGGCATCCTTTTTGAAGTGAGTCAGAGAGGGGAGTCTTCTGATGTCTGGTGGGAGAGAGTTCCATATTCTTGGAGCAGTCCCTGAGAAGGCCTGATTGTAATTTTATTTCTTCCGAAAACGTGCTGGTTGGAGCAAGAGGTCTCTGGCAGATCAGGAGTTTCTGGTTCCTCCGGAGATCACAAGTTTCTGTGCCAGATATGCAGGGGAGTTAAGAGTATAAAGCTTTGTGCATGATGCATGCTAGTTTGAGCTGTATTCTTGCCTCCAGGGGAAGCCAGTTGAGAGCTTTCAGGTGTGGGGAAATATGATCGTATGAGGTATAGTGAAAGAAACCAATCATGTTTAACAGGGACTGGATATAAAGTGCAAAAAGGCAACCATGGATATGTATATATGTGTGTGTGTGTTTGTTATTTGGATGATAGAAATACTAGCTAGAGTACTGTACTTGTCTGCATTTCTACAGTATTTAAGTAGAAAACATTTCAGTATTGTATAATACAGCATTTGCACAGCACTTACTACATCTCTGTGGGGCGCTGAAGTTTGCCACGGGGGTAGGTAGCACCATGCGTGTTTGTTGTTAGAAGTATGTTGTCTTTATTTTGAACCTATGTGGTAAGGGTTTCAGAGCTTATCACCTTCTTAAATCCAAAAAGGTGTAGCTACCCTTTTCATTATATTTAACTTTTTAACATTTCAAACCCACCCTTCCTTTGTTTCCTTTCCTTTGCTTCAGAACCTAGATAGCTTGAATTAAAAACAAATATAACACCTTTGTGATACTTTCTGTGGGGACAACCCAAGTCATACAGCTCTATAAAAAAGCAACTCTCTGCTTTCCTTGCATCACTTTTTACTTGGATGTCCTTCCATGCACTTCATGACCTTTGACTGTCTTATTTCAGGGTCGCTCTGGTGAAAGAAGAGATTACCTGGCAAGCTGTAAGGCGTTAAACTGGGCATTTGATACCTTTACCCACACCATACACTTTCCTAATTCTGTTGATTTTACATCCTCCTGGCTTTATTTGTTACACATATATTTTAATGATCTGTGGACAACACCTGTGGCCTACTGTTTATGCTATGCTCTTTTAACCTGGCTACAGGTCTTCAGTTCTCCCTTCATATGCTTGTTTTGTCATTGTAGTTACTGAGATAAATGTGTGAACTTTATTTTCCTTGCTGACTTTCAATTCTACCTTTGTTTTTTTGCACATATTTATTATATTTCTTAATCAGGAATATGATTTTATTGGACGCACATTTATCAGTAGTATGTCTTTCAGCATCTTCCATTGTGTGTGTGGCTTGACCAGATTTACACTTAAATGTAATTTTTGTGTATTTAATGCTGACTTTAAAACATAAATATTATGTTCTTTTTTGTACAGTCGCTTAATCTTATGTGCTTTTTTGCTTAGTTGCCTTATGTCTGCTTGGCTGCAGGCTGCATTTTAGTATGCACCCTGGGTCAGAAAAATATTTAAGGGCATGGCAACTTGTGTGGAGTTTAGCAAACTTCTGCAACTTGGAAGAGGACTACAATTTGCACCAAGCAAAGGACCCAATTCACTAGTATGAAAGTTTTGCAATTAATTTCTTTTGGGTACTCCCACATATATAGTAACATTGGGCTTTTTTGGATTAGGACAACCTTCTAAAACTACTCCAGATAATGATATTCCATGATAGCTGCAGAGTTGATGACATAACCTGTAACATCCTACCTATGACAACTGGGATCATTCACATTTCCAACCAATATCACACTCCTAAAAATATTCATTCTCCTTAATGGAATCACCTTCTTAAATGTCTGGCTTCACTTGGATTTTTGAGTCAAGACGTTAACACATACGCAAGACAAGTACACATTCTGAAAAATCATTACATTATAAAGTACATGCTTTTTATTTTCTGTGAAACATGAAACCAACAATTATAGGATAAGATGTCCTGAACTAAAACCTAACTGGGTTTTAAACCAAATATTGCTACATTGGGTCAAGTGTGACCTATACCAAATGCATACTCCATATTGCACACAGCTGACTGAGGCAGGGAACAACGTTATCTGATTATCCCATTATACTTTGGAATGAAAATGTCTCAGTATCAAGAGGACCAGTTGTTTCACTGGCCTCATTACGAAGAGCCAGGTCATGGAGAACTGCTGCTCTAAAATTTCCTGGTGCTCTGCTCATGTCTTATCTTCTTTATCAGTACACCACAGGCCGCAATTCACCCTATGAAGCACTAAAGGTGGTCAAGCCATCTCTAGGTAGATGGAGCAACCCATTGGGTGAACTGTCCAACATGAAACCAGAAAACCTGGGATAAGTCCAGGCTCCCCTCTTCAGCAAACCATGCGATACTGATCTCTCTAGTAACCAGCTGCTAAGGCTGCTAGCAGACTGCTACCATCACCAGAAATACCAATGGTCTACGTACTTAACTCAGTTGCGCTTTGGTTCCATGCCGCGATACTACATGGGCACGGACCACATTAACCCCTTCGCTGCTAAGCCTTTCTCCCCCTGTGCCAAGCCTTTTTTTGGCCATTTGGGATAGTTTGCCCTTCTGCCCCTGTAACTTTTTGACCACATAAGGTATCCATGCCAAATGTGCGTACCTCCCTTCCAACATCATGGGGATTCTAAAGGTACCCAGGGTTTGTGAATTCCCCTGGAGGGGACCCAGAAATTAGCCAAAATATAGCTACATTTTGGGGGTTTTTTGGAAAAAAGGGAAAAAATTGCTACAGATGAAAGTGTCTGGTTTTTTTCCCTGTAAATGGTATCAACAAAGGGGTTGTGGCACTGAAATCACTATTTTCCCAGCTTTCAGGGACGAGCAGACTTTTGTCAGAAAACCCAAATATTTTACACAGTTTTGGCATTTTTCTGGGACATTGCCTATTTTTGCTATTTTTTGTGCTTTCAACCTCCTTCCCGTTAACGGTAGAAATGGGTATAAAAGCAATAATGGATCCTGGAAAGCTATACATTTTAGAAACGTAGACAAAATTCTGAATTTAGCAAGGTGTCATTTGTCTAGATCCTTCAAGGTTTCTTTATAGAAACTAACAGTTAAATATAGGAAAAATTGGAAATTAATTGAAAAAAACAGCCATTTGTGTGAACGTTTTCATCTGTAACTTCTTCTAATTATGACAGCTGTTTGAAAGCAATATACTGTTACATCCGCTGGACCTTTCTGGTTGTGGAGATACATAGGACTTGTAGGTTCACCAAGAACCTGACGAACCCAGAGCCAATAACTGGGCAGTGCCTTGGAATGGTTTTTTATTATGTACCGCGTATATAGCAATTCATTTGGGAAAATATATACATGGAAAAATGGGTATGAAAGACACCTATGTAAGAATGAAAAAATACTAATAAAGATATTCAAACAAAAAAATGAAAGACACCTATGTATTTCTGAAATTGGAACAAAATATAGAGTTTAGAAACAGTAGATATTTGCATGTTCCCGAAATTGTGAGTACCCATACTAGCATGAGAATTATAGATCATTTTTCAAAATGACTTCTTTTTTACACATTGTCTTTTATTTGGAAGACAGAAATGCATCAAAAGTCAATAGATGATAACAGTTGCTCTACAATCCTGTGTTACCCTAAGTCTCCCGATAAAAATGGTACCCTCCCTTGAGTGGGTAGGCCTCGTGCCCGCGACAGGCAACGGCTCAAAACGCAACGTGGACACACTTTATTTTTACAGTGAAAACCGACACTTTTTTGCAAAGTGCCTAGCTACAGATTTTGAAACCTAGCTCTGCCAGCACCTAGGGAAACCTAACAAACCTATACATTTTTTAAAACTAGACACCCAGGGGAATCTAGGATAGGGTGATTTGACTTGCTCTTTCTAGGTTCTATTACCCAGAATACCTTGCAAACCTAAACATTTGTAAAAAAAACACATTTTCCTCACATATCTGTGGTGGAAAGTCCTGGAATCAGCGTGGATCCACAAAATTCCACCCACCCCGTGTTCCTCAAAGTCTTCCAAGAAAAATAGTACCTCACTTGTGTGGGTAGGCCTAGTGCCCGTGACAGGAAACGGCCCAAAACGCAACGTAGACACACCACATTTTCATAGTAAAAACTGACCCTTTATTTGCAAAGTGCCTAGCTGTAGGTTTTGAACCCTAGCTCTGCCGGCACCTAGGGAAACCTAGCAAACCTATACAGTTTTGAAACCTAGACATCCAGGGGAATCAAGGATGGGGTGACTTAACTGGCTCTCACTAGGTTCTGTTACCCAGAATCCTTTGCAAACCTAAAAATGTGTCCAAAAAAACACATTTTCCTCACATTTCTGTGGTGGAAAGTTCTCGAATCTGCGTAGATCCACAAAATTCTACCACCCTGTGTTCCCCAAATTCTTCCAAGAAAAATGGTACCTCACTTGTGTGGGTAGGCCTAGTGCCCGCGACAGGAAACGGCCCAAAACGCAACGTGGACACACCACATTTTCACAGTGAAAACGGACCCTTTTTTGCAAAGTGCCTAGCTGTAGATTTTGAACTCTAGCTCTGATGGCACCTAGGGAAACTTAGCAAACCTATATATTTTTTAAAACTAGACGCCCAGGGAAATCCAGGATGGGGTCACTTGTCTGGCTCTCACCAGGTTCTGTTACCCAGAATTCCTTGAAAACCTCAAAATTTGTAAAAAAGAACTAAAACAAATTTTCCTCACATTTCTGTGGTGGAAAGTTCTGGAATCTGTGTGGATCCACAAAATTCCACCCACCCCGCATTTCCCCAAGCCTTCCGAGAAAAATGGTACCTCACTTGTCAGATCGGAGTTGTAGGATCTTTATGATCGGCAAGGCAAATATATACAAGTGGAGCGCGGGCTCACAAAGTCTCGGAGGGGGGTTAGGAGGTAGCGGGACAGTCTCTGGGGATATGGATCAGATGCAGGACCGTACCCGGCGCACAGCTCACAATCCTCGAGCTGGGGGATACGCTTGTCGTCGTGGGGTCCGGCGGGACCAAGAGAGTCTGTGAGAGCCGTGAGTCACTCAGCAGGGCTCAGGTACAAGTTCGGAGGTCTTACGATCTTCGGGGAGCCGCGAGTCACTCAGCAGGGCTCAAGCACAAGGTCGGAGGTCTTACGATCTTCGGAGAGCCGCGAGTCACTCAGCAGGGCTCAAGCACAAGTTCGGAGGTCTTACGATCTTCAGGGAGCCGCGAGTCACTCAGCAGGGCTCAGGTGTTTCCAAGGCGAATCTGCCGGACAGTCCCAGAGCACCCCTTGTTATAGGGCGACTCCTCTTTGATGTCCGGAGTCTGTCCAGGCAGGGGTCTTGTCACCTGGGGGTCGCTTGTTGGGGGTTTCCTGCCATTGTCCTTTGATCCTTTCAGGGCCGGGTCGGGAGGAGTCCCAGACACCCAGCAGGCGTGGAGCCAGCCCTCGGGGAGGCCGGCGGGTCGATCGAAACCCACCTTCCCAGGGAAGCGCAGAGGTGTGATGGAAACTGTTCCTCCCTTTCTCATCCCAAGGGGAGCGCGATGTCCTCCAGCCGGAGTGGCGCCTCTATGCCAGGGTTGCGCTGGGGCCGGGCGGCCATCTTGGTGCATGAAGTGGGCACGCGGGCCCGGTATGGCCGAAAGGAGGAAGGCCACGGACGGGGAAGTCCGGGTCGGGTGTGTGTGTTCTGGTGGGAAGGATCGGCTAGGCCGTGGGCTCGGGGCTGGTGTGAGGTGCAGGGGTCAGGTCTGGCTATGTTACGAGAGCCGGGTCTAACACGCGTCCCCCCCAGCTGAAAGCCAGAGAGAACTTCCCATCCTCTTGAGGGTTCTCTTCGCTGAGGCGGAAGAACCGGGAGAGGCCATCGGCGTTGGCGTGGTCCGTACCAGGGCGATGTTCCACGGTGAAATCCATCCCCTGGAGGGAGATTGACCACCGCAGTAGCTTGGGGTTTTCTCCTCGCATCTGCATGAGCCATCGCAAGGGGCGATGGTCGGTTTGGACCTTGAAATGGGTGCCGAACAGGTAAGGGCGTAACTTCTTGAGGGCCCAGACTACGGCGAACGCCTCGCGCTCGATGGTGCTCCATCTCTGTTCCCTGGGCAACAGCCTTCGGCTGAGGAAGGCTACGGGCTGGTCTAGGCCTTGGTCATTCACCTGGGAGAGGACTGCCCCGATGCCATGCTCGGAGGCATCAGTTTGCACCACAAACTCCTTGGAGTAGTCGGGGGCCTGGAGGACGGGGGCAGTGCACATGGCCGTTTTCAGGGCATCGAACGCCTCTTGGCAGGCAGGGGACCACTGCACTTTCTTGGGCTGTTTCTTGGACGTGAGTCCCGTGAGGGGACCGACCAGGCTGCCGTAATTCCGGATGAATCTCCGGTAGTAGCCCGTGAGGCCCAGAAAGGCTCGGACCTCCGTTTGGGTAGTGGGGGGTTCCCAGGCTAGGATGGCATCGATTTTGGGCTGTAGAGGGGCGACCTGCCCGCTTCCGACCTGGTGCCCCAGGTAGGTTACCGAACCTTGCCCAATGTGGCACTTGCTGGCTCTCACGGTGAGGCCTGCCTGGTGCAGGGCGGTCAGCACCCTCCGGAGGTGCTGGAGGTGCTCACTCCATTCCGAGCTAAAAACTGCGATATCGTCGAGATATGCAGTACTGAATTTTTCCAGCCGGGCCAGGACTGTATTTACCAGTCGCTGGAAGGTGGCCGGGGCATTTTTCATCCCGAAGGGCATCACGCGAAAGCGATAGTGCCCATCCGGGGTGGAGAAGGCGGACCGCTCCTTGGCTCCTTCTGTGTGCGCAATTTGCCAGTAGCCGCAGGTGAGATCGAAGGTGCTGAGGAACCGAGCAGCCCCGAGCCGGTCAATGAGCTCGTCGGCTCGGGGAATGGGGTGGGCATCGGCTCGGGTGACTTCATTGAGTCCCCGGTAGTCCACGCAGAAGCGGAGTTCTGGGGCGACACCGGGGGCAGCTGCTTTTGGGACCAGGACCACGGGGCTGGCCCAGGGGCTGTCTGAGGGTTCGATCACTCCTAGGGTCAACATCTTCGAGACCTCGGCTTGAATACAGGACCGGACCCGATCAGGGACTCGGTAGGCTCGGTGTCTCACCGGTGGGCTGTCTCCGGTATCCACGTCATGGACACACCAGTCGGTGACTTTGGGGACCAGGGAGAAGAGGTCGGAAAACTGCCCTAGGAGCTGGCGGCAATCCTCACGTTGCTGGGGAGTGAGGGATGGGGAGAGGTTCACTCCCTCTACGGAGCCGTCCTTCTCTTTGGTGCACAGGAGATCAGGGAGAGGATCCGACTCCTCCTCGGACCCGTCATCAGTGGCCAGTAGGAGGCTCAGCTCCGTCCGCACAAAGTGGGGCTTGAGGCGGTTCACGTGGAGGACCCGGAGGGGGTCCCGGGGTGACTGGACGTCCACCAAGTACGTGACCTGGCTCTTCCGCTCAACCACTTTGAAGGGCCCGGTCCATTTATCCTGGAGGGCGCAGGGTTTCACGGGGGCCATGACCCATACCTGCTGGGCCGGCTGAAACTTGACCAGAGTGGCGTTCTGGTCGTACCAGCGCTTCATCTCCTCCTGGCTCGCCTCCAGGTTGGCCTCGGCCATCTCTCGGAACCTCCTAGTCTGGTTTCGGAGGGTCAGGACGTAACGGAACACATCTCGGGGGGGCCTCGGGGCGCCGCCTCCCACCCTTCCTTGACCAGGCTGAGGGGCCCCCTGACAGGGTGTCCGTAGAGTAACTCAAAGGGGCTGAACCCCAAGGATTTCTGGGGAACTTCTCGGTAGGCGAATAGGAGGCAGGGGAGCAGGACGTCCCACTTACGCCGGAGGGGCTCCTCTAGGCCCGCGATCATCCCCTTCAGAGTCCGGTTAAACCGCTCTACCAGGCCGTTTCCTTGGGGGTGGTACGGGGTGGTGAATTTATAGGACACCCCGCATTGTTGCCATAAGGACTTCATGTATCGGGAGATGAAGTTGGTACCGCGATCGCTCACGACCTCGCAGGGAAACCCCATGCGGGAGAAGATTCCCATCAAAGCCCGGCCCACCACGGGGGCTGTGACGGTGCGCAGGGGGATGGCTTCAGGGTATCACGTGGCATGATCCACCAGGACGAGGATAAAACGGTGCCCTTGGGAGGTTGGGGGGTCCAGAGGCCCCACGATGTCGATCCCGACCCGCTCAAAAGGGGTACTGACGACAGGGAAGGGTTGGAGGGGAGCCTTGCGCTTTCCTCCGCTCTTCCCACTGGCCTGGCACATGGGACAGGACTTGCAGTGGGCTTCTACATCTGCTTTCATTCTGGGCCAGTAGAAGTGAGTCACGAGGCGACTGTAGGTTTTGTCCTGGCCCAAGTTGCCTGCGAGGGGATCGTCGTGGGCCAAGCCCAGGAGGAGGTTTCGGAAGCGTAGGGGTACCACCAGCACCCGGCCGGACCCTAGCTCCACCGACTTCTGCTCGCTGTCCAAAAGGTCATTCTCCCAATACACCCGGTGCGTCCCAGTCTGGTCGCCTGCGGCCTGGGCCTCTGCCTGTTGCCGGGGCCCGACCAGGGAAGGACAGGTAGCCTGCTCTCGGCAGAACTCTTCTCGGGAGGGGCCCCCCTCGTGGCGCCACTGGGCCAATTCGGGCAGATCGCCTAACTCGGTGACCTGGGCGGAGTCGGAAGGCGGGGGTTCATCACTGGCGACCAACCCTTCTTGTGGGGGGATGTGGGGACCCTCGGCGGGGACCATCCTATCTTCAGTGGTCGGGGCGTCGTCGACCTCCCTCAGGGGGGTCAGTCGGGCCGCCATGGATCGGGTGGTGGCGCACACCCACTCAGGGAGGCCCATCATCCCTAGGTGGGTCTTGCGCTCGACTTGTTTCCAGGGGGAACTTTCCAGGTCGTTCCCCAGGAGACAGTCGACTGGCTGGGAGGTTCTCACTGCGACTTTCAGTTTACCGACCACCCCCCCCCCACTCAAAAGGCACCAGGGCTACCTTACATAGGCTTTCCGTGTTGTCGGCGGAAATGACCGGGCAAAAGACGTTGGGGAGGACCTGGTCTTCGTGGACTAAATGACTGAGGACACCGGTGATGCTGACCCCGGTGTCACGGAGGGCTTCAACTTGGTGGCCATTGATCGTTACGAGCTGCCCATATTTCTTCGTGTTGGAGGGTAGGAGGCTTCCAGGGACCATTTCTCTATCTCCTAAGGATACTAGGGCCATGGCTGCGGGTTCCCACTCTTCGGTCTCCTCAACCTCCTCCCCCAGTGCTACATTGGCTATCTGTCTAGCGGGGGGTGCTGCCTGGGTGGTGTGTGGGGCCATGGGGCATTCAGGGTCGTTGGCGTAATGCCCGGGCTTCTGACAGCGGAAACAAGTGATGGTCACCCGGTGCCCCCGTCTCAGGGGGGGGCCGGATACAGCTGGTGGGGGTGCCGGGAAATGCGGAGGCTGGGACTTCGGGGGACTAGACTGGGACTCTCTCTGCCCTCCCTGGTTTCCCCCCCTCTCTGGCGGGGTGGTCCCTGACTGGCTCGGGGGTACTCTCCTACAGGGCCCGGGAGACCCGGGTGTTGGTCCAGCGATCCGCCTCGACGGCCAGCTTTCTCGGATCCGTGAGCTTGCTGTCGAGCAGATGCTGGCGCAGTTCCACAAAGCAGTTCGCAGCCAGGTGTTCCCACAACATAAGGTCTGTTAGTTCTTCCAGGGTGGTTACCTTGCTGCCCTTGATCCACCCATCGAAGGCGCGGCTGAAGAAATTCACATACTCCACCCAGGTGGTACCCGGGATCTTCCTGCAGTCCCGGAACCGTTGGCGGTACATCTCCGGGGTGAGGCCGTACCTTGTGAGGAGGGCCGCTTTCATGTGGTCATAAGAGGTCTGCATGGAGGTTGGTAGGTCGAGCAGGGTGTCTCTCCCTTCGCTCAGGAATCGTCCCCACAACCCGGCCCCCCAATCCTTCTGCGGGACCCGATGGGAGGTCATGGCGACCTCGTAGGCCCGGAACCACTGTTGAATGTCATCGTTTTTGTAATATTCTTTGACCACATCCTTGGGGATGTGGACCTTCTGCTCCGCCGGGGAGGCCGCCTCTCGGTTCCCCGGGGGCCGCGCTTCTTCGCTTTTTGCTTTCAGCTCCATTTCCTTCAAGCTGCGTTCATGTTCCAGTTGAAGTCTCCTTCCTTCGTGTTCCCGTTGGAGTTTCTTCTCTTCTAGTTCTCCCTGCACTCGCAGCTGTTCCACTGCTAGCTTTTTCTCGGCTAATTTTAATTCGCCCTCAATTTTGAGTTTGGCTAATTCGAGTTTGTGATGGCGACTTCTTTCTCTGTCTGCGAGTTCCTCCGGGGATAGGCCCCCGTCTGGTACGAAGCCTCACACCTGGTTGCTGCTGCGTTCTCCTTGGGAAGGTCCAGCTTCGTCGTGGGGCTCCACCGCTCCTTCTGGGCGGGAGGCTCCAGAATCCACCCAAGCTTTCAGTGCCTTTTGCATATCTTCTTTGGTGTTGAGACCAGTGGTAGCGATTTTGAGTTCCTTACAGAATTGCTTCAGTTCTTTGTGTGTGTACTCTTCCAGCTGTTCCACCTGGAACACGATACTGGTGTCGTTTTCTGTGAGAACCACGGCGTTTCCTTCTGCCATCTTTGTCGGTAGTGCGTCAGCCGTTCACGGTACGATCTCTAGATTTATGGGCCCGAATCCCGTCGCTTGCTACCAATGTTAGAAGGCGACCTCAGAGGGGCCCGGAGGGGGCCCTGACTGTCCTGAGACCCACCCTCAAAGTATCGTAGCCGGGCACTGGCGGGAGACTCCTCAGGGGAGGAACCTCGTATCTAGGATCGTACACTCGGCACCACACGACAAAGAGACACCACACCGAGAGTTCTTAAGAATCAAGCTTTATCAGATCGGAGTTGTAGGATCTTTATGATGGCAAGGCAAATATATACAAGTGGAGCGCGGGCTCACAAAGTCTCGGAGGGGGGTTAGGAGGTAGCGGGACAGTCTCTGGGGATATGGATCAGATGCAGGACCGTACCCGGCGCACAGCTCACAATCCTCGAGCTGGGGGATACGCTTGTCGTCGTGGGGTCCGGCGGGACCAAGAGAGTCTGTGGGAGCCGCGAGTCACTCAGCAGGGCTCAGGTACAAGTTCGGAGGTCTTACGATCTTCGGGGAGCCGCGAGTCACTCAGCAGGGCTCAAGCACAAGGTCGGAGGTCTTACGATCTTCGGAGAGCTGCGAGTCACTCAGCAGGGCTCAAGCACAAGTTCGGAGGTCTTACGATCTTTAGGGAGCCGCGAGTCACTCAGCAGGGCTCAGGTGTTTCCAAGGCGAATCTGCAGGACAGTCCCAGAGCACCCCTTGTTATAGGGCGACTCCTCTTTGATGTCCGGAGTCTGTCCAGGCAGGGGTCTTGTCACCTGGGGGTCGCTTGTTGGGGGTTTCCTGCCATTGTCCTTTGATCCTTTCAGGGCCGGGTCGGGAGGAGTCCCAGACACCCAGCAGGCATGGAGCCAGCCCTCGGGGAGGCCGGCGGGTCGATCGAAACCCACCTTCCCAGGGCAGCGCAGTGGTGTGATGGAAACTGCTCCTCCCTTTCTCATCCCAAGGGGAGCGCGATGTCCTCCAGCCGGAGTGGCGCCTCTAGGCCAGGGTCGCGCTGGGGCCAGGCGGCCATCTTGGTGCATGAAGTGGGCACGCGGGCCCGGTGTGGCCGAAAGGAGGAAGGCCACGGACGGGGAAGTTCGGGTCGGGTGTGTGTGTTCTGGTGGGAAGGTTCGGCTAGGCCGTGGGCTCGGGGCTGGTGTGAGGTGCAGGGGTCAGGTCTGGCTATGTTACGAGAGCCGGGTCTAACAGAAACCTACCAAACCCACACATTTCTGAAAACTAGACACCTGGGGGAGTACAGCAACGTATGGCTTGGGTGGATCCCCCAACATTTCCCTACCCAGAATCCCCTGCAAACCTAAAATTTAGCTGAAAAAATCACATTTTCCACATATTGTTGTGTGGGAGCACCTTGCCGGCACAAATGTCCAACCCCAGAGCATTCTCCTTAGTGTCCCGAGTAAAATGATACCTCACTTGTGTGGGTGTCCAATGCAGAATTGGCTAAAAACGCATTTTTAAAAAAATTTAGTGCTTAGAATTGTTGGTGCTATACCCTAAATCCCTATGTTTTGGGCTCTTCCCAGTCACAGGCCCTTGCCCTACCCACACAAGTGAGATATCATTTTGCTCGGGAGACTGAGAGGAACACTGTGGGGTAGGATATTTGTGCCGGCACGGTGATTCCACCCAAAAATATGTGGAGAATGTGTTTTTTTTAGCTAAATTTGAGGTTTGCAGGGCATTCTGGGTAGGGAAACATTGGGGGATCCACGCAAGCCATACCTCGCTTGACTCCCCCGAGTGTCTAGTTTTCAGAACTGTGTGGGTTTGGTAGTTTCCCAAGATGGACGCCGAGCCCGGGGCCAAAAACCCAGGTGACCTCCCTTGCAAAACCAGGTTGTTTTGTGATAGGTCATTTTGATGTCTCCTCAATAAGTTTTGGGCCCTTGGCTGTCGTGGGTACTTGACCCACCCACGCGAGTGAGGTATCACTTTTATCGGATGACCTGGGGGAACGCTGGGTGGTAGGAAATCTGTGGATCCACGTAGATTCCAGAACTTTCTCAGATAGAAATTTGAGAAAAAAGTGATTTTTTTCAGCCAAATTTGAGGTTTGCAGGGGATTCTGGGTAGGAAAACGTTGGGGGACCCACGCAAGCCATACCTCGCTGGACTCCCCCGGGTGTCTAGTTTTCAGAAATGTGTGGGTTCGGTAGTTTCCCGAGATGGCCACCGAGCCCGGGTCCAAAAACAAAGGTGACCCCTTTACAAAACCACGTTGTTTTGTGATAGGTCATTTTGATGTCTCCTCAATAAGTTTTGGGTCCTTGCCTGTCGCGGGTACTTGACCCACCCATGCGAGTGAGGTATCGTTTTTATCGGGAGACCTGGGAAAATGCTGGGTGGTAGGAAATTTGTGGATCCACGTATGTTCCAGAACTTTCCCAGACAAATGTGTGAAAAAAGTGATTATTTTCAGCTAAATTTGAGGTTTGCAGGGGATTCTGGGTAGGAAAACTTTGGGGGGACCCACGCAAGCCATACCTCGCTGGACTTCCCCGGGTGTCTAGTTTTTAGAAATGCATGGGTTTGGTAGCTTCCCAAGATTGCCGCCGAGCCCGGGGCCAAAAACCCAGGTGACCTCCCTTGCAAAACCAGGTTGTTTTGTGATAGGTCATTTTGATGTCTCCTCAATAAGTTTTGGGCCCTTGGCTGTCGTGGGTACTTGACCCACCCACACGAGTGAGGTATCACTTTTATCGGATGACCTGGGGGAACGCTGGGTGGTAGGAAATCTGTGGATCCACGTAGATTCCAGAACTTTCCCAGATAGAAATTTGAGAAAAAAGTGATTTTTTTCAGCCAAATTTGAGGTTTGCAGGGGATTCTGGGTAGGAAAACGTTGGGGGACCCACGCAAGCCATACCTCGCTGGACTCCCCCGGGTGTCTAGTTTTCAGAAATGTGTGGGTTCGGTAGTTTTCCGAGATGGCCACCGAGCCCGGGTCCAAAAACCAAGGTGACCCCTTTGCAAAACCACGTTGTTTTGTGATAGGTCATTTTGATGTCTCCTCAATAAGTTTTGGGTCCTTGCCTGTCGCGGGTACTTGACCCACCCATGCGAGTGAGGTATCGTTTTTATCGGGAGACCTGGGAAAATGCTGGGTGGTAGGAAATTTGTGGATCCACGTATGTTCCAGAACTTTCCCAGACAAATGTGTGAAAAAAGTGATTTTTTTCAGCTAAATTTGAGGTTTGCAGGGGATTCTGGGTAGGAAAACTTTAGGGGGACCCACGCAAGCCATACCTCGCTAGACTTCCCCGGGTGTCTAGTTTTTAGAAATGCATGGGTTTGGTAGCTTCCCAAGATTGCCGCTGAGCCCAGAGCCAAAAAACCAGGTGACCCCCCTTGCAAAACCAGGTTGTTATGTGATAGGTCATTTTGATGTCTCCTCAATATGTCTGGGCCCTTGCCTGTCGCGGGTACTTGACCCACCCATGCGAGTGAGGTATAGTTTTTATCGGGAGACCTGGAAAAATGCTGGGTGGTAGAAAATTTGTGGATCCATGTGGATTCCAGTACTTTCGCAGACAGAAATTTGAGAAAAAAGTGATTAGTTCAGCTAAATTTGGGGTTTGCAGGGGATTCTGGGTAGGAAAACGTTGGGGGACCCACGCAAGCCATACCTCGCTGGACTCCCCCGGGTGTCTAGTTTTCAGAAATGTGTGGGTTTGGTAGTTTCCTGAGATGGCCACCGAGCCCGGGTCCAAAAACCAAGGTGACCCCTTTGCAAAACCACGTTGTTTTGTGATAGGTCATTTTGATGTCTCCTCAATAAGTTTTGGGTCCTTGCCTGTCGCAGGTACTTGACCCACCCATGAGAGTGAGGTATCATTTTTATCGGGAGACCTGGGAAAATGCTGGGTGGTAGGAAATGTGTGGATCCATGTGGATTCCAGTACTTTCCCAGACAGAAATTTGAGAAAAAAGTAATTTGTTCAGCTAAATTTGAGGTTTGCCGGGGATTCTGGGTAGGGAAATGTTGGAGGACCCACACAAGCCATACTTTGCTAGACTCCCCCAGGGGTCTAGGTTTCAGAAATGTGTGGGTTTGGTAGTTTTCCCTAGATGGCTGCTGACCCCTGGGCCAAAAACTCATGGGGCCCCCTTGCAAAACCAGGTTGTTTTGTGTTAGGTAATATTGATGTTGCCTCAATAGGTTTTGGCCCTTGCCTGTTGCGGGTACTTGACCCACCCACCGGGGGCAGATTGGGGACTACTGCCCCCATCTTCCCCAGGGGGGGAAGAAAGGCTGTAATTGTGGCAGGGGGGTGGGGGCATTGGCATGCCCGTTTTGGGCAGCCCCCGCCCTAATTAAAATTTCCCCAAAAAAATCCCTGGCGTCTAGTGGGCTTTTTGGAGGGGCAGATTGGGGGCTCCTGCCCCGGGGCAGAAAGGCTGTTATTGTGGCCGGGGCTAGGGGCATTGGAATGCCCATTTTGGGCAGCCCCAACCCTAAAAACAATTTCTCCAAAAAATACCTCGCATTTAGTGGGCTTTCTGCCCCCCAGGGGGGCAGAAAGACTGAATTACGATTGCCGTTATGATTGCCGGCTGGGCGGAACTGGGGCATGATATGGTGGTGGTGCCTGGAAGGCACCGCCATCCATATCATGGTGCTGTGTTTTCAGGGAATTGCTTTGGGGGCCAGTTGCGGGCCACCGGGAGGGGGCTGCACTTGGGGGGTGCCTATGGTACCCCCCTACATTGCCATGCCCAAGGTGGCAGGCATCGCGCGGTCCCTGCCACGTTGTGCATGGCAATGCACGACGTGCCTCTTTGGCATTGCGGCTGGTGCTGTTTACAGCAGCACCGGTCGCAATGTGCACACAGATAGGACACAGCCTATCCAGGTGTAAGTGAGACTGGATCTAGCTGCTCACTCTCATCCTGCCAGTTGTGGCCCACCAAGTCACACCAAATCTCCCATTGTGTGTGGCAGTATAGGAGGAATTAAACTGCCAACTACACCCAGTCCAGCCACGGCCCGTATAGGGCGTGTTACTGGGGCGGTGACCTGGGGCGAGGGAGGGGCAGGGTGGGGGGTTGTAAAATGCACCATAAGGCTGATTTCAGGTAAGTAACCAAAACAAAAACGAATTTCGTTGCGTTACTTACCTGATATCAGCCATATGCTGCATTTTACAACCCCCCACCCTGCCCCTCTCCCGCCCCACGTCACTGCCCCGGTAGCACGCCCTATACGGGCCGTGGCTGACCCAGTCATGTGACTAGAGACAGGCTGCAGGCACCAAATGGTTAAGTCAAGAAAATGACAACTTTCTAAAAGTAATTGACAAACAAAATGTTCCCAGAGGAATTATTTTTTCTTAACTCAGTAATATATTTGTCTTTTAAATGAACCAACTGCAAACTATCAGCAAATAATTCATGTAATTTAACAACAGTGTATTAGTGTTAAAACAAATGTATTTTTTATATGAAGAATACATCAATATAAGAACATAGATAATTGCATTACAAAAACAGATATTATATACAGCAGTACATCAATATAGCAACACTGGCGCCACCACAATATCCCTGTAAGCTAATAACATACATTCAATCTTGGAATATGTGGAAGCGCAAAATCCTCTTAACTTTATAGGTTCATAAATCCACAGTCCATGTAATTTAAATCCTTATATGTTTCAAATGTTCGGTAAGGACTGAAGCACCATAAGGTGTAATCAATAATGTTAAAGAGGACACACTGTTGATGTTTCGGTCTCAGATGGTACAACAGGTTTGCGAGACCATCATCAGGACTCTGAGAAGGAATAAAACCTGCAAGTGCTGACATAAACCACAGAACACACTAATGAAACATACAATGCTGAGTGCTCTAGGGTCCAAAAAGATCTTAAAAAACCATTGCACATGGTTCCCCGTGACAGGGTCTTAATAAGGTCAACAAGACAATTTTATAAACAAGTAATTGGGCATAGGAAGGACGAATTAAGAAGACTTGCCTGGGAAGATTTGGAGACAGCTAGTACTCTCAAGGACTCTAAGGGCTTCTGGGAAGTCATAAATCGTCCTTTTTTTACAGATGCTGTTAGAAATATGGAATCAACAATAACAGGGGAATCCTGGGTAGACCATTTTTCGAATATATTTAACCCAAAAGGTGTATCCATGCAAGACCAAAAAGATAAGATAACTATTAACTTGGACACTGCGTATCAACTGAGCTCATCTATCTCTGTTAGTGAGGTCGAAGTGGCATTGACAAAGGGTACTTCCGCAAAAGACCCAGGGCCAGATGGGGTACCCCTAGATATGTTTAAAGGCAATCCCCAATTATGGGCTTCATTGATAACAAATGTTTTAAAAATCAATAATAGTGGGTGGCATCCCTACTACATGGAAAGAGGCCGTGGTGGTACCGATATACAAGAAAGGCAGCAGGAATTACCCTGTATGCTACAGGCCTATATCCCTAATTGATGCAACATGTAAAGCGCTGGGGAGGGTAATTCTCGCCCGTCTGGAAACTTGGGCCAGTGACTCTGGGCTTATATCCCAATCACAATATGGTTTCCGGAAGGGGATGGAAACGAACGAACAATGTCTTAATCTGTCCCTAGTTATGGGTAAGTACATGAAGGCCAAGGGTGGGTCAATCCACCTGGCCTTCATGGACTTATCCAGCGCTTTTGACACAGTTAACAGGGGGAAGCTGTGGACATTAATGGAAAAAATGGGCTTTGAATAGGCACTCATTACCCTGTTACGTAGGTTGCACTCAACAACTTCTGTCTCCATACCTTATGGACCAGGGGGTGAAAAAACTAGGCCTATAGCGTTCACAGAGGGCGTTAAAAATGGATGCATTTTGGCCCCCTTTTTATTTCTTCTATACACAAATGGGGTAGAGAAATGTTTATTACAACAGCATTTGGACTATCTGATTATAGGAGCTAAGCTAGTTCCCCTCCTTTCATATGCAGATGATACGGTACTGATGACTTTAACTGCTCATAGCCTTCAAAAAGCTTTGATTGCTTTTAACGATTTTATGATGGCATTGGATCTTAAAGTAAATTTTAGCAAGTCTTTTATCATGGTGTGTGGCCCAAAACAAACGAAAACGAGAACATTTGTGGTAAAAGAAAAGATTATAGATAAAGTACCTAACTTTACATATCTGGGGAATGTTTTCAACAATAAATTGAATTGGGACTATCTGATTGCAGCGAGGGCCCTACATACTAGTCGAATTATAGAGGGTTCATTCCGCTTTGCATGTAAGCTGGGACATAAGCCGGTTGCAGAAATACTTATTTTATATAAAATGCAAATATGCAATCAAAAAAGCAGCCAGCTACAAATTCTGGAAAATACATTTTTAAAAAGTTTGCCTACAAAATTATGTCACTCTGAATTGGGAGTGGATTATGTTGAAGACAGAATAAAAATTGTCCAATTGATCTTATGGGGGAAAGTGAGGTCCTCAGAGGAATTGTCATTTACTAGAGCGATTAGCAAGGATTGTATGAGTTTGGATAAGGCATTGTCTATCCCTTGACTCTGTTATGTTAAAAACATATTTAATAACATTGGTCTGGGAAATTATTATGATAATCCCGAAAGTATACAATCCAACATGAAATTAACTATAAACAACGCTTATTACAACAAAATAAGAATGCCCGACTTGGCAGACGAGTTCTTAATTTATAGGCAGCCAAGAGGTCAGGAATTCTACTTATCCTTTACCACCCATACACAATCACGCTTCCTCCTGTCTAGGTTTCGTTTCTGTATACTGCACTTTCTTGTGGCTTTTCCTAAACAGGTAAGTTGGTGTGAGAGGCTGACTCCCTGTTTATGTAATAACTCGGCCCAACAAAGCACAATGCACTTTATGCTCTTCTGTACATTATATAAAAACACAAGAGCTCGTTTTATTAGGCCAATCCTGAAGGAAATGTGTCCTTGTTCTCATCAAGAGGGTTTTAATTATTTACGATCTTTGCCAACTGTTGCCGTCTGCAGTGCTGTGCTTAATTTTATCAGACCTGCCCTATCAATTAGAAAACGTTATGAATTGTGCTAGTGAAACATGGCTTTGTGACTATAGGCTCTAAATCCATCCTGTAATTATTGGCGGGAAGAGAATATGCTGAGTGTTTAAAATCATGTTTTAACTTTTTTAAATTGTGAATTTATACATTATCTACCCCAAATGTTGTATAGAAAGTTTTAAAGATGTTTTATATGCGATGTATACTTTTATGATTCAATGAATCGAATAAAGTTATTTTGATGATGATGAACATACAATGAAAACAATATGCCAAACAAATATGTGCATCACTTGCCAATAATCTATCAGAAGGGTATTCTTTTGACTTATAATAGGTGCTCCCTTGTGTCTGGACAAAGCTAAACCTCTCTGAAGAGCTATAATGATAGCAAAGCACGTGTCAGGGGTTGATTTTATTCATTTCAGGTTGGCTTTGATGGTAGTTTACCAATCCAAAGTTGTAATACTGTGTCTGGAGTGGTAAAAGGCTTTTGTCATTTTACAGCTCGCCATGGATAGCACTGTGCTAATCCTATGCTTCAAGATTTTGCTGTAGAAATGGCAAAATACTTTGTCCCTTTTATCTCAGTGTGGATAGCACTGTGCTAATCTTATCCTTAAAAACGTTGATAAAAAGCAGACATTTGAGGTGAGCTAATTCAGAGTGTTGCTGGTGTTGTAGGATTCTCTATATAGGAGCTGCCGACTACGTAAACTTAGGAACTACCCAAAGTTCTCTGCTTCTTTTTTTGTATATATATATATATATTCACTGAAAAAACCATAGGTTTCACACATGTTATACTTAGCTGGACATTTCACTCGTAAAAAACCATTGAAATTCCCCCGTTATAGTTAGTGCAGGCAACTATAACTCACGCGACCGCAATCCTCTGCTGATGACATATGTGTCTTAATGAAAAAAAAATATTTGTAATATATGTATAGCTAAAATTTAATGGAAGAAGACATGGGCAAATAAGTGTCTAAATACAGTATTAGCATCAGCAGAGGATTGCGGTCGCGTGAGTTATAGTTGCCTGCACTAACTATAACGGGGGAATTTCAATGGTTTTTTACGAGTGAAATGTCCAGCTAAGTATAACATGTGTGAAACCTATGGTTTTTTCAGTGAATTTGCAAGGTTTTTTAAATGCTAATTCCTAACTATAACGTGTGTGAAACCTATGGTTTTTTCAGTGAATTTGTACGGTTTTTTAAATGCTAAGTTACTTCACGCCGTTCGTGGAGTGCGCGCCCACTTCACGCAGTTCGTTCCGTGCGCGCACAGTGAGCACGCGGTGCGCTTCGCGCACCACGCGCCCACTTTACGCAGTTAGTGCCGTGCACGCACAGTGGGCACGCGGTGCGCTATGCGCACCGCGTGCCCACGTTACGCTGGCTGGGCCATGTACGCACGATGCGCTTCGCGCACCGTCCGCACACGGGGGACATATTATGCGCTTCGTTGTGAAAGGTTATCTATTAATTGTTCAGTATTAATATATGCCATGCACAAAAGGTGCCATTCGGGCACCTTTTGCACACGGGGTGGGGAAAACATGGATATTGGGTTTTTTTTAATTCATTTTTTACCTTACGCGTACGGTAAGAGCAATCGGCAATTTTTCGAATTTTTTTTTTTTAATTTTTTGGTCTTGGGGGTTCTTTTGGGACACCCTAACCATGACTAGGTGGTTAGGAGCTGTCTAGCCTGCCCCTTTGCATGTTATCCGACTTTGTTTTTCCTCCCCCCCTCAGAGTGCGAGAGAGAAAATGGCGGCCGACACTTCCTGGTTTCGACCGATTCGAATGTTTACTAAGATCTAACAGCCAATCAGAATCGCGCTCGCGCACGGCACCGTACGCGTACGGTAAGCTTACCGTAAGCGCACGGTAAGCGCACCGTAAACTGCCACAGATATATATATTGATTTAAATGCTATTTTCTCAGGAACTACTGAACAGATTTACACCAGACCTACAAAAGGCACTTCCTTGACCTGTAGACTACCTCTCTGCCAAATTTCAAGTAACTCTGTTCAGCCGTTCGGGCTGTAGCTGTGTCTAAAGGTCCTATGGAAAAATGCATGGGGAAAACGCGTTTTGGGACCTCCCTTTTTTCTCAGCCCCCGCTTGACGAATCCCCCTGAGACTTTCAGGGTAGGAGCGGAGCGTAGCGCCCCATTAGTTTTGAAAATTTTGCGAGGATTCGTCGACCGGCGCCAAAGTTATTCAAAATAGAATGTTGCGGTTTTCCTATGGAAACAGGGTCCTAACTATAACTACCTACTGGCGACCGCCAGTAAGTAATATATATATATATATATATATATATTCACTGAAAAAACCATAGGTTTCACACACGTTATAGTTAGGAATTAGCATTTAAAAAACCTTGCAAATTCACTTAAAAAACCATAGGTTTCACACATGTTATAGTTAGCTGTACATTTCACTCGTAAAAAACCAATGAAATTCCACGTTATAGTTAGATCAGGTAACTATAACTTGCGCGCCCACAATAAACTGCTGATGACGTCACATATTACATCACTCATGACATGGTCAGTGACATCACTCTTCACATCAATGATGACATCTGAAATGACACATTGTGGATTGCGGTCGCGCAAGTTATAGTTACCTGATCTAACTATAACGTGGAATTTCATTGGTTTTTTACGAGTGAAATGTACAGCTAACTATAACATGTGTGAAACCTATGGTTTTTTAAGTGAATTTGCAAGGTTTTTTAAATGCTAATTCCTAACTATAACGTGTGTGAAACCTATGGTTTTTTCAGTGAATTTGTACGGTTTTTTAAATGCTAAGTTATGTATTTATTTATTTATTTTTTTTCTGGTTTTTCACCGTGCGCACATCCTGAGCGCACGGTGCGCATTGCGCAGTTCATACCGTGCGCGCCTCACCTTTTTTTACACAGTAACAATTTTTTTTTCTCCCTTGCGGGTCCTTCAATTTATTTAATAAATGTGATTGTTATTTCTTTTTTTTTTTTTCTTTTTTTTTTTTGCCGTGCGCGTACGGTAAGCTTACCGTACGCGCACTCAGCGATTTTTTTTAAAAATTATTAAATGTCTTTTTCGTACTTTTTGGTCCTTCGTGGACCCCCTGACAAACGCTAGGGGGTCTGCAACTCTCTTCGTTGCCCCCTTTTCACGTTATCCACCTTTGTTTTTCAGTGCGAGAGACAGAAAATGGCGGCCGACACTTTCTGATTTCGACCGATTCGAATGTTTACAGTCATGTAACCACCAATCAGAATTGAGCTCGCGCACGGCACCGTACGCGTACGGTAAGGTTACCGTAAGCGCACGGAGCGCGCTTACAGATATATATATTGATTTAAATGCTATTTTCTCAGGACCTACTGAACAGATTTACACCAGACCTGCAAAAGGCACATCTCTGACCTGAGGACTACCTCTCTGCCAAATTTCAAGTAATTCTGTTCAGCCGTTCGGGCTGTAGCTCGGACTAAAGGTCCTATGGGAAAATGCATGGGGAAAACGCGTTTTGGGACCCCCCTTTTTTCTCAGTCCCCGCTTGACGAATTCCCCCGAGACTTTCAGGGTGGGAGCGGAGCGGAGCGCCCCACCTATTTTGAAAATTTCGCGAGCATTCGTCAACCGGCGCCAAAGTTATTCCAAATAGAATGTTGCGGATTTCCTATGGAAACACGGTCCTAACTATAACTATCTACTGGCGACCGCCAGTAGATAATATATATATATATATATATGTATATGTATATATACATATATATGTATGTGTGTATATATATATATATATATATACATATATACATATATAAAAAATACCCTTTCAGGCATAAAGTGACGAATAAATTATGCAAAAAAGAAGCAGAGAACTCTGGGTAGTTCTCAAGTTTAGGTAGAAAGCAGCTCCTGTATAGAGCACTCTCAACACCAGCGACACTCTAGATCTGCTCACCTCAAAGTGAGCAGATCTAGATGTCTCCCATGTCTCGAACACGGGACATGGGAGCTTTGATGTTTAAGAATGGATCTACCTCCATTCTGTTATGCACCCGTCAGCAAGAGTGCAGAACACGCCAGAGGTGGAAAACGGAGCGTTGATAATTTTGCGTGGTGCACCGCCGTTGGACATCTGAGGCACCAGCGTCGACAAGGTCGCCAGACATATAGTCTGGTAGGGACAGGATATATGCCGACCCTTACGCGGAGTGCCTCTAAGCCCAAGGTTTGACGAGGGGCCCCCCAACCCGGATCAACATCACAACTAGTAAGGTACTTTTAAATCGAGCAGTGGCGAAGGGAGAGGTATACAACTGACATTTTGGGAGCGCCATTGGGCTTAATACGCAAGACAGGAAAATTACCATCAGAACTGTAATAACACCTTTGAAATACTGAAATACTCCCGAACTATGGACCTCGCATTAACATCAAGAAGTGAGAAAGCCATTGGCAGATGAGCAGCCAATCCCGTTCTTCCTTCTAGCCACTGCGTCCAATGAGAAACCATCTAGTAGTTCAAGTACCGACACTACCATGCAGTTTCATTCCCTTAAAGCGAGCAGAAGAAGGCAGAACGCCGAAACGCGTCCTCGCTGGATGAAAAGTTGAAGGAACCCCGAGAGTGCAGTGTGTCTCGAACACGGGACATGGGAGCTTTGATGTTTAAGAATGGATCTACCTCCATTCTGTTATGCACCCGTCAGCAAGAGTGCAGAACACGCCAGAGGTGGAAAACGGAGCGTTGATAATTTTGCGTGGTGCACCGCCGTTGGACATCTGAGGCACCAGCGTCGACAAGGTCGCCAGACATATAGTCTGGTAGGGACAGGATATATGCCGACCCTTACGCGGAGTGCCTCTAAGCCCAAGGTTTGACGAGGGGCCCCCCAACCCAGATCAACATCACAACTAGTAAGGTACTTTTAAATCGAGCAGTGGCGAAGGGAGAGGTATACAACTGACATTTTGGGAGCGCCATTGGGCTTAATACGCAAGACAGGAAAATTACCATCAGAACTGTAATAACACCTTTGAAATACTGAAATACTCCCGAACTATGGACCTCGCATTAACATCAAGAAGTGAGAAAGCCATTGGCAGATGAGCAGCCAATCCCGTTCTTCCTTCTAGCCACTGCGTCCAATGAGAAACCATCTAGTAGTTCAAGTACCGACACTACCATGCTGTTTCATTCCCTTAAAGCGAGCAGAAGAAGGCAGAACGCCGAAACGCGTCCTCGCTGGATGAAAAGTTGAAGGAACCCCGAGAGTGCAGTGTGTCTCGAACACGGGACATGGGAGCTTTGATGTTTAAGAATGGATCTACCTCCATTCTGTTATGCACCCGTCAGCAAGAGTGCAGAACACGCCAGAGGTGGAAAACGGAGCGTTGATAATTTTGCGTGGTGCACCGCCGTTGGACATCTGAGGCACCAGCGTCGACAAGGTCGCCAGACATATAGTCTGGTAGGGACAGGATATATGCCGACCCTTACGCGGAGTGCCTCTAAGCCCAAGGTTTGACGAGGAGCCCCCCAACCCGGATCAACATCACAACTAGTAAGGTACATTTAAATCGAGCAGTGGCGAAGGGAGAGGTATACAACTGACATTTTGGGAGCGCCATTGGGCTTAATACGCAAGACAGGAAAATTACCATCAGAACTGTAATAACACCTTTGAAATACTGAAATACTCCCGAACTATGGACCTCGCATTAACATCAAGAAGTGAGAAAGCCATTGGCAGATGAGCAGCCAATCCCGTTCTTCCTTCTAGCCACTGCGTCCAATGAGAAACCATCTAGTAGTTCAAGTACCGACACTACCATGCTGTTTCATTCCCTTAAAGCGAGCAGAAGAAGGCAGAACGCCGAAACGCGTCCTCGCTGGATGAAAAGTTGAAGGAACCCCGAGAGTGCAGTGTGTCTCGAACACGGGACATGGGAGCTTTGATGTTTAAGAATGGATCTACCTCCATTCTGTTATGCACCCGTCAGCAAGAGTGCAGAACACGCCAGAGGTGGAAAACGGAGCGTTGATAATTTTGCGTGGTGCACCGCCGTTGGACATCTGAGGCACCAGCGTCGACAAGGTCGCCAGACATATAGTCTGGTAGGGACAGGATATATGCCGACCCTTACGCGGAGTGCCTCTAAGCCCAAGGTTTGACGAGGGGCCCCCCAACCCGGATCAACATCACAACTAGTAAGGTACTTTTAAATCGAGCAGTGGCGAAGGGAGAGGTATACAACTGACATTTTGGGAGCGCCATTGGGCTTAATACGCAAGACAGGAAAATTACCATCAGAACTGTAATAACACCTTTGAAATACTGAAATACTCCCGAACTATGGACCTCGCATTAACATCAAGAAGTGAGAAAGCCATTGGCAGATGAGCAGCCAATCCCGTTCTTCCTTCTAGCCACTGCGTCCAATGAGAAACCATCTAGTAGTTCAAGTACCGACACTACCATGCTGTTTCATTCCCTTAAAGCGAGCAGAAGAAGGCAGAACGCCGAAACGCGTCCTCGCTGGATGAAAAGTTGAAGGAACCCCGAGAGTGCAGTGTGTCTCGAACACGGGACATGGGAGCTTTGATGTTTAAGAATGGATCTACCTCCATTCTGTTATGCACCCGTCAGCAAGAGTGCAGAACACGCCAGAGGTGGAAAACGGAGCGTTGATAATTTTGCGTGGTGCACCGCCGTTGGACATCTGAGGCACCAGCGTCGACAAGGTCGCCAGACATATAGTCTGGTAGGGACAGGATATATGCCGACCCTTACGCGGAGTGCCTCTAAGCCCAAGGTTTGACGAGGAGCCCCCCAACCCGGATCAACATCACAACTAGTAAGGTACTTTTAAATCGAGCAGTGGCGAAGGGAGAGGTATACAACTGACATTTTGGGAGCGCCATTGGGCTTAATACGCAAGACAGGAAAATTACCATCAGAACTGTAATAACACCTTTGAAATACTGAAATACTCCCGAACTATGGACCTCGCATTAACATCAAGAAGTGAGAAAGCCATTGGCAGATGAGCAGCCAATCCCGTTCTTCCTTCTAGCCACTGCGTCCAATGAGAAACCATCTAGTAGTTCAAGTACCGACACTACCATGCTGTTTCATTCCCTTAAAGCGAGCAGAAGAAGGCAGAACGCCGAAACGCGTCCTCGCTGGATGAAAAGTTGAAGGAACCCCGAGAGTGCAGTGTGTCTCGAACACGGGACATGGGAGCTTTGATGTTTAAGAATGGATCTACCTCCATTCTGTTATGCACCCGTCAGCAAGAGTGCAGAACACGCCAGAGGTGGAAAACGGAGCGTTGATAATTTTGCGTGGTGCACCGCCGTTGGACATCTGAGGCACCAGCGTCGACAAGGTCGCCAGACATATAGTCTGGTAGGGACAGGATATATGCCGACCCTTACGCGGAGTGCCTCTAAGCCCAAGGTTTGACGAGGGGCCCCCCAACCCGGATCAACATCACAACTAGTAAGGTACTTTTAAATCGAGCAGTGGCGAAGGGAGAGGTATACAACTGACATTTTGGGAGCGCCATTGGGCTTAATACGCAAGACAGGAAAATTACCATCAGAACTGTAATAACACCTTTGAAATACTGAAATACTCCCGAACTATGGACCTCGCATTAACATCAAGAAGTGAGAAAGCCATTGGCAGATGAGCAGCCAATCCCGTTCTTCCTTCTAGCCACTGCGTCCAATGAGAAACCATCTAGTAGTTCAAGTACCGACACTACCATGCTGTTTCATTCCCTTAAAGCGAGCAGAAGAAGGCAGAACGCCGAAACGCGTCCTCGCTGGATGAAAAGTTGAAGGAACCCCGAGAGTGCAGTGTGTCTCGAACACGGGACATGGGAGCTTTGATGTTTAAGAATGGATCTACCTCCATTCTGTTATGCACCCGTCAGCAAGAGTGCAGAACACGCCAGAGGTGGAAAACGGAGCGTTGATAATTTTGCGTGGTGCACCGCCGTTGGACATCTGAGGCACCAGCGTCGACAAGGTCGCCAGACATATAGTCTGGTAGGGACAGGATATATGCCGACCCTTACGCGGAGTGCCTCTAAGCCCAAGGTTTGACGAGGGGCCCCCCAACCCGGATCAACATCACAACTAGTAAGGTACTTTTAAATCGAGCAGTGGCGAAGGGAGAGGTATACAACTGACATTTTGGGAGCGCCATTGGGCTTAATACGCAAGACAGGAAAATTACCATCAGAACTGTAATAACACCTTTGAAATACTGAAATACTCCCGAACTATGGACCTCGCATTAACATCAAGAAGTGAGAAAGCCATTGGCAGATGAGCAGCCAATCCCGTTCTTCCTTCTAGCCACTGCGTCCAATGAGAAACCATCTAGTAGTTCAAGTACCGACACTACCATGCTGTTTCATTCCCTTAAAGCGAGCAGAAGAAGGCAGAACGCCGAAACGCGTCCTCGCTGGATGAAAAGTTGAAGGAACCCCGAGAGTGCAGTGTGTCTCGAACACGGGACATGGGAGCTTTGATATATATATATATATATATATACATATATATATATATATTCACTGAAAAAAACATAGGTTTCAGGGGCGTTATAGTTAGCTGGACTTTTCACTCGTACAAAACCATTGAAATTCCCCCGTTATAGTTAGTTCAGCTAACTATAACTCGCGCGCCCGCAATGCACTGCTAATGACGTCACATATTACATCACTCATGACATGGTCAGTGACATCACTCATGACATCACTGATGACATCTCAAATGACATCACTGATGACATCACTGATGACATCATCCAGTGAATGTGTGTTTTTCTGAAAATTACATATGTTTTATATATGTATATCTCAAGGTCGATGGAAGAATAAATGGGTATATAAGTGTCTAAATGGATGATTTGTTTTTGAAAAAATTGATTGTATAACTGACTGATTAAGTGTATCTTAGTGAATACATGGCTTAGTGAGTAATGTTTAAATATGTAAATATCTGTATCAGTCTCTAACTTTGTGTATAAGTGGCTGCATGGGTTGGTGAGTAGCTACATGAGTGTCTATATAGGTTATTAGTTGGTTTTTTGAGTATCAGTATGAGTGTCTGAGTGTCTGTATGGTTCGGTAGGGGGTATTACGTAGTGCATAGGTGCATGAATGAGTGACTCACTGTTTGTATGTGTTGAAGACAGCATGTGTGCAGGAGTGTATGGGTGGATGAGTGTGTGCATGTGTGTGTTAGTGAGTGAATGACTGTCTCAATAGTGTCTTTATGAGTAACTACATATGTTTTAAACTAGTATATGTGACTATTGGTGTATATAAGTGAGTATATGTGAGAGTTCCTGTATGAATAAGTATGTGTTTCTATTAGTGATTGTTTAAAAGACATGGGCCTCATGTAGGTAGCCAAATACCGGTCGGTAACGGCCGATTTTCGGTAATTGTACCGTTACCGACCGGTATTTTGGCTTTTGAGATGTAGGGGGCTCATTTCTGTATTCGGTAATTTACCGAATCGGTAAAATTACCGAATCGGTAATTTTACCGATTCGGTAAATTCCGAATACAGAAATGAGATGTAGGGGGAGTGTGTGGGTGTTTTTAGGAGTCGGTATTTACCACCAACTAATAGTTGGTGGTAAATAATGAATGGATGTGTTTAAGCATTTTTAAGCGCTTAGAAGTGTGCAATGTGGCAGACATACATGCCCTTAGGGCATGTATGTGTGCCACATGTGCACACATGGCCGAATCAGGGGTGCAACAGGGTGTCAATGTGACACCCTGCCACCCTTGCATGTGTTCCCCCCATTACCGAATCGGTATTTACCGATTCGGTAATGAGGCATACCTTCCCATCAATGGGAAGGTATGCCTCATTACCGAATCGGTAAATACCGATTCGGTAATTACCGAATTTTACCGATTCGGTAATATTTTCCGAATGATTACCTACATACGAGTTACCACTTCTTAAATACCGATTCGGTAACGTTTGGTATTTAAGAAGTGGTAACTTGTATGCTACCTACATGAGGCCCTAAGTATGTGTAAGTTTCTGTAGAAGTAAGTGTGGTGGTATCTGCATAACTGTATATGTAAATGGATGTTTGATTCTTTATTAGCATGAGTGACTATGTGTGTGAGTAACTCTATGGATGAGTGGCATTGTGCAACAGGATGTATAGGTGTATGAGTACATATGATGAGTGAGTACATGTATGAGTGACTGTATAGAACTGTTGGTGAATGAGTGGATGTGTATGTGGATCTTAGAATTACTGAATAGGTTGTTGTAACTGGTATTGGTATGTCTATTGTTTTGAAAATGTTAGTTTCTATTTTTGAATGTGTGTATCAAAGATTATATTAGGGGGAGAGGAGGTCTGCCACTCTATCACAAGGGTGATGTCATCAGTGATGTCATTTGTGATGTCATGAGTGATGTCACTGACCATGTCATGAGTGATGTAATATGTGACATCATCAGCAGTGCATTGCGGGCGCGCGAGCTATAGTTAGCTCAACTAACTATAACGGGGGAATTTCAATGGTTTTGTACGAGTGAAAAGTCCAGCTAACTATAACGCCCCTGAAACCTATGGTTTTTTCAGTGAATTTCTAAGGTTTTTTAAATGCTAATTCCTAACTATAAAGTGCCTGAAACCTATGTTTTTTTCAGTGAATTTCAAAGGTTTTTTAAATGCTAATTTCTTACTATGCCTACAGAGATAGGACATGTGAAGAAAGAAGAAAAAACGCACAGAAAGAAAAAAAAGAAATGCAGAAAGAAGCAACAGAAGTCCTCAAAGACGAAGAAAAGTGCAGGAAGAAGGATAACGTGCAGAAAGAACAAACAGAAGAGCAGAAAGAAGCCTTGTTGCAAAATCATCCTGTACCCTCAACTTTTTCAGACGGATACTGATGGTAACTGAGTCTGACTAACCAGTCCTAGAGCCAGTGCTATGTTAAAAGACACTCAGAATACAGTGAAAACACCTACATACACTAGGGAACACTATGCGTTGGGGTCCCCCTGTGATTAGCATGACCTCCTCTGTAAGCCCCTAGTATATAATAGGGCAGGGGATTAAAACTACCTCTTAAAACGCGCCACAGGGCGTGTTTGCACACGTCACCTCAGGCCCCGTCCCCTCCCTTTCCCACTGTGTTAACACGCCCTGTGGCCGTTTTAAGTTGGGAGATTAAGTCCCCTTGAATCCTGAGGGTCTCTAGGGTCCAACTAGACCACTAGGTACCTCCAGTAAGCGCCACAGAGCTGCGTTGCAGAGAGATGTAAAAAGGGGCACAGCCGGGGGGCGGAGCTTGGCTCGACAAGAGAATGGCTGCTTGAGCCTCGGGCTCCGGCACACGGAGACTACAATCCTGCACTTATCCTGCCCCACTCCACGCGGAACGCACCTGAGAGACTAGCCAGGGGTGGCGCAAGGTGCGGAGGCACGCAGAGGCGAGTCTGGAGAGAGCGGAGTGCAACTGTTGCCCGGCGTGCGGGACTGACCCGCGGAGGAGAGAAGGCCTCGGATCCCCAAACTCGAGTGGAGCGAGTACGCGCCTACGTCGCTGTGCGTGCGGCGTACAGAGTCGACGGTGCCGGTGCGGCTGGGGGTGCCTGACTCGTGTGGTGAGACGCGGCGGTGGCAAGAACCGCAATCGCTGTGGAGAACTGCGGCTCCCTGGGTGAGCAGCCTAAGAGTGCCGGAGAGCGGGGCCCGACGTCTGCGGTGGATCCCGCGGAGGAGTAGTATGGCGGCCGCATAGCTCTGATACTGCCCGGCTCGCAGCGACCAATTGTGGCGGAGACGCCCCGGGCGCGGCGGTGCACAAGCCGGCGGCGGTGGTGAGCCAAGGGGAGGTGCACAGGCCGTAATAAATCAGGGACAGACGACGAAGGTTGAGCGGCAGGCTCTGTGGCAACGCGAGGCGGTGTGGCCCCGGGGTTTTACTGCGGTGACTGGATGGAGTGACATCGGCGAGAGCTGGTGGACACGGCGGTATTCGCCCAGAACCCTAGGGGAGAGGTATCGGGTTGTGCGCACCCCGAGAGGCACACAGACCTGCACCAACAGCTGCCTGTGCAGCAAACTTACAACACGTAATCAACAGAGCAGCCATCGGAGCCCGCCTGGGGTGCGCCGAGCGTCGCAGAGACGACATTGGCATCATTGGCGGCGGTGGGGGAGCGGGGTCGGGCCCTGCTCGGAGTCCTAATAATTGCCAGACACCTGCAGGGGTTATCGGTGGAACGTTAGAGTGGAGGACGTGAGGCGCAGATTGGCAAAGAAGCTTCGGGCGAGGCTGGAACGTCCGCAGGAGACTCTGGTGGTGCCCCATTCCCGACTGAACCTGCTGCCTCGCTTTGGTCCTTGGCTGACCGGCTAGCTGGTGGTGACGTGCAAAGACGTGTAGTGCAGCGGCGGTTGTGTCCCTTTGAGGGGGACATTGCTGCGCGGGGAGTAAGAGCAGGAGGCTGGGATCCGAGTTGGACCGTGCGTGGTCCAACGCACAGAACGGTCCGGTGTCACGATGGGCAAGTCGGATAAAGCCCAGGCAAAATTGACTTTTGAGCACAGATGGCCTAAGCCCCAGGAAGCGGCGGGGGGTGCTGTGGGCGGGTCGACTGCCCCCCCTGAAGACGCACAAGACATTCGCAGTCTCCTGCTCTCTATGGAGAAGGGCCTGCAGGAGGGCATCACCTCTCTGGGGGCGAAGATGGATGCGCTCTCCTACCGCATGGACCGCATGGGGGAGCGATTGGATAAGCATGCGGAGAGACTGGATCAATCTGAACAGCGGCTTGGTGAGGTGGAGGAGGTGCAAACCTCGCTAAACGCTGAGCACAAGAAACTGGGGCGTGTCATGCAGGTGCTACAGGAAAAAACTGAGGACCTGGAGGCCCGCGCCCGACGCTGTAACCTACGCATCACGGGTTTGCCGGAGACGACACCTACGGGCAGGATGGAACACTTCGTGGAAAAGATGTTGACTACTCTGCTTGGCACGGACGTTTTCTCGAGCATGTTTGTGGTGGAGTGGGCGCATAGATTCCTGGGACCCAGGCCCCCACCGGGGGCGCCGCTGCGACCAATCATCGCAAAGCTGCTGACTTATAGAGACAGGGACGCCGCACTCAGAGTGGCACGGGAGAAACAGTCACTCACGTACGAGGGATTGTCCATATCGCTGTATCCGGATTTTACTGCCAGGGTCCAGGAGGCCAGACGGCAGTTTATCCCGATTAAAAAACAGTTGAGGGAGCTGGGCCTGGACTACGCGATGCTATACCCTGCAAAGTTGTGTATTAACAGACAAGGGAAGACACACCTCTTCACGGACCCCAAGGCCTTGCAAAAGGCGCTTAAAGACTGGAGCAAAGAGAGGAGGCGCAGTCCAGCGCAGACACCGAGGGAGGAGGAGACGGAAGGTTCATTGGAGCAGCAGGACTGAACATACTCTGGTGGCAAGTGCGGGCTGCGCTTGGGGTGGGATGAGGGACAGTAACGCAGGGGGTAAGATGCATAGTGAGCTATCATGATGGCACACTTTGTCTGGGGAGCTCCACATTGGAGGGTGGGGGTCTATTGCCCGCAAGACATAGCGCACAGTGGAATGTTGATGTTTGGGGGTGTTTTCTGGGCCGAGGCAGACCTCCTGGGGGCACCGTCAGGACTTACTATACTGTCGCCTCTAGTGGCGGAGCTGCGGTGTCTGCTGCGGCCTTGCCTAAATAGGCCCGAAGGGTGCAGGGATGTTTCAACTGGTTTGTGTTTACCTTGGTGGTGGGGCATACGCTTCTGTTCTGTGTGCGGAGGTTGGGGCTCGGTACTGTGCGAATTTTGCTTTATCCTTTTGCACGGAGCAACCTCCGACCACGAGTGCACAGCACACGTATGAAGGGTTGATCTAATGTTGGGGTGGGCGGAGGGAGGGGTGGGTGATCTCGACATGAGATACGGCGTGGCGGAGTTGGGGGAGGTCAGCTGTGGGTGGGGGGCAGGGAGGGGGATTCTGTTTTTTCTTCTGAGGTTAGTCCGACAGTCTGAGCGAATGAGATGGTGGTCATCCGGTGAAAACTCTTCATTTAGGAGACTGGGGCCAACACATTGTGAACGAGATACTAATGGCTAGTACTGCTGTCCCGCATGGGTCGCTTAACACCATAAGGGCAGTGACGTGGAATGTCAGGGGCTTAAACGATCACCGTAAACTGCGCGCAGTCCTGCAGTACTTAAACAGGCACGCCATAGATGTGGCATTCCTGCAGGAGACGCATCTTCCGAACCTGAGCCCCATGTTGCGCTACGGGGGACTACCGGGCAATGTGCATGCGGCTGGGTTTACAGCTCACGCTAGAGGTGTCCTCACCTGGTTTAATCCGAAAGCCGGCTTCACAGCGCAGGCGGTGGCTGTAGATGGTGGGGGTAGTTATGTGATCTCACGCTGCCGGGGCAGAGGACTCGACTTGCAGTTGGTCAATGTTTACGGCCCGAATTACGATTGCCCGGACTTTTACTGTAAACTGGCAGAAACTGTACGGGGCTGTGTAGCTCCTCAGATTTTGTGGGGAGGGGATCTTAATGTGGTTCTGGATCCGAGCCTTGACAGATCGGGGGGAGCCACCAGGACACCCGCGGTGGCTGCTACTGTATTGCACAGGGCAATGATCCATATGGCGCTCTCAGATGTATGGAGAGTGCTCAACCCAACAGTGGGAGGCTTCACTCATTACTCGGCCTATCATAATTTGCATGCACGCATAGACTACTGGCTTGCATTGTCGACACTCATCCCGCAGGTGCGAGAGTGTCAGGTGCTGCAGAGGACTTTGTCCGATCATTCCCCTGTGTTGCTGACCGTGGCCGCGCCTCGGTAGACTATCCCGCAGTTCACGTGGCGATTCCCTCCCTACTCGCTCTTAGACCCCCTATTTAAGGAGGAACTGGTGGAAGCAATAACTACATTTTTCGACGCCAATGTCGGTTCCGTTGACAGTTTCCAGACGGCTTGGGAAACGTTCAAGGTCTATATTAGGGGTGTGGCTATGGCCAAGCACTCAGGGGTTTTGCGTGATATCCGAAGTAGATTGACGAGGTTGGAGCGGCGACTGGGTGAGGCGGAGGCTAGGCAGCTAGCGGGCGATGGAGACGACTCTGCGGAAGAGTTAAAGACTCTATTAGCAGAATATCACGAGGCTGCGGATGCTGAGGTGCAACACTTGGGGAAGTATGCTGCGGCCAGGGTTTATGGAGAGGGTGTTGTAAATTAAGGCAGAATGTGATTAAGCATTTACTGAAAACATTAATGCTTCCTTTTGTTCATGTTTTCCTCATTATGTTGGCCGAAGTCCGGACTCCATTTTGTATTGACATGCTGCCATGTGTTCACCACGAGGAGAGTCCGACCTCTGTGTTAGTTGCTCTTGCAATCTGCCTAGCAACAGTTTATAAATAGCTCTCTCTTGTCCGTCTGGCGCATGCCCAGACTTGACCACATCTGTTATAATTAGCTTTGCTTGACCATGTGTTTTCACGGGCCCAAGGAGTGTGTTAGCCCCGCCCATGTATTGATTCGGTATCGAGAATGACCCTAAATGGTAATGTTCTTCAACTCTGTGGTATCCACCCACTCATGAGCCCCTTTGCTGTGTATAAAAGGGGACTGTGTATGCAAGTTCTTTGTGCTACTCCTTGCAATACTGAAGAGTGTTGTGTGGATTGTAGGACCACCCTTAAGGGTTAATAAACGTTGTTTTTGTACTTTGCAGTTTCCGTGCCAACTTCCTTATAGATTTCGTTACAGAAGAGCGAACCCTTGTCTCTTGCGGGCCTAGCTGGGGCTTCTATTCATCAATTGGCGCCCGTCACGTGGGGCTCATCGGCGACTCGGATGCTCGAAGGATTGGTCGCGACGAAGGTGAGGAGTTTGGCCGGGGACGTGATCACTGCCAGCGGCGTCTTAGCCCTGGCATCCCGAGGTTTTTCTTCCTTCCCTTCCGAGCTGACCGTCTGGGTGGCGCCGGTCATCGACTGAGACCTCTTCTGTCGGTCCTGCCGTGAGAGCCGTTTGGGCGATTGTGGAGCTTGGCAGTTGGAACCTGGACTCTTGATTGGTAAGAACCGTTGTACGGTACTTGCTCCGAGTTTTGAAGCCTGGTCTGGCTATTTGAGTTTGATTGATGGTGACTAGTCATATTTTGAATTTGTCTTTGTGAAAATATATGCGTTGCAACACATATAGGCAGGTAATGTGGAGAAATTTCTCCGGAGCTGTGTAAACTTTGAACGGCGCAACGATTAAGTGCCATTTTTTTTCTTGATAATACTGCATATTTTGCATTATTCCTAGCATGCCTGCTTTTAGCGCACTTCGTAAGTGGTGCTGCTGTCTTGGAAACCGGTTGAACCTCGAGGAATCTGCTCCAGCTCCCCCAGAGGGGACTCCTAATAGGGATATGTACGTGAAGCATGGTCTTTCTTCCATAATGTACAGCACGTTATGGAGGAAATATACGAGGAAGGATCCTGAGTTGCGATGGCCTTTGTATGGATCGTTTGATATACGTAAGATTGAGTATGTGGAACAGTGTATGTGTAAGCGACGTGCTCGTCAGGATATGTTTGAGTGTGTGCGATTATGGGTGAAGGAAGTGCGTGAGCGAGAGAAACGTGAGAAAGCGCTGTTTGATAAGGAGCAACGAAAGAATGATCATGTGCGAGCGCAGGAAGCGAAGCGTCGGGAGGACAAAGAGCAAACGGACAGACAAGAGAAAGAGCGTAGGCTACAAGTGTCGGGTCAATATGTTGTTCGTCAGCCGCTTTATCCTGTCCTTAATAATCCTGATGACGATTTTTATTTACTAGATCGCTCTCCGCCCCCTTATGTTGGCGCATCTGCTCCGCGGCCGCAAGATTCTGGCCCGGCTTCAGGTAAGGTCGACACGCGGTCCATGTTATCGACCGAGCACATGGCTGATCTTCGGAAACTTTCCCTCCGTGCACTTAAGGGCAAGATGTCTAAGGATGAGTTGTTCCATACTTGGGGGTCGTGGCAAGATAGAGAGAGGGTGTATTTTCTGTCTCATTTCGCGGATGAAGTAATTGCTGCTTTCCGAAAATATTCTAGTGTCCTTGAGCCTGACGAAGTGTCTTCGGATGCCGGAGCATTACGTAATGGTGTTTTTTCTCCCCCTAAGGCTTCTGAGGCGGCTCGGCGGCTGTTCGCTTTGCGGGACGAGGTGCTGGCCCTTAGAGAGAAAGCACGTCAACAAACGGAGGAGGAGAAGCAGTCGGATTCGTCTGCAGCAGGGGGCCACCCATCCGCCTCCCAGTCAGATAAGGATGACATAGTGCATGTTAAACCAATGCGAGAGGCGGCGCCTTTGTATGTTCCTCCCAAAGGAGCAGGGACTAGCTCGGATATTAATTCTGTCGATGCTAGGGGATATTTTGTGTATAATTGGGTTTATACTCCATGGCATAGGGCCGATGTTATGGCATTAAAAAATGCGCTGCCTGACCCCCGCAAGAATCCAGCGGCCTTCTATGAAGAAGTCGAGGGGGCCTTGAATTCTTGCATTATGAACTTAGCGGATATAGACTTGTTCTTTGGCCTTATCCTACCGCCGGATACGTGGCGCTCTGTCCGAAAGGTAGATGATGCGGTTGCCTTTAAGGCCCGGTGGTCTGACCTTGAGGATGAGGATAGGGAACGGAAGCCCGCACAGAAACCACCCCAGAATATTTTAGATCTCCCTGCGGCTATTGTGGCTAAGTTGAAGACGATTATCCCCCCTAAAAAGATTGATTGGAATATGTTAGCTGCGTGTAAACAGAAAGTTGACGAGTCAGTTGCGGACTTCTTTACGCGCTTTGAGGAGACGTTTCATGATTTTAGTGGCCAGTCGCTTACTGACGACACGGGCCGCCACCTTTTTGCGGACAAATATGTGGCTAATCTGCTGCCGGCAGTTGCGGCCCGGTTAAAAGCGAGTGAGAGTTCTTGGTCCTCCGCGACACCGACGGCCCTTCTGACCATCGCCCAGTATTATGAGCGTCAGGAGCACGAGGCGAAGGGCCAGGAGGAGAAGAAATCAAAAGATCTCAAAACTAAAGTGATGTTAGCACAAGTATATGGCCCGCCCCGCCGGGGTAATAATAGTAGAGGAAGGGGCGGATCTTATGGTCCCCCTTCGGGCCGATCTGATTTGAATAGGAACCAGTGTGCGTATTGCAAGCAGTTGGGCCATTGGGCCAGGGATTGCCCAGCGTTGCGTGCTTCGCGTCAGGGGCACACTCCGGGTGGCCCGAGAGGTAGAGGGGGCTTCTCGAACTTTAGAGGGAATTCCAACGATAATGCCCGTTTCGATACTGCCGGACAGCACCGAGATAGCTCAAACGTTTTCGATCGCCAGCACCAGTATCATGTATCGGACATCGATCGATCGGGATATCATGATTCTCAGCATGCATAGGAATGCGTAGGATGGGGGTCCGAATCAGTTGAGGTGCCGGTCGATCAGACGGGTCCTTATGTATCGGCTGAGGTTTTAGGTTCTACTGATCAGTTCCTAGTGGATACAGGAGCGACACGTAGTGCATTGTCTAGGTACTTGGTTCCGGGGGCTCCCCCATCCGGCTCAATAGTTACATCGGTAGGGTTTGACGGTACACTCTCCCGAAGCCCTCTTTCACAGCCCCTTGCATTTAAAGTTGATTGCTTTTCTGCGCCCTGTCCGTTTCTGCTTGCTCCGTACACACCGGATAACATTATGGGCCTTGATATGTTAAAGTACTTTAGGGCTACAATCCGCTGTTCCCCTGAGGGTGTGAGGGTGATTTTAAATGACAACTATCCCCGGTCTGGGCGGATGTGTACGATATCAGAGGATGCGTTGTTGGCTACCCTCCCCCGAGCTTTATGGGCGACTTCGGACACAGATGTGGGACAAATGGTGATTCCTCCGGTCCACATTAGTGTCCAGGAGGGGGCGGTACTACCACGCCTCCCACAGTATCGTATTTCCCAGGAGGGCGAGGAGGCTCTCATACAGATTGTGCAAGACCTGATCGCAGTAGGAGTAGTGGAAGAAGTTCCCTATAATATCTGTAACAGTCCGATTCTCCCTATTCTGAAAAAAGACACGGATGCAAAGGTCTATCGGTTCATAATTGATTTGAGGGAGGTAAACAAGATCGTGATACCTCAGTACCCGGTGGTTTCCGATATTACGACGTTGCTTACCTTGGTCCCGCCTACGGCGACCATGTTCTCAGTGATTGATTTGAAAAATGCCTTCTTTTCTATTCCCATTCACCCTGATAGCCGATTTCTTTTTGGGTTCACATTAAACAATAGATCTTATCGTTTTTGTAGAATTCCCCAAGGCTATACAGAAAGCCCTAGTATTTATAGTCAGGCCTTGAAGCGACAGTTGGATTCCTTTGTTTTACTCGAGGGGGTCGCCCTCATTCAATATGTCGATGACATCCTGTTGGCGGCTGACACCCTGGAGTTGTGCGAGAAAAGTACGATAGCCTTACTTTCCTTTTTAGCATCCCACAATCACAAGGTCTCTAGGAAGAAATTGCAATTCTGTAGACCAAAGGTGACTTATTTGGGTCACCTTTTGTCTAAGGAGGGGCGTGCACTCACACCAGATCGTATCCAAGTAATTTTGGACACACCAAGGCCATCCACGCAGAAGGATGTGCGTGCATTTTTGGGTCTTGTTTCTTTTTGTAGACAGTGGATATTGGGGTTTTCACACATAGCTAAGCCATTACTAGCTCTCTTGACAAAAGGCACGCCCATCCCGATCCCCTGGTCAGATGAGTGTGACGCTGCTTTTCAGCAATTGAGACAGGCCCTTTGTTCAGCACCAGTGTTAGGGACCCCTGATTATGCAAAACCCTTTTCGTTGTATGTGCATGAGAAGGATGGATGTGCATTATCAGTCTTAGTGCAGATGCATGGTGATAAGCAGCGCCCTTGTGCATACTTTTCGGCCGTACTTGATCCTGTCGCCCGAGCATTGCCAGGGTGTTTTCGCTCGGTAGCGGCGACAGCTGTGTCAATACGCCAAAGTGAAGGAATTGTGTTGTCCCATAAATTGTTGGTGTTAGTTCCCCACGCTGTTGATGCCCTGCTTAATCAAACAAAGACGCAGCATTTGACCAGTGCCCGTTTAACGGGATATGAGTTGACGCTTTTAGCTCCTCATATTACGTTAAAAAGGTGCGTGACATTAAACCCGGCCACATTGTTGCCATATCCCGAGACCCAGCCTGAGGCACAGAAAGCGCATGATTGTATTCTTGTGACTGAGGAACAAACAAAGGGTCGTATTGATCTCCAGGATACGCCCTTTTCAGAGGTAGATGGAGAGTTGTGGGTAGACGGGTCATGCCTGAAGCTACCAGATGGTACGACTTCAGCAGCGTATGCAATTACCACGTTACAGACGATAGTGGAGACAGCACGCATACCACAGAAATCAGCTCAAGCAGCGGAACTGATAGCGTTAACACGAGCGTGTGAGCTCAGTACAGGATTGTGTGTGAATGTTTACACAGACAGCCGCTATGCCTTCGGAGTAGCGCACGATTTCGGCCTACTCTGGAAGGAGAGAGGGTTTCTAACGTCACATGGGGTGCAGATAATGCATGGGGAGTTAGTCCACAACCTTTTAACTGCATTGACGTACCCAAAGAAAATCGCCATTGTTAAGTGTAGCGCCCATAGGAAAGTGGTTGATAAGGTTGGAGAAGGGAATGCGTTAGCGGATCGAGTAGCACGGGAGACTGCGATGCAGCCCGGTACTACTGCCATGTATGTAGTGAAGTCACAGGTGGAGAGATGGCATGATGCGAAGGAGGAAGTGCGAGAAATACAAAAGACCGCTTCTGACAAAGAGCGGGAACAATGGGCTAGCGAAGGAGAACTGGATGACGAGGGTTGCTGGAGAAATAAGCAGATGGATAGATGGAAATTACCCACGGCTTTTGTACAACCTATGGTCCAGATGGCACATGGGCTAGCACATGTTGGAGCTTCCGCAATTGTGAAATTGCTTACCCAAGTCTGGGAGCATCCAGAGATTGCTAGCACAGCAAAGAGGGTGGTGCAGACCTGTATGATCTGTCTGAAGTATAACCCAGGGAAAGGCACGCGAACTCCAGCAGGAGGATTTGCGACGCCCACTGCACCCTTTGAGGTTCTGCAGATGGATTACATCCAGCTTGAGCGCTGTAACAATTTGAAGTATGTTCTAGTAGTGGTTTGCGCCTTCAGTAAATGGGTTGAGGCGTACCCTGCGAAAGACAATACTGCAATGACTACAGCGAAGCTATTGCTGAAAGAGTTTTTTCCCCGATACGGCGTCTGTAGACTTTTGTGGAGTGATAATGGCCCTCACTTTGTAGCGGATGTTATAAAGTATGTCTTGAAGGGCCTAGGCATCACCCAGAAGTTCCACGCCGTGTTCCACCCCCTGTCTGCAGGACTAGTCGAGAAGTATAATGGTACACTGAAGCTTAAGATCGCCAAAATTCAAGCTTCAACATCTTTGACTTGGCCAGACGCCTTGCCACTGGCGTTATTGTCAATTAGGTCGGTGCCACACTCTCGAACCGGCCTTACACCCTATGAGATAGTATTTGGACGCCCAATGAATATTTGGGGTCCACCAAGGCCTAAGGCTGTGTATGATGTACCTTGTGTGATGATGAGTGATTATCTGGCACAGTTAACGGATAACTTGGTTTCTATTCATCAACAGGTCCGAGAGGCGCTCCCTGATCGGTCTACTGGCGAAGGACATGGTCTCCGGCCTGGAGATCATGTGATGATAAAGGTTTTCGACAGATCGAACAGTTTGGAACCGAGATGGGTCGGACCTGAGCAAGTCCTTCTTGCAACGAGGACGGCTGTGCGAGTCTCGAACAGGAAGAATTGGATCCATTCCTTGCACTGTCGAAAGGTACCGCCCGGATTGGTGGAGTCTGCCGTGCTGACCGATCAACGAGACATCCTAGCAGCAGAGACAGGCCGTGCTGCAGAGCCAAACGACACTGAGGAGCTCTTTTCGGACCACACGACTTCTGGAGGAAGGCGATATCATCTGCGACCAAGGAAGTGAGATTTCCAGTACCGGGACATACTGTCAGAACGGCCCTTGGGTTAGTGAAACGGAGAGCCGATGAGGCAAGGGGGGGGGATCAGCCCTGCATTAGTGTAGCGACACCCGTCTTGGCCCGCTGGTGAAGAAATCAACCGCTGCCCAAGGGGAAGAGTTCTGACAGACCTTTTTAGTTTCAGGAAGATATCAGGGTATTGTTTCCTTTGACATGGAGAAGAAGAAAATTCTTTGTGCATTGGGGTTCATGCTAACAGTAGCCATCGTTGGTATAACCACATGGTTTGTGGAGGAGGCAACTCCTGCTCGAAAGACGCTTGTGTTGACGACTCCAGTGCCTGCGGAGCACTACTTTTATACATTGCCATATCAAGAGTTGAAGCATCGACAATCCTATTTGAATAACACTTTCATTCAGATGCTGCATCACACCCACGTTGCTACGAACGCTACGAACTGTTGGATATGTGGGATGATGCCAGCCCATCAGAAGAAAGGAGGTACGCCATTCATACCACTTCCTTTCTCTCACAATGGCTCTTGTAGAGCATGGTACACTTTGTTGTTTGCCACTCGGAAACCGACAGTGGGACGATTGCTTTTCAGACTTAATAAAGAATGCCATCAGGACAAGAATGGATATCCACAAGCGAATGGGACAATTTGGGAATGGGAAGAGTACCGACCGGACAATGAATCCGTCCCCTATATCTTCACAAACACCAGAGACACTGTAGGGAAGGACAGATTCGTAATCCAAGTAGCACAAGCCCAAGCGGACCTGTGTGTCCAGAGTGTGGGTTTTATTCCTGTGGGTGTCAGTGATTGTATAACCGTACTAAACATCGATGGGTTAAACAACAGCACCTTCTTAGCGTCCCATAATACCTACTTTGTATGTGGAAATAAAGGTTATTACCGTTTGCCGGCTGGGTGGTCTGGGGTATGTTATGTATCATTCCTATTACCTCCTGTATTCTTAGCACCTGCGTCATATCATAAGGATTTAAAACTGTTGAATAATGTGACTGTAAATAGATATAAACGTACTCTATCAATTGATGAGGTGGATCAAACAGATACCAGCTTGCAACAGTATATTGATTTTAACTTAGGATTGTTCTTTTTTGTTGGAGCTGCTTTGAATAGTAGGAAGATCCGAAGATTAACAAGAGTGGTAGAAGCTGTGACTAATCAGACTGCTGCTGCTCTTGGGAATCTTACGGAAGAATTACAGATTACCAGAATTGTTGCATTGCAGAACCGTATGGTATTGGATGTAATGCTAGCTGATCGAGGAGGAGCCTGTAAAATTATTGGAAGTAGCTGCTGTGTGTTCATTCCTGATCATACGCCATCCGTTTATAACGCCATTAATAAGCTGCATAAAATAGCAGCTGAAATCCACACGGAAAACGGCACTTGGTCCTTTTCTGGATGGTTTTGGGCGTTGGTTACTGCCTGGGGATGGAAGGTCTTAACTGGTCTCTGCATTATTATAGCAATTCTGTTCTTTCTCTGTATGTGTATTCAATGTGGACCATTGTGCTGTTCCGTATGCATTTCACTCTGCATTCCAGATAAGAAAGCTATTGCCGATGTTGCCCGCCAGAAGGGTCTAGCTAAAGAGGTTAAAGGAATGATGATAATTGACATATATGATGATTATTCTTGGAAACCGGATGTCTTCAGTAAATGCTGAAAGGGTCGTCTGTTGTAAATTAAGGCAGAATGTGATTAAGCATTTACTGAAAACATTAATGCTTCCTTTTGTTCATGTTTTCCTCATTATGTTGGCCGAAGTCCGGACTCCATTTTGTATTGACATGCTGCCATGTGTTCACCACGAGGAGAGTCCGACCTCTGTGTTAGTTGCTCTTGCAATCTGCCTAGCAACAGTTTATAAATAGCTCTCTCTTGTCCGTCTGGCGCATGCCCAGACTTGACCACATCTGTTATAATTAGCTTTGCTTGACCATGTGTTTTCACGGGCCCAAGGAGTGTGTTAGCCCCGCCCATGTATTGATTCGGTATCGAGAATGACCCTAAATGGTAATGTTCTTCAACTCTGTGGTATCCACCCACTCATGAGCCCCTTTGCTGTGTATAAAAGGGGACTGTGTATGCAAGTTCTTTGTGCTACTCCTTGCAATACTGAAGAGTGTTGTGTGGATTGTAGGACCACCCTTAAGGGTTAATAAACGTTGTTTTTGTACTTTGCAGTTTCCGTGCCAACTTCCTTATAGATTTCGTTACAGAAGAGCGAACCCTTGTCTCTTGCGGGCCTAGCTGGGGCTTCTATTCATCAAGGGGGAGAGGCCGGGTTCGGTTTTGGCCAATCTACTGAAGGCTAGACGGGGTAAAGCTAACGTCACTGCAATCAGATCGGACGCTGGTGAGCTGTTGACTGAGGAGGCTGATATTGCGGCCTGCTTCAAGTCGTATTATGCGGTATTATATGCTTCGCAGCAGTCTGATATGGATGATGAGATAAGGGAATATCTGGACCATATAGAGATGCCCTTTCTCTCTAATGCCCGTAGGGAATTTCTGGCTCTTCCCATTCAGAAGGATGAAATCATTAAAGCTCTGGCGAGCATGCGTGCGAGCAGTGCGCCAGGGATGGATGGCCTAACGACTGCCTTTTATAAACACTTCACGGACCTCCTGCTCCCATATCTCTCGCGACTGTTCGACGACATGTGCGCTACGGGTAGGATGCCAAAGTCCATGAGTGAGGTTCTACTGGTGGCTATCCCTAAGCCAGGGAAGTCCCCGGAGGAGTGTAGCTCCTATAGGCCTCTGTCACTACTAAATGTCGATACGAAGATCTTTGCGAAAATATTGGCTACGCGTCTTGCGTTGCTGACGCCGGAGCTAGTGGCTCCGGAGCAGGCGGGGTTCATGCCTGGCAGAAATCTGACATACAACCTGAGAACGGTTTTTGGCACCAGGCAGCATGTCCGGCGGGACACTAAAGCACTAGCGGTTTTCCTTGATATGGAGAAAGCGTTTGACTCTGTGGAGTGGCCTTTTATGCGTCAGGTTTTAACAAAAATTGGTTTGGGTCCGGTGTCCCTGCGAATGATAGGGGTATTGTATACGGCACCTAGTGCGAGGACCCGGCTGGGAGATCGGGTGACGGATGCTATTTCTGTCTCCAGGGGAACGCGTCAGGGTTGCCCACTGTCGCCGATACTGTAGGCCCTGGTGGCGGAACCGTTAGCTTGCGCCTTACGGGAATATCACAGCCTTAGGGGGGTGAGCTTCCCTACCTATAAAATAATGGTGTCCACGTACGCGGATGACACCCTTTTGTATGTCCGGGACCCAGAGAATAATCTGGCTCCGGTGTTGAGAGAAGTGGTGCGCTTTGGGGCTCTTTCTGGCCTGCGAGTGAATTGGAGTAAGTCCATAGCCTTTCCGCTTACCTCATGTACGACGCCTTTCGAGATGGAGTACTCGCTACAATGGTCGAAGGATGCAGTTCGATATCTGGGAATACGGCTACATACTGACCCTGAAATTCTGTTGAGGGAAAACTATGGCAAAGCCATAGATAAACTGGAGGACGATGTGGAAATATGGATCGGCCTCCCTCTCTCGTTAGTAGGTAGGATCTCGATTATGAAAATGGTGGTTCTCCCTCGTTTCCTTTTCCTGTTCACTAATATCCCTATGGTGCTACCACGTTTTTTTTTTGATAGGCTCCATAAGTTGTTATTGAAGCTGGCGTGGGCGGGTAAACAGGCCCGAGTCAGCTGGAAGGTGCTCACATTGCCCTACCACATGGGCGGACTCGGGGCGCCGGACATGGAGCTATATTACCGTATCGCGCAGGGTGCGCAGGCGCACAGCTGGATCCATGATGGGGAGTCGACCCCTTATCTCAGGCTGGAGTGATTGTTCGCTGACCCCCTCCCGCTTCCATCGATTCTATTTGATACGCCCGACCGCCGTACGGGATCTGGACTCTCTTAATTCCACTAGGCACGCATGGGACTGCATTCTGCGACAAAAGGCTGGGGCTCTGTTATATTCCCCGGCAATGCCGGTTGAGTGGGCACGATGGCTACCTCCTTGCAGGGACAGGGGAGTGGTGCGTGCCCTTCAGGAGCTAGGTTTACGTATGCTGGGAGACCTGTTCGTGGATGGCACCGTGATAACGTGGGATGAGGTAGCTGTGGGGGCAGAAATCCCGACGCAGCTGCAGCGTTTCCAGTTCCACAGGGTGAGAGGGGCGTGGCGGCAGCAACTGGGGGATGATATGGCTGAACCCCCGGAGGTACCGGAGCTAACGTATATTATTAAACACAAATGCCCCCGCAGGCTCATATCCCGACTCTACAAAATAACGATGGAACAAAGTATACAGCAGTATCCCAAGGCACGGCTGGCCTGGCAACAAGACCTGGGTATAGAGATAGATGATGCCATGTGGCTGTACTGCTGTCCTGGCACGCGTAGAATATCGCTGCATGGCAGACACAGATTGCTTCATTTCAAGTATATAAATAGCCCCAAAGCCCCAAAGCGGGGGGGATTTGCATTCCTAGTGCATTCATGGAGTAGCTCAGCGCGGTAGAACCGCGAGGAGTTTGAGGCTGAGGCAGAGGCGGCGGCGGCGAGAGGAGGCGAGAAGAGCCCGAAAGGAGAGGAGGGGAGCTCACCCTGCTTTGCCTGTTCAGCCTCGAGGTACTTTTTCCATCTTGCCACTTTTCCTTGGATGCGCCCGCATTGGGTGGCGGTCCCAGAGCAGGGGGCCATCCCAGCTGCACCGAGGCGCTACAACAACTAAGGCGCTAGTGTAGGGAGTAGAAGTCTCTCTCACGGTGGAAAAGAGTGGGACCCGCAGGCTTGCGCTGGGTTGCATGTTTGCAGCGACGCCTACATCGACGCAGAGAGATACTGAAGCGGCGGCAGAGGTGGAGTAAGAGGAGGTTCTCCCCTGAGGTTGCGGTTCCATCACAGAGGTGAGGACTGTACCGCCAATTGCACGTAGAGTTAGGTTAGTGACCAGCAACCATAGTAGAGGAAAAAAATTCACTACCTTTCATTGTAACTGATTTCTATACACTTCACCATTGCGAAAAGCGAGTCCTGACACGCCCGAGCCCGCAGCCGGTAGCACGCAGCTCGCAGCTCGCAGGGAAGGTGGAAAGGTGAAGTCAGAGGGGGGGCAGGCACTCCAATCCTCCACCCACCAGCACTAGTACCGATTTTACACTAGTTTGAAATAATTACACACCATGAGATCGGGCAAAGTTAGAACAGAGCCAATCAAGCACAAAAGACGACAACAGCAACGCAGAAACATGAGTGAAGGATCAAGCGATCCATTTGATGAAGAACTAACAGATGGGTTCGACACGAGTGTCAGTTCCCCCCCAAATAAGTCTCAAAAGATAACCCCAGGCCTCATAAACGCCAAGATAACAGACTACTTAATCCCTTCTACTCCTTCCTCTCCGTCTCCAGCTAGCCCATTTCCGAAGATCATGACCCCGTCGCAGCTGCAAGCTCAGACACTTAAGGACACCATCAGTAAGAAAAGAAAGTCCCAGTCAGTTGGCACGACGCAGTCACAGAGCAACTCTACAAACGACATTAATCAAAGCTTATGGCCAATTCACAAAACAATGGCTGAAAAAATAACGGTCAAAGCGCAAATAAACTCAAGAGAGTTGCTAAACAATTCCAATGTTCAAAAGGAAACGTACATAGAAACATCAGTTCCACTAGAGGAAAAGTTACCAAACTTGTCGGTCAAGCCGGGCACAATAAACCAGGGCTCTCTCGGTTCCACCGCGGGGCCTGATTTAGGGGGCGCCCATCCATTATACAAAGGATCAACATTCACAGGAACAGCTATTAGTGATATGTGGAACAGGGGCACTATAGTTACAGAATTTAAAGAAAGGCCACAGGGAGAACAGCTAACTGGAAACGCACTTACAATCTCGGAAAGCTGCAGGGCACAGGAAAGCCAAAAACTTGTTAAGGAGCCATCGATGAATGAGAAAATACCAAAAGTTCCTGCAGGTTTGGGACCACAACCAACACCTGATTGCTCTGATGAGACCAGCTCAATAACAAGCAGTGAGGTCTCAGATAAAGCATTAATCAGTCTATCAGGAGAGGCTCCCCCCCTTCTCACTGTCACTTCACCAAATATAGTAAAATCAACAAAAGTCCCAGAGTCCCTGAACTCAGAGCACAATCAACCATCAACGCCGGGATCAGGCCCGGGAAGTTCCTCACAAGATTTCTTTCAGAACATATCAGAGGAAACAGCTTGGCACAGTCCCCAAACCAATGGTAATCACCAAGAGTTTGTTCCATTAGAACAGGCTCCATTATGGACTCCATTTATTGGCATTATGGAAACTATCTCGACAACGCTACTCCAACATTCAGTAAAATTAGAACTACAGATAGACCTTTTGCAAATCCTGGCTTCTCACGTCGTAGGAATAGAAAGAAAAATAACCGAGTTTAACTCCCTCATTGAACGGGTGCAGAAAGATCCGCTCATAAAGTTCCATGAACGCCAGTGCCTTGAAACAATGATCCATCTGGCCTAGCTGCCAAATATTTTAACAGATATTCTGTCAGAGGTAAGAAAAAACACAAACAAGTCCCGCACAACCGCTGAAGATCCAGGCGCAAGAAATGTTCTTATCCCCCCGACATGCATTACCAGCAGGGACTCCTCAGCCAGCAAGGACTTAAATGAGGAGCTAACAGCAGGAAGCCCGCAAAATACCATCGCTAATAATGGCGGGGTCTCTTCATTCAGCGAGGACACAATTCTGGATCCAACGGGAGAAAGCATCCTATTTACCATCAGAAACGTCGAGACAAAAATCTCCAAAAACATCCATATTCAACCAATTGGCACTGACGACTTAGTCAATCAAGGTAGCCAAGACTTAGGGATTCAAAATGATGAGCAATCAAAAAAACTAATTCGTTAACAAAACGCGAACGCAAACGTCTGAGGAAAGCCAGACAAAACAAGCAACAAGGAAAAAAAGAACAACACTGTTCAAAATGCATTTGCAACAAGAGACCTCAGTGGATAACCTTTCAAAACAAAATCAAATAACAGAATTAAAAGAGAATGGGGAAAAGGTTAAAGAATCAATTACTAATGTACAGGAAGACGAAGGGGAAATCTGTCAGCTTCCTTCCCCACCAACCTTTCTACAGTCAGCAACTCAAAACGAACTCAAAACCTGTTATGCTGCCCTGGGGTCCTCTCCTCGGGATGACGATGATGCTAGTTATGGGTCCACCTCCCATCCGTCCCCAGTCCGGCGTATGCGTAACACCCTCGGACTTGGGAGACAGGTGGGCGAGGGAAGGAAGGGTAGGGACCGCGGGGATGGAGACCTGAAAAGAGAGAAGATGACAGATTACTCCAAGGCGGTTCTTCAGGGGTCAGCTCCCACCCTGTGCCTGTGATTGCTGCTCACCTGGGCTTCTGTCCACCCTGCTAGGTATGTCCGCGCAACACCAGAACTGCTTAAGTCCTGTGTGTGGACTAGGACTGGTGGCTACCGCGTTACTTCACGGGTAGCAGAGACGTGGAGCCCAGAGACTCGATGGGATGGATTGATATCGGGGGTAGGCGCTACCACTCAACGCCTCTCGGGGTTTGCAATGGCGGAGGAGCGCTTGGAGGGCTCTAAACTTCTTCCGTTCCTTTACGGAGAAGTCCAGGGTCAGTGATGACTGTTCCTGGTGCTACTACGTCACGCCCTCAATCCTGGGGCGGAGGAGCGCTAGGAGCCGGATCGGGTTTTCTCCCGTGCCGAATACGACGGAACCAGAAGGGAAGGCGGTGTGGAAACCCGGCGCTTCAACGTCACGCCCGGAATCCTGGGGCGGAGGAGCGCGGAGGGGTTTCGCACCAGCAAGAGGAAGGCGGTCTCTGGAAGTCTTGCTCGCTGCCCGGAAACTGAGCAGAGAGCCCAGCGGAGAATGTTTTCGGCGTTGCTGGCGGCGCCAGCGGAGGAGGAGTGCCACGAGGCGTAGCACACCCCGGTAGAACTAGGAAAGTTACCTGGATCTTCTAACAAGCAGGAATCGGAGGCACCCTGGAGACGAAGACAAGCGGGAAGCCAAGATAGCGTCCGTGTCCGAACGCTCAGCCTCGATGAAAGGAATCATTGGCCCCGCCTCCTAGGAGGAGCCGCGTTAAGTGTGCTTCCGGAGATCACGTGATGCCGGCCGGCGCCTGGGATTCTGGTTGTTGGTGTTCCAGCGCCGCTATCGTGCGGGGCTGCGTTTCGAATCATGACAGCACACCCCCCTTCACACCGGCCCCACCACGACCGCCGGGGCCCCCCGGCCGGTCGGGCGAGCGGCGGTGGAAGGCCGCCACCAGGCGATCTGCATGCACTGCCGAAGCTGGTTCCCAGGATTCCTCCTCCGGGCCATACCCCATCCAGGCCAAGAGATACCACAGCTTGCCCCGTACCATCTTGGAGTCCAAGACACGCCGCACCACGTACTCTCGGTCCTGGTGGACCCACACTGGAGCTGGTGCCTTCCGAACTGGGCACAGCGATGGTTTGAGCAAGGACACGTGAAACACCGGGTGGATGCGTAGATGAGGAGGCAACCGGAGCTGCACCGCCACCGGGTTCATGTGCCGCACCACCGGGTATGGACCGATGAACTTCGGGTTGAAGACGCTGGGTTTCCGGAATCGGATGTTCCTGGTGGACAACCACACACAGTCCCCTTTATGGTAGACCGGAGCGGGTCGGCGATGCTTGTCGGCTTGGGCCTTATACTTCCCTTTTGTAACCAGAAGGTGAGACCGGGCTTGTCGGAGGGCAAAGCGGATGGCACTAAGTCGACTTTGGAGCTCGGGAAGGGGCGTGCACTCACGCGGGAGTAAGAATGGAATGAAGCGAGGGTGGAACCCTGAGGCTAAGAAGAAGGGGGTGTGACGTGTAGCGGAGTGATGTGCGTTGTTGTAGGCCACTTCCGCCACCCAGAGCAAATCCACCCATGAGTTCGCCGCCCGGTCCACATAACAGCGCAAGTATTGTTTTAGCGTCTGGTTGAGTCGCTCGGTTTGGCCATCCGTCTGCGGGTGGAAGCTTGTGGAGAGAGAAGAGCGGATGCCGAGCTGCTCACACCACACCTTCCAGAACCTGGCCGTGAATTGTGAGCCCCGGTCAGACACTATTCCTAACGGGAGTCCATGGAGCCGCACCACGTGTTTCAACAGGAGTGATGCCAACACCCCCGCCGATGGGACTTGTCTACAGGCGATGAAGTGGCCCATTTTGGTGAGGTAATCCACTACCACGATGATGGCGGTGCATCCCTGGTCTTTTGGCAGCCCCACCACGAAGTCTATCGAGATTCTTTCCCAGGGGTTCATCGGCGTGGGGAGAGGCATCAGGAGCCCTTGCTTCCTCAGATGGTCAGTTTTCATTTGCGCACAGATCGTGCACTGCTGGACCCACTGCAGTACATCAGGTCTGACTGAGGGCCACCAGAATTGTCTTAGCACTCTTTCCAGGGTCTTGGTCCCTCCCATGTGCCCCGCACAGGGCTGTTCGTGGCACCAGGAGAAAACGATCTTGCGAAGCCGGGGCGTGGGTACTAGGAGTCTGGAACCGCACAGTGGAAGCCCTTGGTGGAGGCGCCATTCCTTATGGCTCTTCAACCATGTGGTCCAGGCGAAGGTGCGGAGTCCTTGTTTCACCTTCTGTAGGAAGGAGTCGGTCTCTACACGACCTATGACCAGGTCAGGTGAGACAAGGGATTGTTCGGGGGTGCTCCTGGGAAGGTCCTGGGTATGCAGTCGGGATAGGGCATCGGCCTTTCGATTGAGCGCTCCAGGTCGATAGGTGACCAAGAAGTGGTATTCTGCAAAGAAGAGCATCCACCTCTGTTGCCTGGGGGATAGATGCCGGGCCGATCGTAGGAATTGAAGGTTTCGATGGTCCGTATACACCGTCACCTGATGTCGGGCCCCCATCAACCAGTGTCGCCATTCCAGAAACGCCTCTCGAATGGCGAGGAGCTCTTTCTCCGAGATGGTGTAGTTGAGCTCGGCTGGACTCAGTTTCTTGGACATGTATGCGACCGGGTGGAGCACTCCCGTGTCCGGTTGTCGTTGGGATAGGATTGCTCCGACTGCTTCGTCTGAAGCGTCCGCTTCGACCAGGAAAGGTAGGTCAGGATTCGCATGTCGCAAGATGGGAGCGTGGGTGAAGGCACTCTTCAGCTGGTCGAACGCTCCCTGGGCTTCTACGGACCATGTAAAGGGAACCCCTTTACGCGTTAGCTTGGTGAGTGGTGTTACCAAGTGCGAGAATTGATGAATGAATCTCCTGTAGAAGTTTGCGAAACCCAGGAAGCTTTGAATGTCTTTCACGGATGTGGGCTGGGGCCACTCGGCTACTGCCTGTACCTTGCGCTCCGTCATGACCTGCCCCTCTGGCGTGAGGAGGACCCCAAGGAATTCCACCGTGGTGACATGGAACTCACACTTGGAGAGTTTGCAAAACAGCCGGTTTCTTTCTAGGGCCGCCAACACCTTCTGGACGTGACCGACGTGTTCTTCCTGATTGGATGAAAAAATCAGGATGTCGTCGATGTGTACTACGACATATCGGTCCAGGAACTCCCTCAATACTTCGTTGAGGAAGTATTGGAACGCGGCCGGGGCGTTACATAGCCCAAAAGGCATCACTAGGTATTCGTACAGGCCGAACCGCGTTTTAAAGGCGGTCTTCCATTCGTCGCCCGCACGAATCCTAACCAGGTGGTAAGCCCCCCGGAGGTCCAACCTGGTGTAGATCTTCGCCCCCTGCACTTGCTCCAATAGCACAGGAATGAGAGGCAAGGGGTATTGGTTCCTGACGGTCTGGGCGTTGAGCGAGCGGTAATCGATACAGCATCGCCGTTCGCCGTTCGCCTTGGGAATAAAAAACAGGGGTGAAGCTGCTGGTGAGCTCGAGGGGCGAATGAACCCCAGTCTTAGATATTCCTCCAGGTAGCCTCGTAGGTGTTCAGTTTCCGGGCCCGTTAGGGCGTACATTCGGCTGCAGGGTAGTTCGGCTCCTGGGACCAGGTCGATGCGGCAGTCGAGCTCCCGGTGGGGAGGCAGCTCCTCGGCCTTTGCTTTATCAAAGACCGCCGCATACCGAGCATAGCATTCGGGGAGAGATACCTCCTTTTCCGCCGCAGTGGCCACGAACTGGGAGATCCTGGGGGTTTCCTCCTCCGGGGATCCCCGTAAGCGGCACTGGGCCTGACAAAAAGAGGAGTCGAAAGTGATTGAATTGGAGGACCAGTGGATGGAAGGCTCGTGTCGTCTAAGCCAGGGTAACCCAAGAATGAGCTTGCATCTCGGGGCATGGATGATGTTTAGGGCAATCCATTCGCCATGGTTCTTTCCTATGGTGACCCATAACAACGGGGTTATTTGTCGAATGGGACCGGAGTCCAGCTCCTTGCCGTCCACCGCATATACCATCTCGGGCACGGGTTTCATGCGCAACGGAAGTTTCAACCGTTCCGCCTCTGTGATGTCCATGAAGCAGCCCGTGGCTCCCAAATCGATCATGGCCCGTACCGCCATAGGGTTCTTGTCTAGGGTTACCTGTACGGTGAGAAATAGGTGGTCGGGTTCTCGGGTACCGTCAGCTTCCAGGGAAGGGATGAAGTGACAGCTTGAAGACTTCCTTCCCAGATCCTTCAAGCTCGTGGGTTTCCCGACGCCGTTTCTCCCACACCGACCGTGGCTAGGCTGGTTTTAGGCCTAATGTTCTTGGGACGTACCGGGCATTCGCGCAAGAAATGGCCCTTCTTGCCGCAGTAGAGGCAGAGGCCTTGTTTCCGGCGGTGATCTCGCTCGGTCAGGGTCAGGGACGCTCACACCGTTCCGATCTCCATGGGGTCACCTCGGGACGCAGATGATTCCGACATCCGGGGTGTCTCCCGTTGCGAGGGGGGTTTGTCCCTTCGGGTATTCTCCCCTTTTCTCTCCCGGAGTCGGTATTCCAGACGGGCAGCCAGCTCTATCATGGCAGCGCAATGGACTGGTTGCGGGTCGATCTGGGCGATGACGTCCTTGAGATCCTCCGTCAACCCGCGGTAGAAAATCGCGGTCTGCTTGGACTCCGGCCAGTCGGTTTCCGCCACCAACCGACGAAAGCTGTTAACATACCCCAGATAGTCCGAGCTGGATTGTCGCAGGTCAAGGAGATCCCGATCAGCTGAGAAGGTGTCTGCCCGGCGGTCGAATGTTTTTTCAAGCTCCTGCCGGAACGAGTCCCAGTCGTAGAGGAGGGCGTCATCTCTTCTCACTAGAGGTACTGCCCATTGTGCTGCCTCTCCGGTTAGGTATGAGATCAAGAACGCTACTCGGGCCTGATTGGTGACGAATAGTTTTGGTTTACAGTGAAAGTGCAGTTGTATTTGGGTTAGGAAGACCTGCACCTTCTGTATATCCCCTTGAAACCTTTCACGGGGGGCCAGGGGTATTTGTGTGGGCATCTCTACCACTACCGGAGGGACAGGGACCGATTGGATTGGACCTGCGACAAAGGGGTTACGCTGAAAGCGATCTAAGCGAGAATGTAAGGCTACGGAATCAGCTCTGGAAGCTGCTAATTCCAGCTGCACCTGGGCCAACGCGGCTAACACGTCATCCAAGGTGGCCGCCATGACCAACCCACCGAAATCAGGAGGAGGATATTTTGTGGGCCAATGATTCTGTTATGCTGCCCTGGGGTCCTCTCCTCGGGATTCCGATGATGCTAGTTATGGGTCCACCTCCCATCCGTCCCCAGTCCGGCGTATGCGTAACACCCTCGGACTTGGGAGACAGGTGGGCGAGGGAAGGAAGGGTAGGGACCGCGGGGATGGAGACCTGAAAAGAGAGAAGATGACAGATTACTCCAAGGCGGTTCTTCAGTTGTCAGCTCCCACCCTGTGCCTGTGATTGCTGCTCACCTGGGCTTCTGTCCACCCTGCTAGGTATGTCCGCGCAACACCAGAACTGCTTAAGTCCCGTGTGTGGACTAGGACTAGTGGCTACCGCGTTACTTCACGGGTAGCAGAGACGTGGAGCCCAGAGACTCGATGGGATGGATTGATATCGGGGGTAGGCGCTACCACTCAACGCCTCTCGGGGTTTGCAATGGCGGAGGAGCGCTTGGAGGGCTCTAAACTTCTTCCGTTCCTTTACGGAGAAGTCCAGGGTCAGTGATGACTGTTCCTGGTGCTACTACATCACGCCCTCAATCCTGGGGCGGAGGAGCGCTAGGAGCCGGATCGGGTTTTCTCCCGTGCCGAATACGACGGAACCAGAAGGGAAGGCGGTGTGGAAACCCGGCGCTTCAACGTCACGCCCGGAATCCTGGGGCGGAGGAGCGCGGAGGGGTTTCGCACCAGCAAGAGGAAGGCGGTCTCTGGAAGTCTTGCTCGCTGCCCGGAAACTGAGCAGAGAGCCCAGCGGAGAATGTTTTCGGCGTTGCTGGCGGCGCCAGCGGAGGAGGAGTGCCACGAGGCGTAGCACACCCCGGTAGAACTAGGAAAGTTACCTGGATCTTCTAACAAGCAGGAATCGGAGGCACCCTGGAGACGAAGACAAGCGGGAAGCCAAGATAGCGTCCGTGTCCGAACGCTCAGCCTCGATGAAAGGAATTATTGGCCCCGCCTCCTGGGAGGAGCCGCGTTAAGTGTGCTTCCGGAGATCACGTGATGCCGGCCGGCGCCTGGGATTCTGGTTGTTGGTGTTCCAGCGCCGCTATCGTGCGGGGCTGCGTTTCGAATCATGACAAAACCATCGACAAAGTTTTCCATCTGGTGCAAGAAAAAGAAATTTTTTTATCGGTGGTTGGTCTTTCTCCGCAAAAGTCTCAAATAGATCAAAAAACCATCACACATTACTTTACAAAGTCGGCAACGTCACAAAAAGTAAACTCGTTGGCCAAAGGGTGGCAACAAAGTCTCCCTATAGAAGGACTAGAGTGTTCCAGTCTTTCTCAACCAGTATTCAAGAAAGAGTTCGCACCTCAGACAAACATTTCATACCAGGGTCATCGAGCGAATAATACAAAAACCACCCAAATTAGGCAGATGGGGTCAAAAGAAGAGTTTAAGTGTACAAGTCTCTCACAACCATCATTCGAGAAAGAGCCTGTAACTCAGATAAATATTCTATACCAGGGTCACCTAGCGAATAATTTAATAAACACCCAAATCAGGCAGGTGGGGTCAAAAGAAGAGGCAGAGGCTCCACATTTAGCTGAGGTACTTGCTCACGAACTTATCCCGCATTATAGCTCCAGGGGGAGTCACGACATTCTTAACCGGAGTGCTATTTTAAAACTCACAAACTCAACATTGAAACACCTGAAGACCATACATATCGAAAGTATTGAATTTAAAACAATTCCAAACGGAAATGGAAGAGAGATGACAGTGGTAACATGGAAGGATCCCTCGAAGGCTAAAGATTTTTGGCAACATAGGGAAGAGTTCGCAAAATGGGGAATCGAGATAAGACCGGTTGAAACCGAAAGATACCCGGGCCCGTTATCCACGCTGGCAAATGAAAATTCAAAGTCCGACAGTGGAATACTCCGGGGAGCAGTTGGTGGCTCGGATAGTAGTAAGGGAGGATGGTCCAATTTACGGATCATCCATCAAGGCTGGTCAGGAGTTACCAGCAAGATGCGGAAAGTTTTACCCCCAACAGTAAACTCAGCGGATAACAAGAGGGATGAAGCATGAAAACCGAACCTGAAGGTATGCTCTTGGAATATAAATGGTCTTGGAGGAAAAACAAATGATCTTGAACTAATAGCTTTCCTCAAACATTTTGACATTATACTATTCCAAGAGACTTGGTCTATCTCCTCGGAACACATAAATGGCTTCAAAGAAATTCAACAATACGCCATCAAAAGAGGTCGAAAGGGCAGGGCAGCGGGAGGTCTATCGATTTATTTGAACACCAATATCCCATGGTCACTTCAGTCAATTGAGTCAGGTCAAACATGGATCCAATGTATTAAAATCTCTCTCCCCCTTGACCCCAGTTCAGGAAATCAGGTTTCGCATGAGTGTCGGTCACTGATCATATGCAATATCTATATACATCCGGCATCAAAGAGCAAATTAGAGAACATTTTGACTCATAAAGCACTTCTTAAATCCTTGCAAGCCACTTATCCACAGGCTGGTTTGGTGGTTTCTGGTGACCTGAACATGTTTCTACTACAAATAGATCCCGCCAATGAAAGCCAACGAAACAACCTGCATGGGAAATCAATCCCTCCAACCATAACAGACCATCGTAAAAAAGACAAATATGGCAAGATGTGCGCACAGATGTTAGCCGAAATTGGACTGATTACTTTGAGTGGTAGATTTCCGCAGGACCAGCCGGCATCCTCAACCAGAATTGACAAAAAGGCTCAATCCATTCTGGATTATACCATGGTGGACTTTGAAGTACTACAAATAGTACTCGTCTATAGAATAATCCATAAACTGGAGAGTGATCAGAGTGCGCAAGTGATAGAGATCGGATTACAACATTCAAGGGCACCAGCAATCAAAGATCTGACCGTAACCCCGATCCTTTATAATCTTAACCGGTTAGTTTGGAACGGAAAGAATGTAGGTGAAATCATGGATCACGTGAATACCACGTCGGCAGAAGACGACGAAAAACCCCATTAGCACACCAGGATAACTGGGAAAAAATGATCGCAACTCTGACGGATAAATTTGGTCAACAAAAACAGACCAACAAAAGAAAATCCTCTAAGACATAAAGCGCACCTGGGAGCAATAGGGAGCAAAAAAAGGATTTTCAATCAGGAAATCCGAAAACCTAAAGGGAAAGACACAAAGAGGGGTGATGACGTTAAGAGGCAAATACATACTCTGAGGCAAACATACAAAAAAGAAGTATGGACCGCAAAGAAACAACACCAAACAGAAATCTGGCTACAATTATTAGAAGCCAGCAAATCCAATAACAACAGGAAATTTTGGGCAGAAATTAACAAAGTAGCCAATGGAGCAGGCCTCGATTTTAACGTAAATATATTACAGGAAGATTGGATCCACCATCTAGAGCAAACCCAGATGACCCATGCGCATGAAAGGAATCAACTTCCCTTCAACCACCTGCTGAATGAAAAGCATGAAGAAGATCAAATCTTTGTTGTAAACTGTATTACACAATGTCAAGTCCAAATGGTCTTGTAAAAACTAAGATCAAAAGGCGCGCCGGGTCTGAATGGCTTGCCGAATGGGCTTTTTAAATACGACCAATCGTTTTGGGCAGAATATCTTACCCCATTGTACAACTACGCATTTCAATCAGGTAGTATTCCCCCTTCATGGAGAGGGAGCATTTTGCACCCAATCTTCAAAACAGGTGTGCGCTCAGATCCAGCGAATTACAGACTGATTGCGATTACAGACGTAGAGGCCAAGGCATATGCATCTAATCTCCTGAAACCATTGGAAGACTGGGTCAGTAGTAACAACATCCTCCCAATTACCCAGACAGGGTTCAGGCCTGGAACCAACACGTCATGTAACCTGACAGCGCTGAATCTTCTTGTTGACAAAGCAAAGGCCAAATCTACAAAACTGTACACCTGTTTTGTCGATCTAAAAGCGGCATTCGATACAGTACCAAGGGAGATCCTATGGGAAAAGATGGCCAGCTGGGGCACACCTCCGAAGTTGCTACGGGCCATTATAAATTTGTACACATCTACCTGGGTTAAGATAAAACTTGGCAACGGGGAAAGAACAACACCAAAAATCCCCACTTACATTGGCCTCAAGCAGGCATGTGTATTGGCCCCCACCCTTTTCAACATCTTTACTGCGGACCTTGACAAGAGCATCTCAGAGATCCAAACACACCCTCCAAATTTAGCCCAACACAAAATAAGGAGTATGCAGTACGCCGATGATATAGTCCTTTGTAGCCAGAACCCGTTGGGTCGCCAACGCGCTATAACAAGGCTGCATAAATACATCTGTACGCATGGGCTACAATTCAACTATAAAAAAACGAAAGTGGTCTGCTTTGCGTCTCACCCTGGGAAGCAAACATTCAGATGGTACATCGCTGGACATAACATAGAGCAAAGTTCCACCTATAAGTATTTGGGAGTACTGGTTGACTCAAGATGGTCATTAAGAGAACACACCCTGTACAGAAAAGCCCAGGCAAACAAACTGCGGTTCGCCTTAAACATACTACAAACTAAACTAAAATGTCCATCCAATGAATATCTGTTGAAAGTGATTGCTGCCAAATTTTTACCATCCCTCACGTATGGCTCCGACCTATATAGAGGCAAAGACGCTAATTTCCTGAACCTCCAACAGTCAGTGTTGTTTAAACATCTTTTCCAAATTCCGCAGTTTGCATCTCAGGCGCAGGTACGCCTTGAATTTGGGTTATTAAATCAGCACCAAGCCAGACAAGCCGCCATAATAAAAACGTGCTGGAAACTAAGAGCAGCTCAAGAAGACACACTGATGGGTCACTGTTGGTCTGAAATTGACAATCAAACAAAAGGAAAAAAGGCTTGGAAAACAACACTGGAAGAAGCATTGAAAAGTTTAGACATGCAAGAGACGTGGAACTCCAATCATACCTTCGTGGCCTTCAAAAAAGTAGCCAATGGAGCTGCAAAACAGAAATCCTGGATAGCCGATAAAGCAGCACTGGCAAAGAAAAAACACGGCTTGGTGGTACTGGCCACGTATGAGAGATGCGACCCGCAACCGTATCTAGTTAACTACATAACACCATCCACGCAACAAATGCTACTACGGCTGGGAACCTACACCATAAAAGATCAGATCCCGGCATGGCAGCAAACATGGCCAACAGCGCTGTGCAGGCTTTGTGGTCTCTCCGAGGAAACCTTGATTCATGTCCTGTGCATCTGTCCCTTTCTGAGTAAATTGAGACGGTATTATCTCCTACAGATATTCCGCCTTTTCCAAATTAGAACATGTCGGTCGGCAGCTATGTTAGTACTGAACAGCCAACAGCTGCAGACAGCTTGCAGGGCCACCAGATTTTTTCAGAAAGCGAGTCTCCTTCTGCTGAAAAACGAAATAAGAGGTGACCTATCGGGCAAAACCTAAAGCCTTATTGGAATAAATGACTTTGAAGATAGACAATGAAAGTTGGACTATATTTCTCCCAAAAAAAAAAAAAAAGAAAAAAAAAAAAAGTCATCATTCCGCAAATGCTTTTTAAAATTATTTATTTAAATGGAATAAGCTCTTTTGAATTTTACTCTTTTGTAAAGGTTTTAATTAACCATACATAATAAAATTTTACTTACTAAAAAAAAAAAAAAAAAAAAGAGTGTATTATACGCCAGACAGATTATACAGATAGGGTCTGCGGGAGGATGCTAGATGCGAGAGATGCGGTCATGCCACGGCAGACTTAATTCATTTGGCGTGGTATTGTCCGGGGGTCTTTGAGTTCTGGCGGGCGATTTTCCACAAACTAGGAGGCTTGCTGGGTCTGGAGTTTGAGCCGGATCCGGCGGTGGCCCTGTTGGGATACTCTAAGAAGCTACCTAGAGCCATACGAAAAATGGTGGATATGGGGCTGCTGATAGCAAAGAGAAGGGTGGCACTGCGCTGGATGAGAGGACCAGGGCCCACAGTTGCGCAGTGGACACGAGATGTGCTATATTGCTGTACGCAAACCGAGGTATTTAGCAAGCTGCTCCCACCGCGCAGTCGCCCAAAGAACTTCTGGGGGCTATACTCGGAACATCTTAAGGGGAAGGAGGGAACATCGGAGAAGGGTGCTGAAACAGGAGTGGAGCGGGACCCGGGTGAGGTGGTGCAGTGAGCAGTCTGAGGGTGGAATCCTTGACACTGGGTGGGCTGTTCTAGGTGTGCAGCACCAGGATGTGAATTGCCTTGTTTGAGGCCGGGGGGTGAGGAGTGGGCGACGATTAGCGACTCAGAGGCATGAGTATTGTAGGACTGGTACATGGCGGAAAGTCAGCTGTGGGGATACTGCGTAACCCGGATGACTCAGGGATTAGAAGGTGCAGAGGAGACTTGTTCAGACGCCTCGATGTTGGGGGGGAGGAGGGGGGTGGGGAGGGAGTTGGGTTGGTTTGCCCGGGTTGATGGGGGGGGGGTGGGGGGGAACAGAAAAATGTTGACCCCAAGTGGGATACGGTATAACATGTGTGACATACTGCTGCAATCCTTGGGAGAACTCTGGGAAGGCCTAAGTTGTTATACAGCGATGCCCGGCCTCCGGGATGTGGGATAAGCTGTTGTGCTGCGGCGCCGTGATGTGGTATACTAGCCGGCCTCAGGGTTGTAGGCGCATGGTTCTGTATGTCAGTTCAGGTTATTTGATAATAAAGAAATACAAACAAAAAAAAAAGGGGCACGGCCTAGTCCACCTCTCTGCAACACAGCGCAGTGGCGCTTACTGGAAGCACCTGGTGGGCTAGTTGGCCCCCAGGGTCCCTCAGGATTGAATGGGAATTATTTCCCCAACTTAAAACGCGCCACAGGGTGTGTTTGCACACGTTAACTCAGGCCCCGTCCCCTACCTTCACCACTGTGTAAACACGCCCTGTGGCCGTTTTTAGTTGGGAGTTTAAGTTCATTTGAAACCTGAGGGTCCCTAGGGTCCAACTATCCCACTAGGTACCTCCAGTAAGCGCCACAGAGCTGCGTTGCAGAGAGGTGTAAAAAGTGGCACGACCTGGACCACCTCTCAGCAACGCAGCTCAGTGGTGCTTACTGGAAGCACCTGGTGGGCTAGTTAGCCCCCAGGGACCCTCAGGATTGAAGGGGAATTATTTCCCCAACATAAAATGCGCCATAGGGCGTGTTTGCACAAGTCACCTCAGGCCCCGTCCCCTCCCTTCCCCACTGTGTAAACACGCCCTGTGGCCATTTTAAGTTGGGAGATTAAGTCCCCTTGAATCCTGAGGGTCCCTAGGGGCAAAATAGCCCACTAGGTACATCCAGTAAGCGCCATTGCAGAGAGGTGTAAAAAGGGGCACGGCCTGCATCACCTAACTGCAACGCAGAGCAGTGGCGCTTATTGGAAGCACCTGGTGGGCTAGTTGGCCCCCACAGTCCCTCAGGATTGAAAGGGAATTATTTCCCCAACTTAAAACGCTCCACAGGGCGTGTTTGCACACGTCACCTCAGGCCCCGTCCCCTCCCTTCACCACTGTGTAAACGCGCCCTGTGGCCGTTCTAAGTTGAGAGATTAAGTCCCCTTGAATCCTAAGAGTCCCTAGGGTTAAACTAGCCCACTAGGTACCTCCAGTAAGCGCCACAGAGCTCCGTTGCATAGAGGTGTAAAAAGGGGCGTGGCCTCAGAACACCTGTCTGAAACGCAGCTCCCTGGCGCATACTGGAGATACCTGTTGGGCTAGTTGGCCCTCAGGGACCCTCAGTATTGAAGGGGAATTAATTCCCCAACTTACAACTGGCCAGGGGGCGCGTTTGCAGAGTGCTGCAAGGAGGGGGCGGGGCCTCCGGCGCATGCCTGTCTTTTATTTATTTTATTTTTTTAAGAAGGAGGGCTGTGTGGCCCCCTTCTTTTTCTAATTTATTGGCCCTGGGGACCCCATCCCCCAGGGCCTGCACCCTAATTTTTTTTGTTGAAAAAATAAATACATTTGGAAGGCGTGGCCCCCTCCCAAGGCCTTAATCGGCCCCGGGGACCCCAACCCCCGCGTCAAGGCCTTTTTAAAAAAAAATCTTTAGGAGTGGGGCCACGTTGCCCCCCTCCTCTGGCCACTTATGGCCCCGGGGACCCCATCCCCTGGGGCTGGCCTTTGTTTTTTATTATTTAAAAAAAATATATATATTTATAGAAACACCTGGGACTTGCCGGACAAACCGTATGTACCTATCACCATGACGATTTGCGTGATATTCATTAAAAGGCAACTATGCATACAATGAATCCACGTGGAGTGTATTTACACCGTTAGTGAAGCTCTGACGTGTCTGACGCCCTACCGTGCCTAATCCCGGCGCCCCCGCCGGTGGGTACTCTCCAAGTAGACACCCTTGTCGTTTATTTATACAAACATGGGTAGCTATTGACAGGCACATTTAATACACACGCACACCAAGCCATTCAAAGGGGATTCGACAAAAATTCGACCAAACTATGCAAGAAACCCCCCTCACGGTTAATAAAACACACATCCACCGCCGGATGTGTAATACTTTTTATTTTACTCTCTGGAAAGGAGACAAACCTCACTTGAGAGTGACAGCGTGCTCCTGGCTGAGCCCAATGCTGTGTTACACCCACCAGTGCCCGCTGAGTGCCACACACCTCTGTGTTGTATTCCACTAGCTAGTGCGTATATGCTATGACACTCTCTAGCCCATGTGCACTGTAACACCACCCCTTGAATATGTCATGCCACACTTGCCTTCGCACGGTTTATATTGCCCCATCTAACGTGCCTTCCTCGATGCCTATGTTATAACGCACAGCGCTATGCCATACATATTACAATCTGGGATCCATATCTTTGTCACAGTGCATATGCAACGTTACACTCCCCAGCACATATTTTATATTACAACTTTAGAGACTAGTTAGGTTACACAACACTGCCCTGTGCATATTACACTCCAAGGCGCATATCGCATAGCACGCGCTAGTGGCTGTGCTATCTCGCGCTCTCCAATGAATCTGTCATTGCGCACAATGTATTGCATATTATATTTCACGCCCCGGTTCATCTTATATCACACTTTTTGGTGCATAGTTTATACCATATACTATATCTAGTTTTCATTTTCAATCATGCTCTCAGGACTATGTTCTATATAACACCGCGTCCACCTACCCTTTTCACGGGCATTACATTTTGCGATGGGGGGTGGAGGGTCAGGGGGTGTTTCTGCCAAGTGAGTCACAGTCACAAACGTCCTCTTCTTCCTGAATAAAAGTGAGATTATGCTGCATACTTGTTCATATTTTAAGTAGTTCGCACAGACACACATTTTGAAAAACAATAAAGTTCCTAATACCCACCTTCTCTGAACAGTTAGCTTGCTGCCCCATCCACCTCCTCCCTATCCTCTGTTGTCTGAATCCATGGACTAGCCTCCTCCCTTCTGCCATGCATGGTCTGATGTGCTGCCACTGCCCTCCATTTAGCATGATGTACCAGTCCACTCCTCCTGCCCTCCATTGCCCAATTCTATGGCCCATCATTGACCTCCTGCTTAGCCTCTGTGCTTAGCTTGCTGCCCCTATTCTCCTTCCCCCTGCCCTCCGATGTCTTTGTGCATGCCCCTGCTCCATCCTTTTTGCCCACCATGTTCCATGGACCTGCCACTCCTATCTACTCTGAGTGTTCTGTTGAGCTGCCACTCCGCTCCCACCTGCCTAGCATTGTCAGATGACTGTAACCTGTCCCTGCCACCTCAACCCTGCCTGTCCACATGCCATGCCCCTATCCCCTTCCTCCTGTCCTCCATAGTCCATTTTACTGCCACACCCTTCTGCCCTCCCTGGTCTGTTGTGCTGCAACTGCTCCTCCTGCCTGCCCCACGCGGTCTGTTTTGAGGCCCCTTCCCCTGAACTCTCTTGTCTGTGCCTGGGTCCTGACCCTCCCTTCTATCCTCCATGGTCCTTTGTGCATGCCCTGCACCCTCCTTCTTGCCCATCATAGCCATTGTGCTGCCACTAACCCTCCCGCTTGCCATGCATGGTCTTCTGTGCTGCCATGGCCCCTCCCACCTTCCCTGTGTGGTCAGCTAGCTGCCCCTGACCCCCTCCCACCTTCCCTCCATGGTCTGTGTGTATGCCATCATAGTCTCACTATTGCTATCCATGGTGTGTCTTGTTTCTAGTGCCCATCCTGCCTGACCTCCATGGTCATCTTGCTGCTCCTGCCCTGCCCCCTTGCCCCCAGCCCTCTGTTTCCATGTGCAGACCTCTATTCCCTCCCTCCTGGTTTGTCTGTTCCATTGTAATGCCCCTGATCCGTCCCTCCTGCCCTTTATGGTCTGTTATGCTGCAGCTTTCTCTCCTGTCTGTCCATTATGGTCAGCTAGCTACCATTGCCTCTTTCCCCTCTGTTCTCTGTCGTCCATGTGCATGGTCCTGTCCCCTCCCTATTGCTTTCTACAGATTGTTGTGCTGCACTCCCGTCCCGCATGCCCTGTGTGGTGTATTGTGCTGCTGCAAACCCTGATGCCTGCCCTGTAGGGTCAGTTTGGTGCACCTCTCCATGTCCCTCCTGTCCTCTGTTATCCGAGTCCATGTGCCTACCCCAATTCCTCCTGCCTACCATGTTCCATTGTACCATACTTGTGAACATTTTGAACTTGGTAAGAGGGAGATTTTGAAAAAAAACTGGGGTATTGATTTTCCCCTTTGAGTTACATTGAAAAGAGGAGATTGTAGACAGGAGACAGATCAAATAAAGCCCATTTGAGCTTAAAAACATTGGACGTTTCCTGGCTGAAACGGGTCTGTTGGCATGCATGGTTGTACTACCACTGCCTCTTCCTTCTGCCCACAATTGTCTATTATATTGCCACAGCCTCTCTTGCCAGTCCTGTATTGTTGGTTTGTTGCCCCTGCCCCCTTTCCACTGCCCTCCATAGTCTGTTGTGCTGCCACTTCCCTTCCTGCCTGCCCAGTGTGGTCAAATTGTTGCCTCTGCACTCTCCTACCTGCCTTCAATTTTCAGAGTCCGTGCCCCTAGCCTCTGCCTCTCAACAGTATCCCAATGAACAACTAGATTGCTAACATTCTATATTTATCATAAAAGTGTGGAACGCCTGACTTCATGTTGATGTAATCAAAACTGTAATACCTAGAGCATTTCCTTTAGAAATTACATATATGAGAAGGTCTTATTTGCATCAAAATTATGGTTAGTGCTCTAAAAAACTAAAATGACATATTTTCTGAGTTTTCAAATAGCGACATGGAACTTTTAAATTATTTGTAATCTGTATGTTTTTTTATCCAGTTGACCACTTGATTAAATGTTGCATTTAGGGGAGAGGATGTGGTGTTACTTTCAGAGCTGCAGACTTTGCAACTGGGTAACCAGGTTAGAGTTTCTGCTTCAGCTCTACATTCTGTGATTCTGGTCAAAGCACTTAATCTCCCCATGTCTACAACCAAAATGAATTTGATCTTGTGTGGTGTAACCAATGCTCATGTAAAGCACTCCAATACCTGACAAGTCTGCATTATATAAAACTGCAAATACACAAAAAATAAGTGTTTTGCACACTTCTGTCATTGGGCTACATGTGGGCTACATCTGGGGGATATTTGTGTTGCATTTGGGCTCTTTTGTCTCTGGTGGCCATCTTGGGAGATTTATTTGCTATAAAGTTTCCTAATTCTATGTCAGGACCGGAGGCTCCGATTATGCTTCTCAATTTCTTTACTGAAAATCTCAGCAGCCAATCAAAAAAAGTAAAAAACACAAATATGAACTACAATACCCATAAACCTAGAGGGTATCACGTAACAACCATAGACTAGTCCCCTATAAATGGAGCACAAGAGAATACTACATCCTCTTTCTTTGCTGCTCCGCAGCCAGTTAAGTACATTATTCATTACTCTAATACCGTTTCTATTATTGACCTTTGCATTGTTTGCCTGTATCTGACAGGCGCTTCACGCGCTTCACTGCTTTGCATGCTACACCGCACGCTGCTCGAGTGTCTATTTGCTGTTTGCTACTGCTTGAGCGTGTTTGCTCTTACCCGACTTCCTAAACTGCCGGTATGTCTCCATTTTAGTTTCAGTGTTCTCCGTTCGTTGTTAGGTGGAAGCGCTTCTTGCCTCCTTCGTGTGTGTTTGTTTGTGGAGCGGGAGACGAGGGTGAGGACGCGCGTCGTTCCGACGCGTAGTCGTCTTTTTGGCTTTCACTTCATGGTCGTTCTGCGCATGCGCGGCAGCCATTTTAAATGTTTATATCCCAATTTTTGCCGTTTTCTCGGGTTGAGGGAGCGCGGGAGCAGCGCTTTACAGCTCGAAATTCCCACCAGTGTCTGCCACCCTCTCCAGACGCTCAAGGGCTCTTTATATTACCTTGGGCTGTAAACTATTGCATAGGCTTTGCCTAGAGTGGTTATTTAGGCAAGCCCTCCCTCCACATTTGAATATTTATATATTTATATATTTCACACACCAGTGAAGTTGTTTTCCTGTGGCTTGCCAGGGGTTTCACCACTCCCCCTTTCTGATATCACTGTCAATACACACAGTTTTTATTGTGTTTTTTCTGCAGACAGTGCATATTTACTCCTCCTTTGTTCCTCTGGTGGGTTTATTGGTCACTTTACTGTGCCGTTATGTCTGACTATTATGAAGAGGAGGATTATTTTGAGGAGGGCCCTTCTGGGTCTTTTGAGCATGAGCTCGTGGAAGCTCTTGATGTGGGGGTCCAGCACTCCGTGAATAAAGCTATGGTCAGGGCTATTGAACCCTTAAAACGGCATTTATGTAATTATGCAAAGCAACAAGGCTGGTTTTCTGGGTCTTCTTCTTGTTCCTCCTCTGGAGGCAAACGTTCAAAAAACCCTCATTTTTCAGAATTTGCAAATTTGGCCAAAACCTTCCATTCGGACCACTCTTATGGCACCTCTTCCAGGGATACTCCTTCTAGCTCGCCTCTCAGGGATGATGGCAATTCCTCCCCTGATACGGCGTCCGCAAGGAACGTTTTGTTGATGCACCCTCCCATCCCACCTTACTTAATTTTGAGCCCACCGCCATTGTCCACCCTAATTCCTCTTCTTGGCTTCCCTCTACAGAGGTTGCAGAGTATGTACAATCACATCTGCGTCAAGCCTTTGATAAGGATGTTAGAGCGCGATTGCGTTCTGAGTGTCCAGACCAGATTTGGCGGATAAAGTTGCGGACACTCATGAAGTGGATCCATCCATGCTGACCTACTTAAATAAATATACAAAGGACCCTAAAAAGGGCATAGACCGGAAATAGCGGTCCTGTCAGGACAAACTCCTGGATTTAACAGGTCCCCTAAGAAAATTTTGGATTTAGAATACAAATCTAAAGCCTCGGGCCAAATCATTAATCCAGATGATCTCATTGGATGGGCTCAACGCGCCATATGTCAATTGGGCAACGCAATTGCGCCATGTCCTCTGAGCGTCGCCGTTCCATCCTTTTAAAACTTGACCCCAAATTGGCAGAGTTGTCTACTTCAGAGTCAGGCCCCCTGGCGCAGGGTCTTCTCTTTGGACAGCCTTTTCTAAAGAAGCTCACAAAATTTGTCGCTACTTTCAGTGGCCTTGACAAGGCGCAAGTTTCTTTGAAACAGGCCTTCCGCCCGGTTTTTGGCCGGGCTGGACGACATCGGGGGCGGTCGTTCGGCCGCGGTTTTCAGCAAGGCGCCCAGCGAGGATATTCTTCCCATCGAGGAAAATTTCAGGACTCCAATTCCTCAGCCTCTTTTTACCCCACCCGGGGGTCCCGCAACAACAACAGAAAGGGACGCTTTGGAGGCAACCAAGGAGGTCACCGTGATGCTGCACCTTCAGGTGAGCCTGATTCCTTTGTCAGAGGTTCAGTTGGGGGGCCGCATCCAGTTTTTTGGCGAGGAATCTCGCAGGATGCTTGGATCCTGGATACAGTACTAGGTTACAAGATAGAATTCTTTCGGACCCCCTCTCAAACTTTTCCCCCTCTCCCCATGCTTTTTTCCCATCAAGACCAACTGTTCATTTCCAGCGAGATCGAGTCTCTTCTTCACAAAGGAGCCATAGTGCAGACTTCTCGTCACCCTTGCGGGTTTGTCAGCAACGTCTTCCTAGTTCAGAAGAAGGGGGGTTGATCATGGCTTGTTTTAAATCTCAGGGAGTTCAATGGATGGGTTGTATATCATCACTTCAAGATGGAGGGGATCCATCGTCTTCACGATCTTTTGCAGGAAGGGGACTGGATGGTCCGCCTCGATCTGAACGATGCCTATCTGTCGGTGCCCATTTACAAACCGCATCGCCGTTTTCTACAGTTCCAATGGCAGGGAGTCTGGTACGAATACCAAGTCCTTCCTTTCGGCCTCTCGTCAGCACCTTGGTGCTTCACAAAACTTCTGAGGCCTGTAGTCGAAGTTCTGCGAGCCCGGGGCGTCCGGCTCATTATTTATCTGGACGACATCCTCATAATGGGTCAGTGTCCTCGCCTTGTCTCACAGCATCTTGCTTGGACCATAGATCTGTTACAGAATCTGGGTTTCTTGATCAACCCTCAGAAGTCGGCGTTGATTCCTTCTCAGTCTCTCGAGTTTCTAGGTTTTCTTGTCAACTCCCTCACTTGTCAACTCCTCTTGCCGCATCAGAAGATCAGATCCATCAAGAGAGAGTTGAGGTTGATTTTGAACAAGCAGATTGTGTCCTTGAGGTTTGTAGCCCGGGTCGTCGGATTGTTAGCTCCTTCTATTCAAGCGATTTTCCCGGGTCCCCTTCATTACGGAGCTCTTCAACCGCTCAAGATACGACATCTCCTGAACGGCCTCAAATATTCCGATCAGATTCCTCTCTCCGAGGAAGCGAGGTGGGAGATGTTGTGGTGGCTGGAACATATGGAATCGTGGAATGGTCGAGCCCTATTCGGCACAACTCCGGAGGTGGTGATCGAGTTCGATGCCAGTTGATGGGGTTGGGGAGCCCAGTGCGGTCCAGTATCCACGGGTGGCCGCTGGTCTCCGGAGGAGTTGAATCTCCACACCATTTGCTTAGAACTTCTGGCGGGTTTGTTTGCGATTCGGTGCCTATCGCCCAGTCAGACGAATTGTTGCATCCTTCTCCGCATGGACAACGTGTCGGTGGTTCGTTATGTCAACAAGTTGGGCGGGACTCGGTCTCGTCTCCTAATAGAGATTGCCAAAGACTTTTGGCACTTTTGCCTTCAGAACAAACTTTTTTTGATAGCGGAATACGTTCCGGGGTGCAGCAACCAAATAGCCGATTGGAATTCCCGACATCTTCGGGATTTCAGCGATTGGAGGCTTCACCCTCGTGTGTTCCGAATGTTGAACACGTTATGGGGCCCTTGTCAGATAGACCTGTTCGCCTGCCTCCAGACTCAACAAACAGATTCCGGAGTTCTTCAGCTGGCGTCCGGATCCGGAAGCTCTAGCCACGGATGCTTTTCTGCAGGTGTGGCCTCCGGCTCTTTGTTACGCGTTCCCTCCATTTGCAATGATTCCGAGGGTTCTCGCACGAACCAAACGTTATCTCTCGGAATTGATTCTGATCACTCCTCTTTGGAGGGCTCAAGCGTGGTTCCCGGTTCTTCTGGAAATGCTATGTGCGGTTCCGGTTCTTCTTCCACTACGGTGGAATCTATTGTTAGACCCTGTTCAATTTCCACATCCGTTGATAACATCAGGTCAACTCCGGCTGGTCGCCTGGCGAATTTCGGGGGTCGTTGGCAAGTCCCAGGTCTTTCAACAGATGTTACCAGATTTATCAATGAGGCTTGGTCACCCAACACACACAAACGTTATGCTGCAGCATGGAAACGATGGTGTGATTGGTGCTCTCACGGGAAGTGGATCCCGCTACAGCAGATGTCTCCTTGGTAGTGAATTTTCTTGCGTCCTTAGCCGCTTCAGGCCTTGCTTATCGTACTGTCAACAATTTTCGGTCAGCCATTTCGGCAGGTCACAGGGCCATTGACGGCAAACCCCTTGGGGATCACCCATTGATATGTAAATTACTCAGAGGTATTCGGTTAGTGAAACCACCATGTCCTAGATATTCGGAACTTTGGGATGTCTCCATTGTCTTACGTTTCTTGGACTCTCGGCCTGTAAATCAGTGTTTGTCTCGAAAACAGCTTTCTGCCAAACTAGCTATGTTACTTTGTCTGGTGTCATGCAAGAGGGTTTCTGATATTCGCACCCTTGATCTAGCGGGTCGCAGATTCTCTCCAGAGGGTGTTACCTTTTTGATCTCTAGACGCACTAAATGTAACACCACTTCAATCACTTATCCAGCTTTTCCGGAAAATCCTAAATTGTGTGTGGTTCAATGTATTCGAGATTATGAGGTGAGTACTGCAGGTTTTTCGTCATGATCTGGCTGGTCAGTTGTTGATTGCACTGCAGAAGCCTTTTCGTCCAGTGACTCCAGCCACACTGGCACGATGGGTGCGTTGGCTCATGAGCGAAGCAGGTATTGATGTCTCCAAATTTGGTGCTCATTCTGCTCGTGGTGCTATGGCATCTAAGGCTTTTTCTATGGGACTCAGTTTATTGGACATTATGAATGCAGCAGATTGGTCCTCTGATTCTACATTTAAAACTATTTATTATAAGCCTATTGTAAATGTTGCATCTGTTGTGGTGGCGCAGCTTTGAACAAGCATAATCGGAGCCTCCGGTCCTGACATAGAATTAAAAATTTGCAAACATTCGTGACAAGAATTTTCAATTCTATTAAGGACACGGAGGCGAGGATTATCCCACCCATAATCAGTACTGTGTTGTCTGATTTGAAATACTTTATAATGCAATGTATATATTTATGCTGATGTTTTTTCCCTCCCACTTTTTGCTTTATATCTTCCTGGGAGTGTGGTATTACGGCTTTATATTTCTATTTCAGGTTCTGATCTCAAATAAAGTTTGCTGCCTTTTCACCCTGAAAGAAGGTTGTTTCGTCGTCCTCCAGGACATGCTGTTACTTTGAAGCTGACTTCAAGTTTCTCGTTGCTGCCGTTGGCCTTTGGATTCCTTTGATTGAGTGGATTCTTCCAGTTTTCTTGGACTCCAGACTGTGACTATATTTTGTCTTACCTGTTCTCACGCAAAGAAAGAGGATGTAGTATTCTCTTGTGCTCCATTTATAGGGGTCTACTCTATGGTTGTTACGTGATACCCTCTAGGTTTATGGGTATTGTAGTTCATATTTGTGTTTTTTACTTTTTCTGATTGGCTGCTGAGATTTTCAGCAAAGAAAATGAGAAGCATAATCCTCGCCTCCGTGTCCTTAATAGAATTGAAAATTCTTGTCACGAATGTTTGCAAATTTTTAATTTCCTCATTTACTGCAGTCTCCTCAGTAGGAAATGCTTTCAGTTTTGTACTTTGATTACATCAAGAAGGTATTCAGATATGTCACACATTTGCAATAAATTCTGAATGTTAGCACTCTAGTTGCTCATTAGATCACTGTAGTAAAGCCACTGCTCACCACAGAAGTTTGCTGCTGGTATTAAAAGTGCATGTTTCAGTCTGCATATCATAATTTTTTAATGAAATAGAAGAGGATTTGAGAAGTCACTCAAAATGTGCCCTAATTTTTCTTTTCTTTCTTCAGCACTAATCATAATTTCTATGGCAAAATGAACCCCCTCATTGTGTTCCTTTTTAAATTAAATGTTTTAAGTGTTACCAGTTTATTCCAATCAAGATGTCTTCAGGTGTGCCATACTTTTGTCATAAGTAAGACAGTAAGCGCTCTAGTTGTTCTTAAGAACACTCTGGGACACTCTGTCATTGGGCTATACTTGGGCTTCATCTGGGTGATATTTGGGCTACATTTGGGCTCTTTTGTCTCTGGTGGCCATCTTGGGAAATTTATTTGTTATGAAGTTTCCTAATTTCCTCATTTACTGCAGTCTCCTCAGGAGGAAATACTTTCAGTTTTTTACTTTGGTTCCATCAAGAAGGCATTCAGATGTGTCACATATTTGCCATAAATTCTGAATGTTAGCACTCTAGTTGCTCATTAGATCACTGTAGTAAAGCTACTGCTCACCAGGGAAGTCTGCTGCTGGTATTCAAAGTGCATGTTTCAGTCTGCATATCAGAATTTTTTTATGAAATAGAAAAGGATTTGAGAAGTCAAAATGTGCCCTAATTTTTCTTTCTGCAGCACTAATCATAATTTCTACGGCAAAATGAACCCCCTCATTTTGTTCCTTTGTAAATTAAATGTTTTAAGTGTTACCACTTTATTCCAATCAAGATGGCTTCAGGTGTGCCATACTTTTGTCATAAGTAAGACTGTTAGCGCTCTAGTTGTTCATTAGAACACTCTGGGATATTCTGTCATTGGGCTATACTTGGGCTACATCTGGGTGATATTTGGGCTACATTTGGGCTCTTTTGTCTCTGGTGGCCATCTTGGGAGATTTATTTGTTATGAAGTTTCCTAATTTCCTCATTTACTGCAGTCTCCTCAGTAGGAAATACTTTCAGTTGTTTACTTTGGTTCCATCAAGAAGGCATTCAGATGTGTCACACATTTGCCATACATTCTGAATGTTAGCACTCTAGTTGCTCATTAGATCACTGTAGTAAAGCTACTGCTCACCAGGGAATTCTGCTGCTGGTATTCAAAGTAAATGTTTCAGTCTGCATATCAGAATTTTTTTATGAAATAGAAGAGGATTTGAGAAGTGAAAATGTGCCCTAATTTTTCTTTCTGCAGCACTAATCATAATTTCTACGGCAAAATGAACCCCCTCATTTTGTTCCTTTGTAAATTAAATGTTTTAAGTGTTACCACTTTATTCCAATCAAGATGGCTTCAGGTGTGCCATACTTTTGTCATAAGTAAGACTGTTAGCGCTCTAGTTGTTCGTTAGAACACTCTGGGATATTCTGTCATTGGGCTATACTTGGGCTACATCTGGGTGATATTTGGGCTACATTTGGGCTCTTTTGTCTCTGGTGGCCATCTTGGGAGATTTATTTGTTAGTACGTTTCCTAATTTCCTCATTTACTGCAGTCTCCTCAGTAGGAAATACTTTCAGTTTTTTACTTTGGTTCCATCAAGAAGGCATTCAGATTTGTCACACATTTGACATACATTCTTAATGTTAGCACCCTAGTTGCTCATTAGATCACTGTAGTAAAGCTACTGCTCACCAGGGAAGTCTGCTGCTGGTATTCAAAGTGCATGTTTCAGTCTGCATGTCAGAATTTTTTTATGAAATAGAAGAGGATTTGAGAAGTTACTCAAAATGTGCCCTAATTTTTCTTTCTGCAGCACTAATCATAATTTCTATGGCAAAATGAACCCCCTCATTTTGTTCCTTTGTAAATTAAATGTTTTAAGTGTTACCACTTTATTCCAATCAAGATGGCTTCAGGTGTGCAATACGTTTGTCATCAGTAGGACTGTTAGCGCTCTAATTGTTCTTTAGAACACTCTGGGAAGCTGCAGTAGAACACAAAGGAATCAACTGACAGTCTCTGCCCTTGCTGGATGTACATTTGTCCTGAGAATGTCAGACTTCATTCTCACATGACTGAGAAAGATAATGTGAATTTACAGAAAATATGCTCTCAGTTTAGCTTATAGATCATCTTCCAAACCTATGTGGGAAAAGCATGAGAAAATAGTTTTCTCTCAAACATGATTCATGATATCACAGCAGAAGGCTTTTTCACATGGTAAAATCACCTTAGAACACACCACAATTCCTAAAATGAGTATGGTACCATCAACAAATGATTTATAATGTAACTAAGTCTTATAACCTTCTATGAACTGCAATGCTTTTTAATGAGGTGCTATATTGGTCCCAAGATGGCTGCCAACACTTCTTGGATGAAGTACTGAAAGCCAATCAGATCTCACGATGAGATGTGAGGTTAGGCTCCGCCCAGTTATATCTATCTTTTTAACTCTAATTTTCTCAGGAACTACTGAACAGATTTACACCATTTAAGCAAAAGGCACGAGTCTGAACTGAGGACTACCTCTTTGCCAAATTGGGTGTAATTCCGTTAAACAGTTCGGGCTGTAGCTGTGTCAACAGGTCCTATGGGAAAATGCGTTTTGGGACCCCCCTTTTTTCTCGGCCCCCGCTTGACGAATCACAGTGAAATTTTCAGGATAGGAGTGTAACGGAGCTGGCCAAAAGTTTGGAAAATTTCTCGAGGATTCGTCGATCGGCACCAACGTTATTCCAAATAGAATGCTGCGGATTTCCTATGGAAAATAGGTCCTAACTATAACTACCTACTGGCGACTGCCAGTAGGTAATATATATATATATATATATATATATATATATATATATATACAGTTTCACAAGTTGCCTTTAGTAGAATGCACTCCAACAAGTCTTTCAAAAGCGCAGGAACAACTTCAGAGAAAGACAGATAAAACAATCATTGCATGCCTTGCCTGACGCGTTTCAGAGTAAATCTCCTTCCTCAGAGGCAGCCTGCCAAGCCATGTTCATTCAGCAATCACTCCAACTGAAATAACCCCTCTAATTTGAAAACCTGCCCAGGTGGGCCTCTGGTTGTTAAGCATCATGGGAGTTGGAATCCCTGCTATGAATCTTGGGAGTTGGAGTCCATATTAAACCCTCGTGGGTCCGGAAACATAAAACATGCTTGAATTTTAAACTGCATACTTTCCTTTTTATTAGCATTAAATGTGCAGTCTCTAAAAATTGTTCCCAAAGTAAAGCGCAACTTGTTGCTCCCACATGGCGCTTTACATCTGCATGCCACAGGACTTGTACTGATTCCTACAATGGTGCAATCCCCGACCTGGCTGGCCGTTTTTTATACAGTTTCACAAGTTGCCTTTAGTAGAATGCACTCCCAACAAGTCTTTCAAAAGCGCAGGAACAACTTCAGAGAAAGACAGATAAAACAATCATTGCATGCCTTGCCTGACGCGTTTCAGAGTAAATCTCCTTCCTCAGAGGCAGCCTGCCAAGCCATGTTCATTCAGCAATCACTCCAACTGAAATAACCCCTCTAATTTGAAAACCTGCCCAGGTGGGCCTCTGGTTGTTAAGCATCATGGGAGTTGGAATCCCTGCTATGAATCTTGGGAGTTGGGGTTATTTCAGTTGGAGTTATTACTGAATGAACATAATAAAAAATGGTGCTTAAAAAATCATAAAATAGCCAAAAACACACATATTATCTTGATGCTCAAGAATAACAGTTCCTAATTTGATGTACATGATCTATTCAATGGATTGAAATGGTAACACTAAATCCACTAAAAACTCTCCTGATTACATACTTTTTACAGAAAATTACATACAGCTAAATTTCCCCAGATCTAAAGTTTTTGACATTAATGGGTATAGAAGTTCCTGTGGGCCTAAATCGGGTTATCCTTAAATAGTATACAGGTATGTAAATACATAAAAAGTATAAAAAATCCTATAATGTACTATAAAATACCTTATAAAAAATCTTTTATAAAAAATTATGTAAGTCCTCTCCTGTATTGAGTCCCTTCGGAATTCTGGTATCTAAAAGAAGAATATATTTAGATTCCAACTGTCTCAGTTGTTTCTCTCTGTTACCTCCTCTTATGTTCTTTTTTACAGAGTCAATTACATAATAGCACAAATCAGTCAAGTTTTTATTATGGACTAATTTGAAATGACGTGCTACTGGATAAGTATCGTCAGAATTGACTATTGCTCTTAAATGTTGCAGGATACGATTGAACACCTGTAACTTGGTGCTTCCCACGTATTTCATCTTACAAGTACATTCCAACACGTATACTGCATAATCAGTGCGGCAAGTAAAAAGACTTTGAATTTTAATAGGATTCTTCTCGAATACACTTGTATATTCTGCAGTGTTGATGCCAAACTTACAATCCCTACATGAAATACACTTATGAAAACCAGATTTGTTAGATAGCCAATTAGTAGAATTGATCACCTCAGGATTCGACCTAACTAATGCATCTCTCATTGAGGGCGCTCTTCTAAAAGTAATGAGAGGATTAGTGGGAAGAAGAGGGGCTAAAGTTATATCCGTTTTTAATAGAGGCCAGTGTTTTACTATAATACCCCTTATTTTCTTTTCTTCTACATTATATGTAGTTATAAGTCTAACGCCTCCTTGGATATTTTGTTGATCCTCATCCTTGTTTTTTAGGCTCTTTTTTTTAGATGTAGCAGTAGTGTTTAAACACTCCTCTCTAGTGTGGCTATTTGCCTTGTTTCTGGCTTGTATTAACTCTTTTGAGCAATAGCCACGAGCCAAGAATCTTACTAGGGCCTCTTCTTGGCATTTTTCTAAATCTGTATTAGACCTACAGATTCTGCGCATACGTAGAAATTCTCTGTAAGGTATACTCTTAATAAGGTGACCAGGATGGGCACTACTGGCGTGAAGGATTGAGTTCTCTGCCGTTAATTTCCTGTGTAACCTAGTCTGAATTTCATTATCACTAATGTAGATTTCTACGTCCAAAAATTGGACAGAAGACTTATTGATATCAGCAGTAAATTTTAAGTTTAGATTATTGTGGTTAAGCCCATTGATAAATGTTTTCGTTGCTTCCGAGGTACCTTTCCATATCATGCAGATGTCGTCAATGAATCGCCAAAATCTAATTACATTGGTGTCATATATTGTTTTGTGGGTGCCTCTGAGGACATGTTCCTCCCACCACCCAACACGTAGGCAGGCATATGATGGGGAAAAACATGCCCCCATGGCAACTCCTCTCTGTTGCTGATAAATCTCTTTGTTAAACAAAAAATAATTGTTTTCTAAACAGATCTGTATCATGCGCAATATCATTCCATTATGCTGACAATAATTCATATTACGCTTGTCCAAAAAATATTTAACAGCATTAAGCCCATTAGCATGATGAATACTCGTGTATAGGGTACAAATGTCCATAACCACTAAAACATAATCATCTTCCCATTTTACTTCTTTCAACTTAGATAAAAAATGCCCTGTATCTTTTAAAAAAGAGGGTAAATTCGCCACTGATTCATGTAAAAAATTATCCACATATTTAGATATAGGTTCCAGGAGGCTTTTTTGGGCCGAAATAATCGGTCGTTCTGGTACCGGCACAACTTGTTTCTGAATTTTAGGGATAAAATACAGAGTAGGTGTGACTGGGAATTCATTTTTGAGATAACCCAATTCTTGTTTACTTAATAGGCCCTCTCTCTTCCATTGATTAAGTTCTTTAAAAACAGTTTCTTTTAGGTTTTTGATATCCATGACAGAGCCTTTTCTGTAACATTAGGGGGCCGATTCCGATCCTGGACAAACCGGGTATGAACCGTCGGACGGAGCATTTTCTCCGTCCGACTCGTACCCGGCCAAAAAACATTACAAAAATGCAAGTACGATTCGCATGGAAACACTATTTCCGTGCGAATCGTACAAAACACCGACGGATGAAAATATACATACAAATGTGATCCGGGAAAGCGCCGATGTGACGTCGGGACGCATTCAGGCTGCGTTTCACGAACCAGGAAGTACGAACCGCTCCGACGTCACCCCGCACGGATTATATTCTCCGGCTGCCAAAAACTGCCGGGAAATCAGGACGACGCGCACAAGGAGCACCTGTACGCGACGGACAGCCATGGACCCGAACCTACGTGTCATCCCAGCCCTCATAGCAGTCCACCTGCTCTACAGGAACTGAGGCAGATGCCGCAGAAGGTCAGAACAACACCCAGGGGCAAAGGGGGGGGCAGGGGCAGGACACATAACCCCCACCCAAGTCCCAAATCAGACATGACCTGGACATACCTGACCTGCAGGACCTGGTCACCTCGAGGGGGTGGGGGCGTGTCCAGCAACGCAAGCGTCCGCCACAACGGAAGTGGATGTTGACGCGAACCGGCAACACAACAATTTCGGTACGTACCGTACCCACGCCTTAAGAGCGTGGGTACGGGTCGTACCACGCCCACCCCTACGTCACCCCAACAATGGCGGTACGGCCCGTACCCACGTTCTAAAGGCCTGGGTACGGGCCGTACCAGCATTGTTGGGGTGAGGCAGGGGTACGCGTGGTACGACCCGTACCCATGCTCTGAAGGCCTGGGTACGGTGCGTACCCCTACGGCACCCCATTGGGGGTCCGCACCGTACCCAGGCCTTAAGAGCGTGGGTATGGGTTGTACCACGCGTACCCCTACGTCACTCCAACAATGGCAGTACGGTCCGTACCCACGCTCTTCAGGCCTGGGTACGGTGCGGACCCCCAATGGGGTGCCGTAGGGGTACGCACCGTACCCAGCCCATCAGAGCGTGGGTACGGGTCGTACCACGCGTACCCCTACATCACCCCAACAATGCTTGTACGGCCCGTACCCAGGCCTTTAGAACGTCGGTACGGGCCATACCGCCATTGTTGGAGTGACGTAGGGGTATGCGTGGTACGACCCGTACCCACGCTCTTAAGGCCTGGGTATGATGCGGACCCCTACGGCACCCCAACAATGGTGGTACGCACCGTACCCGTGTTCCAAAGGCATGGGTACGGGCCGTATCCAGGCCTGCAGATTGTGGGTACGGGAATGTACGGAGCGTACCCCTACCCGTGTATGTATGGAGCGTACCCCTACCCGTGTATGAATGGAGCGTACCCACACCCCACCAGTGTATGTACAGAGCGTACCCCCACCCGTGTATGAATGGAGCATACCCACACCCCACCAGTGTATGTACGGAGCGTACCCCCACCCGTGTATGAATGGAGCATACTCACACCCGTGTATGTCCCGAGCGTACATGCCCAGACACAGGAGGGGTGGGTGGAGAGTCCTCCCAGCAGTGCCCAGACACAGGAGGGGTGGGTGCAGAGTCCTCCCAGCAGTGCCCAGACATAGGAGGGGTGGGTGCCTATCACTCCCAGCAGTGCCCAGACATAGGAGGGGTGGGTGCCTATCACTCCCAGCAGTGCCCAGACACAGAAGGGGTGGGTGCCTATCACTCCCAGCAGTGCCCAGACATAGGAGGGGTGTGTGCCTATCACTCCCAGCAGTGCCCAGACATAGGAGGGGTGGGTGCCTATCACTCCCAGCAGTGCCCAGACACAGGAGGGGTGGGTGCAGAGTCCTCCCAGCAGTGCCCAGACACAGGAGGGGTGGGTGCCTATCACTCCCAGCAGTGCCCAGACATAGGAGGGGTGGGGGCCTATCACTCCCAGCAGTGCCCAGACACAGGAGGGGTGGGTGCAGAGTCCTCCCAGCAGTGCCCAGACACAGGAGGGGTTGGTGCAGAGTTCTCCCAGCAGTGCCCAGACACAGGAGGGGTGGGTGCAGAGTCCTCCCAGCAGTGCCCATGGAAAGAAAAGCGTGGAGTACCCACAGATACAATGGCCACAAATGTCAGTCCGGTGCCCAAAGACCCTGCAGAACACGTAACACATGTGTGCGAGGCTGGGAGTACACACATGCATAGTGTGTAAAAGGGAACATGTCCACATGAAGTAATGTCAATAAACTCCATACACAAGTACAGTGACCACCAAGGATGCCACTAATGATGCAGGTGGAGACATTGCCCAGCATGCATGGCCAAAGTTGAACGGATCTGTCACACACCAAGGAAATGTAGACACAGCTCAGCACAACATATTGGAAACACCCTGCAGGGAAGATGTCAGGGTCCACAGAGGAAGGAACACACCTTGGGACAATTTTACCATACAGTAAGAACACACATGACCAAAGATTATTTGCAGAGCCCTTGTGATGGCACACAGATACCAGGGTCCACCCCATGAGCAGCACACCACAACATTTCCCAGACACCTAACACATTATCACCACCCCAAATCATGGAGCAGCACCGCCAACAGCAATACCAGAAAAGCAGTAGTGTACAAAGGAAAAATAAAACATTGCTTTATTCAGCATGAAAAGAAAAAATTGTTAATAAAAGTTCAATATGTACAAGGCCCATAGGGCAGTCCATAGTCCAATTTCTGGTGGGGGACACACAGGGACGCGTGTCCCCTAGCTTGCCTGCACAGTTCATACCTCCTTTGCTTCCACAGGGGGGGGCATCATGTGGGGGCGAAGGACCAGGCACCGCAGGGACAGGAGGGGCAAGTGTAGGTGTTGTGGGTGCAGGGATGGAGGACTCCACCACAGGGGGTGGGGCAGCGCCAAAGGTGGTGGTGAGAATGGCGCTGTACACGGTTGCAAGGTCCCCCAGCGTCTCCCTTGCACCAGAAGGAACCACAGGCCCCAAGGAGGGGGGGGGGTCAGAGGGATGGGTCGCAGCGCTACTGGGGGAGGGTGTGGACAGGGGGGGGGACTCAACCACCCTGACGGGGACTCCTTTGACCGCTTGCGGGGTGATGTCACTTTGGGGCTCAGGGACAGAGCGGCCATGAAGGAATCTTTGTTGGAATCTTGGCCAGGAGAGCTTAGGGGAGTGGATTCGGGGGGAGTGTGTTGTGAGGAATGTGGACTCCCACTGTGGCTGCGTGTCTTCCATTTGCCCCCCGACCCAGTGGGTGTGTCTACTTCACCCGGTGTGTGCGTGAGAGGAGGTGTGCGCTTGGCCTTCCCTGGTGGTGTGGTGCCTGTGTCTGGTGGGGTGCGTGCATGGGCACGTCTGGGTGTGCGTGGGACAGGCATGGGAGTGGGAAGTGTGGATGGTGCTGGGGTAGGGGGGGGACGCAGCGCTGCAGGAGATCCACTGCTGCAGTCAGTGTCGAGTCTATGGACCTCAGCAACTGGCGTTGGTCAGACTGCGCAGCTGAGATGCCCTCCTTGTATGCCTCCATCTGGGTGAGCACACGGGTGTGGCCATGGAGGACATTAAGCATCGCAGTCTGACCAACCTGCAACTGGCTCAGGATGTCCACAGACTCGGCATTCGCGGCAGCAGTGGAGACAGGGGCAGGGGGTGCGGTGCCTGGCAAGAAGGAGACACGTGGTGACCTAGCATGGCGGGAAGCGACCCGAGCAAGTGGGAGGCCGGTGATGGTAATTGTTAGACGGACCGGGAGGGTCGGCCGAGGACAAGGGGAGAGGTCTCCGGGGAGAGCCGTCTCCAGCGATCGTACAGACGAGTAACTTCCCCCCCACAGATGTACACCACACAAAGATAAGGCTTTGACGTTCTTTATAAGCAATCTTTAGGTACGATAGAATGGTACAAGGAGGTCAGGACTCAGGGGTCCCCTCGATTCTAGTCTCTTGGTTGGGAAAGGGGGTAGCGGGACAGTCTTGTTACCAATCTGGTAGCTGAGATGGTATGATGGATAGCTCACAGTCCTCGAGCTCGGCGTTCTAGATGGACGGGCCGCGGCGGCGCCAGCAGGTCCCGGTGAAGGTGGTAGTTACAACGGTCCGCGGCAGCGCCAGCAGGTCCCAGTGAAGGTGGTAGTTACAACGGTCCGCGGCAGCGCCAGTAGGTCCCAGTGAAGGTGGTAGTTACAACGGTCCGCGGCAGCGCCAGCAGGTCCCGACGAGGATGGAGGATGCAGAAGGCCGCGGCAGCGCCAGCAGGCAGGACGATAGTTCGCAAGGCAGGGCTACGGCAGCGCCAGTAGTCCGTCAGGGAAGAGTTCTTCACGGTGTCTCTCGACTCCAGGATACAACTGCCTGTCCAACATGCGTCCCCCCCAGCTGAAGGCGGGGAGAGTCACCCATCCTCTTGGGGACTCTCCTCGTCGAGGCGGAAAAAGCGTGACAGGCCATCTGCGTTGGCGTGGTCTTGGCCCGGTCGATGTTCCACAGTGAAGTCCATCCCCTGCAGGGAGATGGACCAACGCAATAGTTTGGGGTTTTGCCCCCGCATCTGCATTAGCCACTGCAGGGGTCGATGATCTGTTTGCACCCGGAAGTGGGTACCGAAGAGATAGGGCCGGAGCTTTTTGAGGGCCCACACCACTGCGAAGGCCTCCCTCTCGATGGTGCTCCAGCGCTGTTCTCGGGCCAGGAGGCGTCTGCTGATGAAGGCCACCGGTTGGTCGAGTCCCTCGGAGTTCAGCTGGGAGAGGACCGCCCCGATGCCATGGTCGGAGGCATCTGTTTGTACGATGAATTCCCGACTGTAGTCGGGGGCCTGGAGCACAGGGGCAGTGCACATGGCGGCTTTCAGCTTCTCGAAGGCCGCTTGACAGTCTGGGGTCCAGTTGACCTTCTTCGGGTGGTTTTTGGATGTGAGTCCCGTGAGGGGCCCCACAATGCTGCCATAGTCCCTCACGAACCGCCGGTAGTAGCCGGTGAGCCCCAAGAAGGCTCGGACCTCGGTCTGTGTGACTGGAGGCTGCCAGGACTGGATGGCAGCGATTTTGAGTTGCAGAGGGGCCACCAGACCGCTTCCCACCTGGTGTCCGAGATAGGTCACGGACCCCTGACCAATTTGGCACTTGCTGGCCTTGATTGTGAGGCCGGCCCGTTGGAGGGCCTGCAGGACCTCTCGGAGGTGGTGGAGGTGGTCGGACCAGTGGCGGCTGTACACAGCGATATCGTCCAGGTAGGCGGCGCTGAACTCCTCGAGCCCCGCCAAGACCTGGTTCACCAGTCGCTGAAAAGTAGCTGGGGCATTCTTCATGCCGAATGGCATGACTTTGAAGTGGTAGTGGCCATCGGGGGTGGAAAAGGCGGATCGTTCTTGAGCCCGGGGAGTGAGACCGATCTGCCAGTAGCCCGCTGTCAGGTCGAAGATGCTGAGGTAGCGGGCAGCCCCCATGCGGTCGATCAGTTCATCCGCTCGGGGGATGGGATGAGCGTCGGTTCTGGTGACAGCATTCAAGCCCCGATAGTCGACGCAGAATCGGAGCTCAGGAGTGGTGCCGGGGGCAGCAGCTTTGGGGACCAGCACGACCGGGCTGGCCCAGGGGCTGTCCGAGGGCTCGATGACCCCGAGCGTGAGCATCTTTGATACCTCCTCTTGGATGCAGGCCCGTACCCGATCTGGTACACAGTACGCCCGGTGTCTGATAGGGGGACTGTCCCCAGTGTCCACGTCGTGCAAGCACCAGGGGGTGACCCCTGGGGTGAGGGAAAACAAGGTAGTAAACTGCAGCAGGAGGTCCCGGCAGCCTTGGCGCTGTTCCGGGGTGAGGGCATCGGAGAGCCGGACCCCGTCCACGGAACCATCTTTCTCACGAGTCTTCAGGAGATCAGGGAGAGGCTCGGAGTCTTCTTCCGCTCCACTGTCTGTAGCCATCAGGAGGCTGAGCTCCGAGCTCACAAAGTGGGGTTTGAGTCTGTTGGTGTGGAGGACCCGGAGGGGGTTCCGTGGAGATTCCATATCGATGAGATAGGTGACGGGGCTCTTGCGTTCGACCACTTTGAAGGGCCCCGTCCACTTGTCCTGCAAGGCACATGGTTCGGTGGGGGACATCACCCACACTTGTTGGCCAGGTTCGAATTCGATGGAGGAGGCATTTTGATCGTACCATTTTTTCATGTCCTCCTGACTGGCCTCAAGGTTCGCTTTCGCCATTTCTCTGAATCACATGGTCTGATTGCGTAGGGTCAGGAGGTACTTGCAGACGTCTGGGGGGGTCTTTAGGGGGGCCATCTCCCAACCTTCTTTGACTAGGCTGACGGGCCCTCGCACAGGGTGCCCGTACAAGAGTTCGAAAGGGCTAAAGCCGAGGGACTTCTGGGGAGCTTCTCGATAGGCGAAGAGGAGGCACGGAAGTAGTACATCCCACTGGCGACGGAGGGGCTCTTCCAATCCCCCAATCATTCCCTTGAGCGTGCGGTTGAACCGCTCGACTAGTCCGTTTCCTTGAGGGTGATAGGGGGTCGTGAATCGGTAGGTGACCCCGCACTGTTGCCAGAGGGACTTCATATACTTCGAAATAAAGTTTGTGCCTCTGTCGCTGACGACTTCTCGGGGGAAGCCCACCCGGGAGAAGATCCCCATTAAGGCCCGGCCGACCACCGGGGCTGTTACAGTTCGCAGGGGCACAGCCTCGGGGTAGCGGGTGGCGTGGTCCACCAGTACCAGGATGAACCGATGTCCTTGGGCTGTACGGGGGTCCAGGGGCCCCACAATGTCTATTCCCACCCTCTCGAACGGGGTGGTGACAACTGGGAAGGGTTGCAGAGGTGCTTTGAGTTTGCGGCCGCTCTTCCCGCTGGCCTGGCACGTGGGACAGGACCGGCAGTGGTTGAGGACGTCGTTTCTCATCTTTGGCCAGAAAAAGTGGGTCACCAGGCGGCTGTAGGTTTTGTCCTGGCCCAGGTGTCCAGCCAGAGGGACATCGTGGGCCAAATTTAACAGAAAGTCTCTAAAACGGAGGGGCACCACCAGCACTCGACTGGCCCCTAACTCCGCGATTCTCTGTTCACTGCACAATAGGTCGTTGTCCCAATAGATCCAATGGGCTCCGGTGGTGTCCCCTGCGCTCTGGGCGAGGGCTTGCTGGCGGAGTCCCTCGAGGGAGGGACAGGTCTTCTGTTCTTGACGGAACTGTTCCTGGGTGGGCCCCCCTTCTTGACGCCACTGAGCCAGGTTGGGAAGGTCCTGGGGCTGAGCGAGCCCTTCGGGGGTTTGCTCTGGGGGGTCGGTATGGTCGGTGTCCTCTACTGGAGCGATCGGGGGAGGAGGTGCTGGCCATTCTGGTTCTTCTGGTCGGGGGATGGCACGGGCGGCCATGGACCGGGTGGTTACGCACGCCCAGTCCGGGAGGCCCAACATCCCCAGGTGCTCTCTTCTTTCTACGGCGGCCCACGGGGAACTCTCAAGATCATTTCCCAGGAGACAGTCCACGGGGGCATCATCTCGGACCGTCACCTTCAACATGCCGGAGACTCCTCCCCATTCGAAGGGGACGCAGGCCATCCGACATAGACTCTCCGAATTGTCGGCTGAACGGACGGGGCAGAGAATGTTTGGCAGGATCTGCTCTGGTTTTACCAGGTGACAGCGGACGGCCGTCACACTGGCCCCCGTGTCACGTAGTGCTTCGGCCCGGCGTCCATTAATGTTCACCCACTGACTATATTTTCTGGTGTTGGCGGGTAGGGGAGCCCGCGGGACCATGTCTCTTCCCCCTAGGCATGCTAGAACCATGGCGGCCGGTTCCCACTCTTGTTGTTCCTGCTCGTATTCTTCCTGTTCTTCGGAGATTTGTTCTCCCCCCAGGGCGGCGGCAGCTACCTGGCGGGGTCTCGGAGTTTGGTTCTGTGGACAGTTCGGGTCATTGGCGTAGTGGCCGACTCGCTGGCATCGGTGACACGTGACATTGGCTCGGAACCCCGGGCGCATCGGGGGGTTGCCCCGGCTGGCCGGGGGCGGGGTGCTGGTAGCGGGAGCGGCCGGGACGGTGTCTCTTCCTCGTCCCTGGCCTCCTCCTCCTCCTCGGGGACGGTGCTGACCTTGGTTGTTCCGGTTCTGTTCGTGCGGCCCTCTCCGGCCCACTCGGGTGCTTTCCCACCGGTCAGCTTCGGCGGCGAGTTGCCGTGGGTCAGTCAATTTACTGTCGAGGAGGTGCTGCCTGAGCTCGACGAAGCAGTTGTTAGAGAGGTGCTCCCACACCATGAGATTAAAAAGTTGCTCGTAGGTCGTTACGTGGCTTCCCTTGATCCAACCCTCGAAGGCTCGGCTGAAATAGTTGACATATTCCACCCAAGTTGTACCCGGGATCCGGGTGCAGTCTCGGAACCTCTGGCGGTACATTTCGGGTGTGAGCCCATATCGGGTGAGGAGGGCAGCCTTCATGTGGTCATAGGATGACATCAGATGGTCTGGGAGCTGTAACAGGGCATCGCGGCCTTCATTGACGAACCTCCCCCATAGACCGGCTCCCCAGTCACTTCGATCGATCCGGTGGGAGGTCATGGCGATCTCGTAGGCCTTGAACCACTGTTGTATGTCGTCCTCTCGGACATACTCTCGAACGACATCCTTGGGGATGTGGACTTTCTTTTCTGTCGCTCCCGGGGTGCGCGGTCGCTCGGGCACCTCCAGTTCTTTGTTCTGCTTCCGTAGGTCTATTTCTGCCAGTTTGCGCTCGTGTTCGTACGCTAATCTCTTTTCTTCGAGCTCTCTCTGCCTCTGTTTTTCTTCCCGTTCTTCTCGGAGCCGCAGATGTTCTAGGTTCAGTTTTTGTTCGGCTAATTTTAGTTCACCGTCCATTTTGAGCCGTGCCATTTCTAGCTCATGTAGTCTGCTTTTTTCTCTCTCTTGGATCTCTTCCTGCGAGAGACCCGTTCTTCGCTCCTCGGGAGCCGTGGTGTTCCTCTCTGATGCTGCAATGTTTTGGTCCGGGGATCTGGTGGCCCCGGTTTCTGCCCACGACTCAATGACGTGCTTGAAATCGTCTTTGGTACTCAGGCCGGTGGTAGCAATGCCTAGTTCAATGCAGAATTGTTTCAATTCACGATGGCTGTACTCTTCCAATTTCTCCATCTGGAATTTCTCGGTGGATCCGCTCTCTTTGGTTGACATTGTGGTTTCGTCATGGGGTGAGCTACTCTCTGTACGATTATGCGTTGATTCGGATCGCGCCGCTGGCCACCAATGTTAGACGGACCGGAAGGGTCGGCCGAGGACAATGGGAGAGGTCTCCGGGGAGAGCCGTCTCCAGCGATCGTACAGACGAGTAACTTCCCCCCCACAGATGTACACCACACAAAGATAAGGTTTTGACGTTCTTTATAAGCAATCTTTAGGTACGATAGAATGGTACAAGGAGGTCAGGACTCAGGGGTCCCCTCGATTCTAGTCTCTTGGTTGGGAAAGGGGGTAGCGGGACAGTCTTGTTACCAATCTGGTAGCTGAGATGGTATGATGGATAGCTCACAGTCCTCGAGCTCGGCGTTCTAGATGGACGGGCCGCGGCGGCGCCAGCAGGTCCCGGTGAAGGTGGTAGTTACAACGGTCCGCGGCAGCGCCAGCAGGTCCCAGTGAAGGTGGTAGTTACAACGGTCCGCGGCAGCGCCAGCAGGTCCCAGTGAAGGTGGTAGTTACAACGGTCCGCGGCAGCGCCAGCAGGTCCCGACGAGGATGGAGGATGCAGAAGGCATTGGCAGCGCCAGCAGGCAGGACGATAGTTCGCAAGGCAGGGCTACGGCAGCGCCAGTAGTCCGTCAGGGATGAGTTCTTCACGGTGTCTCTCGACTCCAGGATACAACTGCCTTCCTGCTCTGGAGCTGCCCCAGTTATAGGTCTGGCGCCCTTTGATGTCCGGACCCTCGCACTTGGAGGTCGGGAGGTCCGGGATGAGGGAGTCCAGACACCCAGCAGGGGGGTGGAGCCAGCGCCCGGGGGAGCTGGGGGGCGATCGGCACCTGGCGGGGGAGAGCCATCGACACTTCTTTCTCCCATCGACCTGCCAAGTGGTCTGTTCACCTCCTGGGTGGATGGTGGTGCCGGGATGTCGGGGCCTGGCCAGGCCCAGGGTTAGGGTCGAGCTGAGGCCACGCGGCCTCGTGGTGCAGTGTCCAAGATGGCGGCCGGGCCGGGCGGGGGAGCCGGTAGTGGTTCGGCCCCATGATACAGAGAGGTCCGGGGGCAGGAGTCCCGTCTGGGGACGGGGTGCGGGTTGTTTCTGTGGGTAACACATGGAGGGCCGGGGCTCGGGCCCTGTCATGCGGGGAGGGAGCAAGCCCTTCATGTGGCCTGTCCAACAGTAATGGAGGGGGCGGGTAGAGAATGAGTGCTGCTTTCAGCTGTGGGAGCTGCCTCCGCCCCCTCTGGGAGCTCAGCCTCGGACCCGTCAGCGTCATAGTCGGTGGTGGGACTGGACAGGTCCTCCGCCTCACTCCCCTCGGCCTCCGTGCCACTCGATGCGCCAGACAAGACAGCACTGGTGCTCGATCCCTCCTCACGGTCCGTGCCAGTGTCTCCCTCGGAGTCCCCCGACGATGCTGTGGGCAAGGTGAAGAGACAGGAAATCATCAGACACCTGTATACATATGTCACATGAGTCAAATCTACATAGGTCACAGTGCATAGCCTGAAAAGCAACATGAGTAACATCTACAATACAAGGTACATATGTAGGCCCTGCAACACACAGTTGGTTGACCCACCATGCCACTGAGAAACAATGGAGAGCATGACACAACAGCAAATTACTTGATATCAAATTGGACAGAGGAGCCAGGCTCTGGGGACAATCGTGCACAGCATCAGCACCACACAGCGTTGCCAAAAAAGGGATGAGCAGGAACCATGTCTATTAACTTTTTGCACATGCTGCAAAGCTAATACATTAAACCATGGCCAACATGACTGGGTCACTGCACCTTGAGTGTATGTCCAGACAAAGATCACACACAGGCCAGACCAAGCAAGGAGACTTCCAATTGTTACATGTAGGCCTTAACCGCACAAACCACCCCCTACCTGAGACAATGTGATTGAGACAGAGGAAGTACTTACACCTCTTACTCTGGGATAAAAACACATGGCCTGCACTAAATCCTGATTGTACACAAACTACCCCTGGTGCGCCTGTCCACATATATCATTGACAATCAACCATCATCAGACTGTCGTACCAAGACACACAGGCACTGCCCACTGTGAGTATGCACAAGCAAAATTGGGTCACACTGTACAGTGGACACATGTAGCACAGTTTACGTAAATACTGATGAGGCCAGGGTACAATGCCACAGAGCCCAACCTATGCCGAAGACACAGAGAATGTCCACATTGTTGGATGACACACATGATACCTAGGAAAAGGTGCCCCAGGGCACGGTAGTGGCCACACTCCTCCATGGTCCTGGATGGATATGACTGCAACTGAAGCAACCGTCCCTGCACTATGCATTACTCCCACTCATGCACATCATGTCAGAGGGCACAACATTGGACATGCATGCTGTAAGGCAGTACACTTTTAAGACACACTCCTATGTCGGGACTCACCATCAGTGCCAACTGACATGGACCCCACAATGACTGAACTGGCCAGGGCACAGGCAAGGTCCCAAAACCTGTTACACACCACCCCCACACATGATGCTGCAAGCATTGGGCACTTGGATTAACTGCCAGCCTAGTTAACCTTGTGCAAGAGTGACTACACACAGACCAGGGAACACATGGCAAGGAGGGGAAGGGAGGAAGAACAGCACCGGTGTACTTTGGGGAACAGGTAATGCACTGCACATTTAAACCCTGGCAGTGTATCCATGCAACTGCGCACTTCCAAAAGCTGATGACACACAACAAACACACATGTACCTACCCCCTTCCTGCTGCTGCTTCTCCCTTAAGCACCTATCCAAGTCGGGGAAGACCACCGCCAGCACACGCTTATGGATGTGGGTCAGACGCCGGCGCCCACGGTTCTTGTGGCTCTCAGGTGAGTCCCCCAGCAGGACCCGTGCGATCCTCCACGTCCAGCACCGGATATCCTGCCAGCGTTTCCTCACCTGGGCTAGGCACCGCTTCCGACCCTCCGTCTTCCTCACGGCACTGACGGCTTGCTTCCATATCTCCCCCTTGGCATGGACGCCTACCTGTGAGGATGCAAAAGTGAGAATACTTTAATACACCTGAGCAATGACACAGATACACACATATTAATAATTTGTCTTGTTTGAACAGGCCATGGTATGCAGGCAACTCATTGCACGTTTGTCATAGGGACATTATCCTCTGGGGAAGGCCAAATGCACTACGTGGCATTGAAAGTACACAGGTTGCATGAGGGGTGCCACACAACCAATGATCCTGGATCACACTGTGCATCACAAGCTACACCAGGATTATGTACAGCACCTCAAAGCAGTCACATGCCCCAGCCCACTGATGCAACCTCAGCAGAGTACACAGACACACACAGGCACAGGACAATCACCTGCCATTGCCAACTGCGGGTACAAACCTCACTCTGCCCATGTGCCACTAGACTGGGGGGTGTCACAGGTGTGGGGCTGGCTCTGCACGGCAGTCACACAGCACTGCTCCCTGCTCACATCAGATGGGCAGGGTATATCCATCCCTCATGCAGCTGGCGTGCAACACTCCACATATGCAATCACCCACATGACAGGGGACTCACACAGACACACCAATGTCCAGGGGACGAACACATCATTTGGACACTCACAGCACAGGTACACTAAACAAACACACATCTATGGGTATTGTCACCTGTCACACTGGGGGGACCACAGAATCACATCAGGACTGTAGAAAAAACATTCCCAGGAGGAGTAGCCAGGCTGAATGTGGCATGCACCATGCATTGATTGTCACAGTAAGCACTATGCAAGTGAGGAGTGCACACAGGAACTACAGCATGCTCTGCATGGGAGACATGAGGCATTCCCCACCCTGGGACCCACTCTAAACAACATTGCATGTCTGTCACACATGGACACAATGCCAGAAGTCAGTCACAAAAAAGGGGCACAGCCTAAGCTAGTGGAGTCCGCACCCACCTGCTCCCCTGGTCGACCATACAGCATGGTGTACTGTGGGAGGATCACATCCACCAACGCCAAATTCTCCTCCATGGTGAATGGCTGGGCCCTCTCCACAGACCTGGACATGGTGCCAGAGGAATCACGAGCAGCAGCAGTGTTGTGGAATGAAAGGATGTGCAGGCAAGTGCTCTCTCATGGGACCTGGCTGCCTTATATCTGCCTTGCTGGCCTGTTTCATTTACAGGAGTACAGAGTGATTGGTCAGTCACATTAGCATCCTACGTTTCCTCCAATCCCTTTAAACTTACCCCAGTGAGTGGCTTTGCATGGTTTAAAAATTGAGCATGATGTCAAGTCAACAACCACTTTGCAACAAAGTATATTGTTTCCAACCGACTTCTGCTGGCCACCAGATGCAAAAATGCAAACTTTAAACTCGGTCTCCATGACAACCAGCATGCATTTTGGCCCTTATACTTGTCCCTCATGTGTCCCCTATGTTATTTCAATATTTACACACAGGTACGGTGCGTTCCACGGCCCTAGGGCACCCCAAATGCAGTGAAACGGACCGTACACGCGTGTGTAGGGTCCCTATCACTATGGGAGTGCTTGCGTATGCGTATGCCATAGTAATACGGATCGTACATGCGTGTGTAGGGTCCCTATCACTATGGGAGTGCTGGCGTATGCGTGTACGCCATAGTGATACGGACCGTACACACACGTGTACGGTCCCTATCACTATGGGAGTGATGGCGTATGCGTACGCCATAGTAATACCGACCGTACACACGCGTGTACGGTCCGTATTACTATGGCGTACGCATACGCCAGGACTCCCATAGTGATAGGGACCCAACACACGCGTGTACGGTCCCTATCACTATGGGAGTGCTGGCGTATGCGTACGCCATAGTGATACGGACCGTACACACGCGTGTACGGTCCGTATTACTATGGCGTACGCATACGCCAGCACTCCCATAGTGATAGGGACTGTACACACGCCCTCAGTGCGTATGTACGGTGCGTTTCACACCTGACAGTGGTGACAGGCGGCACACAGACAGGAATAGAGCTGTCATACTTGGCCAAGGCTGGACATCAAGGCATTGTCTGTGCAGTACTACATGTGTCGGGCACAGGTGTGTCAGGCTGTGATGTGGCACATTACTCCTGAGGTGTGAAGCAAATAACTGTATGATGAGCTGTGTACACATGTCATGAGTGATGGTGCACTATGTGCCACACATCCCCTTCACTCCTTTGACATGTGTGCATGTAGTACAGACTTGTTGAGCCATGCGTCACTGGCATGGCACAGTCACCGACACCCGCAACTGTCCCCTGATGCCAGGTACACGGAATGTTACACCTGAGATGTGAATGCCCGCGTTGCACGCTGTAACTATGTCATGTGTGTGTCAAGTGTTCCCATAGGTTTGCTGTAGGTGTTTGGTCAAATGCATCTGCAGTTGCTGCAACCAACATGTGTCTGTGTGTAGATGGGCATGGCACACTGTTACGCACACCAGCCCACATGTGTAATCCGACGTAAGGTGTGTATGTATGCATCGACACGGAGTTTCAAAACAAGGACATATCTGCATACTCTTAATGTATGTGTGATCAGTCTTGACATGTACTCCTTCATGGCAAGGTGTGTGGTCTGTCCTTTTTATATGACATGTGACCTGTGCCTCTAGTGTTCCGCAAACAGTCTGTATGATTAACATACTTATTCTGCACATATGCGGATGTCTGGCACTCCTGTGATGCGTCGGCCTGTTCACTCACACTGGCCCACCGCTAGTTTCATGCCAAGTCATGTTGAGCTTGAGAATCCACGTTTGTGGCTGGCTCTTGGTAGGAGTGTCACCTGCCTGGCATATGTGTCCAGGGCATATTGCACAGACCTGACTCTGTATGTAGCATATGTGTATTGCCTGTTGAACATGTGCTCAGTACATTGACATTGGTGGTGTACTGTACTCACTCTTCGTTGTCCCTTCAAATTCACTGCAGGGCTCCGCCTCTCCATCGACCAATTCCGGACTTGGCTGACCTGAGGGAACATGACTGCATACGCCGCTACCGCTTCCCCCAACAGTTGATTGAGGACTTGACGACACGGCTGGCACCACACCTCCAACTGCTACACAGGTATCCTACTGCACTGACACCCAAGATGAAGGTGATGGCAGTCCTACATTTCTTTGCCACGGGTACCTTTCAACATACCATTGCTCATGTTGGTGGCATGTCCCAAACCATGTTCAGCCGTGTTCTGCATGATTTTTTAGAGGCCATGTTGGATCACCTGGATGAGTTCATTAAATTCCCAACTCCTGAGCAGTTGACAGGTGTCAAGCGTGAGTTCTATGCCCTGGGAGGGATGCCCCATGTCATTGGGTCCATAGATGGAACACATGTGGCTTTGGTACCACCACAGGCACAGGAGATAGCGTATAGGAACCGCAAGCATTACCACTCCATTAATGCCCTTGTGGTGTGTCTTGCCAACATGGTGATTTCACATGTCTGTGCTCGTTTTCCAGGATCAGCACACGATGCCTACATCATGAGGCGTAGCAGGGTGCCTGAAATGATGCTGCAGCTGCGCAACGAACGAGCATGTATTGTTGGTGGGTATACTCTGGCAGTCCTGTATTTAACGTCATCATCCTGTCTTACTGCTTCTCCTTACCCACTTTTGTCCATGATGTTTCCATGTAGGGGACGCTGGCTATCCCAACATGCCATGGCTCATCACGTCCCTCCGCAACCCCAGCACGGCTTCCGAGCACCGCTACAACGCCCATGGGCGGACCAGGCGAGTGATAGAGAGGACGTTTGGCCTCCTGAAGAGCCGATTCCGTTGCCTCCACAAGACCGGTGGCGCACTCCCATATGCACCGGTGAAGGTCTGCAAGATCTTCCTCGTGTGCTGCATGCTGCACAACATGGCAGTGGAGAAAGCTGTGCCACTCATCCTGGATCCAGATGAGCAGGACAATCCACCCGTGGAGGATGAAGGGCTTGGTCACGAGGCAAGTGATGTGGAGGAGGAGGAGGCGGTAGAGGACATCTGGAGTCGGCTCATACGCAACTTCTTTGCTTAGTGGTGAGTTCCAGTGTCTGAGTGTGCACGCATTGGGCCTTGTGTGGCATGTGTTGCAATGTGTGTGTCCATCTGCATGTCTGCCAAGTGAGTCAGAGGTGTGTTTGGATGTGTCACTCGAGTGATGGTGCAATAGAAGAATGTTTTTCCAGAGTCATCATTGTCACCGAGCATGTTGACAACCTTATACGTGTCGAGTACATGCACATGCATGCGGATGTGCTTCTTTTGGCTGACTTCTGGTGTGTCTCTCATCCACAGGTACTTGTGCATGCTGTCTGCTGGTGGCATTGTTGTGCTCCTGCTATTCCTCATGAACACAGCAACATGTGCTGAATCAGCGTTACATGCACGGACAAGTTTGAAAATCTCCTTAGGGTAAGGGATGCAGCACGGCTTTTTGGGAGTGGTATTTGTTTTGAATGTGTGTGCACTGCTCCTGTTCATGTTTGGATACTTTACATACATGTAGAATCACCATGGGGCACATGACATGGAGCTGAATTCACCTGAATTGATGGTCAGACTTGGTGACAGTCATCTGTAATGGGATTGTGGATTGTGATGAAGCCATCAATGTGTGTAACACTGCCCTCGGAAACATACGGGTTGCACCGGGTTGACATGGTGTGTGAATTCCCCATTAGAGGCTCAATGATGTATAGCAGCCTCTCCGTGAGCAGCAGGGGGTGTTTAGCTGTAACCCGTCACTTGTGTGCCAGTTCTATGGATTTCCAGCATCTGTGGTGCAAAGTGGGGTGCCAGTGTTGGTCCCACGTGTTCATCCACATGACTTGTGTATGTGTTGACAGAGTTGCATTAGCATTCCGACACACATGACTAATAAAGGTGTCCCTCTGCCTCGAAGGTGCCTCATCTCTGTCAATGGTGGTCTGTTGCCACTGTGCATGCGGCATGTCTGGCATAGTTCTCAGAGATGGTGCATATGAGTCTATGTGTAGAGTAGCAAGATGCAAGATGTTTGTCAGGGATTAGAATCTGTATTGTGCATGATGTCCATGGCTGTGTAGGTATTGTGGCATGTCAGTCTCTATGACGGCCACTGTGCTGCATGTGCATCCATTGTGTGTGTGTGTGCCATGTTGAACCAGACATTCCTTCCTTGACATACACCTTTTGCACAGTTCCTTCCTGACATCCTTGTCTTTGTGTGCTACTTGTGGCATTGTTTTCTTGACATGGCGCATGCTGCTGCAGGCCCTGCAGCAAGGGCACCCAGTGTCCACGCAAACGAGCTGGTGTTCATCATGGATTGCTTGCTGACATGTGCTATGCTGATCAGCAGCATCTGTGCCTCATGCTGCAGCACACTCTGCATTATGCACAAGATCCCCAGTTCCATCCACCTCAAGGCAAGAGAGACCATCCCCCAGGTCAACTACGACATCCGTGTCTAATCCTACCCTGCACTCTACGGACATGTGCGTTACAACTCCCATGAGACTTGTCCACATCCAGGGTGCATCTGCACAGCTCTGCTTCTACATCCGGCGACCAGGCCACATCAACGTCCAACAGAGATGGGGGGAATGGATCACTGCCAGCTGCAGGATGACCTTCTTAATCCACGCACACACTCAGGATGCAGCCCACAACCACAACACAACCTTGTGGCACTGTGATCCAACACCCCATTGTGCCATCTCCATGCACCCAACCTTGGCCGGCCCACCATTCTCCACATCCACCTGACTCAAGCATACAGGACATGGTTCGGCCACGTGTCTACACATACCTGGGAGTAGCACCCCAGGACACTCCACATGATCCCTGACCTCTGCGCATGACTGTTGCTCTTCTAAATAGGTCTGTAGGCACAGTTGTGCGGGCACCCCCTCAGCTGGTTGGGCCCATCACGGGTGACTATGGTGCTCCATGTCTGTATTGGATGATACATTGTGACCCATGTGTGTCCTGTGCCAGACTCAGACCCCAGGGTATGGATGGTTGGAGTTACTTCTGAAATCAGGCATGGTTTGACTTTACAACACACACATGTAGTGGAATAATGCAAAATGACGGCATCATCTCGTGATTGTGATGATTTTTATTTGTGGTGGGGTACGTGTTTGGGGGGATGACAAGAGGTGCTTGGCGGGAGTGTAGAATCCAAAGTTCACAGGGGGAGTTGGTAGCCTTGCCATTGGAAGTCATCAGAGTCTATGCCACAGTCTTTGTCAACATTGGTCAGACAGTGACCAGCAAGGCCATGTGGCAGAGAATGTCATTTGCTGATGTGCTGCTGTTGGGCCAGAGGGCCAGGTGCCAGGCCAGGGGACCTGGGAGATGGTGATGTTCCGCTGACTCTCACGGTCTTTTGCGTGGACGACCCACCTTCCTGCGGGGACCCTCAGAAGCAGGCCGTGGCGATGCTTGTGATGCTCTGTCGGATGAATCCTCCTCCTTCTGATCCCTCCCTGTGGGTGGTGATGTTCTTCGCCTGGTGGCACAGGGAGGGTTGCCCATGTTTTCGGCAATCCGACGGAGTACGCGGGTCATGTCCGTTTGCACCGCCACGAGCTCAGCCTGTCTTGCCTCCATCCGTCCTTGGTGTCGCTGTTGACAGGCATGTTGCTCGTCCTGCAGGGTCTTCATCTCCTCGAGGGTCCCCTTGATGTCTGTGAGGGTGGACGCAATCTGGACCATGCCCCTGGCGTCACGCCGGTATGTGTCCAGAATGTTGCTGACGTGTGACATTACTGGTTCCTGAGCCAACTGGTCAGGTTCGCGCCTCCGCCGTCCTCCACTCCCACCACCCCTGCCCACTTGCGCCTGGCCTGCCGTTGTGGGCACATGAGGGATGGCATTTGCGGTGTCGCCTGCCTCCTCCTGGGTGCCCGGAGATCCTTGTCCCTCCTGGACAGACTGGCTGTGTTGTTGTGTGCGGGCAGGGCTCCTGGGTGTCTCCTGGGATGTGGCAGGAATGGGGGTGGTGGTTGGCACAGTTGTACCTGACGCAGGTGCTGCAGGTGGTTGGACATCAGAGGGGCCAGGTTGGTCTGGGTCATCCACGGAGTGGTGAGAGTCGTCGCTGCCGGTGGGGTCCTCTTCACGCAGAGCCTGGTCCTGTGAGTCTTCCCCCCCAGTGTTGGGGGGAGATCGACGACGTTGACCTGTGTGTGAGAGAGACAATTTTAATTGTGTTACATGCGACATCCATGTTTCATTCATTTTTGAGTTGGCACAGTTCCTCTGGGTGGTTGGATTTGGCTTGCATTCCTCTCACAGTGCACTTGTGCATGGGTATGTCCCTTGGCCACAGCTTTCGACACTTTACCTATGTGTGACACAATCTTAGTTGATGCATCTTTTTGGAACGCAGTCAGCAGTGTAGTGAGCGGGCGTAGCAAGCCATGCAGAGCCGCATTACGTGTTGCACTGTACGTGGCCAAATGGTGTTTTTTCCATGCTATTTGAGAATGCAGGTAGGTAACTTAAGCATTTGTGACAGGGTTCTGACAAACACAGTGGGTGGGTATACTGGGTGTAAGGTTAGGTTTGTGCCTGCAGCACGGATGTACTCGTGCACAGATTGACACATGGCCCAGTGTTTATCAAAGGTTGAAGGGGGGTTCACGCACTGCCAAACCTTGTCTACATGCACACAGTCCACCTGCTGACGAGCGGACATGGCCACACCACCCAAGGGTGATTTGGTCTCCCTCTTCCTCCCTTTCTCCCTCCCTCTGTCAGCCTCCTCCCTCTGTCCGTCTCCCTCTGTCAACCTCCTCCCTCTGTCCGTCTCCATCTGTCTCCCTTTCTCCCTCCCTCTGTCACCCTCCTCCCACTGTCCGTCTCCCTCTGTCTCCCTTTCTCCCTCCCTCTGTCACCCTCCTCCCACTGTCCGTCTCCCTCTGTCTCCCTTTCTCCCTCCCTCTGTCAGCCTCCTCCCTCTGTCCGTCTCCCTCTGTCTCCCTTTCTCCCTCCCTCTGTCAGCCTCCTCCCTCTGTCCGTCTCCCTCTGTCTCCCTTTCTCCCTCCCTCTGTCACCCTCCTCCCACTGTCCGTCTCCCTCTGTCTCCCTTTCTCCCTCCCTCTGTCAGCCTCCTCCCTCTGTCCGTCTCCCTCTGTCTCCCTCCTCTCTCTGTCCGTCTCCCTCTGTCTCCCTTTCTCCCTCCCTCTGTCAGCCTCCTCCCTCTGTCCGTCTCCCTCTGTCTCCCTTTCTCCCTCCCTCTGTCACCCTCCTCCCACTGTCCGTCTCCCTCTGTCTCCCTTTCTCCCTCCCTCTGTCAGCCTCCTCCCTCTGTCCGTCCCCCTCTGTCACCCTCCTCCCACTGTCCATCTCCCTCTGTCTCCCTTTCTCCCTCCCTCTGTCAGCCTCCTCCCTCTGTCCGTCTCCCTCTGTCTCCCTTTCTCCCTCCCTCTGTCACCCTCCTCCCACGGTCCGTCTTCCTCTGTCTCCCTTTCTCCCTCCCGCTGTCAGCCTCCTCCCTCTGTCCGTCTCCCTCTGTATCCCTTTCTCCCTCCCTCTGTCAGCCTCCTCCCTCTGTCCGTCTCCCTCTGTCTCCCTTTCTCCCTCCCTCTGTCCGTCTCCCTCTGTCTCCCTTTCTCCCTCCCTCTGTCACCCTCCTCCCTCCCTCTGTCTGTCTCCCTGTGTCCACCTCTGTCTCCCTCCCTCTCTCTCCCCCTCTCCCTCCCTCTGTGTGTCACCCTCTGTCACCTCAGCCCAGCTTCCTGGGCACACAGAGTTTTCAGGTCTTTCAAAGGCCATTGGCTTGTTCATGTGGGTTTGTTTCTAATCTCCGGGCACCCATTGGGCGGAGTGTCTGAGTCTGCGCTGCTGCTGTGGCGGTGTGTGCTGACACTCTTTCAGAGTGATGCGTCTTCATTAGCTGCTGTTATGTGCAAATTGTGGCTTCATACCCAGGTCATCCTGTAACGCGGCCACCATTTGCAGGCAACACAGTACTGTGTGGGGACACACTGTTTGTATGGCTGTGCCCTAGGCCATATGGGCTGAGGGCATTGTTGTGTGCTTCAGAGTTGCTCTATGTTAGTTTTGAGGCCCACCCTCCCGGCATCGGGGACATCCTGTCTTGTGTTGGTGTTTTATGTGGCCTGTGACTTGGCATGGCCTTGCTTGGGGCATGGGGCATGGAGGCGCTAGTGGCATGTGTGTGGTTTTGGAGTGTGGTTGTGTCCGGTGCTGGCTTTGGGGGGGTTGCGTGCATGATTTGTATTTTGGTTGTGTATGGCGTTCCCCCCATGTGAGGTGAGTTGTTTGTGTACTCACCAGGCTCTCGGACTCCTTCTACTCCGTCTACTCCCACCGGCCGCAGCGTGGCCATCACCTTCTCCTCCAAGGGATGGTAGTGTACCGGTCTGCGGGGCGGCCCTCCTCCAGTGATGTTCCCCTGGTTGTGATCGTCCGTCATTTTGCGGCGGACCGTCCTCCGCTGATCGTACCACCTGGCTTGGCACTCATGCCTGGTCCTTCTGGTGGACCCAACAGCATTCACAGAATTGACAATCCTCTCCCACATGGCTGATTTTTTGGATATGCTGGTCCGTCTGACCAATGTTCCAAAGAGCTGTGGCTCGACTCTGACGATTTCGTCGACGAGGACCTCCAGCTCCTCCTTTGTGAACTTTGGATTCTTGTTAGTGGGCATGGTGTGGGGTGTGGGTGTGGATGGTTGTGGGGGTGTGGGGGTGGATGGTTGTGGGGGTGTGAGTGTGGTTGTGAAGGTGTGTGTGTGTGAATGTGATGAGGGGGTGTTTGTGATGGTGGTTTTGTGAAGGAGTACAATTGTAAGGTGTATTGATGGATGTAGTATGGTGCAGTGCGTTGTCTCTGTGGTCTGGCAGTAGTGGATCTGTTGCAAAGGATCATGATTTGTGTGTGTTGGGCCTTTTTATTGGTCCATTTGTGGGTGTGGCTGTGTTTGAACTTTGGGTGGGTGTGTTATAAGGAGTGGTTGTGTTTTGGGCCTCTGTTTAGCTGTTTGGCAGTTGCAGGTCAGTGTATAGGATGTATTTGGGCTTGCTGGACATGTTTTGTGGTGTTGTGTGCATCGAATTGACTCTCCTTGTGTTGTTTTGGTTTGTCCTGGTTCAGTACAAGTGTTTTTTGCGTCTGTACGGTGCGTACATGGGCCATGTTGTTGTACAGTGCTGTCCTTTGCTATGACTTAGTACGACTCGTACATGCGCGATGTTGGGTGAGGGTGCTGGTGTAGGGGCCTGGGGTAGGGTGCGTACAGACACGGGCAGGGTGTTGGTCCGCACCGTCCATCGGTGGTGGTGTTTCGCACCGTACATACAGGGGGGGCTGGGTGTACGCTCTGTACATACACGGGTGGGGGTACGCTCCATACATACACGGGTGGGGAGTTGGTACGCTCCATGCATACACGGGTGGGGGTACGCTGCGTACATACACGGGTGGGGGTACGCTCCGTACATACACTGGTGGGGTGTGGGTATGCTCCAATCATACACGGGTGTGAGTTCACTCTGTACATACACTGGTGGGGTGTTGGTACGCTCCATTCATACACGGGTGGGGTGTTGGTACGCTCCGTACATACACGGGTGGGGGTACGCTCCGTACATACACTGGTGGGGGTACGCTCCGTACATACACTGGTGGGGTGTGGGTACGCTCCAATGATACACGGGTTTGAGTTCGCTCCGTACATACACTGGTGGGGTGTTGGTACGCTCCATTCATACACGGGTGGGAGTACGCTTCGTACATACACTGGTGGGGTGTTGGTACGCTCCGTACATACACGGGTGGGGGTACGCTCCGTACATACACTGGTGGGGTGTTGGTACGCTCCATGCATACACTGGTGGGGGTACGCTCCATACATACACGGGTGGAGGTACGCTCCGTACATACACTGGTGGGGTGTGGGTACGCTCCGTATATACACGGGTGGGGGCACGCTCCGTACATACACTGGTGGGGTGTGGGTACGCTCCATTCATACACGGGTGGGGGTACGCTCCGTACATACACTGGTGGGGTGTGGGTACGCTCCATTCATACACGGGTGGGGCTACGCTCCGTACATACACTGGTGGGGGTTCGGCGCGTACATCCGTGGCCGGGGGGCGTTTGGCGCGTACATGCGGGGGCTGGGGGGGGTGGTCGGCGCGTACATACGAGGGCTGGGGGGGTGTTCTGCGCGTACATACGGGGTCTGGGGTGGGGTGTTCGGCGCAAATGCGGGCACATATCTCCATGGTTGCTATAGGAGTTCGGTCCGTACGGTGTTTTTTCCATACGGTTGCAAAATCTAAAGGACGGGACTGATCGTACTTGCGCGGTCGGACTTCATTTTTCCGATTCGTACGGTAAATCGTCCGGGGATGTGTCGGACACATTTTCCGATCCGAGGACGTGTGGGGAAATTTTCCCAATGCGATTCGTATGGACTTTTTCCCATGCGAATCGTACTTGGCAGTTTGTACGCTACTTGTATGATTCGTACGGTAAAAAATCCGGATACGATTCGTACGGGGGAAATTTTTCCAGGATCGGAATCGGCCCCAAAGTGTCATCCAAATGTCTTTTCGCTTCTTCCATATAAAGTGTACGCGGCCAAATAACAATGTTGCCTCCTTTGTCGGCCTTATTAATAATCAAATTAGAGTTGCTCCTTAATTTTTTCATTAATTTCGCATATTGTGCTTCCATATATTTATATCTCTTCTGTTTGCGAGACGATATAGTTTGTAATGTTTTCAATTCTTCAACCACTATATCATTGAAAGTGTCAATAGCGTCCTTAGGCATAAGAGGTATAAATGTAGAAGGAGGTTTAAAATGGCTGTTACATGGTAAGTTGCTAATTATACCCATGGATGTCAAATTATCCTGTGTGGAACCTATGTAACTTTCTCCATCTGTGGATAAGGCATTTATAGTTTTAAGGATACCAGCGTCCGCTACTAGAAATTTGCTCGTGGGTTGTTGCGTTAAAGAAATACTTGTTGCTTGTTCTTGTACTTCATTTAATTTGAAGTATTTTTGTAATTTTAGTTTGCGTATAAATTTGAAGACATCAATTCGAGTTTGAACATAGTTGAAACTATTGCGTGGGCAAAAAGACAAACCCAAAGATAGTAACTGACATTCTGCTTTAGAGAGCTCCGTGTTCGATAGGTTTACCACCGTGCTGTCTGGGGTTGTGGTTGTAGATTTTATACCTACCACTTCTTTCCCCTGCCTCTCTTGGTGAAGCCTCGCCCTCTTGCATTTCCTCCTTTGTTTGCGCCGCTCGTTTTTGCTGATGCATCTTTTTGCTGCATCCGCGGCCTTAGGGTTTGGCGTCGGTCCTCTATTAAAAAACCCAATTCTTCTGAGGGTGAATAATTTGTCACTGCTTGAGCTGGTGCTGTATTTGCGGATTCTCCATCATCTGAATCAATGCTTCTAGTCGCTGGACTGGAGTCCACATCTGACACCTCATTGTCAGTGATATTATGAATAGGTACTGCAAGGGTTTTTTCTACTAATGCCTGTCTTTTTGCTGTATCGTATTTACGGGCAAATGTGAAAATTCTCACTGTTTCGTAGTCGCGTATATATACTTATCATGCCTGGTAAAGGTATGCATGTTAAAGGCATGTGTGGTAAAGGACATCTGTAAAGATATTTTGTTGTAAAGACTGCCTGGTAAAAAATGTTTTCCCAACAATATCATTAAAAATGATTTTTTATACCCAAAAAATTATATTCTTTTTTTTTTTTTTTTTTTCTGGTGTTGATATGAAGACCTGTCATTGTTTTTTTTTTTGTTTTTTTTTTTAAAAAGATTTTATTGTGCATAAAAAGGGTACAAACACGGGCCTACAACCACCAGGGCCGGCCGCTAGTAGCCGAAGTGTTCCAGCATATCAGAAAACAATGACTGGCCCACAGGGGCTCCGCACTATCACAGTAGATCAGACTGCACATAAGGGAAATCAGAATACACACTTTTAGTATAAATAACAACAAAAAAGAAAAATACAAAAATACAACAAACAAGGCGAAACGACTTATGAAGGCCGGCGAACACCAGCCGGGGGAGTCAACACCCAACCACCCGAGGGCGGTCAATAAAAGAAGACCTGAGAGGGAGGGGGGGGCCACGAGAGAACCAAATCTGTACTCCAAAGTACGAGATACACAAGGAACCCTCAAGGATCAGGGGGACGAGGCAACCCCGGACGTATCCACCAAAGGGGGAGCACAGATAGACCCACGATACGCGTTCCACTGCCCCCAAATTCTACCCCAAGCCCCCGGTTTACCACGAGCCACATACACCGTTTTCTCCCTGAACATGCACCAGTCCATGTTCTCCTTCCAGACGGACACGGTGGGAGGCCGCTGGGAACCCCAAAGCTGTGCAATATCTCTCTTTGCAATCATGTTCCCCAAGGCCGCCCACCGAGCCTGAGCCGCATTGCAGTCATTGGGCTCTCATACATTCAGCACACAACGACGCACCTCCGGCAGCAGAGCGACCCCGGTGACTCGTCTCATAATATCATGCACCCGGCGCCAGTATTCCGAAAAATTATATTCTTGACTGCGATATTCTGTTACACAATATTTTTGCAGTAACATTGTTTTTGACAGAATATTTAGGTAGCACAATCATTTTCATCGATATTTGTGTCATTTACCGCCTTGAACATTGCACAGAAAGAAGAGATCGCTGGCCCATGTAGGATAACATCTCACTGGCGGTAGGTAGTCTTTCAGATTTCAGATCCCCAGGCACAAGAGCAAAGGTCATAGATGCTTGTAAGACTCTCCTCTACCCACCTCTCAGATTTCAGGTACCCCAGTTGCCGCCAGTATTAGATCCATCTCCCCAACTGCAACTCCTGTCTTCTCTTTGTCTTCTCACGGAGAGGATGCCCCAGGTAAGGCACAGTTTACTCACATGGAATAGTCTCCACACCACAGTCTCTCAGGTGTCAATCTTGAATGTGGAGGAGTGGGGGGTTGACATGGGCAGGAGCTGCACTCTGAAAGGATAAGTTCTTAGGACAACGGTCCTGTATATGTGAGATCCAAGAAATGGAAACATAGGGCAGCAATGTGCAACTTTTAAAGGGCTCACCACAACCCCACCAACTAACCTGCTTACAGTCCACAACCTGATCCTCTTGCCAATGTAGGCCAAGTGTTACATAGCTGGGGATGTGGACAATCCTAGCTAACATAAAAAGCAACTACCGTTCCGTAAACACTGCAATCATCATTCACTCACCCAACTTCAAACATCACCACCCCACATACATCTGAACCTATCCCACCACTTTAATTGTCTATTGATACCTTTCATGCATTCAGTTTGAAACAAGCATTGGCAGAGACAATTGGTCTCTGCTCTCAAAAGCTGAGCTATTGAATTTGCCAATGCTTGTTTATTGGTATTGACACTTGAATACATGCCCAACTACACGTGTATTGGCACATGCTTGTAAGCCTACATCTGGCAATTTTGCAAATTTTGTTTTTGTTTTTAAAGAAAACGCATTTTAAACTGGATGAGACATGCGTGTGTCATGATGGATGCACATACATGTGGTGACGCATGGCAGTCATTTTTACTTTTCTCTTCTAACATGGCAGATAGCCATTTTCTAAAGTCTAAAGCACATAAAGTTAGTAATAGGTTTATAGACCTTGCCTTTATACAAGTCAATAGGCATGCAGAGGAAAGCAGATGGGACACCAGCGTTTGTGCGATGAAAAAGAGATGTATTAGGTGGAGATTAACCAAAAGTTGACAAACTGGAATGGTGATTTATAATGTGTGTAAGGAGCAGATTGGTGGATGGAAACAATTGTATGGGGACAGTGGTCGAACCCTAGCTTAGGTATAAGGTAAATAGTTATTTAGTTGAAATAAAAAGTATAGCATGTAGCAATTTCACAGGACCCATACACAAACATAGGTTAAAAATGTATAAAGGGGAAAAAGCATTGCAAGAAAGTAAATGATTAATAAACATGTATGAAGCAAGCAGTGATATGATAGTTAATGCAATAACGATTGAAATCATTGAAATGATGTAGCCATGTTAAGAAATGGGAATATATAAAATGTAATAAACAGATTAAAAAAGTCCAAAATCAAAATCAATCTGAATCAAATTACCAGAATTGTCCAAATCTAAGTAAAAGTCATGCCCCATCCCAGATATGGCTAATCACGATTGTCCTGGGTTGAACACACACATTTCTGACCAACCTCCAACTTCCATTTTACAGCCACCTTAACTACTTTCTCATTTGCATCAGTTGTGGTGGCGAGGCAGAACCAAGAACAATCTGAGGAAACAAAGAAACATAAAATACAGTGAGCTAGAACTTCTTGCACCCCTCTCTTGGAACATAGCTTCTTTACCATCCTGTGGACAGACAACTTATTTCTTCCCACTGCTCACATTCAGGGAACTACTTATTTCTTTCAGTACTTTATGAGGGTTCATATGTTTTCTTGCTGCTTCCGCCCTAAATACCGCTCCCCTTCAATCTCCATGTTGCTACCTCCTCCTCCTCCATTCCCAGCGCATGTTTTGCTTCCCCACCTATTTCTTTTTTTTTTTGCTTTCTATTGTTATCTTTTTTTCCCACATCAAGCTACTCTGTTGCTAACTCCACATTGACTTCTTCCCCATTACTCCCTTCTCCTACCTTTGTGGTCCTCTAAAAAAAAGAATTTTCTGGGAAGGTTCATGTTGGAAATTGGGTTTCTGGTTGAGCGGTTTGAAGCCCTGCTCGAGCAGCAGCCACAATTTATATCAGGGTAAAGTCACAAGCAAGCCCAAAATTAACATGTACTGAATTCTCTGGTAGTTTGGCACAAAAACGGTCAGTCTTACTGTAGGGGCAATATGCAAAGTATTTATGCAGCATTCCAAACAGTAATAAACAAGAAACAAGAAAAATCCCACACTAAGGGGTCGATTCCGATTCAGGTCGGACAGCTCTCCGAGAGCTGTTCGTAGCCTTACCTTGCGACCGACTCGTACCCGGAGCCGGTCCGTCTTGGATGAAGTACGATGCGCATAACTGACAAAAATCCGAGGCTGTGATTCAAGCTTCATTCTCCGTCCGAGCCGTACCTCCGAACGCCGAACCGAGTCGCCCGAAAGCAGTATCCATAGCAGTTTCCGGCCAGACTAGTACGATGCGCAAATCATATGCGCCGGACAGGTCGTCACGTACGGCACGTCACAGCATCCGGGAAAGAAGCATATCAGGTACGATTCGTGCCAGATTTCAATCCACGGCTACGAGATGGACGAGCTCGCAATGGGTACGAGACGGAGCAACAAGCAGCGTGTACGAGACAAACACATCATGAATCCCATCGCGCAGGTCATACCAGTACTGTACATCTATGACCGGATTAGGAACCGAAGCGGACGGTGCAGACGGTAAGTCAGACACCCACCACACAAACAAACGACACGTACCCGCAAAATGTCACACACACACAGGGGATCCATATCCTGGCCACTAGCAACAGACCACCATAGGGGTTGCATGGCCAGCACCACTACCACCCCCACTCATAGGGCTTATGTTGCCCATCACTACTGCCACCCCCACTCATAGGGCTTATGTTGCCCAGCACTCCTGCCAACCCCACCCATAGGGCTTATGTTGCCCATCACTACTGCCACCCCCACCCATAGAGAATATGTTGCCCAGCACTCCTGCCACCTCCACCCATAGGGAACCTATTGCCCAGCACTCTTGCCACCCCAACCCATAGGGTTTATGTTGCCCAGCACTACTGCCACCCCCACTCATAGGGCTTATGTTGCTCATCACTACTGCCACCCCCACTCATAGGGGTTATGTTGCCCAGCACTCCTGCCACCCCCACCCTTAGGGCTTATGTTGCCCATCACTACTGCCACCCCCACTCATAGGGCTTATGTTTCCCATCACTACTGCCACCCCCACTCATAGGGCTTATGTTGCCCATCACTACTGCCACCCCCACCCATAGGGCTTATGTTGCCCAGCACTCCTGCCACCCCCACCCATAGGGGACCTGTTGCCCTTCACTACTGCCACCCCCATTCATAGGGGTTATGTTGCCCATCACTACTGCCACCCCCACTCATAGGGCTTATGTTGCCCATCACTCCTTCAACCCCCACCCATAGGGCTTATGTTGCCCAGCACTCCTGCCACCTCCACCCATAGGGGACCTGTTGCCCAGCACTCCTGCCACCCCCATCGATAGGGCTTATGTTGCCCAGCACTACTGCCACCCCCACTCATAGGGCTTATGTTGCCCATCACTACTGCCACTCCCACTCATAGGGGTTATGTTGCCCATCACTACTGCCACCCCCACCCATAGGGCGTATGTTGCCCAGCACTCCTGCCACCCCCACCCATAGGGGACCTGTTGCCCTTCACTACTGCCACCCCCATTCATAGGGGTTATGTTAGCCATCACTACTGCCACCCCCACTCATAGGGCTTATGTTGCCCAGCACTCCTGCCACCCCCACCCATAGGGCTTATGTTGCCCATCACTACTGCCACCCCCACCCATAGGGGACCTGTTGCCCATCACCCCTGCCACCCCCACCCATAGGATGGGTGATGCGCCACACATCCATCATACACCAACATTAGGTATGTCAGCAAAATACATCCCCCTAACATCATGACAACAGTGTGTAGTCTGTGACAAATGCCCACAACAGTGATTATGACTTTGAACATACAATGTAACTATCATCACATGTGTGATCAAAAACTGAGTGTGGCCTACACAAGGCAAGCATCACTATAGCACTGTGTCAATGTAAAAATAACACCCCCTCACTGTGTAGAACAAAAGTTAAGTGTGTGGTTTCAAACTGCAGCAAATGTTGAGCATTGTGGTGATGGGGTCTAAAACCCCCCTCATCACAGTGACCAAAAGGTAAGTGTCATCATGGTCAAAGCTGCAAATGCCACATGTTAGAATTGGGGATCTCTGGTTGGCACAGGTAGGTACTTGTGACAAGAAGGGACCCTCTCCTCTAGTCAGGGTAAGGGGTTACACTCGTAAAATAACCCCTGCTCACCCTCTAGGTAGCTTGGCGCGAGCAGACAAGGCTTATCTCAGAGCGTTATAGGTTAAGCATTTGTGACCACATACAGTAACCCAGTGACAACACCACAAATGGACACCACACTAGATTTATATCAAAAATAGTGATCCAGGACATACACAGTTCAAGAATATGATTGTAGAAAGAGTTCTTAGGTTAGCGACAAAATCATTCACCTTAGCGTCCGTTTTAACCCACAGTACCTTATGATGCGATAAAAAGTTCCTAGCGGCACTTCAGCGTTGAAAATCAAGGTGTAGCTTATCCGGTAGAAATGTACTCGCTAAGGCACAATGCGACAAAATTCGGCCCGCTAACGAGTGGGGCGACAATTTCACCAGCGGTTATCTTGGTTGAGTCTGCGACGATTTTCGCAGCGATAAAATTACTCACGCTAGCGAGCGGTGTGGTGATCTTGGCTTGTTCTGCGACGATACCACACAGCAGCGGCAGGCTCTGCGACGAAGTTCGCAGCGATAGAATTCTTCCCGCTAACAGGCGAAGCGTGGATCTTGGGCTGGTAGCGATCAAATTCTGTCTGCTAACGAGCGGGGCGATGATTTTCCAAGCGCTGATCGGGCTCAGCAGCAGCAGGCTCTGTGACGATGTTCGCAGCGATAGAATTCTGCCAGCTAACAGGCGTAGCGCGGATCTTGGGCTGGTAGCGATCAAATTCGGTCCGCTAACGAGCGGTGCGATGATTTTCCCAGCGCTGATCGGGCTCAGCGGCAGCAGGCTCTGCGACAATGTCCTCAGCGATAAAATTCTGCACGCTAACGAGCGGTGCAACGGAAATGTTCTCGCTAAGCCGGCTGTGCGTGAAAAAGTGGAGATCTTTGATTTCTTTCTTCTTGGCCAGCTTCCCAACAGCAGGCACAGCTCCCAGAGGCCCCAAAACTGGTTCCAGCACTCTAGGAGGGGCAGAACTCACACAGCAGAGTTCAGGGGGAAGCTGGGGGTGAAGTCCTTTTGTTCCTGGGACTTCTTAACAGGAGGCCAGCTCTACTCAGGCCCTTGGAGATCTTTTTAAGCACAAGTTGAAATAAAGTCTTTGTAGTCTTTCTCCTCTCCTTCAGCAGCAAGGCAACCACTGCAGGCCAATCCCCCAGGTCAGGGACAGTCCTCCTCCTTACAGCTTTCCCAGTTCCTTCTCCTCAGGCAGAGGTTCTTCTTGTCAAGCAGGATCTAATTTCAAGCACGACCCATGGGGGCTGACATTGCATACAGTGTACAATGACACAAAAGCAGAAGTGACCATCACAAAGCATACACACATCTCGAAAATAGACATACAAATCAAAAGAACCTGTGTAGACTATAGGTGTCAGGTCACAAACTCCCATTCCATGCCAGCAATGGCACCTAACAACCAGGATGAATGTGCAGAATGATGTGATATGACTCACAGGGACAGCAGGGTAAATCACCAAAACAACATCCAGACAATGGCCCACAACAGCAATACCAATGCACTGGTGCAGATGCACAAACACAAACAGGCAACCTCACACTGCACACCTGACACAACATGTGTGTGTGTCTCAGTATCCCCAAGCAACTACACAACACATGAGGGGGGCTGAACCACAGTGAGACCGATGTGGACACAGTGCCATACAAAAGTAAACCAACAATGGTCCCCCCTTAGTGGGCAATCAGGCATTGTGAGATGAGAGGGAGCACAACAGACACATGTGACACAAGCTGGAATGAACAGCAACTAACACAGCAAGAGACTGACACACAACAGCACTACCCCCAGGGACCAGACATTGGGGTGACACAAACATGCATGACACATCCACTGTGCAGACAAAGGTAGATGTCGTACAAACTGTGAAACCCAGACATGTGTCCTGTGCCACAAACGTACATCACGCCTACACAAACACAAATCACTCAGCATGGCCCGTCATCCATGGACAAACGGGAGCTAAGGGCCCATCCATGCAAACATTTACATCAGTCCACCCTCAACACCACACACCCTGAACTGCACCAATGTGCATCTGTGAAGCCCACATGGACAGGTGACATTGCACATGCACCCATGGCAAACACAGTAATGTTGGGAGGAACTAAGGTGCACAGACTCATCACACAAGGGCAGTTTACAACCCTGGTGAATGACAGATATACTGCACAGTTTACGGTACATGGCCATGACGTCAAAGCTCACGTAACCTTCCGAATACCTGCCACAGTCTCAGGACAATGCAGAAGCCAAGGCGAACCACAAGGCACACGTGTTGACACCTGCAAACATTGCAGCCCTGAACCGGACAAGTGGGAGCAGTCACACACACATACACGTCTCAATAACTGAAAGGTACCACCTAGGGACAACTACATGATATTGCGAACAAAGAAGTGCCTTGGGGACCCCTGACTGTGTCCCATCTGCGTCTGACCACATCATCACCACTCAGAACTGACAAATCCCAGTGATGAAACACCAATTACAGTAGTGTGTCATGCACCCCCACATCTGGTAGCCCATGGCAAAGTTGTGGGATGAACACAGTACAACTCAGCAAGCATCAACAACATGGACATATCAAGGGAACACTGCCTGTGTATGAAAAGGGATGTGGACACACACACACATGCTCACACAACACACACCATGGGCCCAGGCAATGTCACGGAACAACACACTTACTTGAGGGGACTCAACTCCTGTGGAAGCTCAGCTGTGCCACACATAGTCCCAGCAGGTCTCAGTCATGTCAGCAGAACACTTGGTCAGTCAACCATCAGTTACCACACAATGAAGGCTCTGGTCACAACAGCCTGGGTACGGGAGTCTCCCTTAAGTCATCTGTACATACTCAATACATATGTATTGCAAGTTGCACAGAGGACCCAGTTGCTCCTACACCAATGATGCCCACACTTACCTGTCCAGTGGAGATGTGCCCACAGTCGAGATGCGCCCACAGTCAGGGAAATAGACAAATTGGACAATGGGAAGCACATCATATGTGCATGTGCGCAAGCCACAGATGTGACCATGCAAATGAAATGTTTACAGAGATATCCACAATTGTTAATCATGACACACCCATTTAGCTGCAAAGGATGATATGGATAACGACCAGAATAGGATACATATCTCATGGACCACATGGAGTACCTCACATCAACACCTCAGTATTCAACATTGGAAATCCAGCATTACAACTGCAAGGTCATGCTAAACATCATCAACATAATGTACAGCTAAATCAAATTCACAAGGATAAAGAAAAATTCTTTATTCAACAATTATAAAATGCAAAGTCCTTTCAAAACTAAGGCCAATGGCCAGTCCATATCCAAATGACAAAAAGTTAACTTGAGTGACAACTGTCACACGTTGCTTGCCTGCACTGGTAAGGACAGGGGACATCCCCTCGGAGGGGCATACATGGGGGCAGGCCAGGCACCGCAGGGACAGGATCAGGGCACAGCATAAGGAGGCAGTGAAGGGGTGGTGGATGCAGGAGAGTCACTGGCAACTGCAGTGGAGCTGACTGAAGTAGTGGGTGCAGTCACTACTGTGGGGCACAAGTCAGATGGGGTGGGTGCCAGTAGAACTGCAGTGGGCAGGTCAGATAGAGTGGACTGGATCCCCACTGCAGTGCCCAAGTCAGACGGGGTGGTCGTGGACTCCACTGCAGTGCCTAACTCAATGGGAGCGGAATGGGGTTCAGGTGAGGTCGGCAGGACAGAGGGGGGGGACACAGTCCCCACATCAGTGGCACAAACTGTCTGACCGGGGGTGGAAGAGCAAGTGGTAGGGGGGAGGGCCTCAGCATTTTGGGGATGGTGTATCTGTGGGTGGGGGAACCTGGGGCAGGGTGTGGCGGGGGAACCTGTGGAGTGGTGGCCTGGGGGATGGAGGACGGAGACTTCGCCGTGGAGCTGCAGGGCGGGGGTGGGGTCTTGCTCTTCCGGCACCGGGGGGCTTGCGGGTGGGGGCCTCAGTCTGACTGCGCCTGGGGAAGGGTGTCCGGGTGTGAGGGGCACTCCCCTCTGTGTGTGGGGACTTCCTCTTCCCCTTGTAAGATGGATCTGCTGGGTCGGTGGGGAAGAGGCCAAGGTCACAGAGGAAGAGCTTATGGGGAGATGGGGTTGCAGGTGAGGCAAGGGAAGGGGGCAGGGAAGGAGAGGTATCGGAGGACTGCGGAGTGGTTGTGGATGACTGTGTGTGTGTCTGCAAACCATCCCCTGTGAGTGTGGTATCAGTCCCCTGCGCTTGCTTGTGTGCACGTCTAGACCTTGGTTTGGGTGTTTGTGTGCTGCCCGTGTCTGTGGGTTTGTGAGAATGTGCAGGTGTGTGTGTGCTTGGGACAGGTAGGGTGCTAGGAATCGTGGGTGGTGCAGGGGTAGGAGGGGTGCGGGACTGTTGGAGGAGAGACACTGCTGCCGTCAGGGAGGAGGCCACGGACTGATTCGTCCTCTGTCGTGCAGACATGTCCAATGAAATGCCCTCCATGAACGACAACAGTTGTGTCAACAGACTAGTGTGTGCATGGAGGAAACTCAGCATTGATATCTGCCCTACATGGATCAGTCGAAGCAAGTCCACAGACTCCTCACTCAGGGCAGCAGGGGACACAGGAGCAGGGGGTGCGGTGCCTGGCACAAAGGAGACATGTTCCCGAACACGAGAGCCTCCACGGACCTCTGGGATGGGAGCCGATGGGAGGGTGGTGATGGTGGTGGTGGGGGCGGAGGCGGGGACAGCCTCACTATCTGGGGTTTGGTGGCTGCTGATACCCGCCTCCACAAGGGAGTCATCCTCCGAGCTGCTGTGGCCCTCAGCTGGGGTTGATGTTGCTGAGGACTCCTCGGTGTGGCTCCACTCACCCTTCCGTGCCACTGGGTCCCTCCGACTCCTCGACCTCTGTACCAGTCAGGCTCTGTGGCTCCTCCTGGTCCGTGGAGCTGTCCCCTCCTGTGGCCGTAGATGTATCGGGATAGAATTAGGAAAAAAAAGAACAACATCAGTCACCTGCACTGACTGCACACACCACAGTGAGTACATCACATCACAGGGCAAGCCCTGGCATCATCAGCTGAACACTGCTCAAAGTGCTCACACTGTTTAGAATAAGCCAAATGTCAGTCTCACCATCAACCATGGCACTCATATCCCTCCTGGACTTGCACCCATATGTCTGTTGCATGTTGGATGCTAATACCCCAATGTGCCGACATGCACCACCTACACATTTGTTGGACATGCAAGTGAACATGTAGGAGTATGTCACTACACATGATCAAAGGGGAGGGAAAAAGAAGCTGTGGTCCATTCGGCTTCCTATGTTCAATACAAAAAATAAAAAAGAGAGTGGACCACTTGTCCTGTGTAGCCAGGGTCTTATCTCAGTTAGTTCCTTCATAAAAGAACCCTCATAACTATACACAGGTACCAGAGGCGGCATGAACTGGGTTACCGCTTACGTGTATTAGTGCAGCATCATCATTGGGTCTTTTTTTAATGTACGCTGCCCTCCACCCGGAGGAAGACCTTCTGGTTTAACAGTAGTATCCAGACATGAAAAACAAAAAATGTGAGAGGGTTCGTATCTAGTGAGCTAAAATCTCTTGGTCATTGTTTCCATAGTGACTTTATTCTTGAAAGCTTGATCAGAGAATTAAAAGAAAGAAGTGCGGGGTGAGACGGAGTTACTGGTCTGCCGTACTTTTCATGATATAGGGGTCAACATGTTTCAGCCTTCTGCAAAGGTCTAAAGGCTTTCGTCAGGACCGATATTTATAGGAAGGCGCTTTGTCGCTCCTAAAGTGAGAAATTTTGTCACTTATTCTGAGTAAGGGGGGGTCAGATCAATAGTATCTGTACCTGGAAAAGGTAGAAAAGGTTACATTCACCAAATTTTCTTGATTCAAGACCATGAAATACTACTTCATGAGATCATTAAGGGCAACTACTGGTATGGGGGAGGTAAGTGAGGGAAAAGATAATCTAAAGCACATAGGCGAATGCCAGGGGCGGTTACGTGAAGTTAAGGGATGCTAATCTTTGCGAGGTAAAATCAAGAAATTAAGAAATCATAGTTAGAATTTCCACTAGTTCGTAATGATAAGTGTGAACACATTGTGGATGCAAAATACAAAGCGCTGCGGATAATGTTATTCAAGGTGTGTTGAAAAATCCTGCGATGGACTAAATGTGTCATCATTAATATGGTAAATTGCGAGTCGCTAAGTATGCCGTTTATGAAGACGTAAGTAAAATAGGCTTAGTCACATCTTCTATTAAATCAGTGGTTAGTGTTCAAGAGAACATGTTACAATGATGCGTCAAAGCGTGTTTACCTTAGACAGAGTTATTAGTATTCATACGAGGATGCCCGGAGGCAGGCCGAGAATTCATTGCTGTGATTAAATGAAAAAGACAAATGAGGTAAATTAGAAAGATCTTACTTCAGTTCAGAAGTTGTTCCAAACAACGGCGGCCATCGGAGCTTACCGATTCTCGCACGTTCGTTGTCTGCATCTGCCTCTTCTCGCGGTACACCCAACCAGAATCGTCCGTGTAGGCTTACCGTTTAGAGGTGCAACAGTAATAGAGGCTAAAGAAAGACTCTACGTTGTACGGTAAAGATTGGCAAATTGTCGTGGTTGGCACGGTACACTCGTGTGTTTTTCATCTCTCTTAAAAAACTTTGAATACGTTAATCTATTGAAGATATTATTGTTAGGGATGTGAAATTATACTTTGTTGTATTTGCGATGGTCTATTGTTAATATGTAATGTTCCCTGGGGAAACTATCAGGACTAGAGTATGATACTTTAATCGAGATGTGGAGAAGTTGCTACACCCTCGTTGGTCTGAGATCAGATGGTGGGATGAATATTTGGTATGCGTAATTAGCGTGCCTTGATTTATTAGAAAGGATGAAGGTTAATCAGGTACTTTGACCTTGTTTGTTTCAAATATTCATGTTGTGGAAGACTTATGAGGCCAAAGTGTACCATGGGATATTATCGTTGAGGCCTTGCTTGTCTGTGGACAGACGGTCAATCCAACGTTGTTCTTTTTCATACAAAATACGTTCAGCATTATAGGTGCTGCCCATAGATGTACCGTGGCGTTGTCCACTACAGACAACGCCACGGTACATCTATGGGCAGCACCTTTGCTCCCAGTGTGGCAGGTCTGTATGTCAGTGACTTTGAGCAAAAATACATCTACAATCCTGACAATCCTTACCTGACCAAAGTGAAATTCTGGAAGCGTTACATAGATGACATCATAATGATTTGGGAAGATACTGCTGAGACTTTAGAAAATTTTCTTGGATGGATCAACTCCAGAGATGAGTGCTTAAAGTTTACCTGCACTTTCGACAGACACAAACTTGACTTCCTTGACGTCACTATCTATTCAGAGAACAACCTCCTCCAGACGAAGATGTATCACAAACCAACAGCAAAGAACAGCTTGCTGTCTTACAATAGCTTCCACCCACGCCCTCTCAGAGACAATTTACCATTCAGCCAGTTTCTTAGACTGAAGAGGAACTGTAGCAATCTCCAAACTTACAAAACCCAGGCCAAAGAATTGGGCGAGAAACTAATCAAAAGAGACTACCCAGTGAAAATCATCAGGAAGTGCCAAAAAAGAGCCCTTTACCAACCAAGAGAAAATCTTCTACAGACATCCACACGGGCAGAACCAGAGGATCTTCTAACGTGCGTCACCACATATAACACCGTGTCCAACACAGTGAAAAAGATTGTGAATAAAAATTGGAGAATTCTAACCTCTGACACTTTACAATGGCCTAAACCAAGGTTTGCAAACAAAAGGACGAGGAATATAAAAGATCTTCTAGTACATACTAGACCAGCTCTGCAAACAACTACGGATACTATAACAGCAGCATGGAACCTTGCACCGATCACAGGACACTACCCTTGTGGGACGTGCTCAGTTTGCAGCCTAACAAAAGTGATCAAAACCATCCAACTCCTTCCCAATCTGATGTGGACACTTCGACAACATACTAATTGCAATACTACCCATGTAATTTACATGATCACCTGCCCCTGTGACCTTAAATATATTGGAATGACTTGCCGAAAAATAAAATTAAGGATCACAGAACATAAAAGCAACGTGAACTGCAAAAGAGCAACAACCAAAATGAGTAGACACTTCATAGAGAACAACCATGCCACCAGTGACCTAAAATGGGTTGTCCTAGAGAGCTTGAGAACTGTCAACTATAATGCTGAACGTATTTTGTATGAAAAAGAACAACGTTGGATTGACCGTCTGTCCACAGACAAGCAAGGCCTCAACGATAATATCCCATGGTACACTTTGGCCTCATAAGTCTTCCACAACATGAATATTTGAAACAAACAAGGTCAAAGTACCTGATTAACCTTAATCCTTTCTAATAAATCAAGGCACGCCAATTACGCATACCAAATATTCATCCCACCATCTGATCTCAGACCAACGAGGGTGTAGCAACTTCTCCACATCTCGATTAAAGTATCATACTCTAGTCCTGATAGTTTCCCCAGGGAACATTACATATTAACAATAGACCATCGCAAATACAACAAAGTATAATTTCACATCCCTAACAATAATATCTTCAATAGATTAACGTATTCAAAATTTTTTAAGAGAGATGAAAAACACACGAGTGTACCGTGCCAACCACGACAATTTGCCAATCTTTACCGTACAACGTAGAGTCTTTCTTTAGCCTCTATTACCGTTGCACCTCTAAACGGTAAGCCTACACGGACGATTCTGGTTGGGTGTACCGCGAGAAGAGGCAGATGCAGACAACGAACGTGCGAGAATCGGTAAGCTCCGATGGCCGCCGTTGTTTGGAACAACTTCTGAACTGAAGTAAGATCTTTCTAATTTACCTCATTTGTCTTTTTCATTTAATCACAGCAATGAATTCTCGGCCTGCCTCCGGGCATCCTCGTATGAATACTAATAACTCTGTCTAAGGTAAACACGCTTTGACGCATCATTGTAACATGTTCTCTTGAACACTAACCACTGATTTAATAGAAGATGTGACTAAGCCTATTTTACTTACGTCTTCATAAACGGCATACTTAGCGACTCGCAATTTACCATATTAATGATGACACATTTAGTCCATCGCAGGATTTTTCAACACACCTTGAATAACATTATCCGCAGCGCTTTGTATTTTGCATCCACAATGTGTTCACACTTATCATTACGAACTAGTGGAAATTCTAACTATGATTTCTTAATTTCTTGATTTTACCTCGCAAAGATTAGCATCCCTTAACTTCACGTAACCGCCCCTGGCATTCGCCTATGTGCTTTAGATTATCTTTTCCCTCACTTACCTCCCCCATACCAGTAGTTGCCCTTAATGATCTCATGAAGTAGTATTTCATGGTCTTGAATCAAGAAAATTTGGTGAATGTAACCTTTTCTACCTTTTCCAGGGACAGATACTATTGATCTGACCCCCCCTTACTCAGAATAAGTGACAAAATTTCTCACTTTAGGAGCGACAAAGCGCCTTCCTATAAATATCGGTCCTGACGAAAGCCTTTAGACCTTTGCAGAAGGCTGAAACATGTTGACCCCTATATCATGAAAAGTACGGCAGACCAGTAACTCCGTCTCACCCCGCACTTCTTTCTTTTAATTCTCTGATCAAGCTTTCAAGAATAAAGTCACTATGGAAACAATGACCAAGAGATTTTAGCTCACTAGATACGAACCCTCTCACATTTTTTGTTTTTCATGTCTGGATACTACTGTTAAACCAGAAGGTCTTCCTCCGGGTGGAGGGCAGCGTACATTCAAAAAAGACCCAATGATGATGCTGCACTAATACACGTAAGCGGTAACCCAGTTCATGCCGCCTCTGGTACCTGTGTATAGTTATGAGGGTTCTTTTATGAAGGAACTAACTGAGATAAGACCCTGGCTACACAGGACAAGTGGTCCACTCTCTTTTTGATTTTTTGGAGTATGTCACTATACACACATCACATCTCTTGCCACTGACTCAGTACAGGTGTCAGGATGAAGGGATGGGCAGAGTCTCATTTCACATGCTTGTGATGCATGCCAGCAACACACACTATGATGTTCTCATGTCCTGATAGTCAATGCCACAATGGGGTGCATGGAACACATTTTAACACAATGCAGTATCACTCATAGCAGGTTAAATGCCATGGCACTGGCATGCCTGGAAAGTCACTCAACACTGTCTCCTGTCACAGGGGCAGGGCATCCAGACAACAACAGTATGCACTGTGTCAAAATCATAGCTCATGGGTAAAGCAAACTCTGCAGCTGACAAGTGCACTTGCACATCCCCTGCAAACAACATATCCCGGACCCAGAAGACCCCACATCATACAAAACAGACATATGAGTCTCGGCGAACACAACTCCCTGTACATTAGCACATCACAGTCTGCTGTGCATGTAACACAGCTGCCTGAAGTGCACAGTTGCATACATCATTGTGCACTGTCAAGTGATCACACACCTATATGTCACACAGGTATTGTCTCTCATAGTCACATCTCAGATGTCCTGCTGACCCTCAAACTCATGAACACCCCAGTTGTACGGAAAAGGAAGCCACAGCACAATGACACAGAGGCAGACACCTGAAGGCACATGTCACTAAGCACAACCTGTAAGTTGATACACAGGAGTGGAATTACAGAGTGTTTCTAAATGCCCTTGAGTAGGCATGACTGCCCAGGTCTACGTGAAACAGTGTATAGCCCTGGACAGTAGTCAGGTGGCTAAGCACGTGTGACACACTTGATATACATACTCCTGAGCCACACAAATCGGAGTCCCCTGCTGCATGTGTTTGTTTGAAATACCCCAGCCACATCGGCGAGTCAGACCAGCAATTGTAACACACATCAAGGGCACACACAGGCCACAGGTCAGATCTCAGGCATTGTGTAAACAATTGACCCATCTATGAAACACACAACAGAGTCATGGTAACAGATGTTGTCCGGTACCTGAAGCATAGCTGACTGCAGGGACACAGTGCCCTAGTGACACAAGTAACAGACTGTAGGGACCACACCTGTGGATCAGATGAGGGGGGTGCATCACAAGATTGAGGGACATGAGTATTGGACTACAAGACCTACGTAATGTGGAAGTGTGACCAGGCCAAAAGACTGCAATTAGCATGTCAGACATAGTACACAGATTAGGCATGGACTTACCCCCTCCTTGCTGCTGTCTGGCCTTCAGCTGCCCATCCAGGTCCGGGAAGACCACCGCCAGGATCCTGAGCATGTGGGGGGTCAGGGTCTGGTGTCCACCTCTCCTGCGAGGAGGCGACAGCTTCAGATGGACCCTTGCGATCCTCCGGCTCCAGACCCGAAGGTCCTGCCACCTCTTCTGGCAGTTGCGGATCCAGCGCTTGTAGACCCCCACCGATTGAACTGCCCGGGCGATGGTCAGCCATATCTCCTGCTTCTGGTGGGCATCAACCTGTGAGTATGAAAAAGTTAAAAATCCATTAACACACATGGCCCATATTTGTGCTGCACACAGTTGGATATACATGTCGTCATCACAAAGGAAAATTAGTTACACAGGTAGTGCACCCATGGGAAAGGACAAATGCCATGCATGTCTGACATATTAACAATGACTGGGAAGTTTAAGCTTGCACAAATGCACTTTAACTGTAGAACACCTGTTCATTACATGTACCTACACACTTTGGGGGATGAAAGTACTCAGTGAGTTTGCTTGCCACTGGTGTACACACTGCTAGTACTGCTAGTCAGACAACATGCACAATTAGGAAGGCAGTGGACTGCACACTCACCTGCTCCCCTGGTTTCCCATACAGCTTGCTGTACTGTGGAAGGAGCCCATCCAGCAGGGCCTGGTTCTCCTCCTCAGTGAAGGCTGGGGCTCTCTCCAGAGTACGTGCCATAGCAGTAGCCAGAGGATGCAGAGACAGCAGCAGTGGTAGCAGGGATGTGGTCCAGTAGCATATAGTACAGGCAAATGAGCTACCTGGGGGCCAGCCAGCCTTATATCTGTGCTGCAGAGGCAGAATCTGTGCCATGTGTCCCAAGTGATAGGTCCAACACGGTTGCATTCTATGAATCTGGCCAATCTATGGAAATGTACGACTCGTACACGTCTTCCGCATCGTTCACATCTTCATCTTCTAAAACCCTAGAAATTGCAACATTGTTGTAGGCATCCAACTGAATTTCGAGCGCACGACTCGTACAAGTTTTGAATCTGCATCCGTCTCCATGACAGTGCAGAGCCAATGGGTGCGCACGTTTCGTTCAACTGACTGTACAACGCGTAGTTTGAAAATACACACGCACCCGTCTCCATACGATTCAATGGCCATGGTTTGTTGTGTGGCACTTTTGTGCAGGCACTCCCAGGCTGTGCATGTGTTCATGGGGACAGACTCCTTTGTGTGTTGTGCACATTACCACTGTGATGTGCAACTGTACAGTTATGGGCATGAGCCATGTACACAGTTGCAGGTTGGATATGTTTAGGACATGTCACATACACCCTGAGTCCTGGGGGTGATGGTATGTACATCACAGTGAGACCTAAAGCCACAATTCTGATGTACACCCAAGTCTGTGTGCATGCTGTGTCTCAGATGTGGCTGATCAAACGTGCCCAATGGGAGACAGTCTCCACATCCATGTGGTTTGTGCATCAACATTGATGTTGTGTGTGTGTCTACGAGACGTACACGTAGGGCCTGCAGAGACAACAGTGGCAACTACCTGTGGGACTCACGGTTGCCTTGTGGTGTGTACATGATACGCCATGTCATGCCAGTGTCCATGTGGCAATACAGGGACCCTGGGTATCTGCATGGCAAAGATCTGTGATGCCTGGGGGACATCAGGCCTCACTTGTCACTGTGGTGTGTGTTTGTAACGTCACAGCAGTTCATAGGTAGGGTGACACAGCCCAATGATTGGCCATTGCACTACATGGGACTTATGTGGACATGTGGACTTGAGATGTGAGGTGATGGGCATGTAGGTGACATATGTGTCCATGCCCAACAGCACACACCTCAGTACATTGTGTATTGTCATGATGTATCATGTGATATTTTGCTTGGTCATAGCCACATGGGTGGATGAATCGACAAACTTCCTTTGTGCATCTCTGTTCTGCAGGGCACCAGCTGTTTATAGACCGTTCCCAGACCTTGAAACCATGCAGGAACGCGACTGCATCCGACGGTACCGCTTCATCAGGCCACTGATTGAGGAGTTGGCGGAGCAGTTGGCGCCACATCTGCTACCTGGCCGGACATACCCTACAGCACTGACCCCAAAGGTGAAGATGATGGCAGCCCTGCACTTCTTTGCTACTGGTACCTTCCAGTACACTGTGACTACTGCTGGTGGTATGTCGCAAACTATGTTTAGTCGTGTGCTACGCAATGTCTTGGAGGGAACGTTGAATTTCCTTGACCTGTACATCAAGTTTCCTAGCCCAGGTCAACTCACTGAAATAAAGGATGCCTTTTATACATTGGGGAGGATTCCGAACGTCATCGGATCTATTGATGGTACACAAGTGGCCCTGATACCACCACAGGCACATGAGCAGACACACCAGAACAGGAAACATTTCCACTCCATCAATGCTCTGGTGGTATGTCTTGCAGACATGTGTATAACACATATGTGTGCACATTTCCCCGGTTCTGCCCACGATGCCTACATCATGAGGAGCAGTCGCATTGCAACGCTGATGTCACAGATACCAGACCAGCGTGCCTGGCTTGTCGGTGTGTACTGACTGTTTACCATTGTGTGTGTTTGGCAAAACTCTGCTAATTGTTCAATTGTTTGTGTGTAGGTGACTCCGGATACTCCAACATGCCGTGGTTGCTGACACCCCTCAGGAACCCTGTGACACCAGCCGAGATGCGCTACAATGAGTCACATGGTCGGAGCAGAAGGGTGATTGAGCGGACATTTGGTCTCCTGAAAAGCCGCTTCCGCTGCCTGGACAAGACCGGAGGCGCCCTCCCATATGAGCCTGCAAAGGTGTGCAAAATTATCCTTGTATGCTGCATGCTACACAATATGGCAGTGCGGCAGAAATTGCCTCTCATCCTGGATGACAATGACCTACCTCCACCACCTGTGGAGGATCCAGGCCTGGGCCACGATGCCAGCGATGATGATGATGAGGGTTTTGTCCGCACACAGCTCATCAACAACTTCTTCACCTGAATGTGAGTTTACAGGGTTGTTATGTCAATGTACTGAGTTAGCCAGAAATGTGTTGTGGCTGCTCTGTTGCTGTTTGAGTGTGTCTGTGTGCCACTTGACTAGATGCGTGCAGTGATGTATCCTTTCAGGTGGTCTGAGATCCACAATAGTGTAGAACTGCTAACTTGTTTCTGTGTAGGTTTCTTGTGACATGTTTTGTGCATGTGTATTGCATTTCTCTCCTGTTCTGCTGTGCTTTTGACTGTGTCTTGTGTCTATCCTTCCCAGGGTACTTTGCCTGTTGTTTGGTCAACACTGACCCCCAACACCCAGAATCCAACACCAGTGTGGAAGTTGTCAGTTCCCATCAAGTGATGTGCCACACACCCCTGGACTTCAATTCTCCGCCACTTTGTGACCGTGTGTCCACTGTAACGTACAATTACCTTGCAACTATTGTGGAATAAACATGTTGCTGATGTGTAATGAACCTGTGCTACGCTTTGTTAGGTGTGTTGTCTGTCTTCCCACATCTGACTGACATTTGCTTACCTCACCTGTGGACTTGTTACCACTGACTGTGGATAGGTGTTGGGTCTGTGCATAGCAATGTATTTCAGGTCAACATCATTGTGTGGGAGGAGTTACATGGACATGGTGAGTATGTGTTGTGGTGCCATAGTGGTGTGTCTCCCTCACATGTGTCACCTCACCATGACTCACATAACGGTGGTCACATTGTTGTAGTATTTGGCATGGACTGTGTTGTTTAGCAGATCAACATCTCCATGATACGTGACAAGTTGGAATCAAGTATGGTGTACTGGTGAGTTTATTTACAAACATGAGTGAGGATAGTGCACAGGATGGTGGGTGCTGTACATAGGATTTTGAATCCAAAGTTCACAGTAGAGTTGGAATTGTTGGTAGCTGAAATGTCCAGAGTAAAGTCCACTGTCATCTGCTAAACTGGACCAACATGAACCCTCCATGTCATGTAGGCGAGTTGTGTCAGATACGACAAGGTGAAAGGGTTGCGCATAAAGAACATTGTCCAGAACAGGTTTAGAGGCCCTGTGGGATGTGCAGGGACATCTGCATCTCACTTGTCCTTCTTCGGACGACCCCTCTTCTTCTTTGGGGGGGATCCTCAGGTGCAGGCGTCTGCGGTGCAGGGGACTCTGCGCCAGAGTCATCCTCCCTCCCTGTGGCACTGGCAGATGGTGTGGCAACATATGTTGTGGCCACACAGGGAAGTGTGGACATGTTGGTGCTTATCTGGCTGAGGCATTGGAGTATGTCCCGATGCACCGCAGTAAGTGCATCCCACTTTGCCTCCATGCGGGCATGGTGGGCAGCCTGCTCCTATTGAATGTCCTTGAGGATTCCGACTACCTGGCCAAATCCTCCGGTGCTTTCCTGGTACGCATCTATGATGCGTGCCGATTGGGGGTCATCATGCAGTCCAGACCCCTCTGCAAGGCGCGCCCTCTGCCTCCCACCCCTCCCAGCACCCCTATCCACATGGGCAGGACCTGCGGCGGCACGCACAGGTGACACTGGGACCCCTTGGGTGTTGTTGCTGGTGGTGTTGTCTGTAGCTTCCTGGGGGTCCTGTGTCCCTGTGCTGTCGGTGTTCTGTGGCCTTGGTCTCTCCTTGTTGGCGGGGGCGCCCTGTCTGTTTCCAGATGCTGGAGGCATGGGTACAGGGGGTGCAGATGGTGGTACTGCTGGTGCTGCATGATGACTCACACCGAAGGTACCAGTTTGTTTGTCGTCATCCGATGAGGACAGAGACGGATCCACACCAGAGAGCTGAGGGTCCACCAGAGTCTGGGACAGGGACTCCTTTTCATTTGGTGCTGTGTCCCCAGCACCACCTGTGTTTTGAAAAGACACACAATGTAAGTTAGGTTTCTACAGGCATCAATGGTTCACATACATGACATTTTCTACTGTACGTCCGGATGCCTGCCTCTACACTGCTTTTTCCAGGGTTGTCACGGACAGAGATTGATATATTGTTGTTGCACATTGCCCAGCCAAAATTAAACATTTCAATGTGCATGTCGAAGTGTGTGTTCATGCCCAGCTCATGTATAGATTTGTCTGTACATGACCATTACTACTCAAGGGCCATCACGTTGCTGACACAGGTGTGTCATCCCTGTACACATGTGAGCTTTAACAAGGACATACGTGCTATTCCACTGAGGATATGTTGTAAGATTGGGGCATGTGTGGTAGCAGATTTTGCTAGTCTTTGTGTGCCACATTGGTGTATTGGTACGACATGGTCACAGTCCGGTATGCCTGTGATCTCTTTGGAGGAAGTGTTTTTTTACAGAGTTCCTAGTTCCCATCTCATTTCATACAAGTGATGATGTCATCATCGTTAATGAGTCTGGTGCTGAGTTTTGTACGTGCATATGTGATTTGACTTGTCAATGTTCTCCATGGTGACATGGATTGGTCAAGGTAGCACTCTGGCTTTTCAATGCTCATGACAGTGAGGGCCGGTGGTGTGTGTGTTGCAGTTCGGCTGCTGTGAGTAGCATGTCTCCCCCAATGCAGTCCAGGCTAGACCTTGTGTCTACAGTGTCTATGTCAGTGAGTGGTGTGTTGTGTGAAGGATGCGTATGTTTCAGCACGATGTAGGATTGGAATGCAGCTCACAACAGCACCGAGTGTGAATGAGACCATGCTATGGTGTCGGCTATATTGGTGTGTCCATTCCATTCACTGTCAGATGTCCCCTGTCAATGATGTAAATGTGAGTTCATGTGTGTTTTGTGCAATGTACCATATATGGCTCTCCACACTTGTCATCTGCAAGACACACCTCCCCAGCCAAGCTAGGGGGCACCCCTGGACACTGCATCCCCAGACAAAGAGTTTGAACATATGGTTGCAATGGCTGTGTGTGCGACCATGTTTTGTTTGGCCAGTGCATATGTATGATTGTCAGCCACATCATTTCTCAGGCCCACATGTCTGACATCTTGCCCGGGCATCCTCTTTGTGAGTGACTGGTACCACGTGTGCTATGTGTTTTGGCATAGAAGGTGTGTGTATGGCCAGCATCGGTGTTATTTGTTTACAAGTCAGGGCCTCCTTCTCCCCCAGGCCAGTTAACCCATCATGAAGCGTGCCACCATTGAAGTGGGTGCAGGTTAACTTTCAGGATGTCAGTCAGTGCAGTCCTGGTGTTTGTTGTTGCCCAGTTCCCAGCATGGCCTTGTGCTCCCCACAACAGAGCCCAGTGTCAGACATCTTGTCAGTCCATTCCCACTCCCTGTGAGGTGAGAATGGTTCAGTGTGAGCTTGATGGGCCATGTGGGTGGGTTGGGAATGTATATGACTGCAACTCCAATCATGCTCTTGGCTACACCCCCCTTCCCAGGATGCCCATACTTCCTTCCTTTTGACTCTGCTTCCCTATGAGGGGGTGTGACAGCAATGGCAAGATGGCTGACTGTGCAGTCCTGGTGTTTGTTGGTGACCAGTTCCCAGCATGGCCTTGTGCTCCCCACAACAGAGCCCAGTGTCAGACATCTTGTCAGTCCATTCCCACTCCCTGTGAGGCGAGCATGGTTCAGTGTGAGCTTGATGGGCCATGTGGGTGGGTGGGGAATGTTTATGACTGACACTCCCATCATGCTCTTGGCTACACCCCCTTCCCAGCATGCCCATACTTCCTTCCTTTTGACTCTGCTTCCCTGTGAGGGGGTATGACAACAATGGCAAGATGGCTGACTGTGAAGTCCTTGTTTTTGTTTGGCTACAAGTCCAAAGAGAGCCTCTGTGCTTCAACCAGCAGCACCCAGTACGGTGTATCTTTGGCTGATATTTCACTACGGTAGGGGTCAATGCATTCTACCGGGTGAGTTGTGTGGAGTTTGTGTTGAGGGGTGTGTGTGTCTCCACATGCTGGTAAGTATGGTCAGAGCTGTCAGTCCTCCTTCCCACCCAGCCAGACATCCCACCATGAAACGTGCTTCCATTGGAGGGCATGCAAGTTGTCTTTCAGGATGTCAGTCAGTGGTGTCCTGCTTCTGATTGGCTCAATACCCCTACCAGGGCTTTGTGCTCCCCACAGCGGGACCCAGTGTCAGCTATCTTGTCAGTCATTTTCCATTCCCTGTGATGGGGGCATGGTTCAGAGAGGTCTTGATGGGCCAATTTGGAAGGGGAGCATTATCTGTGACTACAAACCCCATCATGCTTTTGGATACACTCTCTTCACCTGCATACCCACTATTCCTTCCTGTCAGTCAGCTGCACTGTGAGGTAGTGTGTTTGTGGTGGCAAACTGTCTGACAGTGTTTATTTGGCTTTGTGCCACTGCCTTGCTCTATTTGTTTGTAGGTTGGTACATGTCATGACACAGTTCCAAGTCACTATGAGATGGCAGGTATTGTGTTTGTCTGACTAGCATACTCATCTTGGCATGATTATCTATTGGTTACTGTGGCTTTGCTAACGGTGCATGGTTTCACTGTCCCCTTGCCACACAATATTGAGTATGTTGGTTGTGTACTAACCACGCTCTGGTATGTCTGCTAGACCATGGACGCTCTCTGGTGGTAGGATGTCCCGCACCTTCTCCTACCAGGTCCTGAAGTATACTGGTTTGGCAGGAGGGCCACCGCCAGTGTGCTGACTCAAGGCGTGATCTTTCTCGATGAGTTTCTTGACCCTCCTGTACACGTCATACCACCTGTTCTGGATATCGTCCTTTGTGCGCAATGTTGGTGCTTGTGCACAATCCTCGCCCACATCTTTGTTTTCTGTGACATGGGGGTCCTTTGGACCAATGTACCAAACAAATGTGGCTCTACTCTGATGATCTCATCTACCAGCACTTCTAACTCACTATCTGTGAACTTTGGATTCTTCTTTGGGGGCATGGTGATGGGTGGTGGTGGTGAGTGATGTGTGTGTGAGGGTGCAAGTGAGGGTGGGTTAGTGTTGGTTTTGCTAGCTGTATGTGTGGGTGCTTTTGGTGAGGTGCTAATTGTGTGAAAGTTGTGTGATGGGTGAGTTGTGAGTGTGTCTGTGGTTGCTGTGTGATAGTGTTTTCTGCTGGCTGTTGTCTCCTATTTGCAAAGGATCATGGTAGTGATTGATGTCCTTTATATAGGTGGAGTTGTAGGTGTGTCTTTGTTCCAGGTTTTTTTTTGTGGATACTTATTGACTTTGTCATTGCTTGCTTGGTCCTTTTTGTGTATTTTTTCCTTTGGGTTTTCTAGGCATGAAGGAGACGTTCTTCTGACCGAGACGGACGCTGATGTTGGCTTGTGCGGGCTTCTCTGGCTCGTTCACACAGACTTTCTTCTGTGTTTCATACGCGTCGGTCGCGGAGATCTCTATTGCTTGAGGTTCCTGTTTTCTGTGCGTGTCAGTCATGCGGCTTGGGCTCCATGCGAGTCGGTCTGGGTTTACACGCATTGCATCGTACTGCGCGGATTGGACATCGCGGGTACGTGTCGGTCGGGTTCATTCCTGTTACATGTCGGTCGGTGCAAATCGCGTCGGTTTTCCGGGCGAATCACTGTTTTCCCTACGGCTCGGTCGTACGGCTTGTATTCCGTACGTGTCAGTTGTAATTCACATGCGTAACGAGTCCAAAGATGCTTGTTTCCAGTCCAGGGATGACCTGGCTTGGCAGTTTGGGCTGGACTGTTCCCATGAGGCACAGGGTCAAGACTGATTTGCATATGGCTGGGTTCAAACTGGAATGGCATGGTGAGCAAAAAAACTATGGATTTAGGCCCAGATCTCTATACTGGGGTGAGTGTATGACATTGTTCTGCATTCTGTCCATCAACTGTTGTTTTTTGCATTAGTAGTGGCAAAGAGCACTGAGTCTCAAAGTCAACAAAAACGAATTAAAAAAAAATAGGAGGGGTGAAGGCCAAAAGGATGGGGGAGACCCTGCAGAGAGGCCCAAGTTCAACAGTTCAGCAGCTACCATTTCTGCAAGGCCTCTCCTTTTATTAAAAGCTCTTTTGCGTACATTTACATACATATTTGCAAAGACTCATTTTCATGTAAATGTTGAAGCTAGTTTAATGTAGGGGGTTAATTTTGCACCACATACATATATATTTCCAATATAAACTTTGGGTTTACAAGACTGTAAGGTAAAAAATGTATTTGGGGTCTGTTTGGCCACGTTTAGTCCTCGGAGTGTACAACTGAAGTTAAATGTAACAGCATGCATGGATGCTCTAGACCAGGTTTATATTAATCAAATGATGCATCTAATTTTGTTTTTATAATGAAGGTTAGTGAGATGCATAATCTGCATTGTTAGTTAGAAATATATTTGGTGGTAGCATTTATAGTCTTTTTCTGCCTCATCTAGTAAAAAGGAATTCATCTCATCTTTTAAAAAGGAATTCCTTTTACAAGCAACCCTTTATTGAGAAGGTCAGGTTCATTTATCAAAGAAAATATTTTAAACTATTCATTTTGTAGTACACGCATACTTTATTGTCCTGTCCTTACTGTTGCATTTTTTACAGCCTATATAGAAGTTAGCATGAAGAAATATGTGATTATTTATTAGGATAAAGATATGACTAAAAGGTGAGCTTGGGTGGTCCTTCTAAGCTTTTTATATGAAAGAATGATTGCATCATTCATCTTCTTTGCCAGTCCTTACCTTGGCATACAAGGTGTGCAGCTGCAAATTCCAAAATTCAATGGGCTTTGTTTGAAAGTCACCTGCTGGACTGTTTTTGAGAAGAAAACAATGTACATCCTATTTATTTTGGCAAATGCTTTTCTCTTCACGTCTTTGTATTCTGACTGCTCAAGTTCATTGTTAGCAGCAGGTAGAATAGCTATACTGTCAGCGATGATAGTCATGTGTTTCTATAGCTAGTCTGTTAACTGGATTTTAGAATATGGGGCCTGCATACACAGATTCCAACTGGTATCTCCGCTCCAATTACTCGCCTTTCCAAATAATCAGGCTCAGAATGGGAAATAACATGCTGGATCCTAAATTCCTTGGTTCATAATCTGTGAGCGTTTTTTAATTCCAGGCCTGTTTTAGTGCACATTTTGTACTGCAGATTTTTGGGTATAATTTCCATACTCCTGGATGTAAAACTAATCTGCCCAACTCATAATGAGAGCCTTTGTAACTATGAGCATAATGATTTATCACAACACAAAAATATGATGGACGGAATGCTGAACATAGTCACAGATTCACCCCCAGTCGCAGATCTGAGTTAAATCAATTGTTTTTTTGCTCACCATGCAATTCCAGTTTGCACCCAGCCATATGCAAATCCTTCTTGACCCTGCTCCCCATGAGAACAGTCCAGCCCAAGATAACAGGCCTGGTACACCGTGGACTGGACTAAAAGCATCCTGGGACCGGTTTCAGGGTATCATCCCTCATCTGCCAGGTTGGTCTTGCTTCTTGCAACACAGACTCTTTTTTCAGTCACCCTTCACTTATCACTGTCTCACGTCACACAAAACCTAATCATAGTCATATGAACACACTCATTTTGTATTAGTAATGACACAAGTAGATGCAACCCATTCCACTCATCCCGATCACACGATCTAATATATGTTGTTATTCTCTTTCTACAACCACATTTTTCACTACAGGTACTTATGCAACTTTTTATGTGATGTTTTAAAATCACCTGGACATTCGTGTTGTCCTGGCAGAGGCTTTGTATAGTCCATCCATAGTGGTTTTGATCACTCCTAAACAAAACGCCAAAGATTATCCATGCCCAAACACACACTAATGGCTTGCACTTTATCACTGTAGCCAAAGGAGATCAATAGAAGCATGCGACTCCTACTTCCTTTCATTCCTACAATTTTCATTCAAGATGGTGATAATAAATGTTCCAGCATGGGGATCAAACTTGTGTGTTGTGGCACTTCTTAGATAGCTAATTTGATTACGACAAAGGTTGGCACTCATTCGTCCATTCAAACTTAACCTTATTCTAAGAAAGATGTTTCATTCGACATTTTGTTTCCGGAAAAAGCTCCTTCCGAATGACTTCCCATACTTTTTTTTTGGTTTGATTCCATCACAACACAATACATGTCCTTGATATATAACCTACTGTTAAGCGAACATAAATTTACTAACCTCATACTTATCTTTTTTGTTTCAAGAATACTCAACACTTTTTTGACCTTCCACCATTTGCTAGCTCATGTCATCCTGAAAATAAATCACACTTACATCATTCCGAAACAGGTTACTCATAATTCCTTTGAACACTTCAGCTGCTGAGGACAGCCCCAATCGCAAACTGTTAAAGTATATTAGTAATGAAACTAGTGAGGTTTCTACTTTCTGGATGTAGGGGAACCTGATGGTAAAGGGAGGACATTTCAAGGGTGGAGAACCATTTGATTGCTTTTATCAATGCAATCATTTTGAATGTTTTGTGCAAGGAAAACAAATTCAGGAGCATACTATTGTTAAACACTCTAAGGTTAACACACAATCTGAGGCTACCATTGCCATGACATGCCAACATAAATAGTGCCAGTCCATCATAATATTCAATTGGTTTGATAACTGTGGTGTTTTGAAGCTCTTCAATTCTGCAGTAACTTTGGCAGCTAGTGGCATGCACAATGCTTTATGTGCAACATCTCATTTTCCTTAATCACATTGTGTGTTCAAAACATTTCAAACATCTACTAATCCCACTGAACACTCAGGCAAATATTATTAACATCTTATTTCCCATGTCAGTGCTTGCGCTATAGCATTGGGCCCCACAACAATGTACAACGATTTCTGATCTAATCAGCCAAGTATTGAGGGACCCATTTTAGCCACACAACTTCTATTATGCCTTTCTGTTATTAACCTCTTCTGTGCCCATGACGAGATAGTCTCGTCATGGAGCACGGTCGCGCTGTGCCCATGCCGAGACTATCTCGTCATGAACCCCACCCACTAATAAAACGTCCGGCACAGGAGGGGGAAAGGGCGTGGCACAGAAGGGGTTAAAATGAAACACTATGGGGTCTATTTACCAAGGTTTTGTGGACTACATTAAATATTGCTGTATTACCCTTTTACCAACTCTTGCATGCCTTTGTGAATTTGCTCCAAATCATTTAAAATGGGAATATTCAAGGAATATTCATATACAGTTGCTACAGATGAAACTTACTATGCCCTCTAAACACTTTCATTAATAGTGAGGTGGACATGTCAGGACTAATTTACAAAGGCGTGAAACAGTACATAAAAAAGTACTTGTGAATGGTTTTGTCAAGTCTATCAGTTGTTGTAGCAATGGGGTCAACTGTACACTTACCTAGACTAAAAACAGCAGGCATTATCCCTAATTTCTACATAAATTTATTCTTTTTAAGTTACTCTTCTAAAATACAATATAATAAACCAGAACCTGCAACAATGTGCAATTTCACATCTTCAATTCTCATGTGGCACACAAATGCTTTTCATCTGTTCACATACTGTTACGTTTAATATTGCATCATGGTTTACACTAGGGTGCCGATTCCAATCCTGTAAAACCCGGGTACAAATGGTCGTACGGAGCGTTTTCTCCGTCCGACTCGTACCCGGGGAAAAGACCTTACAAACTCGCAAGTACGATTCGCACAGAAATACCATTTCCGTACGAGTCGTAAAAAACACCGACCGGCAAAAAAATACATACAAATCTGATTCTGGACGGCGCATACGCGACGTCCGGACGGAGTCAGGCAGCGTTTTACGGACAAGCAAGTACGATTCGTGCCTACGTCACTCCGCACGTAGCATTTTTTACGGGAGCCAAAAACTGCTATGGACCCCAACCTACGCGTCATCCCGGCCCTCATAGCCTACGACCTCGTGTTCAGAAACCGACGCAGACGCCGCAGAAGATCAGAACAACCCCCAGGGGCAAAGGTGGGGGGGGGTGCAAGGGGCATGAAACATAACCCACACCCCACAAAAAACTAATATATCCTGCACATTAATTACCTCCATGGTCTGGTCACTTTGGGGGGCGTGTCCACCAATCCCACGTCCCGCCACAACGGAACTGGACGTGGACGCGTACCCGTCACCACCACAATGGTGGTACGGGACGTACCCACGCCCCTCAGAGCGGGGGTACGGTCCGTACCACCATTGCAGTGGTAATGTAGGGGTACGCGTGTACGGCCCGTACACACGCCCCCAGAGCGTGGGTACGGTCCGTACCACCATTGCAGTGGTGATGTAGGGGTACGCGTGGACGGTCCTTACCCACGCCCCCAGAGCGTGGGTACGGTCTGTACACGCGTACCCCTACGTCACCGCCACAATGGTGGTACGGCCCGTACCCACGCTCCACAGAGCGTGGGTACGGGCCGCACCACGCGTACCCCTACATCACCGCCACAATGGTGGTACAACCCGTACCCACGCTCTGGGGGGCGTGGGTATGGGCCGTACCACACGTACCCCTACGTCACCGCCACTATGGTGGTACGGCCCGTACCCACGCCCCAGAGCATGGGTACGGGCCGTACTACGCGTACCCCTACGTCACCGCCACAATGGTGGTACGGCCCGCACCCACGCTCTGGGGGGCGTGGGTACGAGCCGTACCACGCGTACCCCTACGTCACCGCCACTATGGTGGTACGGCCCATACCCACGCCCCCAGAGCATGGGTACGGGCTGTACCACGCATACCCCTACAGCCCCATTACATGATGGATACAAGGCGTACACACGCCACGGATGTAGGTGTACGGCTTGGTGCAGCACATCAGCTGTAAATTGGGGGTGGTGTATGCCCAGGACAGCAGTGTACCACAGCAAGGGCGCAAGTGGGTGGGTGGGTGGGTGCAGAGGAATACCAGCAGTGGACAGGGACATGTGAGGGGTGGGTGCATATCACTACCAGCAGTGGACAGACATATGGGGGTGGGTGCAGAGGACTCCCAGCAGTGGACAGAGACATGGGGGTGAGTGCAGAGGAATACCACCAGTGGACAGGGACATGTGAGGGGTGGGTGCCCATCACTCCCAGCAGTGGACAGAGACATGGGGGTGGGTGCAGAGGACGCCCAGCAGTGGACAGAGACATGGGGGTGGGTGCAGAGGACTCCCAGCAGTGGACAGGGACATGTGAGGGGTGGGTGCCCATCACTCCCAGCTGTGGACGGAGACATGGGGGTGGGTGCAGAGGACTCCCAGCAGTGGACAGGGACATGTGAGGGGTGGGTGCCCATTACTCCCAGCAGTGGACAGAGACATGGGGGTGGGTGCAGAGGAATACCACCAGTGGACAGGGACATGTGAGTGGTGGGTGCCCATCACTCCCAGCAGTGGACAGAGACATGGGGGTGGGTGCAGAGGACTCCCAGCAGTGGACAGAGACATGGGTGTGGGTGCAGAGGACTCCCAGCAGTGGACAGAGACATGGGGGTAGGTGCAGAGGAATACCACCAGTGGACAGGGTCATGTGAGGGGTGGGTGCCCATCACTCCCAGCAGTGGACAGAGACATGGGGGTGGGTGCAGAGGACTCCCAGCAGTGGACAGAGACATGGGGGTGGGTGCAGAGGGGGTGGGTGCAGAGGACTCCCAGCAGTGGACAGAGACATGGGGGTGGGTGCAGAGGACTCCCAGCAGTGGACAGAGACATGGGGGGGGGTGTATATCATTATCAGATGACCACAACTCAATGGGTGAATGTACGTATCCCTAACTTTGGACAATGATGATAGTGCCATAACAACACATCACTGACAGCAGTGTCCCACTCCCAGGAGGATGGATGTCTTTCCCCCACTGCATGACACACCACATGTGGGTATGAGAACAAATAACACATGCATACCCACCCCTGGCAGATGCAGCACAATACACACACTGAGATCATGCCACAAGACTGTATAGTCATGTCACTGCCTAAGTAACTAAGAGAGCCAAAGAGAACACACACTGTCACGCACATCCCAGGACTGATAGGAATGTTCAGGTGCTGGGCCAGCCACCAAGATGTTGTCTGTCAAGACTATGTAGGCATGCCACCTCTTGTTCACTGTGAACCAAACAGTATTGTCGCACCCAAGGCCAAATACCACATGCCAATGCAGAAGGTGTCCCCATACTCAGAGACCTGTGAGTACTTTTGACACCCCAAAGAAATACATTGTGACTCCTGGAGAATCACAACCCTTTACACAATGGACATGTCTAGCATGTGTGAATGTGGCACTCTGTGAACACAACACACATGTGTCTGTATAGCAGAAGTCACACAAGGAGGTGCACACCAAACTACATGTACACAGTCATTGTCTGAGCTGCCAGACTCATTCAAATCAGCCACTGTTAGGCAGAAATGGCGTATCATTAAGTACATATACATGGCACCAGGGTGGTCTGGATGACTTGACACTCGTAAGTTGGTATCAGCAACAACCAAGGACTAACCCAAATGCTAGCACACTGTGGGAACATGTATATGTATGAACTCCAAACAAGTTTCGTTCAAACTGTGCCTTACTTTAAAATGTGGCAGCGTGTCCCTGGAAAGTGTACAGGTGGTGTCTTGTGCACTTCCTTGGGAGACATCTGTCATGCAGGCACATCATTGTCCTTCACAACAAAACAACAAGATGAAGCATATGAAACATTGAGACATGTTGACAGGTGTAGTGAGTGCCAATGGACATTTTCTCTGAGTAACAACTTGAAAAATGTCATTTGTCACATGGCTATCCATCACCTCATCACACAGTTGGCTACACATATGACCTACTGACTGTCATCTGGAGTGGCACACATGTCCACACCCAGGACAATGCATAAGCTAATGGGCCTGCAATTGTTTAGCAAAAAAGCCTAGCTGTACTGTGGGTTCCCCCTCATGGCAAGCCAGAATGTACCCACAGATGTCAGCAGAAAAAGTCACAACTGTGTAGCATCTGAACCACACACAGGTGCCAAAAATTTACAAGCAGGATACATGATTGTCAAAAACTGACACAGGCAATGAAGCACGAACATTAAGCACTGGCCAACATCACGGGGGCACTGCACGATTACTTTCTGTACTGCGAATCATCACACACAAGTCAGAACTGGCAATGAAACATCAGGGTTGAACATGTACGCCCCTCCCGCACACACCCACCCATACCTGAGTCAATGTGACTGATACCGATCAAGAAGTGACACCTCTTATTCAGGGTTACAATAACTGTGCTTGAAAACTAGCTTCATTAACACGACATCACCTTGTAGGGCTGCCAAAACATATTGGTCACAAACAAACATCAACAGATTGTTGTGAATAGCCACACAGGCACTGCCCAGTGTGAGTATGCACAAGCAAACTGGTGTATCCCTGTCCAGTGGGCAAATGTATCACACATGTGAAAACTACTACCTAGGCCAGGGAACAATGCCACAGAGGCAGAGCCATGATGAACCCACAGTGAATGTGCACAGTGTTGGATGACACACATGAGTAGGAGGGCAGGCTGTGTCAGGGGACTGTAGTGTGCACACAGCTCCATGGTCCTGGAATGAGCTGTCTGTTACAGGAGTGACCGTCCCGGCACTATGCATATATCCCACTCATGCACATCATGTCTGAGGCCACAACATTGGTAATGCATGCTGCAAGTCTGTTCATTTGAACCCTCACACTCCTATGTTGAGACTCAGCATCAGTGCCAACAATTATGCACCCCCAAATGACTGAACAGGACAGGGCACAGGCAGACCACCCCCACACATGATGCTGAAATCAGTGTGCACCTTGATAAACTGGCAGCCTAGATGACCATGTGCAATAGTGATAACACACAGACCAGGTAACACATGTCAAGGAGGGGAAGGGAGGAAGAACAGCACAGGTTGACTTTGGGGAACAGGATATGCACTGCACATATATAGCCTGGCAGTGTATCCAGGCGACTGAGCAGCTCCAAAAGCTGGCGACACACAACAAACACACATGTACCTACCCCCTTCCTGCTGCTGTAACTCCTGTATCCGCCTATCCAGGTCAGGGAAGACCACCGCCAGGACACGCTGCATCTGGTGGGTCAGGCGCCGGCGCCCGCCATGCTTGCGAGGAGGTGAGTCCTTCAGCACGACCCGGGCGATCCTCCGGGTCCAGCACCGGATGTCCTGCCATCTCATCCTCACTTGTGGCAGGCGCCGACTGCGACCCTCCACCGATTGCACGGCCTTGACGGCATCCTTCCAGATCTTCCCCTTGTGGTAGGGGGATACCTGTGTGGATGACAAAGTGGGACAACATCACTACACCTGCACCATGTCACAGAGACACACATTTGAACATCTTAGATTTGTTGAACAGGGCATAGTATGCTGGCAAGTAATAGCACCTTAGTCATAGGGAATTTTTCCACTGTGGACGCACCAATGCACTACATGGCATAGTAAGTACACAGGTGGCATGAGGGGTGCAAAACAATCCCTGATCATGGCACACACTGTGCATCCCAAGCAACACAAGGCTGATGGACAGCACCGCAAAGCAGTCACATGCCCCAGGCCACTGACGAAACCTCAGCAGAGTACACAGACACACACAGGCACACATCAATCACCTGCCATTGGCAACAGCGGATGCAAACCTCACTCTGCACATGTGCCACTTGCCAGGGGGGGGTCACAGGTGTGGGGCTAGCTCAGCAAGTCAGACACACAGCACGGCTTACTTCACACATCAGATGGATTGAGCAGTTGCCTCCTCCATGCAGCTGTGGTGCAACACTCCACATAGACACTCACCCACATGACAAGAAACATTCACACACATCAATTTCCAGGGGGCGTACACATCATTTGGACACTCTCACCACTCTCACCACTCTCACCACAGCTCCACTCAACTGTCACACACATCTGTGGGTGCAGTCACCTGTCACACCGGGGTGACCACTGAATCACCGCAGGACAATAGAACAAGAAGGCCCAAGAGGATTAGGCTGGCTGAATGTGCCATGCACTATGCAGTGAATGTCACAGTAAGCACAATGCAAGTGAGGAGTGCACACATGAACTACATCAAGCCCTGCATGAGAGACATAAGCCATCCCCCCCACTCCAACCAACATTGCATGTCTGTCACACCTGGCCACAATGTCAGAAGTGACAGACACAATAAAGGTGCACAGGCAAAGGTAGTGGAGTCAGCACTCACCTGCTCCCCTGGTCGACCATACAGCATGGGGTACCGTGGGAGGATCACATCCAGCAGGGCCTCGTTCTCCTCCTGGGTGAAAGGCTGGGCCCTCTCCACAGTCCTTGACATGGTGCCAGAGGCAGACAATACAGCAGCAGTGGTATCGACTGACATGTTGTGCAGGCAAGTGCCCTCTAATGGGTTCTGCCTGCCTTATATCGGCCTTGCTGGCCTATTTCATTTACAGGAGTACAGAGTGATTGGTCAGACTCATTTGCATCCTACGTTTCCTCCAATCCCTTTAAACATACACCAGTGACAGCCTTTGCATCTTTCAATTTTGCAGCATCATGTCAAGTCAACAACCACTTTGCAACAATGTATAATGTGGCCAACTGCTTTTTCCAGACCCCATGATGTTAAATTTTGAACTTGAAACTCTGTATCCATGACAACCAGCATGCATTTAGGCCCTAATACTTGTCCCTCATGTGTCCCCATTGTAATTCTTAAATCCCCACACAGGTACGGTGCGTTTCACACGTACCCCTAGGGCACCATCACTACAGTGATACGGCACATACTCACGCATGTACGGGCCTTACACGCGTGAGTACGTGCCTATCACTATAGTTGGGGGTACCGTAGGGCCTAGTGATACGGCACGTACTCACGCGTGTACGGGCCGTACACGCGTGAGTACGTGCCTATCACTATAGTTGGGGGTACCGTAGGGCCTAGTGATACGGCACGTACTCACGCGTGTATGGGCCGTACACGCGTGAGTACGTGCCTATCACTATAGTTGGGGGTACCGTAGGGCCTAGTGATACGGCACGTACTCACGCGTGTACGGGCCGTACACGCGTGAGTACGTACCTATCACTATAGTTGGGGGTACCGTAGGGCCTAGTGATACGGCACGTACTCACGCGTGTACAGGCCGTACACGCGTGAGTACGTGCCTATCACTATAGTTGGGGGTACCGTAGGGCCTAGTGATACGGCACGTACTCACGCGTGTACAGGCCGTACACGCGGCCGTACACGCGTGAGTACGTGCCTATCACTATAGTTGTGTTACCGTAGGGCCTAGTGATACGGCACGTACACGCGTGAGTACGTGCCGTATCACTCGGACCTACAGTAACACAACTATAGTGATAGGCACGTACTCACGCGTGCACGGCAGGTACTCACGCGTGAGTACGGGCCCTACACACGCCCTCAGAGTGTGTGTACTGCCTTTCACAGCTTACACTGGTGATAGGAGGCGCACCCGAAAGGAATGGAGGTGTCAGACTCGCACAAGGCTGTACATCAAGTCATTGTCAGTGCAGTCCTTCATGTGCAGGGCCTAGGTGTGTCAGGCAGTGATGTGGCACATGTCTCCTCATGTTGTGGCACAATAGATGTGTGATGAGCTGTTTACACATGTCATGTGTGATGGGGCACTACGTGGCACACTTCCCCTTCACACTTTGCACATGTGTGCATGTACGACACACGTGCCAAGCACTGCATCACTGGTATGGCACAATCAGCAACACCCGCAACTGTCCCCTGATGGCAGGTACATGGATAATTACACCTGACATGTGACTCCCAGCGTGCCACGATGTGACTATGTCATGTGTGTGTCATGTGTTCCCATGAGCTTTCCGTTGCTGTTCCGTCAACTCCATCTGCTGTTGCAGCATCCAACATGTGTCTGTGTGCATATGTGCATGACACACATATACGCACATCATGCCACATGTGGACTCACACGTTACATGTGTCATGATGGTTCGAAGATGACTTCTTGACATGAGGCAATATCTGCGTTCTCTCAATGTCTGTGTCATCAGTTTTTGACATGTACCCCTTCATGGAAATGTGTGTTATCTGTCCTTTTCCAGATGACATGTGACCTGTGCGTCTAGACTCCCGCCAGCTGTCTGTATGAGATGACATCCTTCAAATGCTGATATGTGGATGTCTGTCACTCATGTAATGTGTCTGGCTTGTCACTTACACTGGCCCACAGCTATTTTAATGGCATGTCACGTCAACATTGCCATGCCACTATTGTGGCTGGCTCTTCGTAGGAGTATCACCTGGCTGGCCTACGTGTCCTGGATGTATTGCACAGCACAGACTCTGTATTAAGCAGATGTGTATTAGCTGTTGAACATGTGCTCACCTCAGTGACATTGGTGTGGTAATGTACTCACTCTTCGTTATTCCTTCCAAATCTCTGCAGGGCACCGCCTCTCCCCAGACGAATGCCAGACCTGGATGCCATGCGTGAACATGACTGCATACGCAGATACTGCTTCTCGCAAGAGTTGATAGAGGACTTGACCCGCCGGCTTGCACCACACCTCCAACCACAACACAGGTATCCTACAGCTCTGACCCCCAAGATGAAGGTGATGGCAGCCCTACATTTTTTTCCACCGGCACGTTTCAATTGACCATAGCGGATGTCAGTGGCATATCCCAGACAATGTTCAGCCGTGTCCTGCATGATGTTATAGAAGCCATGTTGGTGCACCTGGATGAATTCATCCATTTTCCCACTCGTGAGCAGTTGACAGGTGTCAAGGGTGAGTTCTATGCCCTGGGAGGGATGCCTCATGTAATTGGGGCCATTGATGGGACACATGTGGCTTAGGTACCACCACAGGCACAGGAGGTAACCTATAGAAACAGAAAACATTACCACTCCATTAATGCCCTTGTGGTGTGTCTTGCTAACATGCTGATTTCCCATGTCTGTTCCCGTTTTTCAGGGTCCGCACATGATGCATACATCATGAGGCGTAGCAGGGTGCCAGAAATGATGCTGCAGCTGCACGCGGAATGAGCATGTCTTGTTGGTGGGTATACTCTGTTAGTCCTGTGTTTAGCGCTATCTTTGTATCTTACGGCATCTCCTGACCCACTTCTTCACATGATGTTTCCATGTAGGGGACTCTGGCTATCCCAACATGCCATGGCTGATGACGCCTCTCTGCAACCCCAGAACAGCTGCAGAACACCGGTACAACGACACCCATGGGCAGACGAGGCGCGTGATTGAGAGGACGTTTGGACTCCTGAAGAGCGGATTCCAGTGCCTCCACTAGACCGGCGGCGCCCTCCCATATGCCCCGGTGAAGGTCTGCAAAATCTTCATTGTGTGCTGCATGCTGCACAACATGGCAGTGGAGAAGGCCGTGCCACTCATCCTTGATCCGGATGAGCAGGATCATCCACCCGTGGAGGATGAAGGGCTCGGGCACGGGGCAAGTGAGGATGAGGATGAGGATGAGGACATCCGGAGTCAGCTTATCCGCAACTTCTTCTCATGATGGTGAGTCCCTGTGTCTGAGTGTGCACGCTTTGAGCCTTGTGTGGCATGTGTTGCAATGTTGGTGTCGAGCTGACTGTGTGCTAAGTGACTTGGAGGTGTGTTCTGATGTGTCATTCAAGTGATTATGTCATTCCACACATATTAGCTGGGACACTAAATTTATTAAGGGCATGGTGACAACATCATTCCTGTAGAGTACATGTACATGTCTAAGGATTACTAGCTCTTCGCTGACTTGTTGTGTGTCTGGCCTCCCCAGGTTCTTGCGGCTGTCGTCTGCTCATGTCATCATTTCCCTACTGCTATTCCTCATGAGTATTGCAACGTGTGCTGGATCAGAGTTACATGCACAGACATGGTGAAAAGTCATTTGGGGTAAGGAGTGCAGCAAGGCATTTTGTGGGTGGTACGTGTTTGTGATATGTGGGGTCTGCTCCTGTGCATGTTGTGTTACCATGCATACATGGCGACTCACCATGGGCCACATGACGTGTTGCATGGCTCCCATGAATTGATAGTCACCCTTCCTGACAGTCATCTGTAATGGTTTGTGGATTCTGATGAAGGCATCAATGTGTGTATAACGTCCCTCAGGAACATACGGGATGCTAATGGTGGACATAGTGTGGGACATCCCCATATGAGGCTCAATGGGGAATTGTAGACTCTCCGTGTGCAGCAAGGGGTGTTAGGCTCAACCCCTTCACTTGTGTGCCAGCTCAGTAGGATTTACCACATCTGTGTGTTGAAGGGGGTGTCCAGTGTAGGTCACACATGGTCAGCCAAATAACCTGTGAGTCTGTTCCAATTGATGCATTTCCCTTAGTGTGAGGCTGAGTAATAAAGTTGTTTGTCACACTTCAAGGTGCCTCATCTCTGTCAATGCAGGTCTCTTGCCACTTTGCATGCGGCATATCTGGCATAGTTGTGGAAGATTATGCATAGGAGTCCATGTGTAGTTTAGCAACATGCATGCAGTTGCTCATGGATTAGGCTCCCTATTGGGCATGAAGTACATGGTCGTGTATGTTTTTTGGCATGTTGGTCCACACAATGGGCCATCAACAGCTGCTGAGGGTGTGTCTCCTGTGCGCAGGTCGGCCTTCTGTTTCCTGATCCGGTGTCATGCTTCTTTGGTGATTGTGCATGCATTGTCTCTGGGTGTGACACTGGACACTCCTTACTTTACACACGCGCCTGTTGCAGTTGTCCTTCTGACATCCTAGTCTTTGTGTGCAAATTCTGTCATTTTGCAAGGAGATGCCGCCTGCTGCTGCGGCCCCTGCAGCAAGGGCCCACAGAGTATCCAGATTTGGCAACACACACGCCTCCAAGATGCTCCTCACTTCCTCCCTCCACCCATTCATTTGGCTGTCCTCAGCTTGTCTATGCCACTGTTGCCGCCACGCGGTGCCAAAGGCTGGACCATCAGCACATGCAAGGTGCACATTGCACCACCATCCTGTCCTTGCATAACCCACATCACACTACAGTCTGATGTATCAGCCACACTCCGAGCTATGTCCATCCGCACATCTAACGCCTGCTGTCAGACATACCCTGGGCACACACACGACACCTTTGCATGCTGAATGTGCAACTCCAACTGCCTACACTGCGCTGCCCCGCCTTCCAGGCCCTGTCACACCAACCAGGTCACGTCCCTAATACTCCCCACAAGCTCTGTAGCCCAGAAAGGGCATGGGAGTGGGACTCAAGGCTTCAGCATGTAGTATGGTGTCATCGTCTGGGACATGGCACAGGTATCATCTCTCAGCATGTCAATCTACAGAGTGTCCAGGACCCCCCTCTCCACCATCACATGCGCACAGCACCTCATCATCAGCTCGTATGCTATTGACAGCCAGGTGCTCCAACAAAGACACAGACATTGGCAGTTCCATCATTCAAGTATGCATGAGATCCATTGATGAATGGCTGAACACGAGCCACCTGAGGCTGGACTTGTACAGGACTGAGGTGATCATCTGAGGATTGTCCCCTTCCAGCTGGGTCAAGTGCCTGTGTCCCACCCGCAAGAGCCCTGCACAAGCACCCAGTGGCCACACACACAAGATGGTGTGCATCATGTTTGGCTCGCTCACATATGCCATGCTAGTCCACAGCATCTGTACCTCATGCTGCAACGCCCTCTGCATTATGCACATGATCCACAGATAGATCCACTCCAGGAAAAGACAGACCATCCCCCAGGTCCATGACAACATCCGTGTCAAATACTGCCCTGCCCTCTACGGAGCAAGTACATCCAAACTCCCAGGAAACTGGTCCACTTCCAGGGGGCATCTGCACACCTCAGCTTCAACACCCTGCGCCCCAGCCACCTCACCGTCCACCATAGATAGCTGCAATGGATCACTGTCTGCTGCAGGATGACCTCCACACTCCCCACCCACACTCAGGAGGCAGTCCACAACCCCGACCCCAAACCAACCTTGTACGTCTGTCATCCTAGATCCCGTTGGGCCATCTCCGTGCATCCAACCTTGCCCTGGCCCACCGTTCTTCACATCCACCGTACTCCAGCATACAGGACATTGTTCTCCCACCTGGCCACACATACCTGGGACTCCCTCCCCGGGAACCTCCACATGAGCCATGACCTCTATGCCTTGACAGTTTAGCAAGCACCCCCTCAGCAGCCAGAGGCCATCACAGGTGAGTGTTGTGCTCCATGCCTACATTGAATGATACCTTGTGACCCATGTGTGTCCTGTACCACACTCTGATCCCAGGGTATGGATGGCTGGAGTTAGTTCAACACTCAGGCATAGTTAGACATTTCCACACACATATGTTGTTGAATAATGCAAAATGACAGGAACGTCTCATGACCAAAGTGATATATTTATTTGCGGTGGGGTACGTGTTTTGGTAGATGAAATTAGGTGGTCTACCGGGGGAATAGAATCCAAAGTTCACAGGAGGAGATGGTATCCTTGGCATTGGAAGTCATCAGAGTCCAGGGCACAGTGTTGGTCATCATTGGTCAGACTGTGACCAGCAAGTCCATGTGGCAGAGAATGTCATTGGATGAGGTGCTGCTGTTGCGCCAGAGGGCCAGGTGCCAGGCCAGGTGACCTGGGAGATGGGGATGGTCCGCTGACTCTCACGGTCTTTTCCGTGGACGACCCACCTTCCTCCGGGGACCCTCAGATGCAGGCCTTGACGATGCTGGGGACGCTCCGTCAGATGAATCCTTCTCCTCCTCCTCCCTTCCTGTGTCTGGTGCTGGTCTACGCCTGGTGGCACAGGGAGGGTTGCCCATGCTTTAGGCGATCTGACGGAGTGATAGGCTCATGTCCCTGTGCACCGCCAGGTGCTCAGCCAGTCTTGCCTCCATCCGTCCTTGGTGTTGCTGATGACTGGCATGATACTCGACCTGCAGGTTCTTAATCTCATCGAGGGTCCCCTGCATCTCGGAGAGTCTTGACACGACCTGGTTGATGCCTCTGGTGTCACGCCGGTATGAGTCCAGGATGTTGCGTATGTGTGACATACCGGTGTCCTGAGCTGGTTGGTCAGGTTCGCGCCTCCGCCTGCCTCCACTCCCACCACCCCTGCCCACTTGAGCCTGGCCTGCCCTTGTGGGCACATCGGGTCTACGGGACCCCTGAGGGATGGCATTTGCAGGGTTGCCTGCCTCCTCCTGGGTGCCTGGAGAACCTTGTCCCTCCTGGTCAGACTGGCTCTGTTGTTCAGTGAGAGCAGGGCTCCTGGGTGTGTCCTGGGATGTGGCAGGAATGGGGGGGTGGTTGGCACACATGTACCTGACGCAGGTGCTGCAGGGGCTTGGCCACCAGAGGGTCCAGGTTGGTCGGGGTCATCCACGGAGTGGTGAGAGTCATCGCTGTCGGTGGGATCGTCTTCACGCGGAGCCTGGGACTGTGATTCTTCCCCCCCAGTGTTGGGGGGAGATCGACGACGTTGCCCTGTGTGTGAGAGAGAGACAATGTTAATGGTGTTTCATGCAACATCTATGTTTCATACATATTCAAGTTGACACAGTTCCTTCAGATAGTTGGATGTGCCTAGCATTCCTCTCAATGTCCACTTGGGGATGGGTATGTTGCGGGGGACAGATTGGGATGTTCTCCTGAGTGTTTGACCTGTAGATTATTGGCTCTGATGCTTATTTGGCTCTGGATTGGTCTTGTTGTGTCACATGTCCATTGTGGGAGTGTGTAAATCCGTTGCCTGCCCCAGGGGGGGTGTGCTTGTGTTAGGGGTGGGGGTTGTGACCGGGCCTGCTGTTGTGTGTAGTGTGAGTTGTCATTGGGTCTCCCAGGTGATGTGTCTGTCCCCTCATGGTGCATGCTGGCATGACAGTGAGTGTGAGTTCCTGTGCTAGATACCTGTGCTTGTGGAGTTGGTGTTTGAGTGAACAGTGGTCCCAGGAGGGCCTTGTGCTGCATACAGCAGGGCCAAGTGTCCGCTACCTTGTCAGTACTTTGCCAGTCCCTGTGCATTGTGCATGGGTATGTACCTATGCCATATGGGCTGAGGGCAATGGTGTCTGCGTCTCATTTTCACAATGTGTTGTGTGGGGCCCACCCTCCCAGCCTCCCGGACATCCAGTCTTGTGTTTGTGGTTGTTGTAGCCTTGGACATGGCCTTGCCTTGATTTGTGAAGGGTGCATGGAGACGTTAGTGGCATGAGCGTGGTTTTTGAGTGTGGTTGTGTGCGGTGAGTGCTTGGGGGAAGTTGCGTGCATTTGGTGTATATGTGGTGTGGACCCCATTGCCCCCATGTTACGTAAGTTGTTTGTGTACTCACCAGGCTCTGCGACTCCTTCCACTCCGTGTACTCCCACCGGCGGTAGCAGGGCCATCACCTTCTCCTCCCAGGGATGGTAGTGTACGGGTCTGCGGGGCGGCCCACCTCCAGTGATGTTAATCTGGGCATATTCTTCGTTCATTTTCCTCTTGACCGCCCTGCGCAGATCGTACCACCTGGCTTGGCATTCATGCCTGGTCCTTCGAATGGGCGCAACAGCATTCACCTTATCGACAATCCTCTGCCACATGGCAGATTTTTCAGCTAAGCTGGTCTGTCTGACCAATGTTCCAAACAGCTGTGGCTCGACTCTGATGACTTCGTTGACAAGGAGGTCCAGCTCCGCCGTTGTGAACTTTGGATTCTTGTCTGTGGGCATGGTGTGGGGTGTGGGTGTGGGTGTGGATGGTTGTGGGTGTGAATGTGACGGTGTGTGGTGTGAATGTGAAGGGGGGATGTTTGTGGAGGAGGTTGTGTGAAGGTGTGTGAGTGAAGGTGTAGTGAAGGTATGAGTAATGTGGAGTTGTTTCTCTGTGGGGTCTGGCAGCAGTGGGTCTGTTGCAAAGGCTCATGGGTTGTGTGTGTGGGCCCTTTTTATTGGTCAATTTTTGGGTGTGGCTGTGTTTGAATTTTGGTTGGTGTGTTATAAGAGGTGGTTGTGATTTGGGGCCTCTGTTTGGCTGTTTGGATGTGCCAGGTCAGTCATTGAGATGTATTTTGTCATGTAGACGTGTTTTATGGTGTTGTGCGAGTCGAATTGACCCTCCTTGTGCTGTTTTACAGTGTCCTGGTTCTGTAAGAGTCTTTTTCGCGTAGGTACGATCCGTACATACGCGATGCCGGCTGAGGGTGCTGGGGTACGGTGTTGGAGTGCGGCGCGTACATGCGGTGGGGGTACGGTGCGTACACGTGCGGCCCTGGGGTACGGCACGTACATGCGGAGGTACGCCGCGTACATGGGGGGTAAGGCACGTACATGCGGTGGGGGTACGGTGCGTACACGTGCGGGCCTGGGGTACGGCGCGTACATGCGGAGGTATGGTGCGTACATGGGGGGTAAGGCGCGTACATGCGGTGGGGGTACGGTGCGTACACGTGCGGCCCTGGGGTACGGCGCGTACATGCGGAGGTAAGGCGCGTACATGCGGGGGTGATGCGCGTACATGGGGGGGGAAGGCGCGTACATGGGGGTACGGCGCGTACAGGTGCGGGGCTGGGGTACAGTGCGGACAGGGGGGTAAGGCGCGTACATGGGGGGTACGGCGCGTACATGGGGGGGTACGGCGCATACAGTTGTGGGGCTGGGGTACAGTGCGGACAGGGTGGTGTACGGTGCTGACATATTTGGGGGTGGGGGGGCTGTACGGCTCGTACACGGGCATAAGTTTACCCGTGTACATGTGTGCTACTGCGTTGGCTCCGTACGGGCCATTTTACGTGCGATTGTGTATTCGGACGGACGGTCGGGATCGTACTTGCGCGCTCGGACTTGTGCTTTACGATTTGCACGTAAAAATGTCCGGCTCACTCTCGTACACTTTTCCCGACGATATTCGGATGTAAAAACTTTCCGACGCACTCTCGTAGACTTTTCCCGACGCTATTCGTAGATATTTTTCACCTACGAATCGTACTTGGCCGTTTGTACGGTACTTGTACGACTCGTACGTAAAAAAATACGGATACGGGTCGTACGCAAATTTTTAACGGATCGGAATCGGCACCTAGGTATGCTGTTGTTGGCATCTTCACTAACTGACTGACTCGTGTTTATTTCCTCAATAGTCAAAATTGTATGTAGACATAATATCGATGTTTAAATATCGATATACCAGAATATCGATGTTTAAATATCGATGTGGCACAATATCGACCTGCAAGAATATCGTCGACCAGAATATCGACATGCAGGTAAGAAATATCCTTTTACTTAATATCGAAGTTAGTAATATCGTTAGTAAAAATATCGTTGTTAATAATATCGAAATTTATTTTAGTGTTCTGTGTTTTAGTATATGTGTTAAAAGTATGTGATTTAAATATTTTGTATAAGTATAGTTTATTTTTGTAATGTATGTTTGACATTTTTAGAAATAATACATTTTATGATAATTAATATTTGCGTATTTTAGTCCCGTAGGGGCTTGTAGGTTTATAGGGGAATAGGGCAGGAAGTAATTTAATTCGAATATATTTATTAATAATTTTTAGAAGTTATTAATTTCATAAAAATGTAATATTGCGTTTTAGTTTTGTAGCGGGTTGTGGGTTTATAGGGGAATAGGGTGGGAAGTAATTTAATTATAATTGATTAATTAATACTTGTAATTAATGAATATGTTTGTATTTAATAATTTATATTGTTAATTGTGTTAATTAATTTCTTATTAATTAGTTATTAATTGGTTATTAATTATTAATTGGTACATATGCTAATTGTGTCATTTTTTTAGGAGCTGGTTGTGGGTTTATAGGGGAGTAGGGTGGGAAATAATGTAATTATAATTAATTAATTCATATTTGAGTAAATACAATTAATGTATTTAATAATGTATATTGTTAATTGTGTTAATTAATTTTTTATTAATTTGTTATTAAGTGGTTATTAATTATTCTCGGTAAATATGTTAATTGTCTTATTTTTTTAGGAGCAGGTTGTGGGTTTATTGGGGAGTAGGGTGGGAAGTAATTTAATTATAATTAATTAATTAATAATTGTTTATGAATTATTATTTGTGTATTTAATATTTCATATTGTTAATCATGTTAAATGATTTATTCTTAATTATTTCTTAATTGGTTATTAATTATTAATAATTAATTGTTAAATTAGTAAATTGTGTCCTTTTTTTAGGAGCGGGTTGTGGATTTATAGGGGAATAGTGTGGGAAGTAATTAAAATGTAATATATATTTTTTATATAATATTTAGTTATTGCTATTTTATAGCCTTAATAGTGTGAATTAATTTATTACTGATATGTTTTTAATTTGATTGTTCATTGTTATTAGTTAATTAACTAATTGTTAGGCAATTATGTTAATTATGTCATGTTTTACAATATTGGTGGTGTTATTTATAGGGGGATTTGGTGGGAGGTAAATTATTTTTTATTATTTAAGTATTTGTCAATTAATGTTTATTATTTTGCTGGAGTGGGAATAGTAAATTATCCCCTCCCCTATCCAACACTTTCCCTACTGTTGCACTCGTTGGAGTGGGAATATTAAATTATTACCCTCCGCTAACCAACACTTTCACTACTGTTGCACTTGCTGGAGTGGGAATAGTAAATTATTCCCCTCCGCTATCCAACACTTGTTATGTTATGTTATTAGCACTTATATTGCGCACAGATACTCAAGAGTGTCCCGGCGCGGAAGCCAAATGCAAATGCTAAGGGGCTGAAAAGAACTGTAGATTAGTTGAAAAGCAGGGTTGTTATCTGCTTCTTAAACAGCCTGGGGTCTTGCGTGTTCCGCAATTCGTAAGGAAGAGAATTCCAAGCTTCTTCTGCCTTAAAAGATAAAGAACTGCCCCCCATTTGTGTAAGGCGAAAGTGGGGTATCACTACAAAACGCTGTGAGGCTGAACGCAGTTGTCTGCGAGGCACGTAAAAGCTAAAGCGTCTCCTGAGATATGGCGGACCAGATCCATGAAGAGCTCCATGGGCCAGAATGAGGGCTTTAAATTTGACATGTTGTGCCACAGGAAGCCAATGTAAATCATGCAGATGTTGTTTTATGCTTGGCCTGGGTAGCAGCGGAAAGAACTTCCTGAGCGATTTCAATGTGCCAAAGCACAGTCCAGGTAGTTTTTTCATCTGCGTGGAAAACCGGAGGTCTTCACTAAATCAGACCCGCAGATTCTTAACAGGTTGGCCTGCAGAATTCGGTAGGGGATACTCTGTGGGTCAGAGTGCCTCTCTAAATTGCGGGGGAAGGACCCATACAGAAGAACCTCCGAATTGTCCTTGTTACACCTAAGCTGAGCCGATGCGAGCCATTTAAAGACGGCAGAGAGCCATTTTTTAGCTCGGACCGGGGACAGGTCATTTTCCTTCCAAGTAAAGAGGAGCTGTGTATCATCTGCATACGCTATGATCTTAGCTCCCAGCTCCTCTGCTAGATAGATCAGGGGAGTGACATATATATTGAAGAGGATTCAAAGTGGAGCCCTGCGGAACTCCTGTAGTCACCTTTTTTGGGGCCGCGGAGAACGGAGGCAGCCATGCCTGCTGTGATCTGTCCTCTAGGAATGATTTAAGCCAATCCCATGCTAGACCTGAGACGCCGATGCTCGAGAGACGGGCTAGTAATTAGAGATGGGACACCGTATCAAAGGCGGCAGAGAGATCCAATAAAATCAGAGCCGCTCTGCCGCCTGCATCCAGACACTTTCCCTACTGTTGCACTCCCTGGAGTGGGAATAGTAATTTTATCCCCTCCTATCCAACACTTTCCCTACTCCTGCACTCCCTGGAGTGGGAACAGTAATTGTATCCCCTCCGCTATCCAACACTTTCCCTAATGTTGCACTTGCTGAAGTGGGAATAGTAAATTATTCCCCTCCGCTATCTAACTCTTTTGTATAGTTGCACTTGCTGGAGTGGGAATAGTAATTTTATCCCCTCCGCTATCCAACACTGTCTCTACTGTTGCACTTGTTGGAGTGGGAATAGTAATTTTATCCCCTACGCTATCCATCACTTTCCCTACTGTTGCACTCTTTGGAGTGGAAATAGTAATTCTATCCCCTCAGCTATCCAACACTTTCCCTACTCTTGCACTCCCTGGAGTGGGAATAGTAATTTTATACCCTCCACTATCCAACACGTTCCCTACTTTTGCACTTGCTGGAGTGGGAATATTAAATTATTTTCCTCCGCTATCCAACACTTTCCTATGGTTGCACTTGCTGGAGTGGGAATAGTAATTTTATCCCCTCCGCTATCCAACACTTTCCCTACTTTTGCATTCCCTGGAGTTGGAATAGTAATTTTATCCTCTACGCTATCCAACATTTTCCCTACTGTTTTAGTTAATGTAGTGTATAATGTTGTTTTAAAATTAAATAATTATTTAATATTTATTATATATATATTTTGCTTTTATATTTATGTTACAAGTGTATGTATATATCCAAAAACGCTCACCCATTCAAAGCAATCCAAGGACACAGCGGGGTACTTATCGGGAAGCCTTTAGTCACAGGTAACAGCTGGGCATAATGCATTTCAGCATATCGCCTACCTCAGATGCCGCTCGTTTACCTAGGTTCCACCTTCTCCCACTTTTGAATTTGCTGTGGCACTCCCATTGGAGGGAGATCAGCTGACCTTGTTGCGCAGGGCCACTGCAGTCCATGCCACGACTACAGTTCCCAGAATGCACGTTGGTGGTAATTACAGCAGCAGGATCTCTTTCGCTACAGTGTATGTATAGATATGTATTTATAATTTTTATTATGTTTCTAACATTTTATAATTTAATAAAATAATTATTTATCAATATTATTAAGTAAATATATATAATAATTTTTATATATGTATGTTTAATTGTTTTTTATATTACATTTAAAAAATACCATTTTTATAATTCTAAATATGTTTTTATTAATTATATTTATTATTTAATGTATTTTATATTATTTTTAAGACATTTAAAAAAACGATATTCTGAACAACGATATTTTGGTTTCGATATTTTTGTACTTACCTTTGTAGAGATGGGATGTCGATATTCTTGACATCGATATTCTGTACACGATATTGTGTACCTCGTTATTCGAGTTGTGTTTTTTTTTGTCTTCTAACGTGCAAAATGGTCTGTATTTCTGCATTGGAAGACATTGTTGTTTCAAAGGTGGACAGGTTTTTGTCAGAGGTAGGTGGTGTATTCTGCCACAACAATAACACTTGGCTTCCTTTACATTGTACTGCATTCTATATCCTATGTTTCTACAATTGCAATTTTGCTCTTTGCATTAATCCGGTGTCATGTTCACTTTGTACCATGTCTACAACTTCTGTTGAAAATAAAAGTGCATGGATGTCCAAATCTTTCCTGATTCACTTAGCTTACGTGCAGTACAAACACATAATTAGAGTCCAGGATGCTCCACATCAAAATACCAAATACAGACCAAATTCTCCTAAAAACGGAAAACATTTTAATAATCCTGTTGCTAGTAACTACTAAGTAAGTCTAAATAAAACATTATGCATCCCCAGGGTGTCTGTACCTAGAGGTAGATAAAACAAAACAGAAGAATGCTGGCTAAATCAAGCAGTAATGTTGCCCAGAGAGGGATGAGCAGGACTTGGTTTACAGCATTTCCTGGTTTGTCTGAGGAGGTCACACCCTCATTCATAATAGCTGGGGCAATGATGCAGGATACAGAGGTAATGCATTGTGCCCTTTCAGGATTTAAGAATTTTAATATTTGTTTTTGAAGTCGACTAAATATTTCAAAACAATGTTGTTTGTGGCTCACCAAAAAATGAAACAATTCAATATGTTACAATACCACCAGCAACATTTGCTCAATTTTTAGGCAGGGAAATGTATATACTACCACCAGAAAAGTAATTTACATGACCTGGCTCAATGTATCTTTAATGCAGCAGTGTTAAAAAAGTCAAGCAATTTTGTGAAATTAGAAGCAAATCTGTTGTATACTAAAATGTTTCAGCCCAATTCATAAAGAGAAATTCACGGGCAGAGATCTCCACACACTTGGCAATTCAGAAACTCTTAGTAGAGATGTATGGCTTGTAGTACGAAAATGCGGAGTTGAAGTCTACTAGAAATGTTACCAGTGTATTATATTCATGCATCGGACAAGCGAGGTTCTGAGTACCATAGGCTGAGATGTTTGCCAACACTATGTAGAGCTCTGACTTCAAATAAAAAGGTGGGAAACAGACAGACAGAGAAAAATCATACTCACCTGGAGACGGCAGAAATTGTAGGTTATTTTGTAGTGGCTCCGTACAGTGTACTGCATAGTCTGTCCCCACTCTACCTTGGCAAGAGGTAAGTGCACTGTAAATGCATTGGGAGTGTAGTTATCACTGTGGCATTATATACAAAATATAAGAGGAGGCAGGTGAAGAATATTATTGCCAGGTTCTACAGTCCCAACGTTTGCTGCATTGCAAGGCAATCGCTGCATCGACATGACTACCTATTAAGTGAGGGCACCAACCGGAACTCCCACCCCAATGCATCAGGCAGTGTAGGTGAGGATCTGATGTCTTGGGTTCTGCCCATACAGCAAGCATCCATGTCACTGCCAGGTAGGACACGCGTGCTTCATTGTCGTATTTTATGAAAATATGATTTCCATAAGGACAGTAGAGTGTTTTATTGCCATATTTTATATTTAGATGGAAAATGGAAAATATTTTATGATCGTGAAGGAATGCTGACACTTCCTTGTTCACATGTCTTAGAGTCTTTTCAAACTGAGTAGCATTTACAGTAGGCCACTTCCACTCCTGTCTCTGACAAATATTTGAGAACACAAAATGTGTGTTCAGAAACATAGAAATTAAGGGGCGGATTTCGATGTCAGACGGACCCGAGTCCATCCGACATCGATCTGGAACTGGGACCAACCAACCGTCTGTTGGCGGTCCCAAACCAGCAATTAGGATGAGACCGAACACTGTTCGGCCGTAATCCTATTCTTTACAATGGGAGCATGCATTACAACCGGAATGCATGCTCTCATTGTAAAGACCGCAGGTGCAGTTTATCCCTGCACCCTGTGGCAGGGACCCTAAGGTGCCTGCCACAGGGTGCAGTGATCAACAGGGGGGCACGGCCACCATCCAGAGGCCTTGCACCCATGGGGACCCTGCTGGAGGCCCCCAAAGTCAGATTCCCACAGCCTTTCTGTGTCGGAAAGGCCGGCACATACGGCTGTAGGAATCTACCATCGTAATCCCTTGGGCGGAAAAAGCTGAGCCCATCGTTAGCCATTCAGTAATCCTGTTTGGATTAATTACCAAACAGGAGGGTCGGAGCCGTTTCCTATGGCATCATATCTGGCCCCTAAAACGGAAAATGTCTGCTTCGTCTCAATTTCCAATCTAACTCCAGTTACATATCCTATATCATTGCCACATGTAGAAGCAAAGTGAAACACAATATATACAATGGTACATTTATAGTAGAAGGTACCAATGGTTGTTTAATATATCATAGTATACCCACCGCTTATTAATCATTGTAAATTAAGTTGTGACACATTTAAACCATGGATCAAACCCAGATCTGTTGACTGGGTGTGAGTGTTTGATTGGTTCTGATGCTCCGTCCATCACCACCCCCTTTTGTACCGCTTTGTTCGCCATAAGTTGGCAGGGTATGCTCAGACGTTGAGTCCCTTGCTCACTTTGCCACTGGAATCAAGCAAGCCTGGCTGAAGACGGCTGAAATGCCAGAAACCGGTCCTAGGAAGCTTGTTTCCGGTCCAGGGAAGGCATGGCTTGGCAGTTCGGGCTGGACTGTTCCCATGAGGCACAGGGTCAGACTGATTTGCATATGGCCATGTCTGAACTGGGGTGGCAGAGTGGGCTAAAGAACGGTGATGGATTAAACCCAGATCTCTTGACTGGGTGTGAGTGTTTGATTGGTTCTGATGCTCCGTCCATCACCACCCCCTTTTGTACCACATTTAAACCATGGCAAAAAGAAGAACAACTTATAGGCCTTTTCAATGCTATGAAGATGTATTTAAAGATTATAAAAATGATGTTGCATTGCCTGAATTTCATGCATAGTTACAAATGCTCAGTCAGGAAATAGAAGAGGAATATATGAGTCAAATGTCCAACGAACTATAACGTCCCTGAAACCTATGGTTTTTTCAGTGAATTTCGAAGGTTTTTTAAATGTTAATTCCTAACTATAACGTCTGTAAAACCTATGTTTTTTTTCAGTGAAAATATATATATATATATATACACACATAAATATTTGAATATATATATATATATATATTCACTGAAAAAACCATAGGTTTCATGGACGTTATAGTTAGAAATTAGCATTTAATAAACCTTAGAAATTCACTGAAAAAACCATAGGTTTCAGGGACGTTATAGTTAGTTGGACATTTGACTCATTTAAAACCAGAGAAATTTGCCTGTTATAGTTAGTTGAGCTATAACTCGAGCGCCCGCAATGCACTGGTCATGACGTCACATATTACATCACTCATGACACTGTCAGTGACATCACTGATGACATCACTGATGACATCTCAAATGACATCACTGATGACATCACTGATGACATCATCCACGTGATAATCTGATGCACATACTGATGGCCTAATATAAACTTTGATAAACGCACTGTAAAATAAAGACTTCTATTTTTGAAACCATACACACAACAATGCCAGATACTACATACCACCCACTATTTCCTAGGTCTTCACTCACATCCACTCACTTATAAATGCAGTTACTCATCAATACAGTACTATAATATGCACTCATACACCTATACATACAGTCACAGTCTGCCACTCATCCATATTACTAGGCCGCTTCTGTGGGTGGCACAACCAGTGCTGCAAGCCCACCAGCAGCATTTGTATTTACACGCCCTGGGCACTCCTGGGGCACTTTACTGGGGTCTGACAGTAAACCAAATAAGCCAATCATGGAATCCAACCAACATATACATTTTAAATTAGCAGCACTTACACTGTGGCACTGGTTGGCAGTGGCACAGTGCTCTGAGCAGCTAACACCAGCAAAACACATGAGGCACAGCGACAAAAAGAGGAAGGGAGACTCACGCCAAGGTGCCAGGTCTAACACGTGTCCCCTCCAGCTGAAATGTGGGGAGAACTACCCTATCCCAGGGAGTTCCTCATCACTAAGGCGGAAAAATCTGGACAGACCGTCAGCATTGGCGTGATTTGCACCAGGGTGATGTTCCACCGTGAAATCCATACCCTGTAGGGAAATGGACCACCTCAACAGCTTTGGATTCTCACCCCTCATATGCATCAACCATCTGAGGGGCCTGTGGTCTGTCTGAACCCGGAAGTGAGACCCAAACATGTAGGGTGTTAGCTTCTTCAGCGCCCAGACCACAGCAAATGCCTCACGCTCAATAGTACTCCATCTCTGTTCCCGTGGAAGTAACCTCCTGCTAAGGAAGGCTACAGGTTGATCTAGGCCCTCTTCATTAATCTGTGAAAGAACAGCCCCCACACCATGCTCTGAAGCATCTGTCTGAACGATAAACTCTTTGGAGAAGTTGGGAGCCAAGAGCACGGGCGCCGTGCACATAGCAGCTTTCAAGGCCTCAAAAGCTTTCTGACAGGTGTCGGTCCAAATCACTTTCCTGGGCTGCTTCCTAGAAGTCAGCACTGTCAAGGGGGCATCAATGTTGCCATACCCCTTGACAAACCTCCTGTAGTCCCCGGTGAGACCTAGGAAGGCTCTCACCTCTGTCTGGGTTTTGGGCGACTCCCAATTCAGGATGGTTTCTATCTTGGGTTGGAGGGGCGCCACCTGGCCGCTCCCAACCTGGTGCCCCAAGTACACCACGGAACCCTGCCCGATCTGGCACTTACTCGCCTTGATCGTGAGGCCTGCCCTCCGCAGCGCCATCAACACTTCCCAGAGGTGGCGCAGGTGGAGCTGAACACGGCGATGTCATCCAGGTAGGCAGCACTGAACGAATCCAGTCCAGCCAACACCTGGTTGACCAACCTCTGGAAGGTGGCAGGGGCATTCTTCATCCCAAAGGACATAACCCGGAACTGGTGGTGCCCATCTGGGGTGGAAAATGCTGACCTCTCTTTGGCCCCCTCGGTCAAGGCGATCTGCCAGTACCCAGACGTTAAATCAAACGTGCTGAGGTAGTTGTCAGCCCCTAGCCGATCTATGAGCTCATCAGCTCTGGGGATGGGGTGTGCGTCAGTCCTGGTGACTGAATTGAGTCCTCTGTAGTCCACACAGAACCGGAGTTCGGGTGTGGCTCCCGGCGCTGCAGCCTTTGGGACCAAGACCACTGGGCTGGCCCAAGGACTGCTGGAGGACTCAATTACCCCGAGTGCAAACATCTTGGAGACCTCCTCCTTGATGCATGCTCTCACCCTGTCAATCACCCTGTAGGCCATGTGCCTCACAGGTGTACTATCCCCAGTGTCCACATCATGGACGCACCAATCAGTGACACCGGGAACCAGGGAAAACAGATCAGAAAATTGTCCCAGCACCTGGCGACAATCATTCTGTTGCTCAGGGGTCAGGGCGGAAGAGAGGAAGACACCATCCACTGACCCATCTTGCTCTTGGGTTGACAAGAGGTCAGGAAGAGGCTCGGTCTCCTCTAACATCCCAGCATCTGTTGCCAAGAGCATGCCCACTTGGGACCTCTCCAAGTGGGGCTTGAGGCGGTTGACATGAAGGACCCTTAAGGGGTTCCTTGGAGACCGCAAGTCCACCAAATAGGTAACAGGACTCTTGTGCTCCACAACCTCAAAGGGACCGGTCCACTTATCCTGGAGCGCATAAGGCTCCACGGGGGCCAAGACCCACACTTTTTGTCCAGGCTGAAGCTCTATCAGAGTGGCATTCTGGTCGTACCATCGCTTCATCTCCTCCTGGCTGGCTTCCAGATTTGCCTCAGCAAGTTGCCTGAATCGCCTGGTCGATTCCTGAAGGCCAGCATGTAGCTATATACATTCTGGGGAGGTTTCCTGGGAGATTGCTCCCAGCCTTCCTTGACCAGACTTAGAGGTCCTCTCACTGGGTGGCCATACAGGAGCTCAAAGGGGCTGAACCCTAGAGACTTCTGTGGCACCTCACGGTATGCAAAGAGAAGGCATGACAAGAGGACGTCCCACTTACGCCTCATGGGTTCCTCCAGACCCATTATCATGCCCTTCAGGGTACGGTTGAATCTCTCAACCAACCCGTTTCCTTGGGGGTGGTAAGGTGTGGTGAACTTGTAGGTTACACCCCACTCTTGCCAAAGGGATTTCATATATTTGGATATGAAATTGGTACCCCGGTCAGACACCACCTCTAGAGGGAATCCCACTCTGGAGAAAATTCCCATCAGTGCACGTCCCACCACGGGGCCGTCACTGTCCTCAGAGGGATGGCTTGCGGATACCGGGTGGCATGGTGCACCAGGACCAGGATAAACCTGTTGCCCATGGCTGTCCTGGGGTCCAGTGGCCCCACAATGTCAATCCCCGCTCGCTGGAATGGGGTACCGACCACAGGGAATGGCTGGAGAGGAGCCTTCTGCTTCCTCCCACTCTTTTCACTTGCCTGGCAAGTCTGACAGGTCCTGCAGTGAGTGTCTGAACTCCTGCGCATTTGGGGCCAATAAAAGTGGGTGACAAGCCTTTCAAAGGTCTTGTCCTGCCCCAAATGTCCTGCCAATGGCACATCGTGAGCCAGCCCCAGTAGGAAGGCTCTGAAGTCCTGGGGTACCACCAGCGCATGGGCTGACCCAGGCTCAGCAACCTTAGGCTCTGTATATAGGAGGCCGTTCTCCCAGTAAATGCAATGTGACCCAGACTGATCACCTACGGCCTGGTCTGCAGCCTGCTGCCGCATACCCACGAGAGAAGGGCATTCTTTCTGTGCCCTACAACAGTCCTCCCTGGTTGGACCCATTCCTGCTGCCAATGGGTCAGCTCAGGCAGGTCTCCCAGTTCAGCTATCTGCTCCCCGGTAGGCTCCAGGGCATCCCCCTCAATGTCTGCTTCCTCCTGGGCCGTGGGAACTTCAGGGGCAGGTTTCCCGCGCCCCCTGCCTCTTCTCTCTAAGGCCGGTCCCTGGGCCTCCCTCTCAGGCTCCAGGACTTCTTGAGCACCTCTACTGGCTGCCATGGACCGTGTGGTGACACACGCCCAATCCGGCATACCCAACATCTGCAGGTGTGCACTCCGCTCCACCTTAGCCCAAGGTGAGCTCTCCAAATTGTTCCCTAACAGACAGTCTACAGGCATGGCGGGCCTCACAGCTTCCTGAAGAGTACCAGAGACCCCCCCCCCACTCAAAGGGAACCTGAGCCACCTTGCAGTGACTCTCTGTGTTGTCAGCGGCAACAACTGGATAGAATGCTCCTGGGACCACCTGCTCTTGAGACACCAGGTGACACTTGACAGCTGTCACACTGGCTCCTGTATCTCTCAGAGCTTCCACCCTACGGCCATTGATGGTCACCCACTGCCTGTATTTCTTAGTGTTATCAGGCAGCTGGGTTTGGGGGACAATCTCACAGTCTCCTAATGAGACAAGGGACATCTCTGCGGGACCCCACCCACCTTGGACTGCCATCTCCTCCCCCAAGGCTACACTAGCCATCTGCCGGGGTGAAGCACCAGTGGGTGCTGGTTCATACAAAGGACACTTTATAACAGAGGCAAAATGCCCCATGGTACCACACTTGTAACATTTTAGGGGCCCCTTCTGAACAGGGGGACCTGTCGGGGCCCGGTCGGCTTCTGGGGTGGGGGAGGCTGAGAACATTTCCCTTGGTTCCCTTGGGGATTACTTTGGGGCCTTCTTGGGAACTCCCTCTGTTTACCCTTGTCCCCCCCACTCTTCTGCTGGGGACCCTGCCCACCTTTAGCGGAGTCTCCCACTGGACCCTTGTGGACCCTGGTACTGAACCAGCGGTCCGCCTCCTCAGCAAGCTTTCTAGGGTTAGTCAGCCTACTATCAATCAGGTGCTGGCGTAGCTCAGGAAAACAATTACTGGACAAGTGCTCCCATGCCATTAAATCAAGAAGCCCTTGAAAATCATCAACCTTGCTACCCTTCACCCAACCATCCAGTGCTCTGCAAAAAAATGTTACATACTCAACATACGTACTGTTTGGAATCTTTGTGCAACCCCTGAACCTTTGCCTATACAACTCAGGGGTCAACCCATACCTAGTCATCAAAGCCTCCTTCATATGGGGATAAGAATTATAAACATCTGAAGGCAAGTCTAGCAGTGTGTCCCGCCCCTCACTCAGGAACCGTCCCCACAACCCCGCTCACCAATCCTTCTCAGGGACCCGGAGGGAAGACATGGCTACCTCATAGGCTTTGAACCACTATCCTATGTCATCATTTTGAAAAAATTCCTTTACCACATCTTTTGGTATGTACACCCTTGATTCTACCTGCACTGGCGGTGTCCTGCCACCAGAGGGAGTGAATTCTAAACTCCTAGCCTTCAGCTCTATCTCCCTCAACTTTGTTTCATGCTCCAGTTGAATTCTTCTCTCTTCCAGAGCCAACTTTTTGCTTTCCAACACCCCACTCAATTTTGCCATCTCCATTTCATGTGCTCGGGTTTCTTTCCTGTCTGCCAACTCTTCTGGCGACAGGCCTCTGCCAAAACTCTGGACGCTTACTGCTGGTTCAATTATGTCTGCCTCCTCATGTGATATGGACTCAATCCAGGCCCTCCTTTTGGAATTGGGATTTGTTTCTGCACCCAGTCGGGGAAACTCCAAACTTTCTGCAGAAGCCCTTCAGCTGGGCTAATGTGTAGTCCTCTAATTTTTCCTCTTCCCATTCTACTCCTCCAAGGTCAGAGATCACAGATGCTGCCTTTTCCACATCGACTAAACCAGGAATGACTTAAAAAACTGGAGATTTCTTGGCATCCGAAATTTGAAAGTATGTAGCTGCGTTATGGTCTGAACTCACTAAGTGGTGTTCACCAATCACTGTACATAAATCACAATTGCAAATACAGGATCCTCATCGCTGACCACCAATGTTAGAATTGGGGATCTCTGGTTGGCACTTGTGACAAGCAGAGACCCTCTCCTCTAGTCAGGGTAAGGGGTTACACTCCTAAAATAACCCCTGCTCACCCTCTAGGTAGCTTGGCGCGAGCAGACAAGGCTTATCTCAGAGCGTTATAGGTTAAGCATTTGTGACCACATACAGTAACCCAGTGTCAACACCACAAATGGACACCACACTAGATTTATATCCAAAATAGTGATCTTTAATATAAAGGCTTAGCACAAGACCAAATAACGACAAAAATGACATACACAGTTCAAGAATATGATTGTAGAAAGAGTTCTTAGGTTAGTGACAAAATCATTCACCTTAGCGTCCGTTTTAACCCACAGTACCTTATGATGCGATAAAAAGTTCCTAGCGGCACTTCAGCGTTGAAAATCAAGTTGTAGCTTATCCGGTAGAAATTTACTCGCTAAGGCACAATGCGACAACGAGCGGGCAACAATTTCACCAGCGGTTATCTTGGTTGAGTCTGCGACGATTTTCGCAGCGATAAAATTACTCAAGCTAGCAAGCGGTGCGATGATCTTGGCTTGTTCTGCGACGATTCCACACAGCAGCGGCAGGCTCTGCGTCGAAGTTCGCAGCGATAGAATTCTGCCCGCTAACAGGCGGAGCGCGGATCTTGGGCTGTCAGCGATCAAATTCGGTCCGCTATCGAGCAGTGCGATGATTTTCCCAGCGCTGATCGGGCTCAGCGGCAGCAGGCTATGCCACACACATCAGGGCTTGTCCTACCTTATGCTTACAATGCACCCTGCCCTTGGGCCTACCATAGGGGTGACTAATATGAAGTTAAAGGAAGGTTTAGGGACTGGCAAGTGGGTGCACTTGCCCAGTCAGCATTACAGTACCAGACTGCATGCAGGTTCTGCAATGGCAGACCTTAGACACATTTTACTAGGCCGCTTCTGAGGGTGGCACAACCAGTGCTGCAAGCCCACCAGCAGCATTTGTTTTTACACGCCCTGGGCACTCCTGGTGAACTTTACTGGGGTCTGACAGTAAACCAAATAAGCCAATCATGGAATCCAACCAACATATACATTTTAAATTAAGGAGCACTTGCACTGTGGCACTGGTTGGCAGTGGCACAGTGCTCTGAGCAGCTAACACCAGCAAAACACATGAGGCACAGCGACAAAAAGTGGAAGGGAGACTCACGCCAAGGTGCCAGGTCTAACACCAAACAGCATGTATGATTCCTGGTCCCAATCCATGAAACACTTTTGGGGCAAAGTAGTGGTTGTGTCCCATACCCACAGAGATGTGGTGAGGCTAATAGTGCTGTGAAAACCTTACATACTCTCGGCCATGTGCAGACAAGCACGACCCATGGGGGCTGACATTGCATACAGTGTACAATGACACAAAAGCAGAAGTGACCATCACAAAGCATACACACATCTCGAAAATAGACATACAAATCAAAAGAACCTGTGTAGACTATAGGTGTCAGGTCACAAACTCCCATTCCATGCCAGCAATGGCACCTAACAACCAGGATGAATGTGCAGAATGATGTGATATGACTCACAGGGACAGCAGGGTAAATCACCAAAACAACATCCAGACAATGGCCCACAACAGCAATACCAATGCACTGGTGCAGATGCACAAACACAAACAGGCAACCACACAATGCACATCTGACACAACATGTGTGTGTGTCTCAGTATCCCCAGGCAACTACACAACACATGAGGGGGCTGAACCACAGTGAGACCGATGTGGACACAGTGCCATACAAAAGTAAACCAACAATGGTCCCCCCTTAGTGGGCAATCAGGCATTGTGAGATGAGAGGGAGCACAACAGACACATGTGACACAAGCTGGAATGAACAGCAACTAACACAGCAAGAGACTGACACACAACAACACTACCCCCAGGGACCAGACATTGGGGTGACACAAGCATGCATGACACATCCACTGTGCAGACAAAGGTAGATGTCGTACAAACTGTGAAACCCAGACATGTGTCCTGTGCCACAAACGTACATCCCGCCTACACAAACACAAATCACTCAGCATGGCCCGTCATCCATGGACAAAGGGGAGCTAAGGGCCCATCCATGCAAACATTTACATCAGTCCACCTTCAACACCACACACCCTGAACTGCACCAATGTGCATCTGTGAAGCCCACATGGACAGGTGACATTGCACATGCACCCATGACAAACACAGTAATGTTGTGAGGAACTTGTCATGATTCGGGCGAAGCGCCTACCCAGCCTACAATCCCCAGATTCCCCGGGAATGGCGGGGGCGGTGCCGCGATTAGAAAAGGGACGAGACGCACGCAGGACGCTGTGCGTAATTCCAAGATGGCGGGTTCGTCGTTTGTTTGTTCCGCGAGTTCCAGAGACTTAGAGAATTCCTAGACCGGAGACCCAATATTCCTGAGTCCGATTCCGGGGTCTATGATAGCAAGGACTAGCGCCGACCGTGTGCCCTTCTAAGGTGCGGTAACCTAACAGGGGGGACTCGTGCAACGGCTGACGGACAGAATCCACGCTCCGGGTTCGGAGCAAGACTCACAGGTATTTCTCGGCCCCAGTCCCGTAAAAGGACCGGAGGGGCTTGCCGATCCCGCAACCAGCCACGAACATTGGTGGTGTCAGGTCACGGGAGTGCGGGTGCTTCACAAGATACCCAAGGGGTATTCCGCTCTCCTTTTCAACCATCAAGTGGGGGAGCCTTCCACCGATCTTACCCACGAGGGGTGAGACTCGAAGACTTAGTTGTTCAGGAGGACCGTAAGGCCTGGCATATGAGGCAAGGTAGCAGAAAGCACCTTCCAGATTCTAGACAATTGAGCACAAGAGCGTTCAGGCTCTCTTCTCATGACTACATTAACGAGGGTCCTGAGAGATCTTCCAGGTGGCAAGATCGGAACTGGTAGAGTTCTCCGCCAAGGGCTCCGAGAAGAGTCATAGATTGGTGTGTGGTTGCGATACAAGGGGCATTCAAAGATATCGCATATGGGTCTGAAGCCAGTGGCCACTTGGTACTGTGTAGGGGTATTGGATGAGGTTGAGTGTTTGTATGTGTATGATGTAATAATGCTAACGACACAAAAGCCTTACAAGTATCAGCCGAACTCTCTCTCATAGAATGTGGTTGCACTAGCGAGAATTCATGAGAGTAGCCATTGTGTTAAACCTGGTATATTGTTTGTATGTTTATTTCCTTTACAGGTTCTACTCCCCGCTGTTCCCATCCTTCCCTTCCCTCGCTTGATTGCTCCAACCTTCCGCGCCTTTAGTGCAGGAGTTGGGGACGTCGAGAGGTGGACCCCCTATAGCTTCGCCTGAATCCTGAGGAGAGTCAAGTCTGAGACGGATCGTCACAGAATTACGCACCCACGTATTGAGACTCCTCCCGGTTCAGGGGGCGCTGTAGGGACGCAGTATGGAAGGGGTCATGCAGGCCCTGGCCGCTGTACAGCAGGAGTTAGCGGCCTCTAGGGCTGAAACAGCAGCCTTAAGAGATAAGGTGGAACGCATGTCGAGAAATCCTTTTGACGCGAGTGCTGGGGCGCTTCCAATCCAGGTCATAGTGCCTCCACCTATTCCACTAGCTAACCCGGAAAGATATACCGGGGACCCCCAGAAAATACAGGTTTTCATCACCCAAATATTGATGCATTTTTCCTGTAGGCCTTCCTCCTTCCCGAATAACCATTCTAGAGTGGCCTTTGCCATCTCCTATTTAGCTGGAGATGCCGCAAATTGGGCTGTGCACTTAGTACGAAACAACGACCCGGTGTTATCCGATTGGGATGAGTTTCGGGCCGCGTTGGAAGGGGTATTCGACAGACGAAGCACCACCTTTAGTGCAGACAGAGAGCTTCTAGAGCTCAAACAAGGGAAACCAATTTGGTGACTTATTTGACCTCGTTTAATCGACTGGTAGCAGAGGCTGCCTGGCGGTACAAAAGGGGGTGGTGATGGACGGAGCATCAGAACCAATCAAACACTCACACCCAGTCAACAGATCTGGGTTTGATCCATCACCGTTCTTTAGCCCACTCTGACACCCCAGTTCAGACATGGCCATATGCAAATCAGTCTGACCCTGTGCCTCATGGGAACAGTCCAGCCCAAACTGCCAAGCCATGCCTTCCCTGGACCGGAAACAAGATTCCTAGGACCGGTTTCTGGCATTTCAGCCGTCTTCAGCCAGGCCTGGCCAGAAGAGAAGAGATGTCCCTGTTTTACCAGGGCCTCTGCGATGACTTAAAGGATGTCATCGCCCGCATAGACCCACAACCTCGCACCTGCACCGCTCTGGTGAGTCTAGCCTTACGGTTGGATGGGCGCATCACAGACCGAGGGGGTGACAGGTTTAGAGGGGAAAGGAGCAGGAAAGACACTAACTGTGGAGATACACCCCCAGAGCCCATGGAAGTAGGAGCTGTGAGGGCTCCATTGTCTAGGGCGGAAAGGGAAAGCCGGAGACTACAGGGGTTGTGTATATATTGTGGGAAGAAGGGTCACTATGTCCGTGAGTGTCCCGCTCGACCAAAAAGGATAGGGGGATATAACAAGACTAGAAAAACACTAGCCACAGTGGCTAGCAACGACTCAGACCCGGGGTCGTTGGGCAGTTCAGTAGAGGAGAAGTCACCAACGTGGAGAATCCCCTCTTTGGCTACCGCTCAACTGCAGGACACCGAACGACATATAGAGTTGGTAATGTGGCTAGGAAAGGGAACCCACTCTTATCAGATTAGGGCCATATTGGACTCGGGAGCCACAGGTAATTTCATCCATAGAGGATTGGTGGACAGGTTAGCCCTAAGGAAGGTGTCGAGGGACATACCCGAAGAAGTGTTGGCAGTCGATGGCAAACCACTGACATCGCGGATTCTCATCGACCAAACAGAGAATCTACGGTTAGAAACTAGAACAGGGGACATGAGACACATAGAAACACTGGCTTTGAATATCATAGAGGCCCCCCAGTACGAGGTGATCTTGGGAATGCCATGGTTTAGTCTCCATAATCCCACCATAGATTGGAGGGAAAGAACCGTTCAGTTTTTGTCTGTGGCATGTCAGGAGCACCTGGTTCTAGTGGGGGATCCCCGGGTGGAGGCATTGGCATGCTCGTTCACAGTCGCGACGGCTGCCGAAAAAGAGGTCAGTCTACCCCAACAATACTCCTCTTTTGCTGATGTATTCAGTAAAACAAGGGCAGAGTCGCTTCCTCCTCACAGGTCATACGACTGCCAGATCGATTTGGTGGACGGAGCGAACCTTTCTATGTGTAGGGTTTATGCGCTCTCAGAGCCGGAGACCAAACACCTCAGGGAATATCTGGACCATTTCCTAGAACTTGGATTTATCCGTCCTTCTAGATCCCCAGCGGTGTCCCCTTTGTTTTTTATAGCAAAAGCCAATGGAGAGCTAAGAGCATGTTGCGACTATAGGATGCTGAACAAAAACACCGTTCGCAACCGATACCCGCTGCCTCTTATACCCGTCTTGTTGGACCAGGTTAGGGAGGCCACAGTTTATACGAAGCTAGACCTAAGGGGAGCGTACCATTTGGTACGCATACGCAAAGGGGACGAATGGAAAACCGCTTTCAAAACCCGCTATGGTCTTTTTGAATATCTGGTAATGCCGTTCGGGTTGTGCAACGCCCCAGCGGCATTCCAGTATTTCTTGAATGACGTACTAAAGGAGTACATAGATAGAACGGTGGTCGTGTATATTGACGACATTTTGGTCTATTCCGATTCCATGAGCAATCACACAGAACTCGTGCTTCAGGTATTGCGAGCATTACAAAAGCATAGCTTATATTGTAAACTGAGCAAATGCGAGTTTGGGGTGTCTGAGGTGGAATTCTTGGGGGTGATCCTCCGTCCAGATGGGTTATGTATGGCAGAGCGTAAAATACAGGCAGTGCTGGAGTGGCCGACTCCTCGCAATGTCAGAGGAGTACAATGCTTCCTGGGCTTTGCCAACTATTATAGGAGATTCATCCAAGGGTTCTTCCAGAAGGCTGTTCCTATCACGCGACTTCTCCGGAAGGTCGTATCGTTCGAATGGACCACTGAAGCGGATAGGGCTTTCGGATATCTAAAGAAGGCCTTTACCACGGCACCGGTGTTGCGACACCCACAGCTTGATGCACCTTTTATGGTGGAAGCAGACGCCTCCAACGAGGCTATTGGAGCAATCTTGTCACAAAGGGATAGGGACACTGGGCAGCTCCACCCAGTGGCATATCTTTCCAAAAAACTTCTCCCAGCGGAACGGAACTATAACATAGCTGAGAAGGAACTGCTGTCCATAAAAAAGGCCTTTCAGGAGTGGCGTCCATACCTGTGGGGGGCTAAGTTCCCCGTTACGGTCTACTCTGACCATAGGAATTTGATGTATCTAAAGACGGCCCGCAGGCTTTCCCCCAGACAAATGAGATGGATGCTCTTCTTCGAGGAGTACGATTTCATCATTACCTTTAGGCCAGGCACCGACAATCGCAAGGCGGATTCACTGTCCCGGGTGCTGGCCACGGAAACGGACACAGAAGTGGTGGAAGAGGCGATCATCCCTTCCTCCAAAGTAGTTTGTGCGTTACAGACAGAGGACTATCTGACTAGCATCAGGAAAAGCAAGAGTCCAACAGCCTGGAGCCGGTGGGCTGAGAAGGAGCCGGAGAGAACGATAAGGCAGGGGTTGCCTTTTAGGAACCAGAGACTCTATCTGCCTACTAAAGCACTGAGACAAAAGGCATTTACATGGTGTCACGAATCACCGTTAGCGGGACATCCGGGCATACAGAAAACCACCTTATTAGTGCAAAGATACTTTTGGTGGGCCTCCTTAGTCGTGGATGTAAGGACTTGGGTATCCAAATGCGAGGATTGCGCAAGGGGAAAATCAGACAACTCCCCGAAGAGGGGATTGCTCCTTCCCTTGCCCACGCCGATGACGCCGTGGCGGAGCATCAGCTTGGATTTCGTAACGGGTCTTCCACTGGATCAGGGGTGTTCCGCTATTTTGGTAGTGATAGACAGCCTCACAAATATGGGACATTTCATCCTGTGTAAAACGTTACCCACGGCAGGACAGACAGCCAAGTTATTGCTCCAACATGTGGTGAGGATCCACGGCATCCCGCAAGTCATCGTTTCAGACTGGGGCCCCCAATTCATAGCTCGCTTCTGGAAAGGATGGTGCAGGTCCCTGCGTATTGAATTAGCTGTATCGTCAAGCTTTCACCCACAGACCGACGGTCAAACCGAACGGTTAAACCAAACCGTGAAAAAGTACTTGCGGTGCTATGCTGAAGAGGCTCAAGAATCTTGGGTGGCCATGCTTTGAATGGCTGAATTGGCCTATAACAACGCCACACATAGTTCCATCGGGGTCTCTCCCTTTTCTGCCAACTATGGTTATGACGCCCGGATTCTGCCAATTAGCATACCCAGACGACTCACTGCTCAACCATCGGTGCAAGCTCACATGAGAGAGTTGCGTCAAGGGCACGCTAGGGCGCGGAAGCTTCTGGCCAAGGCGAAACTGACCTATAAACGCTGGGCTGATCGACACCGAGTAGAGGGTCCCCAGTATAAGCAACTGGATAGAGTGTGGCTGTCAACAAAGAACATACACTTCAAATTACGTAGCGTGTTCCACCCGCGGTATATAGGTCCCTATCGAGTACTGAAACAGATAAATCCGGTGGCCTATAAATTGAGGCTTCCAGGCTCTCTATGGATCCACCCTGTTTTCCACTGTAGCCTGTTGAAGCCTGCCCTAGGCGGGGTGAGGAAGCCAACCCCCGCCTTGGTCACCGAAGAGGGACCAGAGTACGAAGTATGGCGAGTGGTAGATGCCAAGTATCTAGGGAACAGATTATGGTATCTGATATCCTGGACAGGGTATACCTCCGAAGAGGATTCTTGGGTGCCCTGTGATAACGTGCACGCCCCAGCCAAGATCAGAGCGTTCTATCGCCGCCACCCGGACAAACCTGGGTCTAGGAGGCGCCGGGACGGGGACCTACTGTCATGATTCGGGCGAAGCGCCTACCCAGCCTACAATCCCCAGACTCCCCGGGAATGGCGGGGGCGGTGCCGCGATTAGAAAAGGGACGAGACGCACGCAGGACGCTGTGCGTAATTCCAAGATGGCGGGTTCGTCGTTTGTTTGTTCCGCGAGTTCCAGAGACTTGGAGAATTCCTAGACCGGAGACCCGATATTCCTGAGTCCGATTCCTGGGTCTATGATAGCAAGGACTAGCGCCGACCGTGTGCCCTTCTAAGGTGCGGTAACCTAACAGGGGGGACTCGTGCAACGGCTGACGGACAGAATCCACGCTCCGGGTTCGGAGCAAGACTCACAGGTATTTCTCGGCCCCAGTCCCGTAAAAGGACCGGAGGGGCCTGCCGATCCCGCAACCAGCCACGAACATTGGTGGTGTCAGGACAAGGGGTATTCCGCTCTCCTTTTCAACCATCAAGGGGGGGAGCCTTCCACCGATCTTACCCACGAGGGGTGAGACTCGAAGACTTAGTTGTTCAGGAGGACCGTAAGGCCTGGCATATGAGGCAAGGTAGCAGAAAGCACCTTCCAGATTCTAGACAATTGATCACAAGAGCGTTCAGGCTCTCTTCTCATGACTACATTAACAAGGGTCCTGAGAGATCTTCCAGGTGGCAAGATCGGAACTGGTAGAGTTCTCCGCCAAGGGCTCCGAGAAGGGTCATAGATTGGCGTGTGGTTGCGATACAAGGGGCATTCAAAGATATCGCATATGGGTCTGAAGCCAGTGGCCACTTGGTACTGTGTAGGGGTATTGGATGAGGTTGCGTGTTTGTATGTGTATGATGTAATAATGCTAACGACACAAAAGCCTTACAAGTATCAGCCAAACTCTCTCATAGAATGTGGTTGCACTAGCGAGAATTCATGAGAGTAGCCATTGTGTTATACCTGGTATATTGTTTGTATGTTTATTTCCTTTACAGGTTCTACTCCCCGCTGTTCCCATCCTTCCCTTCCCTCGCTTGATTGCTCCAACCTTCCGTGCCTTTAGTGCAGGAGTTGGGGACGTCGAGAAGTGGACCCCCTGTGGCTTCGCCTGAATCCTGAGGAGAGTCAAGTCTGAGACGGATCGTCACAGAACTAAGGTGCACAGACTCATCACACAAGGACAGTTTACAACCCTGGTGAATGACAGACATACTGCACAGTATACGGTACATGGCCATGACGTCATAGCTCACGTAACCTTCCAAATACCTGCCACAGTCTCAGGACAATGCAGAAGCCAAGGCAAACCACAAGGCACACGTTCTGACACCTGCAAACATTGCAGCCCTGAACCGGACAAGTGGGAGCAGTCACACACACATACACGTCTCAATAACTAAAAGGTACCACCTAGGGACAACTACATGATATTGCGAACAAAGAAGTGCCTTGGGGACCCCTGACTGTGTCCCATCTGCGTCTGACCACATCATCACCACTCAGAACTGACAAATCCCAGTGATGAAACACCAATTACAGTAGTGTGTCATGCACCCCCACATCTGGTAGCCCATGGCAAAGTTGTGGGATGAACACAGTACAACTCAGCAAGCATCAACAACAAGAACATATCAAGGGAACACTGCCTGTGTATGAAAAGGGATGTGGACACACACACACATGCTCACACAACACACACCATGGGCCCAGGCAATGTCACGGAACAACACACTTACTTGAGGGGACTCAACTCCTGTGGAAGCTTAGCTGTGCCAAACATAGTCCCAGCAGGTCTCAGTCATGTCAGCAGAACACTTGGTCAGTCAACCATCAGTTACCACACAATGAAGGCTCTGGTCACAACAGCCTGGGTACGGGAGTCTCCCTTAAGTCATCTGTACATACTCAATACATATGTATTGCAAGTTGCACAGAGGACCCAGTTGCTCCTACACCAATGATGCCCACACTTACATGTCCAGTGGAGATGCGCCCACAGTCGAGATGCGCCCACAGTCAGGGAAATAGACAAATTGGACAATGGGAAGCACATCATATGTGCATGTGTGCAAGCCACAGATGTGACCATGCAAATGAAATGTTTACAGAGATATCCACAATTGTTAATCATGACACACCCATTTAGCTGCAAAGGATGATATGGATAACGACCAGAATAGGATACATATCTCATTGACCACATGGAGTACCTCACATCAACACCTCAGTATTCAACATTGGAAATCCAGCATTACAACTGCAAGGTCATGCTAAACATCATCAACATAATGTACAGCTAAATCAAATTCACAAGGATAAAAAAAATGCTTTATTCAACAATTTTAAAATGCAAAGTCCTTTCAAAACTAAGGCCAATGGCCAGTCCATATCCAAATGACAAAAAGTTAACTTGAGTGACAACTGTCACACTTTGCTTGCCTGCACTGGTAAGGACAGGGGACATCCCCTCGGTGGGGCATACATTGGGGCAGGCCAGGCACCGCAGGGACAGGATCAGGGCACAGCATAAGGAGGCAGTGAAGGGGTGGTGGATGCAGGAGAGTCACTGGCAACTGCAGTGTAGCTGACTGAAGTAGTGGGTGCAGTCACAACTGTGGGGCACAAGTCAGATGGGGTGGGTGCCAGCAGAACTGCAGTGGGCAGGTCAGATAGAGTGGACTGGATCTCCACTGCAGTGCCCAAGTCAGATGGGGTGGTCGTGGACTCCACTGCAGTGCCTAACTCAATGGGAGCGGAATGGGGTTTTGGTGAGGTCGGCAGGACAGAGGGGGGGACACGGTCCCCACATCAGTGGCACAAACTGTCTGACCGGGGGTGGAAGAGCAAGTTGTAGGGGGGAAGGGCCTCAGCATTTTGGGGATGGTGTATCTGTGGGTGGGGGAACCTGGGGCAGGGTGTGGCGGGGGAACCTGTGGAGTGGTGGCCTGGGGGATGGATGACGGAGACTTCGTCGTGGAGCTGCAGGGCGGGGGTGGGGTCTTGCTCTTCCGGCTCCGGGGGGACTTGCGGGTGGGGGCTTCAGTCTGACTGGGCCTGGGGAAGGGTGTCCGGGTGTGAGGGGCACTCCTCTCTGTGTGTGGGGACTTCCTCTTCCCCTTGTAAGATGGATCTGCTGGGTCGGTGGGGAAGAGGCCAAGGTCACAGAGGAAGAGCTTCTGGGGAGATGGGGTTGCAGGTGAGGCAAGGGAAGGGGGCTGGGAGGGAGAGGTATCGGAGGACTGCGGAGTGGTTGTGGATGACTGTGTGTGTGTCTGCAAACCATCCCCTGTGAGTGTGGTATCAGTCCCCTGCGCTTGCTTGTGTGCACGTCTAGACCTTGGTTTGGGTGTTTGTGTGCTGCCCGTGTCTGTGGGTTTGTGAGAATGTGCAGGTGTGTATGTGCTTGGGACAGGTAGGGTGCTAGGAATCGTGGGTGGTGCAGGGGTAGGAGGGGTGCGAGACTGTTGGAGGAGGGACACTGTTACCGTCAGGGAGGAGGCCACAGACTGATTGGTCCTCTGTCGTGCAGACATGTCCAATGAAATGCCCTCCATGAACGACACCAGTTGTGTCAACAGACTAGTGTGTGCATGAGGTCACTCAGCATTGATGTCTGCCCTACATGGATCTGTCGAAGCAAGTCCACAGACTCCTCACTCAGGGCAGCAGGGGACACAGGAGCAGGGGGTGCGGTGCCTGGCACAAAGGAGACATGTTCCCGAACACGGGAGCCTCCACAGACCTCTGGGATGGGAGCCGATGGGAGGGTGGTGATGGTGGGGGCGGTGGCGGGGACAGTCTCACTATCTCGGGTTTGGTGGCTGCTGACACCCGCCTCCACAAGGGAGTCATCCTCCGAGCTGCTGTGGCCCTCAGCTGGTGTTGATGTTGCTGAGGACTCCTCGGTGTGGCTCCACTCACCCTCCGTGCCACTGGGTCCCTCCGACTCCTCGACCTCTGTCCCAGTCAGGCTCTGTGGCTCCTCCTGGTCCGTGGAGCTGTCCCCTCCTGTGGCCGTGGATGTATCTGGATAGAATTAGGAAAAAAAATAACCAAATCAGTCACCTGCACTGACTGCACACACCACAGTGAGTACATCACATCACAGGGCAAGCCCTGACATCATCAGCTGAACACTGCTCAAAGTGCTCACACTGTTTAGAATAAGCCAAATGTCAGTCTCACCATCAACCATGGCACTCATATCCCTCCTGGACTTGCACCCATATGTCTGTTGCATGTTGGATGCTAATACCCCAATGTGCCGACATGCACCACCTACACATTTGTTGGACATGCAAGTTAACATGTAGGAGTATGTCACTATACATACATCACATCTCTTGCCACTGACTCAGTACAGGTGTCAGGATGAAGGGATGGGCAGAGTCTCATTTCACATGCTTGTGATGCATGCCAGCAACACACACTATGATGATCTAATGTCCTGATAGTCAATGCCACAATGGGGTGCATGGAGCACATTTGAACACAATGCAGGATCACTCGTAGCAAGTTAAATGCCATGGCACTGGCATGCCTGGAAAGTCACTCAACACTGTCTCCTGTCACAGGGGCAGGGCATCCAGACAACAACAGTATGCACTGTGTCACAATTATAGCTCATGGGTAAAGCAAACTCTGCAGCTGACAAGTGCACTTGCCCATCAACTGCAAACAACATATCCCAGACCCAGAAGACCCCACATCATACAAAACAGACATACGAGTCTCGGCGAACACAACTCCCTGTACATTAGCACATCACAGTCTGCTGCGCATGTAACACAGCTGCCTGAAGTGCACAGTTGCATATATCATTGTGCACTGTCAAGTGATCACACACCTATATGTCACACAGGTATTGTCTCTCATAGTCACATCTCAGATGTCCTGCTGACCCTCAAACTCATGAACACCCCAGTTGTATGGAAAAGGAAGCCACAGCACAATGACAGAGAGGCAGACACCTGAAGGCACATGTCACTAAGCACAACCTGTAAGTTGATACACAGGAGTGGAATTACAGAGTGTTTCTAAATGCCTTTGACTAGGCATGACTACCCAGGTCTACGTGAAACAGTGTATAGCCCTGGACAGTAGTCAGGTGGCTAAGCACGTGTGACACACTTGATATACATACTCCTGAGCCACACAAATTGGAGTCCCCTGCCGCATGTGTTTGTTTGAAATACCCCAGCCACATGCGGCGAGTCAGACCAGCAATTGTAACACACATCAAGGGCACACACAGACCACATGTCAGATCTCAGGCATTGTGTAAACAATTGACCCACCCATGAAACACACAACAAGGTCATGGTAACAGATGTTGTCCGGTACCTGAAGCATAGCTGACTGCAGGGACACAGTGCCCTAGTGACACAAGCAACAGACTGTAGGGACCACACCTGTGGATCAGATGAGGGGGGTGCATCACAAGATTGAGGGACATGAGTATTGGACTAAAAGACCTACGTAATGTGGAAGTGTGACCAGGCCAAAAGACTGCAATTAGCATGTCAGACATAGTATACAGATTAGGCATGGACTTACCCCTTCCTTGCTGCTGTCTGGCCTTCAGCTGCCCATCCAGGTCCGGGAAGACCACCGCCAGGATCCTGAGCATATGGGGGGTCAGGGTCTGGTGTTCACACCTCCTGCAAGGAGGCGACAGCTTCAGCTGGACCCTTGCGATCCTCCGGGTCCAGCCCCGAAGGTCCTGCCACCTCTTCTGGCAGTTGCGGATCCGGCGCAGATAGACCCCCACCAATCGAACTGCCCGGGCGATGGTCAGCCATATCTCCTTCTTCTGTTGGGCATCATCCTGTGAGTATGACAAAGTTAAAAATCCATTAACACACATGGCCCATATTTGGATATACATGTCGTCATCACAAAGGAAAATGAGTTACACAGGTAGTGCACCCATGGGAAAGGACAAATGCCATGCATGTCTGACATGTTAACAATGCCTGGGAAGTTTAAGCTTGCACAAATGCACTTTAGCCGCAGAACACCTGTTCATTACATGTACCTACACACTTTGGGGGATGAAAGTACTCAGTGAGTTTGCTTGCCACTGGTGTACACACTGCTAGTACTGCTAGTCAGACAACATGCAGAATTAGGAAGGCAGTGGACTGCACACTCACCTGCTCCCCTGGTTTCCAAAACAGCTTGCTGTACTGTGGAAGGAGCCCGTCCAGCAGGGCCTGGTTCTCCTCCTCAGTGAAGGCTGGGGCCGTCTCCAGAGTAGGTGCCATAGCAGTAGCCAGAGGATGCAGAGACAGCAGCAGTGGTAGCAGGGATGTGGTCCAGTAGCATGTAGTACAGGCAAGTGAGCTACCTGGGGGCCAGCCAGCCTTATATCTGTGCTGCAGAGGCAGAATCTGTGACATGTGTCCCAAGTGATAGGTCCAACACGGTTGTATTCTATGAATCTGGCCAATCCATGGAAATGTACGACTCGTACACGTCTTCCGCATCGTTCAAATCTTCACCTTCAAAAACCCTAGAAATTGCAACATTGTTGTAGGCATCCAACTGAATTTCGAGCGCACGACTCGTCCAGTTTTGAATCTGCATCCGTCTCCATGACAGTCCAGAGCCAATGGGTGCGCACGGTTCGGTCAACTGACTGTACAACGCGTAGTTTGAAAATACACACACACCCGTCTCCATACGATTCAATGGGGATGTATGACATTACAACGCAGGTTTTTACCACGCGTGCAGTTACATCGCATGCGTTACAACGCATGCGATGTTACAACGCTATGCCATTCCAACGCAAGTCTTTGCATCGACTTGCGCTAGATGGTGTGCTAACATTAAAAAAGTGTAATTTACTATTCCAACTCCAGTCCACTTAACAGTAGGGAAGGTGTTGGGATAGTAAACTACACTATTTGTAATGTTAGCACGCCATCTAGCGCAAGTCGATGTACAGACTTGCGTTGTAATGGCATAGCGTTGTAACATCGCATGCGTTGTAACGCATGCGATGTAACTGCACTGCGTGGTAAAAACCGCGTTGTAATGGCTGTTCCCCCTGTACATGTCATACCACCTGTTCTGGATATCCTGGCTGAAGAGGGGTGAAACCCCGAAGCCGGTCCTAGGATGCTTGTTTCCTTTCCAGGGAGGACCAGGCTTGGCAGTTCGGGCTGGACTGTTCCCATGAGGCACAGGGTCAAGACTGATTTGCATATGGTTAGGTTCAAACTGGAATGGCATGGTGAGCAAAAAAACGATGGATTTAGGCCCAGATCTCTGTACTGGGGTGAATGTATGACATTGTTCTGCATTCTGTCCATCAACTGTTGTTTTTGCATTTGTCACTCCGAGTGGGACGGGTATGCCCAGACGTGGGTCCTGTGCTCTCCATGCCACTGGAATCAAGCTATCCTGGCTGAAGAGGGGTGAAACACCGAAACCGGTCCTAGGATGCTTGTTTCCAGTCCAGGGAGGACCTGGCTTCGCAGTTCGGGCATGGACTGTTCCCATGAGGCACAGAGTCAAGACTGATTTGCATATGGCTGGGTTCAAACTGGAATGGCATGGTGAGCAAAAAAACGATGGATTTAGGCCCAGATCTCTGTACTGGGGTGAGTGTATGACATTGTTCTGCATTCTGTCTATCAACTGTTGTTTTTGCATTTGTCACCCCGAGTGGGACAGGTATGCCCAGACATGGGTCCCGTGCTCTCCATGCCACTGGAATCAAGCTATCCTGGCTGAAGAGGGGTGAAACACTGAAACCGGTCCTAGGATGCTTGTTTCCAGTCCAGGGAGGACCTGGCTTGGCAGTTCGGGCTGGACTGTTCCCATGAGGCACAGGGTCAAGACTGATTTGCATATGGCTGGGTTCAAACTGGAATGGCATGGTGAGCAAAAAAACTATGGATTTAGGCCCAGATCTCTATACTGGGGTGAATGTATGACATTGTTCTGCATTCTGTCCATCAACTGTTGTTTTTTGCATTAGTAGTGGTAAAGAGCACTGAGTCTCAAAGTCAACAAAAACTAATAAAAAAAAATAGGAGGGGTGAAGGCCAAAAGGATGGGGGAGACCCTGCAGAGAGGCCCAAGTCCAACAGTTCAGCAGCTACCATTTCTGCAAGGCCTCTCCTTTTATTAAAAGCTCTTTTGCGCACATTTACATATATTTTTGCAAAGACTCATTTTCATGTAAATGTTGAAGCTAGTTTAATGTAGGTGGTTAATTTTGCACCACATACATATATATTTCCAATATAAACTTTGGGTTTACAAGACTGTAAGGTAAAAAATGTATTTTTGGCCACGTTTAGTCCTCGGAGTGTACAACTGAAGTTAAATGTAACAGCATGCATGGATGCTCTAGACCAGGTTTATATTAATCAAATGATGCATCTAATTTTTCATTTATAATGAAGGTTAGTGAGATCCATGATCTGCATTGTTAGTTAGAAATATATTTGGTGGTAGCATTTATAGTCTTTTTCTGCCTCATCTAGTAAAAAGGAATTAATCTCATCTAGTAAAAAGGAATTCCTTTTACAAGCAACCCTTTATTGAGAAGGTCAGGTTCATTTATCAAAGAAAATATTTTAAACTATTCATTTTGTAGTACATGCATACTTTATTGTCCTGTCCTTACTGTTGCATTTTTTACAGCCTATATAGAAGTTAGCATCAAGAAATATGTGATTATTTATTAGGATAAAGATATGACTAAAAGGTGAGCTTGGGTGGTCCTTCTAAGCTTTTTATATGAAAGAATGATTGCATCATTCATCTTCTTTGCCAGTCCTTACCTTGGCATACAAGGTGTGCAGCTGCAAATTCCAAAATTCAATGGGTTTTGTTTGAAAGTCACCTGCTGGACTGTTTTTGAGAAGAAAACAATGTACATCCTATTTATTTTGGCAAATGCTTTTCTCTTCACGTCTTTGTATTCTGACTGCTCAAGTTCATTGTTAGCAGCAGGTAGAATAGCTATACTGTCAGCGATGATAGTCATGTGTTTCTATAGCTAGTCTGTTAACTGGATTTTAGAATATGGGACCTGCATACACAGATTCCAACTGGAATCTCCGCTCCAATTAGTCGCCTTTCCAAATAATCAGGCTCAGAATGGGAAATAACATGCTGGATCCTAAATTCCATGGTTCAAAATCTGTGTGCGTTTTTTAATCCTAGGCCTGTTTTAGTGCACATTTTGTACTGCAGATTTTTGGGTATAATTTCCATACTCCTGGATGTAAAACTAATCTGCCCAACTCATAATGAGAGCCTTTGTAACTATGAGCATAATGATTTAACACAACACAAAAATATGATGGACGGAATGCTGAACATAGTCACAGATTCACCCCCAGTCGCAAATCTGAGTTAAATCAATTGTTTTTTTGCTCACCATGCAATTCCATTTGCACCCAGCCATATGCAAATCCTTCTTGACCCTGCTCCCCATGGGAACAGTCCAGCCCAAGATAACAGGCCTGGTACACCGTGGACTGGACTAAAAGCATCCTGGGACCGGTTTCAGGGTATTATCCCTCATCTGCCAGGTTGGTCTTGCTTCTTGCAACACAGACTCTTTTTTCAGTCACCCTTCACTTTTCACTGTCTCACGTCACACAAAACCTAATCATAGTCATATGAACTTACCCATTTTTTATTAGTAATGACACAAGTAGATGCAACCAATTCCACTCATACTGATCACACAATCTAATATATTTTGTTATTCTCTTTCTACAACCACATTTTTCACTACAGGTACTTATGCAACTTTTTATGTGATGTTTTAAAATCATTCGTGTTGTCCTGGCAGAGGCTTTGTATAGTCCATCCATAGTGGTTTTGATCACTCCTAAACAAAACACCAAAGATTATCCATGCCCAAACACACACTAATGGCTTGCGCTTGATCACTGTAGCCAAAGGAGATCAATAGAAGCATGCGACTCCTACTTCCTTTCATTCCTACAATTTTCATTCAAGATGGTGATAATAAATGTTCCAGCATGGGGATCAAACTTGTGTGTTGTGGCACTTCTTAGCTAGCTAATTTGATTACGACAAAGGTTGGCACTCATTCGTCCATTCAAACTTAACCTTATTCTAAAAAAGATGCTTCATTCGACATTTTGTTTCCGGAAAAAGTTCCTTCCTAATGACTTCCCATACTTTTTTTTTGGTTTGATTCCATCACAACCTAATACATGTCCTTGATATATAACCTACTGTTAAGCGAACATAAATTTACTAACCTCATACTTATCTTTTTTGTTTCAAGAATACTCAACACTTTTTTAACCTTCCATCATTTGCTAGCTCATGTCATCCTGAAAATAAATCACACTTACATCATTCCGAAACAGGTTACTCATCATTCCTTTGAACACTTCAGCTGCTGAGGACAGCCCCAATCGCAAACTGTTAAACTTTATTAGTAATGAAACTAGTGAGGTTTCTACTTTCTGGATGTAGGGGAACCTGATGGTAAAGGGAGGACATTTCAAGGGTGGAGAACCATTTGATTGCTTTTGTCAATGCAATCATTTCAAATGTTTTGTGCAAGGAAAACAAATTCAGGAGCATACTATTGTTAAGCACTCTAAGGTTAACACACAATCTGAGGCTACCATTGCCATGACATGCCAACATAAATAGTGCCAGTCCATCATAATATTCAATTGGTTTGATAACTGTGGTGTTTTGAAGCTCTTCAATTCTGCAGTAACTTTGGCAGCTAGTGGCATGCACAATGCTTTATGTGCAACATCTAATTTTCCTTAATCACATTGTGGTGCCGATTACGATCCGGTAAAAATTTTCCCCGTACGACTCGTGTCCGGTCTTTTTACCGTACGAATCGTACAAGTGCCGTACAAACTGCCAATTACGATTTGCATGGGAAAAAGACCATACGAATCGCATTGGGAATTATTCCCCACACGTCCTCGTGTCTGAAAATGTGTCCGACACGTCCTCGGACGAATCACCGTACAAATGTGAAGTCCGACCGCGGAATCACGATCCATCCCGTGCGTCTGATGTTACAACCGTATGGAAAAAACACCGTCCGCACCGAACTCCCATAGCAACCATGGAGACATGTGCCCGCATACGCGCCCAACACTCCCCCCAGCCCCCGTACTTTTGAGTCGTACCCCCCCCGTATTTACACCTGTGTACGTTCGTGTCGTACCCCCGGGTATGTACAGCCGTGTACGTGTCGTACCCCCGTGCATGTACACCCGTGTACGTTAGAGTAGTACCCCCCCGGGGTATGTACACCAGTGTACGTTAGAGTCGTACCCCCGTGTATGTACACCCCCACCCGTGTATGTACACCCGTGTACGTGTCGTACCCCCCGTGTATGTACACCCGTGTACGTGTCGTACCCCCCGTGTATGTACACCCGTGTACGTGTCGTACCACCCCCTGTATGTACACCCGTGTACGTGTCGTACCCCCCGTGTACGTTCGTGTCGTACCCCCGGTATTTACACCCGTGTACGTTCGTGTCGTACCCCCCCGTGTATGTACACCCGTGTACGTGTCGTACCCCCCCCTGTATGTAAACTGTGTATGTTTCGTACCCCCCCTTGTACGTTCGTGTCCTACCCCCCTGTATGTACACCCGTGTATGTGTCGTACCCCCCCTGTATGTACACCCGTGTACGTGTCGTACCCCCCGTGTATGTACACCCGTGTACGTGTCGTACCCCCCTGTATGTACACCTGTATACGTGTCGAACCCCCCCTTGTACGTTCGTGTCGTACCCCCGGTATTTACACCTGTGTACGTTCGTGTCGTACCACCCGTGTATGTACACCCGTGTACGTGTCGTACCCCCCGTGTATGTACACCCGTGTACGTGTTGTACCCCCCGTGTATGTACACCCGTGTACGTGTCGTACCCCCCCTGTACGTTCGTGTCGTACCCCCCGTGTATGTACACCCGTGTACGTGTCATACCCCCGTGTATGTACACCCGTTTCCGTTAGAGTCGTACCCCCCCTGTATGTACACCCGTGTACGTGTTGTACCCCCGTGTATGTACACCCGTGTACGTTAGAGTCGTACCCCCACCCGCGTATGCATAGAGCGTACCCCCACCCCAACATTCTAAGTACGGAGCGTACCCCAGGCCCCAACATCACCACCTTCACACAACATCACGCATGTACGAGTCGTACCAAGCCACACACAAGGACAGCACTGTACAACAAAATGGCCCATGTACAGACCATACACACGCAAAAGACGCACGTACACAACCAGGACAAACCAAAACGACACAAGAATACACCATTCGAATGGCACAAAGCCACAAAATATGTCCAACAACCACTAAAACAACACATTCACTGACCTGCAACTGCCAAAACCCAAAACAGAGGCCCAAAACACAACCACTCCTTATAACACACCCACCCAAAGTTCAAACACAGCCACACCCACCAATGGACCAATAAAAAGGGCCCACACACACAAACCATGAGCCTTTGCAACAGACTCACTGCTGCCAGACCCCACAGACAACCTACAGCACCATACTAGAAGCTTTACCACACCTTACACTTGCACACCTTCCCACACACACCTTCACAAACACCCCCTCATCACATTCACACACACACCTACACAACCACACCCACACACCCACAACCATCCACCCCCCCACCATCCACACCCACACCCCTCACCATGCCCACTAACAAGAATCCAAAGTTCACTAGCCGAGAGTTGGAGGTCCTTGTCGATGAAATCCTCAGAGTCGACCCACACCTCTTTGGAACATTGGTCAGACAGACCAGCACTTCGGCAAAAACAGCCATGTGGCAGACCATCGTTGTTAGACGGCGACCTCAGAGGAGCCTGGAAGGGGTCCGGACTACCCTGAGACCCACCCTCGAAGTATCGTAGCCGGGCACTGGCGGGAGACTCCCCAGGGGGAGGAATCTCGTATCTAGGATCGTACTTCTGGCACCACACGACACAGAGTGACCACACCGGGTATTCTTAGAAATCAATCTTTATCAAGTAGGTTATCACTGCAAATATGTACAAGGTGAGCACGGGCTCAATGAGTCTCGGAAGGGGTAGGGGGTAGTGGGACAGTCTCTGGTAAAGGTTCAAGGCAGGGACGTATCCGGCGCACAGCTCACAATCCTCGAGCTGGGGGCTACGTGGTTGTAGTCGGGGTCCGGCGGGACCGTGAGAGTCCGTTGGAGCCGCGAGTCACTCAGCAGGCTCAGGTGCAGGTTCGGAGGTCTTACGAGGTTCAAGGAGCCGCGAGTCACTCAGCATGCTCAGGCACAAGTTCGGAGGTCTTACGATCTTCAGGGAGCCGCGAGACACTCAGCAGGCTCAGGTACAAGTTCGGAGGTCTTACGATCTTCAGGAAGCCGCGAGTCACTCAGCAGGCTCAGGTACAAGTTCGGAGGTCTTACGATCTTCAGGGAGCCGCGAGTCACTCAGCAGGCTCAGGTACAAGTTCGGAGGTCTTACGATCTTCAGGGAGCCGCGAGTCACTCAGCAGGCTCAGGTGGGTCCAAGTTCCAGGAGCCGCGACCACGTCGGCAGGCTCTCGTTGTTCCAGCGTCGAATCTGCCGGACAGACCCAGAGCACCCCCTGTTATAGGTCGACCCCTCTTTGATGTCCGGAGTCTGTGCAGGCAGGGGTCTTGTCACCTGGGGGTCGCTTGTCGGGATTTCCTGCTATTGTCTTTTGATCCTTTCGGGGCCGGGTCGGGAGGAGTCCCAGACACCCAGCAGGCACGGAGCCAGCCCTCAGGGAGGCCGGAGGGCTGATCGAAACCCATCGTCCCAGGGGAGTTCAGAGGTGCGATAGAAACTGCTCCTCCCTCTCTCATCCCCTGGAAGCGTGATGTCCTCCAGCCGGAGTGGCGCCTCTAGGCCCGGGTCGCGCTGGGGCCGGCGGCCATCTTGGTGCATGAAGTGGGCACGCGGGCCCGGGGTGGCCGAAAGGAGAGAGGCCATGGACGGGGACGTCCGGGTCGGTGCGTGTGTCCTGGTGGGGAGGGTCGGCTGGGCCGTGTGCTTGGGCTGTAGGTACCAGGTTTCGGGGGTGCGGGGGCACGTAGGGCCATTCTACGAGGCCGGGTCCAACACGCGTCCCCCCCAGCTGAAAGCCGGAGAGAACTGCCCATCATCTTGGGGGGTTCTCTTCGCTGAGGCGGAAGTACCGGGAGAGGCCGTCAGCGTTGGCGTGGTCCGTACCAGGGCGGTGTTCTACGGTGAAATCCATCCCCTGGAGGGAGATTGACCACCGCAGTAGCTTGGGGTTTTCTCCTCGCATCTGCATGAGCCATCGCAAGGGCCGATGGTCAGTTTGGACTCTGAAATGGGTGCCGAACAGGTAGGGTCGTAGCTTTTTGAGTGCCCAGACCACGGCAAAGGCTTCGCGCTGAATGGTGCTCCATCTCTGTTCTCGGGGCAACAGTCGCCGACTGAGGAAGGCGACGGGCTGGTCTAGGCCTTGGTCATTCACTTGGGACAGGACGGCCCCAATGCCATGCTCGGAGGCATCGGTCTGGACTATGAACTCCTTGGTGTAGTCGGGAGCCTGGAGGATGGGGGCAGTACACATGGCCCTTTTTAGGGCATCGAAAGCTTCCTGGCAGGCAGCCGTCCACTGCACTTTCTTTGGCTGTCTTTTAGACGTGAGTTCTGTGAGAGGGCCGACAAGGCTGCCATACCCCCGAATGAATCTTCGGTAGTAGCCAGTGAGTCCCAGAAAGCCTCGGACCTCCGTTTGGGTGATGGGTGGTTCCCAGGCCAGGATGGCGTCGATCTTTGGCTGTAGAGGGGCGACCTGGCCGCTCCCGACCTGGTGCCCCAGGTAGACTACGGATCCTTGCCCGATCTGGCACTTGCTGGCTTTTACTGTGAGGCCTGCCTGGCGCAGGGCGGTTAGCACCCTCCGGAGGTGCTGGAGGTGCTCACTCCATTCTGAACTGAAAACAGCGATGTCGTCCAGATATGCCGCGCTGAATTGCTCTAGCCCGGCCAGGACGTATTGGAACACATCTCGGGGGGTGGTCTGGGGTGCTGCCTCCCACCCTTCCTTAACCAAACTGAGGGGACCTCGGACGGGGTGTCCATAGAGTAATTCAAACGGGCTGAACCCTAAGGACTTCTGGGGGACCTCCCGGTAAGCGAACAAGAGGCAGGGGAGCAGGACGTCCCACTTACGCCGGAGGGGCTCTTCTAGGCCAGCGATCATCCCTTTCAAAGTCCTATTAAACCTTTCTACTAGGCCGTTCCCCTGGGGATGGTACGGGGTGGTGAACTTATAGGACACCCCACATTGTTGCCACAGGGACGTCATATATTTTGAGATAAAATTAGTTCCGCGATCGCTCACAACCTCGCGGGGAAAACCCACCTTGGAAAAGATCCCCATCAGGGCCCGGCCCACCACGGGGGCCGTAATGGTGCGTAGGGGAATAGCCTCAGGATAGCGGGTGGTGTGGTCCACTAGGACCAAGATGAAGCGGTGACCTTGGGAGGTGGGGGGGTCCAGTGGTCCCACGACGTCGATTCCGACTCGTTCAAAAGGGGTACTGACGACCGGGCAGGGTTGGAGGGGAGCCTTGCGCTTCCCCCCACTCTTCCCACTGGCCTGGCACGTGGGGCAGGACTTGCAGTGGGCTTCTACCGCTGCTCTCATTCTAGGCCAGTAAAAATGGGTCACGAGACGGCTGTAGGTCTTGTCCTGACCCAGGTGGTCGGCGAGGGGGACGTCGTGGGCTAAGCCCAGGAGGAAGTCTCGGAAGCGGAGGGGTACCACCAATACCCGTCCGGATCCCAGCTCCACCGACTTCTGCTCACTGTACAAGATGTTATTTTCCCAATAGATTCGGTGCGTCCCGGTCTGGTCCCCTGCGGCTTGGCCCTCGGCCTGGCGCCGCAGCCCGACCAGGGAAGGACAAGTGGCTTGTTCCCGGCAAAATTCTTCCCGGGTGGGCCCCCCCTCGTGGCGCCACTGGGCCAACTCGGGTAGATCTCCCAACTCGGGGACCGGGGCGGGGTCGGATGGTGCGGGTTCGTCGCGGGCGACGGACCCTTCTGATGGGGGGACGGGAGGACCCTCGGTGGGGACCGTTCTGGTCTCTTCGATCGGGGTGCTTTCGACTTCTCTCCGGGGAGTGAGTCGGCCTGACATAGATCGGGTGGTGGCGCACACCCACTCGGGGAGTCCCATCATTCCTAGGTGGGCCTTGCGCTCGACGTGCTTCCAGGGAGAACTCTCCAGGTCGTTCCCTAAGAGGCAGTCGACCGGCTGGGAGGTTCTTACGGCCACCTTGAGCTTACCTATCACCCCTCCCCACTCAAACGGCACCAGGGCTACCTGACACATACTTTCTCTATTGTCTGCGGATATTACGGGGCAAAAGACGTTGGGGAGGATTTGCTCCTCGGGGACTAGGTGCCTGAGGACACCGGTGATACTGGCCCCGGTGTCCCGCAGGGCCTCGACTTGGTGGCCATTGATCTTGACGAGCTGCCCGTATTTCTGGGTGTTGGAGGGTAGGAGGCTACCAGGGATCATCTCCCTGTCTCCCAGGGATACTAGGGCCATCGCTGCGGGTTCCCACTCCTCGGCTTCCTCAACCTCCTCCCCCAGGGCTACGTTGGCTATCTGTCTCGCAGGGGTGGTAGGGGAGACTTGGGTGGCCATGGGGCACTCTGGGTCATTGGCGTAGTGCCCGGGTTTCTGGCAACGGAAACATGTGACGGTCACCCGGTGTCCCCGTCTCCCAGGGGGCCCTGTCACTGGTGGGGGGGGCGCCGGGAAAGGTGGAGGTTGTGTCTTCGGGGGGCTAGGCTGGGATTCTCTCGGCCCTCCCTGGTTCCCTCCCCCTCTCTGGCGGGGTGGTCCCTGACTGGCTCGGGGGTACTCTCCTACCATGCCCCGGGAGACCCGGGTGTTGGTCCAGCGGTCGGCCTCCACAGCCAGCTTCCGAGGATCTGTGAGCTTGCTGTCAAGCAGATGCTGACGTAGTTCTATGAAGCAGTTCGCAACCAGGTGTTCCCACAACATGAGGTCAGTGAGTTCGGCAAGGGTGGTGACTTTGCTGCCCTTGATCCACCCATCGAAGGCCCGACTGAAAAAGTTTACATACTCCACCCAGGTGGTGCCCGGGATCTTCCTGCAGTCCCGGAATCGCTGACGGTACATTTCTGGGGTGAGGCCGTATCTTGTGAGTAGAGCCTCTTTCATGTGGCTGTAGGAGGTCTGCAGGGAGAGGGGTAGGTCGAGCAGGGTGTCCCTTCCTTCGCTCAGAAACCGCCCCCACAACCCCGCCCCCCAGTCCTTCTGCGGGATCCGATAGGAGGTCATGGCGACCTCGTAGGCCCTGAACCATTGCTGAATGTCATCGTTTTTATAATATTCCTTGACCACATCCTTGGGGATGTGGACCCTCTGTTCCGCTGGGGAGGCCGTCTCTCGGTTTCCCGGGGGCCTCCCTTCCTCATTTCTGGCCTTGAGCTCGAGTTCCTTCAAGCTGCGTTCGTGCTCCAGTTGGAGCTTCCTTCCTTCGTGCTCCCGTTGGAGCTTCTTTTCTTCTAGTTCGCCTTGTACACGCATTTGTTCTACTGCTAGCTTTTTTTCCGCTAACTTTAATTCGCCCTCGATTTTGAGTTTGGCTAACTCGAGTTCATGATTGCGACTTCTCTCTCTGTCCGCGAGCTCTTCCGGGGATAGGCCCCCGTCTGGTACGATGCCTCGCACCTGATTGCTGCTGCTTTCACTCTGGGGGGGTTCGGCTTCGTCGGGGCGCTCCCCCGTGCCTTCCGGGCGGGAGGCCCCGGTCTCCACCCAAGTTTTCAGTGCTTTCTGCAAATCTTCCTTAGTGTTGAGACCAGTGGTAGCGATTTTAAGTTCTTTGCAAAATTGCTTTAGCTCTTTGTGTGTATATTCTTCTAGATGCTCCACCTGGAACACCCTGTTGGCGTTGGTTTCTGCGGGGCTCACGGTGCTTCCTTCTGCCATCTTTGTCGGTAGTGCTTCCGTTGTTCACGGTACGATCTCTAGGTGATGGGCCCGAATCCCGTCGCTTGCCACCAATGTTAGACGGCGATCTCAGAGGAGCCTGGAAGGGGTCCGGCTACCCTGAGACCCACCCTCGAAGTATCGTAGCCGGGCACTGGCGGGAGACTCCCCAGGGGGAGGAATCTCGTATCTAGGATCGTACTTCTGGCACCACACGACACAGAGTGACCACACCGGGTATTCTTAGAAATCAATCTTTATCAAGTAGGTTATCACTGCAAATATGTACAAGGTGAGCACGGGCTCAATGAGTCTCGGAAGGGGTAGGGGGTAGCGGGACAGTCTCTGGTAAAGGTTCAAGGCAGGGACGTATCCGGCGCACAGCTCACAATCCTCGAGCTGGGGGCTACGTGGTTGTAGTCGGGGTCCGGCGGGACCGTGAGAGTCCGTTGGAGCCGCGAGTCACTCAGCGGGCTCAGGTGCAGGTTCGGAGGTCTTACGAGGTTCAAGGAGCCGCGAGTCACTCAGCAGGCTCAGGCACAAGTTCGGAGGTCTTACGATCTTCAGGGAGCCGTGAGACACTCAGCAGGCTCAGGTACAAGTTCGGAGGTCTTACGATCTTCAGGAAGCCGCGAGTCACTCAGCAGGCTCAGGTACAAGTTCGGAGGTGTTACGATCTTCAGGGAGCCGCGAGTCACTCAGCAGGCTCAGGTACAAGTTCGGAGGTCTTACGATCTTCAGGGAGCCGCGAGTCACTCAGCAGGCTCAGGTGGGTCCAAGTTCCAGGAGCCGCGACCACGTCGGCAGGCTCTCGTTGTTCCAGCGTCGAATCTGCCGGACAGACCCAGAGCACCCCCTGTTATAGGTCGACCCCTCTTTGATGTCCGGAGTCTGTGCAGGCAGGGGTCTTGTCACCTGGGGGTCGCTTGTCGGGATTTCCTGCTATTGTCTTTTGATCCTTTCGGGGCCGGGTCGGGAGGAGTCCCAGACACCCAGCAGGCACGGAGCCAGCCCTCAGGGAGGCCGGAGGGCCGATCGAAACCCATCGTCCCAGGGGAGTTCAGAGGTGCGATAGAAACTGCTCCTCCCTCTCTCATCCCCTGGAAGCGTGATGTCCTCCAGCCGGAGTGGCGCCTCTAGGCCCGGGTCGCGCTGGGGCCGGCGGCCATCTTGGTGCATGAAGTGGGCACGCGGGCCCGGGGTGGCCGAAAGGAGAGAGGCCATGGACGGGGACGTCCGGGTCGGTGCGTGTGTCCTGGTGGGGAAGGTCGGCTGGGCCGTGTGCTTGGGCTGTAGGTACCAGGTTTCGGGGGTGCGGGGGCACGTAGGGCCATTCTACGAGGCCGGGTCCAACAATCGTCGATGCTGTGAATGCTGTTGCGGACACCAGAAGGAACAAGCAGGAATGCCAAGCCAGGTGGTACGATCTGCGGAGGAGGCTCCGAGCCAAGATGACTGATGAACACAACCAGGCCAACGTCACTGGAGGAGGGCTGGCCCGCAGACCCATACACTACCATCCCTGGGAGGAGAGGGTGATGGCCATACTGCCGGTGGTGGCAGTGGACGGAGTAGATGGACTCCGAGAGCCGGGTGAGTACACAAACAACTCACCTCACATGGGGGGAATGTCATCCACAACCAAACTCACAAACAGGCACGCAACCACCCCAAGCTATCGCATGACTCAACCACACTCCATGAACACGCACATGCCACTGGCGCCACCATGCCCCATGCACCCAGCTGGACAATGTCAAGTCACAGGCCACAGAAGACACCAACACATGACACGGTAAGCCGGATGGCGGGAGGGTGGGCCCAAAAAATCACATAGTGCAACTCAGAAGCAGACAACAATGCCCCCTGCCCATATGGCCTAGGTCACAGCCAGACAAACAGTGTGTCCCAACACAGGAATGACTTGCCAGCAAATGGCGGACGCCTTGCATCAATACATGGGGGTGACGGCACGTTCTTGCACATGACAGCAGCCAATGAACAGCCAACACTGTGAAAGAGTGGCAGCACACACCACCACAGCAGCAGTGCAGACACACACATCACACCCAATGGGTGCCTGGAGATCAGAAACAAACTCACATCAACAATCCAGGGGCCATTCAAAGATCTGCTAACAGTGTGTGCACAGTAAGCTGGGCTGAGGTGACAGAGGGTGACACACAGAGGGAGGGAGAGGGGGACAGAGAGGGAGGGAGACACAGGGAGACGGACAGAGGGAGGAGGCTGACACACAGAGGGAGGGAGAGGGGGACAGAGAGGGAGGAAGACACAGGGAGACGGACAGAGGGAGGAGGCCGACACACAGAGGGAGGGAGAGGGGGACAGAGAGGGAGAGAGACACAGGGAGACGGACAGAGGGAGGAGGCTGACACACAGAGGGAGAGAGAGGGGGACAGAGAGGGAGGGAGACACAGGGAGAGCAAATCAGCCTTGTGGTGTGTGGGAATGTCTGCTCGTCAGCAGGTGGACTGCGTGCATGTAGACAAGGGTGGCCAGTGCCAGCACCCCCCCTCTCCTCCATGGCAAAACACAGGGCCATGTCACAACCTGTGCACGAGCACAACGACAGCTACCTGCATCATATAAGTGTGTGGAACAACTTCATGTGCCCACGTACAGTGCTACACAGAAGGCGCCAATGCACGGCTCGCCACACCTGCCCACTCCACTGCTGACTGCAGTCACACTTCACGCAGCAAGTAAGACTGTGCCACACATAGGTAAAGTCGCCAAAGCTGTGCCCAAGGGACATACCCATGCACAAGTGCACTGTGAGTGGAATGCAAGACATAACCAAATTCCCAGAGGAAATGTTCCAACTTTGAAACGAATGAAACATGGATGTTGCATGGAACAAAATTAACATTGTCTCTCTCACACACAGGTCAACGTCGTGGATCACCCCCCAACACTGGGGGGGAAGACTCACAGGACCCGGCTCGGCGGGATGAAGGAGCCACTGGCAGCGACGACTCTCACCACTCTGTGGACGAACCCAACCCCGACCAACCTGGCCCCTCTGGTGTCCAACGACCTGCAGCACCTGCGTCAGGTACAACCGGGCCAACCACCACCCCCACTCCTGCCACATCCCAGGAGACACCCAGGATCCCTGCCCCACCACCACAAAGCAGCCAGGCTGGCCAGGAGGGACACGGTGTCCCGGGCACCCAGGAGGAGGCAGGCGACAACGCCAATGCCACCCCTCAGGGGTCCCGGAGACCGGATGTGCCCACAAGGGCATGCCAGGTGCAAGTGGGCAGGGGTGGTGGGAGTGGAGGACGGTGGAGGCGCCAGCCTGACCAGTTGGCTGGGGAACCGGTATATTCCCATGTCCGAAACATCCTGGACACATACCGGCAGGACACCACGGGCATGGCCCAGGTTGTGTCCATCCTCGAGGAGATCAAGACCCAGCAGGCCCAGCAACATGCGGAGCAACATGCCTGTCTACAGCAACACCAATGGCGGATGGAGGACAGACAGGCTGAGCTCGTGACGGTGTTCACGGGAATTCACAGTACACTCCGTCGGACGGCCGACAACATGGGCAACCCTCCCTGTGCCAGCAGGCGTAGAACATCACCACCCACAGGGAGGGATCAGGAGGAGGAGGAGGAAACATCCGATGGAGCATCCCAAACATCGTCACGGCCTGCTTCTGAGGGTCCCTGCAGGAGGGCGGGTCGTCCACGTAAAAGACCGGGAGGGTCGGCGCTACAGCACCATCTCCCAGGACACCTGGCCTGGCACCTGGCCCACTGGACCAACAGCAGCACAGCATCAAAAGACATTCTCTGCCACATGGCCTTGCTGGTCACTGTCTGACCAATGTTGACAAAGACTGTGGCATGGACTCTGAGGATTTCAAATGGCAAGGACACCAACTCCCCTAGTGAACTTTGGATTCCACACACCCGGAAAGCCCCTCATGTCAAACCCCCCACCCCCCACTAAAATAAAAAGTCACACCATGAAGAGAAGATGCCTACTGGTTGCATTATTACCTTACATGTGTCTTGTAAAGTCTAACCATGCCTGAGTTCTCATTTGACTTCAACCATCCACACCCTGGGGCCTGAGTCTGGCACAGGACACACGGGTCACAGTGTATTAGGCAAGACAGACATGGAGCACCATACACACCCGTGATGGGCCCAACCAGCTGAGGGGGTGGCCGCACAACCGTGCCGACAGACATATTGAGTACAGCGACAGCCATGCGCAGAGGTCAGGGATCATGTGGAGTGTCCTGGGGGGCACCCAGGTATGTGTGGACAGGTGGCAGAACCATGTCCTGCAAGCTTGAGTCAGGTGGATGCAGAGAATGGTGGCCTGGCCAACGTTGGATGCATGGGGATGGCACATGTCACAATACCCACACAGTCATGGACATCATGCACAATGCACAGTCTAATCACACACAAACAGCTTGCATCTTGCTACTCTACACATAGACACATAGCCACTATCACGGTAAACCATGTCAGACATGCCGTATGCCCCATGGCAACACACCAGCATTGACTGAGAAGAGGCACCTTGGAGGCATAGGGACACCTTTATTAGTCATGTATTCGGGATTGCAGAGGCAACTCGGAGTACACATGAACAGGTCATGTGGAGTAACATGTGGGTCCAACACTGGCACCCCCCTTCTGCACCACAAATGCGTGATATCCATGGAACTGGCACACAAGTGTCGGCTAACAGCTAAACACCCCCTGCTGCTCACGGAGAGCCTGCCATACACCATAGAACCGCTGATGTGGAAGTCCCACACCATGTCAAGCCAATGCAAACCGTATGTGTCCGAGGGCAGTGTGACACACATTGATGCCATCATCACATTCCACAATCCCATCACTGATGATTGTCAACAAGTCTGACCATCTATTCAGGTGTACCCAGCTGCATGTCATGTGTACCATGGTGATGCAACATGTCTGCAGAGGAACCAGGGGCAGTGTGCATACATCGTGAACAACTGCCACACCCAATACACCCCTGATGCATCCCTTACCCTAAGGAGACTTCCAAACTTGTCCGTGCGTGTAACGCTGAGTCAGCACACGATGATGTGTCCATGAGGAATAGCAGTGCCACAACAATGCAAGCAGCAGACGGCATGCGCAAGTACCTGGGGAAGAGAGACACACAAGAAGTCAGCCACAAAAAGCACAGCCACTTGCATGTGCATGTACTCGACACATGTATGGATGACAACATGCTAGGTCACAATTATGACTGGGGAAATACACTCATCACTGGCACCATCACTCCAGTGACACATCCACACACACCTCTGACTCACGTGCCATACATGCAGATGGACACACACATCGCAACACATGCCACACGGGGACCAATGCGTGCACACTCAGACACTGGTACTCACCACTAAGCAAAGAAGTCGCGTGTGAGCCGAGTCCGGATGTCCTCCTGCGGCTCCACATCCTCCACATCACTAGCCCCATTGCCAAGCCCTTCGTCCTCCACGGGTGGATGGTCCTGATCATCTTGATCCAGGATGAGTGGCACAGCTTTCTCAACTGCCATGTTGTGCAGCATGCAGCAGACCATGAAGATTTTGCAGACCTTCGCCGGGGCATATGGGAGGGCGCCGCCGGTCTTGTGGAGGCATCGGAATCGGCTCTTCAGGAGTCCAAATGTCCTCTCTATCACTCGCCTTGTCCGGCCATGGGCGGTGTTATAGCGGAGCTGGGCTGGCATGATGGGTTTGCGGAGAGGTGTGATCAGCCATGGCATGTTTGGATAGCCAGCGTCCCCTACATGGAAAGCACATGGACATAAGTAGGACAGGAGAAGCGGTCGTGCTGGAAGTCTACGCAAAATACAGGACAGAGAGAGTGTACCCACCAACAACACATGCTCGTTCGTTGCACAGCTGCGTCATCATTTCAGGCACCCTGCTACGCCTCATGATGTAGGCATTGTGTGCTGATCCTGGAAAACGAGCACAGACATGTGAAATCACCATGTTGGATAGACACACCACAAGGGCATTGATGGAGTGGTAGTGCTTGCAATTCCTGTACGCTACCTCCTGTGCCTGTGGTGGTACCAAAGCCACATGTGTCCCATCTATGGACCCAATGACATGGGGCATCCCTCCCAGGACATAGAATCCACGCTTGACCCCAGTCAACATTTCAGGGGTTGGGAAATGGATGAAGTCATCCAGGTGAAGCAACATGGCCTCTAAGAAATCATGCAGCACACGGCAGAACATGCTCTGGGACATGCCACCAACATGAGCTATGGTATTTTGAAAGGTACCCGTGGCAAGAAAATGTAGGGCTGCCATTACCTTCAGCTTGGGTGTCAGTGCCGTAGGATACCTGTGCAGCGGTTGCAGGTGTGGTGCCAGTCTCGCCGTCAACTCCAGAATCAACTGTTGGGGGAAGCAGTAGCACCGCATACAGTCATTCTCCCGCATGGCAGCCAAGTCCGGAATTGGTCGGGGAAGAGGCGGCGCTCTGCAGTAATTTGGAAGTGACAAGGAAGAGTGAGTGCACCACAACAACAATTTATTTGTACTGAGCACATGTTAATCTGTCAATACACATATGCTACATACGGAGTCAGGTATGTGCCACATGCCCTGGATACGTATGGCTGCCAGGTGACACTCCTACCAAGACCCAGCTACACACGGAGATTGTGAACCTCCACATGCCATGGCATGGGATTAGCTGTGTCCCAGTGTAGGTGAACAGCCAGACGCAAGACAGGAGTGACATACATCAACACATCAGCAGAAGTAGGATGTCGATTGCAGAGACTGGTAGCGGAACACTAGAGCCACAGGTCACATGACATTACACTAGGACAGCCCACACACCTTGCCATGAAGGTGTACATGTGATGACTCACCACACATTCATAGAGAGGATGCAGACATGTCCTTGTTACGCTACTCCGTGTCCCATGCATACATACGCACCTCACATCCGATACCACATGTGGCATGGTGTGTGGAACAGTGTGCCATGTCAATCTACACACAGACACATGTTGGTTGCAGCAACAGCTGCTGCTTTTGAGGGAGCTCCAACATCAAGCTAATGGGAATCCCCCACACATACATGACATAGTCACATCGTGCACCGTGGGTAGTGACATGTCAGGTGTGGTAACCCCTGTACCGGGCCTCAGGGGACACTTCCGTGTGTTGTTGTCCGTGCCATGCCAGTGACGCTCATCCCAAGTGTGCAGTACGACATGCACACATGTCAAAGGAGTCAAGGGCATGCCTGGCACACATTGCACCGTCACACATTACATGTGTACACATCTCATCATACATCTGGTGCCTTCTCGACTCAGGAGTAATGTGCCACATCACAGCCTTTCACACCTGTGCCCCACACATGTAGTACTGCCCAGACAATGCCTTGATGTCCATCCATGGACAAGTATGTCAGCCCTATTCCTTCCTGTGTGCTGCCTGTCACCACTGTGATGTGTGAAAACCACCGTACTTTCGCAAAGAGGGCCTGTGTACGTTCCCGTATCACTATGGGAGTGCTGCCGTATGTGTACCCATAGTGATGGTGAGCGTACAGGCGTGTGTACGGTCCGTACCACCATGAGTACGCATATGCAAGAACACCCATAGTGGTACGGACCGTACACGCGTGCGTACGTTCACTATCACTATGGGTGTTCTCGCGTATGCGTACTCATGGTGGTACGGACCGTACACACGCCTGTACGCTCACTATCACTATGGGTACGCATACGCAAGCACACCCATAGTGGTAAGGACCGTACACGCGTGCGTACGTTCACTATCACTATGGGTGTTCTCGCGAATGCGTACTCATGGTGGTACGGACCGTACACACGCCTGTACGTTCACTATCACCATGGGTGTTCTCGCGTATGCGTACTCATAGTGATAGTGAGCGTACGCACGCGTGTACGGTCCGTACCACTATGGGTGTTCTTGCGTATGCGTACTCATGGTGGTACGGACCGTACACATGCCTGTACGCTCACTATCACTATGGGTACGCATACGCGAGCACACCCATAGTGGTACGGACCGTACACGCGTGCGTACGTTCACTATCACTATGGGTGTTCTCGCGTATGCGTACTCATAGTGATAGTGAGCATACAGGCGTGTGTACGCTCCATACCACCATGAGTACGCATATGCGAGAACACCCATAGTGGTACGGAGCGTACACACGCCTGTACGGGCCGTTGATATGCATTTGGGGTGACCTAGGGCCCCGGAACGCACCGTACCTGTGTGTGAAGCTCCAAATTACATAGGGGACACATGAGGGACAAGTATAAAGGCCTACATGCATGCTGGTTGTCATGGAGACCAAGTTTAAAGTTAGAATTTGTTCTGGAAGGTGCACAGCAGAAGTCAGTTGGAATGAATCTACTTTGTTGCAATGTGTTTGTGGGGTTGACATCATGCTGAAGAAAAAAACACAATAAGAACCCACTGACTGTGCTAGGTTTGAAGGGATTGGAGGAAACATAGGATGCAAATGTGAGTGACCAATCACTCTGTACTCCTGTGCATGAAACAGGCCAGCAAGGCAGATATAAGGCAGCCAGGTCCCATGAGGGAGCACTTGCCTGCACATCTTTGTATTCCACGACCCAGCTGCTGCTACTGATTCCCTGGAACCATGTCAAGGTCTGTGGAGAGGTCACAGCCCTTCACCCTGGAGGAGAACCTGGCTTTGCTGGATGTGATCCTCCCACAGTACCCCATGCTGTATGGGCGACCAGGGTATCAGGTGAGTGCAGAGTCCACCAGCACAGACTGTGTCCCTTTTCTGTGAGTGTGACTTCTGGCATTGTGTCCAGGTGTGGCACACATGCTATGTACTGTAGGGGGGGAGGCCGGGGGGGGGGAATGCCTGATGTCTCCCAGCCAGTGCATGCTGTGATGCATGTCTGCCGTCCTCACTTGCATTGTGTTTACTGTGACAATCACTGCATGGTGCATGCCACATTCTGCCTGTCTTGTCCTCCTGGGAATGTAGCCTCTACAGTCCTCATGTGATTCTGTGCTCACACCAGTGTGACAGGTGACTGTACCCACAGATGTGTGTTAGTTCTGTGTACCTGTGCTGAGAGTGTCCACATGATGTGTTCGTACCCTGGACATCGGTGTGTGTGTAAGTCCCCTGTCATGTGGGTGGGTGCATATGTGGAGTGTAGCACCCCAGCTGCATGAGGGATGGATATACCCTGGCCATGTGATGTGAGCAGGGAGCAGTGCTGTGTGTCTGACGTGCAGAGCCAGCCCCACACCTGTGAGCCCCCCCCAGTCCAGTGGCACATGTGCAGAGTGAGGTATGTCACTGCATTTGGCAATGGCAGGTGAATGTCCTGTGCCTGTGTGTGTCTGTGTACTCTGCTGCGGTAGCGTCAGTGGCCTGTGGCATGTGACTGCTTAGAGGTGCTGCACATTATCCTGATGTAGCTTGTGATGCACAGTGTGAGCCTGGATCATTGATTGTGTAGTTGCCCTCATTCCACCTGTGTCCTTTCAATGGCACGTACTGCTTTTGCCCTTCCCCAGAGGATCATGTCCCTATGACAAAGGTGCAATGCGTTGGATGCATACTATGCCTTGTTGTAAACAGCAAATGTGTTCTAATATGTGTCCCTGTGACATGTGCCAGGTGTATTGATGTAGTGTCACTTGTTCATCCTCACAGGTAGGCGCCTCTGCCAAGGAGCAGATATGGCTGACCGCCGTCAGCGCCGTGATGAGTGCGGATGGTCGGAAGCAGCGCCTGTCCCAGGTGAGGAAACGCTGGCAGGATATCCGGTGCTGGACGCGGAGGATCGCACGGGTCCTGCTGGGGGACTCACCTGAGAGCCATAAGAACCGCGGGCGCTGCCGACTGACCCACATCCACAAGCGTGTGCTGCCGGTGGTATTTCCAGACTTGGAGAGGCGCTTACAGGAGAAGCAGCAGCAGGAAGGGGGTAGGTACATGTGTGCTTGTTGTGTTTCACCAGCATTTGTAAGTGCACAGTTGCATGGATACACTGCCAGGATTTAAAGGTGCTGTGCAGATCCAGTTACCCACAGTATAGCTGTGCTCTCCTGCTTCCCTTCCACTCCTTGCAATGTGTTCCCTGGTCTGTGTGTAGTCACTCCTTCCCAAGGTAATGTAGGCTGGCGCTTTCTCCACGTGAACTATACCTGTAGCATCATGTGTGGGGGTGGTGTGTAACAGGTTTGGGGACCTTGCCTGTGCCCTGTCCAGTTCAGTACATGTGGGTTCCATGTCAGTTGGCACTGATGCAGAGTCCAGACATGGGAGTTAGTCTCACAAGTGTCATGCCTTACAGCGCGCATGTCCTATGTTGTGGCCTGTGACATGATGTGCATGAGTGTGTGATACGCATAGTGCAGGGATGGTGGCATGTGTTGCAGTCATTCCCATTCAGGACCATGGAGTTGTGTTGCCACTACTGTCCCCTGGGGCATATTTTCATAGGTGTCATGTGTGTCATCACAAAACGTGGACACTCTCAGTGTCTACAGCATAGGTTGTGCTCTGTGCCATTGTACCCTGGCACCATGTATATTGACGTGAAATGTAGTACAAGTGTCCACTGTACAGCCTGACCTGATTTTCCTTGTTCATAGTCACAGTGGCCAGTGCCTGTGTGTCTTGTTACAATCATCTGATGATGGCCATTTGTACATGATTATTTGGACAGGCGCACCTCGGGTATTTGGCGTCCAATCTTGCATTTATGCATCCCCTGTGTATTTCACCCAGACTAAGAGATGTAAGTGCCACCTGTGTCTCAACAAATTGTCTCATGTAGGGGGTGGTTGGTGCGGGCCAAGCCTACATGTCAAAACCAGAATTCTCCTTGCTAGGTCTGGCCAGTGTGTGATGTTTGTCTGGACATACACTCAAGGTGCAGTGAGCCAGTCATGTTGGGCATGTTTTCAGTATTACCTATGCAGCATGTGCCTCAAGCCATGGATTTGGTCCCTCCTCATCCCTATTGTCGGCAACGCTGTGTGGTGCAGATGCAGTGCTGGATTGTCCCCAGGGCCTGGCTCCTATGTCAAACTCCATTTCATGTCATTTGCTATTGTGTCATGCTCTCCATGGATTTTCTGTGGCATGGTGGGTCAACCAACTGTGTGTTGCATGCCCTACATCTGTACCTTGTTTTGTAGATGTTACTTAACTTTCTTTGCAGGCTATGCACTGTAACCTATGTAGATTGGACTCATGTGACATATGTATACAGGTGTGTGATTAATTGCTGTCTCTTCACCTTGCCCACAGCATCGTCGGGGGACACGGAGGGAGACATGAGCACAGACGGAGCGGAGGGACCGAGCACCAGTGCCAGCGTTGACATCGTGGCTGGCACACTGAGTGGTACAGAGGCGGAGGAGAGTGAGGCCGAGGACCTGTCCACTGGCACCACCGAATATGAAGCCGACGGGTCCGAGGATGATCTCTCCGAGTGGGCGGAGGCTGCACCAGCAGCTGACAGCGGAACAACATCGCACCCCGCCCCCTCCATTGCCATCAGCCGCCTCCCACTTGCTCGTGTCCCTTCCCAACGTCCACGGTCACCACATGTCTCCTTCCTGCCAGGCACCGCACCCCCTGCCCCTGTCTCCACTGCTGCCGCCAATGCCGAGTCTGTGGACATCCAGCGGCAGTTGCAGGTTGGTCAGGCTGCGATCCTTAATGTCCTCCATGGCCACAGCCAAGTGCTGCACAACATGGAGGCATACTTGGAGGGCAATTTTTCGTTGCAGGCTGACCAACGCCAGTTGCTGAGGTCCATAGACTCGACACTGACTGCAGCAGTGGGTCTCCTGCAGCGCTACGTCCCACTCCCATGCCTGTCCCACGTACACCCAGACGTCAGCATGCACCCACCACAACAGACACAGGCACCACACCAGCAGGGAAGGTCATACGCACACCTCCTGGCACGCACACACAGGGTGAGGTAGGCACACCCACTGGGTCGGGGGGCAAACGTAAGACACGCAGCCAGAGTGGGAGTCCGCATTCCACCCAATCCACTCCCTCCAAATACCCTCCCCTCAGCTCTCCTGGCCACATATCCGGCAGGGACTCCTTCATGGCCGCTATGTCCCTGAGCCCCACTGTGACACCACCCCGCAAGCGGTCAAGGGAGTCCCCGGTCAGGCTGGTTGAGTCCCCCCCCCTGTCCACACCCTGCCCCAGTGGTGCTGCGACCCATCCCTCCGCCCCCCCCCCCTCCTTGGGGCCTGTGGTTCCTTCGGGTGCAGGGGAGACGCTGGAGGACCTTGCTAAGGTGTGCAGCGAGATCCTGGCCTCCGCCTTTGGCCCTGCCCCACCCCCTGTGGTGGAGTCCTCCATCCCTGCACCCACGACGCCTACCCTTCGCCCTCCTGTCCCTGCAGTGCCTGGTCCTTCCCCCCAACATGATGCCCTCCCCGCTGTGGAAGACAAAGGAGTCTGACTGTGCAGGCAAGCTAGGGGACACGCGTCCCACTGTGTCCCCCGTCCAGCTGTGACTCATGGACTGCCCTATGGGCTTTGTAAATATTGAACTTTCTACGAACACACTATTTAAGATCATGCTGATTAAAGCCATTTTTGTTTCCTTTGAACACTACTGCTTTTCTGATGTTGCTGTTGGTGGGGCTGCTACATGATTTTGGGTGGTAATCATGTGTTGGGTGTGTGGGAAATGTAGTTGTGTGCTGGTCATAGGGGGGACCCTGGTATCTGTGTGCCATTACACGGTGTTAGCTAGGTTTCTCTGTTCATGTAAGCAGTTACTGCATGGTGAAATTGTCCCAAGGTGTATTCCTTCCTCTGTGTACCCTGACATCTTCCCTGCAGGGTGTTCCCAATATTTAGCGCTGAGCTGTGTGTACATTAGCTGGGTGTGTGACGGACTCCTTCAACTTTGCACATGCATGCTGAGCGATGTCTCCACCTGCATCATTCGTGGCATCCTTGGTAGTCATTGTACTTGTGTATGTGGACTATTGACATGACTTCATGTGGACATGTTTTCTTTTCGGCGCTACGCATGCGTATACTCCCAGCCTCGCACACATGTGGTACATGTACTGCAGGGTCTTTGTGCACCTGACTGACATTTGTGGGCATAGTATCTGTGGCTACTCCACCCTTTGCGTTCCATGGGCACTGCTGGGAGTGTTAGGCACCCACCCCTCCTGTGTCTGGGCACTGCTGGGAGGACTCTGCACACACCCCTCCTGTCTCTGGGCACTGCTGGGAGGACTCTGCACACACCCCTCCTGTCTCTGGGCACTGCTGGGAGGACTCTGCACCCACCCCTCCTGTCTCTGGGCACTGCTGGTAGTGTTAGGCACCCACCCCTCCTGTGTCTGGGCACTGCTGGGAGGACTCTGCACCCACCCCTCCTGTCTCTGGGCACTGCTGGGAGTGATAGGCACACACCCCTCCTGTGTCTGGGCACTGCTGGGAGTGTTAGGCACCCACCCCTCCTGTGTCTGGGCACTGCTGGGAAGACTCTGCACCCACCCCTCCTGTGTCTGGGAACTGCTGGGAGGACTCTGCACACACCCCTCCTGTCTCTGGGCACTGCTGGGAGGACTCTGCACCCACCCCTCCTGTGTCTGGGCACTGCTGGGAGGACTCTGCACCCACCCCTCCTGTCTCTGGGCACTGCTGGTAGTGTTAGGCACCCACCCCTCCTGTGTCTGGGCACTGCTGGGAGGACTCTGCACACACCCCTCCTGTGTCTGGGCACTGCTGGGAGGACTCTGCACCCACCCCTCCTGTCTCTGGGCACTGCTGGGAGTGATAGGCACACACCCCTCCTGTCTCTGGGCACTGCTGGGAGTGATAGGCACACACCCCTCCTGTCTCTGGGCACTGCTGGGAGGACTCTGCACCCACCCCTCCTGTGTCTGGGCACTGCTGGGAGTGATAGGCACACACCCCTCCTGTCTCTGGGCACTGCTGGGAGTGATAGGCACACACCCCTCCTGTCTCTGGGCACTGCTGGGAGTGATAGGCACACACCCCTCCTGTCTCTGGGCACTGCTGGGAGGACTCTGCACACACCCCTCCTGTCTCTGGGCACTGCTGGGAGGACTCTGCACCCACCCCTCCTGTCTCTGGGCACTCCTGGTAGTGTTAGGCACCCACCCCTCCTGTGTCTGGGCACTGCTGGGAGGACTCTGCACACACCCCTCCTGTCTCTGGGCACTGCTGGGAGGACTCTGCACCCACCCCTCCTGTGTCTGGGCACTGCTGGGAGGACTCTGCACCCACCCCTCCTGTCTCTGGGCACTGCTGGTAGTGTTAGGCACCCACCCCTCCTGTGTCTGGGCACTGCTGAGAGGACTCTGCACACACCCCTCCTGTCTCTGGGCACTGCTGGGAGGACTCTGCACCCACCCCTCCTGTGTCTGGGCACTGCTGGGAGGACTCTGCACCCACCCCTCCTGTCTCTGGGCACTGCTGGTAGTGTTAGGCACCCACCCCTCCTGTGTCTGGGCACTGCTGGGAGGACTCTGCACACACCCCTCCTGTCTCTGGGCACTGCTGGGAGGACTCTGCACCCACCCCTCCTGTCTCTGGGCACTGCTGGGAGTGATAGGCACACACCCCTCCTGTCTCTGGGCACTGCTGGGAGTGATAGGCACACACCCCTCCTGTCTCTGGGCACTGCTGGGAGGACTCTGCACCCACCCCTCCTGTGTCTGGGCACTGCTGGGAGTGATAGGCACACACCCCTCCTGTCTCTGGGCACTGCTGGGAGTGATAGGCGCACACCCCTCCTGTCTCTGGGCACTGCTGGGAGGACTCTGCACACACCCCTCCTGTCTCTGGGCACTGCTGGGAGGACTCTGCACCCACCCCTCCTGTCTCTGGGCACTGCTGGTAGTGTTAGGCACCCACCCCTCCTGTGTCTGGGCACCGCTGGGAGGACTCTGCACCCACCCCTCCTGTCTCTGGGCACTGCTGGGAGTGATAGGCACCCACCCCTCCTGTCTCTGGGCACTGCTGGGAGTGATAGGCACACACCCCTCCTGTCTCTGGGCACTGCTGGGAGGACTCTGCACCCACCCCTCCTGTGTCTGGGCACTGCTGGGAGTGATAGGCACACACCCCTCCTGTCTCTGGGCACTGCTGGGAGTGATAGGCACACACCCCTCCTGTCTCTGGGCACTGCTGGGAGTGATAGGCACACACCCCTCCTGTCTCTGGGCACTGCTGGGAGGACTCTGCACACACCCCTCCTGTCTCTGGGCACTGCTGGGAGGACTCTGCACCCACCCCTCCTGTCTCTGGGCACTGCTGGTAGTGTTAGGCACCCACCCCTCCTGTCTCTGGGCACTGCTGGGAGGACTCTGCACACACCCCTCCTATTTAACAATATGTACGCTTAGAACATACACGTGTGTGGGTTCGCTCCATGCATACGAGGTGGGGGTACGTGTCGTACATACACGGTTGGGGTGGGGGTACGCTCCATGCATACGCGGGTGGGGTTACGGGTCGTACTTACACTGTTGGGGTGGGGGGTACGCTCCATGCATACGGGGTGGGGGTACGGTCCGTACGTACACTATTGGCATGGGGGTACGCTCCATACGTACGCGGGTGAGGGTACGGGTCGTACTTACACTGTTGGGGTGGGGGGTACGCTCCATGCATACGGGGTGGGGGTACGGTCCGTACGTACACTATTGGCATGGGGGGTACGCTCCATACGTATGCGGGTGAGGGTACGGGTCATACTTATACTGTTGGGGTGGGGGGTACGCTCCATGCATACGGGGTGGGGGTATGGTCTGTACGTATACTATTGGCATGGGGGTACGCTCCATACGTCCGCGGGTGAGGGTACGGGTCGTACTTACACTGTTGGGGTGGGGGGTATGCTCCATACGTCCGCGGATGAGGGTACGGGTCGTACTTACACTGTTGGGGTGGGGGTACGCTCCATACGTCTGCGGGTGAGGGTACGGGTCGTACTTACATTGTTGGGGTGGGGGGTACGCTCCATACGTCCGCGGGCGGGGTTACGGGTCGTACTTACACTGTTGGGGTAGGGGTACGCTCCATACGTACGCGGGTGGGGTACGGTTCATACTTACACTGTTGGGGTGGGGGGTATGCTCCATGCATACAGGGTGGGGGTATGGTCCGTACGTACACTATTGGCATGGGGGGTACGCTCCATACGTACGCGGGTGAGGGTACGGGTCGTACTTACACTGTTGAGGTGGGGGTACGCTCCATGCATACGGGGGTGGGGGTACGGTCCGTACATATCCGTCCCCACGCTATGTGATGCTTGTGCGGGCCGTACAAGGCCTTTGCCACGTGGGTACAGCCTTCCCGCCATTGTTGGGATGACGTAGGTGTGGGCGGGGTACAACTCGTACCCACGCTCTTAAGGCGTGGGTACGGGACGTACCTGTATTGTTGTGTTGCCGGTTCGCGTCGTCAAGCACTTCCGTTGTGGCGGACGCTGGCTTTGCTGGACACGCCCCTACCCCCTCGTAGTGACCAGGGCCTGGGGGTCAGGTATGTCCAGGGCATGTGTGCTGTGTGATTTTGGTGGGGGTTTTGTGGCCTGCCCCTGGTCCTGCCCCCCCTTTCCCCCCTCCCTTTGTTGTTCTGACCTTCTGCGGCGTCTGCGTCCGAACCTGTAGAGGAGGTCGACTGCTATGAGGGCCGGGATGACACGTAGGTTCGGGTCCATGTCTGTCCGTCGCGTGCAGGTACTCCTTGTTCGCGTCGTCCTGATTTCCCGGCAGTTTGTGGCAGCCGGAAAATATTCACCGTGCGGGATGACGTCGGTGCGAATCGTAATTCCTGGTTCGTGAATGGCAGGCTGCGTGCGTCCCGACGTCACGTCGGCGCTTTCCCGGATCGCATTTGTATGTTTATTTTCGTCGGTCGGGGTTTTGTACGAATCGTACGGAAATGGAGTTTCCGTGCGATTCGTAATTCTATGTTTGTAAGTTTTGACGACCGGGTACGCATCGGACGGAGAATATGCTCCATCTGACGGTTCGTACCCGGTTTTTACAGGATCGTGATCGGCACCTCAGTGTTCAAAACATTTCAAATATCTACTAATCCCACTGAACACTCAGGCAAATATTATTAACATCTTATTTCCCATGTCAGTGCTTGCGCTATAGCATTGGGCCCCACAACAATGTACAACGATTTCTGATCTAATCAGCCAAGTATTGAGGGACCCATTTTAGCCACACAACTTCTATTATGCTTTTCTGTTATTAAAATGAAACACTATGGGGTCTATTTACCAAGGTATTGTGGACTACATTAAATATTGCTGTATTACCCTTTTACCAACTCTTGCATGCCTTTGTGAATTTACTCCATATCATTTAAAATGGGAATATTCAAGGAATATTCATATACAGTTGCTACAGATGAAACTTACTATGCCCTCTAAACACTTTCATTAATAGTGAGGTGGACGTGTCAGGACTAATTTACAAAGGCATGAAACAGTACATAAAAAAAGTACTTGTGAATGGTTTTGTCAAGTCTATCAGTTGATGTAGCAATGGGGTCAACTGTATACTTACCTAGATTAAAAACAGCACGTACTAACTTTATCCCTAATTTCTACATAAGTTTATTCTTTTTAAGTTATTCTTCTAAAATACAATATAATAAACCAGAACCTGCAACAATGTGCAGTTTCACATCTTCAATTCTCATGTGGCACACAAATGCTTTTCATCTGTTCACATACTGTTACGTTTAATATTACATCATGGTTTACACTAAGTATGCTGTTGTTGGCATCTTCACTAACTGACTGACTTGTGTTTATTTACTCAATAGTCAAAATTGTATGTAGACATAATAGCGATGTTTAAATATCGATATACCAGAATATCGATGTTTAAATATCGATGTGGCACAATATCGACCTGCAAGAATATCGTCGACCAGAATATCGACATGCAGGTAAGAAATATCCTTTTACTTAATATCGAAGTTAGTAATATCGTTAGTAAAAATATCGTTGTTAATAATATCGAAATTTATTTTAGTGTTCTGTATTTTAGTATATGTGTTAAAAGTATGTGATTTAAATATTTTGTATAAGTTTAGCTTATTTTTGTAACGTATGTTTGACAGTTTTAGAAATATTAATTTTATGATAATTAATATTTGTGTGTCTTAGTTCCGTAGGGGGTTGTGGGTTTATAGGGGAATAGGGTAGGAAGTAATTTAATTATAACATATTTATTAATAATTTTTAGAAGTTATTAATTTCATAAAAATGTAATATTGCATTTTAGTTTTGTAGCGGGTTGTGGGTTTATAGAGGAATAGGTTGGGAAGTAATTTAATTATAATTGATTAATTAATACTTGTAATTAATTATTTTTTGTGTATTTAATAGTTTATATTGTTAATTGTGTTAATTAATTTGTTATTAATTGGTTATTAATTATTAATTGGTACATATGCTAATTGTGTCATTTTTTTAGGAGCTGGTTGTGGGTTTATAGGGGAATACGGTGGGAAATAATGTAATTATAATTAATTAATTCATATTTGAATAAATCCAAATAATGTATTTAATAATTTATATTGTTAATTGTGTTAATTATTTTTTTATTAATTAGTTATTAAGTGGTTAATAATTATTATCGGTAAATATGTTAATTGTCTTATTTTTTTAGGAGCAGGTTGTGGGTTTATTAGGGAGTAGGGTGGGAAGTAATTTAATTATAATTAATTAATTAATAATTGTTTATGAATTATTATTTGTGTATTTAATATTTCATATTGTTAATTATGTTAAATGATTTATTCTTAATTATTTCTTAATTGGTTATTAATTATTAATAATTAATTGTTAAATTAGTAAATTGTGTCCTTTTTTTTTAGGAGCGGGTTGTGGATTTCTGGGGAATAGTGTGGGAAGTAATTAAAATGTAATATATATTTTTTATATAATATTTAGTTATTGCTATTTTATAGTCTTAATAGTGTGAATTAATGTATTACTGATTGTTTTTAATTTGATTGTTCATTGTTATTAGTTAATTAATTGTTAGGCAATTATGTTAATTGTGTCATGTTTTACAATATTGGTGGTGTTATTTATAGGGGGATTTGGTGGGAGGTAAATTATTTTTTATTATTTAAGTATTTGTCAATTAATGTTTATTATTTTGCTGGAGTGGGAATAGTAAATTATCCCCTCCCCTATCCAACACTTTCCCTACTGTTACACTCGTTGGAGTGGGAATATTAAATTATTACCCTCCGCTAACCCACACTTTCACTACTGTTGCACTTGCTGGAGTGGGAATAGTAAACTATTCCCCTCCGCTATCCAACACTTGTTATGTTATGTTATTAGCACTTATATTGCGCACAGATACTCAAGAGTGTCCCGGCGCGGAAGCCAAATGCAAATGCTAAGGGGTGAAAAGAACTGTAGATTAGTTGAAAAGCAGGTTTGTTATCTGCTTCTTAAACAGCCTGGGGTCATGCATGTTCCGCTATTCGTAAGGAAGAGAATTCGAAGCTTCTGCTGCCTTAAAAGATAAAGAACTGTCCTCCATTTGTGTAAGGCGAAAGCGGGGTATCACTACAAAACGCTGTGAGGTTGAACGCAGTTTTCTGTGAGGCACGTAAAAGCTAAAGCGTCTCCTGAGATATGGCGGACCAGATCCATGAAGAGCTCCATGGGCCAGAATGAGGGCTTTAAATTTGACACGTTGTGCCACAGGAAGCCAATGTAAGTCATGCAGATGTTGTTTTATGCTTGGCCTGGGTAGCAGCGGAAAGAACTTCCTGAGCGATTTCAATGTGCCAAAGCACAGTCCAGGTAGTTTTTTCATCTGTGTGGAAAACCGGAGGTCTTCACTAAATCAGACCCACAGATTCTTAACAGGTTGACCTGCAGAATTCGGTAGGGGATACTCTGCGGGTCAGAGTGCCTCTCTAAATTGCGGGGGCAAGGACCCATACAGAAGAACCTCCGAATTGTCCTTGTTACACCTAAGCTGAGCCGATGCGAGCCATTTAAAGACGGCAGAGAGACATTTTTTAGCTCGGACCGGGGACAGGTCATTTTTCTTCCAAGTAAAGAGGAGTTGTGTATCATCTGCATATGCTATGATCTTAGCTCCCAGCTCCTCTGCTAGATAGATCAGGGGAGTGACATATATATTGAAGAGGACTCAAAGTGGAGCCCTGCGGAACTCCTGTAGTCACCTTTTTGGGGCCGCGGAGAACGGAGGCAGCCATACCTGCTGTGATCTGTCCTCTAGGAATGATTTAAGCCAATCCCATGCTAGACCTGAGACGCCGATGCTCGAGAGACGGGCTAGTAATTAGAGATGGGGCACCGTATCAAAGGCGGCAGAGAGATCCAATAAAATCAGAGCCGCTCTGCCGCCTGCATCCAGACACTTTCCCTACTGTTGCACTCCCTGGAGTGGGAATAGTAATTTTATCCCCTCCTATCCAACACTTTCCCTACTCCTGCACTCCCTGGAGTGGGAACAGTAATTTTATCCCCCCCGCTATCCAACACTTTCCCTAATGTTGCACTTGCTGAAGTGGGAATAGTAAATTATTCCCCTCCACTATCTAACTCTTTTGTATAGTTGCACTTGCTGGAGTGGGAATAGTAATTTTATCCCCTCCGCTATCCAACACTGTCTCTACTGTTGCACTTGTTGGAGTGGGAATAGTAATTTTATCCCTCACGCTATCCATCACTTTCCCTACTGTTGCACTGTTTGGAGTGGAAATAGTAATTTTATCCCCTCAGCTATCCAACACTTTCCCTACTCTTGCACTCCCTGGAGTGGGAATAGTAATTTTATACCCTCCGCTATCCAACACGTTCCCTACTTTTGCACTTGCTGGAGTGGGAATATTAAATTATTTTCCTCCGCTATCCAACACTTTCCTATGGTTGCACTTGCTGGAGTGGGAATAGTAATTTTATCCCCTCCGCTATCCGACACTTTTCCTACTTTTGCATTCCCTGGAGTTGGAATAGTAATTTTATCCTCTACGCTATCCAACATTTTCCCTACTGTTTTAGTTAATGTAGTGTATAATGTTGTTTTAAAATTAAATAATTATTTAATATTTATTATATATATATTTTGTTTTTATATTTATGTTACAAGTGTATGTATATATCCAAAAAACGCTCACCCATTCAAAGCAATCCAAGGACACAGCGGGTTACTTGTCGGGAAGCCTTTATTCACAGGTAACAGCTGGGCATAATGCATTTCGGCATATCGCCTTCCTCAGATGCTGCTCGTTTACCTAGGTTCCACCTTCTCCCACTTTTGAATTTGCTGTGGCACTCCCATTGGAGGGAGATCAGCTGACCCTGTTGCTCAGGGCCACTGCAGTCCATGCCACAACTACAGTTCCCAGAATGCACGTTGGTGGTAAGTCCAGCAGCAGGATCTCTTTCGCTACAGTGTATGTTTCTAACAGTTTATTATAATTTAATAAAATAATTATTTATCAATATTATTAAGTAAATATATAATTTTTACATATGTATGTTTAATTGTTTTTTATATTACATTTTAAAAAAAGTATAATTCTAAATATGTTTTTATTAATTATATTTATTATTTAATGTACTTTAAATTATTTTAAGACGTTTAAAAAACGATATTTTGAACAACAATATTTTTGTACTTACCTTTGTAGAGATGGGATGTCGATATTCTTGACATCGATATTCTGTACAAGATATCGTGTACCTCGTCATTCCTGTTGTGTTTTTTTTTGTCTTCTAATGTGCAAAATGGTCTGTATTTCTGCATTGAAGGCATTGTTGTTTCAAAGGTGGACAGGTTTTTGTCAGAGGTAGGTGGTGTATTCTGCCACAACAATAACACTTGACTTCCTATACATTGTGCTGCATTCTATAACCTATGTTTCTACTATTGCAATTTCGCTCTTTGCATTAATCCGGTGTAATGTTCACTTTGTACCATGTCTACAACTTCTGTTGAAAATAAAAGTGCATGGATGTCCAAATCTTTCCTGATTCACTTAGCTTACGTGCAGTACAAACACATAATTAGAGTCCAGGATGCTCCACATCAGAATGCCAAATACAGACAAAATTCTCCTAAAAACGGAAAACATTTTAATAACCCTGTTGCTAGTAACTACTAAGTAAGTCTAAATAAAACATTATGCATCCCCAGGGTGTCTGTAACTAGAGGTAGATAAAACAAAACAGAAGAATGCTGGCTAAATCAAGCAGTAATGTTGCCCAGAGAGGGATGAGCAGGACTTGGTTTACAGCCTTTCCTGGTTTGTCTGAGGAGGTCACACCCTCATTCATAATAGCTGGGGCAATGATGCAGGATACAGAGGTAATGCATTGTGCCCTTTCAGGATTTAAGAATTTTAAAATTAGTTTTTGAAGTCGACTAAATATTTCAAAACAATGTTGTTTGTGGCTCACCAAAAAATGAAACAATTCTATATGTTACAATAACACCAGCAACATTTGCTCAATTTTTAGGCAGGGAAATGTATATACTACCACCAGAAAAGTAGTTTACATGACCTGGCTCAATGTATCTTTAATGCAGCAGTGTTAAAAAAGTAAAGCAATTTTGTGAAATTAGAAGCAAATCTGTTGTATTCTAAAATGTTTCAGCCCAAATCATAAAGAGAAATTCACGGGCGGAGATCTCCACACACTTTGAAATTCAGAAACTCTTAGTAGAGATGTATGCCTTGTAGTACGAAAATGCGGAGGTGAAGTCTACTAGAAATATGTTACCAGTGTATTATATTCATGCATCGGACAAGCATAGTTCTGAGTACCATAGGCTGAGATGTTTGCCAACACTATGGTGCCGATTCCGATCCGGTAAAAAAAAATACCGTACGACTCGTATCCGTATTTTTTTACGTACGAGTCGTACAAGTATCGTACAAACGGGCAAGTACGATCCGTAATCGAAAAATATCTACGAATAGCGTCGGGAAAAGTCTACGAGAGTGCGTCGGAAATTTTTTACGTCCGAATATCGTCGGGAAAAGTGAGCTGGACATTTGTACGTGCAAATCGTAAAACACAAGTCCGAACGCGCAAGTACGATCCCGACCGTCCGTCCGAATACACAATCGCACGGAAAAAGGCCTGTACGGAGCAAATGCAGTAGCACACATGTACACGGGTAAACCGATGCCCGTGTACGAGCCGTACAGCCCCCCCACCCCCAATTCTGTCAGCACCGTACACCACCCTGTCCGCACTGTACCCCAGCCCCGCAACTGTATGCGCCGTCCCCCTGTACGCGCATCACCCCCGCATGTACGCGCCATACCTCCGCATGTACGCACTGTACCCCCTGCCTACCACCGCATGTACGCACCGGACCCGAGCACCGACTGTACGCACCTTACCCCCTGCCTCCCCCACCGCATGTACGCACCGTAGCCCCTGCCCCCCACCGCATGTACGCACTATACCCCCTGCCCCTCACCGCATGTACGCATGGTACCCCAGCACCGCATGTACGAACCGTACCCCAGCACCGCATGTACGCACCGAACCCCCTGCCCCCCACCGCATTTACGCACCGTACCCCCTGCCCCTCACCGCATGTACGCACCGTACCCCCTGCCCCCCCACCGCATGTACGCACCGGACCCGAGCACCGCATGTACACACCGTACCCCAGCACCGCATGTACGCACCGTACACCAGCACCGCATGTACGCACCAAACCCCCTGCCCCCCCACCGCATGTACGCACCGTACCCCCTGCCCCTCACCGCATGTACGCACCGTACCCCAGCACCCCATGTACGCACCGTACCCCAGCACCGCATGTACAGACCGTACACCAGCACCGCATGTACGCACCGAACCCCCACCCTCCCACCGCATGTACGCACTGTACCCCCTGCCCCCCACCGCCTGTACGCACCTTACCTCCTGCCTCCCCCACCGCATGCACGCACCGTACCCCCTGTCCCCCACCGCATGTAGGCACCGCACCCCCCCATGTATGCGCCGCCCCCCCCTGTACACGCAGTACCTCCGCATGCATGCGCCGTACCCCCGGTCCTCCCGTGTACGCACCGTACCCCCACCGCATGTATACGCCGCACTACAACACCATACCCCAGCACCCACATCCAGCATCGGGTATGTACGGATCGCACCTACGCGAAAAAGACTCATACAGAACCAGGACACTGTAAAACAGCACAAGGAGGGTCAATTCGACTCGCACAACACCACCAAACACATCCACACGACAAAATACATCTCAATGACTGACCTGGTGTTAGACCCGGCCCTCGTAACATAGCTAGACCTGGCCCCTGCACCTCACACCAGCTCCCAAACCCACGGCCTAGCCGATCCTTCCCACCAGAACTCACACGCACCCAACCCGGACTTCCCCGTCCGTGGCCTTCCTCCCTTCGGCCACACCGGGCCCGCGTGCCCACTTCATGCATCAAGATGGCCGCCCGGCCCCAGCGCGACCCGGGCCTAGAGGCGCCACTCCGGCTGGAGGACACCACGCTCCCCTTGGGATGAGAGAGGGAGGAGCAGTTTCTATCACACCTCTGCGCTTCCCTGGGACGGTGGGTTTCGATCGACCTGCCGGCCTCCCCGAGGGCTGGCTCCACGCCTGCTGGGCGTCTGGGACTCCTCCCGACCCAGCCCTGAAAGGATCAAAAGACAATGGCAGGAAACCCCAACAAGCGACCCCCAGGTGACAAGACGCCTGCCTGCACAGACTCCGGACATCAAAGAGGAGTCGCCCTATAACAAGGGGTGCTCTGGGACTGCCCGGCAGATTCGCCTTGGAACACCTGAGCCCTGCTGAGTGACTCGCGGCTCCCTGAAGATCGAAGACCTCCGAACTTGTGCTTGAGCCCTGCTGAGTGACTCGAGGCTCCCTGAAGATCGTAAGACCTCCGAACTTGTGCTTGAGCCCTGCTGAGTGACTCGCGGCTCCCTGAAGATCGTAAGACCTCCGAACTTGTGCTTGAGCCCTGCTGAGTGACTCGCGGCTCCTCGAAGATCGTAAGACCACCGAACTTGTAACCGAGCCCTGCTGAGTGACTCGCGGCTCCCACTGACTCTCTTGGTCCCGCCGGACCCCACGACGACAAGCGTATCCCCCAGCTCGAGGATTGTGAGCTGTGCGCCGGGTACGCTCCTGCATTTGATCCATATCCCCAAAGACTGTCCCGCTACCTCCTAACCCCCTCCAAGACTCTGTGAGCCCACGCTCTGCTTGTATATATTTGCCTGGCTGATCATAAAGATCCTACCACTTCGATCTGATAAAGATTTGCTCTTAAGAACTCCTCGTGTGGTATCTCTCTGTCGTGTGGTGCCGAGTGTGCGATCCTAGATACGAGGTTCCTCCCCTGAGGAGTCTCCCGCCGGTGCCCGGCTACGATACCTCGAGGGTGGGTCTCAGGGCAGTCAGGGCCCCCTCCGGGCCCCTCTGAGGCGGCCTTCTAACATTGGTGGCAAGCGACGGGATTCGGGCCCATAATCTAGAGATCGTACCATGAACGGCTGACGCACTACCGACAAAGATGGCAGAAGGAAACGCCGTGGTTCTCATAGAAAACGACGCCAGTACCGTGTTCCAGGTGGAACAGCTGGAAGAGTACACTCACAAGGAACTAAAACAATTCTGTAAGGAACTCAGAATCGCTACCACTGGTCTCAACACCAAAGAAGATATGCAAAAGGCACTGAAAGCTTGGGTGGATTCTGGAGCCTCCCGCCCAGAAGGAGCGGGTGAGCCCCACGACGAAGCGGGACCCTCCCAAGGAGAACGCAGCAGCAACCAGGTGCGAGGCTTCGTACCAGACGGGGGCCTATCCCCGGAGGAACTCGCAGACAGAGAAAAAAGTCGCCATCACAAGCTCGAATTAGCCAAACTCAAAATTGAGGGCGAGTTGAAATTATCCGAGAAAAAGCTAGCAGTAGAACAGTTGCGAGTACAAGGAGAACTAGAAGAGAAGAAACTCCAACGAGAACACGAGGGAAGGAGACTTCAACTGGAACATGAACGCAGCCTGAAGGAAATAGAATTGACAGCAAGAAGCGAAGAAACGCGGCCCCCGGGGAACCGGGAGGCGGCCGCCCCGACGGAGCAGAAGGTCCACATCCCCAAGGATGTGGTCAAAGAATATTACAAAAATGATGACATTCAGCAGTGGTTCCGGGCCTACGAGGTCGCCATGACCTCCCATCGGGTCCCGCAGAAGGATTGGGGGGCTGGGTTATGGGGACGATTCCTGAGCGAAGGAAGAGACACCCTGCTCGACCTACCCACCTCCATGCAAACCTCCTATGAACACATGAAAGCGGCCCTCCTCACAAGGTACGGCCTCACCCCGGAGATGTACCGCCAGCAGTTCCGGGACTGCAGGAAGATCCCGGGTACCACCTGGGTGGAATATGTGAATTTCTTCAGCCGCGCCTTCGATGGGTGGATCAAGGGCAGCAAGGTATCCACCATGGAAGAACTAACCGACCTTATGTTGTGGGAACACCTGGCGGCCAACTGCTTTGTGGAACTACGCCAGCATCTGCTCGACAGCAAGCTCACGGACCCAAGAAAGCTGGCTGTCGAGGCGGATCGCTGGACCAACACCCGGGTCTCCCGGGGCCCTGTAGGAGAGTACCCCGAGCCAGTCAGGGACCACCCCGCCAAAGAGGGGGGGGAAACCAGGGAGGGCAGAGAGAGTCCCAAGCTAGTCCACCGAAGTCCCAACCTCCACCTTTCCCGGCACCCCCACCAGCTGTATCCGGCCACCCCCTTAGACGGGGGCACCGGGTAACCATCACTTGTTTCCGTTGCCAGAAGCCCGGGCATTACGCCAACGACCCTGAATGCCCCATGGCCCCACGCACCACTCAGGCAGCACTCCCTGCTATACAGATAGCCAATGTAGCCCTGGGGGAGGAGGTTGAGGAGGCCGAGGAGTGGGAACCCGCAGCTATGGCCCTAGTATCCTTAGGAGATAGGGAGATGGTCCCTGGGTGCCTTCTGCCCTCTAACACAAAGAAATATGGGCAGCTCGTAAAGATCAATGGCCACCAAGTAGAAGCCCTCCGTGACACCGGGGCCAGCATCACCGGTGTCCTCAGCCATTTAGTACACGAAGACCAGGTCCTCCCCAACGTCTTTTGCCCTGTCATTTCAGCCGACAACACAGAAAGCCTATGTAAGGTAGCCCTGGTGCCCTTTGAGTGGGGAGGGGTGGTCGGTAAACTAAAGGTTGCAGTGAGAACCTCCCAGCCCGTCGACTGTCTCCTGGGGAACGACCTGGAAAGTTCCCCCTGGGGACAAGTTGAGCGCAAGACCCACCTAGGGATGATGGGCCTCCCTGAGTGGGTGTGCGCCACCACTCGATCCATGGCGGCTCGACTGACCCCCCTGAGGGAAGTCGACGACGCCCCGATCCCTGAAGATAGGATGGTCCCAGCCGAGGGTCCCCCCATTCCCCCACCAGAAGAGCCGATCGCCAGTGACGAACCCCCGCCTTCCGACTCCACCCCAGTCACCGAGGTGGGCGACCTGCCCGAATTAGCCCATTGGCGCCACGAGGGGGGCCCCTCCCGAGAAGAGTTCTGCCGAGAACAGGCTACCTGTCCCTCCCTGGTCGGGCCCCGGCAACAGGCAGAGGCCCAGGCCGCAGGCGACCAGACGGGGACGCACCGGGTGTATTGGGAGAATGACCTTCTGTACAGCGAACAGAAGTCGGTGGAGCTAGGGTCCGGCCGGGTGCTGGTGGTACCCCTACGCTTCCGAAACCTCCTCCTGGGTTTGGCCCACGATGTTCCCCTCGCAGGCCACTTGGGCCAGGACAAAACGTACAGTCGCCTCGTGACCCACTTCTACTGGCCCAGAATGAAAGCAGATGTAGGAGCCCACTGCAAGTCCTGTCCCACGTGCCAGGCCAGTGGGAAGAGCGGAGGGAAGAGCAAGGCTCCCCTCCAACCCTTCCCTGTCGTCAGTACCCCTTTTGAGCGGGTCGGGATCGACATTGTAGGGCCCCTAGACCCCCCAACTTCCCAAGGGCACCGGTTCATCCTCGTCCTGGTGGACCATGCCACCCGTTACCCTGACGCCATCCTCCTGCGCACCGTCACGGCCCCCGTGGTGGGCCGGGCGTTGATGGGAATCTTCTCCCGCATGGGTTTCCCCCGCGAGGTCGTGAGCGATCGCGGTACCAACTTTATCTCCCGATACATGAAGTCCTTATGGCAACAATGCGGGGTGTCCTATAAGTTCACCACCCCGTACCACCCCCAAGGAAACGGCCTGGTAGAGCGGTTTAACCAGACTCTGAAGGGGATGATCGCGGGCCTAGAAGAGCCCCTCCGGCGTAAGTGGGACATCCTGCTCCCCTGCCTCCTATTTGCATACCGCGAAGTTCACCAGAAATCCTTGGGGTTCAGCCCCTTTGAGTTACTCTACGGGCACCCCGTCAGGGGGCCCCTCAGCCTGGTCAAGGAAGGTTGGGGGGCGGCGCCCCGAGGCCCCCCCCGAGATGTGTTCCGTTACGTCCTGACCCTCCGGAACCAGACTAGAAGGTTCCGAGAGATGGCCGAGGCCAACCTGGAGGCGAGTCAGGAGGAGATGAAGCGCTGGTACGACCAGAACGCCACTCTGGTCGAGTTTCAGCCGGGCCAGCAGGTATGGGTCATGGCCCCCGTGAAACCCTGCGCCCTCCAGGATAAATGGACCGGGCCCTTCAAGGTGGTTGAGCGGAAGAGCCAGGTCACGTACTTGGTGGATGTCCAGTCCCCCCGGGACCCCCTCCGGGTCCTCCACGTGAACCGCCTCAAGCCCCACTTTGTGCGAACGGAGCTGAGCCTCCTACTGGCCACGGATGATGGGTCCGAGGAGGAGTCAGATCCTCTCCCGGATCTCCTGTGCACCAAAGAGAAGGACGGCTCCGTAGAAGGAGTGAACCTCGCCCCGTCTCTCACTCCCCAGCAACGTGAAGATTGCCGCCAGCTCCTGGGGCAGTTTTCGGACCTCTTCTCCCTGGTCCCTAAGGTCACCGACTGGTGTGTCCATGACGTGGATACCGGGGACAGTCCGCCAGTGAGACACCGGGCCTACCGAGTCCCTGATCGGGTCCGGTCCTGCATCCAAGCCGAAGTCTCGAAAATGTTGACCCTAGGCGTGATCGAACCCTCAGACAGCCCCTGGGCCAGCCCCGTGGTCCTGGTCCTGAAAGCAGCTGCCCCCGGGGTCGCACCAGAACTCCGCTTCTGCGTGGACTACCGGGGACTCAATGAAGTCACCCGAGCCGATGCCCACCCCATTCCCCGAGCCGACGAGCTCATTGACCGGCTCGGGGCTGCTCGGTTCCTCAGCACCTTCGATCTCACCTGCGGCTACTGGCAAATTGCGCTCACAGAAGGAGCCAAGGAGCGGTCCGCCTTCTCCACCCCGGATGGGCACTATCGCTTTCGCGTAATGCCCTTCGGGATGAAAAATGCCCCGGCCACCTTCCAGCGACTGGTAAATAGAGTCCTGGCCGGGCTGGAAAAATTCAGTGCCGCGTATCTCGACGATATCGCAGTTTTTAGCTCCGAGTGGAGTGAGCACCTCCAGCACCTTCGGAGGGTGCTGACCGCCCTGCGCCAGGCAGGCCTCACCGTGAAAGCCAGTAAGTGCCAGATTGGGCAAGGTTCGGTAACCTACCTGGGGCACCAGGTCGGAAGCGGGCAGGTCGCCCCTCTACAGCCCAAAATCGACGCCATCCTAGCCTGGGAACCCCCCACTACCCAAACGGAGGTCCGAGCCTTTCTGGGCCTCACGGGCTACTACCGGAGATTCATCCGGAATTACGGCAGCCTGGTCGGTCCCCTCACGGGACTCACGTCCAAAAAGCAGCCCAAGAAGGTGCAATGGTCCCCTGCCTGCCAAGAGGCGTTCGAGGCCCTGAAAGCGGCCATGTGTACTGCCCCCGTCCTCCAGGCCCCCGACTACTCCAAAGAGTTTGTGGTACAGACTGATGCTTCCGAGCATGGCATCGGGGCAGTCCTCTCCCAGGTAAATGACCAAGGCCTAGACCAGCCCGTAGCCTTCCTCAGCCGAAGACTGTTGCCCAGGGAACAGAGATGGACCACCATCGAGCGAGAGGCATTCGCCGTAGTCTGGGCCCTCAAGAAACTACGCCCTTACCTGTTCGGCACCCATTTCAAGGTCCAAACCGACCATCGCCCCTTGCGGTGGCTCATGCAGATGCGAGGGGAAAACCCCAAGCTGCTGCGGTGGTCAATCTCCCTCCAGGGGATGGATTTCACCGTGGAGCATCGCCCTGGGGCTGACCACGCCAACGCCGATGGCCTCTCCCGGTTCTTCCGCCTCAGCGAAGAGAACCCCCAAGAAGATGGGTAGTTCTCTCCGGCTTTCAGCTGGGGGGGACGCGTGTTAGACCCGGCCCTCGTAACATAGCTAGACCTGGCCCCTGCACCTCACACCAGCCCCCAAACCCACGGCCTAGCCGATTCTTCCCACCAGAACTCACACGCACCCAACCCGGACTTCCCCGTCCGTGGCCTTCCTCCCTTCGGCCACACCGGGCCCGCGTGCCCACTTCATGCATCAAGATGGCCGCCCAGCCCCAGCGCGACCCGGGCCTAGAGGCGCTACTCTGGCTGGAGGACACCACGCTCCCCTTGGGATGAGAGAGGGAGGAGCAGTTTCTATCACACCTCTGCGCTTCCCTGGGACGGTGGGTTTCGATCGACCTGCCGGCCTCCCCGAGGGCTGGCTCCACGCCTGCTGGGCGTCTGGGACTCCTCCCGACCCAGCCCTGAAAGGATCAAAAGACAATGGCAGGAAACCCCAACAAGCGACCCCCAGGTGACAAGACCCCTGCCTGCACAGACTCCGGACATCAAAGAGGAGTCGCCCTATAACAAGGGGTGCTCTGGGACTGCCCGGCAGATTCGCCTTGGAACACCTGAGCCCTGCTGAGTGACTCGCGGCTCCCTGAAGATCGAAGACCTCCGAACTTGTGCTTGAGCCCTGCTGAGTGACTCGCGGCTCCCTGAAGATCGTAAGACCTCCGAACTTGTGCTTGAGCCCTGCTGAGTGACTCGCGGCTCCCTGAAGATCGTAAGACCTCCGAACTTGTGCTTGAGCCCTGCTGAGTGACTCGCGGCTCCTCGAAGATCGTAAGACCACCGAACTTGTAACCGAGCCCTGCTGAGTGACTCGCGGCTCCCACAGACTCTCTTGGTCCCGCCGGACCCCACGACGACAAGCGTATCCCCCAGCTCGAGGATTGTGAGCTGTGCGCCGGGTACGCTCCTGCATTTGATCCATATCCCCAAAGACTGTCCCGCTACCTCCTAACCCCCTCCAAGACTCTGTGAGCCCACGCTCTGCTTGTATATATTTGCCTGGCTGATCATAAAGATCCTACCACTTCGATCTGATAAAGATTTGCTCTTAAGAGGTGTCTCTCTGTCGTGTGGTGCCGAGTGTGCGATCCTAGATACGAGGTTCCTCCCCTGAGGAGTCTCCCGCCGGTGCCCGGCTACGATACCTCGAGGGTGGGTCTCAGGGCAGTCAGGGCCCCCTCCGGGCCCCTCTGAGGCGGCCTTCTAACACCTGGCACATCCAAACAGCCAAACAGAGGCCCTAAATCACAACCACCTCTTATAACAAACCCACCAAAATTCAAACACAGCCACACCCAAAAATGGACCAATAAAAAGGGCCCACACACACAACCCATGAGCCTTTGCAACAGACCCACTGCTGCCAGGCCCCACTGAGAAACAACTCCACATAGAAACTACTCCACATCACTCATACCTCCACTACACCTTCACTCACACACCTTCACACAACCTCCTCCACAAACATCCCCCTCTTCACATTCACACACACACTGTCACATTCACACCCACACACCCACAACCATCCACACCCACAACCACACCCCACACCATGCCCAAAGACAAGAATCCAAAGTTCACAACGGCGGAGCTGGACCTCCTTGTCAACGAAGTCATCAGAGTCGAGCCACAGCTGTTTGGAACATTGGTCAGACAGACCAGCATAGCTGCAAAATCTGCCATGTGGCAGAGGATTGTCGACAAGGTGAATACTGTTGCGCCCGTCCGAAGGACCAGGCATGAATGCCAAGCCAGGTGGTACGATCTGCGCAGGGCGGTCAAGAGGAAAATGAATGAAGAATATGCCCAGACTAACATCACTGGAGGTGGGCCGCCCCGCAGACCCGTACACTACCATCCCTGGGAGGAGAAGGTGATGGCCCTGCTACCGCCGGTGGGAGTACACGGAGTGGAAGGAGTCGCAGAGCCTGGTGAGTACACAAAAAACTTACGTAACATGGGGGCAATGGGGTCCACATAACATATACACCAAATGCACGCAACTTCCCCCAAGCACTCACCGCACACAACCACACTCACAAACCATGCTCATGCCACTAACGTCTCCATGCACCCTTCACAAATCAAGGCAAGGGCATGTCCAAGGCTACAACAACCACAAACACAAGACTGGATGTCCGGGAGGCTGGGAGGGTGGGCCCCACACAGCACATTGTGGAAATGAGATGCAGACAACAATGCCCTCAGCCCATATGGCATAAGTACATGCCCATGCACAATGCACAGGGACTGGCAAACTACTGACAAGGTAGCTGACACTGGGCCCTGCTGTATGCAGCACAAGGCCCTCCTGGGACCACTGTACACTCACACTCCAACTCCACAAGCACAGGTATCTAGCACAGGAACTCACACTCACAGTCATGCCAGCATGCACCATGAGGGGACAGACACATCACCTGGGAGACCCAATGACAACTCACACTACACACGCCAGCACGCCCGGTCACACCCCCCCCCCCCCCAACACAAGCACACACCCCCGGGGCAGGCAACGGATTTACACACTCCCACAATGGACATGTGACACAACTACACCAATCCAGAGCCAAATAAGCATCAGAGCCACCAATCTACAGGTCAAACACTCAGGAGAACATCCCAATATGTCCCCAGCAACATACCCATACCCAAGTGGACATTGAGAGGAATGCTAGGGACAACCTGGAGGAACTGTGTCAACTTGAATATGTATGAAACATAGATGTGGCAGGAAACACCATTGACATTGTCTCTCTCTCACACACAGGGCAACGTCGTCGATCTCCCCCCAACACTGGGGGGGAAGAATCACTGTCCCAGGCTCCGCGTGAAGACAATCCCACCGGCAGCGACGACTCTCACCACTCCGTGGATGACCCCGACCAACCTGGCCCCTCTGGTGCCCAAGCACCTGCAGCACCTGCATCAGGTACATCTGTGCCAACCACCACCCCCATTCCTGCCACATCCCAGGACACACCCAGGAGCCCTGCTCGCACTGAACAACAGAGCCAGTCTGACCAGGAGGGACAAGGTTCTGCGGGCACCCAGGAGGAGGCAGGCAACCCTGCAAATGCCATCCCTCAGGGGTCCCGTAGACCCGATGTGCCCACAAGGGCAGGCCAGGCTCAAGTGGGCAGGGGTGGTGGGAGTGGAGGCAGGCGGAGGCGCGAACCTGACCAGCCAGCTCAGGACCCCGGTATGTCACACATACGCAACATCCTGGACTCATACCGGCGTGATACCAGAGGCATCGACCAGGTCATGTCCAGACTTTCCGGGATGCAGGGGACCCTCGATGAGCTTAAGAACCTGCAGGTCGAGCATCATGCCAGTCATCAACAACACCAAGGACGGATGGAGGCAAGACTGGCTGAGCTCCTGGCGGTGCACAGGGACGTGAGCCAATCACTCCGTCAGATTGCCCAAAGCCTGACAAACCCTCCCTGTACCACCAGGCGTAGACCTGCACCAGACACAGGGAGGGACGAGGAGGAGGAGGATTCGTCTGACGGAGCGTCCCTAACATCGTCAAGGCCTGTATCTGAGGGTCCCCGGAGGAAGGTGGGTCATCCACGTAAAAGACCGTGAGAGTCAGCGGACCATCCCCATCTCCCAGGTCACCTGGCCTGGCACCTGGCCCTCTGGCGCAACAGCAGCACCTCACCCAATGACATTCTCTGCCACATGGACTTGCTGGTCACAGTCTGACCAATGATGACCAACACTGTGGTCTGGACTCTGATGACTCCAACTGACAAGGATGCTATCTCCCCCTGTGAACTTTGGATTCTATTCCCCCGGTAGTGCACCTTAGCACATCTACCAAAAGACTCACCCCAACAAAAATAAAATCTTAATTTTCTGCACATGAGATGTTGCTGTCATTTGGCATTATTCAACGACATATGTGTGTGGAAATGTCTAACTATGCCTGAGTGTTGAACTAACTCCAGCCATCCATACCCTGAGATCAGAGTCTGGTACAGGACACACATGGGTCACAAGGTATCATACAATGTAGGCATGGAGCACAACATTCACCTGTGATGGCCTCTGGCTGCTGAGGGGGTGCTTGCTAAACTGTGCGGAGAGATTTATTTGGGAGATTATCATCATGGCGTAGGGGGTCATGGCTCATGTGGAGGTACCCGGGGAGGGAGTCCCAGGTATGTGTGGCCAGGTGGGAGAACAATGTCCTGTATGCTGGAGTACGGTGGATGTGAAGAACGGTGCCCAGGGCAAGGTTGGATGCATTGAGATGGCCCAACGGGGTCTAGGATGACAGACGTACAAGGTTGGTGTGGGGTCGGGTTTGTGGACTGCCTCCTGAGTGTGGGTGGAGAGTGTGGAGGTCATCCTGCAGCAGACAGTGATCCATTGCAGCTATCTATGCTGGACGGTGAGGTGGCTGGGCGCAGGGTGTTGAAGCTGAGATGAGCAGATGCCCCCTGGAAGTGGACCAGTTTCCTGGGAGTTTGGATGTACTTGCTCCGTAGAGGGCAGGGCAATCAATCAATCAATCATTCGCATTTATAAAGCGCGCTACTCACCCATAAAGGGTCTCAAGGCGCTGGTGGGGGGGGGGGGGTTAGTGCTCGAAGAGCCAGGTCTTGAGCTGTCTTCTGAAGGAGAGGTGATCAGGTATGGCGCGAAGGTGGCTGGGCAGAGAGTTCCAGGTCTTCGCTGCCAGGAAAGAGAAGGATCTTCCTCCGGCGGTGGCTTTGCGGATGCGGGGTACGGCTGCCAGGGCCTGTCCGGTAGAGCGTAGAGTGCGCGGAGGAGTGTAGAAGGAGACGCGGTTGTTGATGAGTTTGGGTCCGAGGTTGTGAAGGGCTTTGTGTGCGTGGGTGAGGAGTCTGAAGGTGATCCTCTTGTTGACTGGGAGCCAATGGAGTCTCTTCAGGTGTCCGGAGATGTGGTGGTGGCGGGGTATGTCCAGGATGAGTCGTGCGGCAGCGTTCTGGATCCGCTGAAGTTTCCTCTGCAGCTTGGTGGTGATGCCGGCGTACAGAGTGTTCCCGTAGTCCAAGCGGCTGGTGACAAGGGCGTGGGTGACGGTCTTCCTGGTGTCGGTGGAGATCCAGCGGAATATTTTGCGGAGCATGCGGAGGGTGTTGAAGCATGCCGAGGTCACCAAGTTAACCTGTCTGGTCATGGAGAGGGATGAGTCCAGGATGAAGCCGAGGTTGCGTGCGTGGTTGGTGGGTTGGGGAGTGCTGCCTAGGGCGGGGGGCCACCAGGAGTCGTCCCATGCGGTGGGAGTAGGGCCGAGGATGAGGACCTCCGTCTTATCTGTGTTCAGTTTCAACCGGCTGTCTGTCATCCAGTTCGCTACTTCCTTCATGCCGTCATGTAGTCTGGTCCTTGCTGAGGTGGGGTTGTCGGTGAGGGATAAGATGAGCTGGGTGTCGTCGGCGTAGGATATGAGGTCGAGTCCGTGTTTGCGTGCGATGTTCGCCAGGGGGGTCATGTAGACGTTGAAGAGAGTGGGGCTGAGGGAGGATCCTTGAGGTACGCCGCAGATGATCTCCGTGGCTGTGGATCTGAAGGGGGGCAGGCGGACTCTCTGAGTCCTTCCGGAGAGGAAGGAGACGATCCATTTCAGGGCCTTGCCTCTGATGCCGGCGTTGCTGAGGCGGCGTATCAGGGTGCGGTGGCAGACCGGGTCGAAGGCTGCAGAGAGGTCCAGGAGTATGAGGGCCACGGTTTCTCCCTTGTCGGTCAGGGCTCTGATGTCGTCCGTGGCTGCGATGAGGGCGGTTTCGGTGCTGTGGTTGGCCCTGAAACCGAACTGTGTGGGGTCGAGGGAGTCGTTGGTGTCCAGGGCGCTGGTGAGTTGAGCGTTGACGATTTCTCAATCACTTTGGCGGGGAACGGTAAGAGAGAGATGGGACGGAAGTTTCTGAGTTCGGTGGGGTCTGCTGTGGGTTTCTTCAAGAGGGCGTTGAGCTCTGCGTGTTTCCAGCTCTCCGGGAAGGTGGCGGTGGTGAGGGAGGCGTTGATGACGTCTCGGAGGTGCGGTGCGATGATGTTGTCGGCCTTGTTGTAGATGTGGTGCGGGCAGGGGTCCGATGGGGATCCGGAGTGGATCGAGTTCATGACGCGGGTGGTCTCCTCGGTGGCGGTTGGGCTCCAGGTGAGGATGGTGGTGATGTCAGTGGCGGGTTCCGGGGGGGGGGGGGTTCGCGTTGGTGGTCGTGAAGCTGTTGTATATATCGGTGATCTTGTGGTGGAAGAAGGTTGCGAGGGAGTCGCAGAGGTCTTGTGAGGGAGGGATGGGGTTGTTTTCTGAGTCCGGGTTGGAGAGCTCTTTGACGATGCCAAATAGTTCCTTGCTATTGTGGGCGTTGTTGTCAAGTCTGTTCCGGTAGGCTGTTTTTCGTGCGGCGCGGAGGTGTTGGTGGTGTTGGCGGGTGGCGTCCTTGAGAGCTGACATGTTCTCCTCGGTCTGGTTGAGGCGCCACTTCTTCTCGCAGGCGCGGCATTCTTTCTTGGAGTTCTTGAGGTCGGGGGTGAACCAGGAGTTTTTCTTGTGGTTGTTGGTGTTGGCTTGAGTCTTCAGGGGGGCCAGGAGGTTGGCGCAGTCGGAGATCCAGCTTGTGAGGTTGTTGGCGGCTTCGTTGGGGTCGGTGGTGTTGGTGGGTTGGTTCTGGGAGAGGGTTGATGCAAGCTGTTCAGTGGTGATACGATTCCAGTGTCTTCTTGGTGGTTGCTGGGTGTGGTGGTGCATGGTGGTCTTCTTGAAGCTGAAGTGGACACAGCTGTGGTCCGACCAGGTGAGTTCGGTGGTGTGGCTGAAGGTGATGTGTTTGCTGGAGGAGAAGATGGGGTCGAGCGTGTGTCCGGCGTAGTGGGTGGGGGTGTTGACTAGCTGTTTCAGTCCCAGGTTGGCGAGGTTGTCCAGTAGGGCGGTGGAGTTGTTGTCGGTGAGGTTCTCCAGGTGAAAGTTGAGGTCTCCTAGGAGGATGTAGTCGGTGGATGAGAGTGCGTGAGGGTTGACGAGGTCTGCGATGTCTTCGCTGAACTTGGTGCGAGGTCCTGGTGGTCTGTACATGAGGGTGCCTCTGAGGGTGGTCTTGGGGTCGCTGTGGATCGCGAAGTGGAGATGTTCGGTGTCGGGGAGTGAGTCGTCGGTGTGGGTCGAGATGCGGATGGAGCTTTTGTGTGCGATGGCGATGCCTCCTCCGGTGCGTTTGGTGCGGTCTTTCCGGATGATTTTGTAGCCGTCGGGGATGGCTATGGCGATGTCGGGTGCCGAGGAGGGGTTCATCCAGGTCTCGGTGAGGAAGGCGATGTCAGGGTTCGTTGAGTTGATGAGGTTCCACAGTTCGATGGCGTGCCTGTGGACGGATCGGGTGTTGACCAGGATGCAGTGGAGATTGCTTCCGGGGGAGTCGTTCTTGACGGGAGCGGTGTGAGTCCGTTGGCAGGTGAAGCGGCAGTTGCTGCAGGTGAAGGGTCCGTGGGTTCGTTTCGGGGTGGCGCGGTGGCAGCCCGGCGTGCGGCCGGGGTTGAGGTTGGCGAGGGTGGCGGAGTCGTAGGTCAGGCGGGGGTTGCGGGGGCCAGGGGTTCGGGCGCTGGGCGCGGTCCGGGCGCGGACGGGCGCAGACGGGCTTGCCTTAGGCGCGCCTTCGCAGCGGCCGCCATATATGGGGTAGCTGGGGGAGGAGGGGTCAGCTGGGAGGTGGGCGGCGGGAGGGTAGGCGGGGAAAAGCGAAAAACGGCGGGAAAAATCGGCGAGGCCGGAGAACGGCGAGGGGGCCAAAAGTGGACAAAAGCTGTGGAGAAAAGAGGCAAAAAGCGAGGCGAGGGCCAGAGAATGGCGAGGGGGCCGGAGAGAAACAACGGGGGAGAAAGAAACGTGGCAGGGGGACCGGGCACACACGGGGGGTCAGGCACTCGGGTTACACGGGAGAAAATGGGGAGAAATCAATCACTCAAGCCAGTCACACGGGGCCAAGCACTCGGGTTACACGGAAGAAAACGGGGAGAGATCAATCACTCAAGCCAGTCGCACGGGGCCAAGCACTCGGGCGAAGGAGGACACCAGCGGGCAAGACGGCAGCTGGAGCGGAGCTGAGAGGTGGTGAGAGGAGGCAGACAGGCACTGGTGGCGCTGCGGAGGTGGGGGAGCGACCTACCCTGGGGTCAAGGGTCGCTACCTCCGCCTCGCAGCGGCCGCCATATATGGGGTAGCTGGGGGAGGAGGGGTCAGCTGGGAGGTGGGCGGCGGGAGGGTAGGCGGGGAAAAGCGAAAAATGGCGGGAAAAATCGGCGAGGCCGGAGAACGGCAAGGGGGCCAAAAGTGGACAAAAGCTGTGGTGAAAAGAGGCAAAAAGCGAGGCGAGGGCCAGAGAACGGCGAGGGGGCCGGAGAGAAACAACGGGGGGAGAGAGAAACGTGGCAGGGGGACCGGGCACACACGGGGGGTCAGGCACTCGGGTTACATGGGAGAAAACGGGGAGAAATCAATCACTCAAGCCAGTCACACGGGGCCAAGCACTCGGGTTACACGGAAGAAAACGGGGGGAGATCAATCACTCAAGCCAGTCGCACGGGGCCAAGGACTCGGGCGAAGGAGGACACCAGCGGGCAAGACGGCAGCTGGAGCGGAGCTGAGAGGTGGTGAGAGGAGGCAGACAGGCACTGGTGGCGCTGCGGAGGTGGGGGAGCGACCTACCCTGGGGTATTTGACACGGATGTTGCCATGGACCTGGGGGATGGTCTGTCTTTACTTGGAGTGGATCCATCTGTGGATCAAGTGCATAATGCAGAGGGCGTTGCAGCAAGAGGTACAGATGCTGTGGACTAGCAAAGCATATGTGAGCCAGCCAAACATGATGCACACCATCTTGTGTGTGTGGCCACTGGGTGCTTGTGCAGGGCTCGCAGCAGCAGGTGCCATCTCCCTTCAATATGCCACATTTTGCACACAAAGACTAGGATGTCAGAAGGACAACTGCAACAGGCGCGGGTGTAAAGTAAGGAGTGTCCAGTGTCACATGGCACACCCAGCGACAATGCATGCACAATCACCAAAGAGCCATTACACCGGATCAGGAAACTGAATGCCGACCTGCGCACAGGAGACACACCCTCAGCAGCTGTTGATGGCCCATTGTGTGGCCGACCTAGCAAAAAAACATACACGACCATGTACTACATGCCCAATCGGGAGCCTAATCCATGAGCAACTGCATGCATGTCGCTAAACTACACATGGACTCCTATGCATTATCTACAACAAGTATGCCAGATATGCCGCATGCTAAGTGGCAAGAGACCTGCATTGACAGAGATGAGGCACCTTGGAGTGTTACGAACACCTTTATTACTCAGTGTTGGAAGGCGGGCCTCGGGGGGTCGGAGAGACCACCCAGAGGGGCCCCCACACTGCACGAAGTAGCCGAGCGCTGCTGAGAAGCCTCCGGGGAGAGGTCCTTCTCCTATAACGTACTAGCACAGTAACACCACCACACAGGACTCAAGGGGATTCAGCAAGACGAGCAGTTCTTTATCAGTACTTATGAAGTTACGATTATCAATATTTACAAGGGGGGGGATCGAGGGATCCACAAGAGTCTCAAAGTCTTTGGTAGGGACGGGGTAGCGGGACAGTCTTTAGCAGCAGCTTGGTACGAGGGTACCTGGGGCCCAGTTCTTATCCCCACACTGGAGGGCCTCCGGATCTCGGAGGGGTCGAGCCGCGACGGCGTCAGCAGGGCTCTGGTGTTCAGTCCGTGGGGTTCGAGCCGCGACCAGGTCAGCAGGGCTCTTACGGTGTCTTGGTTCAGCTCGAGCCGCGACGACGTCAGCAGGGCTCCGAGGGAGGTTTCAGCAAGGTTGGGCCGCTACAGCGTCAGCAGGGCTCCGATGTTCCGTGAGGCTTCGTGATCTCAATAAGGTGGAGCCGCGACGCAGTCAGCAGGGCTCGTGGTAGAGTTTCAAGCAAGAGTTCTTCTACATTGGGTCGGCCGCGATTCAATCAGCAGGGCTCTCGACTCCGGGATACAACTGCCGTCCTGTTGCAGGGTCGCCCCAGATATAGGTCTGGAGCCCTTTGATGTCCGGACCCTTGCGCCCGGGGGGGCGGAGAGGCCGGGCGGGGAGAGGCCAGACGCCCAGCGGGAGTGGCACCAGGCCCAGGAGAGCTGTGGGACGATCGCACCTGGGTGTGGGAGGACGGTTGGGGTCCCATCGATACTGCCCTCCGCCGGGAGTGGGGAAGTGTTCACGTGGTACCCCCTGGCCAGTTGTTGGTGCCTGGATGTCGGGGCTTGCTGGGGCCGAGGCCGGGTTGAGCGGGGTCACGTAGGCTGGCGCGCAGAGTTACGTACAATCCAAAATGGAGGAGCCCCGAGGTGCAGGGGACCTCGTGCGGCTTGGCGAGGGGGAACAGGACCACGCCACGAGGCCGGCTCCAACAAGCGTCCCCCCCAGCTGAAGGCAGGGAGAGTCACCCATCTCCTTGGGGATTCTCCTCGTCGAGGCGGAAGAAGCGGGATAGGCCGTCGGCGTTGGCGTGGTCATTGCCGGGCCGGTGTTCGACGGAAAAGTCCATCCCTTGCAGCGAGATGGACCACCGCAGCAGCTTGGGGTTCTCGCCTCTCATCTGCATTAACCACCGCAAGGGCCGGTGGTCGGTTTGAACCCGGAAGTGGGTGCCGAAGAGATAGGGCCGGAGCTTCTTGCGGGCCCACACGACAGCGAAGGACTCTCGCACGATGGTGCTCCACCGCTGTTCCCGGGGCAATAGCCGTCGGCTGATGAAGGCCACGGGTCTGTCGAGTCCCCCCCGCGTCTGCCTGGGACAGGACGGCCCCAATTCCATATTCGGAGGCGTCCGTCTGCACAACGAACTCCTTACTGTAGTCAGGGTCCTGTAGCACGGGGGCAGTGCACATCGCCGTCTTGAGAGTCTCGAAGGCCGACTGGCAGCGGGGTGTCCAGTGCACCTTCTTGGGCTGCTTTTTGGACGTGAGCTCTGTGAGAGGGCCAACAATGCTCCCATAGTCTTTGATGAATTGCAGGTAGTACCCGGTGAGGCCCAGGAAGGCCCGGACAGCTGTCTGGGTGGTGGGGGGTTCCCAGGCCTGGATGGCATCAACTTTTGGTTGGAGGGGAGCCACCTGACCGCTCCCCACCTGATGGCCCAGATAGGTCACCGATCCTTGACCTATCTGGCACTTGCTGGCCTTGATCGTGAGCCCGGCCCTTTGGAGGGCGGCCAGGACTGCCTCGAGGTGCCCCAGGTGCTCAGCCCAGTGGTTGCTGTACACGGCAATGTCATCCAAATAAGCCGCGCTGAAGGCCTCTAGCCCGGCCAGAACCTTGTTCACCAGTCACTGGAAGGTGGCCGGGGCGTTCTTCATGCCGAAGGGCATCACCCGAAAGTGGTAGTGCCCATCAGGGGTGGAGAAAGCGGATCTCTCTCGGGCACCGGGGGTGAGCTGGATCTGCCAGTACCCGGCGGTGAGGTCAAAAGTACTCAGGTAGCAGGCTGCTCCGAAACGGTCGATGAGCTCGTCGGCCCGGGGAAGGGGATGGGCATCGGTCTTGGTAACAGCATTCAGACCCCGGTAGTCCACACAAAATCGTAGCTCTGGGGGATTGCCTGGGGCGGCGGCCTTCAGCACCAGGACGACGGGACTGGCCCACGGGCTGTCGGAGGGCTCGATGACCCCGAGGGCCAGCATCTTTGCCACCTCGCCCTGGATGCAGGCCCGCACCCGGTCGGGTACTCTGTAGGCTCGGTGTCGCACGGGGGGACTTTCCCAAGTGTCGACGTCGTGGACGCACCATGGGGTCACCCCCGGAGTGAGGGAGAAGAGGGCTGCAAAGGGCTGCATCAGCTGCTGACAGTCGTGGCGCTGTTCCGGGGTCAGGGAGGAGGCGAGTTGAACGCCTTCGATGGACCCATCGTGGTCGCTGATCCGCAGGAGGTCGGGTAGGGGCTCGGAGTTGTCTTCGCCCCCATTGTCGGTTGCCAGTAGCAGGCTCAGTTCGGTCCGGGGAAAGTGGGGTTTGAGCCGGTTAGCATGTAGGACCCGGAGGGGGTTCCGGGGAACTCTAGTTTGATTAGGTAGGTGACGGGGCTCTTCTTCTCCACCACCTTGAAGGGCCCAGTCCATTTGTCCTGGAGGGCGCAGGGGTCAACCGGTGCCATGACCCAGACTTGCTGGCCTGGCTCAAACTCAATGGTAGAGGCATTCCGATCATACCATCGCTTCATGTCCTCCTGGCTGGCCTCGAGGTTGGCTTCGGCCAGGGCTCAGAACCTGCGGGTCTGGTTTCATAGGGTCAGGAGGTATCGGTAGACGTCGGGAGGGGCATCTTGGGGCTTCGTCTCCCAGCCCTCCTTGACCAGGCTGAGGGGTCCGCGGACCGGATGCCCATACAACAGTTCGAAAGGGCTGAACCCCAGGGACTTCTGCGGGACCTCCCGATAGGCAAACAGGAGGCACGGCAGCAGGACATCCCATCTCCGCCTTAGGGGCTCTTCCAGGCCCTGGATCATTCCCTTTAAAGTTCTGTTGAACCGCTCGACCAGTCCGTTCCCCTGAGGGTGGTATGGGGTGGTGAATTTGTACGTGACCCCGCACTGCTGCCACAGGGACCGCATGTATTTAGAGATGAAGTTCGTACCCCGGTCGCTCACCACTTCTCGGGGGAATCCCACTCTCGAGAAGATCCCCATTAGGGCCCGGCCCACCACGGGGGCCGTCACAGTCCGAAGCGGGATAGCCTCAGGGTACTTGGTTGCGTGGTCCACGAGGACCAGGATGAAGCGGTGACCCAGGGCGGTCCGGGAGTCCAGGGGACCTACAATGTCTATCCCGACCCGTTCGAACGGGGTGTTGACTGTTGGGAAGGGCTGGAGGGGGGCTTTGACCCGTCCCCCCGCCTTCCCGCTGGCTTGGTAGGTCTGGCAGGACCGGCAGTGGTTGTCCACGTCTCTCCGCATCCGGGGCCAGTAGAAGTGGGTCACCAGGCGGCTGTAGGTTTTGTCCTGCCCCAGGTGCCCGGCGAGGGGCACATCATGCGCTAGGTTAAGGAGGAACTCCCGGAATCGGAGGGGGACCACCAGCATGCGACTGGCCCCCAGTTCCGCAATCTTCTGTTCGCTGTACAGTAGGCCCTCTGCCCAATAGACCCAGTGCGTTCCGGTCTGGTCACCGTTGGCCTGCGAGGACGCCTGCTGTCGGACCTGTCGTACTTTAATATTCGGGACCGCGTAGGGGACAGGGCCCTACCCCTGTCTATCTTGGTATTAGCAAACCGCAAATGGTAAATGCGGCATGTACGAGTACTTTATATATCGTTCTAGCTATGAATGCACTGTGTACACGTTATTCTGCTTCACTACGCGGGTTCCATTTTGAAAGCAGTGGCCATCTTGTCATTGCCCTCACATAGGCTATAATGGAGTAAATACGGGCCTCACAGTACATGGGCTTCTCCTCTGACTTCTCTGTGACCTGGGCAGCTGGCTCTGCTGCCCCAGGTCAAACCGGTCTCACGAGCTCCCCTTCCTCCGTCCACCTGTGATTAGCATCAGGGCTTGACCCGTCATAAAACCCTTTCATTCTACACAATCCTCCGGCTAATCTCTTTCACACCTGCTTGTTCCTGCTTTATGACTTGTTTCCCAAAACAGGAGATGCTCATGTTTATTGGGGGGTCTATTGACATCCGATGTGGGATCTGAACCTTACTGTGTAAATCATTGTGGGCTGGCCGAACTGGAATGTGGGATGGTCATCATGACTCTGCTTTTTCGTTTGTAATGTATACTTGTAATGGCCATATCGTAAACCAAGGAATGTGTGCCTGAAGCATGATATTTTGTATTTAAGGAGAAGCCCGTTCCTATGATTTTCAGCAGTCTCCTGAGAACATACACGCTGTTGTACTTCTAGGATACCTGTAATTGGTCTGCAGCCAATAAATGAATCTTTGACTTCACCCAGAAGACTCTGTGTTTCTGTAGGTCTGGAACAGGGTGAACCCAGAAGTCATAGGGTGTGTGCCCCTGCACCGCTGGGACTAAAATACCCAGTACTTCAGTTTGGCGCCCAACGTGGGGCGATTTCAGCGGTACCGGTCCAAGCCAGAGGTTCGTGAGGAGCTTCGTGTGGAAATTCTGGAGGAAGGCCGCCACTTCATCGACCCCTGCATGTCGACGTGGTCCGAAAGTCTTTTCTGCGAGGTTCTCCGCGTCCCGACGGCTACGAAGGACTGCTGCCCTGATTAATCGACCTGTTTTGGACCCTTGACGAATCTGAGAGAGCGAAACAATCGAGAGAGTCTTCTGGTGACGCCATCGATCAGCAATATTCAGTTAAGTATAAGTGGAGCGTCTCCCATTTGTTTTGGTATCCTTCGGGATCATTTGAATTAGTAATTTGGAGTTTGCAAACGCCAAAGCCAGAGGACTCGTGTATTCACGAGACTATCGTAATCGATAATCCTTTGACGTTTGGATCTAGACTAGTGAGCAAAGATGCCTGATTCTGGACTATTTGGTAGATTATTCTGTTTGGGTTGTGGAAAAGATTTCCAGCTGGAGGAATCATGTCCGGTTCCTCCGGTTGGAACTCCAACTTATGAGCTCTATGTAAAACATGGCGTAGGCCCCATTGCATATAACGAAGTATGGATCCACTACACCAGGAAAGACGGTGTTTTAAAATGGCCCCAAAATGGTAGTTTCGATACCGATATTTTAGATAATTTGGAAATTAAATTGTTTAAGAAGAAAGCCCGGCCGGCGATGTTTGACTCTTTCCGCTTATGGCGAAAGGAAGCCAAACAGAAGGAAATTAAGCTAGCGAAAAAGAATAAGAGAGAGAGAGGTATGACAGTAATGCAAGCAGCTGTACAATTTAAAGACAATGAGGAGGAGCAGATGAGTGAGCAATTGCACAGGCAGCGCAAGTTAGGGATTGACAAATGTTACCCAGCTTTACCACAATCTAAGCAGAATGAGTTAGAAGAAAAGGAGAAAGATCCTCTGATGTCACATTTGTTGAGTTTGCCACCCCCGTATGCTCAAAATGCCACGGCACCTCCCCAGCTTGTGAATATGCCACCTCCAGTCAATATACTGCCAGCCTTGCCGCTACCGCCAGTTGCTTTGCAGCCGGCTCCTATCCATATAGCGCAGCCCTCTCAAGGGCCGCCAGTTGTGCTTCCAACTGCCCCCGCACTTCCTGCGACTTTGCCTAATACAGCAGCTGCCTCTTCTGACACTCTTCCTTGCACCACTCCAGTACCTGTTTCTACATCCTCTTTTCTCCCCTCTGTTTATCCCCCTGTTTTCGCCTCAGCTTCTCCTTCAGCGCGACAGCGCTTAGCTAATGTGGTTACTACATTAATGTCTCCTCTCTTTGAGTCATCTGGTGCGACTCCTGGTTTACAGCGTAAGCAACTGCGCAGTCAATTGCCTAACCCCGATGAGAAAAAGGTAATAGACAGCATGGCGCGTAGATGGATTGTTTTCCCTTCATTGTATGATGTGGAATCAGTGGTCAACGTTTTCCATCAATGGGATGCCCCAAAACAGAGATATGTGTTTGAGAAAATGTGCGAAATTCTCTGTGAGGAATTGGAGGATAGTGGTAAAAATCCGAGCCCGCAGGAATTGTGTAGAGTGAGGTTTGATTTTGGAACTGGTATAATTGTGGACCGCGAAGTAGATAAAGCAGTTGCGGTTGTATTGTCCTTCAGGAATGATGATTGTCAACAGTCATTGTTTGAACAAGATGTCCTTGTGGGGAAAAAGGTAAAAGCGCGACAATACCCCATGAGAGAAGTTCCCCCGGTATGGAAGGAAGCAGTTGCAGCTGATGCTAACGCCGGTATCGCCGCTGTGCCAGCGCATTTCCAGCGCGTTTGGGTGCATGTTCCATGGAAGCGCTCAGAGGTGTTAGCACTTAAGCAGTCCTTACCTGATCCCCGTAAAAACCCAGCAGGTTATTATAAAGAGTTGTCACAGACGGCAGGGTCATGCGTTATGAATCTGGCCGACATAGACATGTTGTTTGGTAATGTTGTTCCACAGCCTCTGTGGGGATCCATTCGTAATGTAGATCACGATGCAGAACTAGGGGATACATGGGCTAACATTATTGCTGCTGATGCTAGACAAACTGGTGGCGCGAAACCAGAACCTTTAGTAGCTAAACTGCCTGGTAGAATCATCACGTATATGAAGACAATAATGCCTGCGATGCGCGTAAATTGGGACAAGTTATCTGCATGTAAGCAGAAGAAAGATGAGACAGTGTCAGACTTCTTTACTAGGTTTGAAGAAACGTTTATTGATCACAGTGGGCAGGATATGAGTACTGAGGGTGGCCAACGGTTATTTGTGGATAAGTTTGTGCAGAATTTACTTCCTGACCTGTGTAAAAAGTTAAAAGATTCAGAAAGTTCTTGGGCTGTTTCTTCTTCAGCGCAAATACTGGCTACTGCACAGTATTATGAAAATAGAGATAAAGACGAGAAAGATAGAACAGAAAAGAAAACGAAGGAATTAAAGACAAAGGTCGTTTTACAGCAGGCCTATCCGCCACGTGGAGGTCAGAATAATTATAGACAACCCCAAGGTGTCTATCACCAACCCCAACAGTTTCAGAACAACCAGCAAATGAACGGGTATTATCAATCACGTGTCCCTGTGGGTCCCAACCAATGTTCATACTGCAAAGAGGAAGGTCATTATAAATATAGTTGCCCTAAATTAATGCAGCGGAACGGTAATGCGTATGGCGCAAGAGGTAGGGGTGGTCAGCAAGCTCCTAGAGGCCGAGGGCGTGGAAATGCTCCCCAGAACGCGCGTCCTCTGCCGCCTCAAAGTACCATCAATAGCTTTGATCAGCAAGCTAACGCGACTAGTAATACGGCCCAGTATTATAATAATGATTATTATGCAGAGGATGGTGATGCAGAAAATAATGATTACTAGGACAGCCATAGACAGAGAGAGGGAGTTGTTTCAGTGCCAGTGGATCAGAGTGGACCGTATGTTGAGGTGACTACAGCAAATGTAACGGAGCCTTTTCTGCTAGACACTGGTGCTGCAAAGAGTTCAATCATGCATTCAAAACTCCCTGGCGCACCTTTGTCTGGCGATATAAATGTTTCAGTAGGTTTTTCTGGCGCCCCGGTTAGGAACCCGATTTCTAGTCCCATGTCACTTTCTGTTGGACCTTGCGAGCTGAAAGCACCCCTGATCCTAACAACAGGTTGTGGTGAGAATTTACTGGGATTAGATTTGTTGAAAAGATTGCATGCTACACTGTATTGTTCTCCTTTAGGAGTACAACTTACATTAGGTAGGAAAGTGATTTCCCCAATGTACTTGTCTAAAAACACAATGCCACCTGAATTGTCATCCCTTCCGGATGCCCTTTGGGCTACTGGTCCCAATGATGTGGGCCTCTTGGAGATACCACCATATGTGGTGACTTTAAAGGCTAATGTCAGACTGCCACGTATTCCCCAGTACAAGATCTCTAATGAAGGCCAGAAAGCATTGTTAGACATTGTCAGCGACTTGATTAATAAGGGTGTGATTGAAGAGACAAGAGGCAACGTTTGCAATAGTCCGATTTTACCTGTCTTAAAACGAACGGACCCTTCACAGCCACCTGTTTACAGATTTGTGATCGATCTTAGAGAGGTTAATAAGATTGTTGTGCCACAGTTTCCGGTTGTCCCTGATATAACTGCCTTGTTAACGATGATTCCAGCCTCTGCTGCATGGTTTTCAGTGATTGATTTAAAGAATGCTTTCTTTAGTATCCCAATTGCAGAAGAGAGCAGAGACATTTTTGGCTTTAGTCTGGGAGGCCGAAGCTTCCGCTTCAAACGCGCTCCCCAGGGCTACTGTGAGAGTCCATCAATATACAGTCAAGCTTTGAAAACGCAGCTTGATGCACTTGTTTTACCTAGCGGCGCTATCCTGATTCAGTACGTGGACGATTTACTAATTGCCGCGGATACTGAGAAGATTTGTAAAGAAGCCACATTATCATTGTTGCGCCATTTATCCGCTTTCCATCACAAGGTGTCTCTCTCTAAGCTGCAATATTGTCGACAAGAAGTGACCTACTTAGGTCATCTCTTATCGAAGGAGGGAAGGAAACTGACCCCAGAAAGAATTCAAGCCATTGCACAGTTGAGTGTGCCGAAAACACAGAGAGAAGTGCGTGCTTTCTTGGGCATCACTTCATACTGTAGGCATTGGATCCCTAGTTTTTCTTTGTTGGCAAAACCTTTAGTAGCCTTAACATGCAAAGACACACCGAATCCTATCCCATGGTCTGAAGAGTGCCAGAAAAGTTTTGTGGAATTGCGTAATGCATTATGTTCAGCACCTGTGTTGGGCACTCCTGACTACAGCAAACCTTTTACATTGTATGTTCACGAGAAAGATGGTTGTGCGTTGTCAGTGTTAACACAGCCTTTTGGCGACAGACCGCGCCCATGCGCATATTTTTCATCAACCTTGGACCCTGTAGCGAGGGCATTGCCAAGCTGTCTGAGAGCGACAGCTGCTGCAGCAATGTCTATCCGACAATCTGCTGGTTTGGTAATGGACAATACATTGATTGTTATGGTTCCACACGCAGTAGACACATTATTAAATAGAACCAAGACACAACACTTGACTAGTGCGCGATTATCAGGCTATGAGCTTACACTGTTAGCAAATCACATACACATAAAGAGATGCAATACGCTGAATCCAGCTACATTGTTGCCAATTCCAGCAGACTCAGATGAGATTGAGCAACATGACTGTCTGTTTAGAACAGAAGAAGAGACGAAAGGGAGAGTAGATCTAAAAGATACTCCCCTGACTGAGTGTGATGGCACTTTATGGGTGGATGGTTCATGTTTCAAACTCCCTAATGGTGACACGACTGCTGCATATGCTATCACGACTTTACACACGGTCGTGGAAACTGCACGAGTGCCACATAATTCGGCCCAAGCAGCAGAATTAATCGCCCTCACGAGAGCGTGTGTGTTATCTGAAGGAATGAGAGTAAATATATACACAGACAGCCAGTACGCCTTTGGCGTGGCTCATAATTTTGGGCGACTGTGGAAGGAGCGTGGGTTCCTGACGTCGCATGGAGCTAAAATTCAGAATGGCAAGTTGGTGAATGATCTCCTTGAGTCACTGACCCTACCGTTGCAAGTTGCGATCATGAAATGCAGTGCGCACAGGAAAGTCACAGATGATGTTGGACGTGGGAATGCGTTTGCTGATGAGACCGCGAAAGAAACAGCACAGAATGTGAAGACTAGAATGTATGTTGCAGGCCCCGCAAGATGGGTTAATGATGTGGGAATGTGTGAGAACACAATAGAGAGTGTGAAGTCGCTTCAAGCTGAAGCCACAGAGAAAGAGTTAAGCAAGTGGAGAGAAAGTATGGGTAAGTTGGATGAGAATGGTTGTTGGATTGATCTGACAGAACATAAGCGATGGTTGTTGCCTGATGCATATGTGCTTCCAGTGGTTACTATGGCACATGGAATGGCACATATCAGTACGAAAGGTATATGCAAGTTGTTGGCTCCAGTATGGCAGAATGCTGGGATTCCCAAGTGTGCAGAGAATGTGGTCAAGAATTGCATGGTATGCTTGAAATACAACCCTGGTAGGGGAACCCCAACTCCAGCTGGTCACTTTGCACCCCCATCATGTCCATTCGAAGTTTTGCAGCTGGACTTTATTCACATGGAAAGATGCAACAACCTGAAATATGTACTGGTGGTTGTTTGTGCTTTCTCAAAATGGATAGAGGCTTATCCTCTGAAAGATAACACTGCCCTATCCACAGCCAAAGCCCTTGTAAAGGAATTTTTCCCTAGGTTTGGGATGCCAAGAATGGTGTGGTGTGATAATGGAAGTGAGTTTGTGGGTAAAGTGATGAAGAATGTATGTGAAGGGCTAGGGATAAAGCAGAAGTTCCATGCTGCAAATCACCCCCAATCAGCTGGATTAGTAGAACGCTACAATGGAGCCTTAAAGCTCAAGCTGGCCAAAATTCAGGCGAGCACCGGTCTTAAATGGCCTGACGCTCTGCCTTTAGCACTCCTGTCCACCAGAATGACCATACACTCACGAGTGGGACTTAGCCCTTACGAGGTCATTTTTGGCCGCCCGGCCAACGTATGGGGTGTACCGAGGCCTACGAAGTTTAGTGAGATTGAACATCCAGTACTACTCGATTACCTGTATGATTTGACTGTTAAACTGAGTGTTTTGCACCAACAGGTACATGATACTCTTCCCCAAGCTTCTGAACCTCCTGGACACCCTATCAACCTTGGCTCGTGGGTCCTGATCCGAAATTTCCAGCGTAAGAGCAACGACGAGCCTCGCTGGATCGGCCCTCACCTTGTACTCCTGTCGACAAGATCAGCGGTGCGAGTAAAAGGGAAGAAACACTGGATCCATGGTACCCACTGCAAAGTAGTCCCCTTGCCTCTGCCATATGACCAGTGGGTCAAGGAGGGTATCGCCGACTCTGAGACAGACACTGTACCTCGTTTTGTACCATTCAGTGACGCACGCATAAGAGACACAGTTTCAGACCAAGAGAGTGACAATATTCTGCAGGAAGCTGTGCCACCATCAAATCGATTGGACACCACTGAGCCTGAACTTTTGTTTCAAGACCAAACAGCACCTGGCCGTCTCCGTTATAATTTGAGACCAAGGCCCATGGACAAATAAAGATTTCCTTACTATTTCCTTTTTGACATTTCTTGCTCTCCCATCTGAAGGACTTTCTTGATTTTTGTTTTTCGAACCACCATCCGGGTTCTGCCGCAGGGTCGCGGTGCCAAGACTTTGGGGTACAGGCCGAAGACGCTAGGTCAACGGTTCTGGTTGGTCTAGGGCGTTTCCCTGGACTGACAGGCGTACTCCTTAGCAGAAGACACTCATCCGCCGCGAGCGGCCCGAGTAGAGGATGGAGTTTTTTAAGATGGAGAGACCGATTGAGGAAATGAACGTTAACGCAAGGATGTGTAGAATTGTAAAAAGTCAATGTTTTGTATTTTTGTGCCTTTTTACACTGTGTAGTATCACAATGTTTATTGTATGATTTGTGTTTTTCTCCGCTCCAAAGCCCATTACACCCACTGAACAGCCTATACCTCTTTCTACCGCCTCCTCTCACTCCTTTCACCCTTTGCCTGAGCACGAACAGACCAGACGATCAGAGTTCGTAAATAACTCGTTTATCCAGCTCTTGCACCAGCACCAACTAGTAATGAACACGACCAATTGCTGGGTGTGTGGGTTAATGCCACATACCATTAACAAGGGTATTCCCTACCTGGTGCTGCCGTATAGTTACAATGGATCGTCATGGGCATTCCAGACCATGTTTCTCTATGCTCTAGATACGTACTCCCCTCGCCAACCGCGTTCCATCAGACCTATCACCAATAATAAGGCTTTGATAAAAGGAGTTGCCGATATGAGTAGGGATATCGATGCATACTCATCCATTCCCAAAGAAGAGTTGAGACCTTATGTAGGATGGAACGCGACGGGGTATAGTATTAGTCTGGGTGAAAGACAGCGAAAAATCTCATCTCCAATCTGGGTCGTACCCCACATGGGTCGGTTCTGCTTACAGGGTAATGGTCAGAATCCTAGAGCTCAACTGGGAAGAAGTGACTGTACTGAAACGTACACCTTCCCGTCACAGTTTTCCCCTGCGTTTTTGGCTGCCAAGGGTACATATTTCATCTGCAATGACCGAGCATACACATGGCTGCCCCCTGATTTCTCGGGCACATGTTATATTGCGAACTTGCTACCGCCGACATTTACTGCTGCCTCTGACTATCACAAGACCAGAGTTGTGAGAGGTGTGATTAGTAAGGAGGATACTGCCGGTCAGGAAGCGGGAGACTTCTTTTTGGGTTTCCTGCCATTTTGGGGACCTATGGTGAATAGTAGGAACCTGAGACAGCTGACTCGTGTGGTTGAATCCACTGTCAATGTAACGGCTGGTGCCCTTGGTAATCTGATAGCTGAGCTCCAAGCGGATCGCCTTATGACTTTACAGAACCGCATGGTTCTAGACGTTATCCTTGCAAACCGCGGTGGGGTATGCAAGGTCATCCAATCCAGTTGCTGCATTTTCATACCAGATAATGCTCCAACAGTGTATCAAGCCATCTCCAAACTCCATAAAATATCTGAATCCATACACGTGGATAAGGGAGACTGGTCACTGGTGGGGTGGTTCTGGGAATTGATATCCGCCTGGGGTTGGAAAGTTCTGATGGTGTTGGACAGGCCACATGAAGGGCTTGCTCCCTCCCCGCATGACAGGGCCCAAGCCCCGGACTCCCAGGTGTTACCCACAAGGGCAACCCGCACCCCGTCTCCCAACGGAACTCCTGCCCCCGGACAGCCATGTATCATGGGGCCGAACCACTACCGGCTCCCCCGGCCGGATCAGCCGCCATCTTGGACACTGCGCCTCGGCTCGACCCTAACCCTGGGCCTGGCCGGCCCCGACATCCCGGCACCACCATCCACCCAGGAGGTGAACGGACCACTTGGCAGGTCAATGGGAGAAAGAAGTGTCGATGGCTCTCCCCCGCCAGGTGCCGATCACCCTCCAGCTCCCCCAGGCGCTGGCTCCACCCCCTGCTGGGTGTCTGGACTCCCTCATCCCGGACCCCCCGACCTCCAAGTGCGAGGGTCCGGACATCAAAGGGCGCCAGACCTATAACTAGGGCAGCTCCAGAGCAGGAAGGCAGTTGTATCCTGGAGTCGAGAGACACCGAGAAGCCTTGACGAACTACTGGCGCTGCCGTAGCCCTGCCTTGTGAAAGATCGTCCTGCCTGCTGGCACTGCCGCGGCCTTCTGCATCATCCATCCTCGTCGGGACCTGCTGGCGCTGCCGCGGACCGTTGTAACGACCACCTTCATCGGGACCTGCTGGCGCTGCCGCGGACCGTGTAACGACCACCTTCATCGGGACCTGCTGGCGCTGCCGCGCACTGTGTAACGACCACCTTCACCGGGACCTGCTGGCGCTGCCGCGGCCCGTCCAAGCTAGAACACCGAGCTCGAGGATTGTGAGCTATCCACCATACCATCTCAGCTACCAGATTGGTAACCAGACTGTCCCGCTACCCCCTTTTCCCAAACCAAGAGACTAGAATCGAGGGGACCCCTGAGTCCAGACCTCCTTGTACCATTTCATCGTACCTTAAGAAATCACCTATAAAGAACGTTAAATCCTATCCTTGTGTGGTGTATATCTGTGGGGGGGAAGTTATTCATCTGTACGATCGCTGGAGACGGCTCTCCCCGGAGACCTCTCCCCTTGTCCTCGGCCGACCCTCCCGGTCCGTCTAACATTGGTGGCCAGCGGCGCGATCCGAATCAACGCGTAATCGTACAGAGAGTAGCTCACCCCACGACAAAACCACAATGTCAACCAAAGAGAGCGGATCCACCGAGAAATTCCAGATGGATAAATTGGAAGAGTATAGCCATCGTGAACTGAAACAATTCTGCATGGAACTAGGCATTGCTACCACCGGCCTGAGTACCAAAGACGATTTGAAGCACGCCATTGAGTCGTGGGCGGAAACCGGGGTCGCCGGATCCCCAGACCAAAACGGTGCAGCATCGGAGGGGAACGCCACAGCTCCCGAGGAGCGAGGAACGGGCCTCTCGCAGGAAGAGATCCAAGAAAGAGAAAGAAACAGATTACATGAGTTGGAAATGGCACGACTCAAGATGGACGGTGAACTAAAATTAGCCGAGCAGAAACTGAACCTAGAACATCTGCGGCTCCGAGAAAAACGGGAAGAAAAACAGAGGCAGAGAGAGCTCGAAGAAAAAAGACTAACATTCGAACACGAGCGCAAACTGGCAGAAATAGAACTTCGGAAACAGAATAAAGAACCGGAGGTGCCTGAGCGACCGCGCACCCCGGGAGCAACCGAGAAGAAAGTCCACATCCCCAAGGATGTTGTCCGAGAGTATGTCCGAGAGGACGACATACAACAGTGGTTCAAAGCCTACGAGATCGCCATGACCTCCCACCGGATCGATCGGAGTGACTGGGGAGCCGGCCTATGGGGGAGGTTCGTCAACGAAGGCCGCGATGCCCTACTGCAGCTCCCAGACCATCAGATGTCACCCTATGACCACATGAAGGCTGCCCTCCTCACCCGATATGGGCTCACACCCGAAATGTACCGCCAGAGGTTCCGAGACTGCTCCCGGATCCCGGGTACAACTTGGGTGGAATATGTCAACTATTTCAGCCGAGCCTTCGAGGGTTGTATCAAGGGAAGCCACGTAACGACCTACGAGCAACTCTTTAATCTCATGGTGTGGGAGCACCTGTCTAACAACTGCTTCGTCGAGCTCAGGCAGCACCTCCTCGACAGTAAATTGACTGACCCACGGCAACTCGCCGCCGAAGCTGACCGGTGGGAAAGCACCCGAGTGGGCCGGAGAGGGCCACACGAGCAAAACCGGAACAACCAAGGTCAGCACCGTCCCCGAGGAGGAGGAGGAGGCTAGGGGCGAGGGAGAGACACCGTCCCGGCCACTCCCGCGGCCAGCACCCCGCCCCCGGCCGGCCGGGGCAACCCCCCGATGCGCCCGGGGTTCCGAGCCAACGTCACGTTTCACCGATGCCAGCGAGTCCGGACATCAAAGGGCGCCAGACCTATAACTAGGGCAGCTCCAGAGCAGGAAGGCAGTTGTATCCTGGAGTCGAGAGACACCGAGAAGAACTCAGCCTTGACGGACTACTGGCGCTGCCGTAGCCCTGCCTTGTGAAAGATCGTCCTGCCTGCTGGCGCTGCCGCGGCCTTCTGCATCATCCATCCTCGTCGGGACCTGCTGGCGCTGCCGCGGACCGTTGTAACGACCACCTTCATCGGGACCTGCTGGCGCTGCCGCAGACCGTGTAACGACCACCTTCATCGGGACCTGCTGGCGCTGCCGCGGACCGTGTAACGACCACCTTCACCGGGACCTGCTGGCGCTGCCGCGGCCCGTCCAAGCTAGAACACCGAGCTCGAGGATTGTGAGCTATCCACCATACCATCTCAGCTACCAGATTGGTAACCAGACTGTCCCGCTACCCCCTTTTCCCAAACCAAGAGACTAGAATCGAGGGGACCACTGAGTCCAGACCTCCTTGTACCATTTCATCGTACCTTAAGAAATCACCTATAACGAACGTTAAATCCTATCCTTGTGTGGTGTATATCTGTGGGGGGGAAGTTATTCATCTGTACGATCGCTGGAGACGGCTCTCCCCGGAGACCTCTCCCCTTGTCCTCGGCTGACCCTCCCGGTCCGTCTAACATTGGTGGCCAGCGGCGCGATCCGAATCAACGCGTAATCGTACAGAGAGTAGCTCACCCCACGACAAAACCACGATGTCAACCAAAGAGAGCGGATCCACCGAGAAATTCCAGATGGATAAATTGGAAGAGTATAGCCATCGTGAACTGAAACAATTCTGCATGGAACTAGGCATTGCTACCACCGGCCTGAGTACCAAAGACGATTTGAAGCACGCCATTGAGTCGTGGGCGGAAACCGGGGTCGCCGGATCCCCAGACCAAAACGGTGCAGCATCGGAGGGGAACGCCACAGCTCCCGAGGAGCGAGGAACGGGCCTCTCGCAGGAAGAGATCCAAGAAAGAGAAAGAAACAGATTACATGAGTTGGAAATGGCACGACTCAAGATGGACGGTGAACTAAAATTAGGCGAGCAGAAACTGAACCTAGAACATCTGCGGCTCCGAGAAGAACGGGAAGAAAAACAGAGGCAGAGAGAGCTCGAAGAAAAAAGACTAACATTCGAACACGAGCGCAAACTGGCAGAAATAGAACTTCGGAAACAGAATAAAGAACCGGAGGTGCCTGAGCGACCGCGCACCCCGGGAGCAACCGAGAAGAAAGTCCACATCCCCAAGGATGTTGTCCGAGAGTATGTCCGAGAGGACGACATACAACAGTGGTTCAAAGCCTACGAGATCGCCATGACCTCCCACCGGATCGATCGGAGTGACTGGGGAGCCGGCCTATGGGGGAGGTTCGTCAACGAAGGCCGCGATGCCCTACTGCAGCTCCCAGACCATCAGATGTCACCCTATGACCACATGAAGGCTGCCCTCCTCACCCGATATGGGCTCACACCCGAAATGTACCGCCAGAGGTTCCGAGACTGCACCCGGATCCCGGGTACAACTTGGGTGGAATATGTCAACTATTTCAGCCGAGCCTTCGAGGGTTGGATCAAGGGAAGCCACGTAACGACCTACGAGCAACTCTTTAATCTCATGGTGTGGGAGCACCTGTCTAACAACTGCTTCGTCGAGCTCAGGCAGCACCTCCTCGACAGTAAATTGACTGACCCACGGCAACTCGCCGCCGAAGCTGACCGGTGGGAAAGCACCCGAGTGGGCCGGAGAGGGCCACACGAGCAAAACCGGAACAAACAAGGTCAGCACCGTCCCCGAGGAGGAGGAGGAGGCCAGGGGCGAGGGAGAGACACCGTCCCGGCCACTCCCGCGGCCAGCACCCCGCCCCCGGCCGGCTGGGGCAACCCCCCGATGCGCCCGGGGTTCCGAGCCAACGTCACGTGTCACCGATGCCAGCGAGTCGGCCACTACGCCAATGACCCGAGCTGCCCGCAGAACCAAACGCCAAAGCCCCGCCAGGTAGCTGCCGCCGCCCTGGGGGGAGAACAAATCTCCGAGGAACAAGAAGAATATGAGCAGGCACAACAAGAGTGGGAACCGGCCGCCATGGTTCTAGCGTGCCTAGGGGGAAAAGACATGGTCCCGCGGGCTCCCCTACCCGCCAACACCAGAAAATATAGCCAGTGGGTGAACATTAATGGGCGCCGGGCCGAAGCCCTACGTGACACAGGGGCCAGTGTGACGGCCGTCCGCTGTCACCTGGTAAAACCAGAGCAGATCCTGCCGAACATTCTCTGCCCCGTCCGCTCAGTCGACAATTCCGAAAGTCTATGTCGGATGGCCTGCATCCCCTTCGAATGGGGAGGGGTCTCCGGCATGTTGAAGGTGACGGTCCGGGATGATGCCCCCGTGGACTGTCTCCTGGGGAATGACCTTGAGAGTTCCCCGTGGGCCGCCGTCGAAAGAAGAGTGCACCTGGGGATGCTGGGCCTCCCGGACTGGGCGTGCGTAACCACCCGGTCCATGGCCGCCCGTGCCATCCCCCGACCAGAAGAACCAGAATGGCCAGCACCTCCTCCCCCGGTCGCTCCAGTAGAGGACACCGACTATACCGACCCCCCAGAGCCAACCCCCGAAGGGGTCGCCCAGCCCCAGGACCTTCCCGGCCTGGCTCAGTGGCGTCAAGAAGGGGGGCCCACCCAGGAACAGTTCCGCCAGGAGCAGAAGACCTGCCCCTCCCTCGAGGGACTCCGCCAGCAAGCCATCGCCCAGAGCGCAGGGGACTCCACCGGAGCCCATTGGGTCTATTGGGATAACGACCTGCTATACAGTGAACAAAGAATCGCGGAGTTAGGGGCCAGTCGAGTGCTGGTGGTGCCCCTCCGTTTCAGAGACTTCCTGCTAAATTTGGCCCACGATGTCCCCCTGGCTGGACACCTGGGCCAGGACAAAACCTACAGTCGCCTGGTGACCCACTTTTTCTGGCCGAGGATGCGAAACGACGTCCTCAACCACTGCCGGTCCTGCCCCACGTGCCAGGCCAGCGGGAAGAGCGGCCGCAAGCTCAAAGCACCTCTGCAACCCTTCCCAGTGGTCACCACCCCGTTCGAGAGGGTAGGAATAGACATTGTGGGGCCCCTGGACCCCCGCACAGCACAAGGACACCGGTTCATCCTGGTACTGGTGGACCACGCCACCCGCTACCCCGAGGCTGTGCCCCTGCGAACTGTAACAGCTCCAGTGGTCGGCCGGGCCCTAATGGGGATCTTCTCCCGGGTGGGCTTCCCCCGAGAAGTCGTCAGCGACCGAGGCACAAACTTTATCTCGAAATATATGAAGTCCCTCTGGCAACAGTGCGGGGTCACCTACCGATTCACGAACCCCTATCATCCTCAAGGGAACGGACTAGTTGAGCGATTCAACCGCACACTCAAGGGAATGATTGGGGGATTGGAAGAGCCCCTCCGTCGCCAGTGGGATGTACTACTTCCGTGCCTCCTCTTCGCCTATCGAGAAGTTCCCCAGAAGTCCCTCGGCTTTAGCCCTTTCGAACTCCTGTACGGGCACCCTGTGCGAGGGCCCCTCAGCCTAGTCAAAGAAGGTTGGGAGATGGCCCCCCTAAAGACCCCTCCAGACGTCTTCAAGTACCTCCTGGCACTACGCAATCAGACCCGGCGCTTCAGGGAAATGGCAAAAGCGAATCTTGAGGCCAGTCAGGAGGACATGAAAAAATGGTACGATCAGAATGCCTCCTCCGTCGAATTCGAACCTGGTCAACAAGTGTGGGTGATGTCCCCCACCGAACCATGTGCCTTGCAAGATAAGTGGACGGGGCCCTTCAAAGTGGTTGAACGCAAGAGCCCCGTCACCTATCTCATCGACATGGAGTCCCCTCGGAACCCCCTCCGGGTCCTCCACACCAACAGACTCAAACCCCACTTTGTGCGCTCGGAACTCAGCCTCCTGATGGCTACAGACAGTGGGGCGGAAGAAGACTCCGAGCCCCTCCCTGATCTCCTCAAGACTCAGGAGAAAGACGGTTCCGTGGACGGGGTCCGGCTCTCCGATGCCCTCACCCCAGAGCAACGCCAGGGCTGCCGGGACCTCCTGCTGCAGTTTGCTACTCTGTTTTCCCTCACCCCAGGGATCACCCCTTGGTGCTTGCACGACGTGGACACTGGGGACAGTCCCCCTATCCGACACCGGGCCTACCGCGTACCAGATCGGGTGCGGGCCTGCATCCAAGAGGAAGTATCCAAGATGCTCTTGCTCGGGGTCATCGAGCCCTCGGACAGCCCCTGGGCCAGCCCGGTCGTGCTGGTCCCCAAAGCCGCTGCCCCCGGCACCACTCCTGAACTCCGGTTCTGCGTCGACTATCGGGGCTTGAACGCTGTCACCAGGACCGACGCTCCTCCTATCCCCCGAGCGGATGAATTGATCGACCGCCTGGGGGCTGCCCGCTACCTCAGCATCTTCGACCTGACAGCGGGCTACTGGCAGATCGGTCTCAAACCCTGGGCCCAAGAACGGTCCGCCTTCTCTACCCCCGATGGCCACTACCACTTCAAGGTCATGCCCTTCGGCATGAAGAATGCCCCAGCTACTTTTCAGCGTCTAGTGAACCAGGTCTTGGCGGGGCTCGAAGAGTTCAGCGCCGCCTACCTGGACGACATCGCTGTATACAGCCGCCACTGGTCCGACCACCTCCACCACCTCCGAGAGGTCCTGCAAGCCCTCCAGCGGGCCGGCCTCACGATTAAGGCCGGCAAGTGCCAAATTGGTCAGGGGTCCGTGACCTACCTCGGACACCAGGTGGGAAGCGGTCTGGTGGCCCCTCTGCAACTCTAAATTGCTGCCATCCAGTCCTGGCAACCCCCAGTCACGCAGACCGAGGTCCGAGCCTTCTTGGGACTCACCGGCTACTACCGGCGGTTCGTGAGGGACTATGGCAGCATTGTGGGGCCCCTCACGGGTCTCACGTCCAAAAACCACCCGAAGAAGATTAACTGGACCCCCGACTGTCAAGCGGCCTTTGAGAAGCTGAAAGCCGCCCTGTGCACCGCCCCTGTGCTCCAGGCCCCCGATTACAGTCGGGAATTCATTGTACAAACGGACGCCTCCGACCACGGCATCGGGGCGGTTCTTTCCCAGCTGAACCCCGAGGGTCTTGACCAGCCGGTGGCCTTCATCAGCAGACGCCTCCTGGCCCGAGAACAGCGCTGGAGCACAATCGAGAGGGAGGCCTTCGCAGTAGTGTGGGCCCTCAAAAAGCTCCGGCCCTATCTCTTCGGTACCCACTTCCGGGTGCAAACCGATCATCGACCCCTGCAGTGGCTAATGCAGATGCGGGGGGAAAACCCAAAACTATTGCGCTGGTCCATCTCCCTGCAGGGAATGGACTTCACTGTGGAACATCGACCGGGCCAAGACCACGCCAACGCAGATGGCCTGTCACGCTTTTTCCGCCTCGACGAGGAGAGTCCCCAAGAGGATGGGTGACTCTCCCCGCCTTCAGCTGGGGGGGACGCATGTTGGACAGGCCACATGAAGGGCTTGCTCCCTCCCCGCATGACAGGGCCCAAGCCCCGGACTCCCAGGTGTTACCCACAAGGGCAACCCGCACCCCGTCTCCCAACGGAACTCCTGCCCCCGGACAGCCATGTATCATGGGGCCGAACCACTACCGGCTCCCCCGGCCGGATCAGCCGCCATCTTGGACACTGCGCCACGAGGCCGCGTGGCCTCGGCTCGACCCTAACCCTGGGCCTGGCCGGCCCCGACATCCCGGCACCACCATCCACCCAGGAGGTGAACGGACCACTTGGCAGGTCAATGGGAGAAAGAAGTGTCGATGGCTCTCTCCCGCCAGGTGCCGATCACCCTCCAGCTCCCCCAGGCGCTGGCTCCACCCCCTGCTGGGTGTCTGGACTCCCTCATCCCGGACCCCCCGACCTCCAAGTGCGAGGGTCCGGACATCAAAGGGCGCCAGACCTATAACTAGGGCAGCTCCAGAGCAGGAAGGCAGTTGTATCCTGGAGTCGAGAGACACCGAGAAGAACTCAGCCTTGACGGACTACTGGCGCTGCCGTAGCCCTGCCTTGTGAAAGATCGTCCTGCCTGCTGGCGCTGCCGCGGCCTTCTGCATCATCCATCCTCGTCGGGACCTGCTGGCGCTGCCGCGGACCGTTGTAACGACCACCTTCATCGGGACCTGCTGGCGCTGCCGCGGACCGTGTAACGACCACCTTCATCGGGACCTGCTGGCGCTGCCGCGGACCGTGTAACGACCACCTTCATCGGGACCTGCTGGCGCTGCCGCGGACCGTGTAACGACCACCTTCACTGGGACCTGCTGGCGCTGCCGCGGCCCGTCCAAGCTAGAACACCGAGCTCGAGGATTGTGAGCTATCCACCATACCATCTCAGCTACCAGATTGGTAACCAGACTGTCCCGCTACCCCCTTTTCCCAAACCAAGAGACTAGAATCGAGGGGACCCCTGAGTCCAGACCTCCTTGTACCATTTCATCGTACCTTAAGAAATCACCTATAAAGAACGTTAAATCCTATCCTTGTGTGGTGTATATCTGTGGGGGGGAAGTTATTCATCTGTACGATCGCTGGAGACGGCTCTCCCCGGAGACCTCTCCCCTTGTCCTCGGCCGACCCTCCCGGTCCGTCTAACAGATGGTCATTGGAATGATCTTAGCCATTCTTTTCCTGTTCTGTCTGTGCATACAGTGTGCTCCTGCGATATGTGGCCTCTGTGCTACCTTATGTGTAAGGAAACCTGTATCGAGGGACGAACTAAGTAATAGGATGATGCTACAGCAACATCTCCATGACTTTGTGAACATTGACCTGGACTCGGATTAAGATGAGTATAGTGATTGCCTATGTAAGGGCAAAAGGAGGGTCTGTCGTACTTTAATATTCGGGACCGCGTAGGGGACAGGGCCCTACCCCTGTCTATCTTGGTATTAGCAAACCGCAAATGGTAAATGCGGCATGTACGAGTGCTTTATATATCGTTCTAGCTATGAATGCACTGTGTACACGTTATTCTGCTTCACTACGCGGGTTCCATTTTGGAAGCAGTGGCCATCTTGTCATTGACCTCACATAGGCTATAATGGAGTAAATACGGGCCTCACAGTACATGGGCTTCTCCTCTGACTTCTCTGTGACCTGGGCAGCTGGCTCTGCTGCCCCAGGTCAAACCGGTCTCACGAGCTCCCCTTCCTCCGTCCACCTGTGATTAGCATCAGGGCTTGACCCGTCATAAAACCCTTTCATTCTACACAATCCTCCGGCTAATCTCTTTCACACCTGCTTGTTCCTGCTTTATGACTTGTTTCCCAAAACAGGAGATGCTCATGTTTATTGGGGGGGTCTATTGACATCCGATGTGGGATCTGAACCTTACTGTGTAAATCATTGTGGGCTGGCCGAACTGGAATGTGGGATGGTCATCATGACTCTGCTTTTTCGTTTGTAATGTATGCTTGTAATGGCCATACCGTAAACCAAGGAATGTGTGCCTGAAGCATGATATTTTGTATTTAAGGAGAAGCCTGTTCCTATGATTTTCAGCAGTCTCCTGAGAACATACACGCTGTTGTACTTCTAGGATACCTGTAATTGGTCTGCAGCCAATAAATGAATCTTTGACTTCACCCAGAAGACTCTGTGTTTCTGTAGGTCTGGAACAGGGTGAACCCAGAAGTCATAGGGTGTGTGCCCCTGCACCGCTGGGACTAAAATACCCAGTACTTCAGACCCCTTCGAGGGAGGGCCAGGTCTTCTGTTCCTGCTGGAACTGCTCTCGGGTGGGACCCCCTGTCGTGGCGCCATTGGGCAAGCGCTGGGAGCGCTTCGAGAGAGGTGATTTCGTCTGGGGAGGGCTCGGTGGATCCGGTATCAGCGTACTGTTAGAGTCGGGGATCTCTGGTTGGCGCAAGGTTGCCCTTGTGTCAAGCAGGAACCCTCTCCTCCACGTCAGGGCGCAGGATAACCCCTCGCGAATGACCCTTGCTCACCCTCTAGGTGCGTGGCGTGAGCAGCCAAGGCGATTCCTCAGGCGTTGTTGGTTAAGCACTTACAATCATACACACAGCAAATACATCAATCCCCCCAGAAACGGACACCAGACTTGGATATATATAAAAATACGTTTCTTTATGTAAAAATAAGGTATATATCTCTCAGCAGACTTATCACAAGACCAATAACGTTTTCGCTAGGCCACCAGGTTATACAGCAGGCAAATGTTCTTGGTTCGTAGTTTCAAATGGATAGTTCGTAGTCTTTTTACTTGTAGCTCCAGTACTCACAGAGATCGGTTCCTGCGAACGGGGAAATAAGGCGTTGCGGGCCCCGAGCCCGATACTGGACTTCTTTCGTGATTCGGAGAGTCGGCACAGGTCGGTGCGACTCTCAACTTCGGGAAGTGTTCTTGGGTCCTCAATCAGCAGGTGTGGGCACGTAGGCAGGCGCGGCCAGCGACCCTTTAGCACGGCGGTGCAGGAGGGTCTCCACAGCGGGGGCGGCGCGGCCAGAGATGTCCGGGGATAGCGAAGCGGGGTCGCAGGGCACGGTTAGTGCAGCTGGATGACCCGGCGTAGATCACAGTCGTCGGACGGCTTCCGGCGGGAGGGGTGATAGCGCGGTCAGCGCGCTCCAGTAGCAGGCGGTGACAGGGATGCAGGCGGCCTGGCCCGGGAACAGAGAGCGGCTCGGGACGGAGCGGGGCTCTCACGGGTTGGAGGCAGGCGAGCTTCTGAGTGTCACGGCCCTAGGAGGGGCGATGAGGGGCGCAGTCTCTTTTCCAGCGGGCTGCCCACACGGCTCGAATTGGAGGATGAGCAAGAAGCACAGAGAACCCACTGGTCCTGGGGTTCAGTTCAGGGGGCAAGCTCAGATCAAGCCCTTGGAGAATGTTCAAGCACAAAGTAGCAAAGTCTTTTCAGTAAGTCTCTTCCTCTCCTTTCTCAGCAAGGCAAGCAGCAGGCCAGCTCCTCCAGCGTCTTCTTCTCCTTCTAGTCGGGCAGAGGTTCTTTGTGGTAAACAGGATTCTGATTTCTTAGGAGCCAGGCTCCTACTTTTATACCATGATTCTTTTGTTCTTTAGCGCCAGGGGGCCTGGGCCTGGCTCAGTCCAGTTCTGGAGCACTTTGTTATGGTGACTCTGCTCTTTCCTTTCAGCAGCAGGGCAGAGACATCAGCCGCCCCACAGGGGGTGGCGCCGGCTTTGTGGTGGTAGAGCACAGGTCTATTCAAGAGTCAAGGTGTACTCCTCCCACCCATCCAGGTGTAATCTCTCTACCCACCACCTGGCAGCCAACCTGTCTCTGGGGATCCCCCCACCCTGCTCCTTACTGTTGCTAGGCAGAACACACACACACACCAGAGGCGGACTGAGATGGTCAGGTCAGTAAATACTAACTTTCTAAAAGTAGTATTTACAAACCCAGGATATTAAAATAAACTTGACTACAAGAAGTATTTTATTATTCTGAGTTCAGGCATACTAAACTTGACATTCTACCATGCTCTCTGAGTCCACTGGGGTCACAGCGTTGGCGTGATCCCGGCAGCCCATTCTGGCCTATGGAGAGCAGGTAGCCTTCAATAGTGAAAAACGAAAATGGCTGTAATTCACTACTAAGACATGCCACACACATCAGGGCATGTCCTACCTTATGCCTACAATGCACCCTGCCCTTGGGCCTACCAGAGGGGTGGCTAATATGTAGGTAAGGGAAGGTTTAGGGACTGGCAAGTGGGGGCACTTGCGTAGTCAGCGCGACGGTCCCAGACCGCGCACAGGGTCTGCGGTGGCAGACCCTAGACACATTTTACAAGGCCGCTTTCTGTGGGTGGCGCAACCAGCGCTGCAAGCCCACCAGCAGCATTGGCATTCACAAGCCCTGGCACCCCTGGTGCACTTTACTGGGGACTGACAGTAAATCCAATAAACCAATCATGAATATCAATTAATGTATACATTTTACCATAGGGAGAGCATATGCACCTTAGCACTGGTCAGCAGTGGTAAGGTGCCCAGAGTCATAAAACAGCCAACACCAGGTCAGAAAAAATACCGGAGGAAGGCAAAATGTTTAGGGATGACCCTGCAAAGAGGGCCAAGTCCAACACAACCCCCTTCCAGCCAAAACGCAGGGTAGACCAATCACGACCGTGATGGTCTTCCCTGCTTGGGGCGATAGAACAAGGACCTGGCCCGCAACTGCAGGGGCAGACTCCATTTCTACGCCAATCTGAACCTATCGGACTCCCTCTGTCCATACTCTCAGGGCCCACCAAGCCAATCCATGGGGAACCCTTCTCCTCACCTGTGGACACCACCTGTGCAGCACCTAACCTTAACTGGCCCACAGGTGTGTCCCAACAGACAGACAGCAAAATGCTACAGTGGCCACTGACAGTAGTCAGGGATGAGACCCAGGCCGTATGCCTCTCAGGGCTCTCAATCCTCTGTGGCGCCAGGGAGCGGGGGGCAGTAGCCCCAGGTGCTTGGGACCCTTTGTCCATTCTCCCCCTTGTCAGGTCAGGTATGACATCCTGGCACTGACCCACCAGCCCCAGGACTGTACCCGGCGGCTGGACCCAAGACTGGGGTGGCCTCTCCCACACCCGGTCCTTCTCCTTGGGGCTCTGTACCCTCCCACCTGGAGTGGTACCCCCTTCCAGAATTGCCAGGGCACCTGGGGCAGGTGTCCTGCGCAATTCGCCCACCAGTTCAGGTGTTCTATCCTGCAACTGGGCGTCCAGGTCCGGGGGGACACCCTGAACCTGGCCCTCCAATCTAGGGTCTAAACCCTTCAGTTGAGCCGGGGTCAGAGGCGAGGACTCCCTCCCTCTGCACCCCCTTCCAGAGTACTGCCCACTCCCAACTGGCGTGGTACCCCCAGAAGCAACATGGGTCAGGACACTGATTACAGTAGTTCCACCCTCCAGGTCAGACAACACCTGAACCTGGCTTCCCAACCCTGGGACCAACCCATGCGGTTGAACGCTCGCCTGGCGCACCAGGACTTCCCGGGGAGTACGCATGCCCCCCCTGAGTGTGACACATAACTCATGGGTCGTGTGACAGTCTGCCTGGCGCTGATCTTCCGACCCCTGTCCATCTGACAGTGCCTGAAGATCCACCAGGACAGAAGTGGTGTCACCATGGTCACTCACGGGGGACGCAGCCATTCTGGCTGGCCCCTGACCCACTGGTTCTCCCACTGGGGACTCTTTCCCCCTCTCACCACTCAATCTGGACCTCTGCACCCTCCCAACTGGAGCGGTACTGCCAGACACCAGAACTGATGGAGGCCTGCTTACAGACACTCCCAGCTCACCAGACACTAGGGGATCCCCCTCAACGGGCGGCCCATCAGGACAGTCTAGGCTCCCCGCCTGGTGTTCCCTTAAAGAACCATCCAGGCTCTGAGACTGGGTTTCGGGCACCGGGGGGCACGCAGCCCCACACTCACTCCTTCTCCACTGAGACAGGACGTGAGCCCCTACACCCCTCCCACTACCATGGGACCTAGCTGGGCTACTCTGCACCACTTCCACCACTCTGTGTTGGAAGATACCTGAGCCACTCCCCACAGGGTCACTCCCCAATGCCTCCCCAGACCCTCTGGAATCCACCAAAAGGTCTGCCTCCAATGTGGGCTCTCTGCGGTCAGAGAACTCACCCTCACACAGGTGTTGGCATAGCTCTGGAAAACAGGGACTTACAATCTGCTCTCCCACAATTGGATCACACAGCCCCCTAGCAGGGTTAACCAAACTATCCTTCACCTTACCATCCAGTGCCTCACACACATACTCCACACCACTCTCCTGAGACTGGCAAGACAGTATCTGACTGTCCCTGTCCCACAACCCACACTCTTCTGGGCGGTCTTCACACTCACCCACCAGGACTTCAATGTTGGGGGAACCCCTCTCCCTGTACCTCTCAGCTAGAGTCAGTAGAGTGTCCCTCCCTCACTAGGACTATGAACCCCTGCGCCAGTTACCCTATTCCCTTCAGGGATACTGCGCACTACTGGAGCTACCTCATGCCCTTGAACCTCCTGGTGTATGTTAACCCCCTCCTTCAAGTCAGGCGCCACATCTCTGGGTGTGCGTACTACTCTCTCAGTACTGTAAAACTCAATATTGCTGCCACCAGAGGGAGAGCGGTCTAAACTCTTGATCTTGCGATCCAACTCCCTCATTTTTAGATCATGATCCATTTGGCGTTGTTGTGCCTCCAAGGCCAACTTCTTCTTCTCCATTTCCATTTGTCCTGCCAACTTTGCCATCTCCATTTCATGCGCCCTGTCTGCTGCCCTGTCTGCCAGCTCCTCTGGCGACAGGACTCTGCCGGGCCCCCCAAGGTTGTCGGGTGGAATGATGTCCCCCGCATTCTGTGGGTCTCTTGACTCCTTCCAGGCTCTCAACGCCTTGGTGTACTGGTTCTTCCTCTTGAATCCAGCATGGGGAACTCGGAGTTTTACACTGTAGCCTTTCAATTGCTCTACTGTGTATCCTTCCAGTCCCTCCCAATCCACCTCATCTATTCCAGAAATCACAGAGAGTGCTCTTCCAGCAGGGAGTGAGCCAGGCATGGTTGCAATAATGGCAGATGTCTCAACAAAGTTCAAAAATGAAAACCTGTGGCTGCGTTACTTGGTCTGCTCTCTCTATCTGGTGATTAATAATTCACTGTATGCAAATTACAAGTGCAAATCCGAAATCCCAACCGCTGCCAACAATGTTAGAGTCGGGGATCTCTGGTTGGCGCAAGGTTGCCCTTGTGTCAAGCAGGAACCCTCTCCTCCACGTCAGGGCGCAGGATAACCCCTCGCGAATGACCCTTGCTCACCCTCTAGGTGCGTGGCGTGAGCAGCCAAGGCGATTCCTCAGGCGTTGTTGGTTAAGCACTTACAATCATACACACAGCAAATACATCAATCCCCCCAGAAACGGACACCAGACTTGGATATATATAAAAATACGTTTCTTTATGTAAAAATAAGGTATATATCTCTCAGCAGACTTATCACAAGACCAATAACGTTTTCGCTAGGCCACCAGGTTATACAGCAGGCAAATGTTCTTGGTTCGTAGTTTCAAATGGATAGTTCGTAGTCTTTTTACTTGTAGCTCCAGTACTCACAGAGATCGGTTCCTGCGAACGGGGAAATAAGGCGTTGCGGGCCCCGAGCCCGATACTGGACTTCTTTCGTGATTCGGAGAGTCGGCACAGGTCGGTGCGACTCTCAACTTCGGGAAGTGTTCTTGGGTCCTCAATCAGCAGGTGTGGGCACGTAGGCAGGCGCGGCCAGCGACCCTTTAGCACGGCGGTGCAGGAGGGTCTCCACAGCGGGGGCGGCGCGGCCAGAGATGTCCGGGGATAGCGAAGCGGGGTCGCAGGGCACGGTTAGTGCAGCTGGATGACCCGGCGTAGATCACAGTCGTCGGACGGCTTCCGGCGGGAGGGGTGATAGCGCGGTCAGCGCGCTCCAGTAGCAGGCGGTGACAGGGATGCAGGCGGCCTGGCCCGGGAACAGAGAGCGGCTCGGGACGGAGCGGGGCTCTCACGGGTTGGAGGCAGGCGAGCTTCTGAGTGTCACGGCCCTAGGAGGGGCGATGAGGGGCGCAGTCTCTTTTCCAGCGGGCTGCCCACACGGCTCGAATTGGAGGATGAGCAAGAAGCACAGAGAACCCACTGGTCCTGGGGTTCAGTTCAGGGGGCAAGCTCAGATCAAGCCCTTGGAGAATGTTCAAGCACAAAGTAGCAAAGTCTTTTCAGTAAGTCTCTTCCTCTCCTTTCTCAGCAAGGCAAGCAGCAGGCCAGCTCCTCCAGCGTCTTCTTCTCCTTCTAGTCGGGCAGAGGTTCTTTGTGGTAAACAGGATTCTGATTTCTTAGGAGCCAGGCTCCTACTTTTATACCATGATTCTTTTGTTCTTTAGCGCCAGGGGGCCTGGGCCTGGCTCAGTCCAGTTCTGGAGCACTTTGTTATGGTGACTCTGCTCTTTCCTTTCAGCAGCAGGGCAGAGACATCAGCCGCCCCACAGGGGGTGGCGCCGGCTTTGTGGTGGTAGAGCACAGGTCTATTCAAGAGTCAAGGTGTACTCCTCCCACCCATCCAGGTGTAATCTCTCTACCCACCACCTGGCAGCCAACCTGTCTCTGGGGATCCCCCCACCCTGCTCCTTACTGTTGCTAGGCAGAACACACACACACACCAGAGGCGGACTGAGATGGTCAGGTCAGTAAATACTAACTTTCTAAAAGTAGTATTTACAAACCCAGGATATTAAAATAAACTTGACTACAAGAAGTATTTTATTATTCTGAGTTCAGGCATACTAAACTTGACATTCTACCATGCTCTCTGAGTCCACTGGGGTCACAGCGTTGGCGTGATCCCGGCAGCCCATTCTGGCCTATGGAGAGCAGGTAGCCTTCAATAGTGAAAAACGAAAATGGCTGTAATTCACTACTAAGACATGCCACACACATCAGGGCATGTCCTACCTTATGCCTACAATGCACCCTGCCCTTGGGCCTACCAGAGGGGTGGCTAATATGTAGGTAAGGGAAGGTTTAGGGACTGGCAAGTGGGGGCACTTGCGTAGTCAGCGCGACGGTCCCAGACCGCGCACAGGGTCTGCGGTGGCAGACCCTAGACACATTTTACAAGGCCGCTTTCTGTGGGTGGCGCAACCAGCGCTGCAAGCCCACCAGCAGCATTGGCATTCACAAGCCCTGGCACCCCTGGTGCACTTTACTGGGGACTGACAGTAAATCCAATAAACCAATCATGAATATCAATTAATGTATACATTTTACCATAGGGAGAGCATATGCACCTTAGCACTGGTCAGCAGTGGTAAGGTGCCCAGAGTCATAAAACAGCCAACACCAGGTCAGAAAAAATACCGGAGGAAGGCAAAATGTTTAGGGATGACCCTGCAAAGAGGGCCAAGTCCAACACGTACGCTTCTCCCTCGCTGGTGGCGCGGGCCCCTCGGGCCTGGTGGGGTCGGATGCTATGGGCGAGCGTGGGGCCTGGGTGGCCATGGACCGGGTAGTGGCGCAGGCCCATTCGGGTAGCCCCAACATTCGGAGGTGCTCTCGCCGCTTCACCTGAGCCCAGGGAGAACTCTCTAGGTCGTTCCCCAGGAGGCAGTCCACCGGGGCGTCGTCGCGGACAGTCACCTTTAGTATGCCCGTCACCCCTCCCCATCTGGCACATGCTTTCGCTGTTGTCGGCCGTCCGGACGGGGCATAGTACATTGGGCAGGATCTGTTCGGGGGTCACCAGGTGGCAGCGGACAGCGGTGACACTGGCTCCGGTGTCACGGAGGGCCTCGGCCCGTCGTCCATTGATAGTGACCCACTGTTGGTACTTCTGGGTGTTGCTCGGGATGGGAGTTCGGGGCACCATTTCTCGGCTGCCCAGGCAGACCAGGGACATGGCCTCCGGCTCCCACTGAGTGGTTCCTCTGTTGAGGGGTTCTTCCTCTTCCTCCCCTTCCCCCAGGGCGGCAGCCGCCAGTTCTCGGGGCGTGGGCCCGCCGGCCCCACTTCTTCGGTTCATGGGGCAGGCCGGGTCGCTGGCATAGTGTCCGGTTTGTTGGCAGCCGTAGCAGATTATCGAGGGCCGGGGTCTGGTCCGGGCTGGGGCCGTCCCTCTTCGGGCCAGGCTCGGGGAGAGGTGTTGCTGAGGCGGCCCTCGAGGTGGACTTCGGGGTGGCCCGGCGGGGATGTCCCGATTCCGGTTCGACCCTCCTCCTCCGCCGCGCTGGCGGGGAGGTCCGGTGGTGTTTCTCTGGTACTCCCCCATCGAGTTCCGGGGGACTCAGGTGTTGACCCATCGATCGGCCTCGGCGGCGAGCTTCCGCGGTTCGGTCAGCTTGCTGTCGAGGAGGTGTTGTCTTAGCTCCACGAAGCAGTTGTTGGAGAGGTGTTCCCAAATAATGAGGTCGACCAGCTGCCCGTAGGTGGTGACCTTGCTACCCTTGATCCATCCTTCTAGGGCCCTGCTGAAGAAGTCCACATATTCTACCCACGTGGTACTGGGGATTTTTTTGCAGTCTCTGAAACGCTGGCGGTACATTTCCGCGGTTAGTCCGTAGCGGGTGAGCAGGGCCTCCTTCATATGGTCGTAGGAGGTCACCACCTCTTCTGGTAGCTGGAGCAGGGTGTCTCGGCCCTCGCTAAGGAACCGCCCCCACAGGCCAGCACCCCAATCCTTCCGGGGCACCCGATGGGAGGTCATGGCCACCTCGTACGCCTTGAACCACTGCTGGATGTCGTCGTTTTTATAGTATTCTTTGACGACGTCTTTGGGGATATGCACCTTGGCTTCGGTGGGGAGTGGAGCGTCTCTATTACTGGGGGTGCCGTTCTCCCCCTTCTGGGCCTTGAGTTCGAGTTCCTTGAGGCCCCGCTCGTGTTCAAGGGTCAACCTTTTTTCTTCCAATTCTCGATGCCGCTTTTTCTCCTCTATCTCTTCCTGCAGCCGCAGCTGTTCTATGGCCATTTTCTTTTCGGCCAGCCGGAGTTCGCCGTCCAGCCGAAGTCGTGCAAGCTCTAGTTCGTGGGTCCGGACCTTCTCCCGCTCTTGTATTTCCTCCACGGAGAGGCCGGTTCCCAGGCTGTTTCTCCCTCCGTTCGCCGGGGTCGGTGCGGGTGGTGTGGCTGCATTTAGGGGCAGGGGCCCTTCGTTCTGGGAGGAGTCCGCCTCGGACTCTATCCCGGTTATCAGGGCTTTCTGCATCTCTTCCTTGGTACCTAGGCCGGTGGTTGCAATGCCCTTGTCTTTGCAGAACTGTTTTAACTCTTTGTGAGTATACTCTTCCAACCATTCTGGTTGGAACTCCATGGTCGCGGTGGTTTCCTGGTTGCTCATGGTCTCTGTTCGTCTGGATGGATAGCGAGTGGGTTACTTGCTTGTACGAACTGTGTTCGGCTCGGATCCCACCGCTGCCACCAAATGTTGGAAGGCGGGCCTCGGGGGGTCGGAGAGACCACCCAGAGGGGCCCCCACACTGCACGAAGTAGCCGAGCGCTGCTGAGAAGCCTCCGGGGAGAGGTCCTTCTCCTATAACGTACTAGCACAGTAACACCACCACACAGGACTCAAGGGGATTCAGCAAGACGAGCAGTTCTTTATCAGTACTTATGAAATTACGATTATCAATATTTACAAGGGGGGGGATCGAGGGATCCACAAGAGTCTCAAAGTCTTTGGTAGGGACGGGGTAGCGGGACAGTCTTTAGCAGCAGCTTGGCACGAGGGTACCTGGGGCCCAGTTCTTATCCCCACGCTGGAGGGCCTCCGGATCTCGGAGGGGTCGAGCCGCGACGGCGTCAGCAGGGCTCCGGTGTTCAGTCCGTGGGGTTCGAGCCGCGACCAGGTCAGCAGGGCTCTTACGGTGTCTTGGTTCAGCTCGAGCTGCGATGACGTCAGCAGGGCTCCGAGGGAGGTTGCAGCGAGGTTGGGCCGCGACAGCGTCAGCAGGGCTCCGATGTTCCGTGAGGCTTCATGATCTCAATAAGGTGGAGCCGCGACGCAGTCAGCAGGGCTCGTGGTAGAGTTTCAAGCAAGAGTTCTTCTCCGTTGGGTCGGCCGCGATTCAATCAGCAGGGCTCTCGACTCCGGGATACAACTGCCGTCCTGTTGCAGGGTCGCCCCAGATATAGGTCTGGAGCCCTTTGATGTCCGGACCCTTGCGCCCGGGGGGGCGGAGAGGCCGGGCGGGGAGAGGCCAGACGCCCAGCGGGAGTGGCACCAGGCCCAGGAGAGCTGTGGGGCGATCGCACCTGGGTGTGGGAGGACGGTTGGGGGTCCCATCGATACTGCCCTCCGCCGGGAGTGGGGAAGTGTTCACGTGGTACCCCCTGGCCAGTTGATGGTGCCTGGATGTCGGGGCTTGCTGGGGCCGAGGCCGGGTTGAGCGGGGTCACGTAGGCTGGCGCGCAGAGTTACGTACAATCCAAAATGGAGGAGCTCCGAGGTACAGGGGACCTCGTGCGGCTTGGCGAGGGGGAACAGGACCACGCCACGAGGCCGGCTCCAACACTCAGTCTCACACTAATGGAAATGCAACCATTGGAACAGACTCACAGGTCATTTGGCTGAACATGTGTGACCTACACTGGACACCCTCTTCAACACACAGATGTGGTAAATCCTACAGAGCTGGCACACAAGTGAAGGGGTTGAGCCTAACACTCCTTGCTGCACACGGAGAGTGTGCAATTCCCCATTGAGGCTGTCATGGGGATGTCCCACACCATGTCCACCATTAGCATCCCGTATGTTCCTGAGGGACGTTATACACACATTGATGCCTTCATCAGAATCCACAATCCATGACAGATGACTGTCAGGAAGGGTGACTATCAATTCATGGGAGCCATGCAACACGTCATGTGGCCCATGGTGAGTCAACATGTATGCATGGTAACACAACGTGCACAGGAGCAGTCCCCACAAATCACAAACACGTACCACCCACAAAACGCCTTGCTACACTCCTTATTATTATTATTTATTATTATTTTATGGTTTATAACGCGCTAGAATCGACTCTATTAAGAGTATCTCTGCGCACAGACGGAAAATAGGAGGAAGAAAAGAGGAAAGCCGTAAAAAGAGACATCAACAGCAGCAGAGAGTGTGTCCTTCAAGTTTGTTAAAATAAGAAAGTTTTAAGTTTTTTCCTAAAATTTAAGTATTCTGGGCATTGCCTAAGTTCAAGAGGAAGAGTATTCCATAGAGTAGATCCAATAACCGAAAATGCTTTACCACCTTGTCTGACCTTCTTTGTAATCGGTATTTTCAGTAGCAGTTGGCTACTTGACCTAAGTGAGCGGATGGGGTTGTAAGGAATAAATTTATCCATCCAATAGGGGGGTCCACATCCATGGAGGCTCTTATGAATCAGACAGTACATTTTAAAATGAATTCTTTTACGAACTGGAAGCCAGTGTAATTTATTCAGGAGAGGCTGGGAGGGTGTTCTCAGAGGAGCATTCAGCACAAGCCTCGCAGCCGTATTTTGCATCACCTGGAGTCTTGCTAGGACACTTTCATTAGCTGACAGCAAGAGTCCATTGCAATAGTCCAGGCGACTCAGAACTAGCGCCTGTACAAGGGTTTTTCTGACAGAGTCTGGTAACATTGGAAAAACCTTTCGTAAGAGTCCGATAACATGGAAGCATTGGCCAACCACCCAGTTGCCGTGTTGCTTGAGAGTAAGCTCTCGATCGAGCCGAACCCCTAGGTTTTTTACTACCTGTTTGGGTTCTGGCACTTGGCCAAGCTCACATGGCCACCAATCAGGTGTCCACAGTGTTCTTACTTCCCCAAAGAGCACAACTTCTGTCTTGTTTACATTACATTGGAGATAATTTGATGTCATCCAATTTGCCACAGCCTTCATGCCTTCTGAGAAGGCCATCTTCACTTCCTGTGTGAGTTTTTTGAAAGGGAATAAGAGCTGTGTATCGTCTGCGTATGAGACGGGGATGAACCCAAAATTTCTCAGAATGTTAGCCAGGGGTGCCACATAGATGTTAAAAAGAGTAGGGCTAAGACAAGAGCCCTGTGGCACCCCCTTCGTAATACAAGTCTCCGTCGACTAAAATGTGCCCATGCTAACAGTTTGGGTACGATTAGATAGAAAGCTTTTTAACCAGGCTAATGCGGTGCTCTCAATGCCGATCATAGCCAGGCGTTCGATTAAGATTTTATGTGATATAGTATCGAACGCTGCCGATAAATCCAATAGGACCAGGATAACAGAATATCCTCTGTCCTGGTACATATGAAGATCGTCAGTCACTGATAGCAGGGCAGATTCGGTGCTATGTTTAGGTCTGAAGCCGAACTGAGAGCAATCTAGCCTACCAGTCTGTTCAATGTAATTTGATACATGTTTGTTGACATGTTTTTCTGTCAGTTTCCCTAAAAAAGGGAGTAAAGAAATGGGCCTAAGATTGGACATATCAGTCCAGGGAATGGAGGAATTTTTCCTGATCGGTCTTACTATTGCTTTCTTCCATTCCTTAGGAACTTGGCCATCCTTCAATGAAAGATTAACAAGACATTGGATCTGTGAGCCAATAATCTTGCCTACTGTTGGTACAATTCTCGCCGGTATAATATCTAGGGGGCTCCCACTCTTGATCTGACTTAGATAGCATTCAGTTTCTAACAAAGAAATGGGGGGAAAAGAATCTAAAGTCGCCAATCCTAATTCTGTTTTTCCATCCAGGGGAGGGGATGTATCTACTATGATAGACAGATTTGATCTAGTAATATCATCATGTATCTTATTTATTTTATTGGTGAAAAACTGAGCCACTTCGTTACATAATTGTTGGGATGTTGACTCAGAAGTTTCACAGGCAGCCGGTTTCAGAAACGACTGGAGGGTTCGGTATAGAACTCTAGGATTATTACCTGCAGTCGTGAGAAGGGACTCAATATGGGTTTTTCGGGCACGCCGAATTTCTTTGTGATACGTAGTGAGAGCTGCCCAGTAATGCTTTTTGTCAAATTCATCCTGAGTCACCCTCCACACCCTTTCCAGTTTCCTGGCTAATTGTTTAAGTGATTTCAGATGCTCAGTAAACCAAGCTTCTTGTTTACGTACTAAGCATGGTTTAAATGTTTTAATGGGAGCTATATAATCTATCGCTTTCAAAATGGCATGATTATACTTAGCCAACACCATGTCCACATCCTCTATATAGCCAGTAGAGGGTGCAACAAATTGCTCTTGAAACGATTTGGAGGAAACTTTGTGCCATTGCCCCGAATGAATGTTCACCATGTCTGTGCATGTCACTCTGATCCAGCACACGTTGCAATACTCATGAGGAATAGCAGGACGGCAATGATGACATGAGCTGACGACAGCCGCAGGAACCTGGGGAGGACAGACACACAACAAGTCAGCTAAGAGCTAGTAATCCGCAGACATGTACATGTACTCTACAGGAATGATGCCGTCACCATGCTATTAATGATTTTTGTGTTCCCGCAAAAATGTGTGGATTGACATCATCACTTGAATGACACATCAGAACACACCTCCAAGTCACTCAGCACACAGTCAGCTCGACACACACATTGCAATACATGCCACACAAGGCTCTAAGCGTGCACACCCAGACACAGGGACTCACCATCATGAGAAGAAGTTGCGGATAAGCTGACTCCGGATGTCCTCATCCTCATCCTCCTCCTCATCCTCACTTGCCCCGTGCCCAAGCCCTTCATCCTCCACGGGTGGATGATCCTGCTCATCGGGATACAGGATGAGTGGCACGGCCTTCTCCACTGCCATGTTGTGCAGCATGCAGCACACAAGGAAGATTTTGCAGACCTTCACCGGGGCATATGGGAGGGCGCCGCCGGTCTTGTGGAGGCACCGGAATCTGCTCTTCAGGAGGCCAAACGTCCTCTCAATAACGCGCCTCGTCTGCCCATGGGTGTCGTTGTACCGGTGTTCTGCGGCAGTTCTGGGGTTGCGGAGAGGCGTCATCAGCCATGGCATGTTGGGATAGCTAGAGTCCCCTACATGGAAACATCATGGGCAGAAGTGGATCAGGAGAAGCAGTAAGATATTGAGATACCGCAAAACACTGGACTAACAGAGTATACCCACCAACAAGACATGCACGTTCGTTGCGCAGCTGCAGCATCAATTCAGGCACCCTGCTACGCCTCATGATGTAGGCATCGTGTGCTGATCCTGGAAAACGGGCACAGACATGGGATATCAGCATGTTAACAAGACATACCACAAGGGCATTGATGGAGTGGTAATACTTGCGGTTTCGAAAGGTTACCTCCTGTGCCTGTGGTGGTACCAAAGCCACATGTGTCCCATCAATGGCCCCAATGACATGTTGCATCCCTCCCAGGGCATAGAACTCACCCTTGACACCTGTCAACTGCTCACGAGTTGGAAAATGTATAAATTCATCCAGGTGTAACAACATGGCCTCTAACACATCATGCAGGACACGGCTGAACATGGTCTGGGACATGCCACCTACATCAGCTATGGTCAATTGAAACGTACCCGTGGCAAAGAAATGTAGGGCTGCCATCACCTTCATCTTGGGTGTCAGTGCAGTAGGATACCTGTGTAGCGGTTGGAGGTGTGGTGCCAGCCTTGCGGTCAAGTTGTCAATCAATGGTTGTGAGAAGCGGTAGCAGCGTATACAGTCACGTTCCCTCATGGCAGCCAAGTCTGGCATTGGTCGGGGGAGAGGCGGTGCCCTACAGAAATTTGGAAGGAATAACGAAGATTGAGTACATCACTACACAAATGTCAATGAACAGAGCACATGTCCAACAGCTGATACACATATGCTACATACAGAGTCTGTTCTGTGCAATGCATCCAGGCCACGTATGGCAGCCAGGTGATACTCCTACCAAGAGTCAGCTACACATGTGGGTGCTCAAGGTCAACACGACATGCCATGAAACTAGCTGTGGGCCAGTGTAAGTGAAAAGCCAGACGCATTACAGGAGTGACAGACATCCACATATCAGCATTTGAAGAATGTCATCTCATACAGACAGCTGGCGGAAGTCTAGATGCACAGGTCACATGTAATCTTGAAAAGGACAGACAACACACATTACCATGAAGGGGTACATGTCAAAAACTGATGACACAGACATTGAGAGAATGCAGATATTGCCTCATGTCAGGGAGTCATCTTAGAACCATCATGACACATGTAACGTGTGAGTCCACATGTGGCATGGTGTGCGTATATGTGTGTCATGCACATATGCACACAGACACATGTTGGATGCTGCAACAGCAGATGGATTTGACGGAACACCAACGGAAAGCTCATGGGAACAAATGACACACACTTGACATAGTCACATCGTGGCACGCTGGGAGTCACATGTGAGGTGTAATTATCCGTGTACCTGGCATCAGGGGACAGTTGCGGGTGTTGCTGACTGTGCCGTACCAGTGATGGACTGCTTGACACGTGTGTCCTACATGCACACATGTGCAAAGTGTGAATGGGAAGTGTGCCACGTAGTGCCCCATCACACATGACATGTGTAAACAGCTCATCACACATCTATTGTGCCACAACATGAGGAGACATGTGCCACATCACTGCCTGACACACCTAGGCCCTGCACATGAAGGACTGCACTGACAATGACTTGATGTACAGCCTTGTGCGAGTCTGACGCCTCCATTCCTTATGTGTGCTCCTCCTAACACCAGTGTAAGCTGTGAAAGGCAGTACACACGCTCTGAGGGCGTGTTTAGGGCCCGTACTCACGCGTGTACTGCCCGTACACGCGTGAGTACGTGCCTATCACTAGGACCTATGGTACCCCCAACTATAGCGATACGGGCCGTACTCACGCGTGTACGGCCCGTACACGCGTGAGTACGTGCCTATGACTAGGACCTACGGTACCCCCAACTATAGTGATACGGGCCGTACTCACGCGTGTTCGGCCCGTACACGCGTGAGTACGTGCCTATCACTAGGACCTACGGTACCCCCAGCTATAGCGATACGGGCCGTACTCACGCGTGTACGGCCCGTACACGCGTGAGTACGTGCCTATCACTAGGAACTACGGTACCCCCAACAATGGTGATACGGGCCGTACTGACGCGAGTACGGGCCGTACACGCGTAAGTACGGCCCATATCACTATAGTTGGGGGTACCGTAGGTCCTAGTGATAGGCACATACTCACGCGTGTACGGGCCGTACATGCGTAGGTACGGCCCCTATCACTATAGTTGGGGGTACCGTAGGTCCTAGTGATAGGCACGTACTCACGCGTGTACGGCCCGTACACGCGTGAGTCCGGCCCGTATCACTATAGTTGGGGGTACCGTAGGTCCTAGAGATAGGCACGTACTCACGCGTGTATGGCCCGTACACGCGTGAGTACGGCCCGTATCACTGCAGTGATGGTGCCCTAGGGGTACGTGCGAAACGCGCCGTACCTGTGTGGGGAGTTAAGAATTACAATGGGGACACATGAGGAACAAGTATTAGGGCCTAAATGCATGCAGGTTGTCATGGATACCGAGTTTCACGTTCAAAATTTAACATCATGTGGTCTGGAAAAATCAGTTGGCCACATTTAACAATGTTGCAAAGTGGTTGTTGACTTGACATCATGCTGCAAAGTCGAAAGATGCAAAGGCTGTCACTGGTGTCTGTTTAAAGGGATTGGAGGAAACGTAGGATGCAAATGAGTCTGACCAATCACTCTGTCCTCCTGTAAATGAAATAGGTCAGCAAGGCAGATATAAGGCAGCCAGAACCCATGAGAGGGCACTCGCCTGCACAACATGTCAGTCGATACCACTGCTGCTGTATTGTCTCCCTCTGGCACCATGTCAAGGACTGCGGAGAGGGCCCAGCCTTTCACCCAGGAGGAGAACGAGGCCCTGCTGGATGTGATCCTCCCACAGTACCCCATGCTGTATGGTCGACCAGGGGAGCAGGTGAGTGTTGACTCCACTACCTTTGCCTGTGCACCTTTCTTGTGTCTGTCACTTCTGGCATTGTGGCCAGGTGTGACAGACATGCAATGTTGGTTGGAGTGGGTCCCAGGGAGGGGGGGGGCTTATGTCTCTCATGCAGGGCTTGATGTAGTTCATGTGTGCGCTCCTCACTTGCATTGTGCTTACTGTAACATTCACTGCATAGTGCATGGCACATTCCGCCAGCCTAATCCTCTTGGGCATTCTTGTTCTATTGTCCTGCGGTGATTCAGTGGTCACCCCGGTGTGACAGGTGACTGCACCCACAGATGTGTGTGAGAGTTGAGTGGAGCTGTGGTGAGAGTGGTGAGAGTGTCCAAATGATGTGTACGCCCCCTGGACATTGATGTGTGTGAATGTTCCTTGTCATGTGGGTGAGTGTCCATGTGGAGTGTTGCACCACAGCTGCATGGAGGAGGCAACTGCTCAATCCATATGATGTGTGAAGTAAGCCGTGCTGTGTGTCTGACTTGCTGAGGTAGCCCCACACCTGTGACCCCCCCTGGCAAGTGGCACATGTGCAGAGTGAGGTGTGCATCCGCAGTTGGCAATGGCAGGTGATTGATGTGTGCCTGTGTGTGTCTGTGTACTCTGCTGAGGTTTTGTCAGTGGCCTGGGGCATGTGACTAATTTTCGGTGCTGTCCATCAGCCTTCTGTTGCTTGGGATGCACAGTGTGTGCCATGATCAGGGATTATTTTGCACCCCTCATGCCACCTGTGCACTTACTATGCCATGTTGTGCATTGGTGCGCCCACAGTGGAAAAAGTCCCTATGACTAAGGTGCTATTACTTGCCAGCATACTATGCCCTGTTCAAAAGATCAAAAATGTTCAAATGTGTGTCTCTGTGACATGGTGCAGGTGTAGTGATGTTGTCCCACTTTGTCATCCAGACAGGTATCCACCTACCACAAGGGGAAGATCTGGAAGGATGCCGTCAAGGCTGTGCAATCGGTGGAGGGTCGCAGGCGGCGCCTGCCACAAGTGAGGAAGAGATGGCAGGACATCCGGTGCTGGACCCGGAGGATCGCCCGGGTCATGCTGAAGGAGGAGGAGCCTCGCAAGCATGGCGGGCGCCGGCACCTGACCCACCAAATGCGGCGTGTCCTGGCGGTGGTCTTCCCTGACCTGGATAGGCGGATACAGGAGTTACAGCAGCAGGAAGGGGGTAGGTACATGTGTGTTTGTTGTTTGTCGCCAGCTTTTTGATCTGCTGAGTCACCTGGATACACTGCCAGGCTATATATGTGCAGTGCATATCCAGTTCCCCAAAGTCAACCTGTGCTGTTCTTCATCCCTTCCCCTCCTTGACATGTGTTACCTGGTCTGTGTGCCATCACTATTGCACATGGTCATCTAGGCTGCCAGTTTATCAAGGTGCACACTGCTTTCAGCATCATGTGTGGGGGTGGTCTGCCTGTGCCCTGACCTGTTTGGTCATTTTGGGGTGCTTAATTGTTGGCACTGACGCTGAGTCTCAACATAGGAGTGTGAGGGTTCAAATGAACAGACTTGCAGCATGCATTACCAATGTTGTGGCCTCAGACATGATGTGCATGAGTGGGACATATGCTTAGTGCCGGGACGGTTGCTCCTGCGACAGTCAGCTCATTCCATGACCATGGAGCAGTGTGCACACTACAGTCCCCTGACACAGCCTGCCCTCCTACTCATGTGTGGCATCCAACACTGTGCACATTCACTGTGGGTACATCATGGCTCTGCCTCTGTGGCATTGTTCCCTGGCCTAGGTTGTATTTTTCACATGTGTGATACATTTGTCCACTGGACAGGGATACACCAGTTTGCTTGTGCATACTCACACTGGGCAGTGCCTGTGTGGCTATTCACAACAATCTGTTGATGTTTGTTTCAGACCAATATGTTTTGCCAGCCCTACAAGGTGATGTCGTGTTAATGAAGCTAGTGTTCAAGCACAGTTATTGTAACCCTGAATAAGAGGTGTCACTTCTTGATAAGTATCAGTCACATTGACTCAGGTATGGGTGGGTGTGTGCGGGAGGGGCGTACATGATCAACCCTGATGTTTCATTGCCAGTTCTGACTTGTGTGTGATGAGTCGTAGTACAGACAGTCATCGTGCAGTGCCCCCGTGATGTTGGCCAGTGCTTAATGTTCGTGCGTCATTGCCAGTGTCAGTTTTTGACAATCATGTATCCTGGTTGTACATTTTTGCCACCTGTGTGTGGTTCAGATGCTACACAGTTGTGACTTTGTGTGCTGACATCTGTGGGTACATTCTGCCTTGCCATGAGGGGGAACCCACAGTACAGCTAGGCTTTTTTGCTACACAATTGCAGGCCCATTAGCTTATGTATTGTCCTGGGTGTGGACATGTGTGCCGCTCCAGATGACAGTCAGTAGGTCATATGTGTAGCCAACTGTGTGATCAGGTGACGGATAGCCATGTGACAAATGACATGATTCAAGTTGTTACACAGAGAAAATGTCCATTGGCACTCACTACACCTGTCAACATGTCTCAATGTTTCATATGCATGACCTTGTTGTTTTGTTGTGAAGGACAATGATGTGCCTGCATGCCAGATGTCTCCCAAGGAAGTGCACAAGACACCACCTTTACACTTTCCAGGGACACGCTGGCACATTTTACAGTAAGGCACAGTTTGAACAAAACTTGTTTGGAGTTCATACATATACATCTTCCCACAGTGTGCTAGCAATTGGGTTCGTCCTTGGTTGTTGCTGATACCAACTTACGAGTGTCAAGTCATCGAGACCACCCTGGTGCCTTGTATTTGTACTTACTGATACACCATTTCTGCCTAACAGTGGCTGATTTGAACGAGTCTGGCAGCTCAGACAATGACTGTGTACATGTAGTTAGTTGTGCACCTCCTTGTGTGACTTCTGCTATACAGACACATGTGTGTTGTGTTCACAGAGTGCCACATTCACACATGCTAGACATGTCCATTATGTAAAGGGTTGTGAATCTCCAGGAGTCACAATGTATTGCTTTGGGGTGTCAAAAGTACTCACAGGTCTCTGAGTGTGGGGACACCTTCTGCATTGGCATGTGGTCTTTGGCCTTCGTTGCAACAATACTGTTTGTTTCACAGTGAACAAGAGGTGGCATGCCTTCATAGTCTCGCTGTGCTCAACTGATCCCAGACACTGGCTTCTCATGATCTTGTGATTTCAAGTTATTTGCTGTTGTGTCCTAATTTTATTTTTATCCAAGTGGCATGGTGGGTCAACCAACTGGGGAGTGCAGGGCTTACATATGTGGGGAGTATCCTAGATGTTACTCATGATGCCTTTCCTGATATGCAGTGTTGCTTATTTTGTTTGGACTCATGTGTCAGACGTATACAGGTGACTGATTTTTTCCTGTCTCTTCACCTTGCCCACAGCATCATCTGAGGACACCGAGGGAGACACCAGCACGGACGTCGAGGAGGGATCGAGCAGTGGTGCCACCACTGCTGAGGAGTCGGTGGAATCCAGTGGCAAGGAGGGCGAGGGGAGTGAGGCGGAGGACCTGCCCAGTACCAACACAGACTACGAGGCAGACGTGTCCGAGGCTGAGCTCCCAGAGGGGGCGGAGGCTGCTCCCACAGCTGAAAGCAGCAGTACATCACTCGCCGCCCCCTCCATTCCCATCACCGCCCTCCCACTTGCTCGGGTCCCTTCTGTCCGTGCTAGGCGCCCACATGTCTCCTTCGTGCCAGGCACCGCACCCCCTACCCCTGTCCCCCCTACTGCGCTCGCTGCCGAGGCTGTGGACATTCAGCGGCAGTTGCAAGTTGGGCAGACATCGATCCTGACTGTCCTCCATGGCCACACCAGACTGCTGACACAGATGGTGTCGTACATGGAGGGCATGTCATCAGCGATGTCTGACCAACGGAGGTTGCTGAGGTCCATGGACTCAACACTGACGGCAGTAGCAAATCACCTGCAGCGCTGCGTACCCCCCCTACCCCTGCCCCATCCACAAGTCCCACAACCATGCCTGTCCCAGTCACACCAAGACATCCACACACACGCACCCCACCAGACAGTAGCAGCACACCACCACATAAGGGCAAGCGCACACCTCCTGACACGCACACTCAGGGGGAAGCAGGCCCACCCACTGGGTCTAGGGCACACAGGCAGGCATGCAGCCACAGTCCTCGTCCACATGACTCACTCCCCAGTCCCTCCGATGTCACTCCCCTTGCCTCCCCTGCCCCAGATTCGGAGAAGGAGGCCTACTTTGCTGGACTGGGCCTCAGCCCCACTAGTTCACCTGGGCGGAAACGGTCAAGGCACTCCACGGGTAGGGGAGTTAAGTCCCCCAGCCCGTCCACCACCTCCCCCAGTAGCGCTGCAACCCATCCCTCCGACCCCCCCCCCCCCTCCTTGGGGCCTGTTGTTTCTCCGGGTGCAGGGGAGACGCTTGAAGAACTGGCAGAAGTGTGCAGCGCCGAGCTCGCCTCCACCTTTGGCACTGCCACACCCCCTGTGGTGGAGTCGTCCGTCCCTGCAACCACTACACCTACCCTTCCCCCTCCTGTCCCTGCAGTGCCTGGTCCTTCCCCACATGATGCCCCCCCCCACCAGTCGACGACACAGTCTTGTGATGTGCAGGCAAGCTAGGGGAGACGTATGGCCATGTGGCCCCGCCCAAGGACTGATGTAATGGACTGGCCATTGGCCTTTGTGAATAGTCTCGTTTACACATTATTATTTTGCTGCTGAATAAAGCCTTTTCTTTTTCGTTTGGAAAGTCTTGCATTTCAGGTATTCATGTTGATGCTTATGCTACAGGAGTTGGGGTTGTGGGCATGTGTTATGTTTCAGGGACATGTTGTACTCTGCTGCTCATGGGGTGGAACCTGGTATCTGCGTGCCATCACAAGGTCTCTGCAAAGATTCTTTGTCATGTCTGCTCTTTGTGTTTGGAGACATTGTCCCAAGGAGTGTTCTTTCCTCTGTGTCACCTGGCATCTCCCATGCAGAGAGTTGCACAATTGTTGTGTTGCCCTGTGTCTACATATCCTTGGCTGGTGATGGATCCCTTCAACTCTGGCCATGCCTGCTCAGCAATGTGTCCGGCTGCATAGTCTGTGCCATCCTTGGTACTCACTGTACTCATGTATAGAGTGTTTTGCCATGCCTTCACGGAGATATTGTCCCTTTTCCGCACAATGGATGTGTGTAATCCCAGCCTAGTACACATATGGTACTTGTCCTGCTGGGTATTTGAACACCTGACTCACAATTGTGGCCTTTGTATCTGTGGGAACTCCACCCGATTCCTTCCGTGACAGACAACATCTTGGTGGCAAGGCCAGCACCTGAACATTCCTATCAGTCCTGGGATGTGCGTGTCAGTGTGTGTTCTCTTTGGCTCTCTTAGTTTATTAGGCAGTGGCATGACTATACAGTCTTGTGGCATGATCTCAGTGTGTGTATTGTGCTGCATCTGCCAGTGGTGGTTATGCATGTGTTATTTGTCCTCACACCCACATGTGGTGTGTCATGCAGTGGGGGAATGAAATCCATCCTCCTGGGAGTGGGACACTGCTGTCAGTGATGCGTTGCTATGGCACTATCATCATTGTCCTAAGTTATGGATACGTACATTGACCCATGGAGCTGTGGTCATCTGATAATGATGTACACCCCCCCATATGTCTGTCCACTGCTGGGAGTCCTCTGCACCCACCCCCATGGCTCTGTCCACTGCTGGGAGTCCTCTGCACCCACCCCTCATATGTCTGGGCACTGCTGGGAGTGATATGCACCCACCCCTCATATGTCTGGGCACTGCTGGGAGTGATAGGCACCCACCCCTCATATGTCTGGGCACAGCTGGGAGTCATAGCCACCCACCCCTCATATGTCTGGGCACTGCTGGGAGTCATAGCCACCCACCCCTCATATGTCTGGGCACTGCTGGGAGTGATAGGCACCCACCCCTCATATGTCTGGGCACTGCTGGGAGTGATATGCACCCACCCCTCATATGTCTGGGCACTGCTGGGAATCATAGCCACCCACCCCTCATATGTCTGGGCACTGCTGGGAGTCATAGGCACCCACCCCTCATATGTCTGGGCACTGCTGGGAGTGATAGGCACCCACCCCTCATATGTCTGGGCACTGCTGGGAGTGATAGGCACACACCCCTCATATGTCTGGGCACTGCTGGGAGTGATAGGCACCCACCCCTCATATGTCTGGGCACTGCTGGGAGTCCTCTGCACCCACCCTTCATATGTCTGGGCACTGCTGGGAGTGATATGCACCCACCCCTCATATGTCTGGGCACTGCTGGGAGTCATAGGCACCCACCCCTCATATGTCTGGGCCCTGCTGGGAGTGATAGGCACCCACCCCTCATATGTCTGGGCACTGCTGGGAGTCATAGCCACCCACCCCTCATATGTCTGGGCACTGCTGGGAGTGATAGGCACCCACCCCTCATATGTCTGGGCGCTGCTGGGAGTGATATGCACCCACCCCTCATATGTCTGGGCACTGCTGGGAGTGATATGCACCCACTGCTGGGAGTGATATGCACCCACCCCTCATATGTCTGGGCACTGCTGGGAGCCATAGGCACCCACCCCTCATATGTCTGGGCACTACTGGGAGTGATATGCAGCCACCCCTCATATGTCTGGGCACTGCTGGGAGTGATAGGCACCCACCCCTCATATGTCTGGGCACTGCTGGGAGTCATAGGCACCCACCCCTCATATGTCTGGGCACTGCTGGGAGTGATATGCACCCACCCCTCATATGTCTGGGCACTGCTGGGAGTGAAAGGCACCCACCCACCCACTTGCGCCCTTGCTGTGGTACACTGCTGTCCTGGCCATACACCACCCCCAATTTACAGCTGATGTGCTGCACCAAGCCGTACGCCTGCATCCGTGGCGTGTGTACGCCTTGTGTCCATCATGTAATGGGGCTGTAGAGGTACGCGTGTACGGACCGTACCCACGCTCTGGGGGCGTGGGTACGGTCCGTACACGCGTACCCCTACATCACCACTACTATGGTGGTACGGACCGTACCCACGCTCTGGGGGCGTGGGTACGGTCCGTACCACCATAGTAGTGGTGATGTAGGGGTACGCGTGTACAGACCGTACCCACGCTCTGGGGGCGTGGGTACGGTCCGTACACGCGTACCCCTACATCACCACTACTATGTTGGTACGGACCGTACCCACGCTCTGGGGGCGTGGGTACGGTCCGTACCACCATAGAAGTGGTGATGTAGGGGTACGCGTGTACGGACCGTACCCATGCCCTGGGGGCGTGGGTACGGTCCGTACCACCATAGTAGTGGTGATGTAGGGGTACGCGTGTACGGACCGTACCCACGCTCTCGGGGCGTGGGTACGATCTGTACACCCGTACCCCTACATCACCACTACTATGGTGGTACGGACCGTACCCACGCTCTGGGGGCGTGGGTACGGTCTGTACACACGTACCCCTACATCACCACTACTATGGTGGTACAGACCGTACGGTGGTGATGGGTACGCGTCCACGTCCACTTCCGTTGTGGCGGGACGTGGGATTGGTGGACACGCCCCCCGAAGTGATCAGACCATGGAGGTAATTATTGTGCAGGTTGTACTTGTATTTTGTGGGGTGTGGGTTATGTTTCCTGCCCCTTTGCCCCTGGGGGTTGTTCTGACCTTCTGAGGCGTCTGCGTCGGTTTCTGTACACGAGGTGGTAGGCTATGAGGGCCGGGATGACGCGTAGGTTGAGGTCCATCGCTGTCCGTCGCGTACCGGTGCTCCTTGTTCGCGTCGTCCTCAATTTCCCGGCAGTTTTTGGCTATGTTAGACGGCGACCTCAGAGGAGCCTGGAAGGGGTCCTGACTACCCTGAGACCCACCCTCAAAGTATCGTAGCCGGGCACTGGCGGGAGACTCCCCAGGGGGAGGAATCTCGTATCTAGGATCGTACTTCTGGCACCACACGACACAGAGTGACCACACCGGGTATTCTGAGAAAACAATCTTTATCAAGTAGGTTATCACTGCAAATATGTACAAGGTGAGCGCGGGCTCAAGAGTCTCGGAAGGGGTAGCGGGACAGTCTCTGGTAAAGGTTCAAAGCAGGGACGTATCCGGCGCACAGCTCACAATCCTCGAGCTGGGGGATACGATGTTGTAGTCGGGGTCCGGCGGGACCGTGAGAGTCTGTTGGAGCCGCGAGTCACTCAGCGGGCTCAGGTACAGGTTCGGAGGTCTTACGATCTTCAGGGAGCCGCGAGTCACTCAGCAGGGCTCAGGTACAAGTTCGGAGGTCTTACGATCTTCAGGGAGCCGCGAGTCACTCAGCAGGGCTCAGGTACAAGTTCGGAGGTCTTACGATCTTCAGGGAGCCGCGAGTCACTCAGCAGGGCTCAGGTACGAGTTCGGAGGTCTTACGATCTTCAGGGAGCCGCGAGTCACTCAGCAGGGCTCAGGTAGGTCCAAGTTCCAGGAGCCACGACCACGTCGGCAGGCTCTCGTTGTTCCAGCGTCGAATCTGCCGGACAGACCCAGAGCACCCCTTGTTATAGGTCGACCCCTCTTTGATGTCCGGAGTCTGTGCAGGCAGGGGTCTTGTCACCTGGGGGTCGCTTGTCGGGATTTCCTGCTATTGTCTTTTGATCCTTTCAGGGCCGGGTCGGGAGGAGTCCCAGACACCCAGCAGGCACGGAGCCAGCCCTCAGGGAGGCCGGAGGGCCGATCGAAACCCATCGTCCCGGGGGGTTCAGAGGTGCGATAGATACTGCTCCTCCCTCTCTCATCCCCTGGAAGCGGGATGTCCTCCAGCCGGAGTGGCGCCTCTAGGCCCGGGTCGCGCTGGGGCCGGGCGGCCATCTTGGTGCATGAAGTGGGCACGCGGGCCCGGGGTGGCCGAAAGGAGAGAGGCCATGGACGGGGATGTCCGGGTCGGTGCGTGTGTCCTGGTGGGGAGGGTCGGCTGGGCCGTGTGCTTGGGCTGTAGGTACCAGGTTTCGGTGGTGCGGGGGCACGGAGGGCCACTCTACGAGGCCGGGTCCAACACGCGTCCCCCCCAGCTGAAAGCCGGAGAGAACTGCCCATCAACTTGGGGGGTTCTCTTCGCTGAGGCGGAAGAACCGGGAGAGGCCGTCAGCATTGGCGTGGTCCGTACCAGGGCGGTGTTCTACGGTGAAATCCATCCCCTGGAGGGAGATTGACCACCGCAGTAGCTTGGGGTTTTCTCCTCGCGTCTGCATGAGCCATCGCAAGGGCCGATGGTCAGTTTGGACTCTGAAATGGGTGCCGAACAGGTAGGGTCGTAGCTTTTTGAGTGCCCAGACCACGGCAAAGGCTTCGCGCTCTATGGTGCTCCATCTCTGTTCTCGGGGCAACAGCCGCCGACTGAGGAAGGCGACGGGCTGGTCTAGGCCTTGGTCATTCACTTGGGACAGGACGGCCCCAATGCCATGCTCGGAGGCATCGGTCTGGACTATGAACTCCTTGGCGTAGTCGGGAGCCTGGAGGACGGGGGCAGTACACATGGCTTTTTTTAGGGCATCGAAAGCTTCCTGGCAGGCAGCTGTCCACTGCACTTTCTTTGGCTGTTTTTTAGACGTGAGTTCTGTGAGAGGGCCGACAAGGCTGCCATACCCCCGAATGAATCTTCGGTAGTAGCCCGTGAGTCCCAGAAAGGCTCGGACCTCCGTTTGGGTGATGGGTGGTTCCCAGGCCAGGATGGCGTCGATCTTTGGCTGTAGAGGGGCGACCTGGCCGCTCCCGACCTGGTGCCCCAGGTAGACTACGGATCCTTGCCCGATCTGGCACTTGCTGGCTTTTACTGTGAGGCCTGCCTGGCGCAGGGCGGTTAGCACCCTCCGGAGGTGCTGGAGGTGCTCACTCCATTCTGAACTGAAGACAGCGATGTCGTCCAGATATGCCGCGCTGAACTGCTCTAGCCCGGCCAGGACCCTATTCACCAGTCGCTGGAAAGTGGCCGGGGCATTTTTCATCCCGAAGGGCATTACGCGGAAGCGGTAGTGCCCATCGGGGGTGGAGAAAGCGGACCGCTCCTTGGCCCCTTCGGTGAGCGCAATCTGCCAGTATCCGCAGGCGAGGTCGAATGTGTTGAGGAACCGGGCTGCCCCTAGTCGGTCAATGAGTTCGTCGGCTCGTGGAATGGGGTGGGCATCGGCTCGGGTAACGTCATTGAGCCCCCGGTAGTCCACGCAGAATCGGAGCTCGGGGGCGACACCGGGGGCCGCTGCCTTCGGGACCAGGACCACGGGGCTGGCCCAGGGACTGTCAGAGGGCTCGATCACCCCCAGGGTCAACATCTTCGAGACTTCCGCTTGAATGCAGGACCGGACCCGGTCAGGAACCCGGTAGGCTCGGTGTCTCACCGGCGGGCTGTCCCCGGTGTCCACGTCATGAACACACCAGTTGGTGACCCGGGGGGTCAGGGAGAAGAGGTCGGAAAATTGTCTTAGGAGCTGGCGGCAGTCCGCTTGTTGCTGGGCAGTGAGGGCTGGGGAGAGGTTCACTCCTTCCACGGAGCCATCCTGCTCCTTGACACACAGGAGGTCCGGGAGGGGATCCGACTCATCTTCGGCCCCGTCATCGGTGGCCAGCAGGAGGCTCAGTTCTGTCCGCTCGAAGTGAGGCTTGAGGCGGTTCACGTGCAGGACCCGGAGGGGATCCCGAGGCGACTGGACGTCCACCAAGTATGTGACTTGACTCTTCCGCTCAACCACTTTGTAGGGCCCAGTCCATCGGTCCTGGAGGGCGCCAGGCTTCACGGGGGCCATGACCCACACCTGCTGGCCCGGCTGGAACTCGACCAGAGTGGCATTCTGGTCGTACCAGCGCTTCATCTCTTCTTGACTTGCCTCCAGGTTGGCCTCGGCCAGTTCTCGGAACTTCCTGGTCTGGTTCCGGAGGGCCAGGACGTATTGGAACACATCTCGGGGGGTGGTCTGGGGTGCCGCCTCCCACCCTTCCTTAACCAAACTGAGGGGAGCTCGGACGGGGTGTCCATAGAGTAATTCAAACAGGCTGAACCCTAAGGACTTCTGGGGGACCTCCCGGTAAGCGAACAAGAGGCAGGGGAGCAGGACGTCCCACTTACGCCGGAGGGGCTCTTCTAGGCCAGCGATCATCCCTTTCAAAGTCCTATTAAACCTTTCTACTAGGCCGTTCCCTTGGGGATGGTACGGGGTGGTGAACTTATAGGACACCCCACATTGTTGCCACAGGGACGTCATGTACTTCGAGATAAAATTAGTGTCGCGATCGCTCACGACCTCGCGGGGAAAACCCACCCTGGAAAAGATCCCCATCAGGGCCCGGCCCACCACGGGGGCCGTAATGGTGCGTAGGGGAATAGCCTCAGGATAGCGGGTGGCATGGTCCACTAGGACCAAGATGAAACGGTGGCCTTGAGAGGTGGGGGGGTCCAGTGGTCCCACGATGTCGATTCCGACTCGTTCAAAAGGGGTACTGACGACCGGGAAGGGTTGGAGGGGAGCCTTGCGCTTCCCCCCACTCTTCCCACTAGCCTGGCACGTGGGGCAGGACTTGCAGTGGGCTTCTACCGCTGCTCTCATTCTAGGCCAGTAAAAATGGGTCACGAGACGGCTGTAGGTCTTGTCCTGACCCAGGTGGCCGGCGAGGGGGACGTCGTGGGCTAAGCCCAGGAGGAAATCTCGGAAGTGGAGGGGTTCCACCAGTACCCGTCCGGATCCCAGCTCCACGACTTCTGCTCACTGTACAAGATGTTATTTTCCCAATAGATTCGGTGCGTCCCGGTCTGGTCACCTGCGGCTTGGCCCTCGGCCTGGCGCCGCTGCCCGACCAGGGAAGGACAAGTGGCTTGCTCCCGGCAAAATTCTTCCCGAGTGGGCCCGCCCTCGTGGCGCCAATGGGCCAACTCGGGTAGATCTCCCAACTCGGGGACCGGGGCGGGGTCGGATGGTGCGGGTTCGTCGCGGACGACGGACCCTTCTGATGGGGGGACGGGAGGACCCTCGGCAGGGACTGTACTGGTCTCTTCGATCGGGGTGCTCTCGACTTCTCTCCGGGGAGTGAGTCGGGCTGACATAGATCGGGTGGTGGCGCACACCCACTCGGGGAGTCCCATCATTCCTAGGTGGGCCTTGCGCTCGACGTGCTTCCAGGGAGAACTCTCCAGGTCGTTCCCTAAGAGGCAGTCGACCGGCTGGGAGGTTCTTACGGCCACCTTGAGTTTACCTATCACCCCTCCCCACTCAAACGGCACCAGGGCTACCTGACACATACTTTCTCTATTGTCTGCGGATATTACGGGGCAAAAGACGTTGGGGAGGATCTGGTCCTCGGGGACTAGGTGCCTGAGGACACCGGTGATACTGGCCCCGGTGTCCCGCAGGGCCTCTACCTGGTGGCCATTGATCTTGACGAGCTGCCCGTATTTCTGTGTGTTGGAGGGTAGGAGGCTACCAGGGATCATCTCCCTATCTCCCAGGGATACTAGGGCCATCGCTGCGGGTTCCCACTCCTCGGCTTCCTCAACCTCCTCCCCCAGAGCTACGTTGGCTATCTGTCTCGCAGGGGTGGTAGGGGAGACTTGGGTGGCCATGGGGCACTCTGGGTCATTGGCGTAGTGCCCGGGTTTCTGGCAACGGAAACATGTGACGGTCACCCGGTGTCCCCGTCTCCCAGGGGGCCCTGTCACCGGTGGGGGGGGCGCCGGGAAAGGTGGAGGTTGTGTCTTTGGGGGGCTAGGCTGGGACTCTCTCGGCCCTCCCTGGTTCCCTCCCCCTCTCTGGCGGGGTGGTCCCTGACTGGCTCGGGGGTACTCTCCTACCATGCCCCGGGAGACCCGGGTGTTGGTCCAGCGGTCGGCCTCCACAGCCAGCTTCCGGGGATCTGTGAGTTTGCTGTCAAGCAGATGCTGACGTAATTCTATGAAGCAGTTCGCAGCCAGATGTTCCCACAACATGAGGTCAGTGAGTTCGGCAAGGGTGGTGATTTTGCTGCCCTTGATCCACCCATCGAAGGCCTGACTGAAAAAGTTTACATACTCCACCCAGGTGGTGCCCGGGATCTTCCTGCAGTCCCGGAATCGCTGACGGTACATTTCTGGGGTGAGGCCGTATCTTGTGAGTAGAGCCTCTTTCATGTGGCTGTAGGAGGTCTGCAGGGAGAGGGGTAGGTCGAGCAGGGTGTCCCTTCCTTCGCTCAGAAACCGCCCCCACAACCCCGCCCCCCAGTCCTTCTGCGGGATCCGATGGGAGGTCATGGCGACCTCGTAGGCCCTGAACCATTGCTGAATGTCATCGTTTTTATAATATTCCTTGACCACATCCTTGGGGATGTGGACCTTCTGTTCCGCTGGGGAGGCCGTCTCTCGGTTTCCCGGGGGCCTTCCTTCCTCGCTTCTGGCCTTGAGCTCGATTTCTTTCAAGCTGCGTTCGTGCTCTAGTTGGAGCTTCCTTCCTTCGTGTTCCCGTTGGAGCTTCTTTTCTTCTAGTTCGCCTTGTACACGCATCTGCTCTACTGCTAGCTTTTTTTCCGCTAACTTCTGTCAGGAACACGCATTGCCACACCAGAAACACGCATTGCCACACCAGAAACACGCATTGCCACACCAGAACTCCTGGGTTATTTTCAGCATTCCCGCGATCTCCGCTCTGGTGACTACAAGTCCCATGAGCCTTTGTGCTTCCGGCATGCGCGCGCAGACGCGGAAGGCTTCATAGAGCACTTCCGCGCTGGCGTCTTTGCCGATTATCCTGGAAGCCGTGAGGAAGCAGCGCGTCTTGGTTGCTGTCCTCATTTTTTGTTTGCGAAGTCCGTTACGTCAGGAGACGAAGCGGCACTCAGAATCCGGTCCTGACTTGTCCCGAGAACGAGTGGAGGTGTATGTGACAGAGCAGAGATCTTGTGGGGAGTAACGTGCGGTGGTTGTGGTAAGGGTGCTGTGCACCACTCAGTATACTACCCCCTCTGCAGCATGACGACTACCCGATAAAGACTGCCTAAGCCACGAGGGGAGGTGAACTTTGCCTTATGGACCCTACAGTGTTATTATAGCCAGGTGTTCCTCCTCGTTGGAGAGCCACACGTCTGTAGGCTCATGCGAGTGGTAGGAATACCGGCGCCAAAGAACCTCCATAACTGTATATACTAAAGCGTTACTGCCCTATTTTGGTTTGCGGCAACACCGGTAACACCGGTAACACCGTGTGGAGCAGAACACGGAACATTTTGTTTATTCCCACTGTTTTTTCTCACGGGAGTGAGTGGATTTACGTTTTCTGGTTTCAAGGATTGAACTTGGTTTGCACACAAATTATTCTTCGTTTATTTGCCTATCTGAGGATTGTGGTTGGATCACATGCATTCATACGCTCATTGAGAGGTGGATGCCAAGCCATTTTTAGGTACGGGTGGAGAAGAAGTAGAATGCCTGCCTAGTGAGAATTACATGAGAGTAGGATTGGTGTGTTTAATCTTTATGTCATTTGTTTTATAGTGAAACCTTCCTTTCTTGGTCCAACCCTGCTTTGTCCCAGAGACGCCCGAGTGTTAGGGTGAACAGGCCACAGGTCACCAGCGATTGGGCACCCTTATTTTCTTTACAGGTAGCTCCGAGTTAGTATCATAACCTCCCTTACAGCTTAGACGGGTAGAGTGGTGGGAGGAGGTATAGTGTTGTTAACGTGCTGTCCTTGTCTCATTTCAGATCTCCTTCCCTGCTGTCCCCACCCTTTCCTTCCCTCGCTCGATCACTTCAATGTTCTGCGCTGTAATAGCAATCAGACTTGGAGCTATCGAGAGGTGGACCATAACGAGCATCGATCCGATCCCGAGGAGCTGTAGGAACCTGACAGAATAATCGGCCCACGGATTTGCTCCTCCTGATCGGATCCTCTACTCTATTATGGCTACCCTCGAGGAGGTGGTGGCCGCCTTACAATCAGTGCAGCAGGAACTGGCGGCCTCCCGATTAGAGACAGCTACTTTACAGGCCAAGGTAGACCGTTTACAAAGAAACCCTTTTGATGCAGGTGGGTTTTCAGGATTTTCAGGCTCTCACCCACAACCCATTACGGTAGAAGTACCCACGCCTATATCTCTAGCACCCCCAGAAAGATATTATGGTGACTCTAATAAAATCCAGGTGTTCCTGACACAAGTCCTGCTACATTTTAACTGTAGGGCTAAGGCTTTCGCTACAAACCAAGCTAGGGTAGCGTTTCTCATATCTTATTTAGCAGGAGACGCAGCTCTATGGGCAGTTCCCTTAGTTCAGAGAGACGACCCCCTCCTATATGATTGGGATGGCTTCAGAGAAGAGTTCGAGAACATCTTCGACCGTCGGGCTCATACACTATCTGCCGACCGAGAACTGCTGGAATTGAGGCAGGGAGGCAAGGAACTGGTGGTTTACCTTACTACCTTCAGGCGTCTGGTGGCAGAAACCAACTGGCCAGAGGAGAAACAATTCGCAATCTATTATCAAGGGTTGAGGGACGAATTAAAGGACATCATTGCACAGATCGATCCCCAACCAACCTCCTGTAAGGATTTGATCAACCTTACCCTACGATTAGAACATCGGTTAGGTGATAGAAAAGGCGACACCCGAAGAAAGGAACGAGCCCCCCTGCGTTATGACAGAGCCCGTAGTAGAGAGTCGCCAACAACTCCCGTCGAACCCATGGAGATAGGAGCTGTAAGAGCTCCGCTAACCAGCGAAGAGAAAAATACAAGAAGGAAGAATGGTCTTTGCCTCTATTGTGGTAAACGGGGACATTTTGTTAGAGATTGCCTTCAGAGACCTCAAACCACCCGAGGCGCTGTGGGAAAGGAGACCCCTGCTTTCACCAAAAAGGAGTCGGAAAACTAGATCGCTCGAGACAGCAAGGAGGGGAATCCTCGAGCGCTATCCATGTACCCTCTTTAAATGCAGCAGACATAAACCGATTCTTTTATATCACCATTGAAATACAGAGCGGCGAAGAATGGAAAGAGGCTCAAGCCCTAGTGGATTCCGGTGCCACAGGCACGTTCATGGATGAGGTAGTTGCCACACAACTGGGGGTAAGGCTCACGAAAAAGGCACTACCCGAAGCCGTGGTAGCGGTAGACGGACGTGTGCTGGACTCAGGTCCGATATGCTTTGTAGCTAAAGAGGTGGAGGTCAGATGTACTCCCGACCACGAAGAAACCCTCGACTTTAACATCATCAGGTCCCCTCAGCATGGTATTATCTTGGGACTCCCATGGCTCCAAAAACATGATCCACATATCCAGTGGAAAACGAAAACTATACACTTCAACTCCGAGTACTGTAACCAACATTGCTCTAGGCCTTCGTCGACACCCTCACAAGCCCTCTCTTCTCAGCAGTGGATCGCAACAGCGGCAGAAAAAGACATCATCCTACCCGCTCGTTATGAAGGATTCCGTGACGTTTTCAATGACATCCAGGCAGAAACTCTGCCGCCACACAGACAATACGATTGTCAGATAGATCTGGTAGCTGGGGCTGTGGTTCCGTGCGGGCGTATTTATGCTCTCACGGAAAAGGAAAATGAGCATTTACGTCGATTTTTGGATAAATATTTGGAGTTGGGGTTTATCCGCCCGTCCAAATCACCTGCCGCATCACCCCTGTTTTTCATTCCAAAAGCCAATGGAGAGCTTCGAACATGTATCGATTACAGGGCATTGAATGACATCACGGTTAAGAATCGTTACCCACTTCCATTGATTCCAGTGCTATTGGAACAAGTAAAGTCCGCATCCATCTACACTAAATTAGACCTCAAAGGAGCCTACCACCTTGTGAGGATGCGAGCTGGAGATGAATGGAAAACCGCCTTCAAAACAAGATATGGTCTCTACGAATACCTGGTGATGCCATTCGGCCTCTGCAATGCCCCAGCGGCATTTCAGTTCTTTCTGAACGAAGTGTTACGTGAATTCATGGACAAATTCGTAGTCGTCTACATAGACGACATCCTGGTATATTCTACGTCTGAGACGCAACATGTCCAACACGTGTGCTCAGTGTTACAAGCTCTACGCCTCAACAATTTATACTGTAAACTCAGCAAATGCGAGTTTCATGTGGATGTTGTAGAATTCTTGGGCGTAATGCTTACTCCCAGAGGGCAGGTGATGGCGGAAAGAAAAGTGCAAGCAGTCAAGGATTGGCCTGAACCACAGAATGTTCGCGATGTGCAGTGTTTTTTGGGGTTCGCTAATTTCTACAGGCGCTTCATCCATCATTTCTCCAAAACAGTGACGCCCATCACCAAGTTGCTCAAAAAGGGGAATCCCTTTCGATGGTCCATCGAAGCCCAACGAGCATTTGATGACTTAAAGAATGCCTTTATTACGGCCCCCATTCTGGCACATCCCAACCCGGAAAGACCATACATCGTGGAGGCCGATGCATCAGAGGCTGCTATAGGAGCCGTTTTGTCACAAAGAAACGATACTACGGGACAAATGCATCCCATTGCGTTTATGTCTCAAAAGTTAAATGAGGCGGAAAGAAACTACACCATCGCCGAGAAAGAGCTGTTGGCGATCAAGACTGCATTTACCGAATGGAGACACTTCTTATTAGGAGCCAAAGAAAGAGTAACTGTTTATACCGACCACAGAAATTTGCAGTTCATGCGCTCTGCTAGGCATCTAACACCCAGACAACTAAGGTGGATGCTTTTTTTTGAAGAGTTCGACTTCGTGGTCACATTTCGACCGGGGAAGGACAATAAAAAGGCAGATGCCCTTACCCGACAAGAATCTCTTCGTGAAGAAGAAGCACCCATTGAACATGCCATCATACCCCCGCGAAAAGTAGTTTGCGCTGTGCAAACGAATAATTTTTTGCAGAAAGTCGCAACAGGAAGCCAAACTTGTAAATGGAGATCATGGATCCGGAAACACCCTGAGTGGAAAGAAAAACAAGGCTTGTTCATGTATAATCAAATGATTCTCATACCATCAAAAACCCTACAGAAACAGGTATTCCAATGGTGCCATGACGTACCTAGTGCTGGGCACAACGGTGTGGTAAAGACTCTGGATCGCATTAAAAGACAGTTCTGGTGGCCCAGTGTTCGTAAAGATGTAACACTATGGATACGGAAATGTGAGACCTGTGCCCGCATGAAGACTGAACACCTGAAACCGCAGGGGCTGCTTCAACCCTTACCCACACCCACAGTTCCATGGAAACATATTTCTGTTGACTTCATCACGGGACTACCCAATGATCAAGGTTGCGACACCATCCTGGTCGTAGTCGACTATCTCACAAAATTAGGGCATTTTATTGCCTGTAAACAACTCCCCACAGCAGGGCAATTAGCCAAACTGTTATTGACACATGTTGTTCGTCTACACGGACTGCCACAACGCATAGTATCCGATAGAGGGACACAATTCACTGCCAGATTCTGGAAAGTATGGTGTGAGGCCCTACAGGTACAAGTAGCATTGTCCACCAGTTTCCACCCCCAGACTGACGGGCAGACAGAAAGGGTTAACCAAACTCTCAAACAATATCTAAGGTGTTATGTTGATTCTACAACAGAGGCTTGGGTGGATCATTTATGGGTAGCCGAAGTGGCTTACAATAGCGCCCTACATAGCACCACAAAAGCAACCCCTTTCTACAACACATATGGCTTCCACCCTAGGTTCCTTCCCTTTCTTCACCCCGAAGTGGGAAATAATCTTCCTGAGGTACTAGATAGAGTTAAACACATACAGAGAACTCTAAGAAAATCACAAACCCATTTACAAAAGGCAAAAGAACGATACAAAAGAGAAGCCGACAAACATCGTCGGGTAGGTCCCAAGTATAAACGAGGTGATATGGTATGGCTGTCCACAAAGAATATTCACTTCAAAAAGCGATCCCTTTTCAACCCCAAATATATTGGGCCCTATAAGATCCTAAAACTTCTAAGTCCTGTAACGGTGAAACTCGCTTTGCCTCTATCACTACACATCCATCCTGTGTTTCATGTATCCCTGCTCAAGCCGTCTACCACCCCAGTCAAAAAGAAGCCAAGTCCCATATGGATTAACAAAGAACAGGAATACGAGATAGCCAAGATATTGGACTCAAAAACAAGAGGAAGGAAAAAATGGTATCTGATAGCATGGAAGGGGTATGGACCGGAAGATAATTCTTGGGAACCGGCCACGGCCATACATGCACCCCGTTTGCTCCGTGCCTTTCACAATCGAAATCCCCATTGAGGAAGTCGCCTAAGAGGGGTGTACTGTCAGGAACACGCATTGCCACACCAGAAACACGCATTGCCACACCAGAACTCCTGGGTTATTTTCAGCATTCCCACGATCTCCGCTCTGGTGACTACAAGTCCCATGAGCCTTTGTGCTTCCGGCATGCGCGCGCAGACGCGGAAGGCTTCATAGAGCACTTCCGCGCTGGCGTCTTTGCCGATTATCCTGGAAGCCGCGAGGAAGCAGCGCGTCTTGGTTGCTGTCCTCATTTTTTGTTTGCGAAGTCCGTTACGTCAGGAGACGAAGCGGCACTCAGAATCCGGTCCTGACTTGTCCCGAGAACGAGTGGAGGTGTATGTGACAGAGCAGAGATCTTGTGGGGAGTAACGTGCGGTGGTTGTGGTAAGGGTGCTGTGCACCACTCAGTATACTACCCCCTCTGCAGCATGACGACTACCCGATAAAGACTGCCTAAGCCACGAGGGGAGGTGAACTTTGCCTTATGGACCCTACAGTGTTATTATAGCCAGGTGTTCCTCCTCGTTGGAGAGCCACACGTCTGTAGGCTCATGCGAGTGGTAGGAATACCGGCGCCAAAGAACCTCCATAACTGTATATACTAAAGCGTTACTGCCCTATTTTGGTTTGCGGCAACACCGGTAACACCGGTAACACCGTGTGGAGCAGAACACGGAACATTTTGTTTATTCCCACTGTTTTTTCTCACGGGAGTGAGTGGATTTACGTTTTCTGGTTTCAAGGATTGAACTTGGTTTGCACACAAATTATTCTTCGTTTATTTGCCTATCTGAGGATTGTGGTTGGATCACATGCATTCATACGCTCATTGAGAGGTGGATGCCAAGCCATTTTTAGGTACGGGTGGAGAAGAAGTAGAATGCCTGCCTAGTGAGAATTACATGAGAGTAGGATTGGTGTGTTTAATCTTTATGTCATTTGTTTTATAGTGAAACCTTCTTTTCTTGGTCCAATCCTGCTTTGTCCCAGAGACGCCCGAGTGTTAGGGTGAACAGGCCACAGGTCACCAGCGATTGGGCACCCTTATTTTCTTTACAGGTAGCTCCGAGTTAGTATCATAACCTCCCTTACAGCTTAGACGGGTAGAGTGGTGGGAGGAGGTATAGTGTTGTTAACGTGCTGTCCTTGTCTCATTTCAGATCTCCTTCCCTGCTGTCCCCACCCTTTCCTTCCCTCGCTCGATCACTTCAATGTTCTGCGCTGTAATAGCAATCAGACTTGGAGCTATCGAGAGGTGGACCATAACGAGCATCGATCCGATCCCGAGGAGCTGTAGGAACCTGACACTTCAATTCGCCCTCGATTTTGAGTTTGGCTAACTCGAGTTCATGATTGCGGCTTCTCTCTCTGTCCGTGAGCTCTTCCGGGGATAGGCCCCCGTCTGGTACGATGCCTCGCACCTGATTGCTACTGCTTTCACTTTGGGGGGGTTCGGCTTCGTCGGGGCGCTCTCCCGTGCCTTCCGGGCGGGAGGCCCCGGTCTCCACCCAAGTTTTCAGTGCTTTCTGCAAATCCTCTTTAGTGTTGAGACCAGTGGTAGCGATTTTAAGTTCTTTGCAAAATTGCTTTAGCTCTTTGTGTGTGTATTCTTCTAGATGCTCCACCTGGAACACCCTGTTGGCGTTGGTTTCTGCGGGGCTCACGGCGCTTCCTTCTGCCATCTTTGTCGGTAGTGCTTCTGTTGTTCACGGTACGATCTCTAGGTGATGGGCCCGAATCCCACCGCTGCCACCAATGTTAGACGGCGATCTCAGAGGAGCCTGGAAGGGGTCCTGACTACCCTGAGACCCACTCTCAAAGTATCGTAGCCGGGCACTGGCGGGAGACTCCCCAGGGGGAGGAATCTCGTATCTAGGATCGTACTTCTGGCACCACACGACACAGAGTGACCACACCGGGTATTCTGAGAAAACAATCTTTATCAAGTAGGTTATCACTGCAAATATGTACAAGGTGAGCGCGGGCTCAAGAGTCTCGGAAGGGGTAGGGGGTAGCGGGACAGTCTCTGGTAAAGGTTCAAAGCAGGGACGTATCCGGCGCACAGCTCACAATCCTCGAGCTGGGGGATACGATGTTGTAGTCGGGGTCCGGCGGGACCGTGAGAGTCTGTTGGAGCCGCGAGTCACTCAGCGGGCTCAGGTACAGGTTCGGAGGTCTTACGATCTTCAGGGAGCCGCGAGTCACTCAGCAGGGCTCAGGTACAAGTTCGGAGGTCTTACGATCTTCAGGGAGCCGCGAGTCACTCAGCAGGGCTCAGGTACAAGTTCGGAGGTCTTACGATCTTCAGGGAGCCGCGAGTCACTCAGCAGGGCTCAGGTACGAGTTCGGAGGTCTTACGATCTTCAGGGAGCCGCGAGTCACTCAGCAGGGCTCAGGTAGGTCCAAGTTCCAGGAGCCGCGACCACGTCGGCAGGCTCTCGTTGTTCCAGCGTCGAATCTGCCGGACAGACCCAGAGCACCCCTTGTTATAGGTCGACCCCTCTTTGATGTCCGGAGTCTGTGCAGGCAGGGGTCTTGTCACCTGGGGGTCGCTTGTCGGGATTTCCTGCTATTGTCTTTTGATCCTTTCAGGGCCGGGTCGGGAGGAGTCCCAGACACCCAGCAGGCACGGAGCCAGCCCTCAGGGAGGCCGGAGGGCCGATCGAAACCCATCGTCCCGGGGGGTTCAGAGGTGCGATAGATACTGCTCCTCCCTCTCTCATCCCCTGGAAGCGGGATGTCCTCCAGCCGGAGTGGCGCCTCTAGGCCCGGGTCGCGCTGGGGCCGGGCGGCCATCTTGGTGCATGAAGTGGGCACGCGGGCCCGGGGTGGCCGAAAGGAGAGAGGCCATGGACGGGGATGTCCGGGTCGGTGCGTGTGTCCTGGTGGGGAGGGTCGGCTGGGCCGTGTGCTTGGGCTGTAGGTACCAGGTTTCGGTGGTGCGGGGGCACGGAGGGCCACTCTACGAGGCCGGGTCCAACAGGCTCCCGTAAAAAATGCTATGTGCGGAGTGACGTAGGCACGAATCGTACTTGCTGGTCCGTGAAACGTTGCCTGACTCCGTCCGGACGTCGCGTCTGCGCCGTCCAGACTCAGATTTGTATGTATTTTTTTGCCGGTCGGTGTTTTTTACGACTCGTACGGAAATGGTGTTTCTGTACGATTCGTATTTGCGAGTTTGTAAGGTGTTTTTCCCGGGTACGAGTCGGACGGAGAAAACGCTCCGTACGACCATTTGTACCCGGGTTTTACCGGATCGGAATCGGCACCTATGTAGAGCTCTGACTTCAAATAAAAAGGTGGGAAACAGACAGACAAAGAAAAATCATACTCACCTGGAGAGGGCAGAAATTGTAGGTTATTTTGTAGTGGCTCCGTACAGTGTACTGCATAGTCTGTCCCCACTCTACCTTGGCAAGAGGTAAGTGCAGTGTAAATGCATTGGGAGTGTAGTTATCACTGGGGCATTATATACAAAATATAAGATGAGGCAGGTGAAGAATATTATTGCCAGGTTCTACAGTCCCAACGTTTGCTGCATTGCAAGGCAATCGCTGCATCGACACGACTACCTATTAAGTGAGGGCACCAACCGGAACTCCCACTCCAATGCATCAGGCAGTGTAGATGAGGATCTGATGTCATGGGTTCTGCCCATACAGCAAGCATCCATGTCACTGCCAGGTAGGACACGCGTGCTTCATTGTCATATTTTATGAAAATATGATTTCCATAAGGACAGTAGAGTGTTTTATTGCCATATTTTATATTTAGATGGAAAATGGAAAATATTTTATGATCGTGAAGGAATGCTGACACTGCCTTGTTCACATGTCTTAGAGTCTTTTCAAACTGAGCAGCATTTACAGTAGGCCACTTCCACTCCTGTCTCTGACAAATATTTGAGAACACAAAATGTGTATTCAGAAACATAGAAATTAAGGGGCCGATTTCGATGTCAGACGGACCCGAGTCCATCCGACATCGATCAGGAACTGGGACCAACCAACCGTCTGTTGGCGGTCCCAAACTAGCAATTAGGATGAGACCGAACACTGTTCGGCCGCAATCCTATTCTTTACAGTGGGAGCATGCATTCCAACCGGAATGCATGCTCTCATTGTAAAGACCGGAGGTGCAGTTTATCCCTGCACCCTGTGGCAGGCACCCTAAGGTGCCTACCACAGGGTGCAGGGATCAACAGTGGGGCACGGCCACCATCCAGAGGCCTTGCACCCATGGGCGCCCTGGCCAAGTATCCACAGGTCCAGACGTGTACTGAAGAATTGGTGTCTGAAGTCCGTCTTTTATACCCTGGTGACTCGGTTCTAGAAGGGGAGAGAAGCTTCTAGACAATGTTTATGAAGTGCAGGGAATGCCCTACCTCCCCTGGCCTGGCTCCAAGCTGGCTGAAGTGACAATGCAGGGTTGTTAAGCCCTTTGTGTGGAGACATGACATAGCCTATTCAGGTATAAGTGAGACTGGGTCTAGCGCCTCCCTGTCATCCTGCTATTTGTGGGCCACGTAGTTACTCCTAATCTCCCATTGTGTGTGGCAGTCTAGGAGGAATACACAAACGCCCAACTGCCAACTACAACCAGTCATGTGACCAGAGACTGGCTGGAGGCACCAAATGGTTAAGTGAAGAAAATGCCAACTTTCTAAAACTACAAACAAAATGTTCCTTGAGGAATTATTTATGCTTAGCTCAGTAATATATTGGTCATTTAAATGAGCCAACTGCAAACTATCAATAGATAAATCATGTATTATATCACCAACATATTTTCTTGTTAATATAGACATACTTTTTATATGAAGAAAAAATCAATATAAGAACATATCTATTATAATTGCAGTACAAAAACAGATATTATATACAGCAGTACATCAATATAGCAACACTGGCGCCACCACAAGATCCCTGTAAGCTAATAACATACATTCAATCAAGGATCTGGAGAAGCGTGAAATTCTCTTATCTTTACAAGTTCATAAATCCGCAGTCCATGTAATTTAAATCCTTATGTGTTTCAACTGTTCAGAAAGGACGGAAGCACCCTAAGGTGTAATCAATGATCTTGAAGAAGACGCACTGTTGACGTTTTGATCTTTGATGACAACAGGTCAGCGAGACCATCATCAAGACTCAGTGCTGAGAAGGAATAAAACCTGCAAGTACTAACATGAACCTAAAAACACACTAATGAAACATACAATGAAAACAATACGCCCAAGGAATTATGTGCATCGCTTGCCCACAATCTTAAAGAAGGATATTGTTTTGACTTATACTGAGTGCTCCCTTGTGTCTGGACAAAGCTGAACCTCTATGAAGAGCTTCAATGATAGCAAAGCATGTGTCATGGGTTGCTTTTATTCATTTCAGGTTGGCTTGGGTGGTGGTTTACCAATCCAAATTTGTAATAATGTGCCTGGAGTGGTAAAAGGCTTTTGTCATTTTATAGCTCGGCATGGATATCACAGTGCTATTCCTATGCTTCAAGACTTTGCTGTATAAATGGCAAAAGACTTTGTCTCTTTTTATCTCAGCGTGGATGGAAATGTGCTACTCCTATGTTTAAAAACGTTAATAGAAAAGCAGACATATGAGGTGACCAAATTCAGATTGTCACTGGTGTTGTAGGAAGCTCTATACAGTAGGTACTCTACACCTAAACTTGGGAATTACCCGGAGTTCTCTGCTTCATTTTTGCATATATATATAAATTCACTGAAAAAACCATAGGTTTCAGGGGTGTTATAGTTAGCTGGACTTTTCACTTGTACAAAACCATTGAAATTGCCCCGTTATAGTTAGTTAAGCTAACTATAACTCGCGCGCCCGCAATGCACTGCTGATGACGTCACATATTATATCACTCATGACATGGTCAGTGACATCACTCATGACATCACTGATGACATCTCAAATGACATCACTGATGACATCATCCCGTGAATGTGTGTTTTTCTGAAAATTAAATATGTTTTATATATGTATATCTCAAGGTCGATGGAAGAATAAATGGGTATATAAGTGTCTAAATGGATGATTTGTTTTTGAAAAATTGATTCTGTAACTGACTGATTAAGTGTATCATAGTGAATACATGGCTTAGTGAGTAATGTTTAAATATGTAAATATCTGTATCAGTCTCTCACTTTGTGTATAAGTGGCTGCATGGGTTGGTGACTAGCTACATGGGTGTCTATATAGGTTATTAGTTGGTTTTTTGAGTATCAGTCTGAGTGTCTGCATGGTTCGGTGGGGGGTATTACGTAGTGCATAGGTGCATGAATGAGTGACTCACTGTTTGTATGTGTTGAACACAGCATGTGTACAGGACTGTATGGGTGGATAAGTGTGTGTATGGGTGTGTTAGTGAGTGAATGACTGTCTCAATAGTGTCTTTATGAGTAACTACATATGTTTTAAACTAGTATATGTGACTATTGGTGTATATATGTGAGTATATGTGAGAGTGAGAGATTGAAAGAGTTCCTGTATGAATAAGTATGTGTTTCTATAAGTGATTGTTTAAAAGACTAAGTATGTGTAAGTTTCCGTAGAAGTAAGTGTGGTGGTGTGTGTATAACTGTATATGCAAGTAAATGTATGTTTGAATCTTCATTAGCATGAGTGACTATGTGTGTGAGTAACTCTATGGATGAGTGGCATTGTGTAACAGGATGTATAGGTGTATGAGTACATATGATGAGTGAGTACATGTATGAGTGACTGTATAGGACTGTTGGTGAATGAGTGGATGTGTATGTGGATCTTAGAATTACTGAAGAGGTTGTTGTAACTGGTATTGGTATGTCCATTGTTTTGAACATTTTAGTCTCTATTTTTGAATGTGTGTATCAAAGGTTATATTAGGGTGAGAGGAGGTCTGCCACTCTATCACAAGGATGATGTCATCAGTGATGTCATCAGTGATGTCATTTGAGATGTCATCAGTGATGTCATGAGTGATGTCACTGACCATGTCATGAGTGATGTAATATGTGACGTCATCAGCAGTGCATTGCGGGCGCGCGAGTTATAGTTAGCTGAACTAACTATAACGGGGCAATTTCAATGGTTTTGTACAAGTGAAAAGTCCAGCTAACTATAACACCCCTGAAACCTATGGTTTTTTCAGTGAATTTCTGAGGTTTTTTAAATGCTAATTCCTAACTATAACGTGCTTGAAACCTATGGTTTTTTCTGTGAATTTCAAAGGTTTTTTAAATGCTAATTTCTAACTATGCCTACAGAGATAGGACATGTGAAGAAAGAAGAAAAATGCACAGAAAGAAACAAAAGAAGTGCAGAAAGAAGCAACAGAAGTCCTCAAATACGAAGATAAGTGCAGGAAGAAGGATAACGTGCAGAAAGAACAAAAAGATGAGCAGAAAGTAGCCTTGTTGCAAAATCATCCTGTACCCTCAACTTTTTCAGACGGATACTGGTGGTAACTGAGTCTGACTAACCAGTCCTAGAGCCAGTGCTATGTTAAAATACACTTAGAATACAGTGAAAACACCTACATACACTAGGGAACATTATGTGTTGGGGTCCCCCTGTGATTAGCATGACCTCCTCTGTAAGCCCCTAGTATATAATAGGGCATGGGGATTAAAACTACCTCTTAAAACAGGCTACAGGGCGTTTTTGCACACTTTAACTCAGGCCCCGTCCCCTCCCTTCACCACTGTGTAAACACGCCCTGTGTCCGTTTTTAGTTGGGAGATTAAGTTCATTTGAATCCTGAGGGACCCTAGGGTCCAACTAGCCCACTAGGTACCTCCAGTAAGTGCCACAGAGCTGCGTTGCAGAGAGGTGTAAAAAGTGGCACGGCCTGGACCACCTCTCTGCAATGCAGCTCAGTGGCACTTACTGGAAGCACTTGGTGGGCTAGTTAGCGCCCAGGGGCCCTCAGTATTGAAGGGAAATTATATCCCCAATTTAAAACGTGCCATAGTGCGTGTTTGCACACGTCACCTCAGGCCCCGTCCCCTCCCTTCACCACTGTGTAAACGCGCCCTGTGGCTGTTCTAAGTTGAGAGATTAAGTCCCCTTGAATCCTAAGGGTCCCTAGGGTCAAACTAGACCACTAGGTACCTCCAGTAAGCGCCACAGAGCTGCGTTGCAGAGAGGTGTAAAAAGGGGCTTGGCCTCAGAACACCTGTCTGCAGCGCATACTGGAGATGCCTGTTGGGGGCGCGTTTGCAGAGTGCTGCACGGAGGGGGCATGGCCTCTGGCACGATGCCAGTCTTTTATTTATTTTAATTTTTTAAGAAGGGGGCTGTGTGGTTCCCCTTCTTATTCTAATTTATTGGCCCTGATGACCCCCTCCCCCAGGGCCTGTCTCCTAATTATATTTTTTTGACCCCAATCCCCAGGGCCGGCCACTGTTTTTTATTATTTTTAAAAAATATATATTTATAGACACACCTAGGACATGCTGGACAAACCGTACGTACCTATCACCATGACGATTTGCGTGATATTCATTAAAAGGCGACTATGCATGCAATGAATCCACGTGGAATGTATTTACACCACTAGTGAAGCTCTGACATGTCTGATGCCCTACCGTGCCTAATCCCGGTAGACACCCTTGTCGTTTAGTTATACAAACATGGGTAGCTATTGATGGGCACATTTAATACACATGCACACCAAGCCATTCAAAGGGGATTCGACAAAAATTCTACCAAAACTATGCAAGAAACCCCCCTCATGGTTAATAAAACACACATCCACTGCCGGATGTGTAATACTTTTTATTTTACTCTCTGGAAAGGGGACGAACATCACTTGAGAGTCACAGCGCGCTCCTGACAGAGCCCAATGCTGTGTTACACCCACCATTGCCTGCCGAATGCCACACACCTCTGTGTTGTATTCCACTAGCTAGTGCATATGCTATGACACTCTCTAGCCCATGTGCACTGTAACACCACCCCGTGAATATATCATGCCACACTTGTCTTTGCACGGGTTATATTGCCCCATCTAACAACGTGCCTTCCTCGATGCCTATGTTATAACGCACAGTGCTATGCCATACATAATACAATCTGGGATCCATATCTTTGTCACAGTGCATATGCAATGTTACACTCCCCAGCACATATTTTATATTACAACTTTAGAGACTAGTTAGGTTACACAACACTGCCCTGTGCATATTACACTCCAAGGCGCATATCGCATAGCACGCGCTAGTGCCTGTGCTATCTCGCGCTCTCCAATGAATCTGTCATTGCGCACAATGTATTGCATATTATATTTCACGCCCGGTTCATCTTATATCACACTTTTTGGTGCATAATTTATACCATACACTATATCTAGTTTTCATTTTCAATCGTGCTCTCAGGACTATGTTCTATATAACACTGTGTTCACCTACCCTTTTCACAGGCATTACATTTTGCGATAGGGGGTGGAGGGTCAGGGGGTGTTTCTGCCAAGTGAGCCCGGAGTCACAGTCACAAACGTCCTCTTCTTCCTGAATAAAAGTGAGATTATGCTGCATACTTGTTCATATTTTAAGTAGTTCGCACAGACACAATGTTTTAAAAACAATAAAGTTCCTAATACCCGCCTTCTCTGAACAGTTAGCTTGCTGCCCCATCCCCCTCCTCCCTATCCTCTGTTGTTTGAATCCATGGACTAGCCTCCTCCCTCCTGCCATGCATGGTCTGATGTGCTGCCACTGCCCTCAATTTAGTATGATGTACCAGTCCACTCCTCCTGCCCTCCATTGCCCAATTCTATGCCCCATCATTGACCTCCTGCCTAAACTCTGTGCTTAGCTTGCTGCCCCTATTCTCCTTCCCCCTGCCCTCCGATGTCTTTGTGCATGCCCCTGCACCATCCTTTTTGCCCACCATGTCCCATGGACCTGCCACTCCTATCTACTCTGAGTGTTCTGTTGAGCTGCCACTCCCCTCCCACCTGCCTAGCATTGTCAGATGACTGTAACCTGTCCCTGCCACCTCCACCCTGCCTGTCCACATGCCATGCCCCTATCCTCTTCCTCCTGTCCTACATGGTCCATTGTACTGCCACACCCTTCTGCCCTCCCTGGTCTGTTGTGCTGCAACTGCTCCTCCTGCCTGCCCCGTGTGGTCTGTTGTGAGGCCCCTTCCCCTGAACTTTCTTGTCTGTGCACAGGTCCTGACCCTCCCTTCTATCCTCCATCGTCCTTTGTGCATGCCCCTGCACCCTCCTTCTTGCCCATCATAGCCATTGTGCTACCACTAACCCTCCCACTTGCCATGCATGGTCTTCTGTGCTGCCATGGCCCCTCCCACCTTCCCTGTGTGGTCAGTTAGCTGCCCCTGAACCCCTCCCACCTTCCCTCCATGGTCTGTGTGTATGCCATCACAGTCTCACTGTTGCTCTTCATGGTGTGTCTTGCTTCTAGTGCCCATCCTGCCTGACCTCCATGGCTATCTTGCTGCTCCTGCCCTGCCCCCTTGCCCCCAGCCCTCTGTTTACATGTGCAGACTCCTACTCCCTCCCTCCTGGCTTGTCTGTTCCATCGTAATGCCCCTGATCCGTCCCTCCTGCCCTTTATGGTCTGTTATGCTGCAGCTTTCTCTCCTGTCTATCCATTATGGTCAGCTAGCTACCATTGCCTCTTGTCCCTCTGTTCTCTGTTGTCCATGTGCATGGTCCTGTCCCCTCCCTCTTGCTTTCTATGGATTGTTGTGCTGCACTCCCGTCCTGCATGCCCTCTGTAGTGTATTGTGCTGCTGCAAACCCTGATGCCTGCCCTGCAGGGTCAGTTTGGTGCACCTCTCCATGTCCCTCCTGTCCTCTGTTATCCAAGTCCATGTCCCTATCCCATTTCCTTCCATGATCCAATGTACCATACTTGCGAACATTTTGAACTTGGTAAGAGGGAGATTTTGAAAAAAAACTGGGGTATTGATTTTCCCCTTTGAGTTACATTGAAAAAGAGGAGATTGTAGACAGGAGACAGATCAAATAAAGCCCATTTGAGCTTAAAAACATTGGACGTTTCCTCTCTGAATCGGGTCTGTTGGCATGTATGGTTGTACTACCATTGCCTCTTCCTTCTGCCCACAATGGTCTATTACATTGCCACAGCCTCTCTTGCAAGTCCTGTATTGTTGGTTTGTTGCCCCTGCCCCCCTTTCCACTGCCCTCCATAGTCTGTTGTGCTTCCACGGCCCTTCCTGCCTGCTCAGTGTGGTTAAATTGTTGCCTTTGCACCCTCCTACCTGCCTTCAATTTTCAGAGTCCGTGCCCCTGGCCTCTGCCTCTCAACAGTATCCTAATGAACAACTAGATTGCTAACATTCTATATTTATTACAAAAGTGTGGAACGCCTGACATCATCTTGATGTAATCAAAACTGTAATACCTAGAGCATTTCCTTTAGAAATTACATATATGAGAGGGTCTTATTGGCATCAAAATTATGGTTAGTGCTCTAAAAGACTAAAATAAGGACATATTTTCTGAGTTTTCAAATAGCGACAAAGCACTTTTAAATTATTTGTTATCTTTATGTTTTTTTATCCAGTTGACCACTTGATTAAATGTTGCACTTAGGGGAGAGGATGTGGTGTTACTTCCAGAACTGCAGACTTTGCAACTGGGGAACCAGGTTGAAGTTTCTGCTTCAGCTCGACATTCTGTGATTCTGGTCAAATCACTTAGTCTCCCCATGTCTACAACCAAACGAATTTGTTCTTGTGTGATGTAACCAATGCTCATGTAAAGCACTCCAATACCTGACAAGTCTGCACTATATAACACTGCAAAAACACAAAATATTAAGTGTTTTGCACACTTCTGTCATTGGGCTATATTTGGGCTACATCTGGGTGATTTTGGGCTACATTTGGGCTCTTTTGTCTCCGGTGGCCATCTTGGGAGATTTATTTGTTATGAAGTTTCCTAATTTCCTCATGTACTGCAGTCTCCTCAGTAGGAAATGCTTTCAGTTTTTTACTTTGATTCCATCATGAAGGTATTCAGATATGTCACACATTTGCCATAAATACTGAATGTTAGCACTCTAGTTGCTCATTAGATCACTGTAGTAAAACTACTGTTCACCATGGAAGTCTGCTCCTGGTATTAAAAGTGCATGTTTCAGTCTGCATGTCAGAATTTTTTAATGAAATAGAAGAGGATTTGAGAAGTCACTCAAAATGTGCCCTCATTTTCTTTCTTCAGCATTAATCATAATTTCTATGGCAAAATGAACCCCCTCATTGTGTTCCTTTTTAAATTAAATGTTTTAAGTGTTACCAGTTTATTCCAATCAAGATGGCTTCAGGTGTGCCATACTTTTGTCATAATGAAGACAGTAAGCGCTCTAGTTGTTTTTAAGAACATTCTGGGACATTCTGTCATTGGGCTATACTTGGGCTACATCTGGGTGATATTTGGGCTACATTTGGGCTCTTTTGTCTCTGGTGGCCATCTTGGGAGACTTATTTGTTATGAAGTTTCCTAATTTCCTCATTTACTGCAGTCTCCTCGGTAGGAAATACTTTCCGTTTTTTACTTTGATTCCATCAAGAAGGCATTCAGATGTGTCACACATTTGCCATAAATTCAGAATGTTAGCACTATTTTTGCTCATTAGATCACTGTAGTAAAGCTACTGCTCACCAGGGAAAACTGCTGCTGGTATTGAAAGTGCATGTTTCAGTCTGCATGTCAGAATTTTTTTATGAAATAGAAGAGGATTTGAGAAGTCACTCAAAATGTGCCCTAATTTTTCTTTCTGCAGCACTAATCATACTTTTTATGGAAAAATGAACCCCCTCATTTTGTTCCTTTTTAAATTAAATGTTTTAAGAGTTACCACTTTAATCCAAGCAAGATGGCTTCAGGTGTGCCATACGTTTATCATAAGTAGGACTGTTAGCGCTCTAGTAGTTCTTTGGAACACTCTGGGAAGCTGCAGTAGAACACAAAGGAATCAACTGACAGTCTCTGCCCTTGTTGGATGTACATGTTTTACTGAGAATGTCAGACTTCATTCTCACATGACTGAGAAAGATAATGTGAATTTACAGAAAATAAGCTCTCAGTTTAGCTTATAGATCACCTTGCAAACCTCTGTGGTAAAAGCATGAGAAAATATTTTTCTCTCAATCATGATATCCCAGCAGAAGGCTTTTTCACATGGTGAAATCACCTTAGAACATACCACAATTCCTAAAATGAGTATGGTACCATCAACAAATGATTTATAATGTAACTAAAGTCTTAAAACCTTCTATTAACTGCAATGCTTTTTAATGAGGTGCTATCATGTATATTGGTCCCAAGATGGCTGCCAACACTTCTTGGATGAAGTGCTGACAGCCAATCAGATCTCAGGATGAGATGTGTGGTTAGGCTCCGCCCACATATATATATGCTTTTAAATGCTATTTTCTCAGGAAATACTGAACAGATTTACACCAGACCTGCAAAAGGCACTTCCTTGACCTTATGGCTACCTCTCTGCCAAATTTCAAGTAATTCTGTTCAGCCGTTCGGGCTGTAGCTGTGTCTAAAGGTCCTATGGAAAAATGCATGGGGAAAACGCGTTTTGGGACCCCCCTTTTTTCTCGGCCCCTGCTTGACAAATCACCCCGAGACTTTCAGGGTAGGAGCTGAACGGAGCGCCCCATTAGTTTTGAAAATTTCGCGAGGATTCGTCAACCGGCGCCAAAGTTATTCAAAATAGAATTTTGAGATTTCCTATGGAAACTAGGTTGTAACTATAACTATCTACTGGCGACCGCCAGTAGATAATATATATATATATTTATATATTCACTGAAAAAACCATAGGTTTCACACATGTTATAGTTAGCTGGACATTTTACTGATAAAAAACCAATGAAATTCCCCCGTTATAGTTACTGTAGGCAACTATAACTCACGCGACCGCAATCCTCTGCTGATGCTAATACTGTATTTAGACACTTATTTGCCCATGTCTTCTTCCATTAAATTTTAGCTATACATATATTACAAATATTTTTTTTTCATAAAGACACATATGTCATCAGTAGAGGATTACGGTCGCGTGAGTTATAGTTGCCTACAGTAACTATAACGGGGGAATTTCATTGGTTTTTTATCAGTAAAATGTCCAGCTAACTATAACATGTGTGAAACCTATGGTTTTTTCAGTGAATTTGCAAGGTTTTTTAAATGCTAATTCCTAACTATAACGTGTGTGAAACCTATGGTTTTTTCAGTGAATTTGTAAGTTTTTTTAAATGCTAAGTTACTTTACGCCATTTGTGGCTTGCGCGCCCACTTAACGCAGTTCGTTCCGTGCGCGCACGGTGCGCTTCGCGCACCGTGCGTGCACAGTGAGCACGCGGTGCGCTTCGCGCACCGCGTGCCCACGTTACGCTAGATGGGCCATGAACGCACGATGCGCTTCGCGCACCGTGCGCACATGGAGGACATATGATGAGCATCGTTGTGACAGGTAAAATATATGTTTTGTTCAATGTCGAATAAGCGATGCTTTTGCACACGGGGTGGTGAGAATGTGGATTTTTTTTTTTTTTAATTATTTATTACCGTACGCGTACGGTAAGCGTAATCGGCGAAATTTCTGAAAAAATTAAAATTCCCTTTATTCACTTGGGGGAACGTTGGGGACTCCCTCGACATGGCTATGTGCTTGGGAGCTGTCTTAACAGCCCCTTTACATGTTTTTGCACTTTGTTTTTCAACCCCATGTCAGAGTGCGAGAGAGAAAATGGCGGCCGCCGCTTCCTGGTTTCGACCGATTCGAATGTTTACTAAGATCTAACGGCCAATCAGAATCGCGCTCGCGCACATCACCGTACGCGTACGGTAAGCGCACCGTAAGCGCACCGTAAGCTGGCTCAGATATATATATTGATTTAAAGGCTATTTTCTCAGAATCTACTGAACGGATTTACACCAAACCTACAAAAGGCACTTCCTTGACCTGAGGACTACCTCTCTGCCAAATTTCATTAAATTCTGTTCAGCCGTTCGGGCTGTAGCTGTGTCTAAAGGTCCTATGGAAAAATGCATGGGAAAAACGCGTTTTGGGACCCCCCTTTTATCTCAGCCCCCGCTTGACGAATCCCCCCGAGACTTTCAGGGTAGGAGCAGAGCGGAGCGCCCCACCTATTTTGAAAAATTCGCGAGGATTCGTCAACCGGCGCCAAAGTTATTCAAAATAGAATGTTGCGGATTTCCTATGGAAACGTGGTCCTAACTATAACTACCTACTGGCGACCGCCAGTAGGTAATATATATACACACACACACACACACACACACACACATATATATATTACCTACTGGTGGTTGCCAATAGGTAGTTATAGTTAGGACCAAGTTTCCATAGGAAGAGCATTTTTTGTTTTCCTTATAACTTTGGCATCGTGTGATGAATCTTCATGAAATTTTCCAAACTAATTCTTTGTTCATATCAGCTCCTATGTTTAAGTTTGGGGGTGATTCGTCAAGGGGGGGGGCGAGAAAAAAGGGGGGTCCCAAAACGTGTTTTCTCCATGTTACTTTCCATAGGAAACTTTAGACAAGGCTACAGGTGAACGGAATTACCCCAAATTTGGCAGGGAGAAGGGTCTTGGTCTAGAAAGCACGCTTTTGTTTATTTGGTGTAAATCCGTTCAGTAGTTTTGGAGACATATCGAAATTTACAGATATCGATATTTGGGAATTCTGCCATCTGATTGGCAGAGGCGTTACGAGCACGAGCTTGCTGCTTATTGGCTGCGAGCTGTGCGAGCGGTTGCAACTAGGAAGTGTTGGCAGCCATTTTGTGATTCCATTGAAACGAGTAAGGGGGAAAAGGGCGAAAAGAGTAGGAAACAGGAGGATAGGAGCACTATAACCTCTGAGGGGGAGTGCGAAGCGAAGTAGTCACTCCTACCGGACTGAAAGTGCGGTGTTGCTCAAAGTGACATGGTGCTGAGATGAGATGCTGCTACACTCGGGTATGAAACCGAGAGCCTAAACCGTGAGGTCATTGCTGTAAAGTGATGTGCTCTGGCCTTTGGAGCATACCTGTGGAAGTAGTGTTAGTAGGCGTTTATACCATACAGGGAGTGGGAAGCGAACTACTGACCTCTACTGTGGGTTTATACTATACCGGAAGTGGGAAGCGAAGTACTCACGCCTACCGGTGTGAAGAGTCGGGGATCAAACCAAGCTGATTGTTGTAAAGTGATGGGCTGTGGGCGGTGTAGCATACTGGCCGCTGTAGTATAACTTTGTAAGTAGTGTTAGTATGCGTTTATACTATACAGGGAGTGGGAAGTGAACTACTCACCACTACCAGTCTGAAGACTCGGGGATTAAACCGTGAGCTCATTGCTGTAAAGTGATGTGCTCTGGGCGCTGTAGCATACCTGTGGAAGTAGTGTTAGTATGCGTTTATACAATAAACAATACACTGTGCGCGCACAGTGAGCACAGTGAGCACGCGGTGCGCTTCGCGCACCGCGTGCCCACGTTACGCTAGATGGGCCATGAACGCACGATGCGCTTCGCGCACCGTGCGCACATGGAGGACATATGATGAGCATCGTTGTGACAGGTAAAATATATGTTTTGTTCAATGTCGAATAAGCGATGCACAAATGGTGCCCTTTGGGCACCATTTGCACACGGGGTGGTGAGAATGTGGATTTTTTTTTTTTTAATTATTTATTACCGTACGCATACGGTAAGCGTAATCGGCGAAATTTCTGAAAAAATTAAAATTCCCTTTATTCACTTGGGGGAACGTTGGGGACTCCCTCGACATGGCTATGTGCTTGGGAGCTGTCTTAACAGCCCCTTTACATCTTTTTGCACTTTGTTTTTCAACCCCATGTCAGAGTGCGAGAGAGAAAATGGCGGCCGCCGCTTCCTGGTTTCGACCGATTCGAATGTTTACTGAGATCTAACGGCCAATCAGAATCGCGCTTGCGCACGTCTCCGTACGCGTACGGTAAGCGCACCGTAAGCGCACCGTAAGCTGGCTCAGATATATATATTGATTTAAAGGCTATTTTCTCAGAATCTACTGAACAGATTTACACCAAACCTACAAAAGGCACTTCCTTGACCTGAGGACTACCTCTCTGCCAAATTTCATTAAATTCTGTTCAGCCGTTCGGGCTGTAGCTGTGTCTAAAGGTCCTATGGAAAAATGCATGGGAAAAACGTGTTTTGGGACCCCCCTTTTATCTCAGCCCCCGCTTGACGAATCCCCCCGAGACTTTCAGGGTAGGAGCGGAGCGGAGCGCCCCACCTATTTTGAAAAATTCGCGAGGATTCGTCAACCGGCGCCAAAGTTATTCAAAATAGAATGTTGCGTATTTCCTATGGAAACGTGGTCCTAACTATAACTACCTACTGGCGACCGCCAGTAGGTAATATATATACACACACACACACACACATATATATATTACCTACTGGTGGTTGCCAATAGGTAGTTATAGTTAGGACCAAGTTTCCATAGGAAGAGCATTTTTTGTTTTCCTTATAACTTTGGCATCGTGTGATGAATCTTCATGAAATTTTCCAAACTAATTCTTTGTTCATATCAGCTCCTATGTTTAAGTTTGGGGGTGATTCGTCAAGGGGGGGCCGAGAAAAAAGGGGGGTCCCAAAACGTGTTTTCTCCATGTTACTTTCCATAGGAAACTTTAGACAAGGCTACAGGTGAACGGAATTACCCCAAATTTGGCAGGGAGAAGGGTCTTGGTCTAGAAAGCACGCTTTTGTTTATTTGGTGTAAATCCGTTCAGTAGTTTTGGAGACATATCGAAATTTACAGATATCGATATTTGGGAATTCTGCCATCTGATTGGCAGAGGCGTTACGAGCACGAGCTTGCTGCTTATTGGCTGCGAGCTGTGCGAGCGGTTGCAACTAGGAAGTGTTGGCAGCCATTTTGTGATTCCATTGAAACGAGTAAGGGGGAAAAGGGCGAAAAGAGTAGGAAACAGGAGGATAGGAGCACTATAACCTCTGAGGGGGAGTGCGAAGCGAAGTAGTCACTCCTACCGGACTGAAAGTGCGGTGTTGCTCAAAGTGACATGGTGCTGAGATGAGATGCTGCTACACTCGGGTATGAAACCGAGAGCCTAAACCGTGAGGTCATTGCTGTAAAGTGATGTGCTCTGGCCTTTGGAGCATACCTGTGGAAGTAGTGTTAGTAGGCGTTTATACCATACAGGGAGTGGGAAGCGAACTACTGACCTCTACTGTGGGTTTATACTATACCGGAAGTGGGAAGCGAAGTACTCACGCCTACCGGTGTGAAGAGTCGGGGATCAAACCAAGCTGATTGTTGTAAAGTGATGGGCTGTGGGCGGTGTAGCATACTGGCCGCTGTAGTATAACTTTGTAAGTAGTGTTAGTATGCGTTTATACTATACAGGGAGTGGGAAGTGAACTACTCACCACTACCAGTCTGAAGACTCGGGGATTAAACCGTGAACTCATTGCTGTAAAGTGATGTGCTCTGGGCGCTGTAGCATACCTGTGGAAGTAGTGTTAGTATGCGTTTATACAATACAGGGAGTGGGAAGCGAACTACTCACCCCTACCGGTCTGAAGACTCGGGGATTAAACTGTGAACTCATTGTTGTAAAAGTGATGTGCTATGGGCGTTGTAGCATACCTGTGGAAGTAGTGTTAGTTTGCGTTTATACAATACAGGGAGTGGGAAGCGAACTACTCACCTCTACCGGTCTCAAGACTCGTGGATGAAACTATGAGCTCATTGCTGTAAAGTCATGTGCTCTGTGTAGTATTCCAATGTAAGTCAAAGTAGAATGTTAGTATGTAATGCTACTATAATGTAAGCATGTAATGTTAGAATGTACGGCTGTCATGAGGGGAACCTTGTGGAGTTTGTACACGGTGCTGGAGAAGACGGTTGCCTTGCTGTCTGCTCCTGTTGGTGGCTGTTTCAGCTGTCTTCTTATCCTGAAATAAATCTACTTATCGGACCCACTGCTGTCTGCCTCTTCACTACATAAATTTGGCGACGAGCAGAAGGTAAAAAGAAGGCAGCACTCACCAATATTTCGAGCTTCCTTGCATTCTGCTGAAGACCCGTTTTCTTTGTGAAGCTGTTCCTACTCATCCCAGGGTCGTCAGCTGATCGAACTATGTGATCCTGCCTCTGGTAGGATTTATATTTTTTGATTCTCGTGAAGCTGTTTCTACTCATCCCAGGGTCATCGGCTGATCGAACTATGTGATCCTACCTCTGGTAGGATTTATATTTTTTGATTTTGGGCTTCCTCTGCCACTCTGGTTGCTGTTCTACACGTGTGCAAGTAGTGTTAGTATGCGTTTATACTAATTCTGTAGTTATGCAGTAACCAATGCATCATGGCCCTATGGAGCGCCACCACCCAGGTGCAGCTCATACAATGTCCCGGGGTGTGCATATGCGGGACATTTATGTTTGCTATTACAGGGCGTGAGCATTGCTTCCACCCTGTGATAGTAAATTCTTGTTTGCCTCGTTGAAGCGAGAGGAAGAAAACCTCGTATCGCTTCAATGAAGCGGATCCGGATGGTAAAAATGGAGAAAAAAAAATAAAGTGGGGTCTCACCTGTTCATTTAAATGAGCCCACTGGTGGGTAATGTTCCGGGGTCAATCCTATTATTATATTGCAGGGTCTCTGCAGCACTGGGGACCTTAATCTCACATGTAAATTAGGCGCGGGAGGGCACAGAGACGTTTCGCAGCCTAGGGGATCGACACCTCCCCGGGTATTGTTTACGAATTGTTCGGGGGGCTTCGAGGCCAACTCAAGACCGGGGATCGGCAACCTCCGGCGCTTTACTTAAATATGCAGGGTGGGCCGCGCCAGTCCTTGAAGCCTCGGTGGCCCTAGGCAGTGCCTTATTGGTTCTGAAATCACACGGGCAGTACTCATGGTGTTATAAAGTGATACACTCAAAGAACCCTTGCCGTTGTAGAATTACCCAGGATTCATTTATGTAATAGTCTGTTGGTTTATATTTGGTAGGTGCACCGCAAAATTAAAAATGTTTTCCCTCATAACCTACTATCAACCGCCGATTTTCAGAATAAACTACAGACAAGTGTTGTCAGAAAAAGAAGACCCATACACTCACTTATTTATTGGTAAAAAAAAATAACTTTTTTTAATATAACACAAATAAATGGAAACGTAACTTTATTCGAACAACAGTAAAACATGAAAGAAGTGGGTGGGACTCCTCCGGAAGCAGCGTACAAAACCTACAAGAGAAAAAAGAAACATAAGTATGTGAGCCATGTCCAAGAGAACAAGCATTTGCAATGCAATAGGTCTCGCATTAACACGAGTTTAAGCTATTGGCATTGTAAATGACAATGCCTTTTATTGATTTATTGTTTTAAAAATGAAAACAAAAATAAAAGGCATTGTTATATGCATTGTCAATAGCTCAAACTCGCGTAAATGCGAGACCTATTGCATTGCAAATGCTTGTTAATTGCTGACAGGTCTACGACCAGGAGGGATCCGGCCTACTTGAAGTCCTGCGCACTGTACGTTTCAAGCAAGCACTCTCTGCACAAGACTAAAGGCTCCTTGCCCTTTGACCCAAGGCACCCTGCCCAGTGACACTGGCTCCTGCTCACAGTATGAGGTTCCTATCCCTAAAACTCACCACCATTGGCTCACCACATGGGACCAGAGGCAGCCTTAAGCTGCGCCCATGAGCTGGCATCAGAAAAGAGGCAATACCAGCATGCGCTCTGAAATTCTCGTAAGGCGCCACTTAGGCGCTCTAAAAACGTCAAAATAAATACAATGAAATAACAAGCCCGGGAGTTGTGTGCGCGCACGCGCGCACTAAAAGAAAATTTTAAAAAACACGCGAGTGGTGCTCAGAGGCGTTTGAGTGAGTGCGCTGGCGATGAGCGGGTGCGGGAGGTGTGTGACTGTGCATACATTTCTGAGTGAGTGATTCACTGGTTGTATGGATTAAAAACTGCTTCTGGGAAGGGCTGTATGGGTGAGTTAGTGTGTGTATGGGTGAGTTGGTGAGTGAATGAATGTCTCACTGGTATATGTGTGAGTAACTACATATGTTTTAAGGAAGTATATGTGAGTGTTGGAGTATATAAATGACTATACGTGAGAGTAAGTTATTTGAAGAGTGGGTGTATAAAAGAGTGTCTGCTTCTATCAGTGATTGTATAAGACAGTAAGGTGTCGATTCTGATCCTGGAAAACCGGGTACGAATCGTCGGACGGAGCGTTTTCTCCGTCCGACCCGTACCCGGGAAAAACACCATACAAACACGCAAGTACGATTCTTAAGGCGTGGGTACGGGCCGTACCCCTACGGCACCACAACAATGGTGGTACGGCCCGTACCCACGTCCCAAAGGCATGGGTACGGGCCGTACCGCTATAGTTGGGGTGCCGTAGGGGTACGGCCCGTACCCACGCCTTAAGAGCGTGGGTACGGGTCGTACCACGCCAGTGGACAGACACATAGGCGTGTGTGGCCATCAGCCCCAGCAGTGCCCAGACACAGGAGTGGTGGCTGCAGAGTCCTCCCAGCAGTGCCCAGACATAGGAGGGGTGGGTGCCTATCACTCCCAGCAGTGCCCAGACACAGGAGGGGTGGGTGCAGAGTCCTCCCAGCAGTGTCCAGACACAGGAGGGGTGGGTGCAGAGTCCTCCCAGCAGTGCCCAGACATAGGAGGGGTGGGTGCCTATCACTCCCAGCAGTGCCCAGACACAGGAGGGGTGGGTGCAGAGTCCTCCCAGCAGTGCCCAGATATAGGACTGGTGGGTGCCTATCACTCCCAGCAGTGCCCAGACACAGGAGGGGTGGGTGCAGAGTCCTCCCAGCAGTGCCCAGACACAGGAGGGGTGGGTGCAGAGTCCTCCCAGCAGTGCCCAGACATAGGAGGGGTGGGTGCCTATCACTTCCGGCAGTGCCCAGACACAGGAGGGGTGGGTGCAGAGTCCTCCCAGCAGTGCCCAGACACAGGAGGGGTGGGTGCAGAGTCCTCCCAGCAGTGCCCAGACATAGGAGGGGTGGGTGCAGAGTCCTCCCAGCAGTGCCCAGACATAGGAGGGGTGGGTGCCTATCACTCCCGGCAGTGCCCAGACACAGGAGGGGTGGGTGCAGAGTCCTCCCAGCAGTGCCCAGACATAGGAGGGATGGGTGCCTATCACTCCCAGCAGTGCCCAGACACAGGAGGGGTGGGTGCAGAGTCCTCCCAGCAGTGCCCAGACACAGGAGGGGTGGGTGCAGAGTCCTCCCAGCAGTGCCCAGACATAAGAGGAGTGGGTGCCTATCACTCCCAGCAGTGCCCAGACACAGGAGGGGTGGGTGCAGAGTCCTCCCAGCAGTGCCAAGACACAGGAGGGGTGGCTGCAGAGTCCTCCCAGCAGTGCCCAGACATAGGAGGGGTGGGTGCAGAGTCCTCCCAGCAGTGCCCAGACACTGGAGGGGTGGCTGCAGAGTCCTCCCAGCAGTGCCCAGACACAGGAGGGATGGGTGCAGAGTCCTCCCAGCAGTGCCCAGACACAGGAGGGGTGGGTGCAGAGTCCTCCCAGCAGTGCCCAGACACAGGAGGGGTGGGTGCAGAGTCCTCCCAGCAGTGCCCAGACATAGGAGGGGTGGCTGCAGAGTCCTCCCAGCAGTGCCCAGACACAGGAGGGGTGGCTGCAGAGTCCTCCCAGCAGTGCCTAGACACAGGAGGGGTGGGTGCAGAGTCCTCCCAGCAGTGCCCAGACATAGGAGGGGTGGGTGCAGAGTCCTCTCAGCAGTGCCCAGACATAGGAGGGGTGGGTGCCTATCACTCCCAGCAGTGCCCAGACACAGGAGGGGTGGTGCAGAGTCCTCCCAGCAGTGCCCAGACATAGGAGGGGTGGGTGCCTATCACTCCCAGCAGTGCCCAGACACAGGAGGGGTGGGTGCAGAGTCCTCCCAGCAGTGCCCAGACACAGGAGGGGTGGGTGCAGAGTCCTCCCAGCAGTGCCCAGACATAGGAGGGGTGGCTGCAGAGTCCTCCCAGCAGTGCCCAGTCATAGGAGGGGTGGGTGCAGAGTCCTCCCAGCAGTGCCCAGACACTGGAGGGGTGGCTGCAGAGTCCTCCCAGCAGTGCCCAGACACAGGAGGGGTGGGTGCAGAGTCCTCCCAGCAGTGCCCAGACACAGGAGGGGTGGGTGCAGAGTCCTCCCTGCAGTGCCCAGACACAGGAGGGGTGGGTGCAGAGTCCTCCCAGCAGTGCCCAGGCATAGGAGGGGTGCTGCAGAGTCCTCCCAGCAGTGCCCAGACACAGGAGGGGTGGGTGCAGAGTCCTCCCAGCAGTGCCCAGACATAGGAGGGGTGGGTGCCTATCACTCCCAGCAGTGCCCAGACACAGATGGGGTGGGTGCAGAGTCCTCCCAGCAGTGTCCAGACACAGGAGGGGTGGGTGCAGAGTCCTCCCAGCAGTGCCCAGACATAGGAGGGGTGGGTGCCTATCACTCCCAGCAGTGCCCAGACACAGGAGGGGTGGGTGCAGAGTCCTCCCAGCAGTGCCCAGATATAGGAGTGGTGGGTGCCTATCACTCCCAGCAGTGCCCAGACACAGGAGGGGTGGGTGCAGAGTCCTCCCAGCAGTGCCCAGACACAGGAGGGGTGGGTGCAGAGTCCTCCCAGCAGTGCCCAGACATAGGAGGGGTGGGTGCCTATCACTCCCGGCAGTGCCCAGACACAGGAGGGGTGGGTGCAGAGTCCTCCCAGCAGTGCCCAGACACAGGAGGGGTGGGTGCAGAGTCCTCCCAGCAGTGCCCAGACATAGGAGGGGTGGGTGCAGAGTCCTCCCAGCAGTGCCCAGACATAGGAGGGGTGGGTGCCTATCACTCCCGGCAGTGCCCAGACACAGGAGGGGTGGGTGCAGAGTCCTCCCAGCAGTGCCCAGACATAGGAGGGATGGGTGCCTATCACTCCCAGCAGTGCCCAGACACAGGAGGGGTGGGTGCAGAGTCCTCCCAGCAGTGCCCAGACACAGGAGGGGTGGGTGCAGAGTCCTCCCAGCAGTGCCCAGACATAGGAGGAGTGGGTGCCTATCACTCCCAGCAGTGCCCAGACACAGGAGGGGTGGGTGCAGAGTCCTCCCAGCAGTGCCAAGACACAGGAGGGGTGGCTGCAGAGTCCTCCCAGCAGTGCCCAGACATAGGAGGGGTGGGTGCAGAGTCCTCCCAGCAGTGCCCAGACACTGGAGGGGTGGCTGCAGAGTCCTCCCAGCAGTGCCCAGACACAGGAGGGATGGGTGCAGAGTCCTCCCAGCAGTGCCCAGACACAGGAGGGGTGGGTGCAGAGTCCTCCCAGCAGTGCCCAGACACAGGAGGGGTGGGTGCAGAGTCCTCCCAGCAGTGCCCAGACATAGGAGGGGTGGCTGCAGAGTCCTCCCAGCAGTGCCCAGACACAGGAGGGGTGGCTGCAGAGTCCTCCCAGCAGTGCCTAGACACAGGAGGGGTGGGTGCAGAGTCCTCCCAGCAGTGCCCAGACATAGGAGGGGTGGGTGCAGAGTCCTCTCAGCAGTGCCCAGACATAGGAGGGGTGGGTGCCTATCACTCCCAGCAGTGCCCAGACACAGGAGGGGTGGTGCAGAGTCCTCCCAGCAGTGCCCAGACATAGGAGGGGTGGGTGCCTATCACTCCCAGCAGTGCCCAGACACAGGAGGGGTGGGTGCAGAGTCCTCCCAGCAATGCCCAGACACAGGAGGGGTGGGTGCAGAGTCCTCCCAGCAGTGCCCAGACATAGGAGGGGTGGCTGCAGAGTCCTCCCAGCAGTGCCCAGTCATAGGAGGGGTGGGTGCAGAGTCCTCCCAGCAGTGCCCAGACACTGGAGGGGTGGCTGCAGAGTCCTCCCAGCAGTGCCCAGACACAGGAGGGGTGGGTGCAGAGTCCTCCCAGCAGTGCCCAGACACAGGAGGGGTGGGTGCAGAGTCCTCCCTGCAGTGCCCAGACACAGGAGGGGTGGGTGCAGAGTCCTCCCAGCAGTGCCCAGGCATAGGAGGGGTGCTGCAGAGTCCTCCCAGCAGTGCCCAGACACAGGAGGGGTGGGTGCAGAGTCCTCCCAGCAGTGCCCAGACATAGGAGGGGTGGGTGCCTATCACTCCCAGCAGTGCCCAGACACAGGAGGGGTGGGTGCAGAGTCCTCCCAGCAGTGCCCAGACATAGGAGGGGTGGGTGCCTATCACTCCCAGCAGTGCCCAGACACAGGAGGGGTGGGTGCAGAGTCCTTCCAGCAGTGCCCAGACACAGGAGGGGTGGGTGCAGAGTCCTCCCAGCAGTGCCCAGACATAGGAGGGGTGGGTGCAGAGTCCTCCCAGCAGTGCCCAGACATAGGAGGGGTGGGTGCCTATCACTCCCGGCAGTGCCCAGACACAGGAGGGGTGGGTGCAGAGTCCTCCCAGCAGTGCCCAGACATAGGAGGGGTGGGTGCCTATCACTCCCAGCAGTGCCCAGACACAGGAGGGGTGGGTGCAGAGTCCTCCCAGCAGTGCCCAGACACAGGACGGGTGGGTGCAGAGTCCTCCCAGCAGTGCCCAGACATAGGAGGAGTGGGTGCCTATTACTCCCAGCAGTGCCCAGACACAGGAGGGGTGGGTGCAGAGTCCTCCCAGCAGTGCCAAGACACAGGAGGGGTGGCTGCAGAGTCCTTCCAGCAGTGCCCAGACATAGGAGGGGTGGGTGCAGAGTCCTCCCAGCAGTGCCCAGACACTGGAGGGGTGGCTGCAGTGTCCTCCCAGCAGTGCCCAGACACAGGAGGGATGGGTGCAGAGTCCTCCCAGCAGTGCCCAGACACAGGAGGGGTGGGTGCAGAGTCCTCCCAGCAGTGCCCAGACACAGGAGGGGTGGGTGCAGAGTCCTCCCAGCAGTGCCCAGACATAGGAGGGGTGGCTGCAGAGTCCTCCCAGCAGTGCCCAGACACAGGAGGGGTGGCTGCAGAGTCCTCCCAGCAGTGCCTAGACACAGGAGGGGTGGGTGCAGAGTCCTCCCAGCAGTGCCCAGACATAGGAGGGGTGGGTGTAGAGTCCTCTCAGCAGTGCCCAGACATAGGAGGGGTGGGTGCCTATCACTCCCAGCAGTGCCCAGACACAGGAGGGGTGGTGCAGAGTCCTCCCAGCAGTGCCCAGACATAGGAGGGGTGGGTGCCTATCACTCCCAGCAGTGCCCAGACACAGGAGGGGTGGCTGCAGAGTCCTCCCAGCAGTGCCCAGACATAGGAGGGGTGGGTGCAGAGTCCTCCCAGCAGTGCCCAGACACTGGAGGGGTGGCTGCAGAGTCCTCCCAGCAGTGCCCAGACACAGGAGGGGTGGCTGCAGAGTCCTCCCAGCAGTGCCCAGTCATAGGAGGGGTGGGTGCAGAGTCCTCCCAGCAGTGCCCAGACACTGGAGGGGGGGCTGCAGAGTCCTCCCAGCAGTGCCCAGACACAGGAGGGGTGGGTGCAGAGTCCTCCCAGCAGTGCCCAGACACAGGAGGGGTGGGTGCAGAGTCCTCCCTGCAGTGCCCAGACACAGGAGGGGTGGGTGCAGAGTCCTCCCAGCAGTGCCCAGGCATAGGAGGGGTGCTGCAGAGTCCTCCCAGCAGTGCCCAGACACAGGAGGGGTGGGTGCAGAGTCCTCCCAGCAGTGCCCAGACATAGGAGGGGTGGGTGCCTATCACTCCCAGCAGTGCCCAGACACAGGAGGGGTGGGTGCAGAGTCCTCCCAGCAGTGCCCAGACATAGGAGGGGTGGGTGCCTATCACTCCCAGCAGTGCCCAGACACAGGAGGGGTGGGTGCAGAGTCCTTCCAGCAGTGCCCAGACACAGGAGGGGTGGGTGCAGAGTCCTCCCAGCAGTGCCCAGACATAGGAGGGGTGGGTGCAGAGTCCTCCCAGCAGTGCCCAGACACAGGAGGGGTGGGTGCCTATCACTCCCGGCAGTGCCCAGACACAGGAGGGGTGGGTGCAGAGTCCTCCCAGCAGTGCCCAGACATAGGAGGGGTGGGTGCCTATCACTCCCAGCAGTGCCCAGACACAGGAGGGGTGGGTGCAGAGTCCTCCCAGCAGTGCCCAGACACAGGACGGGTGGGTGCAGAGTCCTCCCAGCAGTGCCCAGACATAGGAGGAGTGGGTGCCTATTACTCCCAGCAGTGGCCAGGCACAGGAGGGGTGGGTGCAGAGTCCTCCCAGCAGTGCCAAGACACAGGAGGGGTGGCTGCAGAGTCCTTCCAGCAGTGCCCAGACATAGGAGGGGTGGGTGCAGAGTCCTCCCAGCAGTGCCCAGACACTGGAGGGGTGGCTGCAGTGTCCTCCCAGCAGTGCCCAGACACAGGAGGGATGGGTGCAGAGTCCTCCCAGCAGTGCCCAGACACAGGAGGGGTGGGTGCAGAGTCCTCCCAGCAGTGCCCAGACACAGGAGGGGTGGGTGCAGAGTCCTCCCAGCAGTGCCCAGACATAGGAGGGGTGGCTGCAGAGTCCTCCCAGCAGTGCCCAGACACAGGAGGGGTGGCTGCAGAGTCCTCCCAGCAGTGCCTAGACACAGGAGGGGTGGGTGCAGAGTCCTCCCAGCAGTGCCCAGACATAGGAGGGGTGGGTGTAGAGTCCTCTCAGCAGTGCCCAGACATAGGAGGGGTGGGTGCCTATCACTCCCAGCAGTGCCCAGACACAGGAGGGGTGGTGCAGAGTCCTCCCAGCAGTGCCCAGACATAGGAGGGGTGGGTGCCTATCACTCCCAGCAGTGCCCAGACACAGGAGGGGTGGCTGCAGAGTCCTCCCAGCAGTGCCCAGACATAGGAGGGGTGGGTGCAGAGTCCTCCCAGCAGTGCCCAGACACTGGAGGGGTGGCTGCAGAGTCCTCCCAGCAGTGCCCAGACACAGGAGGGGTAGGTGCAGAGTACTCCCAGCAGTGCCCAGACACAGGAGGGGTGGGTGCAGAGTCCTCCCTGCAGTGCCCAGACACAGGAGGGGTGGGTGCAGAGTCCTCCCAGCAGTGCCCAGACATAGGAGGGGTGCTGCAGAGTCCTCCCAGCAGTGCCCAGACACAGGAGGGGTGGGTGCAGAGTCCTCCCAGCAGTGCCCAGACATAGGAGGGGTGGGTGCCTATCACTCCCAGCAGTGCCCAGACACAGGAGGGGTGGCTGCAGAGTCCTCCCAGCAGTGCCCAGACACAGGAGGGGTGGCTGCAGAGTCCTCCCAGCAGTGCCCAGACACAGGAGGGGTGGGTGCAGAGTCCTCCCAGCAGTGCCCAGACATAGGAGGGGTGGGTGCCTATCACTCCCAGCAGTGCCCAGACATAGGAGGGGTGGGTGCCTATCACTCCCAGCAGTGCCCAGACACAGGAGGGGTGGGTGCAGAGTCCTCCCAGCAGTGCCCAGACACAGGAGGGGTGGGTGCAGAGTCCTCCCAGCAGTGCCCAGACATAGGAGGGGTGGGTGCCTATCGCTACCAGCAGTGCCCAGACACAGCAGGGGTGGGTGCAGAGTCCTCCCAGCAGTGCCCAGACACAGGAGGGGTGGGTGCAGAGTCCTCCCAGCAGTGGACAGAGACATGGTGGTGTGTACACCATCCTACAAGTAGCAAAACTCCATGGGTGCATGAAGGCATACACAAAGTGCGACTATATTGAGAGTGGCATGCCAACACATCACTGACAGCAGTGTCCTACTCCCATGAGGGTGGATGTCCATCCCCCACTGCATGACACACCACATGTGGGTGTGATGACAAATGACACATGCTTACCCACCCCTGGCGCTGGCAGCACAATATACACACTGAGAGCATGCAACAAGACTGTATATTCATGTGCCACCCTACTAAACTAAGAGACCCAAAGGGAACACACACTGTCACGCACATTCCAGGACTGATAGGAATGTACAGGTGCTGGGGCAGCCAACAAGTTGGTGCCTCCCATGGAAGGAAAAGGGTGGAGTACCCACAGATACAATGCCCACAATTGTCAGACAGGTGCCCAAAGACCCTGCAGAACACGTAACATGTGTGCGAGGCTGGGAGTACACACATGCATAGTGCGTAAATGGGAACATTTCCACATGAAGTCATGTCAATATACTCCATACACAAGTACAGTGACCACCAAGGATGCCACAAATGATGCAGGTGGAGACATTGCTGAGCATGCATGGCCATAGTTGAAGGGATCCGTCACACACCCAGGAAATGTAGACAGAGCTCAGCACAACAATTGGGAAACACCCTGCAGGGAAGATGTCAGGGTCCACAGAGGAAGGAACACACCTTGGGACAATGTCACCATACAGTAAGAGCTTACATGACCAAAGATTATTTGCAGATACCTTGTGATGGCACACAGATACCAGGGTCCACCCCATGAGCAGCACACTACAACATTTCCCAGACACCTAACACATTATCACCACCCCAAATCATGGAGCGGCACCACCAACAGCAAGACCAGAAAAGCATTTGTGTGCAAATGAAAACCAAAATGCTTTATTCAGCATAAAAAATAATAGCAAAATAAATGTCCACTATATACAGGGCCCATAGGCCAGGCCATGTGCGAAGTCCTGGTGGGGGACACTTGGGGACACGTCTCCCCTAGCTTGCCTGCACAGTTCACTCTTCCATATCATCCACAGAAGGGGGGGCATCATGTGGGGGGGAAGGACCAGACACCACAGGGACAGGAGGGGCAAGGGTAGGTGTTGTGGGTGCAGGGACGGATGACTCCACCACAGGGGGTGGGGCAGTGCCACAGGTGGTGGTTAGCAGGGCGCTGCACACGGTTGCAAGCTCTTCCAGCGTCTACCCTGCACCCGAATGAACCACAGGCCCCAAGGAGGGGGGGGTCGGAGGGATGGGTTGCAGCGCTACTGGGGGAGGGTGTGGACAAGGGGGGGGACTCAACTACCCTGGCCGGGCACTGCCTCCACCGCATGCGGGGTGGTGCCACACTGGGGCTGAGGGACACACTGGCAGTGAATGACTCTTTGTCCGACTGTTGGGCAGGAGAGCTAAGGGGAGTGGTTTTGGAGGAAGTGGGTCGTGAGGACTGCGGACTCCCACTGTGGCTGCATGGCTGCCGTTTGCCCCCGACCCAGTGGGTGTGCCTACTTCCCCCTGTGTGTGCGTGACAGGAGGTGTGCGCTTGCCCTTCCCTGGTGGTGTGCTGCCTGTGTCTGGTGGGGTGCGTGCATGGGGACGTCTGGGTGTGCTTGGGACAGGCATGGGAGTGGGAAGTGTGGATGGTGCAGGGGTGGGGGGACGGAGCGCTACAGGAGACCCACTGCTGCAGTCAGTGACGAGTCTATGGACCTCAGCAACCTCCGTTGGTCAGACATCGCTGCAGACATGCCCTCCATGTACGACACCATCTGTGTCAGCAGTCTGGTGTGGCAATGGAGGACATTAAGCTGCGATGTCTGACCAACCTGCAACTGCCGCTGAATGTCCACAGACTCAGCATTGACGGCAGCAAGGGAGACAGGGGCAGGGGGTGCGGTGCCTGGCAGGAAGGAGACATGTTGGCGCCTAGCACGAACGGAAGGGACCCGAGCAAGTGGGAGGCCGGTGATGGGAATGGAGGGGGCGGCGAGAGATGGAGTGCTGCTTTCAGCTCTGGGAGCAGCCTCCGCCCCCTCCGGGAGCTCAGCCTCGGACCCGTCAGCGTCATAGTCGGTGGGGGGACTGGACAGGTCCTCCGCCTCACTCCACTCGGCCTCCGTGCCACGCGCTGCGCCAGACTCGCCAGCACTGGTGGCACCGGTGCTGGATCCCTCCTCAAGGTCCGTGCCAGTGTCTCCCTCTGTTTCCCCCGACAATGCTGTGGGCAAGATGAAGAGACAGGAATAATCAGACTGTCTTAAGACTGTCTTAAGTCTGTCTTAAGTCTTTCTTAACTTAAGACAAAATCCTACCTTCTGTGAATACCAAAAGTAGTAAGTTTAGGATTTTGTCTTAAGTTAGTTCTGTGAATCGGCCCCCATGTATGTGTGATCAGTCTTGACATGTACCCTTTCATGGCAAGGTGTGTGGTCTATCCTTTTTTCAGGGACATGTGACCTGTGCCTCTAGTGTTCCGCAACCTGTCTGTATGATAAACATCCTTCTTCTGCACACATGTGGATGTCTGTCACTCCAGTAATGCGTCTGCCTGTTCACTTACACTGGCCCACAGCTAGTTTCATGCCATGTCATGTTGAGCTTGTGAATCCACGTTTGTAGCTGGCTCTTGGTAGGAGTGTCACCTGCCTGGCATACGTGTCCAGGATATATTGCACAGACCTGACTCTGCATGTAGCATATGTGTATTGGCTGTTTAACATGTGCTCAGTACATTGACATGTTTGTTGTACTGTACTCACTCTTCGTTGTCCCTTCCAAATTACTGCAGGGCTCCGCCTCTCCCCCGACCAATGCCAGACTTGGCTGCCCTGAGGGAACGTGACTGTATCCGCCGCTACCGCTTCACCCAACGGTTGATTGTGAACTTGACAGCAAGGCTGGCACCACACCTCCAACCGCTACACAGGTATCCTACTGCACTGACACCCATGATGATTGTGAGGCAGCCCTACATTTCTTTGCCACGGGTACGTTTCAAGATACCATAGCTCATGTTGGTGGCATGTCCCAGACCATGTTCAGCCGTGTCCTGCAAGATTTTTTAGAGGTCATGTTGGTTCACCTGGATGAGTTTATTCAATTCCCAACTCCTGAGCAGTTGACAGGTGTCAAGGGTGACTTCTATGCCCTGGGTGCGATGCCCCATGTCATTGGGTCTATTGATGGGACACATGTGGCTTTGGTACCACCACAGGCACAGGAGGTAGCCTTTCGCAACCGTAAACACTACCACTCCATCAATGCCCTTGTGGTGTGTCTTGCTAACATGGTGATTTCCCATGTCTGTGCTCGTTTTCCAGGATCAGCACACGATGCCTACATCATGAGGTGTAGCAGGGTGCCTGAAATGATGCTGCATCTGCGCAACAAACGAGCATGTCTTGTTGGTGGGTATACGCTGTTACTCCTGTATTTAGCGTCATCTTTCTGTCTTACTGCTTCTCCTGAGCCACTTCTGTCCATGATGTTTCCATGTAGGGGACTCTGGCTATACCAACATGCCATGGCTGATCACGCCTCTCCGCAACCCCAGAACGGCTGCCGATCACCGGTACAACAACGCCCATGGGCAGACCAGGCAAGTGATAGAGAGGACCTTTGGCATCCTGAAGAGCCGATTCCGGTGCCTCCACAAGACCGGCAGAGCACTCCCATATGCACCGGTGAAGGTCTGCAAAATCTTCCTCGTGTGCTGCATGCTGCACAACATGGCAGTGGAGAAAGCTGTGCCACTCATCCTGGATCCGGATGAGCAGGAACATCCACCCGTGGAGAACGAGGGGTTTGGTGACGAGGCAAGTGATGTTGAGGAGGAGGAGGTAGAGGATATCCGGAGTCGGCTCATACGCAACTTCTTTGCTTAGTGGTGAGTTGCAGTGTCTGAGTGTGCACGCATTGAGCCTTGTGTGGCATGTGTTGCAATGTGTGGGTCCATCTGCATATATGGCAACTGAGTCAGAGGTGTGTTTGGATGTGTCACTCGAGTGATGGTGTAATAAAAGAATGTCTTTCCTGAGACACTATTTTCACCCAGCATGTTGACAACCTTATACGTGTCGAGTACATGCCCATGCATGCGGATGTGCTTCTTTTGGCTCACTTCTTGTGTGTCTCTCATCCCCAGGTATTTGCGCATGCTGTCTGCTGGTGGCATTGTTGTGCTCCTGCTATTCCTCATGGATACAGCAACGTGTGCTGAATCAGCGTAACATGCAAGGACATGTCGAAAATTTACCTTAGGGTAAGGGATGCACCACGGCTTTTTGGGTGTGCTATTTGTTTGGAATGTGTGTGCACTGCTCCTGTTCATGTTTGGTTACTTTGCATACATGTAAAATCACCATGGGGCACATGACATGGAGCTGGATTCACCTGAATTGATAGTCACACTTGGTGACAGTCATCTGTAATGTGATTGTGGATTGGGATGAAGGCATCAATGTGTGTAACACTGCCCTCGGAAACATACGGGATGCACCGGGTTGACATAGTGTGGGACATCCCCATTAGAGGCTCAATGGTGAATAGCAGCCTCTCCGTGAGCAGCACGTGGTGTTTGCCTCAAACCCGTCACTTGTGTGCCATTTCTATGGATTTCCTGCATCTGTGGTGCAAAGGGGGGTGCCAGTGTAGGTTCCACATGTTCATCCACATGACCTGTGCATCTGTTAATATAGATGCATTTGCCTTTCGGCAAACATGACTAATAAAGGTGTCCCTCAGCCTCCAAGGTGCCTCATCTCTGTCAATGCAGGTCTCTTGCCACTGTGCATGCGGCATGTCTGGCATAGTTGTCACAGATTGTGCATATGAGTCTATGTGTAGAGTAGCAAGATGCAAGCTGTTTGTCAGGGATTATGATATGTATTGTGCATGATGTACATGGCTGTGTAGGTATTTTGGCATCTCAGTCCCCACAACGGCCACTTTGCTGCATGTGCATCCATTGTCTGTGTGTGTGCCATGTTGAACCAGACACTCCTTCCTTCTCATACACCTTTTGCAGTAGTCCTTTCCGACATGCTTGTATTTGTGTGCAACTTGTGGCATGGTTTTCAGGACATGGCGCCTGCTGCTGCAGGCCCTGCAGCAAGGGCACACAGAGTTTTTATATTTGCCCTCACACACATGCCTCTAAGACGCACCCCCCTTCCTCCCTCCAGCCATTCATTTTGGTGTAATCTGCTTGTGTGTGACACAGTTGCGGTGGGAAAGGCTGGACCGTCTGCACATGCTACGTGCACATTGCACGTGCCTCATGTCCTTGCATGTGCCACATCACGCTACACCATGATGTTGAGGCCACCCACCAAGCAATGTCCATCCAATACATCTGTTGCATGCACTCAGGCATGCACTCATCGCCCACACTACACCTTTGCATAATAAGTGTGCAACTCCAACTGCCTACACAGCGCTGGCACGCCTTCCAGGCCCTGTCACACCAACCATGTCATGTCCCTCCTACTCCCCACGGCTCTGTACCCCAACAAGGCCATGGGAGTGGTACTCCAGGCCTCTGCATGTAGTATGGTGTCGTTGTGGGACACATGGCACAGGTATCATGTCTCAGCGTGTCAGTCTACAATGTGTCCAGGATCCCCCTCTACATCATGACATGCGCACTGCATCTCATCATCATCTGGTGTCCCATTGCCAGCCAGGTGCTCCTCACCCTCCTCAAAGACGCAGTCCTTGCCAGTTCTCATATTGAATAATGCATGGTATCCATTGGTAGATGGCTGAACATCGGCCACCTGATGCTGGACTTGTACACAACTGAGGTGTTCATCTGCGGATTGTCCCCTTACAGCTGGGTCAACTGCTTGTGTCCCACCCGCAAGGGCCCTGCACAGGCACACAGTGTCCACGCACACGAGCTGGTGTGCATCATGGATTGCTTGCTCACATGTGCTATGCTGATCACCAGCATCTGCACACTCTGCATTATACACAAGATCCACAGTTCGATCCACCTCAAGGCAAGACAGACCATCCCCCAGGACAACTACAACATCCGTGTCTAATCCTACCCTGCACTCTACGGAGAAGTACGTTACAACTCCCATGAGACTTGTCCACATCCAGGGTGCATCTGCACAGCTCTGCTTCAACATCCGGCAACCCAGCCACATCACCGTCCAACAGAGATAGCTGCAATGGATCACTGTCAGCTGCAGGATGACGTTCACAATCCACGCCCACACTCAGGATGCAGCCCACGACCACGACCCCAACACAACCTTGTGGCACTGTCATCCAAGACCCCATTGTGCCATCTCCATGCATCAAACCTTGGCCTGGCCACCATTCTCCACATCCACCTGACTCCAGCATGCAAGACATAGTTCTCCCACCTGGCTACACATACCTGGGACTCCCACCCCAGGACACTCCACATGATCCCTGACCTCTGCACATGACTGTTGCTCTTCGAAATAGGTCTCTCCGCACAGTTGTGCAGGCACCCCCTCAGCTGGTTGGGCCCATCACGGGTGAGTATGGTGCTCCATGTCTGTATTGGATGATACATTGTGACCCATGTGTGTCCTGTGCCCGACTCAGACCCCAGGGTATGCATGGTTGGAGTTACTTCAAAACTCAGGCATGGTTTGACTTTCCAACACACACATGTTATGGAATAATGCAAAATGACGGCATCATCTCGTGATTTTAATGATTTTTATTAGTGGTGGGGTACGTGTTTGGGAGGATGTAAAGAGGTGCTCGCCGGGTGTCTGTAATCCAAAGTTCACAGGGGGAGTTGGGATCCTTGCCATTGGAAGTCATCAGAGTCCATGCCACAGTCTTTGTCAACATTGGTCAGACAGTGACCAGCAAGTCCATGTGGCAGAGAATGTCATTGGATGAGGTGCTGCTGTTGCGCCAGAGGGCCAGGTGGCCTGGGAGATGGTGATGGTCCGCTGACTCTCACGGTCTTTTGCGTGGACGACCCACCTTCCTCGGGGGACCCTCAGAAGCAGGCCGTGACGATGTCTGTGATGCTCCGTCGGACGAATCCTCCTCCTCCTGATCCCTCCCTGTGGCTGGTGTTGATCTTCGCCTGGTGGCACAGGGAGGGTTGCCCATGTTTTCGGCAATCCGACGGAGTGAACGGCTCATGTCCGTTAGCACCGCCACGAGCTCAGCCTGTCTTGCCTCCATCCGTCCTTGATGTTGCTGTTGACTGGCATATTGCTCGGCCTGCATGTTCTTAATCTCATTGAGGGTCTCCACTACCTGGCTGATGCCCCTGGTGTCACGCCGGTATGTGTCCAGGATGTTGCGGACGTGTGACATAACGGGTTCCTCAGCTGTGTGGTCAGGTTCGCGCCTCCGCCGTCCTCCACTCCCACCACCCCTGCCCACTTGAGCCTGGACTGCCGTTGTGGGCACATCGGGTCTCCGGGACCCCTGAGGGATGGCATTTGCGGGGTCGCCTGCCTCCTCCTGGGTGCCCGGAGTACCTTGTCCCTCCTGGTCAGACTGGCTGCGTTGTTGTGTGCGAGCAGGGCTCCTGTGTGTATCCTGGGATGTGGCAGGAATGGGGGTGGTGGTTGGCACAGTTGTACCTGACGCAGATGCTGCAGGTGCTTGGGCACCAGAGGGGCCAGGTTGGTCGGGGTCATCCACGGTGTGGTGAGAGTCGCCGCTGGGATCATCGTCCCGCCGAGCCTAGTCCTGTGATTCTTGCCCCCCAGTGTTGGGGGGAGATCAACGACGTTGCCCTGTGTGTGAGAGAGAGACAATGTTAATGGTGTTTCATGCGTCATCCATGTTTCATACATATTCAAGTTGGCACAGTTCCTCTGGGTAGTTGGATATGTCTAGCATTCCTCTCACAGTGCACTTGTGGATGGGTATGTTGCGGGGGACAGATTGATATGTACTCCTGGTTATTTGGCCTGTCTAATGAGTGTTGGGATGCTTATTTGGCTATGGATTGGTCTTGTTGTGTCACATATCCATTGTGGGAGTGCCAATTTGTGTTGGCTGCCCCAGGGGTGTGTTCTTGTGTAAGGGGGGTGGGGGGTGTGACCGGGCATGCTGTTGGGTGTGGTGTGATTTGTCATTGGGTCTACCAGGTGATGTGTCTATCCCCTCATGGTGCATGCTGGCATGACAGTGAATGTGAGTTCCTGTGGTAGGTGGGTGGCATGTGGAGTTGGTGTTTGAGTGTACAGTGGTCACAGGATTGCCTTGTGCTGTCTACAGCAGCGCCAAGTGTCATCTACCTTGTCTGTACTTGGCAAGTCCCTGTGCATTGTGCATGGTGCATGGGTATGTCCCTTGGCCACAGCTTTCAACACTTTTCCTATGTGTGACACACTCTTTGTTGTTGCATAATGTTTGAACGCAGTGAGCAGTGTAGCGAGCGTGCGTAGCGAGCGCTGCAGAACCGGCTCCCGTGTTGCACTGTACGTGGCCAAATGGTGCTTTTTCATATCTATTGGAGAATGCAGGTAGGTAACTTATGCATTTGTGACTGGGTTCTAACAAACACAGTGAGTGGGTATACTGGGTGTAAGGTTAGGTTTGTGCCTGCAGCAAGGATCTACTCATGCACAGTTTGACACATGGCCCAGTGATTTCCAAACGAAAAAGGGGTGTTTCACGCACTGCCAGACCTTGTCAACATGCACACAGTCCACCTGCTGACGAGCGGACATGCCCACACCACCCAAGGGTGATTTTATCTCATTCCGTCTCCCTCTCTCCCTCCCTCTGTCACCCTCCTCCCTCTGTCGCCCTCTGTCTCCCTCCCTCTCTCTCCCTCTACCTCCCTTTGTCTGTCTCCCTCTGTCGGCCTCTGTCTCCCTCCCTCTCTCTCCCTCTCCCTCCGTCTGTCTGTCACCCTCTGTCACCTCAGCCCAGCTTCCTGGGCACACACACTTTGCAGGTCTTTCAAAGGCCATTGGCTTGTTCATGTGGCTTGGTTTAGAATCTCCCGGCCCCCATTGGGCAGAGTGTCTCTGAGTCTGTGCTACTGCGGCAGTGTGTGCTGACACTCTTTCACAGTGATGCCTCTTCATTAGCTGCTGTTATGTGCAAATTGGGCCTTCATACCCATGTCATCCTGCAACGCGGCCGCCATTTGCAGGCGACACAGTACAGTGTTGGGACACACTGTTTGTATAGCTCTGCCCTAGGCCATATGGGCTGAGGGCATTGGTGTCTGCTTCTGAGTTGCACAATGTGATTTTGGAGGCCCACCCTCACGGACATCCTGTTTCTGTGTGAACTTTGGATTCCTGTCTGTGGGCATGGTGTGGGGTGTGGGGTGTGGGTGTGGATGGTTGTGGGTGTGTGTGGTTGTGAACGTGTGTGTGTGAATGTGATGGGGGTGTTTGTGAAGGTGGTTGTGTGAAGCTGTGCAAGTGTAAGGTGTAGTAAAGGTTCAAGTATGGTGCTGTGGGTTGTCTGTGGGGTCTGGCAGCAGTGGGTCTGTTGCAAAGGCTCATGGTTTGTGTGTGTGGGCCCTTTTTATTGGTCCATTTGTGGGTGTGGCTGTGTTTGTACTTTGGGTGGGTGTGTTATAAGGAGTGGTTGTGTGTTGGGCCTCTGTTTACCTGTTTGGCTGCTGCAGGTCAGTGTATTGGATGTATTTGGGCTTGTTGGATGTGTTTTGTGGTGTTGTGCGATTCAAATTGACTCTCCTTGTGGTGTTTTGCAGTGTCCTGGTTCAGTACGTGCGTTTTTCGCGTCTCTGAGGTGCGTACATCGGCCATGTTGTTGTACAGTGCTCACATTTGCTATGGCTTGGTAAGGGATGCACCACGGCTTTTTGGGTGTGCTATTTGTTTGGAATGTGTGTGCACTGCTCCTGTTCATGTTTGGTTACTTTGCATACATGTAGAATCACCATGGGGCACATGACATGGAGCTGGATTCACCTGAATTGATAGTCACACTTGGTGACAGTCATCTGTAATGTGATTGTGGATTGGGATGAAGGCATCAATGTGTGTAACACTGCCTTCGGAAACATACGGGATGCACTGGGTTGACATAGTGTGGGACATCCCCATTAGAGGCTCAATGGTGAATAGCAGCCTCTCCGTGAGCAGCACATGGTGTTTGCCTCAAACCTGTCACTTGTGTGCCAGTTCTATGGATTTCCTGCATCTGTGGTGCAAAGGGGGGTGCCAGTGTAGGTTCCACATGTTCATGCACATGACCTGTGCATCTATTAATATAGATGCATTTGCCTTCCGGCAAACATGACTAATAAAGGTGTCCCTCAGCCTCCAAGGTGCCTCATCTCTGTCAATGCAGGTCTCTTGCCACTGTGCATGCGGCATGTCTGGTATAGTTGTCACAGATTGTGCATATGAGCCTATGTGTAGAGTAGCAAGATGCAAGCTGTTTGTCAGGGATTATGATATGTATTGTGCATGATGTACATGGCTGTGTAGGTATTTTGGCATCTCAGTCCCCACAACGGCCACTTTGCTGCATGTGCATCCATTGTCTGTGTGTGTGCCATGTTGAACCAGACACTCCTTCCTTCTCATACACCTTTTGCAGTAGTCCTGTCTGACATGCTTGTGTTTGTGTGCAACTTGTGGCATGGTTTTCAGGACATGGCGCCTGCTGCTGCAGGCCCTGCAGCAAGGGCACACAGAGTTTCTATATTTGCCCTCACACACACGCCTCTAAGATGCACCCCCCTTCCTCCCTCCAGCCATTCATTTTGGTGTAATCTGCTTGTGTGTGACACAGTTGCGGTGGGAAAGGCTGGACCGTCTGCACATCCTACGTGCACATTGCACGTGTCTCATGTCCTTGCATGTGCCACATCACGCTACACCATGATGTTGAGGCCACACACAAAGCAATGTCCATCCAATACATCTGTTGCATGCACTCAGGCATGCACTCATCGCCCACACTACACCTTTGCATAATGAGTGTGCAACTCCAACTGCCTACACAGCGATGGCACGCCTTCCAGGCCCTGTCACACCAACCATGTCATGTCCCTCCTACTCCCCACCGGCTCTGTACCCCAACAAGGCCATGGGAGTGGTACTCCAGGCCTCTGCATGTAGTATGGTGTCATTGTGGGACACATGGCACAGGTATCATGTCTCAGCGTGTCAGTCTACAATGTGTCCAGGATCCCCCTCTACACCATGACATGCGCACTGCATCTCATCATCATCTGGTGTCCCATTGCCAGCCAGGTGCTCCTCACCCTCCCCAAAGACGCAGTCCTTGCCAGTTCTCATATTGAATAATGCATGGTATCCATTGGCAGATGGCTGAACATCGGCCACCTGATGTTGGACTTGTACACGACTGAGGTGTTCATCTGCGGATTGTCCCCTTACAGCTGGGTCAACTGCTTGTGTCCCATCCACAAGGGCCCTGCACAGGCACACAGTGTCCACGCACACAAGCTGGTGTGCATCATGGATTGCTTGCTCACATGTGCTATGCTGATCACCAGCATCTGTACCTCAGGCTTCTGCACACTCTGCATTATGCACAAGATCCACAGTTCGATCCACCTCAAGGCAAGACAGACCATCCCCCAGGTCAACTACAACATCCGTGTCTAATCGTACCCTGCACTCTACGGAGAAGTACGTTACAACTCCCAGGAGACTTGTCCACATCCAGGGTGCATCTGCACAGCTCTGCTTCACATCCGGCAACCCAGCGACATCACCGTCCAACAGAGATAGCTGCAATGGATCACTGTCAGCTGCAGGATGACCTTCACAATCCACGCCCACACTCAGGATGCAGCCCACGACCACGACCCCAACACAACCTTGTGGCACTGTCATCCAAGACCCCATTGTGCCATCTCCATGCATCCAACCTTGGCCTGGCCACCATTCTCCACATCCACCTGACTCCAGCATGCAGGACATAGTTCTCCCACCTGGCTACACATACCTGGGACTCCCACCCCAGGACACTCCACATGATCCCTGACCTCTGCGCATGACTGTTGCTCTTCGAAATAGGTCTGTCTGCACAGTTGTGCAGGCACCCCCTCAGCTGGTTGGGCCCATCACGGGTGAGTATGGTGCTCCATGTCTGTATTGGATGATACATTGTGACCCATGTGTGTCCTGTGCCAGACTCAGACCCCAGGGTATGCATGGTTGGAGTTATTTCAAAACTCAGGCATGGTTTGACTTTCCAACACACACATGTTATGGAATAATGCAAAATGACGGCATCATCTCGTGATTTTAATGATTTTTATTAGTGGTGGGGTACGTGTTTGGGGTGATGTAAAGAGGTGCTCGCCGGGTGTCTGTAATCCAAAGTTCACAGGGGGAGTTGGGATCCTTGCCATTGGAAGTCATCAGAGTCCATGCCACAGTCTTTGTCAACATTGGGCAGACAGTGACCAGCAAGTCCATGTGGCAGAGAATGTCATTGGATGAGGTGCTGCTGTTGCGCCAGAGGGCCAGGTGCCAGGCCAGGTGGCCTGGGAGATGGTGATGGTCCGCTGACTCTCACGGTCTTTTGCGTGGACGACCCACCTTCCTCCGGGGACCCTCAGAAGCAGGCCGTGACGATGTCTGTGATGCTCCGTCGGACGAATCCTCCTCCTCCTGATCCCTCCCTGTGGCTGGTGTTGATCTTCGCCTGGTGGCACTGGGAGGATTGCCCATGTTTTCGGCAATCTGACGGAGTGAACGGCTCATGTCCGTTAGCACCGCCACTAGCTCAGCCTGTCTTGCCTCCATCCGTCCTTGATGTTGCTATTGACTGGCATATTGCTCGGCCTGCATGTTCTTAATCTCATTGAGGGTCTCCACTACCTGGCTGATGCCCCTGGTGTCACGCCGTTATGTGTCCAGGATGTTGCAGACGTGTGACATAACGGGTTCCTCAGCTGTCTGGCCAGGTTCGCGCCTCCGCCGTCCTCCACTCCCACCACCCCTGCCCACTTGAGCCTGGCCTGCCGTTGTGGGCACATCGGGTCTCCGGGACCCCTGAGGGATGGCATTTGCGGGGTCGCCTGCCTCCTCCTGGGTGCCCGGAGTACCTTGTCCCTCCTGGTCAGACTGGCAGCGTTGTTGTGTGCGAGCAGGGCTCCTGTGTGTATCCTGGGATGTGGCAGGAATGGGGGTGGTGGTTGGCACAGTTGTACCTGACGCAGGTGCTGCAGGTGCTTGGGCACCAGAGGGGCCAGGTTGGTCAGGGTCATCCACGGTGTGGTGAGAGTCGTCGCTGCCGGTGGGATCATCGTCCCGCCGAGCCTGGTCCTGTGATTCTTCCCCCCCAGTGTTGGGGGGAGATCGACGACGTTGCCCTGTGTGTGAGAGAGAGACAATGTTAATGGTGTTTCATGCGTCATCCATGTTTCATACATATTCAAGTTGGCACAGTTCCTCTGGGTAGTTGGATATGTCTAGCATTCCTCTCACAGTGCACTTGTGGATGGGTATGTTGCGGGGGACAGATTGATATGTACTTCTGGTTATTTGGCCTGTCTAATGAGAGTTGGGATGCTTATTTGGCTATGGATTGGTCTTGTTGTGTCACATATCCATTGTGGGAGTGCCAATTTGCGTTGGCTGCCCCGGGGGTGTGTGCTTGTGAAGTCGGGGTGTGTGTGTGACCGGGCATGCTGTTGGGTGTGGTGTGATTTGTCATTGGGTCTACCAGGTGATGTGTCTATCCCCTCATGGTGCATGCTGGCATGACAGTGAATGTGAGTTCCTGTGGTAGGTAGGTGGCATGTGGAGTTGGTGTTTGAGTGTACAGTGGTCACAGGATTGCCTTGTGCTGTCTACAGCAGGGCCAAGTGTCATCTACCTTGTCTGTACTTGGCAAGTCCCTGTGCATTGTGCATGGTGCATGGGTATGTCCCTTGGCCACAGCTTTCAACACTTTTCCTATGTGTGACACACTCTTTGTTGTTGCATCATTTTTGAACGCAGTGAGCAGTGTAGCGAGCGTGCGTAGCGAGCGCTGCAGAACCGGCTCCCGTGTTGCACTGTACGTGGCCAAATGGTGCTTTTTCATATCTATTGGAGAATGCAGGTAGGTAACTTATGCATTTGTGACTGGGTTCTAACAAACACAGTGAGTGGGTATACTGGGTGTAAGGTTAGGTTTGTGCCTGCAGCAAGGATCTACTCATGCACAGTTTGACACATGGCCCAGTGATTTCCAAACGAAAAAGGGGTGTTTCACGCACTGCCAGACCTTGTCAACATGCACAAAGTCCACCTGCTGACGAGCGGACATGCCCACACCACCCAAGGGTGATTTTGTCTCCCTCCGTCTCCCTCTCTCCCTCCCTCTGTTACCCTCCTCCCTCTGTCTGTCTCACTCTGTCGCCCTCTGTCTCCCTCCCTCTCTCTCCCTCTCCCTCCCTCTATCGGCCTCTGTCTCCCTCCCTCTCTCTCCCTCTCCCTCCGTCTGTCTGTCACCCTCTGTCACTTCAGCCCAGCTTCCTGGGCACACACACTTTGCAGGTCTTTCAAAGGCCATTGGCTTGTTCATGTGGCTTGGTTTAGAATCTCCCAGCCCCCATTGGGCAGAGTGTCTCTGAGTCTGCGCTGCTGCGGCGGTGTGTGCTGACACTCTTTCACAGTGATGCCTCTTCATTAGCTGCTGTTATGTGCAAATTGGGCCTTCATACCCATGTCATCCTGCAACGCGGCCGCCATTTGCAGGCGACACAGTACAGTGTCGGGAGACACTGTTTGTATAGCTCTGCCCTAGACCATATGGGCTGAGGGCATTGGTGTCTGCTTCTGAGTTGCACAATGTGATTTTGGAGGCCCACCCTCCCGGCATCACGGACATCCTGTCTTGTGTTGGTGTTTTGTGTGGCCTGTGACTTGGCATGGCCTTGCTTGGTGCATGGAGCCACTAGTGGCATGTGCGTGTTTTTGGAGTGTGGTTGTGTCCGGTCATGGCTTTGGGGTAGTTGCGTGCATTATTGTGAGTTGGGTTGTTGATGCGGTTCCCCCCATGTGGGGTGAGTTGTTTGTGTACTCACCAGGCTCGGCGACTCCTTCTACTCCGTGTACTCCCACCGGCGGCAGCGTGCGCATCACCTTCTCCTCCCAGGGATGGTAGTGTACCGGTCTGCGGGGCGGGCCACCTCCAGTGATGTTCCCCTGGTTGTATTCGTCTGTCATTTTGCGGCGGACCGTCCTCTGCAGATCGTACCACCTGGCTTGGCATTCATGCCTGGTCCTTCTGATGGGCGCAACAGCATTCACCCTCTCGATGATCCTCTGCCACATGGCTGATTTTGCTGCTACGCTGGTCTGTCTGACTAATGTTCCAAAGAGCTGTGGCTCGACTCTGATGATTTCGTTGACAAGGATCTCCAGCTCCGCTGTTGTGAACTTTGGATTCCTGTCTGTGGGCATGGTGTGGGGTGTGGGTGTGGATGGTTGTGGGTGTGTGTGTGTGGATGTGAAGGTGTGTGTGTGAATGTGATGGGGGTGTTTGTGAAGGTGGTTGTGTGAAGCTGTGCAAGTGTAAGGTGTAGTAAAGGTTCAAGTATGGTACTGTGGGTTGTCTGTGGGGTCTGGCAGCAGTAGGTCTGTTGCAAAGGCTCATGGTTTGTCTGTGTGGGCCTTTTTTATTGGTCCATTTGTGGGTGTGGCTGTGTTTGAACTTTGGGTGGGTGTGTTATAAGGAGTGGTTGTGTTTTGGGCCTCTGTTTACCTGTTTGGCTGTTGCAGGTCAGTGTATTGGATGTATTTGGGCTTGTTGGATGTGTTTTGTGGTGTTGTGCTATTCGAATTGACTCTCCTTGTGGTGTTTTGCAGTGTCCTGGTTCAGTACGTGTGTTTTTCGCGTCTGTGAGGTGCGTACATCGGCCATGTTGTTGTACAGTGCTCACATTTGCTATGGCTTGGTAAGGGATGCACCACGGCTTTTTGGGTGTGCTATTTGTTTGGAATGTGTGTGCACTGCTCCTGTTCATATTTGGTTACTTTGCATACATGTAGAATCACCATGGGGCACATGAAATGGAGCTGGATTCACCTGAATTGATAGTCACACTTGGTGACAGTCATCTGTAATGTGATTGTGGATTGGGATGAAGGCATCAATGTGTGTAACACTGCCCTCGGAAACATACGGGACGCACCGGGTTGACATAGTGTGGGACATCCCCATTAGAGGCTCAATGGTGAATAGCAGCCTCTCCGTGAGCAGCACGTGGTGTTTGCCTCAAACCCGTCACTTGTGTGCCAGTTCTATGGATTTCCTGCATCTGTGGTGCAAAGGGGGGTGCCAGTGTAGGTTCCACATGTTCATCCACATGACCTGTGCATCTGTTAATATAGATGCATTTGCCTTCCGGCAAACATGACTAATAAAGGTGTCCCTCAGCCTCCAAGGTGCCTCATCTCTGTCAATGCAGGTCTCTTGCCACTGTGCATGCGGCATCTCTGGCATAGTTGTCACAGATTGTGCATATGAGTCTATGTGTAGAGTAGCAAGATGCAAGCTGTTTGTCAGGAATTATGATATGTATTGTGCATGATGTACATGGCTGTGTAGGTATTTTGGCATCTCAGTCCCCACAACGGCCACTTTGCTGCATGTGCATCCATTGTCTGTGTGTGTGCCATGTTGAAACAGACACTCCTTCCTTCTCATACACCTTTTGCAGTAGTCCTTTCTGACATGCTTGTGTTTGTGTGCAACTTGTGGCATGGTTTTCAGGACATGGCGCCTGCTGCTGCAGGCCCTGCAGCAAGGGCACACAGAGTTTCTATATTTGCCCTCACACACACGCCTCTAAGACGCACCCCCCTTCCTCCCTCCAGCCATTCATTTTGGTGTAATCTGCTTGTGTGTGACACAGTTGCGGTGGGAAAGGCTGGACCGTCTGCACATTGCACGTGCACATTGCACGTGCCTCATGTCCTTGCATGTGCCACATCACGCTACACCATGATGTTGAGGCCACCCACCAAGCAATGTCCATCCAATACATCTGTTGCATGCACTCAGGCATGCACTCATCGCCCACACTACACCTTTGCATAATGAGTGTGCAACTCCAACTGCCTACACAGCGCTGGCACGCCTTTCAGGCCCTGTCACACCAACCATGTCATGTCCCTCCTACTCCCCACCGGCTCTGTACCCCAACAAGGCCATGGGAGTGGTACTCCAGGCCTCTGCATGTAGTATGGTGTCGTTGTGGGACACATGGCACAGGTATCATGTCTCAGCGTGTCAGTCTACAATGTGTCCAGGATCCCCCTCTACACCATGACATGCGCACTTCATCTCATCATCATCTGGTGTCCCATTGCCAGCCAGGTGCTCCTCACCCTCCCCAAAGACGCAGTCCTTGCCAGTTCTCATATTGAATAATGCATGGTATCCATTGGCAGATGGCTGAACATCGGCCACCTGATGCTGGACTTGTACACGACTGAGGTGGTCATCTGCTGATTGTCCCCTTACAGCTGGGTCAACTGCTTGTGTCCCACCCGCAAGGGCCCTGCACAGGCACACAGTGTCCACGCACACGAGCTGGTGTGCATCATGGATTGCTTGCTCACATGTGCTATGCTGATCACCAGCATCTGTACCTCTGGCTTCTGCACACTCTGCATTATGCACAAGATCCACAGTTCGATCCACCTCAAGGCAAGACAGACCATCCCCCAGGTCAACTACAACATCCGTGTCTAATCCTACCCTGCACTATACGGAGAAGTACGTTACAACTCCCATGAGACTTGTCCACATCCAGGGTGCATCTGCACAGCTCTGCTTCAACATCTGGCAACCCAGCCACATCACCGTCCAACAGAGATAGCTGCAATGGATCACTGACAGCTGCAGGATGACCTTCACAATCCACGCCCACACTCAGGATGCAGCCCACGACCACGACCCCAACACAACCTTGTGGCACTGTCATCCAAGACCCCATTGTGCCATCTCCATGCATCCAACCTTGGCCTGGCCACCATTTTCCACATCCACCTGACTCCAGCATGCAGGACATAGTTCTCCCACCTGGCTACACATACCTGGGACTCCCACCCCAGGACACTCCACATGATCCCTGACCTCTGCGCATGACTGTTGCTCTTCGAAATAGGTCTGTCCGCACAGTTGTGCAGGCACCCCCTCAGCTGGTTGGGCCCATCACGGGTGAGTATGGTGCTCCATGTCTGTATTGGATGATACATTGTGACCCATGTGTGTCCTGTGCCAGACTCAGACCCCAGGGTATGCATGGTTGGAGTTACTTCAAAACTCAGGCATGGTTTGACTTTCCAACACACACATGTTATGGAATAATGCAAAATGACGGCATTATCTCGTGATTTTAATGATCTTTATTAGTGGTGGGGTACGTGTTTGGGGGGATGTAAAGAGGTGCTCGCCGGGTGTCTGTAATCCAAAGTTCAGAGGGGGAGTTGGGATCCTTGCCATTGGAAGTCATCAGAGTCCATGCCACAGTCTTTGTCAACATTGGTCAGACAGTGACCAGCAAGTCCATGTGGCAGAGAATGTCATTGGATGAGGTGCTGCTGTTGCGCCAGAGGGCCAGGTGCCAGGCCAGGTGGCCTGGGAGATGGTGATGGTCCGCTGAATCTCACGGTCTTTTGCGTGGACGACCCACCTTCCTCTGGGGACCCTCAGAAGCAGGCCGTGACGATGTCTGTGATGCTCCGTCGGACGAATCCTCCTCCTCCTGATCCCTCCCTGTGGCTGGTGTTGATCTTCACCTGGTGGCACAGGGAGGGTTGCCCATGTTTTCGGCAATCCGACGGAGTGAACCGCTCATGTCCGTTAGCACCGCCACGAGCTCAGCCTGTCTTGCCTCCATCCGTCCTTGGTGTTGCTGTTGACTGGCATATTGCTCGGCCTGCATGTTCTTAATCTCATTGAGGGTCTCCACTACCTGGCTGATGCCCCTGGTGTCACGCCGGTATGTATCCAGGATGTTGCGGACGTGTGACATAACGGGTTCCTCAGCTGTCTGGTCAGGTTCACGCCTCCGCCGTCCTCCACTCCCACCACCCCTGCCCACTTGAGCCTGGCCTGCCGTTGTGGGCACATCGGGTCTCCGGGACCCCTGAGGGATGGCATTTGCGGGGTCGCCTTCCTCCTCCTGGGTGCCCGGAGTACCTTGTCCCTCCTGGTCAGACTGGCAGCGTTGTTGTGTGCGAGCAGGGCTCCTGTGTGTATCCTGGGATGTGGCAGGAATGGGGGTGGTGGTTGGCACAGTTGTACCTGACGCAGGTGCTGCAGGTGCTGCAGGTGCTTGGGCACCAGAGGGGCCAGGTTGGTCGGGGTCATCCACGGTGTGGTGAGAGTCGTCGCTGCCGGTGGGATCATCGTCCCGCCAAGCCTGGTCCTGTGATTCTTCCCCCCCAGTGTTGGGGGGAGATCGACGACGTTGCCCTGTGTGTGAGAGAGAGACAATGTTAATGGTGTTTCATGCGTCATCCATGTTTCATACATATTCAAGTTGGCACAGTTCCTCTGGGTAGTTGGATATGTCTAGCATTCCTCTCACAGTGCACTTGTGGATGGGTATGTTGCGGGGGACACATTGATATGTACTCCTGGTTATTTGGCCTGTCTAATGAGTGTTGGGATGCTTATTTGGCTATGGATTGGTCTTGTTGTGTCACATATCCATTGTGGGAGTGCCAATTTGCGTTGGCTGCCCCGGGGGTGTGTGCTTGTGTAAGGGGGGGATGTGTGTGACCGGGCATGCTGTTGGGTGTGGTGTGATTTGTCATTGGGTCTACCAGGTGATGTGTCTATCCCCTCATGGTGCATGCTGGCATGACAGTGAATGTGAGTTCCTGTGGTAGGTAGGTGGCATGTGGAGTTGGTGTTTGAGTGTACAGTGGTCACAGGATTGCCTTGTGCTGTCTACAGCAGGGCCAAGTGTCATCTACCTTGTCTGTACTTGGCAAGTCCCTGTACATTGTGCATGGTGCATGGGTATGTCCCTTGGCCACAGCTTTCAACACTTTTCCTATGTGTGACACACTCTTTGTTGTTGCACCATTTTTGAACGCACTGAGCAGTGTAGCGAGCGTGCGTAGCGAGCGCTGCAGAACCGGCTCACGTGTTGCACTGTACGTGGCCAAATGGTGCTTTTTCATATCTATTGGAGAATGCAGGTAGGTAACTTATGCATTTGTGACTGGGTTCTAACAAACACAGTGAGTGGGTATACTGGGTGTAAGGTTAGGTTTTGCCTGCAGCAAGGATCTACTCATGCACAGTTTGACACATGGCCCAGTGATTTCCAAACGAAAAAGGGGTGTTTCACGCACTGCCAGACCTTGTCAACATGCACACAGTCCACCTGCTGACGAGCGGACATGCCCACACCACCAAAGGGTGATTTTGTCTCCCTCCGTCTCCCTCTCTCCCTCCCTCTGTCACCCTCCTCCCTCTGTCTGTCTCCCTCTGTCGCCCTCTGTCTCCCTCCCTCTCTCTTCCTCTCCCTCCCTCTGTCTGTCTCCCTCTGTCGGCCTCTGTCTCCCTCCCTCTCTCTCCCTCTCCCTCCGTCTGTCTGTCACCCTCTGTCACCTCAGCCCAGCTTCCTGGGCACACACACTTTGCAGGTCTTTCAAAGGCCATTGGCTTGTTCATGTGGCTTGGTTTAGAATCTCCCGGCCCCCATTGGGCAGAGTGTCTCTGAGTCTGCGCTGCTGCGGCGGTGTGTGCTGACACTCTTTCACAGTGATGCCTCTTCATTGGCTGCTGTTATGTGCAAATTGGGCCTTCATACCCATGTCATCCTGCAACGCGGCCGCCATTTGCAGGCGACACAGTACAGTGTCGGGACACAATGTTTGTATAGCTCTGCCCTAGGCCATATGGGCTGAGGGCATTGGTGTCTGCTTCTGAGTTGCAAAATGTGATTTTGGAGGCCCACCCTCCCGGCATCACGGACATCCTGTCTTGTGTTGGTGTTTTGTGTGACCTGTGACTTGGCATGGCCTTGCTTGGTGCATGGGGCATGGAGCCGCTAGTGGCTTTGGGGTAGTTGCGTGCATTATTGTGAGTTGGGTTGTTGATGCGGTTCCCCCCATATGAGGTGAGTTGTTTGTGTACTCACCAGGCTCGGCGACTCCTTCTACTCCGTGTACTCCCACCGGCGGCAGCGTGCGCATCACCTTCTCCTCCCAGGGATGGTAGTGTACCGGTCTGCGGGGCGGGCCACCTCCAGTGATGTTCCCCTGGTTGTATTCGTCTGTCATTTTGCGGCGGACCGTCCTCCGCAGATCGTACCACCTGGCTTGGCATTCATGCCTGGTCCTTCTGATGGGCGCAACAGCATTCACCCTCTCGATGATCCTCTGCCACATGGCTGATTTTGCTGCTACGTTGGTCTGTCTGACCAATGTTCCAAAGAGCTGTGGCTCGACTCTGATGATTTAGTTGACAAGGATCTCCAGCTCCGCTGTTGTGAACTTTGGATTCCTGTCTGTGGGCATGGTGTGGGGTGTGGGTGTGGATGGTTGTGGGTGTGTGTGTGGTTGTGAAGGTGTGTGTGTGAATGTGATGGGGGGTGTTTGTGAAGGTGGTTGTGTGAAGCTGTTCAAGTGTAAGGTGTATTAAAGGTTCAAGTATGGTGCTGTGGGTTGTCTGTGGGGTCTGGCAGCAGTGGGTCTGTTGCAAAGGCTCATGGTTTGTGTGTGTGTGCCCTTTTTATTGGTCCATTTGTGGGTGTGGCTGTGTTTGAACTTTGGGTGGGTGTGTTATAAGGAGTGGTTATGTTTTGGGCCTCTGTTGCAGGTCAGTGTATTGGATGTATTTGGGCTTGTTGGACGTGGTGTTGTGCGATTCGAATTGACTCTCCTTGTGGTGTTTTGCAGTGTCCTGGTTCAGTACGTGTGTTTTTCGCGTCTGTGAGGTGCGTACATCAGCCATGTTGTTGTACAGTGCTCACATTTGCTATGGCTTGGTAAGGGATGTACCACGGCTTTTTGGGTGTGCTATTTGTTTGGAATGTGTGTGCACTGCTCCTGTTCATGTTTGGTTACTTTGCATACATGTAGAATCACCATGGGGCACATGACATGGAGCTGGATTCACCTGAATCGATAGTCACACTTGGTGACAGTCATCTGTAATGTGATTGTGGATTGGGATGAAGGCATCAATGTGTGTAACACTGCCCTCGGAAACATACGGGATGCACCGGGTTGACATAGTGTGGGACATCCCCATTAGAGGCTCAATGGTGAATAGCAGCCTCTCCGTGAGCAGCACGTGGTGTTTGCCTCAAACCCGTCACTTGTGTGCCAGTTCTATGGATTTCCTGCATCTGTGGTGCAAAGGGGGGTGCCAGTGTAGGTTCCACATGTTCATCCACATGACCTGTGCATCTGTTAATATAGATGCATTTGCCTTCCGGCAAATATGACTAATAAAGGTGTCCCTCAGCCTCCAAGGTGCCTCATCTCTGTCAATGCAGGTCTCTTGCCACTGTGCATGTGGCATGTCTGGCATAGTTGTCCCAGATTGTGCATATGAGTCTATGTGTAGAGTAGCAAGATGCAAGCTGTTTGTCAGGGATTACGATATGTATTGTGAATGATGTACATGGCTGTGTAGGTATTTTGGCATCTCAGTCCCCACAACGGCCACTTTGCTGCATGTGCATCCATTGTCTGTGTGTGTGCCATGTTGAACCAGACACTCCTTCCTTCTCATACACCTTTTGCAGTAGTCCTTTCTGACATGCTTGTGTTTGTGTGCAACTTGTGGCATGGTTTTCAGGACATGGCGCCTGCTGCTGCAGGCCCTGCAGCAAGGGCACACAGAGTTTCTATATTTGCCCTCACACACACGCCTCTAAGACGCACCCCCCTTCCTCCCTCCAGCCATTCATTTTGGTGTAATCTGCTTGTGTGTGACACAGTTGCGGTGGGAAAGGCTGGACCGTCTGCACATGCTACGTGCACATTGCACGTGCCTCATGTCCTTTCAGGTGCCACATCACGCTACACCATGATGTTGAGGCCACCCACCAAGCAATGTCCATCCAATACATCTGTTGCATGCACTCAGGCATGCACTCATCGCCCACACTACACCTTTGCATAATGAGTGTGCAACTCCAACTGCCTACACAGCGCTGGCACGCCTTTCAGGCCCTGTCACACCAACCATGTCATGTCCCTCCTACTCCCCACTGGCTCTGTACCCCAACAAGGCCATGGGAGTGGTACTCCAGGACTCTGCATGTAGTATGGTGTCGTTGTGGGACACATGGCACAGGTATCATGTCTCAGCGTGTCAGTCTACAATGTGTCCAGGATCCCCCTCTACACCATGACATGCGCACTGCATCTCATCATCATCTGGTGTCCCATTGCCAGCCAGGTGCTCCTCACCCTCCCCAAAGACGCAGTCCTTGCCAGTTCTCATATTGAATAATGCATGGTATCCATTGGCAGATGGCTGAACATCGGCCACCTGATGCTGGACTTGTACATGACTGAGGTGTTCATCTGTGGATTGTCCCCTTACAGCTGGGTCAACTGCTTGTGTCCCACCCGCAAGGGCCCTGCACAGGCACACAGTGTCCACGCATACGAGCTGGTGTGCATCATGGATTGCTTGCTCACATGTGCTATGCTGATCACCAGCATCTGTACCTCAGGCTTCTGCACACTCTGCATTATGCACAAGATCCACAGTTCGATCCACCTCAAGGCAAGACAGACCATCCCCCAGGTCAACTACAACATCCGTGTCTAATCCTACCCTGCACTCTACGGAGAAGTACGTTACAACTCCCATGAGACTTGTCCACATCCAGGGTGCATCTGCACAGCTCTGCTTCAACATCCGGCAACCCAGCCACATCACCGTCCAACAGAGATAGCTGCAATGGATCACTGTCAGCTGCAGGATGACCTTCACAATCCATGCCCACACTCAGGATGCAGTCCACGACCACGACCCCAACACAACCTTGTGGCACTGTCATCCAAGACCCCAATGTGCTATCTCCATGCATCCAACCTTGGCCTGGCCACCATTCTCCACATCCACCTGACTCCAGCATGGAGGACATAGTTCTCCCACCTGGATACACATACCTGGGACTCCCACCCCAGGACACTCCACATAATCCCTGACCTCTGCGCATGACTGTTGCTCTTCAAAATAGGTCTGTCCGCACAGTTGTGCAGGCACCCCCTCAGCTGGTTGGCCCCATCACGGGTGAGTATGGTGCTCCATGTCTGTATTGGATGATACATTGTGACCCATGTGTGTCCTGTGCCAGACTCAGACCCCAGGGTATGCATGGTTGGAGTTATTTCAAAACTCAGGCATGGTTTGACTTTCCAACACACACATGTTATGGAATAATGCAAAATGACGGCATCATCTCGTGATTTTAATGATTTTTATTAGTGGTAGGGTACGTGTTTGGGGGGATGTAAAGAGGTGCTCGCCGGGTGTCTGTAATGCAAAGTTCACAGGGGGAGTTGGGATCCTTGCCATTGGAAGTCATCAGAGTCCATGCCAAAGTCTTTGTCAACATTGGTCAGACAGTGACCAGCAAGTCCATGTGGCAGAGAATGTCATTGGATGAGGTGCTGCTGTTGCGCCAGAGGGCCAGGTGCCAGGCCAGGTGGCCTGGGAGATGGTGATGGTCCTCTGAATCTCACGGTCTTTTGCGTGGATGACCCACCTTCCTCGGGGGACCCTCAGAAGCAGGCCGTGACGATGTCTGTGATGCTCCGTCGGACGAATCCTCCTCCTCCTGATCCCTCCCTGTGGCTGGTGTTGATCTTCGCCTGGTGGCACAGGGAGGGATGCCCATGTTTTCGGCAATCCGACGGAGTGAACCGCTCATGTCCGTTAGCACCGCCACAAGCTCAGCCTGTCTTGCCTCCATCCATCCTTGGTGTTGCTGTTGACTGGCATATTGCTCGGCCTGCATGTTCTTAATCTCATTGAGGGTCTCCACTACCTGGCTGATGACCCTGGTGTCACGCCGGTATATGTCCAGGATGTTGCGGACGTGTGACATAACGGGTTCCTCAGCTGTCTGGTCAGGTTCGCGCCTCCGCCATCCTCCACTCCCACCACCCCTGCCCACTTGAGCCTGGCCTGCCGTTGTGGGCACATCGGGTCTCCGGGACCCCTGAGGGATGGCATTTGCGGGGTCGCCTGCCGCCTCCTGGGTGCCCGGAGTACCTTGTCCCTCCTGGTCAGACTGGCTGCGTTGTTGTGTGCGAGCAGGGCTCCTGTGTGTATCCTGGGATGTGGCAGGAATGGGGGTGGTGGTTGGCACAGTTGTACCTGACGCAGGTGCTGCAGGTGCTTGGGCACCAGAGGGGCCAGGTTGGTCGGGGTCATCCACGGTGTGGTGAGAGTCGTCGCTGCCGGTGGGATCATCGTCCCGCCGAGCCTGGTCCTGTGATTCTTCCCCCCCAGTGTTGGGGGGAGATCGACGACGTTGCCCTGTGTGTGAGAGAGAGACAATGTTAATGGTGTTTCATGCGTCATCCATGTTTCATACATATTCAAGTTGGCACAGTTCCTCTGGGTAGTTGGATATTTCTAGCATTCCTCTCACAGTGCACTTGTGGATGGGTATGTTGCGGGGGACAGATTGATATGTACTCCTGGTTATTTGGCCTGTCTAATGAGTGTTGGGATGCTTATTTAGCTATGGATTGGTCTTGTTGTGTCACATATCCATTGTGGGAGTGCCAATTTGCGTTGGCTGCCCCGGGGGTGTGTGCTTGTGTAAGGGGGGTGTGTGTGTGACCGGGCATGCTGTTGGGTGTGGTGTGATTTTTCATTGGGTCTACCAGGTGATGTGTCTATCTCCTCATGGTGCATGCTGGCATGACAGTGAATGTGAGTTCCTGTGGTAGGTAGGTGGCATGTGGAGTTGGTGTTTGAGTGTACAGTGGTCACAGGATTGCCTTGTGCTGTCTACAGCAGGGCCAAGTGTCATCTACCTTGTCTGTACTTGGCAAGTCCCTGTGCATTGTGCATGGTGCATGGGTATGTCCCTTGGCCACAGCTTTCAACACTTTTCCTATGTGTGACACACTCTTTGTTGTTGCATAATTTTTGAACGCAGTTAGCAGTGTAGCGAGCGTGCGTAGCGAGCGCTGCAGAACCGGCTCACGTGTTGCATTGTACGTGGCCAAATGGTGCTTTTTCATATCTATTGGAGAATGCAGGTAGGTAACTTATGCATTTGTGACTGGGTTCTAACAAACACAGTGAGTGGGTATACTGGGTGTAAGGTTAGGTTTGTGCCTGCAGCAAGGATCTACACATGCACAGTTTGACACAAGGCCCAGTGATTTCCAAACGAAAAAGGGGTGTTTCACGCACTGCCAGACCTTGTCAACATGCACACAGTCCTCCTGCTGACGAGCGGACATGCCCACACCACCCAAGGGTGATTTTGTCTCCCTCCGTCTCCCTCTCTCCCTCCCTCTGTCACCCTCCTCCCTCTGTCTGTCTCCCTCTGTCGCCCTCTGTCTCCCTCCCTCTCTCTCCCTCTCCCTCCCTCTGTCTGTCTCCCTCTGTCGGCCTCTGTCTCCCTCCCTCTCTCTCCCTCTCCCTCCATCTGTCTGTCACCCTCTGTCACCTCAGCCCAGCTTCCTGGGCACACACATTTTGCAGGTCTTTCAAAGGCCATTGGCTTGTTCATGTGGCTTGGTTTAGAATCTCCCGGCCCCCATTGGGCAGAGTGTCTCTGAGTCTGCGCTGCTGCGGCGGTGTGTGCTGACACTCTTTCACAGTGATGCCTCTTCATTAGCTGCTGTTATGTGCAAATTGGGCCTTCATACCCATGTCATCCTCCAACGCGGCCGCCATTTGCAGGCGACACAGTACAGTGTCGGGACACACTGTTTGTATAGCTCTGCCCTAGGCCATATGGGCTGAGGGCATTGGTGTCTGCTTCTGAGTTGCACAATGTGATTTTGGAGGCCCACCCTCCCGGCATCACGGACATCCTGTCTTGTATTGGTGTTTTGTGTGGCCTGTGACTTGGCATGGCCTTGCTTGGTGCATGGGGCATGGAGCCGCTAGTGGCATGTGCGTGTTTTTGGAGTGTGGTTGTGTCCGGTGATGGCTTTGGGGTAGTTGCGTGCATTATTGTGAGTTGGGTTGTTGATGCGGTTCCGCGCATGTGGGGTGAGTTGTTTGTGTACTCACCAGGCTCGGCGACTCCTTCTACTCCGTGTACTCCCACCGGCGGCAGCGTGCGCATCACCTTCTCCTCCCAGGGATGGTAGTGTACCGGTCTGCGGGGCGGGCCACCTCCAGTGATGTTCCCCTGGTTGTATTCGTCTGTCATTTTGCGGCGGACCGTCCTCCGCAGATCGTACCACCTGGCTTGGCATTCATGCCTGGTCCTTCTGATGGGCGCAACAGCATTCACCCTCTCGATGATCCTCTGCCACATGGCTGATTTTGCTGCTACGCTGGTCTGTCTGACCAATGTTCCAAAGAGCTGTGGCTTCGTTGACAAGGATCTCCAGCTCTGCTGTTGTGAACTTTGGATTCCTATCTGTGGGCATGGTGTGGGGTGTGGGTGTGGATGGTTGTGGGTGTGTGTGTGTGGTTGTGAAGGTGTGTGTGTGAATGTGATGGGGGTGTTTGTGAAGGTGGTTGTGTGAAGCTGTGCAAGTGTAAGGTGTAGTAAAGGTTCAAGTATGGTGCTGTGGGTTGTCTGTGGGGTCTGGCAGCAGTGGGTCTGTTGCAAAGGCTCATGGTTTGTGTGTGTGGGCCCTTTTTATTGGTCCATTTGTGGGTGTGGCTGTGTTTGTACTTTGGGTGGGTGTGTTATAAGGAGTGGTTGTGTTTTGGGCCTCTGTTTACCTGTTTGGCTGTTGCAGGTCAGTGTATTGGATGTATTTGGGCTTGTTGGACGTGTTTTGTGGTGTTGTGCGATTCGAATTGACTCTCCTTGTGGTGTTTTGCAGTGTCCTGGTTCAGTACGTGTGTTTTTCGCGTCTGTGAGGTGCGTACATCGGCCATGTTGTTGTACAGTGCTCACATTTGCTATGGCTTGGTACGACTCGTACACGCGCAAGGCTGGGTGAGGGTGCTGGTGTAGGGGCCTGGGGTAGGGTGCATACAGGCACGAGCAGGGTGTAGGGGCCTAGGGGTACATGCCGTACATACGTGAACCGAGGGTACGGCGCATACATATGGGGGGGCTGGGGGTACGGCGCGTACATACGGGGTGCTGGGGATACGGTGTGTACCCCCACCCCCGTATGGACGGTGCGTACCCCCACCTCCGTATGGACGGGCTGGGGGTCCGCACCGTACATACGGGGGTGGGGGTACGCTCCGTACCCACGGGGGTGGGGGTACACTCCGTACCTACACGGGGTGGGGGTACGCTCCATACCTACAGGGTGGGGGTATGCTCCGTACCTATGGGGGTGGGGTGGGGGTACGCTCCGTACCTACGGGGTGGGGGTACGCTCCGTACCTACGGGGGTGGTGGTACGCTCCGTACCTACGGGGGTGGGGGTGAGCTCCGTACCTACGGGGGTGGGGTGGGGGTACGCTCCCTACCTATGGGGTGGGGGTACGCTCCGTACCTACGGGGGTGTTGGTAGCCGTACTTACGGGGGTGGGGTGGGGGTGCGCTCCGTACCTACGGGGGTGGTGGTACGCTCCGTACCTACGGGGGTGGGGGTACGCTCCGTACCTACGGGGGTAGGGTGGGGGTACGGCACGGACATGGGGGGATGCTGGGGTACGGCGCGTACGTGGGGGGGTGGGCTGGGGGGGTGTTCGGCACGTATGCGGGCACATGTTTGGAGGTCTCCATGGTTGCCATGGGAGTTCGCTCGGGACGGTGTTTTTTCCATACGGTTGTGCATTCGGACGGACGGGACGGATCGTACTTGCGCGCTCGGACTTCAGTTTACCGAATCGTACGTAAAAATGTCCAGGACCGTGTTGGACACTGTTTCCGACCCGAGGACATGTCGGGGAATTTTCCCAATGCGATTCGTATGGATTTTTTAACATACGAATTGTACTTGCCAGTTTGTACGGGACTTGTACGATTCGTACGTAAAAAAATCCGGATACGATTCGTACGGGGAATATTTTTAACGGATCGGAATCGGCACCTAAGTATGTGTTAGTATCTGCATAAATAAGTGATGTGGTGTGTGTATAAATAACACAGTTGGTGTGTATAACTGTATACATGAGTAAATTCCTATGTGATTGATTCTTTGCATGACTGACTAGGTGTGTAAGTAACTGTATGGATGAGTGGCAGACTGTGACTGTATGTATAGGTGTATGAGTGCATATTATAGTACTGTATTGATGAGTAACTGCATTTATAAGTGAGTGGATGTGAGTGAAGACCTAGGAAATAGTGGGTGGTATGTAGTATCTGGCATTGTTGTGTGTATGGTTTCAAAAATAGAAGTCTTTATTTTACAGTGCGTGTATCAAAGTTTATATTGGGCCATCAGTATGTGCATCAGATTATCACGTGGATGATGTAATCAGTGATGTCATCAGTGATGTCATTTGAGATGTCATCAGTGATGTCATCAGTGATGTCACTGACAGTTCATGAGTGATGTAATATGTGACGTCATCACCTGTGCATTGCGGGCGCGCGAGTTATAGCTCAACTAACTATAACAGGCGAATATCTCTGGTTTTATATGAGTCAAATGTCCAACTAACTATAACGTCCCTGAAACCTATGTTTTTTTCAGTGAAAATATATATATATATATATATATATATTGAACACAAATCTTCCTAGCCAGGAAGAAATAATGGGCCGCACTCTCAAAGTGACAAAATAACGCTTATTTATTTTCTTCTTTCAATGGGCATAGTAAGCAGAACTTGATCTACGCGTTTCGATGCCTCCTGACACCTTGTTCACGATCAACTGGCCCACTGCCCCAGTCTCACTGAAAAGCATTCAAGCTGCTGTGATGTCATTTCCTCTGTTATTACTGGCCCTATGTCTTCTGGTCCATGTAGTTGACAGCGGTTCCGTTGAAGGGAATGATTTGTTTCTTTCCTTTCCTCCTGCTTTGTGTTAATCCTTTTCTTTCTCTTAATTTTATTGGAGTATCTGATTTCCTGGGATACATTTTTCGTTGCAATTTAATTTCATCTAAGGGGGAACCTTTGCACTGTGTGTTCCAATCAACTTACTGTGTTTGTTTTTCAAATTCTTTTTTTTACGTGTATAAAGTTTTCTTCTGCTTTGTCGTTTTTTATGTTTTTTTATATGTTGTTACATCACAGTTATTATATTTTCTTCTTCCCTCATTCTTTCCTTTCTTCTTCCACCGAGTTGTTAATTCTCTTGTTCAGTTCATTGTTATTTCCATTGCTGTACCCCCGCGACGTTTTTCTTGTTACTTGTTTACAGATGGATGTACATCTCCTCTGATTGATTCAGGCCATGGGGACTCAGAGTTCTCAAATTTAAAATGTAGCGTGATTCCTTCTGGCGCAACATCTTCTCACGATCTCCACCACGTTCTTTTTTTGGAATTGTCTCTATTCCCAAAAATCTCAACTTCTTCCAATCCCCTTGATGGAATTGCTCCATATGTTTTGACACAGCATTGGTTCGATCTTTGTGTATAGTTGCCCTTACATGCTCCATTATTCTTTTCTTTAGTTCACAAATGGTACTTCCCACGTACCTTTGTGGGCATGGGCATTCTATCACATATACTGTGTATTGCGTCTTGCAGGTGATTAATTGACGAATTTCCCAGACTTTGTTATTCGCCAGTTTCACTTCTTTGCTTGGTTTAGCTATTTGGCACATTTTACATGAATGGCATTTTACAAAACCTTTTGTTTTCAGCCATGTGTCTTCCTTTTTCTTCCCTCTGAAGTGACTGTGGATCAGATGGTCTTTTAGGTTTCTTGCTCTTCTGTGAGTCACTGTGGGATGATTGCCCACTATGTCTTTCACCGTGTTATCCAATTGCAGAATCTTCCAATTTTTTCTTAGGATTTTTTCAATTTGATTACTTTCTTGTGCGTAATCCATTATCATTCGTATTGGTTCCGTTTGCTCCTTATTTTCCACTTGTTTCACCGCTAGGCAGTCCTCTCGTGTTCTTTCGTTAGTTCTTTCCCAACACTTTGTTACTACTCCTGGTTTGTATTTTCTCCTCATGAAACGCTTAGCTGTTTTTTCGCTGTGGATCTTCCATTCTGTTTCCTCACTACAGATCCTGCGGATCCTTAAAAATTCTCCATATGGGATGCTGGAAATTAGAGAATTATGATGGAAACTGGTCGCTTCCAGGGTAGCATTTGTTGCTGTTGCCTTTCTGTGTAGCGTCGTCTGAATCTCATTGTTTTAATGTAAATTTCTGTATCCAGGAATATAACTCTTTCCTTACTTATCGTGTAAGTGAATTTTAAATCTTTTGTGCAGTTGTTGATCACTTCAAAATATTCCTGGAATTCTGACGCTGTACCATCCCAGATTATTAACAAATCGTCGATGTATCTTTTCCAACTGACGGTTTTGTTCACTGCTTGATCATTCATTGTGTTCCATGCATATTCCTGTTCCCACCATCCCATGGCTAAGCAGGCGTAACTGGGACTGAAAGAAAATCCCATAGCGGTCCCGCTGTTTTGACGGAATGTTTCTTCCCCAAAGACGAAGATATTTTGATTAAGGCAAATGGATATCATTTCCAACAGCATCTTGTTGTGGTTACTGTATTTTATATTTCGTTCCTGAAGGAAGTAATTACATGCTTTCATGCCCATGTCGTTCCCTATATTGGTATATAGGGCTATGACGTCCATCGTTATTAACTGGTATGATGTCTGCCATGGTGTATTTTGTAACGATCTCAGAAGATCAGTGGTGTCTTGTACGTATGAACTTAATTGTGTCACATACGGTCTCAAAAAGTGATCTATGAAGTTCGCCAATGGTTCCAACAAAGATCCCTTTGCTGATAATATTGGTCTTCCTGGGGGTTTCTTTTGATCTTTATGCAGTTTTGGTAGGAAGTAAATTGTCGATGTTACTGGATGTGTCACCGTCAGGAATTTGCGTTCATCTTCATCAATTAAGCCACATGATGCCCATTCCAAGAGTTTATCATCCACCATTTTTTTGATTGCTATGGTTGGATTACTTTCTAGTTTTTCATAATATTGGGTTTCTCTCAGCTGGCGGTGTGCCTCTGTTATATATGCCGTCCTCTCCCATATTACTATGTTTCCGCCCTTGTCGGCCATTTTGATTTCAATTTGGTCATCCGTTGATAATATTCTGAGGGCTTCTCTCTCTTCTCTCGTTAAGTTGTCGTCATATTTGGAATGTTTCAATTTGTATAAGTCTTGAATTACTGCATCTTGAAATAAATCAATTTTGTTTCCATGAGCTAGTTGGGGATAAAATTTCGATTTGAGCTTCTTTCCACTGAGGCCTCCCCCTGTTTGGCTACAAGCCTCTTCCAGGGAAAGATCTTCGTTCTCTATTGTATCCAGATTGATTAGAGTTAGGAAACTTTCTGAGTCTTTCACTTGAAGGCCTCCAGATGTTTCTTCTTGTGTTGTTTTGTTTTGTTGTCTGTATTTCGCTTCCTTGAATACTTTTGCAAGTTTGATTTTCCTTATATATAGGTATAGATCTATTCTTATTTGTGCTAGGTCTATACGACTTTTAGGGCAAAAGTTGATGCCTCTTTTTAGTAGACGTATCTCTGTTTCATTTATTGATCTTTTTGACAAGTTTACTATTTGTAATTCATCGCTTATCGTTTCTGTCTCTGGCGCATGCTCCTCGTTTCGGTGCCAATTTTTTCCGCACCACCGCTTGCACCTTTTTCCTCTTCTCTGCGGTTTCTTTCCGGCCATTGCCGTCCTCTTCCTCTTCCTTTCTGTTGATGTTGCTGCGTGGCACGATTTTGATCCCACTGTCTTTGCTGCAGAACGAGGCGCATGTCCCCTAAAAAAGACATCTTCACTGTGTCACGCATTGATGTTGATTCCCCTTCATTCGAATCCGCAGAGACTATTGAGGAAGCATTGCTCGATAAACTCGTACTGCTGTTCCAAGAAATTTGTTCCTTTAATTCATCAAACTTTCTTGCAAAAGTAAATATTCGGCCTTCAGCATAGTCATTTGAGTCTCGTATAAATTTGGAGTGTTTCCTTTCCCTTACTGTATCTTCGTGTCTTTCAATTTGAATCTCCAACTCGTCTTTAAATTTATTCATTTCAGTTGTTAGCTTCAATTGTGATATTTCTTTTTCTGTTTCTTGAAGTTGTAGTTTGATTTTTTCCAAGCCAATCTCAATGTGTTTAACTAATATTTCTATTAGGCCCAATGACGATTTTAGTATAAACTCGCCCCATTCTTGCAGTAATTCATTCATTGTATCCTGATTATTGGGCATAAGCATTATTCTTAAACCCCTTGGAACACGTTGTACCTCCAAATATTTTTTCAAAGTGATGAGCTCCCATGCTTTATTGATTTCCTTGGGACTTTGTTTTTCCCACTGTCTTAATTTATTTTTCACATCCATTTTTGCAGTTGTAGTGGTTGTGCTTGTCTCTTTTGTTCCCTGGCCTTTGTCAAACATATCATTCAGGAGCTCGTTCTTCTTTGCTTCCCTTCTTTCCATATTTCTGCTTGGCATGTGCTAGCCCTTATTGCCTTTATGTGATCTTTCTTATTCTTTGCGTTATGTACTTCAACCGGTATTCCTTTTAACAATTAATCCAATAGCTTTTTACCCGCTCGTTCCCTCATTGAAACAATGTTGCGGTTTTAATGCTGTAATTGATAGGCTCCCCGGCACTCAGCTGGTCGTCCGCTTTAGTGCAGAATTTAGATTAAATAAATACAGTTCAAACGCTCGCTTACTGTTCCTTCAAGCGGCGTGATGCTTCTCAAGACTTCGTCTATATATATATATATATATATATTCACTGAAAAAAACATAGGTTTCATGGACGTTATAGTTAGAAATTAGCATTTAATAAACCTTAGAAATTCACTTAAAAAACCATAGGTTTCAGGGACGTTATAGTTAGTTGGACATTTCACTCGTACAAAACCAGATAAATTTGGCCGTTATAGTTAGTTTAGCTAACTATAACTCGTGCCCCCGCAATGCACTGCTGATGACGTCACATATTACATTATTCATGACATGGTCAGTGACTTCACTGATGACATTTCAAATGACATCACTGATGACATCATCCATGTGATAATCTGATGCACCTCCTCACACCCTAATATAACCTTTGATACACCTACTCTAAAATACAGACTACCATCATCGAAACCATAGACACACCAATACCAGTTACTACATACCCACTCACTGATTCCTAGGTCTACACACACAATTGCAGATGAAGCAGTCCAGTAGGCAACAGACATTGCTACCAGTGTGGCATGCCCGGACCACCCATCATCGCTGGCTGCGCAGGTGCCACTAACTCAGTGCACCACAAATCACCGCTACGTGGCCTTATTGAGGCAGAATTCATTAGGCAAAAGACATTGCTCCTAATGCAGACCGCCCGGACCACGCATCATCCCTGGCTGTGCACACGCTGAGTGCTTCAGGTGCCACTAATTCTGTGCACCACAAGTCACCACCATGTGGCCTTATTGAGGCAGAATTCATTAGGCAAAAGACATTGCTCCCAGTGCGGCCCACCCGGACCATGCATCATCACTGGCTGTGCACACGCTGAGTGCTTCAGGTGCCACTAACTCTGTGCAGCACAAGTCAACGCCATGTGGCTGTGGGCTCTTACTGACCGCTACCTCCGGCCTAACACTGCGGTCATCAGGGCTCACAATTAAAATTGTGTCTTGATTCATTAATTGCAGAGTCCAGTCGGCAACAGACATTGCATCCACTGCAGCCCGCCCGGACGACGCATCATCGCTGGCTGTGCACACGCTGAGTGCTTAAGGTGCCAGTAACTCTGTGCAGCTCAAGTCAACACTACGTGGTTGTGGGCCCTTCCTGACCGCAGCCTCTGGCCTACACTGCGGACATCAGGGCTCACAATTCACATCGAGTCTTGATTGCAGATGACGCAGTCCAGTAGGCAACAGACATTGCATCCAGTGCGGCCCGCCCGGACCACGCATCATCGCTGGCTGCGCACACGCTAAGTGCTTCAGTTGCCACTAACTCTGTGCAGCTCAAGTCAACGCCACGTGGCAGTGGGCCCTTGCTGACCTTGCTGACCGCTGCCTCCGGCCTACACTGCGGTCAGAAGGGCTCACTAATTGCAGAGTCCAGTAGGCAACTAACTATAACGTCCCTGAAACCTGTGCTTTTTTGTTAATTTCTACGTTTTTTTAAATGCTAATTTCTAACAACAAGATTATACTCAGAAAATCCCAATATTTCGACAATGTATTCCATACATATTTCATCTTTTGTTCCATACGCCTACATTGTGGTCAGCAGGGCTCACAATTCAAATTCAGTCTTGATTCAGTAATTTGCAGAGTCCAGTAGGCAACAGACATTGCATCCAGTGCGGCCCGCCCGGACCACGCATCATTGCTGGCTGCGCACACGCTTACTGCTTCAGTTGCCACTAACTGTGCAGCTCAAGTCAACGCCACGTGGTTGTGAGTCCTTGCTGACCACTGCCTCCAGCCTACACTGCAGTCAGCAGGTCACACACATATCCAATCCAATCCTGACCTGCAAGGACAAGCCATCATCTCTAGCTGCGCACACGCTGAGCTCTTCAGGTGCCACTTCATGGACCCTTTATGATTGACTTTCGTGCTGTAGACACCGGACACAACAATGTCACCTCAGGCAGCAGGACTATCCCGAAGGGACATTAACAATTTCTTCACATAAGCACTCTCATCTCTGGTGCCCCTACCTCAGTGCACCACAAGTCATGGACCCTTTAAGATAGAATCTTTTGTGTATGATTTCAGATCTGGTGCCCCTACCTCAGTGCACCACAAGTCATGGACCTTTTACAATAGAATCTTTTGTGTGTGATTTCAGATCTGGTGCCCCTACCTTAGTACACCACAAGTCATGGACCCTTTATGATTGAATCTCTGTGTGTGATCCGATGATCACTGTTGTAGTTGTTGCCAGCACCAACCATTCCCTGAGGGCTGGCTTACACTCACCCCACACGCATCCAGCAGAGGCATCACTGGACATGTGACCCTGGTAATAAAAAGGAGCCGGGCGCACGTGCCCGTAGCCAGTTCCACTATCTATCTAACTGTGTCCGTGTGTTCATTATGTATGCATGATGGCCCCAGGCCCTACCATATTACATTGTGCTGTGGACAGCGGACGCAACCATGTTACCTCTGGCAGTGGGTAAGACCTCGGTTATGTAGCTTTGTCGTCCCCCCTTGTTAGCGGAGTGGGCAGAGCCGGCGTACGCCAGTATAGCATAGGGATGTGCAGAATTTGCCCAGGGCTCTGGCTGTGGTTCAGTTCTGGACTCGACAAGGAAGTAACTAATGTGTGTGTCTGTCTTTTACTGTCAGCACCACCTGATACACAATCAACAATGTTGCAATGTAGCATGCCCACGGAGGGCGGGCTCGCACGAATGGAGAAATGAAGGAGTGCAAGACAGCTCTGGGTCTTGGCTCATACATGCCAAGTGTTGTGTGTATCTGTATTGCCGCAGCATGAGCCACATGCCTAGCCCTACTCACAGCACGACTTCAGCCAGGCATGAACTCTACATCTGTGTCCGCCCTATCCGTACCACAGGCCTACACTCACGTGGCCGCCCACCTTCAACAGCAAACATCAGTGTGTCGTTGTCAGGCTTGTGGACATGCGCAGAAAAGCATGACAATGATGTGCTGTAGGAATGCAAGTGATGCAACCGTGCAGCGCACACAAGCAAATAGGCTCGGAGGGAGGGAGGAGCAGCTGTGAGGCAATGTAACACAAAGTGATGCCGCACATTTGCCACATGCAAAACATGTCAAACATGAATCTCAAAGTCACACACATCCCACCCCATCCCCAACAAGCCACATCACATTGCCTGAATGCAGCAGATGACAAACTAACATTAGGGTTGAAAGCTCCTTTGTCTGGACTATCAGGCGGGAGCACATCTATTGGTTACACATAATAACCCTTAGCAACTGACTTCTACCCCATTCTGCTTAATGCCAGTTTCCTTAGTAATAGTTCATGGAACAATCAACTAAACTGACAGGTCACAAGTTCACCATATTTTCAAGTTCACCACACAATGTTGCAAATGCAAACAGCAGGTGTTGTTGACTTTGCAAAATATGACCTTATCCTTTCTACTGTACCTTTCAAATATTTTTTACTAACCAATGAGAAACCTGTTTTTTAAAGAAAGTAAAATGCACCCTATTTTTGAATGTACAAAGTTTTTAAACAGCCAATCAATTCTCTACTTTCTTAAAAACAGCATCTTGTCCACCATTTTAGATACCTCTCATTCTACCAACTGACTACTTCAGCTACAGACATCTTTTCATTACTTCCAGTCATCCCTTCAAGATGCTTTCAGTGTGGATTGTTGGGCACAGCTATGTTTTCTGGTGCAAAAGGTATGCTGAACTTAGAGGTATTGACAAAGACCTAGCTTTGCAAAATGTAGACATTAAATGGATTGGACAGAGAGGATTAAAGTGGCATCAAATGATGCCTTTGGTTAAAACCTTTTTGCATCTCCAACCCCCTGACCTCATGATTGTGCACTGTGGTGGCAATGACCTAGGCACATTGACTGGGGTAGGTCTAGAAATCATAATGAAGGACACCTTTGTAGAATTAATGTTGCTTTCCCCCAAAATACTCTAACATATGCCAAAGACAGAAATGGAAGTAGTCCAATCAATTTTTTCATCATATTGAGAAAGCTATAAAAAATGTCAATAAAGCTGTTTCTGCTTACCTCAGAGACCATAGGATGGGCTCCATCTATAACAACAATCTACGTTTCTATATGGATGGCATGTACAGAAGTGATAGAGTACACTTCACTGATCAAGGCAACAGAGTGTTTCTCAACAACCTGAAGCTCTGCATCAGCACTTACATGTAGCTACAACAATCTCCCAAGGAAAACAAGGGATCTTTTTAGAGCAACCCAATAACCCAACATATAACCAAGCTTTTAAAAAATAAAATCTTAATTATTTTTCCTTAGAGCCGTGCACCCATCGCGTTCACACTAGGGGGCCGCACTGAGCGCCGCGCTCGGGTCGCGACTTCAAACTTTGGCTCAAAATATTGTCTACTTCCATTAATTCATATTCGCCCTGGGAACCCCATCCCCCCGGGCATGGCCAATCCTTTTATATATATTTTTTTTAAAGCAGGGGGCCACGTGGTCCCCCTCCCGGACCATTTTTGGCCCCGGGGACCCCATCCCCCGGGACATGGCCACTCGTTGAGGACTGTGGGGTGAGACCCAATGCCCCTACTGTCCAGTCTGCTCCCCACCTCCTCGGGGAGCCGGTATTGCTTTTGAGCAAGGGGAGCTGCTGACATGCAGCTCTCCTTGCCCCAAAGCAATCCTGCTTTGCTTCATTGAAGCGAGAGCAGGCTCCCACCCTGCCATAGGAAACAGAAGCGTTCCGGGGGTGGGCACCCCGGGACACTGAAGGAGCCGGCCCTGGGGGGTGGCGGTCCCCAGGGCCACTATGGGCTTCAGGAGGGGGGCCACACAGCCCCCTTCCAACATTTCTAAAGCCCCAGGGGTGGTGGTCCCCGGGGCTTGGGGGTCCGTAACGGAACCCGAATTTCAATTTTAAGTGCCATGGGGAGGTGGTGGTCCCTGAGGCATGTGGGGAGGGGCTCTTTCCCCCCACACACATACATTTTATTTTAAAACAGAGCCCAGGGGAGGTGGTGGCCCCCGGGGCTGTGGGGGGACCGCGTGCCCCCCGCAGTTTATTATCAAAGCCCCGGGGAGTTGGTGGTCCCATAGTCAGCTTGTAGAGTTTGGGACCCCCCACATATTTTTCCTGTTTCAGCCCTGGGAAGGTGGTGGTCCCCGGGTCTGCGGGCGGCACCCCTGGGCCCCCGCAATTTATTTGCTGACTGCCCCCGAGACCTGGCCCCCCCCCCGGTGCTTTAAAAAACGAAGCGCGGGAACCCGCACTTGTTTTTTTTTTTTATTTTCACGGCAGAAGGCGCGCACCCAGTGCAACTTCGATTTTTTTTATAAAAAAAGAATAATTAGGGGGGGGCCTGTGGGTCCTTGTGGAACCCCCTAAGCAGGCCTAGGGGGTCATGGTGTTCCTACCCTGCCCCCTATTCTTGTTTTTCATCCTTTTTTCCACAGTTATCTTCTGACCAAGTCACAAAATGGCTGCCAACACTTCCTAGTTGGAGTGCGCGAACCCTCCTCGGTGCACAGATATCGAAACTTTCTTTTTCTAATTTCTCAGGAACTACATAACGGATTTACAAAATTTTAAAAAAGAGCTCTTTCTGAGCCAAGATCTACCTTTGTGCCATATTTTGTGTAATTCCGTTCAGCAGTTCTGGCTGTAGCTTTGTCTAAAGTTTTCTATGGAGGACAGATATCGAACCTTTTCTTTTTCTAAATTCTCAGGAACTACTAAAATGGATTTACAGCATTTAAAAAAAGGGCTCTTTCATAACCAAGACCTACCTTTTTGGCAAATGTGGTGTAATTCCGTTCAGCAGTTCAGGCTGTAGCTTTGGCTAAAGTTTCCTATGGAAATAAAATGGTGAAAACGTGTTTTGGGACTCCCATTAATTCCCAGCCCCCGCTTGACGAATCACCCCAAAAGTTTCAAGACAGAAGCTGACCGGAGCTGGGCACTTTTTTTGAAAATTTCACAAAGATTCATCAACTGGCGCCAAAGTTATTGGGAAAAGAAAAAACGCTTTTCCTATGAAAACTAGGTCCTAACTATAACTACCTACTGGCGACCACCAGTAGGTAATACACACATAAATATATATTTGTATATCTGTATATATGTATGTATGTATATATATGTATATATGTATGTATGTGTGTGTGTATATATATATATATATATATATATATATATATATATATATATATTTCCAATAGTCCTGTGCCGGTTTCCACAACACCATCAGGTACAGACCACAAGATGTGCAGTTAAATTTCTTCGTGCCTTATTTCTCCAAAGTCAGCATGACGCGTTTCGGCTGTACACACACAGCCTTGATCACATGACCCCTCGATGAAACACATGACTAATTTATAGTAACAGACTGGATGTTCTGGTTACGTAGCGTTTGGTTAATTAAAAGAGCTAAACAAAATACTTCTATTGCGAATGTGTATGTTGGATTCATAAATATATAAATAACTTTGTAAAAAGATGTCATAAATATATATACAAAAAAATATATATTAGTAATGTGCAAAACAAGTTTTTTTATAAAACCTAATACAAGATCATGTTTGTAGCCAAGTGGCTAAATCAATGCTACAATATATGAATCTAGCCCACATTAAAATTCCTCATCACGCAGTAACCATAAAAATAATGAAGTGCTAGTGCTAAAATCCTCTATTGTGCAAAATTGTGCAAATAAATTATTCATCCCTAAAAAGATATTAAATTCATATCACATCCAGAATACCAATTGCCTAAAAAATGATAAATATATAATTACTACCTAATGTGTGTGAGCAATACACTTGTCGATGCTTAAATCATTTAGCTCCAAATTATGTATAAATCAAAATTTGTTATAATATTTAAGCTAGAATATTATTGTAAATCAATAAGCACTTCAAAATGTCATAATTCAATATTAATTCATCGAGATATACAGAACTAAGCCCACCTTGACCATTTGATAATCTAGTACAATAATGCACTCACGCTAAGAAAACTATTGATGTGAAATTCTTTTAGTCCCATTATTAATGGTCTTGAAGAATACCCAGAGCCAGAATAAAAAATCCTCAAATGGAGCTAATTTCACTAACCAGGTGAAGTTACACTTATCATACGTTAAGATTCAGAGAGCAGAATTTGGATTTAAAATTTAAAATTACAGAAAATTATGGAGATCCTCTCCTGTATTAAGCCCTTTCGGAATTCTAGTGTCCAACAAAAGGATATATTTAGATTCCAATTGTCTTAGCTGTTTTTCTCTGTTTCCGCCTCTCAAATTCTTTTGCACAGTCAATGACGAAGTAGCTCAAATCATTCAAATTTTTATTATGTACCAATTTAAAATGACGTGCTACCGGATAACTATCGTCTGAATTGACTATTGCCCTTAAGTGTTGCAAGATACGATTGAATACCTGCAATTTGGTACTTCCCACATATTTCATTTTGCAGGTGCATTCCAAGACGTATACTGCATAATCTGTGCGGCACGTAAATATACTTTGAATTTTAACAGGGCTACTATCAAATGCACTCCAATATTCTGTAGTGTTTATGCCAAATTTACAGCCCCTACACGAAATACATTTGTGGAAACCTGTTTTAGTAGACAGCCAATTTCTAGATTTTATCACCTCTGGGTTTGATCTTACCAGGGCAACTCTCATTGAGGGAGCTCTTCTAAAGGTGATAAGTGATTTCTCCGGTAAAAGTGGGGCTAAAGTTATATCAGTCTTTAATAGAGGCCAGTGTTTATCTATGATCCCCCTAACTTTCTTTTCTTCCACACTAAACGTGGTTATAAGTCTGATCTCTCCTTGACTTACTTGTGGATCCTCACCGTTATTCTTTATTTCTTTCGTTTTTGATTTAAACATTCCTCTCTTGTAAGACTGTTAGCCCTAATTCTGGCCTGTTCTAACTCTTTCAAACAGTATCCACGAGCAAGAAATCTTTTTTGGGCCTCTTCTTGACATCTTTCTAAATCTGTGTTGGAACTACAAATTCTGCGCATACGCAAACATTCTCCATAAGGTATGCTTCTAATGAGGTGACCAGGGTGGGCACTACTTGCATGTAAGATAGCATTCCCAGCCGTTTTCTTTCTGTGTAGTCTTGTTTGAATTTCATTGTCACTGATGTAAATTTCAACGTCCAAGAATTGGACAGAAGATTTACTGATGTCAGCAGTAAATTGTAGATTTAAATTGTTACTATTAATGGCATTCGTAAAATCACTAGCTGATTCCGGTGTACCCTTTCAAATCATGCATATATCATCTATAAATCTCCAAAATCTTATTACATTGGAGTCAAACATCATTTTATGAGTGCCCCTGAGGACATGTTCCTCCCACCACCCGACATGTAAACAGGCATAGGTTGGGGAAAAACAAGCCCCCATGGCAACTCCTCTCTGCTGCTGGTAAATCTCTTTGTTAAATAGAAAATAATTATTTTCTAAACATAGTTGTATCATTTGTAGAATCATACCATTGTGTTGGCTAAAATTCATACTGCGTTTGTCTAGAAAATATTTTACAGATGTTAGCCCATTTGCATGATGAATACTTGTATAAAGGGTACATATGTCCATGACCACTAGTACATAATCCTCTTCCCATTTTACATTTTTTAACTTTGACAGAAAGTGTCCTGTATTCTTAATATAGGAAGGAAGTTTCTCTACTGATTCATGCAAAAAATGATCCACATATTTTGACATCGGTTCCAGGAGACTGCGTTGGGCCGAAATAATAGGCCGTCCTGGTACTGGCATAGTTTGTTTATGAATTTTCGGAATGAAGTAAAGTGAGGTATAACTGGGAATTCATTCTTTAGAAAACTAGGTTCTGTTGGAGGGTATACTTAACAGGTTCATATGGGCACACGGAAAAACACATAGAGCGTACAGATTCATGTCTCTACCTAGAGAAAGAGGAGGATGGGGTGCTCCCGACTTTAGGCTATACTATTTGGCATCTGCTTTACAATATATGCAGGGTTTAGTTGGAGGAGGGGGGATTCTACAGAAAGTTAATCTTTTGTCGACCGAGGTTTATGCAATTTTATTGGGTCAAGAGACAGAAAATTGTTTATTAAAATGTACAGATTTTGTTTGTCTCAGAAGGAAACAATTTAAAACTCTAGATGCGGCTATCAAAGTATGGAATGCATTTTTGAAAAAAATGGGGATGGGAAGATTCCATAGATATGTCAGACTTTATAAGAACAGATCCTTTCCCTCCGAAATATTCTCGGACCAAGTTATGTCTGTATGGGACGAAAAGGGAATTAAGAAACTTGGGGATATAAGAGATTTAAAGGGAATAGCGCAGTTTAGTACACTTGCAAGCAGATTTGATCTAAGTAATCGGGACTTCTTCAAGTATTTACAGATAAGGAGTTTTTTTAGTAAAAAGCAGGGCGGCTCAGTAGGGTATCAAACCAATGATTTTTTGGAGATCTTGAGCTCAGGTGGGGAACATACGATTAGATCAGCGTATGCTATTTTAGTTAAAACTAAAGTGGATGATTTAGACAAATATAAATATAAGTGGGTGGAGAAACTTCAAGGGGGAATAGATGACTTCCAGGAGTCGTTGGAACTGGGATGTACCATACTATGCTCGGCCTCCCTGCAATCGCAGCATTATAAAACATTATTTTTGTTATACTATACCCCAGATAGAATTGCTAAATGGGGTGGTTCTAGTGGGACTACCTGCCCTCGTTGTAGCTCGTCAGAAGCGGATATTATCCATATGTTTGCTACTTGTCCTCAATTATACACGTTAAAAAGGGATATTAAGAGTTTTTTTGCCCTTGCACTGGGGTTACAGGTATCGTTAAATCCATTGATGATACTATTGGGAATTGGAAATAGCGAGTTAGATAAAGAATTTTTATTTATGGCTATGGCGGTGTATAGACTAACCCTAGCCAGGGCATGGTTAGATGCAACCCCCCCCTACTTGCAAACATGGTTGGCAAATTTAATCTCCATATTTAATTTAGAAAAACCTATATATGCCAAGAAGGGAAGAACTGGGAGAGCCTTAGGCTTAAGAATATGGAAGCCATTAGCAAGATGGAGGGACGGGATAGGGTAAATATAAGACTGAGGGGGTCCTGTTTGCCCTTTTTTTTGTGTGTGAATTTTCTTTTTCCATTAAGTCAAGTTATGATGATATAATTACTTAAAGTTAAACTTTGTGGATAAACTCTTAATGGTGTGTACGCCACCTCTATCAGGGGGAATATGTATTAATGAATGTAATTGTGCAATGTTGAAAGTAAAATAAAATATATTAAAAAAAAAAAAAAAAGAAAACTAGGTTCTTGCTTACTTAACAAACCTTCACTTTTCCATTGATTTAATTCTTTAAAAACAGTCTATTTAAGACATTTAATGTCATTGAATGATCCTTTCCTGTAACAAAGGTTGTCCTCCAAATGTCGATTTGCCTCTTCTAAATACAACGTACGTGGCCAAATGACAATGTTATCTCCCTTATCAGCTTTGTTAATAATGAGGTTAGAGTTGCTTCTTAATTTTTTCATCAGCTTTGCATATTGTATTTCCATGTATTTGTATCTTTTCTGTTTTCGAGATGATACAACTTGCAATGTTTTCAACTCTTCAATTACAATATCATTAAAAGTATCAATAGCATCTTTTGGCATAAGAGGTATGAAAGTTGAAGGTGGTTTAAAATGCGCGAACTCCTCTTCGTGGTAAATAGGAAATTGTTTTTATTGCTCTCTTCTGCCTGCCATTACGCATTTCGGATGGTAAAACGGCCTTGATCACATGAGGCTGGCTTCGCGGGAAAGACATTTTTAAACTTGCTACACCCGTGTCATGTGATGACAGAAATAGTAAACAGACTGATAATGTGTCAGGAATACTGCAGCAAATAAATTAAAAAAATTAATGCATATATAAATATTGCTAAATGGTATATAGAAATAAATAGCAAATTATTATCATACATCCTAAATAAATAGGTGAGTAAAATTGTACAGTAAAACTTTGGAATCACACCCAATGAAGGCAAATGCATAACAAGCTGTCCCACGAGAATAATATTGCCCTGAAGACTCCAGGTAATGTGCAAGAAATGTCCAGAGCGATCAAAGGGCGTTCCTTGTAAATAACAGTATAAATGCTCATGTTAAAATTACAAGGACACGTCCTAAACAATGGCAAAGTCTAATCCGCAATGCAAAGCGGTCACTTAAAACAAAGCTGACTTCAGCAAAAAGGGCATTGTTCTTTATAAGATTATTGCTTAAATGCATATTGTACAAGCATATCATGTATAGATGGGATCGCTCCAGAATAGGGTTGAAAATTGTGTGATACCTTAGTGTCAAGATTATCCAATAATAATATCATGAAATCATATAATGTATTTATAAAATGTAACAGGGTGCAGTGATTAAATAAGTACATAAATAAATAAGTCTGCTAAGTCTGCCAGAAAAGTAACCCCCCTGCAAATCTGTTGTCTGTAAACAGATATATTGTAATGTGCAAATCTAGCTATAAAGTGCAAAGTGCTAATAGTGTGCAAAATAACCAAGACTAAAAAGATGTTAAAATAATGCCAAGGCCTAAAAAGTGTAAAAAACTACTTATAATCTATTACAATATTATTGGTAGTAATGGAGGTGTGGTTTCAACATATATACAGACTGTTGTAGAATACATATTGTATCAATAGAGGGTCGTGAGGTGATTACTGACACTGGTACAGAAATATAAATAAATACTTAAGTGTGCTAAAAAGTCTATGCTGATACCGTACTCTGGCTGTTACAAGAGTGTAAAGTCACAACAGTGTATCTGAATTACAGAAAAGTGTGAAGGTCCTCCGTTGTGTTAAGTCCAAGGGGGGTCTTACTGTCTAGTTCTTTTATTATTCGAGTCTCAAGCTGCCTCAGCATCCGTTCTCTATTGCCCCCCCTGTCTTAACTTGGGGATGGCATCAATCACATAGTAAGTGAAACATTTGAAATCATTGCCATGTACTGCTTCAAAATGACGTGCCACCGGGTAGGTGGAATCGTTGTTTACAATTGCTCTCAAGTGCTGAAGGATACGGGCATGTACTTGGAGCTTAGTAATGCCTACATAGTTGAGGCCACAGGTACAAGTAAGAACATAAACCTCATACTCCGTGCGGCAACTGTAATGTCCCCTTATCTGTATTTGTATAGGACTAAATGGCGTGGTAAAGTGGGTTCCATTGACTCCGAATTTACAGGCCCTACATGAAGCACATTTGTGGAATCCTTTTTTGGGTTGTAACCATGTACCCCTAGGTATGGATTCTGGGCTGCTTTTAACCATTTGGTTTCTCATAGACACTGCCCATCTGAAAGCAATGGTAGGTTTAGTGGGTAGTCTAGGTCCCAAAACTGCGTCAGTTTTTATTATCGGCTAGTTTTTGTTGACAATCACCCTTAACTGTCTATGCTGTCTGTTGAAAGTAGTGATAAGACAATGTGCTGTAATTTCCTCTTCCCCGGTATTGTGTTCCTTTCCATGGGTCCTCGTGTGAGCACCCAAAAGAGAATCCCTTGTTCTCAAAGCAGCCTTATCACTTGCTTGCTGAAGAGTAGTGTCACTATATCCTCTGGCCTTGAACCTAGCTAATGCCTTCTGGGTGCATTTGGTGTATTCCTCCTTGGTGCTACATATTCTTTTAAGTCTAAGGAGTTCCCCATAGGGGATACTACTAATGAGGTGGCTGGGATGTGAGCTGGTGGCATGTATGGTGGCATTCCCTGCAGTTGGTTTTCTGTAGAGCGTGGATTCAAGCTGGTTACCTGATACATAAATGTTGGTGTCTAGGAATGCCACCTGTGTTTGACTTATGTGTGCGGTAAACCTAAGATTGATGTTATTGTTGTTTAGTTCAGCTATAAATGCTTCTGCGCTACCTTGGTCACCCTTCCATTCCAAAAACACATTGTCAATGTATCTTAGCCAGTACAATACATGCTCCTCACATACTTTGGCCAAAGTACCCATGAGAACCCCCTCCTTCCACCAGCCTACGTGTAAATACGCAAAGCTGGGGGAGAAGCAGGCTCCCATAGCCACCCCACTTTTTTTGATAATACAGGTTGTTATCAAACATAAAGAAATTGTTAAATAGGCACCACTTAATCATTTCTAGGAGCATCATGTTGTGATTATACATGGTTAAAGGCCTCTTGTCCAGGTAGTGTTTGACAGCGGTTAATCCAGCGTGGTGGTCTATGCTTGTATAGAGCGATTCACTATCCATCGCAATAAGCAGTAGATTGTCTTCCCATTTAATTTGTTGGATTTTTTCTAAGAAATCACCAGTGTTCCGTGTATATGAGGGAAGTGTCTGCACAAAAATTTGCAAAAAATGGTCCACATACTGTGTGATATGTTCGCTCATACCACCAATGGCTGAAATATATGGTCTGCCTGGTGTGGGGTTCATCTCTTTATGAATTTTCGGTATTAGATACAATGTTGGTATTATGGGAAAATCACTCATCATAAACTTGAATTCCTGATTGGAGATCAGTCCTTGCCTTTTCCATCCCATGAGGTCTTTCTTGAGCGAAACTCCGAAGGGATTGGCAAGCTGAGTGGGGACTGATTGACTCATGGCACTCGCAACATATAGGGGAACGGGATCATTCTTATTTTTCAGCCTTACATGACTTGCATGTGCGATTGGATGTCATATTGTGCACCCCGGACGTTTATGCGTTGGTACGCCATAGTGAGTACTTGGCGAAGACGGTATCGGATCATAATCCGCTGCTACTGGTGTTGCCTTGGTCTCGGGGGAGGCCAGCAATTCCTACCTGGCGATTACACCCGGAGGCCTTGGAGGACCCGGTGTTCCGTGCAGAAGTGCAGGAGGGTATAGAGCACTATTTCCTCGAAAATGAGGGTACAGCTTGGACCCTGGTGCTGGAGTGAGATACCTTTAAGGTGGTGGTACGGGGCTTATGTATTGCTAAAATAGCGGGAGTGCGGAGGACACTTTTGCAGGATATAGAGAGGGAGGAACTGCGGCTGCATCGGGCGGAGATGACCTGCCCTGAGAATCCGGGGGCACAGCCCGAGGAGTTGGCTGCAAAAGAGGAAGTGGAGACGCAGGTGGAGAGGTTGCGCTGCTTTGACCATAAAGCGTATTTGGTACGAGCCCACGCGGAAAGAGATAAGGCGAGCACCCTCCTGGCTTGGCTGGCCAACCCGACCCCGAGGGGTATGCCCATCTTGGCCTTGACCACCCCAGCAGGGGTACAGGAGTTCACCCAGAAGGGGATTAATGGGATGTCCTTGGCATACTATGCGTACTTATACGAGAGTAAGCTGCAGGATGCGGGTGATGGGTTAGAAGAATTCTTCGCTGAGATACGACTGCCGCACCTTGAGGAGGACCAGGCGGATATGTTGGGACAGGAGATCACAGTGGGGGAATTACGTAGTACGATAAAACATATGGCGCGTAAGAAAACCCCAGGGGCTGATGGCTTACCGATTGAATTTTACTCGACATACGTCAATATCTTGGCCCCTAAATTGCTGGTGGCTTATCAAGAGGCCCGGGACCTGGGGAGGCTGCCAGTTTCCACTCACGAAGCTATCATTATCCCGCTGTTGAAACCGGGAAAAGACTCTTTGTCTAGATCGGCCTATCGCCTTTTATCAATGTTAACAACTGATTATAAAATATTGAGTAGGATTCTTGCGACCCGGCTCCTTCCCTATATGGTGCAACTGGTCCACACCGACCAGGCGGGCTTTATCCCGAAGCGCACTACGGCGATTAATGTGAGACGCCTTCTCCGGATTCTGGGAGAGGATCATAGTGAGACCCCCACTGCAGCGGTTCTTTCTGTAGATATTGAAAAGGCGTTCGATAGCCTTGAGTGGCCGTACTTGTACCGGATCCTTCATGCGTTTGGGCTTGGGGACTCCTTTGTGGGGTGGACAGAGCTCCTTTACAGATCAGCGACGGCTCGAGTGCGGAAGGGTACGACTATCTCCTCATCTTGCCTGATAGGGCGGGGTACCCGTCAGGGATGCCCACTCTCTCTGTTATTGTTTGCTTTGGCCATTGAGCCTCTGGCCTCCCATGCTAGGTTAGGGAGGCATTATCCTGGCTTAGACCTCCGCGGGGACATGCAGTTTATCTCCCTATATGCGGACGACTTGTTAATCTTTCTCGCAAACACGGATATTGCCTTAGAGGGTGCGAGACAATTGCTTCAAGTGTTTGGGCGGTACTTGGGGCTGGGGGTGAAGTGGGCAAAGACTTGCTTGTTTCCGATAGCTCCGTCTGCGGTGAACCCTTCTCAGGTTGCGGGCATTTGCTGGGAACCCCACTGTTTACCTTAATTAGGCACTAATATTTATCATACCCTTGAGGATTTGCTGGAGGGTAATTTGGGTCGGGTCATACGAGGACTTAGGGGCAGCTTTGCGTTTTGGAGGACGGGTGGCACTCCTGAAGATGGTGGCGCTCCCTCGCTTATTGTATTATTTTAGGACCCTGCCAATTTGGGTGCCGGGCTCCATCTTCCCGCAGCTCCGCTCCATGGCTTGAGGGTTTCTCTGGGGGAATGGCAGATGGCGGGTCACGATGGCGACAATGATATGCCCGCGAGCCGACGGGGGTATGGCAGCGCCGGACTTTGAGTGGTACTATGTAGCGGCACAGCTGCAGTGGCTCACTCAAGCTGTGGCTCGGGAGTTCCGGGGCCCGGATGGGCCTGAGGGACGGTGGGTCCCACGCTGTCTTGTCCTTTATAGTACTTCAGCAGAAGATGCGCCTCGGACCGCTTACTAACGAAGAGCGGACGCTGATATTGTGCTGGAATCGGAGCCAGCGTCGGGCTGGATTCGCCCGCCCGTATGCCCCGGAGATCCCACTGGGTATGTGCATGGCCCTCCCGCAAGGTGGGGACTGGACGTCATTAGCTGAATGGGAGGGACTGGGAGTTCCAGTGCTGAGAGACCTCTTTGAAGACGGAATCCTATTGTCATTTCAAGGCCTGCAGGATAGATATGATCTGCCGCGGGGGATTACTTGCTGCATTCAGCACTAACCTCGGCAATGCAACGATACTGGAGGATAGGATTGTCGGAACCACTGACCTCAATGGCGTGCCAATATGTGGTAATGGCTGCAGGAACCTTTAAGGCTATTACATGTCTTTATAGGCGCATGTTGACTGAGGCACTAGAGCCGTTGTGCGAATTGCAGGGGAAAATGGGAAGCGGATTTAGGCAGGGAAATTCCTGAGAAGACATGGGCCCAGTTGGTTAGGAGAGCCTGGAAGAGCACGAGGAATGCCAGATTTCAATTGGTGCAATTTTATATACTGCATAGAGCATACTTGACACCAGCTAAGATGAATCAATATTTTGATGCGGCTGCCGCCCAGTGCCCGAGATGTGGTTAAGAGGGGGCCAACTTTCACCATTTGATGTGAGGATGTACGAGTTTGGGAACATATTGGGAGGAAGTACAAGATTTGCTGTGTGGAATCACTGATCGTAACATAGAACCGGAACAGGGTACTTGCCAATTGCACTGGTTCCCGCATACCTCTAAAACGAAAGTGACAAGCAAATTTATAGACTTGGGTCTCGTATTAGCTAAGAGAGAGATCACCCTGCATTGGAAATCAGCGAGGGGGCCCTGTGTGGGAAGATGGAGGGCGGAATTTCTTAAGTGGGCACTACAACAGGCTCTACAAACTAATAATAAAAAGGCACTGGAAGCAACGAGGGCGTGGGAGGCTTTAGTTGCAATACTACAGGCACCTGAGACAGAGGGGGGTTCGGCTTTGGAGGGGCAAGAAGATTTAACTGACACCATGGAACTAGGAGAGTAAACCTGGGCACACTCAGTAGAACAAGTGTTGAGCTCCAATGAAAGTATGTTACCTGTACTAAACTAATGTTGTTGAACTCTTTACCTCAGGAAACTTAGATGGTCCTTTATTGTTTACAATGTGTGCACCTATGGCACACCGGTGGCGGGGAAAGGGGTGGGGGAGGAGGTTAAGGGGACAAGCGGCTTGAGATTTGATATGCTGTCATATATTTGATATTGCAATGCTGCCTTATTCTCATTTGTTGTTTGAAAATCAATAAAAATATATATAAAACAAAAAGAATGAGGTCTTTCTTGAGGGTGTCTTTAGCTTTATGATATTCTGACTGAGTGGTTTGGGCATAGCAGTCTGTGTTGGACAGTTGTTTATAGGCCTCTTGGGTGTATTGATCACGTGGCCAGATAACAACATTACCACCCTTGTCTGATTTGTTTATAACTATATCTGTGTTATTTTTCAATTTCCGAATGAGATTCTCATATTGTATGTTACGATGTTTTAACCTTGCTTTGCTGTAGTTTGTTTTGTGATATAGTCTCTTCATTTCATCAGTCACTCTTTCATGAAAGTCTGTTTTGCGATGATTAGTCCTCGAAGTGCACAACTGAAGTTAAATGTAAAAACATGCATGGATGGTCTAAGCCAGGTTTATATTAATCGAATTATGCAGCCAATTATGTTTTTAGAAGTATTTATAATTAAGGTTAGAGAGAGATGTTCTTTTCCATTTCTTCACTTTTATTTCGAAATGTATTTTGTGGTAGCATTGATTGTCTTTTTACGCCTCATTTAGTAAAAAGGAATTCCTTTTACAAGCAAACCGTTATTGAGAAGGTTTGGTTCATTTTTTAAGGAAAATATGTGAATCTTTTGATATTGCAAGAGAAGCATACTTTATTGTCCTTTCCTTACTGTTGTATTTTTTTACAGCCAACATAGAAGTTAGCATACATAAATATGCAATTATATATTAGGATAAAGATATGACTAAAGGTTGGGCTTAGGTGGTCCTGCTAAGCTTTTCATATGGAAGCCAAAGAGTGATTGCATCATTTATCTTCTTTCCCAATGCTTACCTTCGCATACAAATTGTGCAGCTGCAAATTCCAAAATTCAATGGGTTTTGTTTGAAAGCCACCTGCTGGACTGTTTTTGAGAAGTGAACCGTATACATCCTATTTATTTTGGCAAATGGTTTTCTCTTCACGTCTTTGTATTCTGACTGGTCAAGTTCATCGGTAGCAGTAGGAGCGTGGACTGTTCTACGTAGAATAGCTATACTGTAAGCGTTGATAGAGTCATGTGTTTCTATGGCTGGTCTGTTAACAGGATGTTGGAATATGGATACTGAAGACAGCAATTCTAGCTGGTATCTCCACTCCAATTACTGGCCTTTTCACATTATCAGGCTCAGAATAGGAAATAACATGCTGGACCCAAAAATCCAAGGTTCAAAATCTGTGTTTTTAATCCCAGGTCTGTTTTAGTGCACGTTTTGTTCTACTGATTTTTAGGTATAATTTCTATACCCCCAGATGTAAAACCAATCTGCCCAACTCATAATGAGAGCCTTAGTAACTATGAGCATAATGAATTATCACAATGAGGAAATATGAATTTTATGGTCAATTGTGTCCCCTATCTTAGACCCCAACGGCTCCATGTACATGCTACAAGTACATGTATGTTCCCTCCACTTCAAGCTATGAAGACGCAAATACATATGCGTCCAACGTTAACATGTCCCCTTTCAGATCTGCCATGAATGGGTCAGATATTCCGTTCCTAAGTATGCCTTGCCACCGTCTTTATATGGTATACTTTCCACGTTTTCCAGCTCTGGCAAGGTAGGCCCTGAATTCTGCCATCGAGCTTTTCCTGCTTCTGCCTCTGAATGCTCCAGCCTGGACCTGTATCTGTATCCATGACCTTTGTCTTGCTTCCTGCGCGGCTAACGGTGCCTGGCCCGGCCTGTTGCCTGCCAAAATTGTATTCAGCCTTCAAGTTATCTGCTCCGCTCCTCGAGAAACGCATTCCTGTCTAGTAGTTTAGGTAAACATCCTTCCAGCTACAGAGCAAAGGGCTCGGCCTTACTGTCTCCGAGCAAGTAATTCATGGCTTCTGTTGCCATGGTAGGCCCATGCCCCTCGCATCTCATGCAGACACGTAGACGCTTATACACGCACTAGTAGTTAGTATAGGATAGCCTCTGCCTGAGAGACCTTTCCTTCCAGATAATATAGTTCCTTAAACACAAGATATTAGATACGATTTGGGATTAGGTTGTTCTGACATCCCAGACTTCTGTCTCCTCATGTAGGGCTAAATGTCAAGTCCCCTTCACACTCCAGTTACACGTCAATCACACGTCATGCTACAGTGCGCGCATATTTGGCAAGTATTTCTGCTGACTTTGCAGGATTCTCTTATGGATCCACCCACTTGTGTCATCAGCATAATGACGTTTCTAGTACATGCCCTCATGCACACCTATTGTAACGCCTTTTCATTACGTATGTGTATTCTTATCTCTCTTCTCAGCTGTAACGCCTTCTGCATATGTCTTCACTGTAATGCATTTACTATAAATATGACAACCTGTCAATAAAGTAGTGCTTCTATCCCTTCCCGAACCTTAGTGGTGACGGAATACGATTGCCTGGTTCGAACCAATTCCTTTGAAAGGAATAAACCCATTTTAAAACCTCAAATGCCACGGATTCTGCCTCTTATTTTTACTGAGTTATTCTTATTTAATTTTACCGCATAAATTAAGTCTAGGTAATTAAATTTACCACAACAACACAAAAAGATAATGGACAGAATGTTGAACATAGTCACACATTCACCCCCAGTTACAGATCTGAATGAAATCCATTGTTTTTTGCTCGCCATGACATTGCAGTTTGGACCCAGCCATATGCAAATCAGTCTTGACCCTGCCCCCCCATGGAAACAGTCCAGTCCAAAATGCCAGGCCAGGTACTCCCTGGACTGGAAAACAAACATCTTGGGACCGGTTTCAGTATCACATCCTCATCACATTCTCTCATATATATTCTTATTCTACTTCTACAACTACAATTTTCACTACAGGTACTTATGCAACTTTTTATTTGAAGTTGTATAATATCCTGGACATCTGTGTTGTCCTGGCAGAGAAGTTGTATAGTCCATCTATAGTGGTTTGCGATTACTCTTAAACAAAATGCCAAAGGATATCTGGTACCCAAACACACACTAATGGCTTCTGCTTCATCATTGTAGCTAAAGGAGATCAATAGAAACATGCAACTGCTACTTCCTTTTCTTCCTATCTTTTCCACTCAAGTTGGTAAAACTAAATGTTTCAGCATGGGGATCACTTCTGAGATACCTAATTTAATTTAGACAAAGGTTGGCTCTCATTTGTCCAGTCAAATTTTACCTTATTCTTAAAAAGCTGCCTCATTTGATATTTCTTTCTGGAAACTTGTCTACAAACTTATAGTAAAATTCAACGAATTCAAAAAAGGATCTAAGATTATTCTTGTATTGTGAAATAAGCATCTTCCGAATGACTTCCCATAACTTTTACTTTGGTTCGAGTCCATCACAACTTTATACATGTCCTTGATATGTGACCTACTGTTATTCAAATGTAAATTGACAAACTCATATTTTTACCTCTTTGTTTCTAGAACAGTCAACAATTTTTTGACCTTGCATCATTAGCTTGCTCATGTCATCCTGAAAATAAATCACAAGTGCCACATTTATTATATTTTACTTAGTGTTTTATACAGCGCGAACATGATCTGAAGGGTATCAGAGCACTTCACAACTAATTAGAAACTTTCAGTGGAAAAAAGCAAGGAATCATAACTAACATCTGAGAGAGAAATAGAGACAAAAACAGAGCAAACGTGCCTAACTCAACATCTGCCCTCTAATGTTTCCCCGAAGTACACATTTTACAACATCCTAGACAACACACAAGAGATTATAAGTTACAAATAACAATTGGGTGCAGCCGGGCTGATCTGTGGTCTGCCTCTCAGGGAGGGGTGTACATAGATCATTAAGTTATGAATACAAAGATTTGCGAGTTTATGCTCCTACAAGAGCTATTGACTAAGATAAGCCGCAGATCGGTGATTGCTGTGGTAGAGAGCTATGGCAGGAATTTGCCCATTAGAAAAATCTTGGCTTCCTTCTTGAATCTTGATGAGTTTGGGATTCTTGTCATGTTTGGCTGCAGCGAGTTCCAAACTCTAGGTACGGCCCCGGAGAAGGCTCTGTTGCAGGTTTTCTTCTTCCAGAAGAAAAAGGTGGTTTCAGCACCAGATCCCTAGTGCTACGGGAGTGCCTGCCTCCTACGGATAACAATATTTTCTGAGCTAGGTACACAGGACACTTAGCATGTAGTGCTTTGTGTGTGATACAGGCCAGTTTGAGTTGGATTCTGGCTTCGTAGGCAAGCCAATTCAGAGCCTTCAGGTGCGGAGTAATGGGGTCAAATTATTTTGAACCTGTTAAGAGTCTTGCGGATACATTGAGACAGGATTTTAGGGGAGCGGTTGATATTTTGGGCAGTCCTGAGAGAGTTGTTCATCCGTATTCTATCCTGGAGATGACTAATGCCTGCACTGCCATTTTAAGGTCTCACGTATTTAGGAATGGTTTGAGTTTTCTGGGGTAGCTCAAGTGAAACCAGGCGTTTTTGGATAGAGTGTTGATGTGGGACTGCATGTTCAGGTTCTTGTCCAGCGTGACTCCTAGTGATTTGGCTGAGTCCACTCTGATCGGGGTGCAGTTCAGCGCGGGGATTGACTTGGTGCATTCTAAAATGTCAGGGGAACTTTTAGGAGGGGATACTAGTAAGAATTTGTTTTTTTGCGCATTAAGTTTGAGCTGATTACTAGCACGCCATTGCATATTCCGCTTTAAAGCCTCATTCATTATCTTAATCTCCTCAAGGAATGAGATTTTGAAGTAGACTGTGGGTCATCTGCATAAACATGGAAGGCGGCGCTACGCAGATCGCGTCCAATTCAGTCTTGATTCAGTAATTTGCAGAGTCCAGTAGGCAACAGACATATCCAATCCAATCCTGACCTGCAAGGACAAGCCATCATCTCTAGCTGCGCACACGCTGAGCTCTTCAGGTGCCACTAACTCATGGACCCTTTATGATTGACTTTCGTTCTGTAGACACCGGACGCAACAATGTCACCTCAGGCAGCAGGAATATCCAGAAGGGACATTAACAATTTCTTCACATGAGCACGCTCATCTCTGGTGCCCCTACCTCAGTGCACTACAAGTCATGGACCCTTTATGATAGAATCTTTTGTGTATGATTTCAGATCTGGTGCCCCTACCTCAGTGCACCACAAGTCATGGACCTTTTACAATAGAATCTTTTGAGTGTGATTTCAGATCTGGTGCCCCTACCTTAGTGCACCACAAGTCATGGACCCTTTATGATTGAATCTCTGTGTGTGATCCAATGATCACTGTTGTAGTTGTTGCCAGCACCAACCATTCCCTGAGGGCTGGCTTACACTCACCCCATACGCATCCAGCACAGGCATCACTGCACATGTGACCCTGGTAATAAAAAGGAGCCGGGCGCACGTGCCCGTAGCCAGTTCCACTATCTATCTAACTGTGTCCGTGTGTTCATTATGTATGCATGATGGCCCCAGGCCCTACCATATAACATTGTGCTGTGGACAGCGGACGCAACCATGTTACCTCTGGCAGTGGGTAAGACCTCGGTTATGTAGCTTTGTCGTCCCCCCTTGTAAGCAGAGTGGGCAGAGCCAGCGTACGCCAGTACAGCATAGGGATGTGCAGAATTTGACCAAGGCTCTGGCTGTGGTTCAGTTCTGGACTTGACAAGGAAGTAACTAATGTGTGTGTCTGTCTTTTACTGTCGGCACCACCTGATACACAATCGACAATGTTGCAATGTAGCATGCACCCGGAGGGCGGGCTCGCACGAATGGAGAATTGAAGGAGCGCAAGACGCTCTGGGTCTTGGCTCATACATGCCAAGTGTTGTGTGTATCTGTATTGCCGCAGCATGAGCCACATGGCTAGCCCTACTCACAGCGCGACTTCAGCCAGGCATGAACTCTACATCTGTGTCCGCCCTATCCGTACCACAGGCCTACACTCACGTGGCCGTCCACCTTCAACGGCCAACATCAGTGTGTCGTTGTTAGGCTTGTGGACATGCGCAGAAAAGCATGACAATGATGTGTTGTCGGAATGCAAGTGATGCAACCGTGCAGCACACACAAGCAAATAGGCTCGGAGGGAGGGAGAAGCAGCTGTGAGGCAATGGTACACACAGTGATGCCGCACAATTGCCACATGCAAAACATGTCAAACATGAATCCCAAAGTCACACACATCCCACCACATCCCCATCAAGCCACATCACATTGCCTGAATGCAGCAGATGACAAACTAACATTAGGGTTGAAAGCTCCTTTGTCTGGACTATCAGGCGGGAGCACATCTATTGGTTACACATAATAACCCTTAGCAACTGACTTCTACCCACATTCTGCTTAATGCCAGTTTCCTTAGTAACAGTTCATGGAACAATCAACTAAACCGACAGGTCACAAGTTCACCATATTTTCAAGTTCACCACACAATGTTGCAAATGCAAACAGCAGGTGTTGCTGACTTTGCAAAATATGACCTTATCCTTTCTACTGTACCTTTCAAACATTTTTTACTAACCAATGAGAAACCTGTTTTTTAAAGAAAGTAAAATGCACCCTATTTTTGAATGTACAAAGTTTTTAAACAGCCAATCAATTCTCTACTTTCTTAAAAACAGCATCTTGTCCACCATTTTAGATACCTCTCATTCTACCAACTGACTACTTCAGCTACAGACATCTTTTCATTACTTCCAGTCATCCCTTCAAGATGCTTTCAGTGTGGATTGTTGGGCACAGCTATGTTTTCTGGTGCAAAAGGTATGCTGAACGCAGAGGTATTGACAAAGACCTAGCTTTGCAAAATGTAGACATTAAATGGATTGGACAGAGAGGATTAAAGTGGCATCAATTGATGCCTTTGGTTAAAACCTTTTTGACTCTCCAACCCCCTGACCTCATGATTGTGCACTGTGGTGGCAATGACCTAGGCACATTGACTGGGGTAGGTCTAGAAATCATAATGAAGGACACCTTTGCAGAATTGATGTTGCTTTCCCCCAAACTGTCTTTGTATACTCTAACATATTCCAAAGACAGAAATGGAAGTAGTCCAATCAATTTTGTCCTCATATTGAGAAAGCTAGAAAAAATGTCAATAAAGCTGTTTCTGCTTACCTCAGAGACCATAGGATGGACTCCATCTATACCAACAATCTACGTTTCTATATGGATGGCATGTACAGAAGTGATGGAGTACACTTCACTGATCAAGGCAACAGAGTGTTTCTCAACAACCTGAAGCTTTGGATCAGCACTTACATATAGCTACAACAATCTCCCAATGAAAACAAGGGCTCTTTTTAGAGCAACCCAATAACCCAACATATAACCAAGCTTTTAAAAAATAAAATCTTAATTATTTTTCCTTGGAGCCGCACACCCATCGCGTTCACACTAGGGAGCCGCTCTGGGAGCTGCGCACCCATCGCGTTCACACTAGGGGGCCACACTGAGCGCCGCGCTCGGGTCGCGACTTCAAACTTTGGCCCAAAAATATTGTCTACTTCCATTAATTCATATTTTTTAAAAGGAGGGGGGGCCACGTGGACCCCCTCCCGGACCATTTTTGGCCCCGGGGACCCCATCCCCCGGGACATGGCCACTCGTTGAGGACCGTGGGGTGAGCTCCAATGCCCCTACTGTCCAGTCTGCTCCCCACCTCCTGGGGGAGCCGGTATTGCTTTTGAGCAAGGGGAGCTGCTGACATGCAGCTCTCCTTGCCCCAAAGCAATCCTGCTTTGCTTTATTAAGCGAGGGCAGGCTCCCGCCCTGCCATAGGTAACAGAAGCGTTCCGGGGGTTGGCACCCCGGGAAACTGAATGAGCCGGCCCTGGGGGGTGGCGGTCCCCAGGGCCACTATGGGCTCCAGGAGGGGGGCCATGCAGCCCCCTTCCAACATTTCTAAAGCCCCGGGGTGGTGGTCCCCGGGGCTTGGGGGTCCGTAACGGAACCCGAATTTCAATTTTAAGTGCCATGGGGAGGTGGTGGTCCCTGAGGCATTTGGGGAGGGGCTCTTTTCCCCCACACACATAAATTTTATTTTAAAACAGAGCCCAGGAGAGGTGGAGTTGGTGGTCCCCGAGTCAGCTTGTAGAGTTTGGGACACCCCACATATTTTTCCTGTTTCAGCCCTGGGAAGGTGATGGTCCCCAGGTCTGCGGGCGGCACTTGTTTTTTTTTTTATTTTCACGGCAGAAGTTGCGCACCCAGTGCAACTTCGATTTTTTTAATAAAAAAATAATAATTAGGGGGGCCCTGTGGGTCCTTGAGGAACCCCCTAAGCAAGCCTAGGGGGTCATGGTGTTCCTACCCTGTCCCCTATTCTTGTTTTTCATCCTTTTTTCCACAGTTATATTCTGACCAAGTCACAAAATGGCTGCCAACACTTCCTAGTTGGAGTGCGCGAACCCTCCTCGGTGCTCAGAAATCGAAACTTTCTTATTCTAATTTCTCAGGAACTACAGAACGGATTTACACCATTTAAAAAAAGGGCTCTTTCTGAGCCAAGATCTACCTTTGTGCCAAATTTGGTGTAATTCCGTTCAGCAGTTCTGGCTGTAGCTTTGTCTAAAGTTTCCTATGGAGGACAGATATCGAACCTTTTCTTTTTCTAAATTCTCAGGAACTACTAAATGGATTTACAGCATTTAAAAAAAGGGCTCTTTCTTAACCAAGACCTACCTTTTTGGCAAATGTGGTGTAATTCCGTTCAGCAGTTCGGGCTGTAGCTTTGGCTAAAGTTTGCTATGGAAATTAAAATGGTGAAAACGTGTTCTGGGACTCCCCTTAATTCTCAGCCCCCGCTTGACGAATCACCCCAAAAGTTTCAAGACAGAAGCTGACCGGAGCTGGCCACTTTTTTTGAAAATTTCACGAAGATTCATCAACTGGTGCCAAAGTTATTGGGAAAAGAAAAAACGCTTTTCCTATGAAAACTAGGTCATAACTATAACTACCTACTGGCGACCACCAGTAGGTAACACACACATAAATATATATTTGTATATATGTATATATATATGTATGTGTATATATGTATATATGTATGTATGTGTGTGTATATATATATTCACTGAAAAAACCATAGGTTTCATACACGTTATAGTTAGGAATTAGCATTTAAAAAACCTTGCAAATTCACTTAAAAAACCATAGGTTTCACACATGTTATAGTTAGGTGGATATTTCACTAGCTAGCTAGCTCCTTTACTATCAAACAGATAGAACAAGCCAGTAACTCTTCTAAAGTTTTATTCTCTATATTCAAAGACTTTTCTTCTCCCAGAGCCTGCGCCCAAACACTTATTGAATCTCAGGACCTCTGTAATTCCTTGGAACTGTTTTTTAAGGATAAGATATCCATAATCTACAATAACTTTCCTCCAGAAAGGTTATTGGCTCCATTTTTATTGCCCAAACCGAATGTTGGAGCCCCAATGGTCAAGGATTTTTTGGAGCACTTTGAACCAATTACTACGGAGGAGATTGTTCACGGCCTGTCCAAGGCAAAATCTGGCACTCCCAAGGATATATGTCCTCCGAAAACGATGGCTCTTTTAGCCACTAGTTGTGCCCCGGCCATTAGAGACATTTTCAACTCCTCTCTAATCACAGGCACTATCCCTACAGCCTGGAAAGAGGCATCTGTCCACCCTATTCTGAAAAAACCCTCAGCGGACCCAGCTGTCCTCTCCAATTATCGGCCTATCTCCATCTTACCACTTCTGGGCAAACTTTTGGAAGGTTTTGTAAATAAACAACTCTGTTCCTATCTTGAACAAAATGGAATCCTAGATCCCTCTCAATCGGGCTTTCGGAAAGGATTCAGTACAGAAACAGCCGTGCTGGCAGTAACTGACTCACTTAGACGAACAGTTGATACAGGGGGTGCAGTTATACTGATCCTTCTAGATCTCTCCGCAGCTTTTGATACCATCTCGCACACTAAGCTTGCGGAGAGACTAGTTTCTGGGGGTATTAAAGGAACGGCTTTGAAATGGCTAAAACATTTCCTGGTGGACAGATCCCAAACAATTATTCTGGGTCCCTATTCCTCACCAAAGATGCCCTTGAAGAGAGGTGTCCCGCAAGGATCCTGTCTGAGCCCAACCCTCTTTAACATGTACATGTCTCCTTTGGCAAAGATAGTTGAACAATAGGGTTTCGAGGTCATCTCTTACGCAGATGACACGCAGCTCTTGTTCACTATTGGGGGTAACTTAGAGGAGGAGAAAATCCGTTTTGCAAATGGTCTGATGTCAATATATGACTGGATGACGGTAAATTTCCTACAACTAAATCCAGCTAAATCAGAAATTATGCTTCTGGGTAAAGCAACCGATGCATGGTCAAGCGATTGGTGGCCAACTACATTGGGCGCTGCCCCCACCCCCAAGGTTTCAGTGAATGACCTGGGCATAAAAATTGACAGGACATTGTCCATGAAAGAACATATCATGTCCACATCTGCATCCTGCTATTATAGCCTTCGGCTTTTGAGAAAAATCCTTCCCTATATGCCTACCTACCATCGCAGGACTTTGGTGCAAGCCCTGGTCACCAGTCGTTTGGATTATGGCAATGCACTGATGGCAGAAGCAGACGAGACTCTCCTAGCCAAACTGCAGGTAGTCCAGAACACAGCTGCAAGGATGATCTTGAATCAACCTGCAAGCACCCCCTCTCGACCACTACTTAGAGAACTTCACTGGCTAACGGTGAAAAAGAGAGCTTTCTTCAAGATCTGCTGCTTTACCTATTCTGCTCTGAACAATAGTGGCCCTCTTTATCTACAAAAAAAAGTCTTAAATATTGCCCCGCAAGGTGTCTTAGATCTAGCTCTCTGGGTCAGCTACAGGTCCCCCGCTACCGTCTCTCTCGGACAGGAGGCAGATCTTTTTCTTATCTAGGTCCAAAATACTGGAACCAGCTCCCATTTACTTTGCGAGCAACGCCCAGTTTTGAACTCTTTAAGAAAAAGCTAAAAACTTTTTTGTTTTGAGCTTTCTCCTATTCCTTTTGCTGGCTTTTCTCTGCCGAAGTTTGTTGGTCTACTAGGCAGCGCCGAGATGCCCCTGGGTGAGTTGAGCGCTTTATAAACATAATAACATAACATAACATAACATACCATACTCTGGCTGTTACAAGAGTGTAAAGTCACAACAGTGTATCTGGATTATAGAAAAGTGTGAAAGTCCTCCGTTGTGTTAAGTCCAAGGGGGGTCTTACTGTCTAGTTCTATTATCATTCGAGTCTCCAGCTGCCTCAGCATCCGTTCTCTGTTGCCCCCGTCTTAACTTGGGGATGGCATCAATCACATAGTAAGTGAAGCATTTGAAATCATTGCCATGTACTGCTTTAAAATGACGTGCCACCGGGTAGGTGGCATCGTTTTTTACAATTGATCTCAAGTGCTGAGGGATAGGGGCATGTACTTGGAGCTTAGTACTGCCTACATAGTTGAGGCCACAGGTACAAGTAAGAACATAAACCGCATACTCCGTGCGGCAAGTGTAATGTCCCCTTATCTGTATTTGTGTAGGACTAAATGGCGTGGTAAAGTGGGTTCGATTGACTCCGAATTTACAGGCCCTACATGAAGCACATTTGTGGAATCCTTTTTTGGGTTGTAACCATGTACCCCTAGGTATGGATTCTGGGCTGCTTTTAACCATTTGGTTTCTCATAGACACTGCCCATCTGAAAGCAATGGTTGGTTTAGTGGGTAGTCTAGGTCCCAAAACTGCGTCAGTTTTTAGTATCGGCCAGTTTTTGTTGACAATCACCCTTAACTGTCTATGCTGTCTGTTGAAAGTAGTGATAAGACAATGTGCTGTAATTTCCTCTTCCCCGATATTGTGTTCCTTTCCATGGGTCCTCGTGTGAGCACCCAAAAGAGAATCCCTTGTTCTCAAAGCAGCCTTATCACTTGCTTGCTATAGAGTAGTGTCCCTATATCCTCTGGCCTTGAACCTAGCTAATGCCTTCTGGGTGCATTTGGTGTATTCCTCCTTGGTGCTACATATTCTTTTAAGTCTAAGGAGTTCCCCATAGGGGATACTACTAATGAGGTGGCTGGGATGTGAGCTGGTGGCATGTATGGTGGCATTCCCTGCAGTTGGTTTTCTGTAGAGCATGGATTCAAGCTGGTTACCTGATACATAAATGTTGGTGTCTAGGAATCCCACCTATGTTTGACTTATGTGTGCGGTAAACCTAAAATTGATGTTATTGTTGTTCAGTTCAGCTATACATGCTTCTGCACTACCTTGGTCACCCTTCCATACCAAAAACACATCGTCAATGTCTCTTAGCCAGTACAATACATGCTCCTCACATACTTTGGCCAAAGTACCCATGAGAACCCCCTCCTTCCACCAGCCTAAGTGTAAACACGCATAGCTGGGGGAGAAGCAGGCTCCCATAGCCACCCCACTTTTTTTGATGATACAGGTTGTTATCAAACATAAAGAAATTGTTAAATAGGCACCACTTAATCATTTCTAGGAGCATCATGTTGTGATTATACATGGTTAAAGGCCTCTTGTCCAGGTAGTGTTTGACAGCGGTTAATCCAGCGTGGTGGTCTATGCTCGTATAGAGCGATTCACTATCCATTGCAATAAGTAGTAGATTGTCTTCCCATTTAATTTGTTGGATTTTTTCTAAGAAATCACCAGTGTCCCGTATATATGAGGGAAGTGTCTGCACAAAAATTTGCAAAAAATGGTCCACACACTGTGTGATATGTTCGCTCGTACCACCAATGGCTGAAATAATAGGTCTGCCTGGTGTGGGGTTCCTCTCTTTATGAATTTTCGGTATTAGATACAATGTTGGTATTATGGGAAAATCACTCATCATAAACTTGAATTCCTGATTGGAGATCAGTCCTTGCCTTTTCCATCCCATGAGGTCTTTCTTGAGCGAAACTCCGAAGGGATTGGCAAGCTGAGTGGGGACTGATTGACTCATGGCACGCGCAACATATAGGGGAACGGGATTATTCTTATTTTTCTGCCTTAAATGACTTGCATGTGCGATTGGATGTCATATTGTGCACCCCGGACGTTTATGCGTTGGTACGCAATAGTGAGTACTTGGCGAAAACGATATAGGATCATAATCCGCTGCTACTGGCGTTGCGTTGGTCTCGGGGGAGGCCTGCAATTCCTACCTGGCGATTACACTCGGAGGCCTTGGAGGACCCGGTGTCCCGTGCGGAAGTGCAGGAGGGTATAGAGCACTATTTCCTCGAAAATGAGGGTACAGCTTGGACCCTGGTGCTGGAGTGAGATGCCTTTAAGGTGGTGGTACGGGGCTTATGTATTGCTAAAATGGCAGGAGTGCGGAGGGCACTTTTGCAGGATATAGAGAGGGAGGAACTGCGGCTGCATTGGGCGGAGATAACCTGCCCTGAGAATCCGGGGGCACAGGCCGAGGTCTTGGCTGCAAAAGAGGAAGTGGAGACGCAGGTGGAGTGGTTGCGCTGCTTTGACCATAAAGCGTATTTGGTACGAGCCCACGCGGAAAGGGATAAGGCGAGCACCCTCCTGGCTTGGCTGGCCAAATCGGCCCAAGGGGTATGCCCATCTTGGCCTTGACCACCCCAGCAGGGGTACAGGAGTACATCCAGAAGGGGATTAATGGGATGTTCTTGGCATACTATGCGGACTTATACGAGAGTAAGCTGCAGGATGCGGGTGATGGGTTAGAAGAATTCTATGCTGAGATACGACTGCCGCACCTTGAGGAGGACCAGGCGGATATGTTGGGACAGGAGATCACAGTGGGGGAAATACTTAGTACGATAAAACATATGGCGCGTAAGAAAACCCCAGGGGATGATGGCTTACCGATTGAATTTTACTCGACATACGTCAATATCTTGGCCCCTAAATTGCTGGTGGCTTATCAAGAGGCCCGGGACCCAGGGAGGTTGCCAGTTTCCACTCGCGAAGCTATCATTATCCCGCTGTTGAAACCGGGAAAAGGCTCTTTGTCTAGATCGGCCTATCGCCCTTTATCAATGTTAACAACTGATTATAAAATATTGAGTAGGATTCTTGCGACCCGGCTCCTTCCCTATATGGTGCAACTGGTCCACACCGACCAGGCGGGCTTTATCCCGAAGCGCACTACGGCGATTAATGTGAGACGCCTTCTCCGGATTCTGGGAGAGGACCATAGTGAGACCCCCACTGCAGCGGTTCTTTCTGTAGATATTGAAAAGGCGTTCGATAGCCGTGAGTGGCCGTACTTGTACCGGATCCTTCATGCGTTTGGACTTGGGGACTCCTTTGTGGGGTGGACAGAGCTCCTTTACAGATCAGCGACGGCTTGAGTGCGGACGGGTACGACTATCTCCTCATCTTGCCAGATAGGGCGGGGTACCCGTTAGGGATGCCCACTCTCTCTGTTATTGTTTGCTTTGGCCATTGAGCCTCTGGCCTCCCATGCTAGGTTAGGGAGGCATTATCCTGGCTTAGACCTCCGCGGGGACATGCAGTTTATCTCCCTATATGCGGACGACTTGTTAATCTTTCTCGCAAACACGGATATTGCCTTAGAGGGTGCGAGACAATTGCTTCAAGTGTTTGGGCGGTACTTGGGGCTGGGGGTGAAGTGGGAAAGACTTGCTTGTTTCCGATAGCTCCGGCTGCGGTGAACCCTTCTCAGGTGGCGGGCATTTGCTGGGAAACCCGCTGTTTACCTTACTTAGGCACTAATATTTATCATACCCTTGAGGATTTACTGGAGGGTAATTTGGGTCGGGCCATACGAGGACTTAGGGGCAGCTTTGCGTTTTGGAGTACGCTGCCGTTATCGGTAGCAGGACAGGTGGCATTCCTGAAGATGGTGGCGCTCCCTCGCTTATTGTATTATTTTAGGACCCTGCCAATTTGGGTGCCAGGCTCCATCTTCCGACAGCTCCGCTCCATGGCTGGAGGGTTTCTCTGGGGGAATGGCAGATGGCGGGTCGCGATGGCTATAATGATATGCCCGCGAGCCGACGGGGGTATGGCAGTGCCGGACTTTGAGTGGTACTATGTAGCGGCGCAGCTGCAGTGGCTCACTCAAGCTGTGGCTCGGGAGTTCCGGGGCCTGTATGGGCCCGAGGGACGGTGGGTCCCACGCTATGTCTTGTCCTTTATAGTACTTCAGCAGAAGATGCGCCTCGGACCGCTTACTAACGAAGAGCGGACGCTGAGATTGTGCTGGAATCGGAGCCAGCGTCGGGCTGGATTTGCCAGCCCGTATGCCCCGGAGATCCCACTGGGTATGTGCACGGCCCTCCCGCATGGTGGAGACTGGACGTCATTAGCTGAATGGGAGGGACTGGGAGTTCAAGTGCTGGGAGACCTCTATGAAGACGCAATCCTATTGTCATTTCAAGCCCTGCAGGATAGATATGATCTGCCGCGGGGGGATTACTTGCTGCATTCAGCACTAACCTCGGCAATGCAACGATACTGGAGGACAGGATTGTCGGAACCACTGACCTCAATGG